>NC_045595.1:24266712-25741198 GCF_009762305.2 Zalophus californianus
GAAGATGGAATCAAAAACAAAGAGGAAAGACCATTAAATTTCATTAGTATAAATTAGTCAAATGAAAAGATTTAACTTAGATTTATACTTCGCAAGATATGCTAAAATAGACTCTAGATAGATTCTACAGAGCAAGTTTTTTTTTCAAATAAAGGCAAACTGGCTACATAATTATATTCTATGCACCTAAGGGAATATGATGCAGTAGTGAAAAGCATGAGGACAACTATCTTTCTGGGGGCAGAATGAGTCCTTGGGCATATTGTTAACTAAAGTACACGAAGGTACGCAACTACTGACATAGGACACTTCAAACTTTGATGTTTAAATTATTTTGAACTTATACATGTATCCTGCTTTCAATCAATTTAGATGTGCACATAAAATTGCATAAAAATCGTTATATACTTTGATCCAGCAATCCAAACGTTCAAAGACATTCACAATGAAATATTATCTTTACCAGTAAAAATTTTTAAAAACAACTGCAACGACCAAAAGTATGGCTGGGGAAATCACAGCCACATAATCACACATTAAACATCCAATATGATTAAGAATAAAAATCAGAAGGCTTATCATCACACAGACACACTTTTAATTACATTATATTAATTTAGAAAAAAACCTAAATTTTAGGTATATTATAAAAGCAACTATGCCAAATGTAATGTGAACAGAGCATAACAAAGATGAGAAGGGAATATGGGAACAATTTTTTAAATTCTATCATCATGCTAAAATTGTGATTGATTTAAACATTATATTATCAGAGCATATTAATAAGAAATTAGAAGTGGGAAGAAGGATTTTTGGAAAGTGGCCTGTAAGTAGTATTAAAACACATAAGCATTTTTCAAAAATTTCCCCAGAATGATGTGACATATCAAATACAGGCTTATTTGATTCTACAAATCTAAATGAATAATCAGAGATTTATCCTGAATGAAAGACTGTGGGAAAAGCCTTTGAACGCATATCTGCCAAAGTCACCTCTGGAATCTAGGACCCACACCTGCCCTGCTAGGATCCCCACCTGTTCATATGGAATAGCCCTAATAGCCCTACCCCTTTGGATTATTGACCTGATCAGTACCCATCAGATTCTTTCCCAGGGGTGGTGCAGGGAGCCCACAGCCTTATAAACACTCAAGGATTCCAGTGCTCTCTCCAATTGAGGGCACATGGTCTCTACAACCCCATTACAGACCCAGGAGCGTAACACATCACACCTTTAAATACTAGAAAAATCAGCCAAGTAAAGGTAGGCATGTGCCATTCACCCACACACAACTTATAAAATGTCCAACAAAGAAATGTAGGCATTGCATTTGAAAAATATTTTTACAGGAAAAATTTGTTTTTCTGTCATGAAGCACAACCCAGAGCCCATGCTGAAGGAACATGCCGCTGAGGGTCCTCTGACCAGTCCCCTTTGTACATCTCCTTGAGGCTCTGTCCCATCTGGAGTCCTGTGTTTCAGTCCTAGTGTCTGAAAGAGATTCACTATCAATCAAGACCAGTACGTGGTTTTGACAAAAACAAGAAGACAAGCAACCAGCTCATTCTCTCCCTCTCTTTCAGTAACTCCAAGAGTGTACCTTCTTCTGGTTTTGGTATTGATAATGTCCGAAAGCACCACATAAGGGGGGAAATCAAAAAACAGCAGCTGATTGAGAAAGAATACCAGTGTGTCTCACAGAGCAGAACCCTCTTGGCAGCACCCACACAAGAAGATTTAGTACGTCAGCCATACTGATCCTTAAACCATCTAAGCCAAGAAGAAACGAAGATGATGGTCTAAAATCCATTCATAGGATTTCAAGATGAAGATGGTTTTACCTAACTTTACAACAGCCAGTCTCCACTGAACCATGTCACGGCTCCACAAGAAAGGCCAAATGGCTCATTACAAGAAAAGTTCCAACGACTGTTACTTAATGTTTAGCAGCGGTTGCTTGGCTTGGCCACTGCAACAAATATTGCTGAACTGTTTAACTTACAAGAGACATTTAAAAGCTAAAAAGCCCAAATTCTAAATATGTAATTCATAAAACAGCATATTTTCTTTAATTCATTTTCTCAAAGTTTACAATATCTTTACTAATTCTCTGTAACTAGATATGTTCTGGATACATTCTCAGAGAATCTGTGCAGAATAAAAATTTGAAACATCTTAAAACTAACTAAAAACATCTTTCCAGTATGCTGCAAGGCAAATGCTTTTTAGATGTTTTGCATTTTTATGCTAAACAGTGCAGCTGCAATTGATAAAAAGCAATCAAGCTAATTTAAGTCAATCAACTCCAGGAGGTTCTCATCACTTGGATAAAAACGCTCTCTCACTCCTTAGAAAATAAATAAAGATTTAACAGAATGAATGTATTTTCTTGACTCTGTTTCTTTTTGCCATTCCAAAGGCAGCATATAACCAAGAAATCATGTTAAGCAATTTCTGTCACTAGTTTAAAGCATAATGCAAACTTCTAAGTCATGTTTAATTAAGCAATCCTGGGCAATAGCATATTAGCCAAGAGTAACAAGCCTTGAGTGATAGAAACACACACACACACACACACACACACACACACACACACACACCATGAAAGGTACAAAACTGCTGTTAGAGAGGCTATCAATTCCTCTGTAGTCCCTAAGGAGATTATCACGTTAAACGATTTAGTTCTGGCTGGTTGTCATTATTAAAAGATGATCCTGGAGTTCTAAAATCGCAATTTAAAATATGTAAGTTCAGGGATAAACTGGAAAGCAGAATTCATGCATTTAACTAACTTCATATATTATGAGAAAACCAGTAGGGATGGTGACAAAGTACTTTACCATGATAAAGATAATACATGTCTAAGATTCAGGACGGGAAGGGGAGGAGAGAATCTAAATTTCCCATTTCCAATAGCAGCTCAACACCGCACTCCTCCGACTACAAAATTCTAAGCTGCCTGCAAACGTGACCCAACAAATAAACCCGAAACAGTATCGATAAAGTCCATCATCAGAGATACTAGCTACCTAGGCAGGAAAAATAGACCGAAGCCATTTGGTCTTTCAGGGAAGTGGTACCCAAAAGGCAACATGAAAAAGCAGGAAAAGCTTCTCTGCCTCTTGTTGGTATAAAACCCTGGAAAGTTACTGGGCAACCCCCAATATGTATTTCTCCATCTTACAGAGGAGGGGTACTAATAACTGTTTTGAGAATTAAACAGCTTGACGGGGCCCAGCATTCAAGCTCTAGTTCACAGGAGACACCAGCTGCTGTACCAAAGCCTCATGTGAACACAAGTTTTCTGTCTTAGTTTCTTGAATATATGAATAGGGGCACATTAAGTAAAAGGCAATGATGATTAAAGAAATGTAGTTGAAAACATTACTCTGAAAAGCTTCTGTGAAATTAATCGTGCAAGAAATACTGAAAAGATGAATCCGGTGTTTTTTGTGGTGCTTCAGAGAGTCAGTCCCTTCTGCCCAGGAAAATGCCTCATGCCTGGAACTGAGCAAGGAGGTAAGAAGATGTTTTCCTGGAACAGCTCTCTGTGATGGAATGTCCATATCCTGAAACCACACTTTTCAGTGTTGTGTGTGTATACGTGTGTGTGTTCTCTTTAGGAATATCAGAGTTTCTTTAAACTCCTAAAGGACACAATTTTCTTGCATTGTCAAGGACATAAGTATATTAATTGTACTTTTTTATGTTCTGTATTCTGCTGTTTTGACACTTGTGGCCTTCCTGACCCCAAAAGACTGCCCCTCCCACGGCAAGCCAATTCCTAAAGATAGTAAAAGACTCAACCTACACTTGTGCCTTTCATGTGCAAACCAACCAATCCAGAGCCCATACCCACATCCCACCTCCTCCACCAGATAACTAGGGACAGCCCCTATACCCCAGACACCTTTGAAATTATTCAAACTAGCAATCCTAAACCTGCTTGCCCTGCCTCATCCACTCCTTCCGTGCAAACCACAATAAAGCTTCTTGCCCATGTTTTCCCCTCATTCCTTCTATCTCCTGACCAACTCTGATGCTTCCTTGTGTGGCCCCCATGGCACAGTTTGGCTCCTCCTCTTAGGAACTGTGACGAACTAGCTATCCAATGGCAATTGTCTCCTGATCTGTTGGCCTCACCAGACCTGAATAAAAATAAGATCTACATTTTAAAACAATTTTAAAAGCCATGTTTCACTCTGTTTTACTCTCACCTTAGCAAGTATGACCCAGAAGCCTGGCTTTGGGAACATTTATAGTTGAGGGGGGGGATGTGGAGGGGTGATACAGTTTCCTGCCATGTTGTAAGGGCAATTGTATCTCTGGTATTGAACGTGGAAGGGACAAATTTGTCCTGCTGCATGTGACGTCAAAGCATTAATGTCTTGAGAGCAGAATAGCAAGCTTTAATATCTTCTTTCAGGAAAAGGAGATCACTTTGCAGCCTCTAGGAATGGCAGGCATCCACAGAAGAACAGTTGCACATTCACTGGGACAACACCACATACTTGCAGTCATGTGTTCCAGAAATGTTTCACTGAATATTCATAAAGTCAGACTCTCCACGTCTTTCCATTTACCCTCCCCTTTCTAGCCACACAACACCATGAAGAATTCCCTGAACATATCTTTTCTTTTGTCTCTATATTTCTGCTCACACTGTTCCCTCTGCCTGGAATGCCATATCCTCTTCTAGCCATTTTGCTCACCAGGATTCTCTTATCCTTCAATTTTAGTTTGCCTCCATGATGGAGCTTTCCCACATGCCCCTGAGCCTGGATGATGGAATGGATTCCTCCCCCTCCTCTCTGACATCTCTTTCATGTTGCCTTCAAACATGAAAAGTTTGGTCCCTCTTGGAGGACCATGTTTATCTCTATCATAGATAATATCTAGTGATAGTTAAGACTTTATTGAGTATACTGTATGTGATGAGCACTGCACTAAATGTTCTACTGCATCTTATCACTGAACGCATATGCTAACCTTTTGAGGGAGGTATTCCTCTTGTTCTACAGTTGAGAAAACTAAGCTTCTGGGAAGTTAGATGAATTGCCCATGATCAGAATATTTATTTGTCAAGCAATAGAGCCTGGATTAGAACCTGGGTCCCTCAGATGTAAAGCCTGTGCTCTTAATAGGTGGTACTGCCTCTTCCTGGGCTACAATCTGCCTGGGAGGGTAAGACTGCCCCAGGCATTTGCAAATACCCTACGCTCAGCTCAGTGTTCACTCACAGTGAATAATGGGTGCTTAATGTCTGTTAAGTAAATAATTCTAGTCATACTTGGAAATTATAAATTGTACCTATTCATCCTTTATGCTTTATCACTTAATTTGGTAATGGGCTATTGCCTGGATTCTTTATGTCAATGTGAAATCATATAATCCTCAGACGAGAACCAGTTGGCCTCTATTCCATTTATATAGCTGCTAAGTCAAAGACAACTGGTCCAATGGACATTTTCTTACTTAATGGATATCCTCAACAGTCATGAGATGCAACAGTAAAAAGCTCAGCCAGGGGGTATGCTCCTGTACTTCACACCCACTTCATCCCTCCCTAGAGAGTGACCTTGGACCAACCTCAGTTTCTGCATCTGTAAATGAGGATAAGAAGAAAACCCCCTTGCAGAGGTGCTATGAAAATGGCATGAAGCCTGGTACATATAAAGTGCTAGTAAGCTGTTCAAAAGGAAGGAGGATGAAGAGAACGATAATTGCAGCTCACTAAGTACACAGGAAAAGCCACACTAAATGAGTGCTTGCTCTGCACAAGGGGCTCATCCTAGTGTATGCTGCGTTGTCATTTCAGCATCCAATGAGCAACCTAAATGTTCAAGACAGGCTGGAGGAAGAACAGGTCACCAAGGCAATGAGAACCAACTTCTCTAAGACACAGGGGTTTTGAGGTGAGCAGAGAGCAGACAGTGGGAAGCAAAAAGGAAGACTATTCTGAGCAGAGGACATGCAATAAGGAAGCTGTCCTGGGACAGTTGTCTCAGCCTGGCCACAGGAGTGACTGAAGCTGTCCTTTTACCCACTCTACCTGGATTACCCATGGGACATGGGGTGACATAGAGATGGAGAGGATGTTCAAGGGCCCTGGTGTTAGACAAGCTGGAGTTAGAATCCGAGCCCTGCCACTTCAGAATGTGGGGCTCAGAGCAACTAACCCACCTTTCTAGGGCTAAGCTTCCTATTCTGTCAGACGGGATGGTTTTGTAGGGACCTATTACTTATGTGAGCACCATGCTTGGGCATGGAGTAAATGCTCAGTCAAGTGTAGTGTTTGTTACTTATATGAGCAGGGCCTGCAAAACAGGGATACTTCTATTTAAGAGAACCATTGTAAAGGTTCAAGGAGATGACACACAATGCTCCCAGACAGGGCTTAAAACACTCTATCAATTTTTCCTGTATTTCTATTTGTTTTGTAGCCCTCCTCCCCTAAATCACCTCTACTGAGTCTCCATATAACCCAGGGGTTCCCATATCAATGTGACAGGGTCCAGGTAGGTTTTGTAATTTGGAGAAACTGGATAAGTGGAGAATGCTGTAACTGGAGAGCAGAGGCTCAATCTAAAGTTAACTCTTGCCCTCAGGAATTACAGGTCCAGAGTTCCCAGATCTCTGACTTTAAGAGAAGCAGGAAATCCAGGCTTTTGGGTGGAATCTCTCTCTTCATAATGCTGGCAACTAATTAAAAAATTATTTTGCAATAGTGTGTGGGCAAATAAAACACATCTGTTAGATACGACTTGGAATCTCTTAGGAAACCAAAGAAAAATTTTGAACTTTGTTATTTTGAAGGTAGTCACTCAACTCCCTCCATACTTTCCTACCTTTGGGCTAAAGGTAGGAAATTTATTCTTTTCTTTAGTACTTTCATCTGGAAAGGCTATCAAAAGGCAAGAAGAAAGGAATGGAGACAAGAGAGGCAAGCAGAGAAGGAAAGAGAGAAATTCTAGTGGTGAAGTTAGAAGCCAAAATAGAAATACTGAGGAAGTGGGAGGTTTTCACCTTAATTGTAATATTGTAACTGTCTAAACACAGGATCTGGGTAGAAAGAGATATCGGCTCCTGGAGCACATGGTAGTGATGGAGGAAGCATCCACAGGGGTTCCCGCCAGAATCATCTGATTTAGTATCATATGATACAAGGGCTTGTGAATACCTAAGAGAGTTATCCAGATACAAAATCCTAGAAACTATTTAATTCAAGCCCTCCACATCTGGGAGCTGTGTTTAAGTGTGAGGATCAGCAAACTACTCTGTAAAAAGGTGTCCACCATTTTACTTCCCAGGCCCTCTGATAACCTTGGGAGTTAACCTAAGACCTCCAGGACATGAAGGTCTATTTTACAGTCAAGGTTGGCCAGTGAATTTAACAATCATGATACTTCATATACAATAAGGAAGAAGAGCTATTTCAGTTCCAGACAGTAAAAGGACTAATAAATCCAAAAAGGGGGCGGGGAGGATAACCCTAGAATCACACAGCTGAAAGAGTAGTGGAAATAGGTCATACCTAGGTTAAAATGCTACACTATCTCTTTTTACTGGTACATCTTTGGGACATTTACTTTACTTCTGTGGACATCAGTTTTCTTATCTGTAAAATCGGGATAGCACCATCTGTTGTACAGGATTGCTATAACAATATTCTATACTAAGATTGGTTTGTAAAGTCTGTAGCACACACAGGTTGCTTCTTCTCAGCCCTTGCCACTCCCAGAAACAGGTATAGGAACATCAACCATTTGCATAGTCTTACTGTCTTTACTTTTGAGAGTAAAGACAAAATATATACTTATGGGGACCCTGCGGGGCTGGCTGCTGAGCGAGTAGGCAGCCAGACCTGTGCCACAACCTGGAGCAACCATTGGCCCAGGCACACATGGAAGTGGTCTCTTCTGATTTGTTTAATGTATATTTTTCTGGGGTCGTTGTTACCCTGTTAACATTTTGTTCTCTCATTCATCTGTTCTCCTCTGGACAAAATGACAAGATGGAAAAAATCACCTCAACAAAAAAAACATGAGGCAGTACCAACTGCCAGGGACATAATCAATACGGACATTAGTAAGATGTCAGAACTAGAGTTCAGAACGATGATTTTAAAGATACTAGCTGGGATTGAAAATACCATGGAAGACATTAGAGAAACCCTTTCTGGAGAAATAAAAGAACTAAAATCTAACCAAGTTGAAATCAAAAATGCTATTAATGAGGTGCAATCAAAAATGGAGGCTCTAACTGCTAGGATAAATGAGGCAGAAGAGAGAATTAGTGATATAGAAGACCAAGTGATGGAAAATAAAGAAGCTGAGAAAAAGAGAGATAAACAACTACTGGATCACGAGGGCAGAATCTGAGAGATAGGCGACACCATAAGATGAAACAATATTAGAATAATTGGGATTCCAGAAGAAGAAGAAAGAGAGAGAGGGGCAGAAGGTATATTGGAGCAAATTATAGCAGAGAACTTCTCTAATTTGGGGAAGGAAACAGGCATCAAAATCCAGGAGGCACAGAGAACTCCCCTCAAAATCAATAAAAATAGGTCAACACCCCGACATCTAATAGGAAGACTTATGGGTCTCAGAGACAAAGAGAAAATCCTGAAAGCAGCTTTGGAGAAGAGATCTGTAACCTACAATGGTAGAAATATTCGATTGACAACAGACCTATCCACAGAGACCTGGCAGGCCAGAAAGGACTGGCATGATATCTTCAGAGCACTAAATGAGAAAAATATGCAGCCAAGAATACTATATCCAGCTAGGCTGCCACTGAAAATAGAAGGAGAGATAAAAAGCTTCCAGGACAAACAAAAATTAAAAGAATTTGCAAACACAAAACCAGCCCTACAAGAAATACTGAAAGGGGTCGTCTAAGCAGAGAGCCCAAAAGTAACATAGACCAGAAAGGAACACACACAATATACAGCAACAGGCACCTTACAGGCAATACAAAGGCACTAAATGCATCTCTTTCAATAGTTACACCTGAATGTAAATGGGCTAAATGCCCCAATCAAAAGACACAAGCTATCAGATTGGATAAAAAAACAAGACCCATCAATCTGCTGTCTGCAAGAGACACATTTCAGACCGAAAGACACCTCCAGATTGAAAGTGAGGGTGTTGAAAACCATTTACCATGCTAATGGACACCAAAAGAAAGCTGGGGGGGCAATCCTTATATCAGACAAATTAGATTTTAAAACAAAGACTGTAATAAGAGATGAGGAAGGACACTATATCCTACTTACAGGGTCTATCCAACAAGAAGATCTAAAAATGTATATATCTATGCCACTAGCATTGGAGCAGGCAATTATATAAGCCAATTAATAATAAAAGCAAAGAAACACATCAACAACAAAACAATAATAGTGGGGGACTTTAACACCCCCCTCACTGAAATGGACAGATCATCTAAGCAAAAGATCAACAAGGAAATAAAGACTTTAAATGACAAAATGGACCAAATGGACTTCAAAGATATATTCAGAACATTCCATCCCAAAGCAACACAATGCACATTCTTCCCTAGTGCCCATGGAACGTTCTCCAGAACAGATCACATTCTAGGTCACAAATCAGGTCCCAAATGATACCAAAAGACTAGAATCATTCCCTGCATATTATCAGACCACAGTGCTTTGAAACTAGAACTCAGTCACAAGAGGAAACTCGGAAAGAACTCAAATACATGCTAAAGAGCACCCTACTAAAGAATGCATGAGTCAACCAGAAAATTAAAGAAGAATTTAAAAAATTCATGGAAACAAATGAAAATAAAAACACAAATGTTCAAAATCTTTGGGATGCAGCAAAGGCAGTCCTAAGAGGAAAGTATATAGCAATACAAGCCTTTCTCAAGAAACAAGAAAGGTTTCAAATACACAACCTAACCCTACACCTAAAGGAGCTGGAGAAAGAACAGCAAATAAAGCCTAAACCCAGCAGGAGATCAGAGCAGAAATCAATGAAATAGAAACCAAAAGAACAGTAGAACAGATCAAAAAAACCAGCAGCTGGTTCTTTGAAAGAATTAACAAGATGGATAAACCTCTGGCCAGACTTATCAAAAAGAAAAGAGAACTGACCCAAATAAATAAAATCATGAGTGAAAGAGGAGAGATCACAACCAACACCAAAGAAATACAAACAATTATAAGAACATATTATGAGCAACTCTATGCCAGCAAATTAGATAATCTGGAAGAAATAGATGCATTCCTAGAGATGTATAAACTACCAAAACTGAACCAGGAAGAAATAGAAAACCTGAACAGACCTATAACCACTAAGGAAATTGAAGCAGTCATCAAAAATCTCCCAACAAACAAAAGCCCACGGCCAGATGGCTTCCCAGGGGAATTCTATCAGACATTTAAAGAAGAATTAATACCTATTCTCCTGAAAATGTTCCAAAAAATAGAAATGGAAGGAAAACTTCCAAACTCATTTTGTAAGGCCACCATTACCTTGATCCCCAAACCAGACAAAGACCCCATCAAAAAGGACAATTACAGACCAATATCCTTGATAAACATGGATGCAAAAATTCTCACCAAAATACTAGCAATAGGATCCAACAGTACATTAAAAGGATTATTCACCACGACCAAGTGGGATTTATCCCTGGCCTGCAAGGTTGGTTCAACATCCGCAAATCAATCAATGTGATACAATACATTAATAACAGAAAGAACAAGAACAATATGATCCTCTCAATAGATGCAGTAAAAGCATTTGACAAAGTACAACATCCTTTCTTGATCAAAATGCTTCAGAGTATAGGGATAAAGGGTACAACCTCAATATCATAAAAGCCATCTATGAAAAACCCACAGTGAATATCATTCTCAATGGGGAAAAACTGAAAGCTTTCCCCCTAAGGTCAGGAACACGGCAGGGATGTCCACTATTACCACTGCTAGTCAACATAGTATTAGAAGTCCTAGGCACAGCAATCAGACAACAAAAAGAAATAAAAGGCATCCGAATCAGCAAAGAAGAAGTCAAACTCTCACTCTTTGCAGATGATTGGATACTTTATGTGGAAAACCCAAAAGATTCCATCCCAATATTGCTAGAACTCATACAGGAATTCAGTAAAGTGGCAGGATATAAAATCAATGCACAGAAATCAGTGGCATTCCTATACACCAACAACAAGACAGAAGAAAGAGAAGTTAATGAGTCGATCCCATTTACAATCACACCCAAAACCATAAGATATCCAGGAATAAATCTAACCAAAGAGGCAAAGAATCCGTACTCAGAAAACTATAAAATACTCATGAAAGAAATTGAGGAAGACACAAAGAAATGGAAAAACGTTCCATGTTCATGGATTAGAAGAACAAATATTATGAAGATGTCAATGCTACCTAGAGCAATCTATACATTTAAAGCAATCCCTATCAAAATGCCATCAACTTTCTTCAAAGAAATGGAACAAGTAATCCTAAAATTTGTATGGAACCAGAAAAGACCCCGAATAGCCAGAGGAATCTTGAAAAAGAAAAGCAAAGCTGGTGGCATCACAATTTTGGACTTCAAGCTCTATTACAAAGCTGTCATCATCAAGACAGTATGGTACTGGCACAAAAACAGACACATAGATCAATGGAACAGAATCGAGAGCCCAGAAATGGACCCTCAACAATATGGTCAACTAATCTTCGACAAAGCAGGAAAGAATGTCCAGTGGAAAGAAGATAGTCTCTTCAACAAATGGTGTTGGGAAAATTGGACAGCCACATGCAGAAGAATGAAACTGGACCATGTCCTTACACCACACACAAAAATAGACTCTAAATGGTTGAAAGACCCAAATGTGAGACAGGAGTCCATCAAAATCCTAAAGGAGAACACAGGCAGCAACCTCTTCGACCTCAGCTGCAGCAACTTCTTCCTAGAAACATCGCCAAAGGCAAGGGAAGCAAGGGCAAAAATGAACTATTGGGACTTCATCAAGATAAAAAGCTTTTGCATAGCCAAAGATACAGTCAACAATACCAAAAGACAACGGACAGAATGGGAGAAGATATTTGAAATGACATATCAGATAAAGGGCTAGTATCCAAAATCTATAAAGAACTTATCAAACTCAACACCCAAAGTACAAATGATCCAATCAAGAAATGGGCAGAAGACATGAACAGACATTTTTCCAAAGAAGACATCCAATGGCCAACAGGCACATGAAAAAGTGCTCAACATCGCTCGGCATCAGGGAAATCCAAATCAAAACCTCAATGAGATACCACTTCACACCAGTCAGAATGGATAAAATTAACAAGTCAGGAAACAACAGATGTTGGCGGGGATGCAGAGAAAGGGGAACCCTCCTACACTGTTGGTGGGAATGCAAGCTGTTGCAGCCACTCTGGAAAACAGTATGGAGGTTCCTGAAAAAGTTGAAAATAGAGCTACCGTACAATCTAGCAATTGCACTACTGAGTGTTTACCCCAAAGATACAAATGTAGGAATCCAAAGGGGTATGTGCACCCCGATGTTTATAGTAGCAATGTCCACAATAGCCAAACTGTGGAAAGAGCCAAGATGTCCATCGACAGATGAATGGATAAAGAAGATGTGGTATATATATACAATGGAATATTATGCAGCCATCAAAAGGAATGGAATCTTGCCTTATCAATGACGTGGATGGAACTGGAGTGTGTTATGCTGAGCGAAATAAGTCAATCAGAGAAAGACAAGTATCATATGATCTCACTGATTTGAGGAATTCTTAATCTCAGGAAACAAACTGAGGTTGCTGGAGTGGTGGGGGGGTGGGAGGGATGGGGTGGCTGGGTGATAGACATTGGGGAGGGTATGTGCTATGGTGAGTGCTGTGAATTGTGTAAGACTGATAAATCACAGACCTGTACCTCTGAAACAAATAATACATTATATATTAAAAAAAAAAAAAAGAAGAAGAAGAGAGCAGGAAGGGAAGAATGAAGGGGGGGATATCAGAGGGGGAGATGAATCATGAGAGACTATGGACTCAGAAACAAACTGAGGGTTCTAGAGGGGAGGGGGTGGGGGGATGGGTTAGCCTGGTGATGGGTATTAAGGAGGGCACATACTGCATGGAGCACTGGGTGTTATACGCAAACAATGAATCATGGAACACTCCATCAAAAACTAATGATGTAATGTATGGTGATTAACATAACATAATAATAAAAAATTTTAAAAATTTTAAAAAAAGAAGATAGCAGGAAGGGAAAAATGAAGGGGGGAAAATCGGAGGGGGAGACGAACCATGAGAGATTACGGACTCTGAGAAACAAACTGAGGTTTCTAAAGGGGAGGGGGGGTGGGGAGATGGGTTAGCCTGGTGTGGGTATTAAAGAAGGCACGTACTGAATGGAGCACTGGTGCTTTATGCAAACAATGAATCATGGAATACTACATCAAAAACTAATGATGTAATGTATGGCGATTAACATAACATAATAAAATATATATATATATATATATAATTATGATATAAGAACAACTAGAACACTCACTATCTTTCAGCAAGTACATGTCTTTCTGTAAAACAAAACTGTATTCCTTCAAAGAAATCATGGCTTCCAGGGTATCTGGGTGGCTCAGTCCATTAAGCATTTGACTCTTGATTTTGGCTCAGGTCGTGGTCTCAGAGTCCTGAGATCAAGCCCTGCAACAGGCTCCACACTGGGCATGGAGCCTGCTTAATATTCTTTCTCTTTCTCCCTCTGTCCCTCTGGAAGGAAGGAAGGAAGGATGGAAGGGAGGGAGGGAGGAAGGGAGGAAGAGGAAAGAAAGAAAGAAAGAAAGAAAAAGAAAGAAAGAAAGAAAGAAAGAAAGAAAGAAAGAAAGAAAGAAAGAAAGAAAGAAAGAAAGAAAGAAAGAAAGAAAGAAAGAAAGAAAGAAAGAAAGAAAGAAAGAAAGAAAGAGAGAGAGAGAGAGAGAGAGAGAGAGAGAAAGAAAGAAAGAAAGAAAGAAAGAGAGAAAGAAAGAGAGAGAGAGAGAAAGAAAGAAAGAAAGAAAGAAAGAAAGAAAGAAAGAAAGAAAGAGAGAAAGAAAGAAAGAGAGAAA
This sequence comes from Zalophus californianus, assembly GCF_009762305.2. Classification (NCBI taxonomy): domain Eukaryota; kingdom Metazoa; phylum Chordata; class Mammalia; order Carnivora; family Otariidae; genus Zalophus; species Zalophus californianus. The sequence goes on from NC_045595.1 coordinate 24,280,817, forward strand.
GAAAGAGAGAAAGAAAGAGAGAAAGAAAGAAAGAAAGAAAGAAAGAAAGAGAAAGAGAGAAAGAGAGAAAGAGAGAAAGAGAGAAAGAGAGAAAGAGAGAAAGAGAAAGAGAGAAAGAGAGAAAGAGAGAAAGAGATAAAGAGAGAAAGAGAGAAAGAAAGAAAGAAAGAAAGAAAGAAAGAAAGAAAGAAAGAAAGAAAGAAAGAAAGAAAGAAAGAAAGAAAGAAAGAAAGAAAGAAAAAATCCTGGCTTCCATGAACCTATCTATAGAAACCATACAAATTATGACTGCCCTTAAGACTTAAGTTACTTCGTGTTTTTAGATTAATTTTCAAAAAGATGAATGCTCCAACTTTTAAAGATCAAACGTCCAGGCATGCAATGCAGTTAAATATTTTTCCTTCTTAAGAAATAGTTATTACTTCTTACGGCTGAACTTTGAAGATACTATTTATCCTTTGCATGTTTAATTAAAACTATTAAATTTAATTCAGATATTCTCATTAAACTTGTCTCTTTAGAAGATTATTTTAGCAAAGTTAATACTTTCTTTTACTAGGTGTTAATATAAACAGGGTAGTTTACTTCGAGCTTTCCTTGAGGAAAGCTGCAAACTGCAACATTAGAGTCTCACCCTGCCATCCCACCCCCGTGCTAATTGCCCCCCACAGCAACAGAATACAAAGAAAATTGCTGCCACATGTGCCTGACTTGCAACCCACACAAGCTCCATCGACTCTGCCTGCAACTCAGCACAACCCAGGGCCAAGATGCACTGCACAGCCACCTAATGGCAAAGAACTTCACCCAGACTACTTTGGTTTTGCCCAAATGGTGAAAGGTCACATAGTATCACAGCCCATCACTTAAAAATGAGTCTGTAATAGCAGAAACACTGGAAACAATCTAACTGATCATCTATAAGGGAATGATTGACTAAAGCATGGTCAGCGGAGTAATGGGAAGCCATGGACAGTGAGGCAGGTCTGTGCACTGACATAGAAGAAACTCTAAGAAAGAGTAAATGAAAAAACACAGTGATTGTTTTTCATATCCAATATGATCTCATTTATGTTTGGAAAATCCCACAATAACTATATCTATCTATCTATCTATCTATCTATCTATCTATCTATCTATCTATCTATCTATCTATCTATCTATATGATAAGTATGTAACTACTTAGAAAAGTATTTGGAAGGATATACCCCTAAATTATAAGGGTGGTTACCCCTGGGGAGGGGACACACTTCAGTGTATCCAGAAAGATAGAAGAGGAATTTATTTTATGTTTTCATTATTTATTCTATATTTTAAAATTGACAACACAAATGTATTTTTGCATTACTTTATAACTTAGAAATAAATAAAAATCCATTTGTAGTAAGAAATACGTGGGGCACCTGGATGGCTCAGTCGGTTAAGCATCCGACTCTTGATTTGGCTCAGGTCATGATGTTGGGGTCATGACTCAATCCCCACATGGGGCTCTCGGCTGAGCTCGGAGTCTGCTTGAGATTCTCTGCCTATCCCTCTCCCTCTTCCCTCCCCCTGCTCTCTCTCTCTAATAAATAAATAGGTGTGCCTGTGTGGCTTAGTCGGTTGGGGGACTGACTCTTGGTTTTGGCTCAGGTTGTGATCTCAGAGTCCTGGAACCAAGCCCGGCGATGGACTCCACACTCAGCATGGAGTCTGCTTGGGTTTCTCTCTCCCTCTTGCCTCTGCACTACTCCCCCTGCTGCTGTGCTCACTCTCTCTCTCTCTCTCTCTCTCAAATAAATAAATAAATCTATAAATAAATAAATAAAATCTTTAAAAAAGAAATATGTGTCTTCCAACATAAATAAAGAGGTGCAGTTGTACTATTTTGGCTCATCGGGTTGGAAGAGTAGACAACTCTGGGCTTTTCCAGGTAGAAAAAGTTCATGGGGAGCAAAAGGAGGGCCAGAAAATGGTGAGCAACAGTATGGCTAGGTCTTAGGGGGAATGGAAATTCCTTTCTTGATATCCAAGGAGATGGGGTGGCTCAGGAGTGATGCTAAAACACCCACTGCTCCTGTAATTCAATCTCTTCACCACTGCTTCTTCTACTGCTACCAATACCCTCCTTTTCTCTCCACCTCATGGCTTCTGATTGCTTTTAGGTTCTGCTGCCTCACAGCTTCTGCTAAGTTCCTTCTCTTTAGCCCTCTCAACATCTCTGCCACTCTATGGGCTTTGTGTCTTTATACCTTGGGTTCAAACACTCCGAGAGAGCACAAAGCATATTTAATGAACGCATCTACCATTCCATATACCTCTCCCACCCCATTTAATCCTTGGAACAGCTCTCTGGGATTCAAGGAGACAAGTGACTTGCCCATCCAGTTAGTCCAACCTCAAATCTCGGAATTTGTCCTTAATTCCTTCTCTCTTTATCTCTGCATCCATATCCAATTCCTCCACATCCTGACAACTATCCCTCCAAAATGGATGGCAAAACCATCCTCTTTTCTCCACCTCCACACCATCACTGGACCCGATCTACCATCACTCCTTACCAGGATGTTTACAGTGGCCTCTCAGGCCATTCCCACACAGAAGCCAGAATGGTCTTTTAGGAATGGAAATCAGACCACCTACCACCTTGTTTAAATCCTGCCAGTGGCTTCCCATTGCACTATGAACCCAATCTTATTTCCTTGCTGTGGCCAACAAGACCTTCCTTGGCTTGGCGTCTGCCATCTATCCAAGTTCACCTTCTCCTACTCTCTCATGCATTCTACTTGGGCCTCACTGGTTTCTCTTTGTTCTATGTACACAAAGCTCACTCCTGACTGAGGGTCTGGACACTTGTACCTCCCTCCATCTGGGATCACTATCTGATCTAGCATATTTACTGTTAAAAGGTCCTTTTCATATATGTTTCTTTTATCTACCACCATTGCCCAAATTTACACTTGAATGTAAGCTCCATCATAGCAGGGATTTTTGCCTATTATGTTCTCTGCTCTGTCTCTAGTACACAAAGTAATGTCAGCTTCATAGAAGCCATCAATGAATATCTGTTGAATGAATGAATGAGCAAATTTTCAGTTGACACCGAGCTACAAAGACACAGACTTGGAACTCTAAAGCAGTCTTGTTTCTGACCCCAAAACTGATAAGCTCAACCCCTATGCTATACAGCCAATCTACCCATCCCATCCCTATTTCTTTCTCCTACACACACACACACACACACACACACACACACACACACACACACAGCAAGCAGGACACACCAGTCACAAAGAATTACTCACTGTTTCTTGTACGTACAGGCCGCACTTTTATCCTCTGCACTTTCTTCTGCTTCAAACACCCGTTCCATCACCCCTTTTCCATCACAGTAAACACCGCTCCTCCTTCAGGGTCCATCCGAAAGTCCCCTCTTCATTAACACCTGTCCTGACTCCCTCCCCCACAGACATGTTAATTCCTGGTGTTTCATAGTTCTCTGTTTCTGCCCTTATTATTGAACATATTCCATGCTATTATTTTTGGTTCTGAGTCTCTACACAGGGAGACCCTAAGGACAAGGCAATGTCCTTAATCTAACCTACCCTGACGTTTCTCAGTCAATATGTATTACAGATAATTATTAAAATCCACTCTACATACACATAAAAGTTTTATAAAATAAAAAAGGCTATCAGAAGTACCAGGTAGTACCAACCTCATAAAACTAATATGAGGATGATTTGACATCACAAATGGGCTCGACATCTGGTAAATGTTTAGTAAATATGATATCCTACTATTGTTTTGGTTAATAATACCTAAGACTTCTTGTTGGCAAAATCTGTCAAACTGCATTAATAACTTTATTCTACTGATTTTACCAATTGCAAGCACCTAAGGGAAAAGCACTTTAATTATGTTTATCATCAGTATAAAGCATTAAGTGGCCAATAAAAATAAGAACTAGGTGCTTTAGAAATGTTGCTAACTTGAATTATAAATTTCTGGTTAGGAAATAGTGCAATGCCCAGGATAAGACTTTGTGTAATAATTTCTCTCTAAAAGAGTGACATTATACACAAGTACTATAAAAATGAAAATAAATGCAAAGCTACATTCACTTTCTCATAGTGGTCACTCAACACAATATCTTCCCAGACTGGGAAACTTTCCCAAACCTTGTCAAGATTCTTTGATAAAACCCACACCTACAGTAGAGAGAATTGAGCAAAACTAGATTTTGCAGAAGCAGGAAAACATACAAGTTAGGACGGCTCCATCCTCAAGAAAATCACAGTCAAGTCAAAGAGCAATTCTGGAAACTCAATGGCAAGTACTACACTAAGAGAGAGCAGAAAGTGTTCAAGGCCACATTATCCAGGAATCATGAACAGCAACAGATTTCTGCCAGGACCTAAAGATACGTGGAGAAAGAAGATGAGAAATTTGTCCAAAAGCAAAGGGGGAGTGGAAAAGGAAATGAGCTTGCCAGAACTTATCTATACAAGTTCTAAAACTGCACAAAAGAAATATTTTCAAATCACCCATGTCTTAATTCTCTCTCAAATCTTACATAAAGGAGCATTCTTTTCTCTTTTTATGTTCTCAAATTCACTCTACAATACATTAAGATATCTTGATAACAATCTTAGCTCTATGGTATTGCACCCAACATGTGGTATCACTTTGAAACTCACTTTCTAGAGAAAGACTAGAGAAAGCTGGTTTAGTTCTTCTGAACTAGGATTTAGATAAACTCAATTTACAAAACACACACCCGCACACTCTAACAATTCACTCCATAATAAATGTGCTTCTCCTTTTGTAGTATTTAAGAAGTTTCAAAACCGGGACAAAGAAAGAATAAAATTAACAAGGTTTTACCAACTGTATTTCATTTTTTATATACTTTTTCTTTCTAAAATATGTAAGATAAATATTTAGGATTCCTTGGACTAGACTTATGTTTTTACTAATAAGAAAACACCGAGATTGTAAGATGAATAGAAGAATCCAAGCAGGCAAAATAAAGTCTTCTAAACTTCTAGGCTGAGTGTGAAATAGAAATTAGATCCTCTGATGACTGATACCCACTAATGTGGGTAAAAGAAATGATGTCAAGCGCGAATCATGTGGCCATGGTCTGTGCCTGGCAACCCAAACCATTTCCAGGGAAGTTCTCGAGGATGAACCCTGCCTAAATGGAGTGAGTCATTAGCAGGTCCCTGACATCAGCCAGCTGCAATCTTATAGGAACTGGCAAGATTGAAAAAAGAGTTCCAAAGCTTCAACATAAAAAAGCTCAATTGATTCAGCTTCCCTATCAGATTTCCCAGTGCTTTTTTCTAGGTCTTTTACATCCAAATTACCTTCTCATAAAAACAAAGATTTAGAAAAACTAGAAAAAGTTAAAATAAGACTTTTTCCTTCTAAAAAGTGTACTTTCATTGATTCAGTAAAAGGTATGAAATCATCTTCAGGGTCACCATCGAGTTTAGAATAATTTAGAAGAAAAAGTATCTGTATACATAAGGACATAATGTACCAGGGTAGGTAGGTAGGAGACATCTTATGGCATACCACATCACTGGGAATGAAATTCAAAGAGCCTATGCAGGCCGCTACTCATTTATTTTTTATTTTGTTTTCAATGTTTTCTTACATAAATTTCAAACATATACAAAAACACAAAAAAATAGCACAATGAATCTCCATGACCCACTTCTCACTTTACATGTATCCACTCATGGCTACTACTCCCGTTTCTTCTATGAACCCCAACCGCATACCCTTCCCAGCCCCTTAATTATTTAAAATCAAATACCAGATATTGTATCATTTCATCTGTAAATGCCTTAGTATGTACTTTTTTTTTTTAAGATTTTACTTATTTATTTGACAGAGAGAGAGAGAGCACAAGCACAAGCAAGGGGAGAGGGAGAAGCAGGCTTCCCCCTGAGCAGGGAGCCCTATGCAGGGCTCAATCCCAGGACCCTGAGATCAAGACCTGAGCCAAAGGCAGATGTTTAACAGACTGAGCCACCCAGGAGTCCCTTTAGTATGTATTTTTAAAAGATAAGAATTTTATATTAAATTTTAAAAATTCCACCATCATACTTAGAAAAATTTACCAATTATTCTTTACTATCATCAGTTTAACCTACAAATTCCCCCAGTGGCTCACAATTTTACCATTTCGCTTATTTGAATCAAGATCAAACAAGGTTCATACATTCTGATTGGTTGATATGTCTCTTAAGTTTTTTTTGATATACAGTTTCCCTCTCTACCTCTTTCTCTTTTTCCTTGAAAACCTTTGTTGTTGTTTTAAAACAAAAACAGTCATCTGTCCTACCAAGGTTTCCCCTGATGGGGAAATTGCCCACTGCAGCCCTTAGAGCTGTTTGCCAAGTTCCTCTCTGTCCTTTGTCCAGTAAAATTCAGGTTTGATTTTTCTGACAAGACTTTAATTGCAATAGAGTGTACTTCCATCTGGAGGCATGTACTATTTGATGTGACATCCATTAAAACTCAATCCCTAGGGGTGCCTGGGTGGCTTAGTCGTTAAGCGTCTGCCTTCCGCTCAGGTCATAATCCTGGGGTCCTAGGATTGAGCCCCACATCGTGCTTCCTGCTCAGCAGGAAGCCTGCTTCTCCCTCTCCCACTCCCCCTGCTTGTGTTCCCTCTCTCTCTCTGTGTTTCTCTCTGTCAAATAAATAAATAAAATCTTTAAAAACAAAACAAAAAAACTCAATCCCCAGGATCCACTAACTAAATCATAAGAGGATGCAAAATGGTGATTAGTCTAGCATTCTTCATTTATTACCCGGAATACTTCTTTATAGAGAAACTTCTCTTTGTTAACTCTTTTGACTACTCTGAGGTACAATTTATAAAAAAGTTATAATAAATGCTCATTTCTTTTTCTTTATTTACCGGTTTCAGTAATAGTATATTGGTTCCCTAGAATCTACAAAAGAGCTTTTTTTTAAAGAGTTATCATTCTGACCTCATGGATTTAAGAGTATTTTATGTGTTATTGATGTTCAAATTCTTTGTCCAGTGGGTACACTTTTTTTATTCGTTCCTGAGTCTTTCTGACATGGCCTGTCTTTGATAGCTTCCCCACTTTCTGGCATGACAAGATGTTCTAGGCAACATCCCCTGCCCCAGACATAGACTTTTCCATTTCTACAAAGGCTTTTCATGGGAAAACAGTAAATCTGACAGTAGGAATGTTCATTGCTACCAGATTGGTCCTTGTTTCTAGGGCTTTACAGAGTCATCGCTACAATATAAATATAAAACATTTATCTATATACGTCTATATGTTGTTAAAAAGGAAACAAACTAAGACGACAGCCATATCTTTTCTTAACTTCATCAATCTTGCACTGTATTTCTTTTCTCCTAAGCTCTTAGTGACACAAACAGAAACACTCCTTTGTTTTATCTCAGTTTTCACACACACCTGCCTTAGAATAATAATACCCACATTACCATCAATAATATAATTACTGAAAAAGGTTTAAGATTCTTTGAATATTTTTTGTTTGTCCCGGACCGTATACCATGAGAGATGTACACTCAAAGTACTGTGTTTTAAAGCCACTTGGAATAGATGCTCTCCTCTGTGGTTATACTGCTACTCAGACACGTAGATAGGTTTGTTGGTTTCATTTTCCTTTGAACTTTTTAGGGATTACCTTTTTAGATTCAATTTTGCTTTGTAATTATGTATTTATATGGCTCCAAAGTCAAATCTATAAGACAAAATATATTCAAAGAAGTCTGGGTTCTCTCCCTGTCCACTCATTCTACTGTGAAACAAATAATATTATATATATTTGCATTCCCTTAATCTCTTAGGTAAACAGTAGCATACCCTCTGCACTTTTTACCACCTTCTTTTTTTTTTCCATTTAACAATATATTCTAGAGGTCACTCCATATCAGTATATAGAGATATTCTTCATCTCTTACACAGCTACAAGTAATCCATTTTGTGGATCACAATGACTTATTCAATCAATCCCCTCCTGGTAGTCATCTTGGTGGTTCCCAGTCTTTTGCTATTACAAATAGTATTGCAGTGAACAGTCTCTGATATTTTGTATTTCTGCCAGTGTATCTTTGGGATCTAGAGATTCTGGGAAGAACTGGGATTGCAGTCAAAGGTAAACGTGTGTAATTTGCTAGATGTTGCCAAATTCTCCTCTGAAAGGGGATATATCAATTTGCATTTTTACCACACTGTTATTAGAGAGCTAGTTACTCCCACGGTATTACCAATAAATAGAGTACATTTCAAGTCTTTGGATTTTTGCCATTCTAATAAGTGAAAATTATTTTTCAATGTAGATTTAATATGCACTTCTCTCATCCTGTGTCAGGTTGAGCATCATAAATTAAGCACCATTTACATTTATTTTTCTGTGTACCATCTACCTATCAGGCCCATTATTCTATAGGGTTGTTGGTTCTTCAGTTCACTATTTTTAAAAAACCTTATTTATTAAGGATATGAACCGTTTATTTGTAGCACAGCTTGCATGTATGTAGCCCAAGTTGTTATCTGTCTTTTACCCTGCCTGATACTTTTTTGCCAAGCAAAAATTCTTTACCTCGTGTCATCAAATTTATCAATCTTATACATTATGCTGTCAGATATTGACTCATAGTTAGGAAAGTTTTCCCCATACCTAAGTTATAGAGGAGTTAATCAGTGTTTTCTCCTACTACTAATATCAAAGCATCATCTGAGACTGGTTACTTTCATTGCTAGTGTGATGTAGTATCTCATCTAATCTTCTCACTATACCTCCAATGATATAGGAGAGCAACAATGGATCCAACATTTTTGGCATTCCTATATTATGCTAGGCACTGCTCTCAGAGCTTATATACCCCAGTAAAAAAAAAGCAAAAGGTCCTTTCCTGTAAGAAGCTTATACTGCGATGAAGTTTTCCTTCTATATAAATATTAGGTTAATAAAGGAATAAAATAAATACTTAAGTGCAGCACAGTAATGAGAACCCCAGCCAGGCCACAATGTTCCTGAGGAATAAGATTATATTTTTGTGTCCCACACAATCTATATCAAGAGACGTTAACCAACAATGTGACCCTTGAAAATTTAAGGATTTGTAAATGAAAAAAACCTCTAAGCATTAAAACAATTTCTCCTTTTGGTTAGGTACTTTCACAGACTTACTCAGAGGCCCTATTGTATGCCCACGGTCTTTATGGGTTCTGTCAAGCAACCAACAATTCACTAAATTGAATCTTTCATGAATCAACCCTAGTGAATGCTCAAGGACAAAAGGAACTACAAATAATCTTAAAATTTTTTCAATAATCACATTATGGGTGATAATGTTGGCAACACTTATCTCTTATTTACTTCTGTATTCCTGGCACCTAGCACTATGCCTAAAATCCAGTAGGTACTTTGTAAATAACCTACTGGAGATCCAACTAAGAAGGTTACCAAAATGATACTGTACACCTAAATTTCACATCTTAGTGCTCTGTCTCTTTCTCTTTTACACACACAGACACACACACACACATGCATGCACAGCAAGGTGCAAATGATTAATTTTTTCCAAATTAAATCTTAAAAATTCATGTATATTTTTCCACAAATGCACACTTTGATTTTGGATGGGAATAAGGTTGAAGAGTGGACAAATCCTAAGCTCTAGAGCTCTGACAGTCCCGAGCTGTTCTCCAAGTCATGCCTTTCCCCTCTTCCTCTACTGCCCTCAGAAAAGCTGTCAAAGGTGGTCATCACTATGGAGAGAGCAGACACCCAGATTTGCTGGCACTAGGCTAAGGAGTCACACTCAGTAAATGAGGAGTTAGATCTTCTCTTTTCCTTCACATTTGGCAAGGTCTTAATGACAGAACTTAGGATCTGTCCAGTTTCAAATTAACAACTGCCAAGTAGTATTTTATCATCATTCTGTTATAATCATAAGGATTTAAGAAATCACTACATATGAAAATAAGAAAACAAAATACAAAATAATTGCAAGAAAATAAATTTCATACATTTCAAGACAGAAATGCTTGCAATAAAAACAAACTTCTATGGTTAAAGTGATCCTCAACTACACAACTTTTTACCTCAAGTTGTATTCTCTTTCTCTCTTTTAATAAAACAAGAGAGGGAAAGTCTATGTCTGTATGGAATAAATCTCTGTATTTAATTTTAAAAAGAATAAAGTTCATATGAAAATAGGAAAAAGATTCTTGCAGAAGCCCTGAAATTTAACTTCACTCTTTACATTTTGGTTTGATATATAAATATACACATAAAGAAACCCAACCACAGTAAATGTTAGCCTTTTCCAGAGGAATAGAGGCAAGTGTTACAAATGTGGGTCCAGTGTCAGGAGAACATAATCATAATGTAAACTGGTTATTTCTAAATGGTGCCCTCAAAAGGAAAAAAATGAATGGAAGTAGTTAATAAATTCTGTTTTCCATAAAATTCATACCAAAAAAAAAAAAAGAGAGAGAGAGAGAAAGAATGTGAGCTTGGAGGTCAGTGAGAGTTCTGTTGAATTTCCCTCCTCCTAAATTCTGTCATCTCCTTTTTAAACTGGCAAGTCAGCTTCCCACAGACATGACAGAAATACATTCTTTTTTTCCTACAAACCATTCACCAACAAGCAACACTTACCAGAGGACATGTACTTTCCGATAGACAATTGGTTAATTGGATATTGTCACTTCCAGTTGCAGCTTAATATAGTATAGACAATCCCTTTTTCAAACAAAAATATAACCAAACAAAAGTATTAATGATCTATTTCTTTTGTTTCAAAGAATTTAAAGGGCTCTGACTCCATATCTCTACATTCCAAAATAACAGACGCAGATTATGAAGGGATCTAATGTAGAAATTAAAATGATTCAGTTATCTCAATTACATGTTTAGCCACATAGGTCAAATAACATCCCAATGAACTCAAAAAGAAGAGCCAAATTCTTTTGTTTCACAAGAAAAATAAGTTGCTCAAAATAAACTGACAATGGGCTAAGGATTGGAAAGTTTTTGATTAAAAAGGAATTTTTGTTGGAACACTTATAATGAGATTTGAGCTGCAGTAACAATATAAGATTGAAAGCAGAATTACATACAAAATGAGTATTGTAAAATATCATTATTTTAGTACAATGGAAAATAAGGTGTTTGTGGTTTTACTCTATAAATTCTGTGTTGTCTGCTCATATATACCCCTTCTTGGCCATCCTCTGAATAGCCATTCTGATTTCAGAGCCTTCTGCATCAACATTCATTTGTGGTAAGGGGAACCCGCACAGTCAACATCTCCTAGGCTCTACATTTCCCTCCATGTTATTGGCTTTTCAGGACTGATTCATGCCCACGCATCACATTGGTGTTCAGTTACAAGGCAGACAGTGAATTTTCCTAATCCATTTAGCGTGCTGACAGAGCCATGTTCACAATTTATAGAATTTCCTTTTAGACATCTACCTATTTCACAGTTCATTAAGATTCAAACTGAACACCTGTGTTTATAAAGTCAAAAGCAATTTTATACTAACAAGGTGTTAAATAAGGCATTCTCTGAAAGCCTGAACAACAGTAACAACAACAGAAGTACTAGGCTCTTGACCTATGGAATGAAATAATGTCTGCAGCTACCTGCATCATCCTTTAATAGGCCAGAAATTGCTATGGAACGGCGGCCAACAACCATAACACATTTTAATTCCTCCACCACAGGTCTTTTATGTTTTACCTTAAGAAAGCAAGAGTATGAGGCTGCCTTGCACATTTCACCCGGATATCTAAAATCTGCAAAACAGCTAAAAATCTTAGGAAGTAAAATGTGGCCCCTTTAAACAATGTCTTCACTAGCTAGATACAAGGACATTTTCAGCATTCTGGGGCCCGCAAAGCCTGACCCTGGCTCATTTTTATATAACCCCAAAGTTTTCACATCATTAATAAAGAGAGAATCAAAACAAAGCCCACAGACATTAGGGGAGGGAAAAGTGTGTAGTTTGGCACTGCCATCATAAATACCCTCAAAATGAAAAGGGAAAAAATAAAATGCATGTAACAGAGGTGGTGACCCCTATAACAACTGTGGTTCCCAACAGCTTTTTTTCAACTGGTAATAAACCATTTTGCAGACCTCCCAATTGTGGCCACCATGATAGTTACAGCTTTGCAAGTTTATGTCTTTTTCTTGCAGTTAAGAGTGTTATCAATAAAAATTTCAAATGATGCCTTTCCCAGTCAAATAAAAACATTTTAAAATGTGAAGCCAACAACAGGATTAGAATGGAAAAATATAAGTGACACCAGGATTTTCTTTTGTATATTTTTTTCACCAAATCCCTTAATTTATTAATTTTAAACACATTCCTTGCAAGTCTTGAAAGTGAAACAATGCACCCTAACACAGCACTGGGGTTATCTGACAGTCCTAAAAACTGGTTTTGTCATATGCTACTGACTTTTTAGAAGAAACACCTCACTTTTAAATGCCATGATGATGATGTTTATTAAACAAAAGTCTATCTCAAAAAGGTCATTTCAAATATCCTTTGAAGCCTGGACAGAAGTGATTAAAAAGGACTTCACTGCTTGCCAGTCAACCACAGCAGGAGGCAGAAGGAAAACTGTTAAAAGTAAAGGAGCACTGAGTGTTGGGCATTAAGAAGGACACTTGATGGAATGAGCACTCAGTGTTATATGCAACTGAGGAATCACTAAATTCTACCTCTGAAACTAATATTATACTATATGTTAATTAAATAGAATTTAAATTTTAAAAAAGTAAAAACAAAGTAAAGGAGCACTGATTGTAAATCCCACCTTATATACTGTGGCAAATATTATTTCTACCCACTTAAAAAAAAAAAAAAAAACACTCCTTTGCTCAAAACGTGTGAGTTCAGAAGAAAGAGTGGTTCCTTAAGTATCTGGAATAGTTTTCAAAGCCCTGTATGAATGCATCTAGTCCCAAGGTCCCTGGAGGTCACAAAGCATTCCCAACTCCTTGTCACAGTGACCTGTATACCCAAGAGTCTGGGCCTCATCAAGAAATGAGGCAGAAGGCCCACCTCAGTGAAGAAAACCAAGAAACAAAGAGTCGTAAGCTGTGTTCTTTTCTCCATGTAACAATATTTTCATTGTCAAAAGCTTGGTTTTATGATCCACTTTGAAAACTGACAGCCCAAGTCTGCTTTCTGGTTGGGGTGTTATCACACTGAAACATCCATGACTCACTGACCAAAAATGCCGCCATGGGCCCAGAAAACACCTCCTCCTACTCCACCAGCAGCACCTTGCTGAGGAAACAATCTCCCTGAAGAAATGATCATCACCCCTTCTGTTAAAATGCACTTAATTTTTTACCTTGCAAATGTACAACATGTGTATATCATAGACAGTTTAAAGATCATCTGAGTTTCCAACACAAAGAGAAAATATAGTAAGGTACTGTTATCCATTCTTTTGCTTTTTTTTTAATAAAGTATGCATGCATGCATAAGGATAGGTATGTACATATAATCATAAACATCTTTAAAGAAATAAAAAGTAAATATTATATAATAAATTCTTCTTAATATACCAGGATTCTAGACTTCATGAAACAATTGTTCCCTCCCAAGAGTTTGGGCAATATCCTTCATTATTATAACCAATATGTAGCGGTTATTATAGCCATAGTGACACTAGGAGGATTTAAGTCACAGACGTATTCATTCTTTTTTTTTAAAGATTTTATTTATTTATTTGAGAGAGAGAGAGAATGAGAGACAGAGAGCATGAGAGGGAAGAGGGTCAGAGGGAGAAGTAGACTCCCTGCTGAGCAGGGAGCCCATTGTGGGACTCGATCCCGGGACTCCAGGATTATGACCTGAGCCAAAGGCAGTCGCTTAACCAACTGAGCCACCCAGGTGCCCAGAAGCATTCATTCTTAACTCTTCATAGCCAATACCGGGTTTTACCTAATAAGCACCAAACAGCAGTGAACTCACCTGTTAAGATAGGATTATAAAACTTGCCATAAACTTTGCCATGAAGATTAAATGAGACAATGTATGTCATCTCCTTGACACACACAAAAAAAAAAACACTCAGTCCATGGGAGCCCTTAAGGAAAGCACTAGATTTCTGGTTAAGAGCTCAGGTTTTGCAATCCAGGGCCCTGTGACTCACCATTGTATGACCTTAAACAAGTTCTGAGACTCTATCTCCTCATCTTGAAAATGGGGTTAATAATACCAGCTTCACAAGTTGTGAGTCAAGTTTAAGATAAAGTATCACATGGGAAACATTTAGCTATATCTCCTGAAACTCAATATAGCAGCCACAAGACACTCAGTAGACATTTGGGCAAGAGAATTAAATTAAGAAGTCCAAGACCAAGAGCTCATGAGATTATGGGCCCCACCTTGTTCAGAACCTTGCATATGATAGATGCTCAATAAAATATTATCAAATGACACCTCATTCATTTAGACAAGTTGAGGGAAGAGTCTGTCTGAAGTACAGCAGATTGAAGCATTTCTAAGTAGATGCAGTAACTCATAAAATAATCCAGCAGAGTGTCTGTAACCCCATAAATACCATTCCCTTTCTCAAGGAAAGCCAAGTTGCTTGAGTGTGGATTCAAAAAGGACCACCTTTATTCAAAACATAAAATCTTAACATTATCATAGTAATCACCTTAGCAACATTAGCCTTCAATTATGAGATATAAATGGACATTTCATACAGCTTGCATGCTTTATCTTCAAAGGAACTAAACATGTATTTCTTTTTATCTTCTTTCCCTCCTTTACTTATCTGCTTTTAAACAATAGAAGGAAGACGAAGTCCAATTAAGATTTTATGTGGAATTATTGTCAACCAGTGATAATGAAATCACTGAGCATTCATGGTACTATAAATCAGTTAGTTCTCTATCATATATCCATATACCCAATGAAGTGTTGGCTAGATAAAGGCAGGTATCATATCCAGCAATAGTAGTCATGCAAAAATTATGTGTTGAATGAAAAAATGCATGAAACCTACAGGGCAGGGATCTTCAATGTCAAATTCTTGGAAATGCTTCAGAGCATCTGTAAACTGCCTAAAATTATATACATGATTGCAAGTGACTATAAATGTATGTGTGCCAAGGTAAATTTTTCTAATGAGTGAGCCTATAGACTGCATGAATTCTCTTTTATACTGCTTACATTTTATAAACAAAAACAAGGAACGCTTCAGTAGCTGAGTCAGTTAAAGGTCCAACTCCTGATTTTGGGTCAGGTCATGATCTCAGGGTCATGAGATCAAACCCCACATCAGCTCCACACTCAGTGGGGAGTCTGCTTGAGATTCTTTCCCTCTGCTCCTCCCACCCTTCCCACTCCCTCACTCTCTCTATCTCAAATAAATAAATCTTTAAAAAATAAAAACAAAAATGTTATGGACCTTTGCTATGGAACTGTGACTAACCTAACCTACATATGTTGCCCCTTGCCGTTATGAACACAAACCCCTACATATTTGTTAATAGGTTCTAAAGTGTTTATTTTTAAACAAGTAGAACTCTTACCAGATCTATTTGGAACAGAAATGAGTATAAAAGCAAGCATTATATGCCACTATCATATAACACATCTTCCAGAAAACATGCAAAAGAGTTGCCATGCCGGGCAGTTTGGAAATCACGCTGGGCTGGGGAAAAGTGGACCTGCCAGAAAACCGAAGGAAGTCTCTTAATATGGGGACAGAACAAAATAGATGACACTTCCACATTTTCTTCATTTCTCTGTATCATTCTAAGACATAAAAAACTAACTCAATTAAAATATAAAACTCTTGGCTTGGTAAATGCAGACACACAAGTTCAAAGGAGACCCACAGAGGCATAACGCACAGAATGCATGATAAGAAAAGAAGTGAGGTAGAGGATTCCCCCAAACATCCCTGATATACAAAAGTAATAATAACAACAGCAATGATGATAGCACAATTTACAACTAGAACCCCTTCCTAGAGTCAAAACACTTTTCACATAGATGCATCAGGCTGGCAAAGTGACAGACATTTCATAGATCAAGACATGGAGGCTCAGACAGGTTTAAGTCTTATTCATACTGCAGTTACGAAATGGGGAGGCAAAGGCATGTCCATACATCTCCCACCTCCAAATGCTATGTTCTTCATACATTTTACTTCAGATCATAGAATAATAGCTAGGCCTTTCATCTTCCTAATTTCTGATATGTTGGTAATTATTCATTGAAATCCAGAAAAATCAAGATGCTAAAAAAGCCAATTCATGATTATCTCTATTGCCATGGAATTAATGTGTTGGTGGATGGGGTAAGTTGGTACGTAGAAAACATCAAGGAAGTAGCAAAATAAGAAACTTGGCCTTGGGATCCTTTGAAGCTATTTTAAAAAGTAAAATGTTATGTTAAGAGCTATGTGGTTTATCTCTGTGTATGTGTAATTATTATTCCATTGATTTATTGCACACATGTCAAAAAGCATCTGGGCATTTGTACAAGTTAAAACAAACCAATCCAGGAGCCAAGCCACATAGCCACAAACCCAGACAACTTGCCTCCCACCCCTCGTCCCACCCTTCATCCCCACTACCTCCTAAATGCAAATCTCCTGGTAGCAAAAGCTTTCCTTGCACAGATGAAACGTTAAGCCAGTGGCATCTGTCCTTTATACCCTTTTCTAAGAGTAGCCAAAACCCAGTTGATGGTACAGATTTTCCAGATAAACCAACATGCTCTTCCCACTCTAGGGACGGCCCTCCTGTTTTGGCAAGAGCTTTCAGGAATGACTCAGGAATCTAATTGGAAGGACCTATCACTTATAACCTCCTCCAAGAATGAGCACCATATCTTTCATATGAGTGTAAACTCAGGTCTTTCACTGTAGGGCATGACAAAACATAACATATCTCATTCACTGACTCACCCACTAACCCACCACATGTTAGGTAGGGAGACTCGTATTTCTGTCTGTTTCTCGAAGAAGTGGGAAAATCACTTTAATGTACATTACCCTGCTGCCAAAAATCCTTTGCTTATGATCCAACAATTAGAGCTAATTTCAACCTCAATTGCTTCCCCTAAGAGATGGACATCATTAGGTAACATTCTCCATTTCCATTTACAAAGATTTTAAAAGAAGAAAAAAAGGCAAAAGAAATTGCCTTGGATGTTTCCAGCTGATAAAATCATTAATTTCCCACTCCCAACTTCAAAGCAGGAAACTAGAAAATCATCTCACTTTCTCTGCACATGCAGAATAATTTTTCCTACTTCAAAGCACCATCTCTTTATTGGGTCATTTTAATTATTGAACATGGGATGGAAGCTATCCACATAATGCTACCACTGTCTTTTTCATGAAAAATGTATAGGTCTGATTTGGACTACATTAATTTGAGAAGAGTAAAATACAGGGGAGAGTATAAGGAAAGGGAAAGAGGTCGGGGGATACAGCACTCATCAGCATAAGGTAATGAGAGGAAGGTAATAAGCTTTTTTGAGCTGACTTTTCTTTCTTGCTTGCTAGAAAGGAACCATCAAGAAGCCCCATTCCCAGTTCAAGCAATACCACAGCAGATTGCCTTGCTTCTCAAATTTCCTTCTACCTAATACACAGAAGAAATTTCCTTCTACCTAATACAACAGAATTACACTAACTTTATTAGTAGTGCAGGTATTATTGCCAACCCAAGACAACCGTGTGTTGTGAATAACCACTGTGAAAATAAACTTAAACCTTGTTCTACAACAGGGGTCAGCAAACTATCTGGCCCTGTTCAGAGTACGACTGCTAGAGAGAGGACATTTCAATTCCCACGCAACCCTCTTCCCACAAAATCACAATGCCATGGCTTGGCAAACGTTCTCTGTAAAGGGCCAGAGAGTAAATATTTTCAGCTTTAAGGGCCAGATGGTCTCTATTGCTATTAAATTCTGCTGCTGCTGCCCAAAAGCAGCCAAATACAATACATAGATGACAGGGTGTGGCTGTCTTCCAATAAAACTTTATTTATAAAGACAGGCAGTAAGCAGGATTTGTCCCATAAGCCATAGTTTTTAATCCCTATTTAGACAAGTGCTAGATAGCAGAAATGTTCTATAGCTTGCTTTCTCATACACTAGTCACTAGCCACATGTGACTATTAAATACTTGAAATATGGCTAGTGTGACTAAGAAATTACACTTTAAATGTTACGAATTTTAGTTAAATTTGATTGGCCATATGTGGCTAGTGGCTACAGTATTAGCACTGTTCTACATACTATTCACTGCAGCCTCTTCAAAAGAGATACAAGCTGTCATCCAATTTATGGCATAGTTCAAATTTTTGCTGTGCAAAATAAAATATTCATGCTTCCAAATTCACAATGAAACTATACAGAACGGAACATGATATTTCTTAAATGTGAGATATCTACATCAAGGCCAAAGTGATCATTTTGGTTTGCAGTGATCTAATAACTGCCTATGAGCCAGTGTCAGGTGCATAGGGGCTGAGTCACATTCATGCCAAGATCCATCCAATCTGGAAGTTGTTTCCTTTCACCTCTGGACACTCTGCTGCACCTTGACTGAGGGCATAGGCCTACTCAATGGTCCCATTAACTCCAAGGAAAATCTAAACCTCCCCACAGACCCAAAAACATATACAAAGACATGGCTTAAAGAGCACAAGAGAAAACATGTAACTCAACTAGACTGCTTTCTCCTACAGTAACCCACATAACATACTACCTCAACACAAAAAATGAGAGAGATTCACCACATTCTTTGCTATTGTCCACATGCAATAATTTATTTTCTGGCAACTGTTTTACTTACATAACTAGTTTGTGTTTTGCCTTTCTTGGCACACTCAAAGATATAATCCAATGAGGAAAAGCAAGGAAATAGGATAGTAACGTGTATTTGGTTTTCTTTTCAGTATGAATAAGAAGTAATAAACCAACATTTCTTTTAAGAAACTCACACAATATCAACTTTCTTCAATGGGTAAAAGAATCTTGAAAATTGAGGATATTCTTTAGGAAGTAAGAAAGCCCTGGAATCACAGAGAGGGACCTACACAGATACACAGCAAGTAAGGTAGATGACATTCCGACTTTTTTATGATTTTTGATAATACCATTCTAGATCCAACCATTTATTTATGGTTCCCAAATCTAAAAAACTCTGAAAATGAAAAAAAAATTCCAGTGTGAAACAAACTCTTTTGGTGGCACAACCTGACATGAACTAATAGGGTGCTACTTATACAGTCTTTATTTATCCTACTTTAGTGTGAGGAATTTTTTTTCTGCACAAATAGTCAGGTATTTGTTACAGGGTATTGCTGTATCCACACTGGGAGTGTTATGCAATCTGTGATATGGGTCTTACCTTTCCAAAATCCCTGGAATATCTGATATCCAAAACACATCTGGCCCCAAGGGTTTGGATAAGGGATCTTCTAAAGAAAGCTGTCCAGGTAGGATATTTTCTATCGACTCAACGTCTGCTGCCTGTAATCGTGAAACAGTGCCTTACCTCGGTCTGAAGGATGGCAGCCCTCTGTTCTTTGGCAGTAAGCGACTCTTTAAGCACTTCAATGTGTTGCTTGCAATCTGAATTTTGATTGCTAAGGGTTTCAAGCTTTGTTTGTAAGGCAAGAAGTTCTGACTCCTTCTTTGAAAGCTCCTGCTTCAGTTGATCAATCTGTGAAACAACAACATTGCAAGAAATTAGAAGCCACAGTTTCTACTCTTTACATTTGAGAACTGCTGATTTCTCTTAATTTTCAATAGCCAATGATCATTAATCCAACAAGGCAAGCCATGAGTTTGCTTAAAAAGATGGCCTTGGAAGTCCTTATGGGTCTGGGGAGGCTCTGTAAAGGTGGCCAAGAGTATAGAAAACAGGTAAGGTCAGCAAACTGACCTTCCACGCGACCAAGAACCAAGTTCACAATGGAATGAAGGCTTCCTAGTCAGACCTACTCCCCACCCATGAAACAACATAGACTATTCACCATGATCCTAAGAAAGGTCAACAGGTTGCTAATAAAGGTAATTAACCCAAGTCATACCCTGGTCCTTCTCTGCTACTCCACAGTGGAAATGATCATTCAAGGCAATCATTTGACGAAAAAAGAAACCTCACCCCCAACCAAAAAAAGTAAGCATTAAAGGTTTTTTGTTTATATTACATACTGAGAAGACACAAAAGAACATACAGTTATGCAAAGTATAAGGAAAAATAATATAAGAAACATCCATCATTCGAGTCACCAAAAAAAGGTCATTAGAATTATCTATGTCCCAATCATTTCTATCTCCTCCCCCACTTCGGAAATAATTACCACCCTAAATTGTGTGTTTGTCATTTCCTTGTTTGTTTTTACATATACTTTTTGCATTTCAACTTTATTTGTTCTGTGTAATTTTTTTTGTACTTTGCTTTTTTCTACTCAATCTTACGTCCTTAAGATTAAATCATGTTATTGTACATACAATTTATTCATTTTCACTGAAGTACAGAATTCCACTGTAAGACTCCACCACAATTTATTTGCCCATTCTGCTATTAATAGACATTTTGGTTTGTTTCCAGGTTTTTTGCTAGAACAAAAAGTGCTATTCTGGACATTCTTATATTTATCACGTGGTACACACAGCAAAAATGATCTAGGAGTTAAATTGCCAGACTACATAGTATGCACATCTTTAACTTTACTAGGTAACACCAAAATGTTTACCAGTGCTGTTATACTCATTTTCAGGGTCACAAGCAGTGTGTAAATATGCCAATCACTCCACATCTTTGCCAATATCTCATGTCACCAGACTTCCACATTTTTACCAGCCTGATAGTTGTGATAGATGATCTCCAAAGATGCCTGTCACCAAGTTTTTCCTGCTTGTACACACACGCTGTACTCAAAACTAGAGATGGAGTCTATTTACCGTCCTCTTGAACCTGGGCTAAACTGTGACTAATTTCAACTAGTAAATGCAGCCAAAGTGTCAGTTCTGGTCCTTGTCTGTAGGAGGACAGGCACATTTAGCCTCCTCCAGCTGGAAGCTGGCCACCATGTTAGAAGTCCAACCACCTTCTGACCATCATACTGTGAAGAAGCCCATATCAGCCACATGGAGAGGCCATGCAGAAAGACAGAGGCCTAAAAGAAACTGGCTCCTTCATCTTGTTCCTGGGCTTAAAGGGAAGAATTTCAATGTTTCATCATTAAGTTTGATGTTTGCTTTAGCTTTTTATAGGAACTCTTAAGTTTCAGAAAGTTCCCTTTTATTACAACTTTGCCAAGAGTTGTTTTTTTTTAATTATTAAGGAATGTTTAATATTAATAAACATTTTTTCTGCTTCTCATGATTTATCACACTTTTCACCTTTAATATGTTATTGTAATGAATTACATTAATGGATTTTTAAAAAGCTCAGCGCTCCTTAACGACTATGAAAAACCCCACTTAGTCATGATGTATTATATTTTTTATATGTTACTGGAATTAGCTTACTAATATTTTGTCAGGATCTTTCATCTATGTTTATGGATAAGACGGGTTTGTAATTTTCCCATTTGATGCTGTCCTTGTCAAGTTTTAGTACCAATTTTGCCTTCTAAATGGAGTGCTCACTCTTTTAATGTGTTCCGAAATGGTTTGTGTAAAACTGAAATTTTCTTCCCATTAACATTCATTAGAAATCACCAGTAAAACCATCTACAGCTGGCATTTTCTTTCTCCAAAGACTGTTACTTACTTCATCTATCTAATGGTTATAGGAATAGTCGTGTTTCTAATTATTTCAGTCAATTTTGATAAGTTTTTTCTCCTAAGAATTTTTCATTTTATCTAAATATTCACCTTTACTTAGCAGGAAATTTTCATAAAACCCATTTATCTTTCAATACCTATGGCATCTATGACTGTCTTCTATTTCATTCCTAACATTCTTTAATTTTATTCTCTTTTCCTTGATGAGGCTCAACAGAGGCATTTCATGTTCAATAATCTCTTCAAAGAGCCAATTTTGGCTGTGTTGATCATCTGACATTCTTATTTTTTAAGATTTTATTTATTTGAGAGAGAGAGAGCATGAGAGAGAGAGATCACAAGCAGCGGGGAGGAGCAAAGGGAGCCTGATGTGGGCCTCGATCCCAGGACCCTGGGATCATGACCTAAGCCGAAAGCAGACACTTAACAGACTGAGCCATCCAGGTGCCCCAAACATTCTTATTTTCTATTTCATTAATTTGTGCTCTTATTTTTAAAATTATCTCCTTCCTACTACTTTCTTCCGGTGTCCCAAACATTCTTATTTTCTATTTCATTAATTTGTGCTCTTATTTTTTAAAATTATCTCCTTCCTACTACTTTCTTTGGGTTTATTCTATTTTCTTTTCCTAACTTTGTAACTTGGATACTTATCTCACTAATTTTCACTCTTTTTTCTTTCCATATATATGTCTTAAGACTATAAATTTCCCTGTCAGTATCATTTTAGCTTGATGCCACTAGTTTGATATGTAGTATTGACATTACCGTCCCATCGTAAACATTTTCTGATTTCCATTATTATCTATTCCTCAACTCACAAATAATTTAGAAGTATGCTTTTTACTCTACAAATACATGGATGTTTCCTAGTTATCTTTGTGTTTTTTCTTGCTTGTTTGCTTTGTGAATAGAGAATAAGGCCTGTTTGATACTAATCATTTGAAATTGGTGTCTTGCTTTATGACAGAGCATGTGATCAGTTATCATAAATGTACTTTGTGTACTGTGTGCTAGAAAAGAATTTGTATCCAAAAATTATTGAGTGCAATAGTCTATATTTATTGGCTTGAAAATGGTTTCCTTGCCATAAAGTCTATGACAGCTTTCTCACAGTTAATATTTGGCTGGTGTGTCTTTTTTCCCTTTCAATGTATCATTAACTTTACATTGTAGATGTCTCTTGTAAATAGCATATACCTAGATTCTTTTATCCTGTCTGATAAAATTAAATGGAGCATTTATTATCATTACAGATATATGTGATTCTATTTCAACCATCTTCCCTTGTGCTTTCTAAATATACTGCCATTTCTATTTTCTCTTTTCCTTCTTGCCTATTGAATGCCTTTTTTTCCTATTCTATTTTTTTGCCTCTACTCATTTAAAAGTTATACCTTTATTTATATTTATTTTATGTTTATTTCATTCATTTCTAATCTTTAGGTTACTACCCTAGAAAGTATAGCATGCTTACATTTTCAATTTACCTAAGTCTAAAGTCAATCTATGCTTACATTCTTTCTGAATAATAGAAGGATCTTGAGATACTTCAAGTTCAGCCACCATCCCCTTGACATACACATTATTGTCATGTATTTCATTTCTTCCCTGTTTTGTTTTTAGCTCATCATTACTTTTTTACAGTCCATGTTTGTTTAGATTTACCCCCACATTTGTCACAAGCTTTGTTTGTTATTCATTCCTGAATCTCAGATATTGTCAGGAATCTCCTTTTGCCTAAAAAGAAACATTTAAATTTCTTTTAGTAGGATTTTGTTGGTGGCAAACTCAATTTTTGTCTAAAACTATCTCAACTTCATTTTTTTTAAATATTGTTGCTCAGTATTAAAAGTAATCTTCTAGGCTAAGAGACATTTTTCTCAGCCATCTTCTGGCTAACAGAAGCTATTAAGAAGTCAAGCTATCACTCCAAATTCATTCCTTTATAGGTAATGGGACTGTTTTCCATTAGCTGCCTTTTTAAATAGCTTTACTGAAATATAATTTATATGACATACAATTCAACTGCTTAAAGAGTACAGCAGAAGTCACTCTCCATATTCTCCACCCTCTACCCCCAGCCCTAGGCAACTAATAATCTACCTTCTGTTTATTCTGGGAGTTTTATATAAATGGAATCTTATAATATACATACTTTGTGGCTGGCTTCTCTCACATAGCATAATGTTTCAAGGTTCATCCATGTTGTAGTATCTACCTGTACTTCATTCCTTTTTATTGTTGAGTAATACTACCCTGAATGAATATGCCACATTTTGTCTATCCACTCATCAGCTGAGGGACACTCAGGTTGTTTCCATGTTCTGGCTATTATGAACAACGCTCCTAAGAACATTCATATGCAAATCTGTGTGGACATAACATTTTTATTTCTCTTGGGTATATATATAGGTGTGGAATTGCTAGGCCATATGACAGGTTTTCCAAAATGACTGTACCATTTTATATTCCCACTAGCAATATATGAGGGTTCTAATTTCTTCATACTCTCACCAACACTTGTTAGTATGTCTTTTTAATTATTGCCGTTCCAGTGGGTATGAAGTAATATCTCATTGTGGTTTTGATTTCTCTAATGACTAATGAGATTAAGCATCTTTTCATATACTCATTATCCATTCCTATATCTTCTTCAGACAGATGTTCTAACTGCTTTTTAAAACTTTTGCTTTGCCTCTGAGATTTGATGGCTTTACTCCCATGTAAAAGTACAGATTTCTTTTTATTTATCCTTTTTGGGGTACTCTGAGCTTCCTGAGTTTATGGACTGGTACCTGCAGCAGTTTTGGAAAATTCTCACCTTTCTGCTCTTCAACTATGGCTTCAGTGTAGTGACTCTGTCCCCACTCCCCATCTCTCTTTCCCTCTGGAACTCTGATTAGACATATGCCAGACCTTCTTATTCTGTCTTCTATGTATCTTAATTTATCTTTCATGTATTTCATCTTTTTATCTTTTATTTACTTTATTCTATTGTTTTCTAGTTCATTATATGTCTTTTCTGCTATTATCACCCTGCAGTTAAACCTAGTCATTAAACTTAAATTTCCATTTTTATATTTTCCCATTTCTCGACATTTATTTTATTTTATTTTATTATGTTATGTTAATCACCATACGTTACATCATTAATTTTTGATGTGGTGTTCCATGATTCATTGTTTGTGCATAACACCCAGTGCTCCATGCAGTACATGCCCTCTTTAATACTCATCACCAGGCTAACCCATCACCCCACCCCCATCCCCTCTAGAACCCTCAGTTTGTTTTTCAGAGTCCATAGTCTCTCATGGTTTGTCTCCCCCTTCGATTTCCCCCTCTTCATTTTTCCCTTCCTACTATCTTTTTTTTTATCATATAATGTATTATTATTTGTTTCAGAGGTACAGGTCTGTGATTCAACAGTCTTACACAATTCACAGCGCTCAGCATAGCACATACCCTCCCCAGTGTCCATCACCCAGCCACCCCATCCCTCCCACCCCCTAGCACTCCAGCAACCCTCAGTTTGTTTCCTGAGATTAAGAATTCCTCCTATCAGTGAGATCTTTTTGGTTCTCTTTAAATGTGCTTGGCATTTTTATAGTTTCTTGACCTTTATTCATATTTTCAATCCCCTGTTTTATTTATTTAAATACATTAAACATACTTATTTCATAGTGTTTGTCTTGAAATTCCCACTTCTGAAGTACTTGCCTCAGTGCTGTTTGTTCTTTCTACCAGCTATCAATTATGGTAGCTTGATTTCTTTCAAATGTTGTGATGTTAAAAAATTTTTTTCTGTGTGCTCATGTTTTTTGGAACTTTATCTGGAGAAAAACGTTGAGGTCTAAGTTGAATATGTGGCTCTTCAGAGCATTTGTCTCTGCCGGTACCTGGGGCACAATCAGCCAAGGGCCCCTTTAAACTCTATTCTCTACTTGAAGTTTTTAGATCACCTTACACTGCACATCTGTGCAAGAGCCATCTGCGGTTATGGATTCTCAAAGCTACGTTTTTTTACCTTTCACTTGCCTCAAAGTTTTAAAATAGATAATTTTTCCTGGATTCCCCTAGTCTAGGGGAGAGGAAAGTACAATGGGGAGGTTTTTAGTTTACCCTTGTACTAAGAGTGTGGCTCTCTGGGATCTCAGCTTAATGTGGTAGTGGCAGTGGAATTCCTATTTGACTCTTCATCTTAAACAGACTCAGGCTTCTACCTCTTTCCTTCAATGTCCCCATGACCGTAGAAACTAATGCTCAAGTTCACCTGTCTAGAAAATGCCAACAAGAAGATAGAACCAGCACTCTATTAGCACCCTAGCGCCCTGCTTTGGCTTAGTTTTGGCCCTTGAGATTTTTTCTAACTTGACAGTTCCTAAGTACATTTTAAAATATATGTTTTTAAAATATATTTTATCCAGCATTTTTTGTTCTTTTCAACACTAAATCTAGCATAAACAAGAACCAAGCTACTGACAATAACTGCTGAGAATGAAGAGTAGGATGCTTACAAAGAAATAGGACCCCCTTTTTCAGAATTGTTCAGGTTGTGTAATTCACTAGAAAGGTTGAGATGGAATCCCATTTGCAGGATGAAGTCAGACTAGAGCAGGAGAGAAATAGGTTTCATCTTGCTTGCCAAATTTAAACATTTGGTAGTGACTGGCAGCCTTGAGAAGGATTCTGAGTATGCTTAAAGATGCATTGAAAAAGAGTTGTGATTGATTATCAACATGCTCTGGGTATGTGTGAACAGATGGTGGCACTGATCAGGTATATGAAATCCATGAAACATATTTCTTCTTTATAATTTAATGAATCATGAGTCTATGATCATTTTTGCCTATAATAAAAGTACATTCTCTTTCCCTCTCTCTCGGCCTCTCTCTCTCACAAAAACAGAGTATAGATAAAAAGAGGGAAAATCTAGATTAGGATTAACTAAAATTACAAAAGAAATAAAATCTGTTGTGATCGGCGAGATCAGCATTCTTCACACGGGGTATGGTTCTGAATCACGTGCAGTTGTATCTGCCAGCACAGTACACAGTTGATTCCACATATGAAACTGATTCATCTTAAAATAAAGCTAAAAAAAACTTTGGACTTTACATGCCTAAGCAAAGATGATGTTTATAGTAAAAAAAATGATTTGAGCTAACTTCTACAAGTATCAGAGTAGAAATCTAGTGTGGGAATGGGGTATTGAGAGAGGAATTTGAATGAAATTAACTTGATCAACAGAATGGTATTTAATAGGAAGGAAGAACATGACAAGTTCTACATACACCTACTTTATTCAATAAAAATAGATTGATAATGATAAAACTATTTCAGTCTATAAATATTAGACAGTTGCTTT
The DNA here is from genome assembly GCF_009762305.2 of Zalophus californianus. Lineage (NCBI taxonomy): Eukaryota > Metazoa > Chordata > Mammalia > Carnivora > Otariidae > Zalophus > Zalophus californianus. The sequence goes on from NC_045595.1 coordinate 24,308,004, forward strand.
AAATAGCTTTCAGACTATCACTGCCATGAAGTAAATTTTAAATAAATATTTTATGCAGACAATAACAGAAGAGGGCTTTTCTAAGGGGAATACAGTTACAGGGTAGAAAATCATATTCCATAAAAATATGCCTTTTGCTTCTTTTATAGCCATAAACTCAATAAAAATGGAAAGTGATGCAATCGAACATACATGAGAACTGGGGCTGGGGAAGGTCTGTCTCGATGATGGCAAGAAGAAAAGCCAATCGGAATTACATCACACGCTTTATATGAAGTCCATGTGGACATCAAGAACACTTCATCTCGTCTGAAAGTTCTTCCACCACTTACGTCTGTGACACAACCAACACCCTGAAAACACTCCCCTGCCAAGGAAAACAGTTTCTTTTTCACTGCAGATATGGCCCTCATGTCTAGAAAGTGATATGCTTATTATCATGCAGTTTGGGTTATGAGGTTTGTAATCCTTAAGAGGTTAATAAGAAAATGTGTTACAAATTCAGAATAAAAGAGGAGATCTAAGACAGCAGAGTGGTGTCTTTGGCAAACTCCTAAAACAGAGGGAGTGACTAATACAGAGGTACTGAGATCAGTAGATGAAAAATGTGTTACACTAGGAACAAAGCCTCATATAGAACAGGGGATGCCATCATTGTTTCCCTACAGAAAAACAATTATTTACATGGCACATTCCATTCTTAAAGGCTTAACAGTGCTCCTGAAGGTAACTCATGGCCTCATAGATTGTGTCCGCACAGTCTGAGTCCTCTAAGTTTTCAGGTTTGAGTCTCAGTTCTCAGGGAGAACGTGCATGTGCCAAAGGGCTTCAAGATGCAGGAATTTCCATCCTGGCCAACTATGTCTGGTATCTGTGCCTTTCCACAAGTTGAGACTCTAAACTGTACGTTTACATTTTTGCAATTCACCTTCCACCTTTGCAAACATGTTACGTCATGGTTTTTCTATGACATCATACTTATAAAGCAATTTGGGTCTTCACTTCTACTTAATTTAATCACAAAGCTTTCAAGAGGCCCTACCAGTCCTAGTCATCTGTTCAGCATCAAAACGGAGGCGCATGCCATTTCACATGGCTATTTAAAATATTTCTTTTCCCTTCAACCTACATGCTTTACTCATTTTAATAATTAATGCAAGCATCATTCCCTTTACATTCCACAACATTGTTTCTATGTCAAATTTTCATTGAAACATTTAAAATTATCTATTTCAACATACTTTTATATCTAAAAATGAGTTTGTATACAAGAATTATTATTAGCTGCCTTTATTACCTACTTGGAGCAAATAATTATATATTGAGATTGAGACTGATTTGAGGTCATGCCCTGTTAATGAAGAGCAATCAAATGCTGAGTCAATTTTATCACCAATGGGTTATAAAAACAATTTTTGACTAAAATTTCCAAAAAAAAAGTCAAATAAGAATGTAAATATGTGTTTATCCAATTTTAGGAGCTTTTTTTCATGGCCAGGTTGAATTTTTTTATCTTTTTTTTTTATTTAAAGGTAGTAAACTTCCAAAGAATCATGATAGAACTCATTTTAGATCTCTATTAAGAAGTACTCAGATCGAAGAGCACCTCCAAGACTGCTGCCTTTGCAAACAGTTATCACTCTGAAGGTGCCTCTCTAAAACACCAGGTAAAAAAGAAGTTCTCTGGGCACTTTTAAAAGCTTTCTACATGGGCGCCTGGGTGGCTCAGATGGTTAAGCGTCTGCCTTCAGCTCAGGTCATGATCCCAGGGTCCTGGGATCGAGTCCCACATCGGGCTCCCTGCTCCTTGGGAGCCTGCTTCTCCCTCTGCCTCTCTCTCTTTCTCTGTCTCTCATTAATAAATAAATAAAATCTTTAAATAAATAAATAAATAAAAGCTTTCTACATATTCATTACAAGCAGCAAGAAGAAGTAACAAAATTAGATGCAATTTCAGATCTGGTTCCAAGTTCCACTCCCCTCCTTATGCAGCATCTCAGAAGAATTTCTGAAATGTTCTACCAGGACTCTGCGTCTTTATAAACTGTTAAAACAACAGTTTCTAAAGTCAACTATGCCTGCATTCTTTGCTAGCTGAGATCCAAAGTCACTTTCTGATTTCCATTTCTATCACTGCCTCACTAAACCCTTGAGTTTCACAATTACGTTTCCATTTCCCCCAGGTAAGCTTCAGAGCCTCTTTCTTTCCTTTTTTGGAAAACCTGCCATTTCACATAGACTCGAGTTCTTCCCACTTCCTCCTCTGTGTGGAGTTGGGGTGGGATGGTATTTTTACTTACCCTTCTAGGTTTGCTCAGTCACTGATTTGAGTTTGCATTCTTCACCAGACCTATCATTGCTATTTTGCCAATCTGGTTATTTAGACAAAAAACACTAACTAAACTTAAACTACTTGCATTACTCCAGCCAGAAGTGAACTCCCCTCTTATCATATCATCAGGGTAATTTTTCTAGGACATTTCTTACTTTCCCAACTAAGTGGTCAGTATTGGCTTTGAAGTGAGAAACATTTTGAATATGCACTAACTACTTTTAGAGCCCCTCAGTAGCTAGCTCAGTGTCATGTGCTAAAAACAAGGTTTAGTAAGTCTTTGGGAACCACAGAGCTCAAAAATCCACCACCAAAAGCTTTATCCTTACAACTCTGTGTAAATGAAAGAGTTCAAGAGACTGTAATAATGACACCAAACAATTGTTCTGTCAATGTGTATAATCAACTATTGCAAAAATTAACCCTTCAGGTGTCTGTGATGATATTGACAAGCAACATATTCATATAAATCTTGTAGAGAAGTTATCCAGGGGCACCTGGGAAGCTCAGTCCACTAAGGGTCTGCCTTTGGCTAAGGTCATGATCACAGGGTCCAGAGATCAAGTCCCATATCCTTGCTCCTTGCTTACCAGGGAGCCTGCTTCTACCTCTGCCTGCTGCTCCCCCTGCTGGTTCTCTCTCTCTGTGTCAAATAAATAAAATCTTAAAAAAAAAAAGTTATCCAAACAGGCCACAATAGACCATGAATTATGCTAATAATCCAATTTTAGAGAATATCAATCCATGCCTCTAAAATTTAATAAATTCCATGACAAGTGATTCACCCAACTGGAATCAGTTCACACAGCATCTGGGATTCCACAAAGCACAAAACACAAGCACTCAGGACTAAATGCTTAGCAATAGCTTATGTCTTAATAGACCTGCTCGACCATACCCACTCTCCCCTCTCAAAGTAGAAATAAGAAAAATAATCAATTGAAGTAATGATATGAAGTATAAACAATGAATGTTAAGAATTAATCCATGGAGAAAATACAAAAAACTAACTCTTACTAATACTTTTTAGCAATCTTTTATCAATCTATAAGGGACTTCTGCATATTACAAAATCTTCTTTTTATTTATATTCTTAGAAATCCATTTCCCCCATTAGTCAAGTGAAATATGACATTTATTATTATTATTAATATTATTATTTGGTTATACTTCTTCAATAATAACGGGGATAATTATTAGCTACTTTTTTGAGCCAAGCATTTTAATTACATTATTTCATTTAAGCCTGTGAGTCTCCCTTTAAGGTTTGTGGTGTTGCCCCATTTTATAGAAGAGCAAAGTGGTTGAGTGACATAAGTTACTCCTCAAGACCATGCAACTAGCAAAGGCAGGCTAGAGATCTGCCAGAGTACATTTTATGTGTCAGCCTACACTCTTTCTACCTTACTCCATTTCTCTCCTCAAACATCCTTCTGACCCAACCACTTATGGAACCCTTAAAAGTAACCAGATATTAAGAGTTAAAACCAACTCAAGGACCAATGGTCTCTCAGACACCTACGGACTAATAAAGACCTGCTTGCTGAAGACCATATACATGTTTTATTTACCTAAACAAATTTCATGGCATTTTTAGTTGTAAAAGTGCCTTGAACTATCTCCCACTATTGAATGACAGAATAGGGAGGAAAAATTTAAGCCAAAACAATAATTTTGCCCAAACGTTATGAGTTCACGCTTATCTTCATAGCTTCAATCCCAGACAGAATGGTCATTATTTAGTCAACAGGCCACCCTACCACTGGGCTTGCTACACCCTAGCTCAACTCTCTGAGAGGAAAGGACTGCAAAAAAGAAACTGGCAGAGAGGGCTGAACAGGGAAGCCCATTCTGCATTTTGTGGAACTCATTGAAAGGAAAGGGTTACATTCAAATCCACTAGACATTCTCCTCAGATCTCCCTCCACTCCTTCATCTAAACTTTTTGTCATAATCTCAACATAAACTTACAAATGTAAAGTTGGCAGAAGTAAGCAAAATTTTTGTTTTTTTCTGTAGAGAAATGCACATACATGCAACACACAAACGTGGTGAAGTAGATGCTACATATTATTTCCTCTCTATAATTTGCAAATTCCCTGCAATGGCTATGCAAATATTTCACAATGATAAAAATCATACCATCATTTAAACATTTTCTGTCTCCGGGGGCGGAGCAAGATGGCGGAGGAGTAGGAGATCTAGATTTCGTCTGGTCTCAGGAATTCAGCTGAATAGGGATCAAACCATTCTGAACACCTACGAACTCAACAGGAGATCGAACAGGAGAGTAGCAACAACTCTCTGAACAGAGAAGCGACCACTTACTGGAAGGTAGGGCTTGCGGAGAAGTGAATCCGAGGCGATATTCGGGAGGATAGACGGCGGGGGAGGGGCCTCCGCCGGCCGCTTCTGGCAAGTGATAGAACCGCGGAGCACAAAATCGGACCTTTTAGAAGTTGGCTCGGTGGAGGGAAGTCGCTGCAGTGGCTAAGCGGGGGGTGGAATCCTCCCGGGACAGTGTGGTCTCAGGACCCTTGGGATCACAGAGAGACCGGGGTGCCTGAGTGCAGCAGAGCTCCCAGGTATCAGAGCAGGGAAGCCGGCTGCAGATACGGAGCAGAGTCGCGGGCTCTTAGCTCGGGGTTGCCATAAACTGTGCTCTGCGGCCCAGTCGGGGCACGGCTCCCCCAGCAGGGACCCAACAAGCAGCAGATCCGGGCAGACTCCCCTTCCTTCCCGGGGAGGAGCGGTGCGGGAACGCACTGCAGGGATCTGCTGGGTTTGGAGACTCCGTGCGGGGTCGGGTGCCAGAGATAGCAGCGCTCGATCACAGGCCGGGTGAGCACGGAGTGCGGCCGGAGACCGGGGACACGGAAGTGACTGCTTTTCTCTGGGGGAACACTGAGGAGCGGGGCCCCGAGTTCTCAGCTCCTCCGAGTGGACATTGGGAGGCCACCATTTCTGCCCTGGGCCTCCAAAGCTGTGCCGAGAGCTTGCAGGGAACAAAAGCTCCTGAGAGCAAACCCGAGCAGATTGCTTAGCCCGGACCGACAAGGGCGGGGCAATTCCGCCTCCGGCAAAGACATTTGGAAACCACAGCAACAGGCCTCTCCCCCAGAAGATCAGCACAAACAGCCAGCAAGCCAAGACCAAGTTGATCGATCAAGGAGAATAGGAGAACTCCAGCGCTAAGGGAATACTGCACATAGATTCATGGCTTTTTTTTTTTTTTACCATGATTCATTATTTCATCAAAGTTAATTTTTGTTGACTGTTTTTTTTTATTTTTCTTTTTCCCTTTTTCAACCAACATCTTATAAATCCCTTTTTTAAAAAAAAAAAAAACATTTTTTATTTTTCATTTTTAGAGTCATATTTTATCCCTTCATAGTAGTTACCCTTATTTTTGGCATATATATATAAGTTGTTCTCTCTTTAAAATTTTGAGGTACAGTTTCTTCTAACAGATCAAAATATACCCTAAATCACTAGTGTATGGCTTTGTTCTAGTCTCCTGCCTGATCACATTCTCTCCCTTTTTCCTTTTTTTTTTTTCTTAACTCTTCTTTCTTTTTTCAAACAACTTATCTTACCAAGTCCTTTTATAAAATCTTTTATAATTTTCATCTTTACAGTCATCTTCCATCCCTTCATTGTATCAACCCTTATTTTGTACATATATGTCTTTCTTCCTTTAAAATTTTAGGAGGCACTTTTTTCTAACAGACCAAAATATGCCCAAAATCTAGTGTGTGGCACTGATCTATGCACTAGCCTGATCATATTTGATCATATTCTGCCTTTTTTGTATTGTTTTGTTTTAGTTTTTATCTTTTTTTTTCTTTTTTTTTTTTTCTTTTTCTCTTTCTTTTTTCTTTCTTTCCCTTTCTTTTCCCCTGGTGTCAGGTCTTTTCTGATTTGTATACAGTATATTTGCTGGGGACGTTGTAAACCTGTTAGCATTTTGTTCTCTCATTCATCTATTCTCCTCTGGACAAAATGACAAGACGAAAGAAATCACCTCAGCAAAAAGAACAAGAGGTAGTACCCTCAGCCAGGGACCTACTCAATACGGATATTAGTACGATGTCGGACCTAGAGTTCAGAATCATGATTTTAAAGATTTTAAAGATTTTAAAAATCTTTAAAGTATTTAAAGATTTTAAATACTAGCTGAGCTTGAAAAAAGCGTGGAAGTTATTAGAGAAACCCTTTCTGGAGAAATAAAAGAACTAAAATCTAACCAAATCGAAATCAAAAAGGCTATTGATGAGGTGCAATCAAAAATGGGGGCACTAAATGCTAGGATAAATGAGGCAGAAGAGAGAATCAGCGATATAGAAGACCAAATGATGGAAAATAAAGAGGCTGAGAAAAAGAGAGAGAAACAACTACAGGATCACGAGGGCAGAATTTGAGAGATAAGTGATATGATAAGACGAAACAACATTAGAATAATTGGGATCCCAGAAGAAGAGAGAGAGAGAGGGGCAGAAGGTATATTGGAGCAAATTATAGCAGAGACTTCCCTAATGTGAGGAAGGAAACAGGCATTAAAATCCAGGAGGCACAGAGAACCCCTCTCAAAATCAATAATAATAGGTCAACACCCCGACATCTAATAGTAAAACTTACGAGTCTCAGAGACAAAGAGAAAATCCTGAAAGCAGCACGGGAGAAGAGATATGTAACCTACAATGGTAGAAACATTAGATTGGCAACAGACGTATCCACAGAGACCTGGCAGGCCAGAAAGGACTGGCAAGATATCTTCAGAGCACTAAACGAGAAAAATATGCAGCCAAGAATACTATATCCAGCTAGGCTATCATTGAAAATAGAAGGAGAGATAAAAAGCTTCCAGAACAAACAAAAACTAAAGGAATTTGCAAACACGAAACCAGCCCTCCAAGAAATACTGAGAGGGGTCCTCTAAGCAAAGAAAGAACCTAAAAGCAGCAAAGAGCAGAAACGAACACAGACAACAGACAGTTAACAGTCACCTTACAGGTAATACAATGACACTAAATTCATACCTTTCAATAGTTACCCTGAATGTAAATGGGCTAAATGCCCCAATCAAAAGACACAGGCTATCAGATTGGATTAAAAAACAAGACCCATCAATATGCTGTCTGCAAGAGACTCATTTTAGACCCAAAGACACCCCCAGATTGAAAGTGAGGGGGTGGAAAACCATTTACCATGCTAATGGACACCAAAAGAAAGCTGGGGTGGCAATCCTTATATCAGACAAACTAGATTTTAAAACAAAGACTGTAATAAGAGATGAGGAAGGACACTATATCCTACTTAAAGGGTCTATCCAACAAGAAGATCTAACAATTGTAAATATCTATGCCCCGAACGTGGGAGCAGCCAATTATATAAGGCAATTAATAACAAAAGCAAAGAAACACATTGATAACAATACAATAATAGTGGGGGACTTTAACACCCCCCTGACTGAAATGGACAGATCATCTAAGCAAAAGATCAACAAGGAAATAAAGACTTTAAATGACACACTGGACCAAATGGACTTCACAGACATATTCAGAACATTCCATCCCAAAACAAAGGAATACACATTCTTCTCTAGTGCCCATGGAACATTCTCCAGAATAGATCACATCCTAGGTCACAAATCAGGTCTCAATCGGTACCAAAAGATTGGGATCATTCCCTGCATATTTTCAGACCACAATGCTTTGACACTAGAACTCAACCACAAGAGGAAAGTCGGAAAGAACTCAAATACATGGAGGCTAAAGAGCATCCTACTAAAGAATGAATGGGTCAACCAAGAAATCAAAGAAGAATTAAAAAAATTCCTGGAAACCAATGAAAATGAAAACACAACTGTTCAAAATCTTTGGGATACAGCAAAGGCAGTCCTGAGAGGAAAGTATATAGCAATACAAGCCTTTCTCAAGAAACAAGAGAGGTCTCAAATACACAACCTAACCCTACACCTAAAGGAGCTGGAGAAAGAACAGCAAATAAAGCCTAAACCCAGCAGGAGAAGAGAAATCATAAAGATCAGAGCAGAAATCAATGAACTAGAAACCAAAAGAACAGTAGAACAGATCAACGAAACTAGGAGCTGGTTCTTTGAAAGAATTAACAAGATTGATAAACCCCTGGCCAGACTTATCAAAAAGAAAAGAGAAATGACCCAAATCAACAAAATCATGAATGAAAGAGGAGAGATCACAACCAACACCAAAGAAATACAAACAATTATAAGAACATATTATGAGCAACTCTATGCCAACAAATTAGATAACCTGGAAGAAATGGGTGCATTCCTAGAGATGTATCAACTACCAAAATTGAACCAGGAAGAAATAGAAAACCTGAACAGACCTATAACCACTAAGGAAATTGAAACAGTCATCAAAAATCTCCCAAGAAACAAAAGCCCAGGGCCAGATGGCTTCCCAGGGGAATTCTATCAGACATTTCAAGAAGAATTAATACCTATTCTCCTGAAACTGTTCCAAAAAATAGAAATGGAAGGGAAACTTCCAAACTCATTCTATGAGGCCAGCATTACCTTGATCCCAAAACCAGACAAAGACCCCATCAAAAAAGAGAATTACAGACCAATATCCTTGATGAACATGGATGCAAAAATTCTCACCAAAATACTACCCAATAGGATCCAACAGTACATTAAAAGGATTATTCACCAGGACCAAGTGGGATTTATTCCTGGGCTGCAAGGCTGGTTCAACATCCGCAAATCAATCAATGTGATACAATACATTAACAAAAGAAAGAACAAGAATCATATGATCCTCTCAATAGATGCAAAAAAAGCATTTGACAAAGTACAGCATCCTTTCTTGATCAAAACTCTTCAGAGTATAGGGATAGAGGGTACATACCTCAATATCATAAAAGCCATCTATGAAAAACCTACAGCGAATATCATTCTCAATGGGGAAAGGCTGAGAGCTTTTCCCCTAAGGTCAGGAACGCGGCAGGGATGTCCACTCTCACCACTGCTATTCAACATAGTATTAGAAGTCCTAGCCACAGCAATCAGACAACAAAAAGAAATCAAAGGCATCCAAATCGGCAAAGAGGAAGTCAAACTCTCACTCTTTGCAGATGATATGATACTGTATGTGGAAAACCCAAAAGACTCCACCCCAAAACTGCTAGAACTCATACAGGAATTCAGTAAAGTAGCAGGATATAAAATCAATGCACAGAAATCAGTGGCATTCCTATACACCAACAACAAGACAGAAGAGAGACAAATCAAGGAGTCGATCCCATTTACAACTGCACCCAAAACCATTAGATACCTAGGAATAAATCTAACCAAAGAGGCAAAGGATCTGTACTCAGAAAACTATAAAATACTCATGAAAGAAATTGAAGAAGACACAAAGAAATGGAAAAACGTTCCATGCTCATGGATTGGGAGAATCAACATTGTGAAGATGTCAATGCTACCTAGAGCAATCTACACATTCAATGCAATCCCCATCAAAATACCATCCACTTTTTTCAAAGAAATGGAACAAATAATCCTAAAATTTGTATGGAACCAGAAGAGACCCAGAATAGCCAGAGGAATACTGAAAAAGAAAAGCAAAGCTGGCGGCATCACAATTCCGGACTTCCAGCTCTATTACAAAGCTGTCATCATCAAGACAGTATGGTACTGGCACAAAAACAGACACATAGATCAATGGAACAGAATCGAGAGCCCAGAAATGGACCCTCAACTCTATGGTCAACTTATCTTTGACAAAGCAGGAAAGAATGTGCAATGGCAAAAAGACAGTCTCTTCAACAAATGGTGTTGGGAAAATTGGACAGCCACATGCAGAAGAATGAAACTGGACCATGTCCTTACACCACACACAAAAATAGACTCCAAATGGTTGAAAGACCTAAACGTGAGACAGGAGTCCATCAAAATCCTAAAGGAGAACACAGGTAGCAACCTTTTTGACCTTAGCTGCAGCAACTTCTTCCTAGAAACATCGCCAAAAGCACGGGAAGCCAGGGCAAAAATGAACTATTGGGATTTCATCAAGATAAAAAGCTTTTGCACAGCAAAAGAAACAGTCCACAAAACCAAAAGACAACCGACAGAATGGGAGAAAATATTTGCAAATGACATATCAGATAAAGGGCTAGTATCCAAAATCTATAAAGAACTTATCAAACTCAACACCCAAAGAACAAATAATCCAATCAAGAAATGGGCAGAAGACATGAACAGACATTTCTCCAAAGAAGACATCCAAATGGCCAACAGGCACATGAAAAAGTGCTCAACATCGCTCGGCATCAGGGAAATCCAAATCAAAACCTCAATGAGATACCACCTCACACCCGTTAGAATGGCTAAAATTAACAAGTCAGGGAACGACAGATGTTGGCGGGGATGTGGAGAAAGGGGAACCCTCCTACACTGTTGGTGGGAATGCAAGCTGGTGCAACCCCTCTGGAAAACAGTATGGAGGTTCCTCAAACAGTTGAAATTAGAGCTACCGTTCGATCCAGCAATTGCACTACTGGGTATTTACCACAAAGACACAAATGTAGGGACCCGAAGGGGTACGTGTACCCCAATGTTTATAGTGGCAATGTCCACCATAGCCAAACTGTGGAAAGAGCCAAGATGCCCATCAACAGATGAATGGATAAAGAAGATGTGGTATATATACACAATGGAATATTATGCAGCCATCAAAAGGAATGAGATCTTGCCATTTGCAACGACGTGGATGGAACTGGAGGGTGTTATGCTGAGTGAAATAAGTCAATCGGAGAAAGACATGTATCACATGACCTCACTGATATGAGGAATTCTTAATCTCAGGAAACAAAATGAGTGTTACTGGAGTGGTTGGGGGTGGGAGGGATGGGGTGGCTGGGTGATAGACATTGGGGAGGGTATGTGCTACGGTGAGCGCTGTGAATTGTGCAAGACTGTTGAATCACAGTTCTGTACTTCTGAAACAAATAACGCAACATATTTTAAGAAAAAAGAAAAAGAAGAAGATAACAGGAGAGGAAGAAAAGGGGAGTATGTCAGAGGGGGAGACGAACCATGAGAGATGATGGACTCTGAAAAACAAACTGAGGGTTCTAGAGGGGAGGGGGGTAGGGGGATGGGTTAGCCTGGTGATGGGTATTGAGGAGGGCACGTTCTGCATGGAGCACTGGGTGTTATGAACAAACAATGAATCATGGAACACTGCACCAAAAACTAATGATGTAATATATGGTGATTAACATAACAATAAAAAAATTAAAAAAAAAAAAAACATTTTCTGTCTCCACTTCCACTGGTTCTTCATAGAAGTCTGCATTACTCTTAACTATGCTGCATTTTATAAGGCAATAAACAAAAGTAAAACTTAGAATAAGACCAGGGGTGTTTAAGAGTACATGGTAGAAAAAAGAAAAAAAATTTTAATTGGTGTGGTTATTATTTCAGAAGCAAAACAGCTTAAATCCAGGGATAAATAAAAGCATCTCAAAGTCTCAAAAGACCTACTTGGGGCTATTCATAAATTTAATAATTAAGCATGTATAAAAATAATAGATATTTAGGCATTCAGTTCATTTGTAGCCCAAAGTTTAATTTTGAAAAGTAACCAACCAAATTCTTTAAAACTGGCAATACCAATATAAATTAATGGAACAGGTTACTATAATTATATTTTATAAATATTGCATAATTATATTTTATAAATATTTTATATATATTGCAAAATTATATTTTATAAACAGATACCAATAATAATAATAACACTATTGGGTGGCTCAGTCCATTAAGCATCTGCTTTTGGCTCAGGTCGTGATCTTAGGGCCCTGGGATCGAGCCCCTTGTCAGTCTCCCTGCTCAGCAGGGTATCTGCTTCTCCCTCTCCCTCTGCCTCTCCCCCCACTCGTGCTCTCTCTGTCCTCTCTCAAATAAATAAAATCTTTAAAAAAATAATAATAATATAAAAATAATAACACTATCAATAACAATGCCTGACAATTATTGAATGCTTTCTAGAGATTAGCCAGGGGCTAAGTGCTTTAAATGCATAATCTCTTGGAATTGTCAAAGCAACCCAATGATGAAGGTACTTTCCTTTCTCTTATGCCAATTTCATGGATGAAAAAACTGAGGCTTAAAGAAGCTGAACAATTTAAGCAAACAGTAGCATTGGAATGCAAAGTCCGTTCTACCTTAAACACTATGCTAAAACCAAAATGTCTTCATACCATTGAAATCAGTTAAATTGGCTTCCAAGATCAATACCTCTGGAGACAGTCATCTTCTCAGGGATGGGCCAAAATTTGGCAATAATAGAAACTTCACAAAATAGAAAAACTTATGAAAACTCAGGCAATTTGAAAGAGAGGAGATTATTACAAGTAAATCTTCATTCCCAAGACACCAAACTTACTCATTAGAAAATCTTGAACACCTTAATGAGTAGAAATTTGACCAAAGATGTTCCCTGATCCCTTTTTGAAATCTAGGATTCTGAATGAAAAAAATCTTCTGTGTTCTTCTTTATTGTCCATATATTTCATGATATCACATAAAACAGGTTATGTGGCTATTTGGGGAAAGTATGTATGTAAACTGTAACTTTCCAGTCACACTAAGACTATAAAAGTTTATAACTTTGGACCATACCTTGGTTTTCATGAACTTGGAGTGACTTTTGTAAACCTCTATTTGTTTGATCTCTTCTTCGCGGTCCTCAGTGTTCAGCACACCATTGGCTTTTAACATCTGGATCTCATCCTCCAGATCCCTTATGTTTCGCTCCAATGAAGCGATTTTTGTGTCCTGTTGTTAAAAAAAAAAAAAAAGGGTAAAAAAAAAAAAAGAAAGAAAGAAAAAAATTTTTTTCAGTATCATCAAAACAGAATTCCAGAAAGTAATTTGGGTAGTAAGACATTAACTATGATACAGGCATAACCCTGAGTTCAGAACAATTTATTTTTTTCACTTTTGAGGATCATTTGTGAGATTACTTTTTAAGCTCTCAATAAAGATCATGTGACAATACAATATGGAGAGTTGCCTAGATATGTTTGTCTATACCTGGTAATCAAATTATCAAAGCAACAGTGACAAAAGTGATCTAAAGTGTTAAAAAATACCATTTAAGTGGACAAATTTGTAATTTCAGATATAGTTTACCAGAGTACAATTTCTAGTCTACTTGTAAACACAAAAACAGTTTGTTCATGTGTATACTCTGTGCCTGGTTTTATAAGGCAAGCTTGGAATTTGACTCTGAGAGAGAAGGAAATTAAAATCTACTAATGAGGAAAAGAATTCTCATCTAGAATACAGACATCAGTGAAATTAAATAACTGAATCCTGACTTAGTATGACTGATATATTAAATATTGAAAATTTATAGCAACTGGAAATAATATATCACAACGTCATGATTTATTTGGCGAGCAGCTCCCTGCGTGACAAAAAACATTTCTACTTTGCAGGGCATTTCTAATCTATTGACTTTCAGAGTTGAAAAAACTAGAAATATTACACTCAACTGTGAGATTGAGGAAAAAAAAAAAAAACAACCACAGGGAATTTTTTTAAGGAAATGACAGACTATACACACAAGATAGAGCATAGTAAGAAATGATGCATTAAAAAGAAAAGAGAGAGCTCTTGTAAAGGGAAAAAATCTTTCCCCAACCTGAGGTGTTAAACTCCAACCAGTCTTTGGAAAAAATACACTGAAAGTTTGACTGTAAGTTTCCTCCCTGACACCATGTACCTGCTCTTTTATGGTACAGATCCAACGAGCTGATATCACATTTGTAACTGAATGTTAACGAAAAACAAACCATTAACTCATTTTTTTTTTTACCAATTCATTATTAGGAATCTGATAATGTATTGCTCTGATGATGTATTGAATCCAAAAGTAAAAACAATGGATGGCCTATTCTGTTTAGAACCAACTCATAGGAAAAACTTTGCAAACATCTGTCCTGATTTTGTGACTATTCTCCATTTTAATTTCCTATATTCTATTGTCAATGGCATGTCTCATGGGGCAATATAATAATCATTGCTATTATCATTTAACATTGTCATCATCATTAAATGGAGGAAAATGAGGAGAAACAACTTCTTAATTGAGTGCCACTACATGTGAACATCCAAGAGCTCTAAGTGTTGAAGACATTTTCATTAATTCTCAGAAAAAACCCAAGAAGAAGAAATAAAAAGATTCTGAAATCTGCAAGATTATTATGGAATGTTATATTCTCTAGCATTTCATTTTCCTTTAAAAATAATATTTATTGTTATTTTTTCCAGTTATAAAAATAATGGCACCTTAAATTCCTAGAAAATGGAGAAAATCACCTCTAAACCTACCATCAAGAGATAACCACCACTCATGTTTTAGGTACAGCCAGCTAGTCTTTTTCTATTCTAGATGCAATTTCTAGAAATCCTGTATACTGCCAGTTTGAGTGAAAGGAGTGTATCACGGACTAAATGTCTACATGCCTCCAAAATTCCTATGTTGAAGCTCTAACCCCTAATGTGAAGGAAATGTGATGGTATTTGGAGATGAGGCCTTTAGGAGGTGATCAGGGTTACATGGGGTCATGAGGATGAAGCCCTCATAAGAAGAAACACTAGAGAGCTTCTTTATTCTCTCTTGCTCCCTGCCATGTGAGGACACAGCAAGAAGGTGGCCATCTGCGAGCCCGGAAGAGAGCTCTCACCAGAGCCCAACCCCGCTCTCGCCCTGATCTGGGACTTCCAGCCTCCAGAAATGTGAGAAAATACATTTCTGTTTTTTTAAGCCACCTAGAAGTAGTATTTTGTTATAGCAGCCCAAGCTGATGAAAGTAGGAAGGCATCTTTAGTGACTCTTTTGAGTTCTGAGCTATGAGAACTCTGTAGACAAAAAGAGCAGCAATAATAAAAAAAAAAGATGCAGAAAAAACTTCTAAACATTCATAAGAGCGTTCTTAAATAAATGGCAGTCATTTTAAATCAACATTTTTTTCTGACTATAAAATTAAGACATGCTCACTATAGGACGCCTGGGTGGCTCAGTCAGTTAAGCAGCTGCCTTTGGCTCAGGTCATGATCCCATGACCCTGGGATCAAAACCCACATCTGGGTCCCTGCTCTGCAGGGATCCTGCTTCTCCCTCTCACTCTGCCTGCAGCTTCCCCTGCTTGTGTGCTCTCTCTCTCTCTCTGTGTCAAATAAATAAATAAAATCTAAAAAAAAGAAAAAGAAAAAGAAGACATGCTCACTATAGAAAACTTGAAAAGCTATGTAGATAATTATGACTGTACATAATCCCATCACCCAGATATACCCACTATTAACACTTTTATTTATTCCCATGAAAGCCTTAAGATTATATTACTTTAAAACATATAAAAAGATAGTTATCAATTAAAACTCTAATCAAGGGGCACCTGGGTGGCTCAACTGATTAGTCTGCCTTCAGCTCAGGTCATGAGCTCAGGGTCCTGGGATAGAGCCCCGCACTGGGCTCTCTTCTGAGCAGGGAGTCTGATTCTCCCTGTCACTCTCCCTTTGTACTCTCCCTCTCTCTCAAATAAATAAATAGAATCTTAAAAAAAAATAAAATAAAAATAAAACTCTAATCGATATGACAGAGATTTCCTCTTTTTGAGATACAATCTTTCCGCATTTACAAAGATCTAAGTACAATCTTTACAAGAGTTTAACTGTAAGTTAAGTGTAAAAGGAAGAACCTACATCTTTGCTATTCTAATACAAAATCTTCTGGGATTTCAGACCCAAGTCTAAAGGAAGCATTTTCGTATGTATGTATGTATGCACACACATACATGTATGTGTGTGCAACATGCTTTGTGGTCCTCATGTTTTACACCTTAATTTTTGATACACTTAGAATTTCAGGTCTCAATAACATAGGCGGGGGGCGGGGGGGGTGGAGTGTACCCTCAGCTTTCCCCTCAGTCAAATCCTGAGGCTTTAGTTAGCAATGACCACAATCGCCAGCTTCTAACTGGGTTAGAAGGAGCTTTTTACCACACTTTAAAAAATTACATACTGCTAAAGAAAGATCAGAACAGGGTTAAGATAGAAAGTTTTGTAACAAAAAAATTATCTTGACCTATATGCGTCTGAGTTAAAATTTCACCAAATAGTGAAACACATTTTAAAACTAATATTTTTAACTTTTACTAATTTCCTTAAATTAACCAACTTTTCTTTTTCCTCACAAGCTTTTTTTCCCCTTTAGCCACAGGTATCCCAAAATACTAAAAAAAAGAAAGGGTGGGGCGTGTTGTGAAAGTCACTTTAGTAATGATCTATTTTTTCCTGTCCTTATTTATGTTTCTGTTCTTTAAGAAGTCAAGTTTAAAGACAACAGAACTCAGACCTGAAATCTTGAGCATAGAGAAAAGGAGATAGGAGAGTATCATTAAGATCTAGAGAAGAGAGCAGATACAAAATACATAGATGTATCAGATGGTGTATTGACTGTGCCCGAGAAGATACTCAAAATGCTGAGGCAGAGAAAGATGTGAAGAAATCCAAGTATGAAATATAAAGGTAAATAAAATGACTGCCATGGTCACAGCTACTCTACTACCTCAGTTTGAGGAATTCAGGGAGAAGAAATTTCATCTTTTTCTTTTTTTTCAAATCTCTAAAATTAAGATGAATTACTATAAACTTCTATATTTAAGTAGAACTATGGAAGGCAACCACCTCACAGTTCCTAACATGGCTCAATGTGGTATATGGATGCTGCCCTTCAAAACTGAGGCTAACTGCACATCTCAAGAACTCTTAGGCACTGATCTAGAGTGAAGACATAATGCTGTAACATCTGAAAAGTGAAGTTTCAGAAGGGAGAGCAATATTTACTCCCAATCACCAGAGTTTTCTTCATCTGAACATCTTCACATGTTACTTACCACTGATACTTTAAAATAATTTATGTAGTGATTTTCAAGTATTCATTTTGATTATGTTTCACAAATAAGCAAACTCTCAAAGCAGATCATTGTGGGCCTTCCTTGGAGATGGAGAGAGTGAAATACAACATAGAACAGCTTTTCCCAAAATCCACAGAACACAAAAGCTCTGTGAAAAGGGCATTGTAGGGTCAAATAAGTTTGAGAAATACTTACTGGGGATTCCCTACGCACATTAGCATTAATGGCTCTGGAGAAGTTCTGTAGCAAAGTATTCTAATTAATTTGATTTTTCCCAGTATTATTCCTCTAGAAGTCAATTCTTCAAAAAAAAAAAAAAATGGGATTTTAATGGCCACATTTAGCTCAGGGTTATATACTAAAGTGAAAAATCAAAACAGTGATTTGGATTCTTCAAGGGAAAACTTACCATCATTACCCTCCATTTAAAGTAATTAGGTGCTTAAATATCCAGATCACCTTGTTGGCTTCTGTAACTCAAAAGTGGTTTACTGAGAGCCCGCTCTGAGCTCAGAGAACACAGACTCCCATGCTCTCAGAACCTACCACTCCATGCCTCAAGTAACATTTTTCAAATAGTCTTGAGACAGGACAA
The DNA here is from genome assembly GCF_009762305.2 of Zalophus californianus. Classification (NCBI taxonomy): domain Eukaryota; kingdom Metazoa; phylum Chordata; class Mammalia; order Carnivora; family Otariidae; genus Zalophus; species Zalophus californianus. The sequence goes on from NC_045595.1 coordinate 24,325,910, forward strand.
CCATGAAATTGTTTTGCTTTTATACAGTATTTTCATTAAGGACTGTAAGAATGTGGGACATAAAGTTTCAGCAGGAAAAAAACCAGCTGAAATGTGTTTGCTCATTCCCTATTAGAAAAAAAATCTGAATTGAATATCTTTCAAATCATTTCTTTCCACACATTCATAAAATAATACTTGTAAAAATTTTCTTTTTTTTAAGATTTTATTTATTTATTTGACAGAGAGAGACACAGTGAGAGAGGGAACACAAGTAGGGGGAGTGGGAGAGGGAGAAGCGGGCTTCCCGCTGAGCAGGAAGCCCGATGTGGGGCTCGAATCCAGGACCCTGGGACCATGACCTGAGCCCAAGGCAGACGTTTAACGACTGAGCCACCTAGGCACCCCAATACTTGTAAAAATTTTATACATCAATTGCAGATCATAACTCCTACTTAAAGATTCATAACCAAGACTATTTTACATTTATCATTTAAAAGACGTAAAATGGGTACTTGACGGGCAATTAATAAACCACTGAAATTGAATCCCTAGCAGCCATCAACCCAATAGGCCCATCTGCTGATTCTTAAATGAGCTATAAGTATTAGCAGAGGTGCTGGACTACAGCAATGAAAATGAAAGAGATGGGAAGACTGAAATATGTTTATCTCTGCTTTATCTTTTTTTCTTTTATTTACTAATTTCGGAGTTTTTCCAGGACATGTCTGCTACAGTTGATAGTAAACTTAGACACAAGGAGTCTTCTCATTCATTCAACAAATATGTACTGAGCATCTATTGGGTACCAGTCACATTGCCCAGGTATGTGTGATACTAGGTAGATCTCAACAAGATTCATGGGCACCCTTCTCTCTCTAACATGGAGTACAATCTAGATCACTATTATTCCAAGTGTGGTCCACAGAACAGCAGCACTGACATCAGCTGAGAGAGTTTTAGAAATGTAGAATCTCAGGCCCCAACCCAGACCAACTGAATCTGAATCTGCACTTTCACAAGGTTCTCAGGTGATGTGGGTGTTTTAAATGACTACAGGTGTCCAGCATACAGGAGGCACAAGATTGACCAGTGCAGAAGAAACCAAGACAATTTTACAAGCCAAGTACATTTAGAAAAATATTAACCTACTCTCAAGAGCTATCCATCTCGGCCTAAGTGTACACCAATCCTGGGAGTAAACTTTCTGGAACATCTTTGCCAGTCCAGATGCCTTTATTACCCTTTTTGTATTTGTTGAACATTATGTTCCCCTTAAACAGCAAAAAAAAAAGATTTCAATTCCTCTCTAGGAACTGTGAACACTGAAATGATGAGTAGGTGGAACATCAAAAAAGCAGTATCATTTAGTTACAAAAAGTAACAATTATGTTATTGCTGAGTGTCACAATGTGTTTTTTTTTCAAATACAGTAAGAATTACTGGTTTCATTTTAATATCAGGGCAAGAAGAAAATACAAGCAGTCTTTACAGAGCATGGAACTCACCGTGATCACATATCGGTCTACGGACATTGATCAACAAACTTAGGGCCAATTTGGTTTAAGGAAGAAGACGTGATCTAATGTTCAGGAAACAACCCAACCTAATTATATTATGCTTTATTTAGAATAAAATTCTAGACTATTATTACTGGATGCCACAGAGGCTCCTGAAGGCTTAACTTTTTTAAAACTCATCTAGTTGTAGTTGCAAACATAACTGAGCTTCCCTTGGTCTTAGGATATCTGAGGAACGCCCTTGACTTTGGAAGGGTTTACTGTGTGGCATTAACCGCGGTTTTGTAAGCCCAAGTCAAGCCCTCTAGAAAGAAGTAGACTTGGGCCTAAAGCATGTTAGAAGGAAAAACTAAACACAAAAAAATCAGTAACTCAACTTCTTGGGCCTTATCAAACTATAAAGAGATGGTGACCTAGACGAGAAAATGACAGGGGACATGCTGTTTTTTGGTGGTAATATTGTTTTTTTGTTCATACAGTACCTAATTCTTTACAGCAAAATTTACAAGCACAGAATCAGGTCAAATTCAATGCAATTAAGGTGCTTCGATGTTTCCTTCCATGGCTTCATTTGCCTACTTCTGGCTCATTCTTCATGAAGCCCATGCCCCAGAAATGCATCCTTCCTGTCATCCTGTCGCTGTGCACACTGCTAATGACCCATGGGCAGAAGATGTGTTTCTTTTTTTTTGGGGGGGGGGGAGAAAATCACTTTATTCTAATTCACAAATGAGAACATCACAAAAGGTGATTTAAGGAGGCACACAAATATCTGTCCAATCCCAAATTCAAACCATCTCAATGAACTTCTATACAGTAAGAACAACCTTTTTTATTCCAATTCTGAAGAAAGCTGTATTTAATGATGAAGGAGAAGCTTAACTGGTGGTTTTACACTTTATATATTCACCATTCACCATCAATTATATTTTTATGCTAAATTAACTTGGTTATGAGAGATGATTTTCCTTATCTTCAATTTGAACTTCTTGATTAGGCTAATCCATTTGCAAATCTGCACTGTTTCAGCACCTCGCTGAAACCTTCACAAAGCTTCAGGTCACCCTGGTTCTGGGCACACTCCAGAAACTGTTTCATCTCACAGTGGCATGGGCCAAACTGCTGCTGCTTCTGGTATACTGGCTGGGTTTCCTGAGGCTCCTGGTAAGTGATGTCAGGCCTTGAAGGCTCAGCATTGCCTCCTCCACTGAAGCCCCCAGTGATGGCATGACCTATCATGTGCCCAACAGCAGAGCCCACAGCCACGCCAGCTGCAGTGGTTGCCATCTGGGCCATGAGCCCTGGCTGCCGGGACACAGCAGCTGGTGAGCCAACAGCAGCTGGTGGAGCCGCTGCCGGAGGCTGAGCTACTGGCGCTGGTCTAGGTGCCACTCTCATCTGAGGTGCCCGGCTGGCCGGAGGGGCCATGCGGGAGGTGCGGCTCCGACTTCCACGCGGCATGGTGACTTGCAGAGCAGCTCAGGGTCTAGAAATCCCAGAAGATGTGTTTCTTTCTGGACACTATGCAACCATTGAGGTTTTGGTCTCCATATATGAATTTGTTATTGTTGTTGCTGTTGCTGTTGTTGTTAACAGACTCAAGTCGGAAGAAAAAAAAGAGATCTGAAGCTAAAACAATCCTCCTGACCCTTCAAGAGTCACAAATCTGTAATCTGGTTCAGGCTTTTACATCTTTGGGCAAGACGCTGAGGCTGTCTGAAATAAGACCACGCTCAAGAGCATGTCATGAAAATTACAAGTGATCTATAATGCATGAAAAGTACCTATCATGGAGCCTCCCGCATGAGAGTAAAGGGTTGCCATCATTATTATCATCAGCCAACAACAGTACAGTTAAGTCCCCACCCATTCCCCAGTTCTGTGAGGTGCACATGTAGAAGACAGTAGCTTCCACTTTTAGTCTACACCGTCTAACTTTGTGAACATGTTCCTAAGGTTGCTAATCCTATAACCTAAGGTTGTTATAAGAATTACATGAGTGAGAAAATGTACACCTTCCAGAATAATAGCCAACACACAGTAGGTGCTCTACAAAGATTACCTTCTTCCCATTTCTAGCTGTAGCATTTATCAATTACTCTTTTATCTGTCTGCTCAGCTTCTTTCTTTTTTGGGAACTACATCGCCCCAATTCCTTGTTGTTTCAGTGGGGTTTTCATGTGTGACCCTGCTCAGTGGCACGTACCATGGATTCTTGGGATGCGGACTGATCTGTGGTGATCTCATTATGCCATCAAGGCCAATCAGAGTTCTTTTAGGGGACTCACATAAATTCAGAGGCCTCTCTTTTTCTGAGCCTATGTTTCTCCTTTTCTGAGATTATGAATAAGGAAAATATGGGCCTATGGCTGGTTATGGCCTTCTTTGATACCATGATTAAGAATGTGCCTGAGGGGCGCCTGGGTGGCTCAGTCGATAAGCGTCTGCCTTCAGCTAAGGTCATGATCTCAGGGTCCTGGGATCAAGCCACGCATCCGGCTCCTGGCTCCAGGGGAAGCCTGCTTCTCCCTCTCCCACTCCCCCTGCTGGTGTTCCCTCTCTCGCTGTGTCTCTCTCTGTCAAATAAATAAATAAAATCTTAAAAAAAAAAAAAAAAACAGAAACAGAATGTGCCTGAATGATTGAACCCTTATAACATCATTTGAACAGCTAGGTACAGCTATATCTGAACCATCCACTCCCCTAGAATACCAAAATACAATAGCAGGGTTTCAGCCACTTGGAACCAGAAGAGTATACCAAGAAGTGATAGCATGAAAGGTAACACCAAAATACAGTTAGATACAGTAGTTTACAAATCTACAAAGAAAGGTCAGAAATGAGTAAGACCACCATAGAAGAGTCAACAAATCTCCAGAAAGCAAAGGAGCCTAATATAGGGTCTGGAGATGGATAAGAATAAGATTATCATAGGGAAGATGAAATTCTTTCTGGCCAGAAATAATAACACATGTAAAGTCAAGAGTACTCGGGGCACCTGGGTGGCTCAGATGGTTAAGTGTCTGCCTTCGGCTCAGGTCATGATCCCAGGGTCCTGGGATCAAGCCCCGCATCGGGCTCCCTGCTCCTTGGGAGCCTGCTTCTCCCTCTGCCTCTCTCTCTGTCTCTCATGAATAAATAAATAAAATCTTAAAAAAAAAAAAGTCAAGAGTACTCAGCATGGTGTCCAGCACATAACATTTAATTAATATAAGTTGAAAGAATAAGATAACAAGTATGAATTATGTATGAAGAGGAGTAAGAAGACAGGACTAATTAAAAAGTATAGATCACTTTTTGTTGCAGAGGAGTCAGAAAGGAAGAAGGGGCTGCATGATAAGCACTCTTCAGACTCAAGCTAGGAGTTTGCATTTGGCTATGACTGCAAATCACTTATAAGCTGGTAAAAAGAAGGCAACAAGATGGCCTTTGGGAAGTTAATAATAAAGACGGAAGCCAAAATGGGAGTTGAGACAGGAGAAATGATAGATCATCAGCCTAGTGGTAAACAATTCTCAGACACAGTTAAGAAGAGTATAGAGAAAAATGGCACAGGAATCACCAAAAGGAAGAGCTGTAAAATTCATGGAAATCATGAAAAAGTCACAGAAAATAAGAGAGTGAAGTTTCAAGAAAGAAAGAGAGTCAGAAAAGGTTTGAGCAGACTTTAAATCCCATAGAATCTGGGAGATGGCTGAGTCACTCAACAACTAGGTCAGCATAGGACAAGAACCAGCCAAAATAGACACCACCTAGAGCAATGGAACCAGGTCTGGGAAGTCTCTGAAAAGCCAGGGGTTAACTCTTTATTTGCTGGAGTGGGGGAGGGTAGTCTGGGGATTTCAGATAACCACAGAAGTATTTCAGTATTTTAACAAGCAGTGTAGTTGCACCTGTGCCTCTCAGCTGACTATCGGCCCTTCAAGAAAGTTGCTTCAATTAATCCTGATAGCTTTCTACAGTCCCCATGCATGGAAGGGAGCACTGGTTAATCCAAAATCATTTCCATGTGCCTGTGAAACATGCTAATGCAGAGGCTCCCCAGGGCCAGTCTGTGGACTAGGTGCATCAAATTCATCTAGGGAGTGAATAAGAAGGACCAATGACTTGATGTCACCCAAGGACATTCCCTTTCAGGATAGAGGTGACACAAAAATCTGTATTTATTTGTAAACTCCTCAGGAGGGAACAAAGCCACATCAAAAGATTTCTTTTTGAGGGGGGCGCCTGGGTGGCTCAGTCATCAAGCGCCTGTTTTCGGCTCAGGTCAGGATCCCAGGGTCCTGGGATCGAGCCCCGCATCGGGCTCCCTGCTCAGTGGGAAGCCTGCTTCTCCCTCTCCCACTCCCCCTGCTGGTGTTCCCTCTCTTGCTGGGTCTCTCTCTCTGTCAAATAAATAAATAAAATCTTTAAAAAAAAAAAAAGATTTCTTTTTTAGACCTATGTTTTCTTCCTCATTTATGTTGAAGATATAAATATATTTGCATTATCTGAATATATAGAAAAGAATACTATAGGACAGAAGCAATGTTTCTCCATTCCAGCATTAGAAATGCACTTAATAACAACAACAGCTAATGTGTATTGAATACTAATGCAAACACTGTGGTAGAAAATCTCACTTAATCTTCCCTATAACCCTGTGAATTAAGTACTTATTTTACTCATTTTATAGTTATCTATACTTAGATAACTTTCATGTCCCTGTAAATGCTCCACTTGACCAGAAATGCAGTGTATCCAGTCAGCCAATTCCCACATGCCAAGCCAACTCTGAGTTCTAACTTCCTTGTTCCTTCTCACCTTAAACAAGTTTGACTACGTGGTCCCAGCCAATCAGATATTTTCTATTTTTTTCTTCCTTATTCTTTTTGTTTAAGATTTTATTTATTTATTTGAGAGAGAGAGAGAGAATGAGAGATAGAGAGCACGAGAGGGAAGAGGGTCAGAGGGAGAAGCTTCCTTATTCTTTATTCTTTATCCTATAAAAGCTTCCTTCCTCCCACCGCATTTTCCAGTTCTCCAAATGGAGACTGCTTCATGAAGTGCTAAAGTTTATTTGTATCACCTACATCGTCTTCTTCAGTCACTTTTTAACACCTTTAATACACTGGAATGGTTCCCTCCACATATAGAAGAGAGGAAGTCACACAGTGGGACCTTGCTGTCTCCAGGAAAACCTCAGGAGAACTGGCTTCAGAGAAGGTGTGCCACCTAGAAGCTGGACTGTTTTGATCCTTTCTTCCACACAGTACGATTAGCCTTTAAAGATCACAGAGCAAGGTCAAAAGAAAATAGTGAAGAGGCTGGGGAGAGAGGACAGGGAGGAAGAAATTTCAGAAAGTGCTTCCAGATGAGAGAGTGGCCCATCAGTGTGTGCTGTGTGCGGCCCCGCCCTCACCAAGGCTGGATCAAAGTCATCTTTCACATACATGTAAATACAAAGAGAGTTTAAATTCCCAGAGATCCAGAGAAATACTACTTTGCAAAACAGTGATTGCATTTCGAGGAGTAAATGAAAAGATGGACATCTCACACCTCTATTCTCTTCCAGTGCTCTTTAGGAAAAGATTGGGTGAGGAAGCTCTCTTCACTGGCCTCTAGCAACCTGAACTTGCTCTTCCCATTCCTTTTAAACCATCCCCACAATGCCTTCAACAGCCCTGGTTTGGGGCCTCATTCTTAGGATCTCTAAAACATACCACAAATCCTTCTATGTTCAACCAGTTTGTCTCATGGAAAAAGCAACAGGCAGCGGAGGAATTCAGGCCACCCCAAGTCACCAGCACGGCCTGATGGATGTGGAAACTGGACCATGCCTTAGGGATGAGGCATGTGACGGCCGGTACACTGTCATTACTGAAACTTGAAAGGGGAAGTTCACATGAGGCCTGTGGTTGACTTCTCAACCCTGCTGGCGGAGGCGCACGCCAATAAGGAAATTGCAATCCCTAAATAAACAATAGGCTGGGAACCTGAGCACCAACAAGGGAGAATGCAGGGGCTGCTGGCTTGGGCAGGGCTGGCCAAAATGGAGCAAACAAAGCAAAGATTTAAACTTTGAAAGAATGTCATGTCAATTCAGACTCCCCAGGCAGACCCTTTGAGACTCCAAATTGCCAGTCACCAAGCCTCAAAACTTGGTAGAATTTTTAAAGCAGGACTCTTGGTCCAATCTCTTCATTCGCCAAGTGAGAATAGTGAAAGCCAGAAAAGACAAGTGACTTGCCAAAGGCCCAACAGCCAGAAAGCCAGGTCCCTAGGTCATTTATTATGCCACAGGCCTACTGGGAATTGCTGTTTTTTTCTCTACTGGTTTCTCCATTCAAAGATGCTTTTAAAGTCTTTCCACATGCCAGCTCTGTGTGTATTCTGAGCTAAGACTCTGCCTGAAGTAAACTTGTTAAATTCCTTCTCTACCCTTGCTCAAAGGTACTACCTCTTTTTTATAGGTAAAACTCAATTCCAGACTGAAAGGGAGTGGATAGGGTAGCAAAGAATTCTTTGGGCCCTTATTATATACCAGGATTTTCCCATGACTTAATTCATTTTAATATTCTGCACAACCCTATGCAGACTGGTATCATGGTCCCGTTTCATAGATGGTAAAGTTGGAGTCAGAGAAGCACTAAGCACCCGAGCCAAATTATCAATTTCCATAAATAACCTAACCTTCTCCTCTTTGGAGGCTTCTCTGTTCAGCAAAAGAAAATCAGGCTAGAAGAAATTGTGCAGCTTTAAGCTTTTCTTAATGAACTTACTGTTGTCTTTCCTAATAATTCCTGATCATTCCTCTGTAATGAATGCACATTATTGAAAACATGAAAATTTGGAAAGAGGAGAAAATCCTTTATAATCTACTCATTCAGAATTAGTGTCAACATTTTGGTACATTTTTCCCCCAAGATTTTATTCCACATTGATAAATATATCTTCTTTATATATTAAGAATATTAAGTCTCCAACTACTATAAACCTTAGAAATACATCTCTTGATTATTTTATAGTTCAGTTTATATTTTTAGTTTTTAAGTAATCAAAGTTCTTTATCCTTCCTTTTTAAATATCTTTATTTTTGAATAACAGCTTTACTGATATTAGTACTGCCATAAAACTTATCCTTTTAAAGTGTGCTATTCAGTGGTTTGTGCAACTAACACCACTAATTTCACAGTATTTTCACCACCCAAAAGCCCTGTACCCATTACCACTCACTCCTTCTTCTCCTCTCCCCCATCTCCTAACAACTGCTAATCCACTTGCTATTTCTACAGACATACCTATATTGGACATTTAATATAAATGGACTCATTTAGCATAATGTTTTCAAGGTTCACCCAGGTTACAGCATGTATCAGTACTTCATTTCTTTTCATGGCTAAATAACATTCCACTGTGTGTGTATACCATATTCTGTTTATTCATGTAGGATAATGGACATTTGGATTTCTTTTTAGCTTTTTGGCTATTATTAATAATGGTGTGTGAGCATTTGTGTACAGGTTTTTATATATGTTTTCAGTTTGGTTGGATGTACACCTAGGAGAACTGCTGAGTCATACAGTAACCCTACTTTTAACATTCTGAAGAACTGCCAAAGAGTTTTCCAAAATGGACTGAACCATTTTACATTCCTACCATCAATATGAGCGTATGGTTTTTCCACATCTTTCCCAGCACTTGTTAGTTACTATCTGTCTTTTTTTTATTTTAGCCATCCTAGTGGGGGATAAGCTATATCTAACTGAGGGTTCGATTTGCATTCCTTTTGGAACATCTTTTCCTGTCCTTATTGGCCATTTGTATGTTTTCATTGGAAAAATGCCCATTCAAATCATTTGATCAAATTTTAATAAGATTATTTGTCTTTTTACTGATGAATTTTTCTTCCTTTATTTTTAAATGAACTTTTTACTTAAAGTATATTATACATAAAAAATTAGCCAAATCGTAAGTTTTCAGCATGAAGAATTATGACAAAGTAAACATACCTGGACACAAGCAAACCAGATCATGAAATAGAATACTACTTGTACTCCAGAAGCTTCCTTCATGCCTCCACCCAGCCTTCATAATCGCTCACTCCTCTAAATTATCCAATATCCAGACATCTAACACTATTCATTATTTCTGCCTATTTTTGGAATACACGCATATAAACAGAATCATCTTGTATGTGTTCTTTTGTGTCTGGATTCTTTCAATGCTGTTTTGGGGGTATTGAATTATGTTGTTATATGAAGCAATAGTTTGGTCCTTTCTCATTGCCATATAGCATTTCATTGCATGAATATTTCACTGTTTGTTCCACTGTTGATAGCTATTTCACTTTTTTCAAGGTTTTGGTTATTCCACATTTAATTATGTTTTGAACCTTCTATTTAAATTTGAGTCTTGTGCCACCATCGTTAGATTTGCTTCTAGATATTTTGGGTTTTTTAATGCCATTGTAAATGTTATTGTTTTCAAAATTTCACTTTGTAAATGTTTGTTACTGGCATGTAGAAATATGATTCATTTTTAAAATACTGACTATCTGGCTAAATTCATTTATTAATCTAATTGTTTATATATGAATTCACTGAGATTTTACACACACACAATTATGGTGCCTGTCAATAAAAGTGCTTTTATTTCTTTTTTTATAATTCTTATACTTAAGATGTCCAGAACGTTATGGAAGAGAAGTGACAGTAATAGGCAGTTTTGTCGTATTTTTTATATCATAAGGAAAGCCTTCAACATTTTACCATTTAATATGATGTTGATTGTAGTTTTCTTATAGCTACTTCTTATTAAATTAAGAAAATCCTTTCCTGGGGTGCCTGGGTGGCTCAGTTGGTTAAGCCGCTGCCTTTGGCTCAGATCATGATCCTAGGGTCCCAGGATCGATCCCTGTAACAGGCTCCTTGCTCCGCGGGAAGCCTGCTTCTCCCTCTCCCACTCCCCCTGCTTGTGTTCCCTCTCTCACTGTATCTCTCTCTGTCAGATAAATAAATAAAATCTTTAAAAAAAAAAAAAGAAAAAGAAAATCCTTGAGTTTGCAAAAAAGCATTTTTTTTCTTTTTTTACATGGACAGATGTTGCATTTTTCAAATGTTTTTTCTGCATTTGTTGAAATTACATTTAGGCTTCTCCTTTATCCTATTAATGTAGTAAATAACATTGATTGATATCCAAATATTAGTCCAACCTTGCATTCTTGGAATAAGCACAACTTGGTCATGTCATTTAATTGTCACTTGGTCATGTCATTTAATTTTCGGTTCAGTAGGATATTTTGCATCAACCTTTATGAAAGAGATTGCTTGTAATTTTCCTTTCATGTAATGACATTGTTGGGTACTAATATTAAGGTTACATTGGCCTCATAAAATACAATGGGCAGTGTTCCCTCTTTTTCTATTCTCTGGAATAGTTTCTGTCTGACTAATAATAATTTTTTTCTTCAAATGCTTAGTAAAATTAACCGAAGAAGCCATCTGGACCTGCAGATTTTTTTCTTTGGTTTGGTTTTTGGATTTAGGGGTTGCTTTTTTTGGTGGTAAGATTTTAAATATAGAATCATTTTCTTTAATATTTAGGACTACTCAGATATTCTATTTCTTCCCATGCAGTTTTGACAAGTTGTGTGTTTAAAAGAATTTATCTAAAATTTCAACTTTATTATCATAATGTTGTTAATAAAATTCCCTCATATTTTTATAGTCAATAAGATTGACAGCGATGTCCCCTTTCAATCCTGATATTGGCTATTGTTCCCAATAATTCTAACCAGGATTTGTCATTTTTGTTAATCTCTTCAAAGAATCAGTGTTTGGCTTGTAGTATATGTTTGCTTCCAGTATATGTTTGATTTCTTTTTCATTGATTTCAACTTTTTTATTATTTCTTTTCTCTCACCTTATTATGGTTTTATTGGATCTTCTATTGTTTTTTGAACTTAAGAAGTCTTCTCTCAACCAAATTGAAAGACTTGCTCTTGCCCAGATACTCTTCATACTTTCCAGTCTTCTTGCCTTTGCTCCTACAGTTCCTGCTGTTTCTAAACCATCCTTCTCCCCTTTATTAAAATCATGCCAACTTTTCAAGGCCCTCCTCAAATGCTACCTCCTCTAGGAATCATTCCCTGCCCCTCTCTCATTTGATACCCTCTGAGCCCCTGCAGTCCAGTTTGCCATTCTTAGATCCTGGCTTATGTACTTCCTTCCATTAGCCCCTTAAAAACTGAGGGCTCAGTTATTCTGAAAGGTCTACCATGGTGCTGTGCACAAAATAGCTACTCAGTCAACACAGGTGTTTGTGATTCAACTTCAGGAGTTAAATTCACATAAACTAAACCTGTTCATAGCAGGAATTATTGACTGGCAACTCAAATATTCAAACACATTATAAGAAGAGTTTGGGCAAAAAAAGGAAAGAAGTCTCATCTATTTTTTTAAAGTCTTCCTTGCTTCCAAATAACAACTATATATCATCCAGAGCTAACATTTAACTTGACATTTTGCTTTTTCTGGCTATCACTTAAAACCCACATTTTTCCCCTTATTTAAGTAAAATAGTTAAATAGGACAAAGTTTTTTTTAAGTTGAAAGATGAGAAGATGAAGAAATTTCTCAAGAAAAAAAAATAAGCTAAAGGATAATTTCTGGTATCGCTAAATGGATAGCACAAATCAAAAACACAGGGCTTTGCAAGTTTGAATGAGTTATGCTCCAACTGTTATAAAGACTTCAGGGCAAGACTTAAAACTCAGGGAGGAAATACAGGGCATACATTGGCAGTAGAGTACAAATTTGGAGCCCTAGTTGGAGGGCTGATAACATTTACATGTAAAAAGGATGACTCTTATCTTGTAGCACAAAGCACATAACACTTTCCCAAAAATACCAGAGACTTCTCCAGCTCTCAAGCGCTGCCTCAACCTGTTCTATGATACAAACTCCAGTGCATAATTTCCAAAATAAAAAGTTTTGAAAGAAAAACCAGTTGAACCTATGGGCTGTCTTCAGTAAAAGCAGACCGAAGGAATAGAAAGTGTAGGAACTCTGGAGGAAAAACCTGTATTCAGATCTCAGTTGCCAACTGCCTAGATGTAGGACCTTAGCAGACTGCTTATCCTCCCTAAAACACAACTTCCTCATCTATGAAATGGAGCTAATTATGCCTACTCACAGGTTATTATATGTCAGGTGCCCTGCGTCTGGCTTCCCATGCCTGGTTAGTGGTATTCGGGCTGTGGGTTGTCACCAATGGTGCAAGGTGGTATTTTTATTGTTATTGCTCTTATCCTTTTTAATATCCACAAACAGAGTGGGGCATAGTTTTAAGGCCTAAAAGCCATCATAATGGCTTGGCTAGAAAAACTAGGCTTGAAACAAATTTCCTATGAGCATCTCATCCTAAGAGAAGAAATCATTCTAAGTAGAGTGCAGTATTTAGACTCAAACAGGTAAGAGTTCAAAAAATGGAAGAAATAAATATAGGGAGGCTTTAAAGCCAAAGAAAACATTTCAGCCACAAAGTGGTATTCTTGACTAGATCCCAGTACTTGAATTAAGTTCATACTGGGAATTGGGATGCATTTGGTGGCCTAGGTTTGAACTTGAAATCCCTCCTTTCCTAGATATGTGACCTTGGGAAAAGTTGCCACTGTGGCTCTTACCTGCTCCATGTTCCAGTGCATCCTTTCCATGCCTAGTGGAACTGAATTGGCTGAATTTGACCAAATATCAGCATATCTTTTAAGAGAAACCGTACCCAACTGCAGCTCAGCTCCATGCCATGCAGAAGAACAGCAGTCATCTGCCTGAGCACGAAGACAAGCCTTGGTCTTTAGTTTTAATAACAAAAGGTCAACCTCACCACCGGATTTTAGCACCTGAATGCAAAGTCATATTCTTTGATAAACAGCACAACTACAAATCAGCAACTTAGTCAAGCTCAGTGTTGAATTGCTCGATGCTCATTTCCCATAGAAAAGCCTGGTGGGAACAAATGTTACTCAAGAAGAACCACTCAGGACACACAAGTGCCTGGCTGGTCATGTGACTAGAAAGCTAAACACCTACAATCCTCACTTTAGTTACCACAGAAATACTGTCACCTAGTGACATTATGCTCCAAGCTTCTTAATCCACTTTAGAGAACAAGTTCACCAAATCAAATACATTTTCTGCAACTTTTATTAAATTCCTTATGGCACTCACTTAGGTCCCATTTGATAAATTCTGCTGAAGTTAGTGCTAGCATAAAGTTTGTTTTTCTTGATGAATGAGTGCCATTTAATTTATTAAGCAAATGAGAACTAGGAAACTTTGTGTATTTCCTTTTCAGCCTGGGCTGTTAAGTTTAGAGTGAAGTTTACACCCCATCCCAGTAATTATCACTATTCTGGGGTTGGTTTCATTTTTGCATTTTCTTAAAACACAACATTCTTCCTATCCCTTCTTTTTGTGATTATTAGAGCTGTTATAGCCATCTTGCTCAGATGGGCAGACAGGGGCTGTCCGAAATTAGAGTTTACATGAAGGAAACCAAACTATAGAATAGAATGAGAGAAAATCGGATCATTAACATCTTTTGAGTCCCTGGATCAAGCTGTGCCTGAAGCAATAATCTGTTTTTCTCCAGCTGAGTGAGCCAATAAATTTCCTTTTGGCTTTAGCCATTTTGAATTAGATTTTCATTCACTTGGAAGATTTAACTAACAAAGAAAACAATTTTAAGATTATCTGACAAGTACTGTTATTGTAATTCATTTTCTTAAAAAGAAACTGGGTACAACTTTATGAATGAACCTAAGAAAGTGAAATTTTTAGACGTCATCCTTATGTCATGTCAAATTTATAATAAAAGTAGGTTTAAAACTTTCTTTCAAAGGAATTAACATTAAAAAAAGAGGGAAAAGCTTTTTAACTACCATTTTTATTGACAGTTCTCCATAAAAGTGGAAAAGAAGAGCTTAGTAAAGAATCTTTAGACACAAAAGCAAGAAAAGGAGGAGCATTGCACCATCTACAAGAAAACTAATTTCTGTGAGAAATACACACAATGTTCTAGTGCAAACCTGGAACATACCTGCCAGAGCAAACAGGGATCAAAATTAAAACCTGGAACTTCCTGCAAGAAGATAAATCACAAATAACTTCATTCACTTTGCTTCCTTTCATTTTCATTCAGTGGACCTTAACCCTCCTGGCTCAACTGGCTGCAGTAGATGTGATGGCTGCAAGAGAATTACTCCCACTTTGACGCTGGCAGATGGCCCTCCCCAGTGCTTGCCCACAGAGACATATTTTCACAATGTATAAGCCCAGAGGTGCATGTAGAGATCTACAGAAACTACCAGACCAAGTTTCTTAAACTGCTTGAATTAGGGCAAGAATTCACAGATTTTCACAATAAACAACTTTCTCAAGTTGATACAAAGTTTATGTGCGGAGAAGATGAGGGGTCAGAAGTTCACCCTCAGTTTCTCTCAGAAGCAAGGGACTAGTAGAGGTAATTTATTAGCCCTTAATTCATGTCATATCCCTGAAACCATAGGTCAAATTTTCTCCAGAAAAGTTCCTTTCCACTTTAGATTTTGCCAAGGTACCAGATGACACCAATGTTTACCCAAAGGTGTTTAAGTTAAAACACAAAGATGTCTTAAGTTCAACCCACCAGGTTTAAGAGTCAGTTGTATTTGAGAGTCAACCCTAAAGCTTGTAAAATATGGGTTCCTAATATTCCTTCCAAATACGCAGGAATGTAATGTATAAAATTGAAGGAGATCATAGCCTCTGTCACAAGCCACACACACAGCTGAAAAGATGACCCTCTACCATCTGCCTCCATAACTCAATTTTTACATGCTAAGTATAGATGCTAATGGGACCCAGAATTCTCCACTGACAAAACAGAAGGCAGTGGTTTGTAAATTAATACACATCCAAAAAACAACAGAAAAACTCCAGGCTCAATTCCCTGACAAGTATATTGATCATCATTTGTCCTAAAAATATGTTCTATAAATCAACATATTGGCATCCATAAAAGAAAAACTCCAGACTCAATTTACTGATAATATACGGAAGTGAAATTTGCCCTAAAAGTCATGTTTTATGCCTTCCCATATAGATAGTCTAAATGAGTATATTTATTAATTTTTTGTTTTCTAATAAAACATATGATACTAGACACAGTCATAAGTAAACAGATTTTTTACTTCTAAAAGTCATCAAAAGCTATTAATTGTCTTTGAATAGAGACCTTTACATGAAATATGCCCACTGCTCTGGAAGAGATGTCATTCATGATTTCTCCAAAGATTCCTGGAATTTACTCTTACTCTTTTTTTTAAAAGAAAGGATAGTTTAGAAATTGATTTTATATATATCCTCTTTCCCATTAGTAACTGCCAGAGACTGGGGTGGTAGGCAGGGAGGTGGGTGGAAGAAAGACCGACTCTGCAAAAAAGTAAAACAAAATAAAATCTTTTGTCTTTTTTCTTTTCTTAAGAAAGAAAGGAAGAAAGAAAAGAAAGAAAGAACCCTAACCAAGTTTCAAGTTCGGTTCCAGTATAAAGTAAGGAAGAAATCTGTTATGAAACACTCCCCCACAAGTGTAGAATGATGTTTCTTTTCAAAACAAGTTCAAATTACATAAATTCAAAATGAATTGATGAGGCAAGATTAGCAAGGATTATTCAATCTCATTGGCGTTTGGTTCCTTTGACGATATTTTTCAAACCAATTTGCTGCAAATGCATTAAGAGTGCCTCAACTCATATAACCTCATTTGGGGGACACAGAGTTTTAAAAGCAAATGCTCTACATTATTTCCACAAAAATTCACTTGGATGAAGACACTGTCATGGACAAAAAAAAAAAAAAAATCCCAAGTCAGAATTGTACATGCCAAATATTCAATGGCTGGTGTTAGTTTCTTTATCCCCAGGACTTAGGAATATTTTGGCAGACAGTTCAAAATCTTGTGCTATAAAAAAGACAGAAAATCATTATCCAATCCTATCAGCAAGCTACAGAATTCTCTTGTAGGCTAATGGTGATCAGCAAACTCTGAAGTGTTAAACTCTGGAATACCAGATTGCAAACATCATTGTTATAAATTTTTTTTTCTTCATGAAACAATTTAAATCAAGAATTATTTACTCTTAAGATAAACACTATTTGCTTCCTTCTGGTAAACACCGAAAGTAAAAAAACCTTCATTTACATTTCTAGATACTGACAAAGCAATTGGGTTTCATTTATATCTATTTCTTAATCATACATCATGGCTTAGCCATCATCATTTATTTCATTATTCTTTAAATGCCCTAAATCTATACAGGAGAATCTTTGGTTCTTTTAAATAACATATCTCTATGCTTTCACAGCTAACTAAGATACCTTATGAGTATTTAATAAGTTATTATTACTTCCAGACTTGGTTAGGAGAAAATACTGGAGTCCTGGGAAAGTATTATTCTTTGAAAAGTACATTTTACTGATAGCATAATTTTAATTATTTAACGACTTCATTGCATATAAGGCAACATCTCTTTGCCAAGTCTTAGTTTTTTTAAAGTGTCTTTTCATTGTAATGTGAATGAAAAGGGGAAAAAAATTATTCTAGCTTTAGAAATTTCCTTTTAAAGCACACACAAAACCTCCCCTAGGGTTGAAAGCATTGGCCATGCTCTGGAAATGAACCCAGCTCCTTTCAGCCAAGGGATACTTGAGCCCTTTATTGTTTTGCCCAGAATAGACATCCTAATTAAAGGGCCAATAAATTAAATGTACCCAAGAAGGCAAAAAGATCCAGAAGGAAAGCACCCACCAGGGTGCCTAGAGAAAAACACAAGGTTCATTTCAAGTGTTTATGTTAGGCACCATCAAGTTCGAACAAACTCCGGAGGCACAGCTGTTTTTGACAAATGTGAACAGCTCCTACCTTCATTTCAATGACAGTCTGGAGAGCCTTCGTCTTTGCTGGCTCCGGCTGAAGTTGGCTCCTTCGGTGCAATTCCTGGGGAGGAACACGATAGAAATAAGCCTGACGGTTCATCCTTCCTTTACACCATGACCTTTACACAGGTACCACACAGCCCACTGGGTGCAGGCTCGCTGTGCACAGACATAAACAAGCCACAGGTGACTCTTCCCCCACCCTCTTTAGCATCCCTCCTGCCTGGAGCCTGCGTTCCGGTGAAAAGCTCCTGGCACATGCGCTATTTCTGAAACTACCATCAATAATTAATGTCAACTGTGACAAAGCCAGCAAGTAATCATAGTCCAAATACTGTTCAACACTGGGGCTGTTGCCCAGCCATCAAATCATAATTTACTAAATTACATTACTCTGTGCTCCCAATACAAACACAGCATGGAAACGGAGGAAAGAAAATGACTAACGTGGTTGCAAATCCACTGCACGCTTGGCATTTTGCTACTGAGGTAGGTTTGAAATGAGCAATTTAAGACCTTTTCAGTACCACTGTGTCACTTTTTGGAGTGAATTGATGTGATGAAACACTGTTAATATCTTGCTTCCTAATTTACAGTTTCGGTCCTTATTCAAAATCACATCTGTGTGTGATATGTTTATGCGCTCATGATGCCAAGAAATTAAAATTGGCATTAATATCAACAGTGTTAGCAAGGAGACAAAAATGGTTAAAGCCAGACGCAGACCCAAGAACTTCTGGAATATGACAAATATAACTTTAGGTAAAACATAAACATAATTACAATTTTAAGCTGGAAGGCTCACTTTTTGCCTGCCTCTTCTCCAAAGAACAGTTATGTCAAGACTTTGAAAGTTTCCTTGGCAGAAGAAGAGATAAAGATAAGATTTTTTTCATTTATGCTTTGATAGTCTTAATAATAATTAGCAACAGTTTTATGAAAGCCAATGAGAGGAGTAAACAAAAGTACTCACATATGTCCATGCTGCTGATACAAGTCACCTATGGAATAATTCTATAAGACTTATTTGCTTGCAGAAAAATCATTTAAATTCAACATGAAGTTGTTCTAGCCCTTTACACTCCATGGGTCACAAACATTGGCTCAGTCGTTAAGCGTCTGCCTTCGGCTCAGGTCATGATCCCAGGGTTCTGGGATCGAGCCCCGCATCGGGCTCCCTGCTCAGCCAGAAACCTGCTTCCGCTTCCCCTTCTCCCGCTCCCCGTGCTTGTGTTCCTGCTCTCGCTACCTCTCTCCCTCTGTCAAATAAATAAATAAAATCTTAAAAAAAAAAAAACACCTAGGGCTTTAGGGAAGAGAACCAACATGACTTCTAGCTCTTTTCAAGTAAAGGTATTAAAATTAACTCTCATTCCACCACTACCATCTACTACCATCACCATTTCATAAAGACAGAACATACTAATGCAAATATTGCCAGAAAAACAGAGTCCCACAGTAAAAGATAATTCTTCTCAGGATAATAAAACAAACAATCTTTTGCCCATATTCTATTAACATTGTTCTTATTTGCCAGCGGCCCAAGAAGACTTAGTCATGGACCACTGTCTAGGGACCAGCACTGGAGAATCACCACTATGCCTCCAGAATATAGCATATTTTCTTCCCAAAGTCATCACTGGCACAAACCAGCAAACCTGTGCAAAACTACTTCTCAATCTCCAATTTAAGAATTTGAATTAGTGCTTCCTAATTATTCAAAGTTGTCTCACATCATTTAAAACATTTTTTTTCCCTAACATATCCTTGGAAGAGATGGAGTCAAGTATTTCTGAACCCATTTTATGAACTTCTGTCCTTTTGGAGATCTTCTGTCCTTTTGGAGGTCCTGGACTAAAATAATCTGGCAACACTGGTCATTTTTAGGCTCCGTGGAAATGGCAGAGATTTTCTGAAGGAATGACCTTAAAAGCAGTCCCCCTTTATTGAGCATCTACAATATCCCTGACACAACATGTCTCTTTCAAGCCTCAACACTACCCTGTGAAGAATCTGACCTGTGTGGTGAGTCCAGTGGGCTACTGGTAAACATTTAACAACCAGCACCCACCATGGCCAACTTCAAGCTACCTAAGTGGTATCACTGAATGCAGAGTTGGGAAGAAAGGTCCAATAGCACCCCATTGCATAGTATTTCTATCATATGGACAAAATAAATGTAATAACCTCAAAAACATCAATAATAGTAAAATATAACCAAAACAATTAGTAAATCATGAGTTGTAATACAATGTCTTTAATCATGAGTTTGTATATTTAATTTGTAACATTAGCTGTTAGAACAAGATTCCAATTTTTACTTTCACCGACCAGTACAATCCAGTTCCAGCACACCACCGGGTCAATCACATAAGGACTTCAACTTCCAAAGAAAGCTACTTAGCCTTCAACATACTTCCAAGATTGTTGGAGTTCACTGGACCAATAAAATTTCATAGATTAAAAAAATGGAAAGTAAGTAATTTGTCAGAGTTGCTCCACGGGAGGTGGTAGAAGAAATACATTTCACATGTCACCAATTCTGATACCACATGGCATCAAAAGCATCTTAATGAAAAAAGCTGAGAATCGAATTCATGGTAATTTCATACCATAGCCAAACCCAGTTCCAGAATAATAATTCGAGGAGAGAGGTTAAGCTTCCATAAAACAAGCAAAAATAATTAAGAAACAACTAAGTAACACAAATAGAAAATAAAAACCATAGGGTAAAGACATGCGCTATTATAATTTCTGCCAAGCACAAAAACATTTTTAAGGGCAAACATGCAATAACAAAGCTAAACTTGTAGCAATAGTTTTGCAAAAATGGAAAGAGTTTTCTTTGCTATAATTATACAAGTTCCATTACAGTATAAACCAGCTCAAAATCCAGATTGGGCCCTTAGACTCTGTGTCACTCTTTAAAAAGTAAAATAAAATAGAGGCGCCTGGGTGGCTCAGTTGGTTAAGCATCTGCCTTCAGCTCAGGTCATGATCCTGGAGTCCCGGGATCAAGCCCCAAGTTGGGCTCTCTGCTCACTGGGGAGCCTGCTTCTCCCTCTGCCTCTGCTGCTTCCCCTGTCTGTACTCTCTCTCTCTCTCTCTCTCTGTCAAATAAATAAAATCTTAAAAAAATAATAATAAAATAAAAATAAAAAAATAAAAAGTAAAATAAAATAAAATCTCCAATTATCTGAAAATTGCAATTTTCCTATCTTAACTATACTATATTTCAATCAAGCCTGACTTCACAGTTACTGAGGATCACCTTAATTCCTAAGGTGTCATGTAAGCGAAGATCATAATCCACATACAGATATCATGGACTGTCTGAAAGTTCCATCTCAGACACTTCATCCATTTCTGAGATATAGGATCCTTAAAATGCTCACTCGGATTGTGGCAGACAGGAGCAGTTGCCTGACCAAGATTTGTGCTCCTCTTCTTTAACGTAGAGTGTTGTTAGGAAGCACCACCACCACTGCCCTTGTATCAGGATGGTTGCCATGTGACTTTTATCTGGCTAGTGGGATATGGGCAGAAATGAAGAACTCAACTTCCATAAAAACTTCTTACTCTGTCCTCAATTCCCCCTTTTTTCCTGTCTGCTGGCTAAAAGTAAAGAACTCCAAGATCTAAGAAGATGGCAGAATTCCAAGATAAAAGGAGCCCAGGTTCCTGAAATGCCATATAAAAAGGCCATTGAACACCCACAGGGGATGGTGGGGTGTGTGTGAAAAAGAAACCTCTGTTAAATTCGCCTCTGCACCTTTAGACTTTCTCTGTAAAGATCCCAGTCTTCTCTGCCTTAACTACTGCAATGACTATAAGGAAAAATAACACCAAATCAGCCCTGTGTTGTTTGTAGCTTTTGAATCACAAAATTGATTTTAACGTGTGAGTGCTTGCCAAATTTCTCTAAATAGATAGTAAGATGTGTTGGTTGCTGGGTGTTCCAACTATGCCTAACTATCTGAAAGATGCACCCGTTATGCACTAATCTTAAACAACGAAAGAATTTCCCTAGAAGCATCTGGTATAGATATGAGGGAGTACAAGATTTAACTTACTCTGGTTAATTTTTAAAGAACAGTATTAAATCAAGTACAGTGGATTTATGCTTTTCTGGGTCACTGATCTCTATAAGAATCAGATAGAAAGTGTGGATTCTCTCCAGAAACGAGTACAAAAGCACACACAAACAAAATGGTGTGCACCATTTCAGCTGGTTTACAGGACCTGGTACAGCACCTGGGAGGTGCATCTTTGAACCAGACTATAGGCTAAAAAACATTTATTAAGAAGAAAGAGCATTGTATGGGGAGTCAGGAGCCCACAGTCCCAGCCTAAGACCTTGGGCACACCTATTCCCCACTCTGAGCTACAGAATGAGGAGCTTTATGAGTGGGTTTCTTTGAACATCCAGATTTTTAATAAGCAGCTGACTCTGAATTGCTGATCACTGGCTGGTATTTCTAGTTATACCAATTCTCAGTTTTTAAAAACAGGATAAAAATAAAAGAAGAAAATTGGCAGCATCAAAAACTTTAATATCTCACTGTGATACTGTCACCTGGGATATATATTTTCCTATAATTTCAAGTATAGTTTGACCTTAGCTGGTTTTAAACTGCCAGTTCCTCCAGGTGACCAATATGGAAATATACCAAGAACCCAGAATTTTAAGCATGAAATCTCACGTGGTTCATTGGGATGACATTTCTGGGAAGTTAATGAGTATCTAGAGTCTAGCGAATTAATGTGGATGGACACTAGCTTCTTAGATGAGCCTGGCAGAATAATGTTTGCACACACCATTTACTCTCTTCAGTAGGAAACACACACATACACACACACACACACACACACACACACACACACACACCTGTCAAAACTTAACTTTCTATCCAAAGGTAATTCACTATTTTTATCTGACCTTTCCCCTTTCTTGTTCTGGTAATCTACTATGGAACAAACCACCCCAAATTTAGTGGTATCAGACCACCACCATTTAATTATGTTCATGAATTCTAGATCAGGAATTTATAAAGGATAGACTGGGGAAGGCTTGTTTCTAAAGCATGATGTCAGGGACTAGAACAGTTGGGACTGATGGATCCACTTCCAAGAAGGCTTCTTCACTCATGTATCTGGTGTGCTGGACTGAAAAAGACTTCAAGGCTGGGTTTCACTAGAATATCACCTATATATGGTGACACCTGTATATGGTCTCTCCATGTGGCTTGGGCTTCTTCACAGCATAGCAGCCTCAGGATGTCAACCTTGTATATTTAGGTATAAAGACTCCAAGAGCAAGCACTCCAGCAAATAAGCCAAAGACTGCATAGCCCTTTATTACCTAACCTCAGAAGTCCCATAGCATAACCTCTGCCATGCTCTGTTGGTTGAAGCAGTTACAAGTCTGCTCAGATTCCGGGAAGAGTGCCAAAGAATCTGAAGCCATATTTTTAAATTACCACTTTGAGGAACAAACCCAGTTGAAGAAACTGACAGGAAAGTAACACTATAATCTCAAACATCAACTCATATCTTAAGACTGAGGGTCTTAAGATACGGCAGATTCATATATTCAAATAATAATTTGAGGCAGGGCATATAGGAAATAGAGCAGTGAGCCAAGCAGACAAATACCCCAGCCCTTATGGGTTTTTCATTTCAAATTCCAATGAGAAAGATGCACAATAATTTAAAAAGAAGACCAAACCAGTTTTCTGTTAAGTGTTTTAAAGGAAAATAAGTCAGAAAAGCGGAAAAGGACACATTGTGTGAGGGGATCAATTGCAACCTTAAAAAGAGTGATCAGAGAAAGCTTCATGCAAAGGTAACATTGAGCAAAAATCTACAGGAAATGGAGGAACCAGTTGTACAGACATTGCAAGCAGAGGGAATAGCAAATGTTTAAGTACCAGGCTAGCAGTGGATAAGAGATGGGGAAAATAGCAGGTCAGAGAAGTGCTAGGGTGCAGGATGACACACAGGGTCCAAATTTGGTTTTACTCTGAGGAAAATGGGGAGCCACTGGAAGGTTCTGAGCAAAGACAAACCATGATATAATGCACATCCTTAAAAGTCTGTTCTGGCTGCTGAGCTGCAATATGGTTTGGGGTTGAGGAAGGAGGTAAGGGCAGAACTATAGAGACTAGTAATAAGCAACTGGAATAACCCCAGCAAGGGTTGATAGAGCCTGGGACCACGGTGACAGACTGGAGGCAATGAGAAGGAACTGAGTTTGGATATGTTTTGAAGGTGAGGCTGACTTGACTTCCTGACAGATTGCCTGGAGACAACAAAAAGAGAGAAGTAAAAGATGGCTTCATGGCTTTTAGCATGGACAACAGGAAGAATGCAGGTGGAAAACCAAGATAGGGAAGATCGGGAAGGAGAAGTGGGAGTTATGGGAACCAAGAGTTTGGTTTTGCATGTGTTAAGTTTGTGATGCTATAAGACATTCAAGTGGAGATGCTGAGTGGGCAGGTGGATAGATGAGTTGGATTTGAGGGGAGAAGTAAGAGCTACAAATAAAAATTTGGGATCAGCCAATAGATAGTACCTAAAGCTGTGAGCCCAGATGAGCTCAACTGGGGACTGCACATAGAAGGAGAGGGGAGGAAAGAGGACTGAGCCCAGGGAGGACCCAACATTAAGGGGTCTGAGAAGTGAGGAAGAAGCATTGAAGGAAACTGAGAAGGAATAACCAGTGAAGTAAGAAGAGTACCAGGAGTACAGCATCACAGAAATCAAGTGTAGAAAGGAGTCCAAGATGCAGGAGTGACCACCTTATCAACTGCTGCTGAGAAGTTAATAGAATGAGACCAGAGAATGGACCACAGGATTTAGGAGCATGGCAGGCCATTAGTAACATTGACTGGAGCAGTTTTGGTGGAGATTGTGAGTGAAGTTTGACTGGAATGTGCTGTGGGAGAAAGGAAGGAGGAAAGAGCCTCAGGCTACTATATTTCCACAGGGTACTATTTAACTGATGATTCATTTCATCAAAACTGTGATTTAAATTTGTATACTCATGTTTATAGAAGCATTATCACAATAGCCGAAATGTCCATCAACAGATGGATGGATAAACAAAATGTGGTATGTAATTACAGTGGAATATTACTCAGCCTTCAAAAGGGACAAAATTCTAACATGTGCTACAATATGGATGAACCTTGAGGACATTATGTTTAATGAAATACAACAGTCACAAAAAGACAAATACTGAATGATCTCACTTATATGAGGTATCTAGAGTAGCCAAACTCATAGAAACAGAAAATAGAACCCTGACTGCCAGGGACTAAGGGTAGGGAATGCAGAGCTGTTGTTTAATGGGTACAGAGTTTCGGTTTTGCAAGATAACGAATTTCTAGAGGGGTGCCTGGGTGGCTTAGTCAGTTAAATGGCTGCCTTCAGCTCAGGTCATGGTCCCAGGGTCCTGGGATCAAGCCCTCTTTGGGCTCCCTGCTCCATGGGGAGTCTTGGGTCTCCCTCTCCTTCTGCCCCTCCCCTCCACTAGTGCTCTCTCTCTCTGTCAAGTAAATAAGTAAAATCTTTAAAAAAAAAAAGAATTTCTAGAGATTGCTTGCATAATGATGTGAACATACTTAACACTACTGAACTATACGCTTAAAAGTGGTTAAGATGGTAAAGCTTATGTCGCGTGTATTTTACCACAACTTAAAAAATTTGCAAGCCATAAACATAACAGAACTTGGAGTCCCACAACCCTCACCGTCTCCATTCTTCTAGAAAGAAACCATTACCTTAAAGTTAGTATCTTTCTCATGCATGTTTTTGTGCTTTTATTACATATGTATGTCCTTGTAAACAGTATAAATTTAACAACAGAGCACATTCTTTTTTAATTTACATAAACGCCAGCTGTCTGCCCCACACAAAGCTTTTGCATTTTGGTTTTTACCTCAACAATACTTACGTTTTTAGAATTTATCTGTGTAAATAAGTGTTTTCCACTCTTTTTATTCACTACAAACAATGTTGTAATAAACACAGTACATAAAAAAAAACTGTTTTAGGTATCTTTACATTCTTAACTGCCTAACAGCTCTCTTCTTCTTGAAGCATTCAGTTTCTTCTGCTTGGAATAATCCTCTAACTTTTTTGTTCTCTTTTTGTCTACAGGGATCAGCATACTACAGCCCATAGGCGAAATCCAGCCCGCCATCTGTTTTGGTAAATAAAGTTTTATTGAAACACTGTTATATCCATTAATTTACATATTGTCTATTGCTGTTTTCATGCTACAGTGACAGAATTTAGTAGTTGTAACAGAGACCATATGGCCTTGCAAAGCTGGAAATATTTACTATCTGGACTTTTACAGAAAAAGTTTGTCAATCCTGGTCCAGAATATCTTCAAGATTTATCCTAGCCATCTCAGAAAAAATACCAATTCCTCATATGGTTGTTTTAAATATGTCCACAAATTCTTTGACATTCCCTTTATAGGATGAAGCCTAAATATCTTCCCCTTGACTCTCAACTGAGCTTAGTAATTCAGTCTAACAAATAGAATATGGTAGAAATAACATCTGCAACTTCAGAGGCTTGGTCATAATGACACTATGGCTTCCTTTTTGCTCACATTCTTGGATCACCTGTTCTGGAAGAAGCCAGCTGACACATCATGTAGATACCTCAAGTTACCCTATGGAGAGGCCCATGTGGCATGAAACTGAGGCCTCCCGCCAAAAGCCATGTGAATCAGCCATAGCAGAAGTGGGTCGTCCAGTCCCTGTGAAATCTCCAGATGCCTGCAGCCCTGCCCAACAGCTTGATGGCAACCTCATGAGGAACTCTGGGCCAGAACCATCCAGCTAAGTGACTCCCACATTCCTGACCCACAGAATCTGTGAGATAATAAGGGTTCACTGTTTTAAGCCAGTAAATGTTTGGGGTATTTGTTACAAAGCCACAGATTACAAATAGATCACAGAAAGGCCATTAGTTGACCCTCCACACTAGTCTACATCCTGCACCCTCATATACACTCTCATAACATTGTGTACCTTTCCTTCATATCACTGGAAATGGCTGCAATTTTATACTAACTTATGAAATCAATGGATTCATGTCTGTGGTTCACCATTGGGTGGTATACTCCATGAGCACAGGGACTCTATATGTCCATTATATTCCCAGTAATTAACATAGTGCCTGTCAAGAATAGGTGCTCAATAAATATTGACTGATTGAATGAAACAGTCCAAATGACATTGTACTTATAAGCCTGTAAGTTCTATAATACCTTTAGACCAAAAATGATTTTGATGTGAAGGATGGCAATAGCTAAGAGTTATTTATACATGTGCTAAGCACTTTGTAAATATTAACTTATTTAATCATCACCATAACCTCTTTAGATAGATACTATTCTTATCATCATTTTTCACTCATAGACATGGAAGCATGGAGAAGTTAGTGACTTGCACAATCTACTGAATTGCACTGCTGGGACTTGTCCTAGGCAGTCTGGCCCCAGGGCCTCTCTCTGCTCCTAACCACTGTGCTATACTGCCCATGTTTCACCATGCAGCTTTGATTTGATATTTGAAGCCGACACCTAGCTCTCCAATGGCTTCTTTCATTGTAGTCACCTCCCTATTTCTCCTTTGATTCTGTCTTCCATTTCTCACTCCTTTCTTGAGGACTTGAAAATTTAAAGAGACTTATCTCAATAGCAGTTGTCTGGTACTGATATCCATATTAGATATTAAAACTTAAATGGCAAATATGGTTAGGCATACAGAAATAGAGGGGGAAAAATGATGACTTTCAAATATTAACATCCTTCTCAATCTTTGACAGATGAAGCATTAAAAAAATGACCTAAAAGATTTACATGATATAATTAGTACGACTAAATTAATAGACAATTACAGTGAACTTTAGATACTACAGATCCTCATTTCAAAACTCCATGGAGTATTTAAACAGATTGATCACATACCAGACCACCAAGAAAAACTTTAATCAGATTCCAAAACGCAGAAGTGATATAGGCCACATTCTTTGTCTACACACAATAAAACAAATTAATAACAAAAGTTAAAAATGAAACCTTACTATTTGGAAGGTAAAGCTCAGAAAGTCTTAAAATTCATCCTATACAGTTAAACAGATCCTGTGCTCACATACCTACCAGGTGCATGACCTTGGCAATTCCTGAATTTTCTCTGATCCTCAGGAAGGTGAAGTTGAAATGAGATAAGCCTATGAAGTACTTAGCTGGGCTGGCACACAGTACACTCTCAATAACTGAAACTTATCCTCATTATTGTTTTTGCTCCTGCATGACTATCAGTATTCCTGAAAGTATATCAGAGAATTCAGCCTGGCAGAATGCATTCCCTGCCCACTTGTTCTACAGTCTGATACTGGCTACCATTAGCCTAGGTAGGTGTGCCTGAATAAAATTCAAGAAATATTTGCTGAAGGCCCACTACGTGCCAGGGAAAACAGACACAGAATCCCTGCTTTCGTGAAGCTTACATTCTAGTGCAGGTATTCTCAATGGAGATGGTACCATGCCTACAGGACTCCAGGGACAGTGAGTTGTCCAGTGTTGTTCGAGTGTAGGAAGTAATGAATACAGTGTTAGGAGATGAGACCCAAGGGGTAAGGGCTAGGGAGGAGACAGACTGTATAAGGCCACATAAACCTGGTTTAAAACCCTGGTCTTATACAGAAGTCTGCAAATTCTTGAGAGATGGGAAAACAGTTTCCATGGAAATACATAAATATTATATCAACTTAGCATTTAATTATTTTTTTAATCTTCACCAAAAAAATAGACATCTGGGAACCTAAGACCGTACCGCATGAATCTGTACACACACACACATTTCCTGTAGTTTGGTTGTTTTTTTTTTCCCCCTTAGTTTGTTTTCATACATAACCTACTCCTTTTCCTAAATTTGCATTAAAGATTGTTTGGCAGATTTATCCTCGTCTTTTGGATGATATGATCCTGGGAACCATAGAAATTAATAGAATAAGAGGCCAGGTTCCAAATATTTGGCCAGTGGCATAAGCAATGTCCTAGGAGTAACAACAAAGTTTAGTTATTTAATTCATTAATTACTGAGTGCCTAATAGATGCTAGACAATGCAGAGATAATGAAGATAAATGAAATATCATGCCCGGTCTCAAGGAACTTGATTTTCTGGTGGAAGAGGGAGTACATAACTAGAATACAAGACTGCAATTAATAACAGCAGCCACCACTTACAGAATGTTTTCCATATGCCAAGCCCCATGCTTCCCTACTAGCCCCTGACTGGATCTGTACAGCATCCTTATAGGTAGGAGTTACCACCCCCATGGGAAAGCTGCAAGCAGCCAGACTCAAGAGAGGTAAGTAACATGCCGGAGATTACAGTGTAGTAAGACTTGAGAGTGTAACCACGGTGTCTGACACCTAAACTCACACCCTTAATTACTAACATAACACTTGGTTTATATTGCTATTTGTGGTCCCGCCTCATGCTCTACAAACATGTAAGATTTTAACAGGTAAGTAAATCTGACTTCTTGTTTGTTTCTCAGTTCCCTGTTAGGACCCCACCAGTTCTGAATAATATGTTATGGCGGAGAATGAGAGGCAATCATCCACTCCCTGAAGAGGGAAGGATGACTGTGGAAAGCTTCATGGAAGAGTGCATGTGGGTGGTCCAAAGTCTTTCTTTGTAAGCAGTCATTATTCTGTCCACTATGTATATGGCACAGTATTGGGTGCTGTCAGCAGCATCCTGGTCATTCACCCCAGCCTACATACATGATCTTGTCTCCTCTTGGAAGCTAAGCATGTTTGGGCCTGGTTAGTACTTAGATAGAAGAGCACCTGAAAAAATTGGATGCTATAGGCTTTTCGTGTGGAGCCAAGAACCACAGATTATTCCCAGGCCTTGAAATCTAGTGAAGGTTGCCCCGTTGAATTTTGAAACTGCATTGGACTACTGATTCCATTTTACCTTCTATTTCTCCTGTCTGAACTGGAATGATTGTAACTTTTATACCTGTCTGTCCCATCTTTGTCTGTTGGGAGCAGATAAATTGTTTCTTTAGTGTCACAGATCCATTGATGACAAGGAATTATGCCTCTGGGGTTGTACTTAATAGATTACACCCAGACCCTCATCCATACATAATTTAGATGATTTAAATGATGGGATTTTTAAACTGATGAGATTTGGGGCTTTGAGTTGATGCTGTCATGGGATAAAAATTTTGGAGACCGTGGAATGGGGAAAATGTATTTTTTATTTGGGAGAGATGTGCATCTATGGGGGCCAGGTGGTGGACTGTAGACAGCAGAATAATGCCCCCTACCAAAGATATCCACTCCTATTTCCTGTGAATATGTCACATTGCATGGCAAAGGGAACTTTGCAGATGTACTTAGGGTTATAGATGTTAAAATAGGGAAATTATCCTGGATAATTTGGGTGGGTACAATCTAATCACTTGAGCCCTCTCAAAGCTCAGAAGTTCCTGTGATTGGAGGCAGAAGAGAGATGCGGCAGATGGGGAAGTCAGAGATCCTAAGTATGAGAAGGAGTCAATGTGCCATTGTTGGTTCTGAGATATAGGGGCCATGTACAAGCACCAAAGGAGGTCTCTAGGGAATAAGGATGGTCCTCCAATGATAGTCAACACAGAAATGGGGACTTCAATCCTTCAGATACAAGGCACTAAATTTGGCCAACATTCTGAATCAGCTTGGAAGCAGATTGATCTCAAGAACCTCTAAAAGGAGTAGATGCCCAACAACAGCTTGGTTTTGGCCTCATGAGCCTCAAAACAAAGGATCCAATTAAGCAATGCTGTACCAGGACTGCTGATCTGTGAACTCATAAATTTGTGTTGTTTTAAGCTGTTAAATGTGCAGTCATTTGTTATGGCAGCAATAGAAAACTAATATAAGGTGGTTAATCTTTCACTAACCTTTGGACTCCCCTGTTAGACAGCTCTTCCTACACTGAGGTGACACACATGCCCCTGGAGATACTATATACAGACCTTCATTCTATTCATTCAAGGACAAAAGAACAAATCACTTTCCTCTCACATGATGACAGCTTCATGGTTCAAAGTCTTTCTTACTAAAGAGTCCTCTTCTACCCACTGTTTCTTATAAGGCATGGCATCAGGTGCTTTGAGCAGTACCCACGCCACTTATCTTTAGTCTACTTCTATGTCTTAGGTCATATTCCTAAAAGGGAGAGCCTGAGACAAGGACTTTTATGCAAGTAATTTATTAATGGAGGGCTCACAGGAGAACCCATATGAGAAGAAAATAAATCATATAGAGAAGAGAAGGAAGTTAAGTTGTTGTATAGAAAATTTAGCCTGAGCCTGAGCCTGCAGGGAGCTCTAAGGACTAAATTGTGCTGCAGAATCTGTCCCATTGGAGGCAAGGGGGCCAGCCCCCTGTATCCCTGTTCTAGTCAGTCACTACCTGTGGGTTGCCTGGCACTTCTGGGCAAGAGGAAGTATGGCAATCCTAGTCACCCAAAGGCACACCTCCCAGTAAAGATCACAAATGTGGATTGTTGGCGGCGGCATCCACAGCCACTGGAAGATAGGTACACCTGCCCAGTTGCCCACAGGGCCACCCAACTATCATTCCATGTTCCTGGATCTTTACACATTTTTCCTCATGTCCCTTTCTCTCTCGAGTACTTGGAGAAGGTGTGGGAGAAGGAGGGCCTGGCTGCTTCACACCTCCAGCCAGAGGGCCCATTTTAGAGATGCCAGCAGGGGATGGCATATGAATCAACAGTGTGTTCCCTGCACACCCCCACAGTCCAGATGGCTACACATCCCAGAAGCGGAGGGTGGCTCCTACGCAGACAACTTCCCTGGCTGAAGATATGCACCACACTTTAGACCATGAAGAACACACTGCGGTAGTTATGGTAACATTTTCACCAAAAAAAAAGGCCATGGTCTTTCTTTTGCTGCAAATTTTCATTTCAAACACCCATCTGTAGTAAAATCTTTTAGTGTAAAATACCGAGGGCTCATAGAATTGGAAAGCCCCAAAGGAACTAGTTGGTGCAGCTTCTCACTCACAGCGTGAATTCCTTCTTTTCCCTAATGTAGGTCACTGAGCTGAAGCTTAAACAATCTCAGATCTGGGCAATCACACCTCCAAGAAGAAATTCTGATAGTTGGGAAGTTCTCTTCTTCCAGATGTTATGTCAAAATCGGCTCCCTCATCCAAAGGGGTACATGCACCCCAATGTTTATAGCAGCAATGTCCACAATAGCCAAACTGTGGAAAGAGCCAAGATGTCCATCGACAGAGGAATGGATAAAGAAGATGTGGTATATATATACACAATGGAATATTATGCAGCCATCAAAAGGAATGAGATCTTGCCATTTGCAATGATGTGGATGGAACTGGAGGGTTTTATGCTGAGTGAAATAAGTCAATCGGAGAAAGACAGGTATCATATGACCTCACTGATATGAGGAATTCTTAATCTCAGGAAACAAACTGAGGGTTGCTGGAGTGGGGGGGGTGGGAGGGATGGGGTGGCTGGGTGATAGACATTGGGGAGGGTATGTGCTATGGTGAGTGCTGTGAATTGTGCAAGACTGTTAAATCACAGACCTGTACTTCTGAAACAAATAATGCAATATATGTTAAGAGAAAAAAAAAGAAGAAGATATTAGGAGGGGAAGAATGAAGGGGAGTAAGTCGGAGGGGGAGAGGAACCATGAGAGACGATGGACTCTGAAAAACAAACTGAGGGTTCTAGAGGGGAGGGGGGCGGGGGGGTGGGTTGGCCTGGTGATGGGTATTAGGGAGGGCACATTCTGCATGGAGCACTGGGTGTTATGCACAATGAATCATGGAACACTACATCAAAAACTAATGATGTAATGTATGGTGATTAACATAACAATAAAAAAATTTTTTTAAAAATCTGCTCCCTCTAACTCTTCCATTTGGTCTGGTTCTTCATTACACAGAATTTGATAATAACACTCACGCTGACCATTCACTGACGCTTTGCCATGTCCCAAGCATTGCACTAAGTAGTTGACATGAAATATCTCATCTAACCTTCCACACTTGGGAGGCAAGTACTAATCTTATCCCTACTGATACCTAAGTATCAGACTGGATAATGGAGCAGCCCAAGACCAAACCACTGAGAAGCAAAGCTGAGATTTGGATCCTTAGCTATCATTCTCCAAAAGCTCAGCCAAGCTCTTGATATACAGCCTCCATTGAACAAATTCACCTCTTTGTCATAAGATGGCACTACAAGTATCAGAAGGCTCTCTCTCCTACAGACTTTTCTTTCTACCTGAAATATGTCCAGGTCCTTCAGCCATTCCTGATAGAACATAAGAGCCAAAATAAGAACCATCTTGGTGGTCCTTCTCTGAAAAGTTTCCAGGTTCTAATCTCTTTTCTAAAACGTGGTGCCAGGAACTGGCCATTCCACATGCAGCCTCTACAATAGCAATAGTAGAATCCATCCTTACACATCCTATTAAGCAACCAAAAACTGGGTCAGCCATTTCAGCAGCTGTGAGCTGACACTTTTCTGCATCAAATGAAGATGCTTCTGAATCCGAAATGGTGTGACCATAAAGGTGTGGGACAAGGAAGGGGTCTCACATGATGAGCCTGGGACCAATCTCTCAGAGGAGTGCCATAGATAGGTGGTTCTTGCAAACATCTGGCTTTTGGGCACCACAGCTGGAGCCTTTTAAACCATCATCCATACATTGAACTGTAGTTTTAAGGTTTCAGATGGTAAACAAAACCTGTTGGTGCTCCTTGCAAGCCAGCCCTAAACCTGCTCAAAATCCTTACCATCTAATCCTTGCAGCAGATTCTGTGCAACTCTGGAATGTTCTTATTGCATCTGCCCTTATTATTTTACTGAAATTAGTGGGGAACTGAAGCAAAAGGACTGACATAAGTGACAATAAGCACAAGCCAAAGGACTTGGTGGCACCAGTGCATTTTGCAGCTCAAAATGGCTCATCTTTACCATGAATCAGACACTTTAGCCAGGAAATCCTTTTGAATATGAGGCTGAGTAACAAAACTATTAATGCTGCCAGAAAGAGACCCCTAAATATTGTGTCTAAAAAATGAAAAATAAGATTTTAAAATTATGTTCACATCTATGGCAACAGTGGTCCCTTTCGCCTGTAAACATGTAAGTGTAATCTGATTTACAAATCACTTCTGGCTTTACCACCATCCAACTGTGAAACCTTGGACAAGGCACTAGACCTCTTTGTGCCTCATGGTCTCGTCTGTAAATGGGGACAATAGCTGCACCCACCCCATTTGTTATAAGGACGTGAAATGGTTAACAAGTATAAAGCCAGTATGCAACGATTCCTAGAGAGTACCTGCAACATAGTTCAGTAAATGTTGGCTATTTAACATCTATTTAATAGTGTGACTCAAGTGAAGAGCTAGTATCCTCCTATCTGGAATTCAGAAGGAGTTAAGACACTCCAGCGCAGGAAGAGCAGGGAGATGGAAAAGAGTCACGCACTCTGGGAGGGGGCAGAAATGGTCACAAAAAGAGGATGCTCTCAGGATAGCAGATGGTCCCTTTGTAAAAGTGTAATAGGTAGGTGAGAGGCAGTCTAGGCAGAAGGGCAATGATAGGTCTCATGTGGAGTTCAGACACAGGCAGAACTGGTCAACGGGAGGCCTTGGCAGAGATCCAGTTGGGCATCAAGGGGAAGCCTGGGACAAGCTCTGGTCCTCTGGAGGTCCAGGAAAAAAAAAAAAACAGGTCCCAGTCTAGGAGCAAAGAGGGATGGGATGCCAAGCCAGGGGCTACACTATAAACTGTCTATGGGCAGGCTCTGAGTCACTATCCAGCTCCCCAGCACCCAGGACACCCTTCAGCACATGGCTGAAACAAGAGAACCTAACATCCTCTGCAAAGTGCTTTCTCTGTACCTGAGCCAGTTTAGATCCTCTTCATGGCCTCTCTCACACAACCCTCACCCACAGCTCCCCAAGATCCTATGAATATCCTCATTTTACAGATAAGGGGACTAAGGCCCAGTGAGGTGAAATGAATAGCCTCAGTGCTCAGATGAGGAAGGAATGATGGATAGATGGATGAAATAAGCTGGCAACATGGTCTCCAACCTAAGGCAAAAAGCATTTCCTAGAAAAAAGCTTCACATCACCCCCCAATTTCATCCCCC
The DNA here is from genome assembly GCF_009762305.2 of Zalophus californianus. Lineage (NCBI taxonomy): Eukaryota > Metazoa > Chordata > Mammalia > Carnivora > Otariidae > Zalophus > Zalophus californianus. The sequence continues at coordinate 24,360,619 of NC_045595.1, forward strand.
ACCATAGGTCATGCTCATCCATCCACACTCCCCCCAACACAGTCCCCAGATTGTCCTTACTATTACATTCCCTTATTCATTGCAGTCTCTCAAAAGCCCGGTTCAAATCCCGTCTACTAGAAAAGGCTACACACACACCCCTATTAATTCTTCCCTCTCACCCTGCACTTTGCTTTTATTTCCATTAGAACACTGACCACAACAGCCAACATTTCAGAGTAGTCTCTAAACCTGTATATGTTCTATGTCCTTCAATCTTCACAAGTGTTTCCATCTCCTAGGTCAGGAAACTGAGAAACCAAGTGGCCTAAGAGAATACAGTTCTGATTAAATCCATAGTCTGTGCTCTTAGCCATTGGTATCCAGATTTTTCCAATAGTCTTCACACATGTGTATGTGTATGTCTTCCATGGAGGGCCATGGAGGGTGGGGTAGAATGTGGCAACCCAATCCTTAACTCCATAGCATGCACCCACTGTTGACACTCACCACTGTTTGCTAAATCTAGTTGACTTATTTAAATTCCATCCATGTTTAAAATGAAGTTAATATTTGTAATAGGACCTGGTATATGGTAAGATGAAATAATATGCTTAAACAAGCAAAATTACTCCATGAGAGATGTTAAACATAATCTCACTTATATTCTATCCATTTGTTTCTACTCAATATTGTTCCAGGAGAGATTTAAGGCAATATTTAACCCTTATACTAATGCTCTGAGGGATGCATTATTATTTCCATTTAACAACTAAGAAAACTGAGGAACAGAGAATTCATGAACATTTGCTCAAATCACGGGGCTGGTGAGCAGCTGAGACAATTGGAACCCAGGCTTCCCTAAATGCAGACACCATGCTTTTCTGTTATATGGTGTTCAGGCTTGGGACAGGAGAGGGAATCACTTCAAGGTGGACTTGATAGTGTGTTACCTGAATCAGATGACTTCCCTTCAATAAAAGGGGCTATGAGGTCTTAACGTGGGATGGTGCTGAGTCTGAAGAAGGTGACCTACTGGCCTCAGCAATGCCTCGATGGGGAATTGGAGAGCTTAAGAAACTGGGATACAGGCAGACCCCAAACCTAGACTCCAGGAAACACACTCATTTGACATTGGGTGTCAGACAGTTTCCCATAAGGTCTCCCACTAAGCAGCACAGCCAACGTCAGCAGCTACCTCCCAAAAGAAGGGGCCCAAGCAGCAGGGATATCCTTTGAGCTGCTTGTAAAACTATCTATCCTATTTTGATTCACCTCTGTGTATAATTATTTAATTAATTTACAAAACTGGGTATGTAATTTACAAAACTGTTATATGATAGTTGGCAGCCTATTTTAATGATGTTGGGGAAGAAAATTTACTAATACAGGAAAATGTTCACAATAAATTAAATGAAAAGAGTTGTTTACAAAACAGTACATACTTTTGTGAATCTACAATTTCTAAATTGCCTAAGAATAAGAATTTATACATACTTATCTTTAAACTGTCAATGTATAAGCTCATTTTAATTGCAACAAGAACCCAATAAGGCACTATTATTATCCCCATTTTGTAGCTTAGGAAACTGAGGCTTAGAGAGGTTAAGTCACTTGCCCAGAGTCCCAGAATCTTATGATAACACAGTCAGAATTTGAATCTAGGAGCCAAAATCCAGAGGCCAAACTTTAGGGCTCAGAGGGACAGTATGAGCGAAGTCGTGGCAATAAAATAGCCAGGTCAAGACAATTCCACACCTATGGTCTTTTTTGATCTTCATAATTTTCTTGTGAATTAGGCAGGGCTACCACCTTTATCTCCATACGTAGACCAATAAACTGGAAGAGCACCCAACAAGGTAGCCATCAGGTCTGGTCAAATTATTAATTGCCTAGTATCTACATCTTCTACCAGGCTCATATGGTTCGTAAGGTAAGTGAAGCATCCATCATGGTCACAGCTATATTCTAACACATAGCAAGTACGCAGCAAACAGTAGGCATCCAATAAAGATTTGTTTGAAGAATGAAAGAATGAAGTTCAGAAAATAGCATATAGTCGGTTAAATGGTACCTATCCTCCCCCCACCCCAAGAAAAGGTTTATCTCCTTGGAACCTGCAAATGTTACATCATATGGGAAAAGTATCCTTGCAGATGTAATTGAGTTAAGGATCTGGAGATGAGATCATCCTGGATTACCTGGCTGGGCCCTAAATCCAATGAAAAGTGTCAGTGTCCTTATAAGAGAAAGACAGAGGGAGATTTAAGACAGAGAGAAGAGGGGAAGACACAGACACACAGAGGAGAAGGCAATATGAAGATGCAGGCAGAGACTGGAGGGAATGTGACCACAAGCCAAGGAACACCTGGAGCCACCAGAGGCTGGATGAGGCAAGAAACAAATTCTCCCCTAAGGCCTCTGGAGGGGGAATGGTCCTGGTGACACCTTGATTTCAGACTTCTGCCCTCCAGAACTGTCAAAGAACAAATTTCTGTCATTTTAAGCCACCCAGTTTGTGTCAATTTGTTACAGCAGCCCTAAAAAACTAATACACAGTACTACCAACAGCAATGCGGGTATGTAATACATTACTTCACCTGGCCTTCACAACAGCTGCAGGGAAATGCAAGGTTGTTTGACCCATGTTTCAGATCAGCACAATGAACAAGTAGTTGGAATTATCCTGGCACAGAGGAAAATGTAGGGGTGCAGTGAAGGCAAAGGGGTGACCAATTCTCATGAGCCTTAAATGCCAGACTGAGTTGCTCAAGCTTGGCTGATGGGTTTCAGGAATCAAAAGATCAGAAATATGCTCAGGGAAGATGAATCAGTCAGCATTCTGAACATGGGGAGTTCAAGGAAGGCAGGCCATCAGGAGCTCTTTCAATAACCAAGGACATGGGGGCCTGCAGGGAATGGGGACTGTGAGTGCAGAGAGGAGAGGGACAAGCAGCCACACTGCCATGTCCAGAAAAATAACAACAGCTGCGTTTACGGAACTCCTACTCTAGGCCAGGTCCCATGCCAACTGCTGACAGACATTACTGTATTTCTAATCCTCACAAGGTAACAGGCATCACTCCCATTTTAAAATGAGAATCTGGAGATTACGGAGCTTGCTTAAGGTCACCCAGCTTGGAGCAGAGAAGGCAGGCCTTGAACTACACCTGACTTGGGCACCCACATGTCCCAATAGAAGGTGTGGCTACACATACAATAGTTGGTAAGCAGCTTCCAGGGGAGGGGGCGTAGGTTAAAAAAAATAATGATCAGAAGAGCCACCACCAAAAATAGTGGGTGGTTTCTTTTTTTTTTTTTTTTTTAATAATGCTTAGAAAAAAGTGAATTTACCTGTAATCCCACTATGAAATAATTGTTTTCAACAGTCTGGCATAAACATGCTTTCCAGACTTTTTCTCGGTGAATGTGTATACATGTGTATATGTAGGTGTGTGTGTGTGCATGCACACGCTCATGCACACACGTGTTCTCTTTAATTAAAAGAGGACAATACTATACATGCTGTGGGGAAGTCTGCTGTATGCACTTAACATAAAATCCTCATAACCTGGTCTTTTATATAAATTTGACCAGCAGGACGATAATGAGTAAAGGCAGCCAGGGGAGGCAGTAACAGTGGTCCATCCCATGGGTAAGAGAATTTATGACCGGCATTGTTTATGAACACCAGAGCATTGTGAATAAAAGCACACTGATTTTTAGTCTGCTTATTATTGTTTCTAAATCCTCCACAGACAAACCACTCTGCTATCACCTGTGCCTAGAAGGGGCAGCATCTACTGCCCCCGCCCCCTTTGCTGCTGCACTAGGGAAGATGGGGACTTAGTGGGGGGTGTGGGTTCTCGGAAACAGGGATGGCTCATTGTGCCACACATTGAAAGGCACACACCATGCTCTTGTTAGACAAGTAAGAAAACTGTCCCCACTCCCTCCTCATGGAGATCTTGAGAAAACATACTAGCAATACCCACCATGTCCTTTGTGATCTTGAGAGGAAAAGCATAAGAAAAGGTCAATTTAAAGTATATTAAAAATACAGCCCATCTTCAATGGAGTCCTGATAACTCATCCAGAGTCGGGCAGTTCCCCTCTAAATTCACTGCTGAGTAGCTGGACAGATGACTTTCTTTCTTCTCCTTCTTCTTTCTTTCTTTTTTTTTTTTAACACATCAGAGACCAAAACTACTTGAGATGAGTTATTAAGAAGATATAAGGGAAACAGAATAAACTGCTCTAAAAACAATCCAGCTGTCCACACAGACACAAGTGGAGTTTAGTTTCTAAAAACTATAATGGTATAATTTTCCTGTTGGCCATTCCCTTAAAATAATAATTGAACTGGCAAATCCATTCCTCATAAACACTTTCATCATCTTTGGCTTGACGAGGCCTAGCTACTGAGCCACAGATAAAAGTTTCTTCAAGATAGTAAATCATGAGCCATATGTTAGAAATTACCCTACGCCCCTATAAATGGGACTATACCCCCCTTTGTCTTCTCCAAAACAGTGGAAGGGATTTTTGGCAGCCAGACACACATTAGAATCCCTGGGAATAACACTGTTAATCCCCAACATGACACTTTGAAGCCTTTAGGGTCATATTTCACAACAGTATTTTCACAATGTCTGGAGAAATCACATTTATAAAAACAGATTCAAAAAAACAACAACAAAAAGATAACCAGAAACTGAGCTCCAGCCATCTCAGGTGTGAGAAAATCTCTTGATGTTGGCTGCGTCTGTGCATGAAACACAGGCATCGTCATGAGAGACAGCAAAATGTCACGATGGACAACCCGGGATCTGCAGCCCAGTGGCCTGGATTCAAATCCTGGCTCCGCTAGTTGCTAGCTGTATAACCTTGGACAAGTAACTTAACCTCTCTGTATCTTAGCTTTGGTATCTGTGCAATGGTCATGGTAATAGTACTTGGTTCATATTAGGTTATGAGAATTAAATGTAATAAAACAAAGGCTTCCAAAAATTTCCTGAAATATACTTTAGAATAGGCCTCCTACTATAACAAACAACTTGAGTGAAAAGTTGAGTCGAGGTTTTTATAAGCCATGCTTGAAAGTGGAATATTCACTTTTGCTCATATTGGCCAAAACTTAGTCATATGGCCATACGTGAAAGGCATCTGGAAAATGCAGTCCAGTAATGTGCCCATGAAGAACAGGGGAATGGGGTACTGGTGACACAGCAGTCCATACAAAATGGGTTTCACAGAAATGAAAATTTCATGGAAACATTTCCTGTACTTACTAAACATGAGAAACTCTGATATTTCTATTCTACTCCACTCAATTCTAATCTTTTTCATTTAAAACATGTTGGTCATGACCCAATCAGTTGATTGTCACAATCCACTAATATTTTGCTCAGTAAGTGTTAGTTGTTGTTATGGTGGTGGCAGTGGCAGTGAGCAAAACGACAAACTAGATGCTTTTGAATTTTTCAGAAAATTCTTGGCATTTGGGTCCACAAGACTAAAATGATGACATGCTTGCATTCTGATTTCAGGTACTAGGAGTCTGAAACATTGATCAATTCTTAGAGCCCAGGCTGTCTTTGAAACACATAACGAATTACAATCATACATTGTAGAAACTAACAGAAATAAACACATACACATATACACACGTGTGCACATAGAAATAAAAAATGACCACTAAAAATAGATGAGATAATACATAAAAAAGAAGGAGCTCTGACAAGAAAAAGAGACATTTGTCCTCCCTGAATACACAACAGCAACCACAAAGCCCAGGTATTGCTTCATCAATGAGTACACAAGTGGCACACCAGGTCTTGCTCTTCATATCCTTGCCCTATAAAGTCCTCACAATTTGTGCGTTAAGTTAGTACTATGCTCTTCCCCAGCCCTTGTAATGTGCTAAGGGATATCAGCTTCCTCTCCATAGTCATGCGAGGCTATGTAAGAATTCAAGAAAGGTATGACATAATCAGATATGTATTTCAGATGACTACCTTGGGATACACTGGTGCTGTCCTGACCTGAAGCAGGGAGACAGTGAGGAGGTTGCTGCAGTCAGAGAAGACAGTGGCCTGAGCTGAGGTAGAGATGGTAGGTAGAAAAGAAGGGCCCTGAGTCAGAGGATACACAGAAGTTCAAACTGGTAGATTCTGTGACTGATTTACAGATAAGAAAAATCTCCAAAGAGGAAGCACAGGTTTCTGACTTGGACAACTGAGCAGATAAAGTGCTGTTTGGTGAGATGAGGAACACAGAAAGAGAAAACAGGAAATTTGATGAATTCAACTTTGTACAAATTATGTTTGAGGCACCTGAGTCTCAATCAAAAGATGCCCAGTCAGCATTGGAAATGTGAGCTAAAAGTGAGGTAAGACTGCTGTGGAGACCCAGATTTGGGAATTATCAGCAAATGAATGATGGTTAAAGTCAGGGGGTCACCCGGAACTGGATCTGACTATAAATATGCCACAGACCAAACCCCCACCCTCAGTGCCACCAGCCCACCACACACCGAAGTTGGGAGTTGGGATGGGGAATGGAAAGGAACTTGAGTGCTTACTAGACAGAAGAGGCATAGCATAACATCCAAGTGACCTTGGACTATGGCTCCGTCTCTTTACTCATTCACCAGCTCTTTATTGAGCCTCTACTATATGAGAGGCACTGTGCCAGGGACTGAAGAACCCATGGTAAACAAGAGAGACCTGGTACCTACCCATGGTCTCATGGGCAAGGAAGCTGAAAACAAGGAAGCAAATAAAAAAATCAACAGAGCATGCCATGAAGAAAACAGAGTGCTGAAACTGAGAATATGAATATCAGGGAAGGGGAAGGTCCTACTTGGATTACAAGATCAGAGAAGTCTTCTCTTAATAGATCTTATAATCTATATATAATATATAATAGATCTTCTCTTGACAGATCAGTGTTCTGAAGTTTAGAAAACAAGGGAGCATGATGAGTAAGGCTTAGATCATGGGAAGGAGTTTAGATTTCACTCCAAAGGTAATAGAGAGTTATCAAAGTTGTTTTAAGCAGGGGAATAACATGATAAGACACATACTCTTAAGAGCATCACTCTGGCTGCCATGTAGAAAATGGATGAAGGAGGAACTGGGGACTCAGGGGCACCAGATCAGAAGTGAACACCAATGGTGGTCTAGACCATGGGGTTAGTCAGGGACATGAGGAGGAGTCATATGGCTTTGAAATATAATTGGGGGGATAATCATCAGGACTTGGTTATAAATAGGATACAGTGGATGAGTGGAACAATCAAAGATGATTCCTAAGTTTCCAGCTTGAGCAGCTGAGTGGATTTTAGTATTTATCTCTCAAGGTTATTGTGAGGGATGAAGAAATAACATGCGTCCATCACTCAGCACCAAAGCCAGCACAGTTAGGTGAGCAGCTATAAACTGTTGTCTTCCACATCATTATTACTCTTCCCACATGACAGACCGCCACCCAAAACCAGGTTTCAGGATTGCCCTGTTTTCATTCCCTACTCTCCTCCACCACATAGAACCCTGGACTGTTCCCTTAAATTCTTTCCCATACATTTTGTTTACTCAAACCCTCATCAGGAGAAAAAAAAAAAAAAAACCTGAAAAATACTTAGTATAGTTTTGCTCACAAAAGTACCCTTCCTCCCAGCTTAACTTTCCTCCCAGCTCTAATAAGTGACTCACATTAGTCAGTTCCTCCCACTAGGGCCACCCTCATCCAGCCAAGAATCAAAAACCATTCCTATTCTCATATCTAAAACTCCAAGTGGCTCTTGGCCAAAGATGTGAATCTAGAAATTCCCCCAAGCAAAATTCATATCCCAGAGCCTAGCAATTATTTCCAATAATACAGCTCACATTAACCATTTGTCTTTTAGGGGCGCCTGAGTGGCTCAGTCGTTAGGCGGCTGCCTTCGGCTCAGGTCATGATCCCAGGGTCCTGGGATCAAGCCCCGCATCGGGCTCCCTGCTTGGCGGGAGGCCTGCTTCTCCCTCTCCCACTCCCCCTGCTTGTGTTCCTGCTCTCGCGCTCTCTCTCTGTCAAGTAAATAAATAAAATCTTTAAAAAAAAAAATACCATTTGTCTTTTAGTAACTGAGTTAACTTTCTGCTGCTTAGGCCGGGATTAATAGAGAATACCCATCAGATAGAAAAGAGGAGCTACAAAGATCTCAACCATTACACATAAAAAGGAATCAGGCAGGGGCGCCTGGGTGGCTCAGTAGGTTAAGGGTCTGCCTTCAGCTCAGGTCATGATCTCGGGATTCTGGGATAGAACCCCAGACTGGGCACCTGCTTGGTGGGGAGTCTGCTTCTCCCTCTCCCTTGGCCCCTCCTCCTGCCCCCAACCCGCCACCCCCACTCGTGCTCTCTCTAAGAAATAAATAAAATCTTAAAAAAAAAAGAAAAAAGAAAAAAGAAGGAAGCAGTCAGTGGTGTGCTGGAATCAGCTTGTTACCAGCTTGGAAGAGCTGACTGTTTACCTCTTCTCAACTCTGAGTTCAAAAACATCACATTGGTAGCTTGAAATCAGCCACAGTGAAGGTAATTACACCACAGACCTCTGCAAATGATACAAATCAGGAATTTCCCTCCCTTTTAAGAGCCAGTTAGTAAACATTTACCAGCACACCGCTGGAAGCAGCTTTTATTTTTAAGGTACCATTTAATAGGCACTTGCTGTGTACCAGGCACTGTGCTAAGTGCCTTACTCTTGTTACTTCACTCTGCTCAGCAACCCTCAGACAGGACACTGAACTTGTCAGAGCTCCTGTCACTCATCTTGCTGCCTCATTCCTCATGGCCTAAATTGCCCTCAGTCCTTCTGCCTCCTTTCCCTTCTCACTTCACTCCACCTTCAACTACCATCTGCCTAACATCTGGCTCAATAATCCTTATGAAACCTCTGCTGGATCCCTCAGGAATTAAATTCAGCAAACCATCTACCATGTACCAAGCAAATGGAATTGTTATTCCCTGTGTCCCTTCTGTGCCATGTACAGATTTCTCTCATAGAAGTTTATATTTTGGAAGTTCATCACTATTATTATTTGAATATATGAAAATGCTCATATTCATTTTTTTGATTTTTTACTTACAAAACATTGGATAGAGTCATTTTGGAGTTGTCTGCTCTTCTTGGAAGAACTACGTATAAATCAAAACTTTATTCCAGAAGTATGAGAAATCAGCACACGCCAACCCCTTTTTCCTTAATTTTCTTTTCCTTTTTAATGAACTGGGAGTAGAATCAGTAAAAGAGACATGAAGCGATTCTAAGCATCTCATTAAAACACAAACCTAGCAAAGGATCTATTCCCAGCTCCGTAATCCTCTGTCTATACATACACAGCCCAGCCACCAGGGGAGGATTGATGAAAAGCCATTGCTTCAGTGGGTACAACGGGTTATACCCTCAGCAGAAGCCCGGTTTGTTAAGTGACTTCTTTAAAACAAAACAAAACAAAAGCACTAAGACAATATCTAAGCATCAGATATATACATATACATTTTGCTATCAGCAAAGAATAAAAGGTTAAGAATATGCTCTTATTCACAATAAATTAGTTCTTGTGGAACAATTTCTTCTTTTCAACATTAGGAACATAATGCCTTAATATGTTTCTAGAGGGTTCCTCCTTGCTTTTGGAAGCCTGTTCTGCTTTCAGAAAGGATGCTATATTAATATGCTTGGCTACACAAGAAGCAAATGTTGCCATTAACTCAGAGTCAAATTACAAAAACATAACTTCTTCCAATGCCTGGATCAAAATAGTCATGAGAATGTTGGTTTGGTATTCCACCATTAGGCAGGATACCACAGGCATATGGTATGAAGTGAAGGTTCACATATGAGTGAAGCAGAAGGTTTTAGCCTGCTGGCAATATCCAAAGTCTGCAGTCACTTTCTCTAATAACCACTTGTAACCAAGAATGTCCTCAGGTGAAAATTCCATTTGGGTTTTTAAACCTCAAGTTACCTTATCCATGAATTGCAGTGCATTTTAGGGGGACATAAAAATGAATCATATTGAGGTCAAAGTTGGTTTCTCTTATTTATCCAAAACACATTATACACTCTTATAAGTAGCTGTAAAGGTAAAATTAAAATTACAAAATCTAATTATAATGATTTTGTGTCTGTCTAAAGCCTCAGGAAATGTCCTAATTGAGGAACTCATACGTAATTGTAGTGCAATCTAGAGTGAAAAACAGTTGGCAACCATACTAGAGAATTTTGAGTGTCTCTAAGCTCAAGCCCCTAAGAGGCAACTGAGCCTATGCTACTAATTGGTTTAGAAAAATAAAATGCATTCCTCAACCACTGACATTGAAATCACATGTTTTAGATCCAAAGTATCTTGGGCCTTCAAGGTACGAAAGCACTTGAGCAAAAGACAAGCTGACATTGCACCTGGGCTCATATTTCCTGAAAGACAGTGTAGAAGTTTCTTTGTACAGCTGAAACCTAAACCTCTTTGGGAAAACATTTCTGCCCATTACCAGCTTATCAGAGTCCATCAAGAATGGGATCTCCCAGCATCTCCTTCTTGACTTGATTAAACTATGATTAAGTGCCCGAGAGGAGAGTGGCCTAACAGCCTCTGACCTTAAGTAACTCTAAAAGCTATTTGTGGTAGCTGGAGAAGGCCAGATTTTTCTGGCCACTTTTGTCAAACTTCTTGACTTCTAGCTTGTAAGAGGTACAATTAAGTCCTACTCATCCTAATTAGGACAAAAAGAAGAATTATTTTTTACTTGAGGAAAACCCAATTATCAAGTTATGGTATACTCTTGAATTATACATAATTTTACAGAAATTCCTTTTTTTTTTCTTTTTTTTTAGAGAGGGAGATAGAATCTTAAGCAGGCTCCACACCCGGCATGGAACCTGATGCAGGGCTTTATCCCACAACCCTGAGATCATGACCTGTACCAAAACCAAGAGTCAGACATTAACCAATGACTGAGCTACCCAGGCACCCCTTTACAGCAATTTCTTTCTTTCTTAAAATCTGCATCAAGACTTTTTTTTCAATGATTTAGTAAGTATCAACTGAAAATGTTCCAGATATGATGAAAAGGCACATTTCCCTGTCTACAACACATCAAGAATGAACACACCCTGAATCATCACAATTACTTTGTGACTATTCTCCAAGAAAAAACATTAAGACTTTGGGAATAAGAATTATAATATTTATTTACAATGAGCTTGGTAAGTGCTAAGTAAATTCCATCTCGTGATAGGCTCATAGACTAACTCAAAGAACAACTTTGTGTAGAGGACCTGATGGGAGATATTTTTATTGCCTTGAAGAAACACTCACAATACAACCTTGGGTGTATTAATCAGATTGTTCTAAGTTCCATGAAGGCAGCCATGTTCTATCACAATTGTTTACACCATTGTACCCCATCTCCAAAAATGGGGCCTGGCACAGAGGCAGCATTCAGAATATACTTGTGTAGTGGATGCATGATTTAATTTTACTTTTGCTCTGCTAACTCTACTTAAAGTCTCATTTTTATTAAGAGACATGCAAACATTTGTAATTAGATCCCCTGAAGTTCTTAAAGTGACATACACATTTAATCAGATATATATTTAGAAAGCATTGAAAAATCTTCCGGTTACATAAAAAAGACATAATATGGACCCCAACAGAGCCACTGACATTCAGCAGGACAGGTTTTTTTGAAGAATGGAGTATGTGTGCATGTGCTTACGCATGCACGTGTGTGTGTGTGTGTGTGTGTCTCATTATGAAGCCCCTAAGTTGGATTGAGGTTGTCTTTGAATTCTGTTTCTTCAAAAGTATTTGCACATAAATTCTTTCAACACTCCATAAAATTCTGCCCTCTCTTAACATAACTGCTTGTCTCATATAGAATTCCCCATTTCTTTGAACAACAGCAACCAAAAAACCCTAATCCTTACTATCTGCCATCCAGGCATCAACATCTCCTGCACTGAAGAAATTATCAGGGAATATGGTAACCAGGTTCCATCTGGTTTTTTTTTTTTATTTTATTTTTCAGACTGCAGACAACTAAATAATTGAAGTAAGCAGGACCCTTTGTTCCATAGCTGTGTATGACAATACTTAAAATTGCTATGGAAATTTTAAGCCCATCTCCAAATTGTTGTCCCCACATCCAGGGTACTCTCTTAGAAAAGGGGAGTATCTTTTTAAAATTTGAGTCACTGGAGTACACTGTATTCTGAGCAGGACCCCAATTACCCAGCATCTGATTAATGTCTGTCCAAACTCTTGCTCAGTAACAAGACCTTCTGTAACTCAGCTAACCACCTAACAACCCACATCATTAGGGCCCATTATCTTTTATAATGTTGATTTTTGGTATCCAAGGACTGTGGTTCAGACAGACCATTTAAAGGCATTAAAATAACAACAGCCTTGCCAGCTGTGGGCATGGCCACCAAAACTACCATCAGGTCACAAGGCCAGATACAACAGATGCCAGGAACAAGACTAAGGCAGAGGGAGTACCCATTTAAGAAAACAGATCCACTTGTTTTCCCAAACAACACCATATCCCATGGGTATGGAGAATCAATAGCTGGCAATACAGATGATGGAACCCCAACTTCTTGCCTAGCTCTAGTTGATCTCTTAAATTTTATCTCCTTTCTTGTCAAATTTCACCTTGGACAAGGCTTAAAGCTTTCAAATCTTGGATAAATTTTATTTCCTTTTTTCCAGCCATAAGTGTCAACTCTACAAAAATCACATATGCAGTTTCTTATAGCAACTGCCACTTGATACTGTTCTTTAAAGATAACCCATGACTATAAGCTCATTATGGAATAGGTGTCATTGTTGAGCCCTCTCTACTTTTCAGGTACTGTGAAGGATTTTGCCTGTATTATTTAATCTTATAACAATAATTTTTGTTTCACAAATATGGAATGATGTCAAGGAATGCTAAATAACTTTCTCAAAGTCACACAGCCAGAAAATGACAGAACCAGGGTTTGAACCCTGGTCTCTCTGACACTAGGATTCAGGTTCTTTTTTTTTTTTATGTTCAGTTAGCCAACATATAGTACATCATTAGTTTTTGATGTAGTGTTCAGCGATTCATTAGTTGCATATAACACCCAGTGCTCATCACAACACGTGCCCTCCTTAATACCCATCACTTGGTTACCCCATCCCTCTCCCTCCCTCCCTTCTGTAACCCTGTTTATTTCCCAGAGTCCAGAGTCTCTCATGGTTTGTCTCCCTCTCTGATTTCTTCCCATTCGGTTTTCCCTCCCTTCCCCTGTGGTCCCCCGTGCTATTGCTTATGTTCCACACATGAGTGAAACCATATGATAATTGTCTCTCTCTGCTTGATTATTTCACTTAGCATAATCCCCTCCAGTCCCATCAATATGGATGCAAACAGTGGGTATTCATCCTTTCTGATGGCTGAGTAATATTCCATTGTATATATGGACCACATCTTCTTTATAGGATTCAGGTTCTTAACCATGACACTACACTGCCTCAAAAACTTTTGGGTCTTAGAACTTATACTAGACGATCTCAACCAGCAGGTCCCAATTATCCAAGGAAGAAGACACCTTTCCAATGACAAAACAACATTTCATAAGGTTAATATGTAATGAAGAGCTTAGCGTAGAGTCTGACGCAAACTAAACACCCAAGAAATGTTAGGTGTGTTACTACCATTAGTATTATTATGAAGGACTCAGGATAGTAACTACTTTTTGGATGCACTGATGATAATGCTAATGAATAAATTTCATATCCATTATAACAGAATTTACATTCATTTGAAAAAATAAAGTACCAACATATAAAAGATGTGATTTGCTAAGTATAAAAAACCCCTATACAGCACATATGTATACACAGAACACACACACAGGCACAAACACACACATACATATGCAAACATGCCAGATTCAGAATACTTCTTGAGATCCCAAATTTTCTCTGGCATTCTAGAATCCTCTAGCAATCCTCTCCCTCCCATTATTGTATTCATAGTATCCTACACCTCCGAAGATACCCCAAGTGAATTTTCACATCATGCATTATCTTTACTTAATTTTGCCACTTTTAAACAGATGTTAAGTTCTTGCCTACGCTGGGTTTAAGTAGATGCAACTCAGCTAGATAAGTCAGCCTATACCTGAAGTATAATAATCTCTCCCATATACCAATAATAATTCAGTTAAATATAACCAGAAGAACTGGATGAAGATAAGCAAAATGAAGGGCAGCTTCAAGAAGGGAAGTATAGTGTTTAGAATACAAGAAATAGGAGACAGGAGAATTCTCAATCAGTTGCTATTCTCCCTGTTACAAAAAACCCCAAGATGTTTGCTGCAGGTATCTCTATGACAATAAAATGTTTATTTCATAGGGATTCAATACTAGAGATTATTTTTAATAACTTTTTTCCTGATTATAAAAGACATGTTATTTTTGAAAATAGGAAAAATACAGAATAGTTTAGGAAAAAATGTAATCACTATGACCATACCCACACATTTTTCTGTACTTCCACCCATTCTCTTATCTATATATTTATTTATTTTTCAAACTATAGATCTATTTATATTTCTATAGTTTTTTATAAAATAAAACTGGGATCATATGCTATATTAAGCTTATATTCTGCTTTTTTTCATTTAGCATTATGTCCTAAGGTATTTTCCATTACCTATTCTTCAAAAATATTATATGCAATGACATTAGACTATTCCATCTCACAGACCTAAAAGATCTTAAAGATCACAATTAGCTTTTATTAACGCTTACAAATTTGATTATAGGGTTGGAACAAGGTAAATTTTCTCAAAGAAAAAAAGCTTTTAAAAATGATTTTTACGGTGTTCAATTACTTGGTAAACAGCAAACAAAAGGATACCTCCTGACCAAGGCACCATGAGATTAGGGACATTTCTGTCTTATTCACATCATGATATCTTCAGGGACTAGACTAGTACCTGGCACAATAAACATTTATTTAAAGGGAGGAAAAATGCTGGGGGCTAGGTATTAGAGTCTGGAGGTTATATTTAGAGAGTTATACACTTGGGGTTTCTAGAAAACTCAATTCCTCAATCACTGTGAGCCTCCATTAGATTGAGTGAAGCTCAAGAAGTAAAGAGCTTGCACACATAATTATGTTTTACTGTTTCATAGATGGCATTTTTACTAAGTGTAAACTGCTTCCATTTTGCAGCAATGCAAACTAGCTGGCAACACAGCAAAGTCAACGGTGGTAATCTGATGCCCAAAATGCATAAGGGTTTATCAGATCCAGACAATGTGGGAATAAACTGACGCATCTTCAAGCAGATTTTCCAATCAATCTCTTCTGGGATGTCAGCTTGGGCAGGATAGAATTTCCATGATTCAGCCTATCAAATCATAAAGATGTCAGAGGTACTGCCACAAATGAATCATTAACTGTTGCCAGGAATACTAAGTTCATTTTTTCTGACTGAAAAGATAGCAATTCCAAAATTCATAGACAAATTCTGAATAAATATTTAAAAGTAAGATTTTTGCCCACAATTTAAACAAAGTTAATTCTAGCAAGTTCTGCTTCACTCAACAGGTCAGGAATTCAGGACACCTGCTCATTTTACCTATACTTGTCTCAAATTGTAGTTTTAAAGCACTGATTTACCTTATGTTATCATTTTGCAGATGTAATGGCAAACACAGTGCATTTTTAAAATGTTACAAATCCCCAATGTTCAGAGCAGCTAACAAGAAGGAGCAACGTCTGAGGAAAGGTGAAATATGTGCTGTTCTTCACCCTTAAAAACTTTCTTGTCCTTAGACTGTGTGGCCAGGAACTGACCACTATTCAGAAGTTGACTCGGTGGCAAAGGACATTAGAAACAGGCGAATGGTAGATTCTAAGCTCTCTAGCAGGAAAGAAAGTATGGGGTATAAGAATGTATATAACAGGGCAGGAGCTGCTGTACAGTTAAGGGGGACATCCACTAGATAAAGCAAAGAACTAGAATGTTGAAAAGAACATTGGGGCCTCTTTGCAAAAACTGAAGTTTTACAACAGCTTCCACTGAAGTTGCCAGGGGAAGCAGGAGCTAGACAGGCTAGGAAATTATAGGATGGCCACAGCCACAGCTGCTTTAGGAACTCGGGCTCAGAAAATGAGGTGCTTGGTACTGGAGCTGGGCCCCAGAGTCCATTCTCACCCTCCATCTGGTTTCCACAGAGCGGCCATGGGAGTGACTTGATCACTCATCCCCCGCTGCTTAAACCCTTCAAAGGCCCCCCAGTGCCCAATGGGTGCTTGATGTGCAAGCAACTTAGGGCAACATTTGAGGCCTTTTGCTGACCTACTGAGCCACCTCTCAAACCATCTCCCCACCCCAACCTTCTGTCTCTCATTAGAGAAGAGAACTTGACTGATTTCTGTTCCTGGAGAACATCATTCATGCTCTTCGCTGTCTCAAATCCTTACCCCTGTGCTGCCTCCCTCCTATATACTTCTCTACCTGGCCTATTTCCTTCCAGTCTCTGTTCAGATCTCCAAAATGCTTTGTCAGGCCTCCCAGACTAGGCTGTGGAGTGCTATCCAGCACACTTCCTCTTGATTTCGTTCCTCATTCCGGAAGTTTCCTTTGAGGTGCCTTTTAAACTGTCCCATGAGGACATAGACAACTTCTGTCAATTCACTACTCCATTTCCAATTCCTAGCAGAGTGTGCAGTACATAACTAGTGTTCAGGAAATATTCATTTAAAAAGTGGACAAATAAACTATGTTGTTCCTCTTTCAAAGGAACTCAAAAGGCAGGCTATTGAGTCTTGCCTGGTGAGAGTTGCCCCAAAATCCTCTCACAGGCAGAAACAAAATGAGTCTGTCTGGGGGCCCAGGCCCACCTTGGCAGCTGACTCTTACCATAATGAATGGTGTCAGTACACTCAAGGATCATCCTCCTTATTTCCAACCTATATGCAAACACCACCAGTTCCAGGCCTCAGAGAATTCTCAAGTGAGCTGACCATGAAAAATACAATTGAAATTTCCATAAAGTCATGCACTCAGTCCCTTCAGACAGAGGAGCACTGTTCTGTGGAGTTGAGGGGGACCATATTTCCCTTCTTTACTTCATTCTTGACAACATACTACAGCATAAAAACATATACTTTAGACACAAATCCCAAGCACAAACTTTAAGAGTAGTTTTAGGATCAACAGACATTTTCCCAATTATCATCAGTAGGAAATATGTAAACATGTATTGTAGCTAATTAAATTGCAAGTTCCTGATCTTATTTCTTTCTCCTAATTAACTGACAATAGTTTTCTTTTGTGCAAGAATGAACTACCTGGGGGCTGATAAATCAGACATCTAAGAAGAGAACTTGGCAAGGGATTCTAATTAGTTGCCATGGAGATGTGCATTTGCGGTGTTTCCTTTACTAAAAGTAATTATCTATGGGAAAGATAATTTGTTGAACCTATCTAATTGAAAAGAAGGGAACATGCCAAAAATGGCACATTTTAATATTTATGACTCAAAATCTGTTTTGAAGCCTGGAGAATGCATATACAATAGGGTTAAACTGTTTTTTACATAATGTAATTATTACCTGATGGCATATTCTTTTTTTTTTTTTTTTTTTTCAAGTTGGAAATATAATTTATTTTTTTTTTAATTTTTTATTGTTATGTTAATCACCATATATTACATCATTAGTTTTTGGTGCAGTGTTCCATGATTCATTGTTTGTTCATAACACCCAGTGCTCCATGCAGAACGTGCCCTCCTCAATACCCATCACCAGGCTAACCCATACCCCCACCCCCCTCCCCTCTAGAACCCTCAGTTTGTTTTTCAGAGTCCATCATCTCTCGTGGTTCGTTTCCCCCTCTGACATACTCCCCTTTTCTTCCTCTCCTGTTATCTTCTTTTCCTTTTTTCTTAAAATATGTTGCGTTATTTGTTTCAGAAGTACAGATCTGTGATTCAACAGTCTTGCACAATTCACAGCGCTCACCGTAGGTGTGCTTTGTACTAAACATTACATTTTATCCTCTAAAATGAATAATGCATCCACATTGCAGGTGTGGGCTTTTACATTGTGCTTAAGTCACACTATCAGGCATTCCTTAGGAAATTCCACAACTGAAGACACAAAATTGAATTAAGCTAATTAAAGGCCAGAAATCTCCATTAAATGAAGAAATCTTGGATAAACCTCTGTGCCTTTTCAGTAAATGCTATTTTGTTTATGTCTCATCTTTCAGATTTGCATGTTTTATAAACTGTAACATTAACATGAAAATTACTTGACCAACTGAAGTCATTGTTGATATTCAATTAACATTTAATAGAAAATACCCTGAACCCATATTTGAGCATCTATAATACAACAATGACTTTACATACTGATGCTTCAATCTTCACAGAAACCCTACAAATTAGATGTTCCTAGTTCAATTTTATAGAAGTTGAAACCAAGAAGCCAAAGGCTTAACTCATCCATTCTCAACAGGGGTGATAAAGCCACCAAGGGGGCAAAAAATCTGCTCTTAGGTGGTTAGAGAAGCTTGGATATTACAGTGGTTGGTGGCCCTCCAAAGCCCAACCCTACCCCATAAAATCTTATTCCCTACTATTTAATTTCTCTCATTAGGGAGTATTTAAATTTAATTTTTCATCTTAGGTAGGGCTATAAAGAAAAGAAGAAGATAGAAAAGCACTGGCATAACCCCTAGTAAGTGATGGAGTCATTCATTTATTAAGTGATATTTAGGAAATATCTATGGGCTAGGCACTGTGCAAGGACTACCATAACAGTGGTGAACAGAGCAGACAAAGACCCAAGGCGACCAAAGCTTATAGCCCCAAGGGGGATATGAATGCAAACCAAGTAAACCACACAAGTAAAGATAACATTCAAAACCATGAAGAGTACTCTGATAGAAAAAAGGGTCCTGGGAACATGACTGGAAGACCAGAAACTGCCTCTTTTCAGAAGTGACTTTAGGTTGAGACCTAAAAGGCAAGAAAACTCAAGTGAGGCAAAGAATATCGAGATAGCGTGCTGGGCTTACAGAACCAACCAGAGCAACCACCATGATGCCTGGAAAACAAGGGAGGTAAGAGAGTCTCTGCTCCCTGATTTGAGAGGCACTTCAAGGTTAAGGGTCAAAGAGTGTGGTCCACAGCTTTACTTCTGATAATCTTGGGCAATTTATTTCATCTTGTTGTGCCTCCTTTTTGGTGACTGAAAAATAAGGAAAACATTGCCCACACATGATGATTATGAGGAATTAAAATGTAAACTATGGAAGGTTCCTGGCGTATGGTAAGAACATAAAAAATTGGTTGTCTACTATGATTATTTATTATTACTATTATAAATAGAATAATATAACAAACAAAAGCAGACTCCTCTGGATGGCACAAAGAACAACACTGGGTCTGGTCTCAACTTGCAGACACTAGTAACTGCCTACCTATTTACCCCCTACAATACCTTAAATTGTGATTATAAAACTTTCTGCAGGTATGACTAGCTGCAGACACACACTAGGACTTTCTAATCATAGTCCTTTTCATAATTTGGCACTATCCCCAGGTTTTGCTATATCATGCAACTCTACATTTCCCAGTATGTTTTCCAACAGAGTAATCCAATGAAATGCTCAATGAAAAACAGGTTTATGGACAAATGGTTTTAGAAACACTCTCTACAATGTAGGTCACCTGCGGTTTGGGTTATAAGCCAAAAATTGGTTCACTAAGTGGAAAAGTATTGAAAGGTTGTATGGAGCAGCTCACAGGATCACTTGAATGCCTCACAGCTAGGATCTCAACCCAAAGCACCATTATATATCTAGCATGGCTGTCCCAACCACGACCATGCACTGACCACTACACATTGTCACTGTCTCCCTGATAATTTTCTCTAGAGCCTATATGCTTCACACTTTACCACTGCCTCAGAAATTATCTGTCCCTAGCTTCTATTCCAATTCCAGAATTAATGCATCTGATTGGCTGAGTCACTTGCTTGTACATGTATATATAAATTAAGTATACATAACATTTTAACATTATGTTGGCTAAGCAACCTGTTGGAAGTCAAACACAGAAACAAACATCTTTTAGAGATACTCAGTGAGGTAAGGAACTTGAAAGGCCATAATTTAGTTTGGCAATTTAGCAACCGTTACTAAGATTCTTTTTCTCTGCTTCTTGTCAGGCTAACATTAGGTACTGACTAAGCATTAGCAAGTGACAATAACAAAGAAGCCACCCACTTCTGCAAAACTGAAAAGTGAGTTCAAACAATGTTATTCTGCTGGTTTTGGTTATAAAAGTCAAGGGATATTATTTCAGATCCTACAGAAGTTACCAGCACATCAAAGAAACAATGGTGACTCTTCTTGATTGAGAACCTGCTAAGTAGCATTCCCTGTAGAATATTAAGCATCTTACATGGAGTTCGGCTCCGCTGCTTTGCAATCTGTTAAAGAGGGAAAAACCAAGAGCCATCCAATGGGTTATGAACTCGCCCAAAGCCACAGTCCATTCCAAGGCTTGCTACCTACCCGTGTGGCAATATCCTATCTCATTTTTGCACAAAACCTAAGAAGCCTTTCAAAATTCCTGAAACAATCTGCACAACAGTTCAGTGAGAAGCTCTGGAATCTTCTGATTAAAAAAAAATTTGAGAACACAAAAAATTATGATGATGAATCATAGAGGAAGCTTAGATAATTCACTCACTGGTACAAGGAAGGTACCATTTTACTTTCTCATTTACTGTCAACAGCATACTGAAATGTTTTAGTAATCAAAGACAGTGTTACTAACAACCCATGGTGGGACTGAAGAGGCTAAAAATTATTGAGGATGCTGAATCCAAGTAAAAACTCTCTGTGCTCAAGGGGGAAGGAGCAAGATGGTGGAAGACTAGGAGACCTAAATTTCATCGGGTGCCAGGAATTCAGCTAGATAGGGATCAAAACATTCTGAACACCTATGAACTCAACAGGAGATTGAAGAAAAGAATAGCAGCAACTCTCTGAACAGAAAAGTTTACATTTTCTGGAAGGTAGGACGTGAGGAGAAGTAAATCCGAGGCGATATTCGGAAGATAGACGGCAGGTGTAGGGAGCCTCCGTCAGCCGCTACTGGCAAGTGATAGAGCAGCGGAGCACAAAATCGGCAATTGTAGAAGTCCGCTCCGCTGAGGGACGTCGCTCCAGTGGCTAAGGGAGGGGGTGGAACACTCGTGGGAACAGTGTGGTCTCAGGAGGGATCACAGAAAGACCAGGGGTGCCTGAGTGGGGCAGTGCTCCCAGGTACCTGAGCAGGGAAGCCAGCTGCAAAGACAGAGCCGAGGAGTGGGCTCTCAGCTCGGGGTTGCCATAAACCGTGATCCATGGCACAGTCAGGCCATTGCTCTTCCAGTAGGGACCCAACAAGCGGCAGATCCGGGGAGACTCACCCTCCTCCCCTGGGAGAAGTGGCGTGGGAGCGCACCGCAGGGATTTGCCGGGATTGGAGACTCCAAAAGGGGTCGTGTGCCAGAAATAGAAATGCTCGGTCACAGGCTGGGTGAGCACAGAGTGCGGCCGGAGACTGGGGAGATGGGAGTGATTGACTACTTTTCTCTCACTGGGGCACCAAGTTCTCAGCACCTGCGCAGCAGATATTGGGAGACCACCATTTTCACTCTCATCCTCCAAAGCTGTACGGAAAGTTTGCAGGGAACTAAGGCTCTGGAGAGCAAACACAAGCAGATTACTTAGCCCGGACCCACAAGGGTGGGGCAATTCCGCCTCCACCAAAGACACTTGAAAATCACTGCAACAGGGCCCTCCCCCAGAAGAAGAGCAAGAACATCCTGCCAAGACCAAGTTTACAGATCAATGAGAATGGCAGAACTGCAGCGCTAGGGGAATACTGCACATAGAATTCATGGCTTTTTTTCCCATGATTCTTTAGTCTTTCAAAGTTAATTTTTTTAATTTTCTTTTTTTTTTGAATTTTTCTTTTTCCCTTTCTCAACCAACATCTTATCAATCCCTTTTTTAAAAAGTGTTTTTTATTTATCATTTATACAGTCATATTCTATCCCTTCATAGTAGTTAACTTTATTTTTGGTATATATATATATATATATATATATATATATATGCTATTCTCTCCTTAAACTTTTGGGATACAATTTCTTCTAACAGACAAAATATACCCTAAATCTCTAGTATATGCCTTTCTTCTAGTCTCCTCCCTGATCACATTCTCTCCCTTTTTCTTTTAAATCGTCTTCTTTCTTTTTTCAACCAACTTCGTATCTTATCAATTCCTTCTATAAAATCTTTTATAATTTTCATCTTTACATTCATATTCCATTGCTTCAACATTTTTACCTTTATTTTTATACATATATAAGCTTTTCTTTCTTTAAAATTTTGGGAGGCACTTTCTTCTAACAGACCAAAATACACCCAAAATCTAGTGTGTGGCACTGATCTATGCACCAGCCTGATGATATTTGATCATGTTCTCGTTTTTGTTTGTTTCTTTGTTTTTTGTTTTTTTTATCTTTGTCTTTTTTTTTTTTTTCTTTTTTCTCTCTTTCCCTTTCTTTTCCCCTGGTTTCAGGGCTCTGCTGCTTTCTTTAGTGTATATTTCTCTGGGGTCGTTAATACCCTGTTAGCATTTTGTTCTCTCATTCATCTATTCTCCTCTGGACAAAATGACAAGATGGAAAAAATCACCTCAAAAAAAGAACAAGAGGCAATACCGACTGCCACAGACCTAATCAATACGGACATTAGTAAGACGTCAGAACTAGAGTTCAGAATGACGATTTTAAAGATACAAGCTCAGCTTGAAAAAAGCATGGAAGATATTAGAGAAACCCTTTCTGGAGAAATAGAAGAACTAAAATCTAACCAAGTCGAAATCGAAAAGGCTATTAATGAGATGCAATCAAAAATAGAGGTTCTAACTGCTAGGATAAATGAGGCAGAAGAGAGAATTAGTGATATAGAAGACCAAATAATGGAAAATAAAGAAGCAGAGAAAAAGAGAGAGAAACACCTACTGGATCATGAGGACAGAATTCAAGAGATAAGTGATACCAAAAGATGACACAATATTAGAATAATTGGGATCCCAGAAGAAGAAGAAAGAGAGAGGCAGAAGGTATATTGGAGCAAATTACAGCAGAGAACTTCCCTAGTTTACGGAAGGAAACAGGCATGAAAATCCAGGGGGCAGAGAGAATCCCCCTCAAAATCAATAAAAATAGGTCAACACCTCGACATCTAATAGTAAAACATACAAGTCTCAGAGACAAAGAGAAAATCCGGAAAGCAGCTCAGAAGAGATCTGACACCTACAATGATAGAAACATTAGATTGGCAACAGACCTATCCACAGAGATCTTGCAAGCCAGAAAGAACTGGCATGATATATTCAGAGCACTAAATGAGAAAAATATGCAGCCAAAAATACTATATCCAGCTAGGCTGTCATTGAAAATAGAAGAAGAGATAAAAAGCTTCCAGGACAAACAAAAACTAAAGGAATTTGCAAACACAAAACCAGCCCTCCAAGAAATGTTGAAAGGGGTCCTCTAAGCAAAGAGAGAGCCTAAAAGTAACATAGACCAGAAAGGAACACAAACAATATACAGTCAAAGTTGCCTTACAGGCAATACAATGGCAATAAATTCATATCTTTCAATAGTTACCCTGAATGTAAATGGGCTAAATGCCCCAATCAAAAGACACAGGGTATCAAATTGGATAAAAAAACAAGACCCATCAATATGCTGTCTGCAAGAGACTCGTTTTAGACCAAAAGACACCCCCAGATTGAAAGTGAGGGGGTGGAAAACCATTTACCATGCTAATGGACACCAAAAGAAAGCTGGGGTGGCAATCCTTATATCAGACAAATTAGATTTTAAACCAAAGACTGTAATAAAGAGATGAAGAAGGATACAATATCCTACTTAAAGGGTCTATCCAACAAGAAGATCTACAATTGTAAATACCTATGCCCCTAACATGGGAGCAGCCAATTATATAAGGCAATTAACAACAAAAGTGAAGAAACACATTGACAGCAATCCAATAATAGTGGGGGACTTTAACACCCCCCTCACTGAAATGGACAGATCATCTAAGCAAAAGATCAACAAGGAAATAAAGACTTTAAATGACACACTGGACCAAATGGACTTCACAGACATTTTCAGAACACTCCATCCCAAAGCAGCAGAATACACATTGTTCTTTAGTGTCCATGGAACATTCTCCAGAATAGATCACATCCTAGGTCACAAATCAGGTCTCAACCGGTACCAAAAGATTGGGATCACTGCCCGCATATTTTCAGACCACAATGCTTTGAAACTAGAACTCAATCACAAGAGGAAAGTCGGAAAGAACTCAAATACATGGAGGCTAAAGAGTATTCTACTAAAGAATGAATGGGTCAACCAGGAAATTAAAGAAGAATTAAAAAAAATTCATGGAAACCAATGAAAATGAAAACACAATTGCTCAAAATCTTTGGGATGCAGCAAAGGCAATCCTAAGAAGAAAGTATATAGCAATACAAGCCTTTCTCAAGAAACAAGAAAGGTCTCAAATACACAACCTAACCCTACACCTAAAGGAGCTGGAGAAAGAACAGAAAATAAAGCCTAAACCCAGCAGGAGAAGAGAAATAATAAAGATCAGAGCAGAAATCAGTGAAATAGAAACCAAAAGAACAGTAGAACAGATCAACGAAACTAGGAGCTGGTTCTTTGAAAGAATTAACAAGATTGATAAACCCCTGGACAGACTTATCAAAAAGAAAAGGGAAATGACCCAAATAAATAAGATCATGAATGAAAGAGGAGAGATCACAACCAACACCAAAGAAATATAAACAATTATAAGAACATATAATGAACAACTCTATGCCAGCAAATTAGATCATCTGGAAGAAATGAATGCATTCCTAGAGATGTATAAACTACCAAAACTGAACCAGGAAGAAATAGAAAACCTGAACAGACCTATAACCACTAAGGAAATTGAAGCAGTCATCAAAACTCTCCCAACAAACAAAAGCCCAGGGCCAGATGGCTTCCCAGGGGAATTCTACCAAACATTTAAAGAAGAATTAATACCTATTCTTCTGAAATTCTTCCAAAAATTAGAAATGGAAGGAAAACTTCCAAACTCATTTTATGAAGCCACCATTACCTTGATCCCCAAACCAGACAAAGACCCCATCATAAAGGAGAATTACAGACCAATATCCTTGATGAACATGGATGCAAAAATTCTCACCCAAATACTAGCCAATAGGATCCAACAGTACATTAAAAGGAGTATTCATCACGACCATTGGGATTTATCCCTGGGCTGCAAGATTGGTTCAACATCTGCCAATCAATCAATGTGATAAAACACATTAATAACAGAAAGAACAAGAACCATATGATCCTCTCAATAGATGCAGAAAAACATTTGACAAAGTACAGCATCCTTTCTTGATCAAAACTCTTCAGAGTATAGGGACAGAAGGCACATATCTCAATATCATAAAAGCCATCTATGAAAAACCCACAGGAATATCATTCTCGATGGGGAAAATCTGAGACTTTCCCCCTAAGGTCAGGAACATGGCAGGAATGTCCACTATTACCACTGCTAGTCAACATAGTATTAGAAGTCAAACTCTCACTCTTTGCAGATGATAGGATACTTTATGTGGAAACCCAAAAGACTCCACCCCAAAACTGCTAGAACTCATACAGGAATTCAGTAAAGTGGCAGGATATAAAATCAATGCACAGATCAGTGGCATTCCTATATACCAACGACAAGACAGAGGAAAGAGAAATTAAGGAGTCAATCCCATTTACAATTGCACCCAAAACCATAAGATACCTAGGAATAAATCTAGCCAAAGAGGCAAAAGATCTGTACTCAGAAAACTATAAAATACTCATGAAAGAAATTGAGGAAGACACAAAGAAATGGAAAAACGTTCCATGCTCATGGGTTGGAAGAACAAATATGGTGAAGATGTCAATGCTACCTAGAGCAATCTACACATTTAATGCAATCCCTATCAAAATGCCATCCACTTTTTTCAAAGAAATGGAACAAATAATCCTAAAATTTGTATGGAACCAGAAAAGACCCCGAATAGCCAGAGGAATCTTGAAAAAGCAAAGCAAAGCTGGTGGCATCACAATTCCGGACTTCAAGCTCTATTACAAAGCTGTCCTCATCAAGACAGTATGGTACTGGCACAAAAACAGACACATAGATCAATGGAACAGAATCGAGAGCCCAGAAATGGACCCTCAACTCTATGGTCAACTTATCTTTTACAAAGCAGGAAAGAATGTCCAATGGCAAAAAGACAGTCTCTTCAACAAATGGCATTGGGAAAATTGGACAGCCACATGCAGAAGAATGAAACGGGACCATTTCCTTACACCACACACAAAAATAGACTCAAAGTGGTTGAAAGACCTAAATGTGAGATAGGAGTCCATCAAAATCCTAAAGGAGAACACAGGCAGCAACCTCTTCGACCTCAGCCGCAGCAACTTCTTCCTAGAAACATTGCCAAAGGCAAGGGAAGCAAGGGCAAAAATGAACTATTGGGATCTCATCAAGATAAAAAGCTTTTGCACAGCAAAAGAAACAGTCCACAAAACCAAAAGACAGCTGACAGAATGGGAGAAGATATTTGCAAATGACATATCAGATAAAGGGCTAGTATCCAAAATCTATAAAGAACTTATCAAACTCAACACCCAAATAACAAATGATCCTATCAAGAAATGGGCAGAAGACGTGAACAGGCATTTTTCCAAAGAAGACATCCAAATGGCCAACAGACACATGAAAAAGTGCTCAACATCGCTCTGCATCAGCGAAATACAAATCAAAACCTCAATGAGATACTACCTCACACCAGTTACAATGGCTAAAATTAGTAAGTCAGGAAACGACAGATGTTGGCGGGGATGCGGAGAAAGGGGAACCCTCCTACACTGTTGGTGGGAATGTAAGCTGGTGCAGCCACTCTGGGAAACAGTATGGAGGTTCCTCAAAACGTTGAAAATAGAGCTACCATATGACCCAGCAATTGCACTACTGGGTATTTACCCCAAAGATACAAATGTAGGGATCCAAAGGGGTACGTGCACCCCAAATGTTTATAGCAGCAATGTCCACAATAGCCGAACTGTGGAAAGAGCCAAGATGTCCATTGACAGATGAATAGATAAAGAAGATGTGGTACATATACACAATGGAATATTATGCAGCCATCAAAAGGAATGAGATCTTGCCATTTGCAACGACGTGGATGGACCTGGAGGGTGTTATGCTGAGTGAAATAAGTCAATCAGAGAAAGACATGTATCATATGATCTCACTGATATGAGGAATTCTTAAACTCAGGAAACAAACAGATTTGTTGGAGTGGTGGGGGTTGGGTGGGATGGGGTGGCTGGGTGATAGACACTGGGGTGGGTGTGTGCTATGGTGATCACTGTGAATTGTGTAAGACTGTTGAATCACAGACTTGTACCTCTGAAACAAATAATACATTATATGTTTAAAAAAAAAAGAAGAAGAAGAAGAAGAAAGCAGGAAGGGAAAAATGAGGGGGAGCAAAGGGAAGGGGAGATGAACCATGAGAGACTATGGACTCTGAGAAATGAATTGAGAGTTCTAGAGGGTAGGGGGGCGGGGGGATGGGTTAGCCTGGTGATGGGTGTTAAAGAGGGCACGTACTGCATGGAGCACTGGGTGTTATACGCAAACAATGAATCATGGAACACTACATCAAAAACTAATGATGTATGGTGATTGACATAACATAATAAAATAAAATTAAAAAAAGATCTTTAGTATGGGAGCCTGACAGAAAAAAAAGAAAAGAAAACTCTCTTTGCTGAGAATTACAGATAATACAAAAGGTATCCTGGTTTATTGAAAGGACATATCAGGTTAAGGTCACAGATTATATACTCTGTTTCATATTTGTGATAAATGTGCACAATGTATAGTTTAAGCCAGGGACCTGAGTTCTCTTAGCTACAGCCAAGAGTTTTTTTATACAAATAATTTCTCTCCTTTTCCCTGACTTTTTGCAGATGATGCCACTCTGCATGAAACACCATGGACACAAACATACCACTGCCACCACCTGCATCCTCCATCATTCATTGGGCAACTGCAATTCCTCCCTCGGTTTTCAACTGCCGCATCACTTGCTTTGGAAGTCATTGCCTGACCATTTAAAATAAGTTTAGGTGTCCTTACGTAACTCTCCCCATATTCTCTGTCCTTCCCATATCTGAACCAATACCGCACTTTTAATTATTTATTCAGTTTTTGTCTCCCCCTTGAATGCGAGGTCAAAGTTCAGGCATCACGTAGATCTTCTTCAGCAATAAGTTCTCTATACCTCACCTATAGTTAATGATCAATAAATACTGAATAGATGGATGAATGGATAGATGGATGAATAGCAGCTATAGAGAAATGCAAAATATATCACAGTCATATTGTTTCTGTGGTTCAAATAACCAAAAAAAAAGCCCCTGGTTTGACATGTCAAATGGGAAAAAGGAGACCTAAAGACAGACTCCTTCAAGAGACTAAGAAAGACTAACTAAGCTGCAGGCAATGCCTAAACCTTTCTTCCGTCTTGGGAACAACCAGTTCCCAGAACAAGTTGGCTTCTGATTGAAGCCATCATACTTCTCCTCTCCCTCATATTTTCCCAATGAGCAGCCATCTCCCAGTTGGGTGCCTTTTGCCAGGCTAGGAATGAAGACACACAGTGCACCACCACAGACCAAGCTCAGAGAGAGGAATTTAACTGGTTCCCTCCCAAACACAAGGCAGCCGTCCATGTCTGTTCACAAATGGGGCTCTGTGGAATCTGGACTCTCCTCACCTCTTCACATTTCATTTTTCAAAGGAATCTTTGTGACTAAAATGAACATTTTGGAAACCAGAAATAGAGCATCCAAGTAGGTCAGTATGAATGATCCCATTTGAGGAGATTCCTTTGCTGGGAGGGCAAGACTTGTCAGCATTGTGGCGGGACCCCTGCTAACCACTGTCCCCATTTCACACCACACCGACTGAATTATCTCTTGGATGGGAAAACATTTTCCCCAAAACCAAGATGGCACACAAATATGCTAGGAAATGGGATCCATGTTTGTCAAATAGACAGGGGACAAATTAATAGAGGGACAACAAACCCAAAGGCTATCAAAGAAAAAATGCTGAAAAATGACAACCAATAGTTGATTTGGCAGGATAACCATACTATTTTTGCTGACATTTTAACCCTGCAATTTATGTAAATCTCTCCTTTTTTTTCAATCCACTGTTTCTTGGCACCTGCACCTTAGCTTCTAAAGCTCTCTTTGGCATCTTCCTGTAGTAACTAGTCATGTCCCAGCCCTATGGCATCTCCCCAGTAACTAATCATGTCCCTTGGATAAAGGTTGACTTTATCCAAGAGTCCTTACCCCTTGAGTGACCGTTTCTATGTTAAAATTTATTTATCGTGTTTCCTCGCCACCAAATACCTTTTTTTAAAAATTCTATAAAATGTCATTGCTGAAGGCTAAAAGCTTCCAAATATACATGTTAATTCACCCATATATTTTGGTATTATATTTTTAA
This sequence comes from Zalophus californianus, assembly GCF_009762305.2. Taxonomy (NCBI): domain Eukaryota; kingdom Metazoa; phylum Chordata; class Mammalia; order Carnivora; family Otariidae; genus Zalophus; species Zalophus californianus. The sequence goes on from NC_045595.1 coordinate 24,390,361, forward strand.
ATAACTTTATGTCAATAGTATTTAAAAAGATATCCATGGCAAATTAGAATATGAAGAATGGAAAGTGAGACATAGATTTAAAGCTTTTGTATGTTCACTACATGTAAATTATATTTATATAATTTATATAAGTCATATATACATATACATACAAAAGGTTGCATATAATCATATTTTTAGATTCAAATCAGCAAACACGCAAAGGTTTAGCACAGCCAACACTGGCCAGAGTATGGTAAAACAGGCCCTCTCAAATCCTGTTGGTAAGTGTCTAAACAGGCACAACTCATTTATAAGGTGATGTGGCAAAATTTTAATTGACTTACCCACCAATCCCACTGCTAGGAATTTACCCAATGGATCTATTTACACAAGGACCTTAGTGTTCATATAAAAGGACATCTGAGGTAGCACTATTTATGACCAAAAAAATTTTTTTAAAAACATAAAAATGTCCAAATCCAGAATAAAGAGGAAATAAGAAAGGTAATAAAGATCAGAAATTCTTAGAGCTATGGCTTGGCTTGGCTTGGGTAGGGGTGAGGGGTTTTTCATGGTAATGGGAATAGGCATAGTGGGGCAAGAGAAACACAAATCAGCAGTAGGTATGAAGTGGTATCTCAGTGTTTATTATTATAAGGAATTAATGCTGCAGTCTTATGCTTCTTATCATATTTGAGAAATTTAATTAAAGAACTTTGAGCTACTTTGAAATTATTATTGTGGTTGCTAGACAGAGTTACCATGCAAAGACTGGACAACATAGGTCCAGGCCCTTTAACACACACACACACATACACACACATACAGAGAGAGAGAGGTTTTAATATGCACGTATACCCAAGATTACAAACTCTTAATCCACAGACACACATGTATTCCACATACAAACAATGTGGGAAACCCTCTTATATCATTCTCTATGGAAGGCCCGGAGATACCAATAAAAATTTGTGCGCTCACTATGAGCCAGGCACAAGCTAAGGGCCTTGCATGGCCACCAACACAATGGCCAGCAGGCCACCCAGAAAATTAACTCAACATATGTTTCTTATCATCACCTCTTTTCGTGGCCTCTGGTGGGAAGGGAAATGCAACCTTTCCTTTTACTCTTCTCTGTCTGTCCCTTGTCTAACCCGTTAATCTCTCCTCAGACAACCTCTCTCTCATGATCACCAGATCTTTTCACATTCTTCCAACTTCTCATCAGCCTTCCACCCTCTACCTAGGTTCTTTAGTAAAATGTCTCTCTTCAGATTCAGCCTCTCTTTCTGCACACCCCCTCTTTTTCTTCCCATTTATTAGCTAGCTGCTCCAGGAGGAAGCCTGAAATTGTTAGCATGCTAATGAGGGGGGAAAAGCACTGTCTGACATCCAGAAGCTGGCCTGGCACTTGTAGCTGGGCCAGATTAACCTCCTGTTGGACATAAATGACCTCACAGAACACCAACATCAGACAAGCTTACTCTGAGACCATGATAAAGAGAGACAAAACAAAACCATGTTATAATTTTGCCTAAGCACAGATAATAATAAGGTCACTATGCCACCACCAAAATACTAAACACCTTCTCTTGGCTAAAATGAGTGACTGTTGCTTATTTACCAATGACAATTTTATCTTTGTTCTAGTCTGCCCCCGCCAAGGAATAAGATTTATTGAGCTACTCAATCACAGAATTGCACCCACTTTCTTGTGGCATCCAATCTAGAGCAAAACCCTTCCCTGAATCACCCATCCCAAGCCCAAATCCTATAATAAGTTTTTCTCTCTTATTGAAACACACCAATTTCCCCATAGTGCCTATTCTCCCTTGCTGCAATGAATAATAAATCCAGTTATGTTCAACAAGTGTGTTCCTGGTGGTCACTGGCTGGAGGGCACTGACACTAAAATCTAAGGAAACCAAGCTCTATGTTCTGAAAGGAAATAAGATACCATCCTATTGATACTTCCAGCCCATCAACCACTGGACAGATAGGCCCTGACCCCTAACTTACTGGGCTCTGGCAGAACTTCACCTCCTTGGATCCAGCAATCTGCCTCCCCAAGCACCAGCATTTATGAAAAATGGAAACTATGCCTCATACAATTGCATTAACTTTCTGTTTATTGAACAACTATTGCAACTGAGATGCTTTCTACTATTTTTCAATGAAAATATATCACTATTTCAGCTACATTAAGAGTTAGCAATTAAAGCACCTAGGATCCTAATCAAAAGATACTATTTGCAATTTGTTCCAAGATACAAATTACCTACCTACAAAAAATTTCATGACCTGTATTTCACTTTTGATTGTTCCCATGAGCAATTAAGTCTTACATGCTAAATTAGAGCAAATACCTCCAGCCCACATGCAAGAAGACTGCTTATTTAGTTTTAAATTAATCCTCTGCAAGATCCCTGGGAGTTTGTTTTGTTTACTGTCATTTCCCCAGCACCTAGCACCATGCTTAGAACATAATGGAGGCTCAAAATATTTACTAACACTTTAGTTATACAAAATTAAAAGTTAATGGGAAGTGGTTATTTTTTTAAAAGACAGAAAAGAGATGTGAAAAAGCAGAAGTCTAAAGGGGTGAGAGGATAGCCTGAGGCACTGTGAGAATGTGAAAAGGGTCTCCATCCCACTCTCAGGCCACTCTCCCAGCTGGTGGTCAGGGAGAGTCTACAAACAGTCCCATCTGGAGGTCCTAGGCTCACGGTTCTCTTCTCCATCCCAATTCCTCACATCCTTTCTGGCAACTCCCATCTTCTTGTGGACTCATCCAAATGCCCTGGCCTCTTGTTCTTCACCTCCTCATCTCCGAAACTCTTTCCATTTGTTCTATGGCAACATGCCTATGATTACTCTCCAGGCCTTGTCAGCACCAAAAACTGCCCCCTTTTAAAATCTTTATGGTAACATCCTGCTCTTTCACCTCCCACCTTCCATCTTCCTTGCTCAATTCCTTCCACCTCGTCCTGATCTCTAATCCATGGGTCTCACCAATCTATCATCAGCCCTCCATGGTCATTTCCCCACTTCCCCTGCATAGATTCCAAATCATTCATAACCATTCCTTTGCAAACACCCTCACATCCTCTGTTCCTCCCATCCCATAGCATGCACCCCCATTCTTAATTTTCTATACATATAGGTATGTTTTGCTACAAGAAATGTTTTCATAAACCATAAACAGTGTTTGAGATGATGAGGAGTAAGAATACAGGAGTCAATTTACAACCACCAGCAGGAAAGAAAGAGTTCTCAGTTTGACTGAAGACTTTTCAGCTCTATTTTTTAAAAATTAAAAAAAAAAAAAAAACCCTCTTGCATCTGGGCTCCCTACCCAGAGCCACACCCAAGCCCTACCTGGCTCTCAGGTTGTAGCAAGTTGTACTCTTTCCTATACCCTCCTTAACAGAAGCCCCACCAACGCAACTCTATTTCCACTGCACAAATCAACACTGCAAAATGAGCCTTTCCACCCTAGTCTTTTATGTATTTTTATTATTTCCTGAGTCACCAACAATACCAAGAGTTGGTGAGGAGGTGGCTCAGTTGGAATGCTCATACAATACTGGTGGGAGTATAAACTGATAAAACCACTCTGGAAAACTACTGGGTGGTATCTACTAAACTATCTTGTGACCAAGCAATTCTACCCAAGAGAAACGAGCAAATATGTCCACCCAAAGATATATACAAGGATGTTCACAGCAGTTTACTTATAATAAACAAAAGCTGAAAACAACCAAAATGTCATCAACAACAGACTGGGTAAACAAGTATAATTATATAATGGAATATTACCCAACAATAAAACAGAACAAACTACTAATAGGTACAACAATGTGGAAGAATTGTACAAACATGATGAAGAGAGGAAAAGCCAAACACAAGAGTACATAAAATTTACGTCCATTTACATGTACATAAAATTTATGTCCCTGACAGAACAGGGATTACCTCAAGGGGACATAACTGACAGGGAGAAGCACAAGAGGTCTTCTGGAGGCAGGAAATATATCTTGATTTGAGTGGTGATTATATGAGTGTAAACATTTTCCTTTTTTTTTTAATTGTGGTAAAATACACATAATATAAAATTTACCCTTAACCATTTTAAGTGTACAGTTCAGTGGCATTAACTACACTCACATTACTGTACCACCATCCATCTCCAGAACGTTTTTATCAACCCAAATTGAAATTCCAACTTGTTAAACAAAAACTCCCATACCCACACATCCTCAGCCCATGGCACCCACCATTCTACTTTCTGTCTCTGCAAATTGGACTACCCTAGGTACCTCATATAAGTAGAATCATGTGGTATTTGTCTTTTTGTAACTGGTTTACGTCATTTAGCACAGTATCTTCAAGGTTTGCCCATGTTGTAGTGTGTATCAGTTGTTCCTTACTTTTTAAGGCTGAATAATATCCACTATGTATACTCCACACTTGTCTATCCATTCATCTGTCATGGACACTTTTGTTGTTTCTACCTTTGTGAATAATGTGAATAATACTGCTATGAACATGGTATACAAATATCTGTTTGAGTTCCTCCTTTCAATTCTTTTAGGTATATACACAAAGGGTACAAACATTTTTTAAAAATCTATCAAACTACATGTTTAAGATGTGTACACCTGATTTGTGCACTATACGTTAATAAAAGTGGAAAAGAATTTAATCTCAACAAAAAGACATCCCCTGAAACAGCCTCCAACAAGACTTAGATGTCTGCTTGGGCTGTCTATGTTTTCCTGGGGTGGGGAAAAGAGACACCAACTACTAGTTTTGTTAGTGCTATTTGACTACAAATGTGCATAGGTATTGAAGAGTCTGTATTCAATCCTATTTTTCCCATAAGTCCAGTACTTCCAATGTATGATTTTACAAAGTGCAATTTTCAAGACTGTATATATTTGTTGTATTACTTGACAATATGTGTAACATGTTTATTTAGCATATATTTACCAAGTGCCTATCATGTGCCAGGGACTGTTTTCATTTATTGAGGAGATAGCAGTGAACAAAACAGACCCAAAAAAGTCCCTGACTTTCAGGAGCTCACATACTAATATACAGATAGATTTTTTTTTAATGGGTTAATTGGTGGAGATACTCATGTACTGATTTATCACCAGCTCCCCCACTGCGCTATAAATTCCATGATGGCAAGGTCTGTCCACTGTCCAGCCCCAAGCATAGTATAAAACACACAGAAGTCACTTCTACCACTCTTAAAACCTTGGAAGGCATATGCTTCAGATTTTATGAATAAAGAAGAGTGGTTTCAGAGAAATGACAATAGCCTCCCAAGTGACACTGTTAGTATCAAACTGAATGGAATTTGGGTCTCCTGTTCTCCTCTAAAACCTGTTCCAGTACAGGACAAACTATAAGAACTAAAGGTACTTGAGTATAATATTTAGGTACAAAGTCTGAAGTGGTTTGTCTTTGCCAAAGAATCATCTAAGAAGAGAAAAAACAATAGTAACATGCTAAAACATTCAAGGAAGACAAGGCAGTCCTTGCCATTTCCCTAGAATATTCCTAGCCTTATTATAATGCTTATTAATAACGTAAGCAGAACACACGATATTGAGACATCTCCAATGATAAACAGAAAATGAGAATAAGCTTCATCATTTTAAATACTTCTTATCACACTGTTGAGTCTTATTTTTGTTAAATAAAATAATTTATCATACCCCCCATTTAAAAGGGTGATAAAGGCCACCTCACACCAGTCAGAATGGCTAAAATTAACAAGTCAGGAAATGACAGATGTTGGCGGGGATGTGGAGAAAGGGGAACCCTCCTACACTGTTGGTGGGAATGCAAGCTGGTGCAGCCACTCTGGAAAACAGTATGGAGGTTCCTCAAACAGTTGAAAATAGAGCTACCATACGATCCAGCAATCGCACAACTGGGTATTTACCCTAAAGATAAAATGTAGGGATCCAAAGGGGTATGTGCACCCCGATGTCTATAGCAGCAATGTCCACAATAGCCAAACTGTGGAAAGATGTCCATCGACAGATGAATGGATAAAGAAGATGTGATACACACACACACACACACACACACACACACACACACACACACACACACACACACACACACACACACAATGGAATATTATGCAGCCATCAAAAGGAATGAAAATTTGCCATTTGCAACAACGTGGATGGAACTAGAGGGTGTTATGCTGAGTGAAATAAGTCAATCAGAGAAAGACATGTATCATATGACCTCATTGATATGAGGAATTCTTAATCTCAGGAAACAAACTGAGGGTTGCTGGAGTGGTGGGGGTTGGGAGGGATGGGGTGGCTGGGTGACAGACATTGGGGAGGGTATGTGCTATGGTGAGCGCTGTGAATTGTGCAAGACTGTTGAATCACAGACCTGTACCTCTGAAACAAATAATACATTGTATGTTAAAAAAAAAAAAAAGATAGCAGGAGGGGAAGAATGAAGGGGGAAAATCAGAGGGGGAGACGAACCATGAGAGACGATGGACTCTGAAAAACAAACTGAGGGTTCTAGAGGGGAGGAGGGTGGGGGGATGGGTTAGCCTGGTGATGGGTATTAAAGAGGGCACGTTCTGCGTGGAGCACTGGGTGTTATACACAAACAATGAATCGTGGAACACTACATCAAAAACTAATGATGAAATGTATGGTGATTAACATAACATAATAAAAAAAATAATAAAAGGGTGATAAAGGCAATTTGAATAAGGCATGACAGCAGCCATAAGTCACCATAGTAAAGTGGTTTAAAATCATCCAAATTATTACAGAGTAATAGGATGTTCCCTTAGGATCCTTGAATTCAAAGTCATTAAGGCAGGAAATAGAAAAGACTCATAAATTATGTATGCAAGAATTATAAATGTCAGAAAATATTAGTTTTATAAAACTAAAATAATATTTGTGATTTTTAAGCATTTTGTTGATAAAGTAGGAAAAGAAAGGTGAACTAAAGATTATGTCATAAAATCAAAATAGTACTGAGATGCCTGGGTGGCTCAGTCAGTTGAGTGTCCAACTCTTGATTTCGGCTCAGGTCATGATCTCAGGTCCTGGGTCCCTGCTCGGTTGGGCAGTCTGCTTGTCTCCCTCCCCTCTGCCCCTCCCCCCACTTGCTCTCTCTGTGTCTCTCTCTCTCTCAAATAAATAAAAATCTTCTTTAAAAAAATTAAAATAGTACCAATGGCATTCAAATGTTCTTTACCAGTTCTCCCAGCATCTTCAGGACATGTACTACCTTTTACATCAATTATTGCAATAGTTTTTAGGTATATTTTATCCAAGTGATAAGAACAAGATTAAAATTAAGGTAACAACATGTGTCAGTTGCTGACTAAAGGCAAACCAACATGACATGAGTTTTGTTTACCTTCTTTTAATCCTCAAGAAAACCTTCAGAAGTAGGAACTATTACTAATCCCATTTTACGGATGTAGAAATTGAGGCTTAGGCATACTTAAGTTATTTGTGGAATTCAATTCAGGACAGTCTGATTTCAGGGTTCATGCCATAAACATCATACCATATACATACACTCTGAATTCAAATTCAAAACTTTCTAAAGCATGGTGCTCCAATAACTTGAATGACTCCTTCTGTATTAAGAAAAAAAATTATTTTATTGAGGCTTCAAAGCCCTTCTTGCCCTGACCCCATACCTAGCTTTTAAGACCTGTCTCCCACACTTCAGTCATTGAACTGAACATTCTTTCCTCAATACATAACAGACTTTTCAAGCCCTTCACCTGTGTGCACACTCTTCTCTTAAGAATGCCCCACCAATTAATCTGTTCCAGTCAAAAAACTCCATGAGAGTCTATGTGTAAAACTGTACACAATACATTATAAATTAAAGAGGTTGAGCTTGGGCGCCTGGGTGGCTCGGTTGGTTAAGAGACTGCCTTCGGCTCAGGTCATGACCCTGGAGTCCCGGGATCGAGTCCCACGTCGGGCTCCCTGCTCAGCGGGGAGTCTGCTTCTCCCTCTGACCCTCTTCCCTCTCGTGCTCTCTAGCTTTCATTCTCTCTCTCTCAAATAATAAATAGATTAAAAAATTCTTTAAAAAAAAAGAGGTTGAGCTTGAGGCAATTATGCAGGGGTTACAATTATGAGACATTTACATTTGACATATATCTCCATCTTTTTTGAACTACAGAGAACCAGGTCAGGCCTGACAGGTTGAATTTTGCAGTCAATCACCACCATTAGCTGCTCTCTTCAAGAACAATATTATTCAAATTGTCAACAGTGACCTCAGTAACAGACACATGGCCCAGTTACTGCACATCAGACCATTTCTCTCAGAGAATGCTTAAATAAGAAAGGGAAATCATCCTAAATAAATTATCTCTTCACTCTAAAAATACCCGTTGGCTGCACAAAATAAGCATTATACAATATACACTAGAAAAAAGTTTCTTTAGGGGCACCTGGGTGGCTCAGATGGTTAAACGTCTGCCTTCGGCTCAGATCATGATCCCAGAATCCTGGGATCAAGCCCCACACTGGGCTCCTGGCTCAGCAGGGAGCCTGCTTCTCCCTCTCCCTCTGCCTCTGCCTCTCTCCCTGCTCATGCTCTCCCTCTCTCTTTCTGTATCTGTCTCAAATGAATAAATAAAATCTTTAAAAAAAAGTTTCTTTATAGAATATAAGATCTAGACATATTCCTCAATTTTAAACCAAAACAACCAAAATAAGAAACAAAAATTCTCTCTAATCTAGATACATGCGATTAAAAAGACTAGTTTCAGGATCATTTCCCAAATCAAGCAGGGTCTCTCTCAGACGGCTTTCTCCTAACAATCTAGAATTTCCCTCCTTTTATCTTTCAGGAAACATCCTCCCATGCTCCAGTGACCTCCATTCCAGAGGAGTTATGTGCAATTATCAGCTCTATCGATGCTTGGGACTTTACACTTGTGCAACAAGTCACAATCCCAATGGAGCACAAGAATAGATAAAATGCTCAACCACTGTATATTCTTGTCTCCTTTGTCACAGATTAATCAACCATATACATTTGTTTTATTTCTGGGCTCTCTGTTCTGTTTCATTAATCTATGTGTCTGTTTTTGTGCCAGTACCATACTGTTTTGATTACTACAGCTTTGTAGTGTATCTTGAAATCTGGGATTGTGATACCTCCAGCTTAGTTCTTCTTTCCCAGAAATGCTGTGTCTCTCTGGGGTCTTTTGTGGTTACATACAAATTTTATTTTTTTTTTATTTATTCATTCGAGACACAGAGATACAGGGAGAAAGAGAGAACATGAGCAGGGGGAGAAACAGAGGGAGGGGGAGAAGCAGGCCCCCCGGCTCGATCCCCGGACCCTGGGATCACGACCCAAGCCGAAGGCAGATGCCTAACCATCTGAGCCACCCAGGAGCCCCTAAATTTTAGTATTATTTGTCCTAGTTCTGTGAAAAATGCTGCTGGTATTTTAATAGGGATTGCACTGAATCTATAGATTGCTTTGGGTAGTAAAGACATTTTAACAATATTAATTCTTCTAATCCATAAGCATGGAATATCTTTCCATTTGTTTGTGTCATCTTCGATTTTTTTATCAGTGTTTTATAGTTTTTAGGGTACAGGACTTTCATCTCCTTGGCTAAATTTATTCCTAGATATCTTATTCTTTTTGGTGCAATAGTAAATGTCACTGTTTTCTTAATTTCCCTTTCTGCTACTTTGTTATTGGTATATAGAAACGCTATTGATTTCTGGGTATTTTGTATCCTGCAACTTTACTGAATTCATTTATTACTTCTAGTAGTTTTTTGATGGAGTCTTCAAGGAATATAGCCAATGATATTGTAAATAGCATTATATAATAGCAGATGGTAGCTATATTTGTGGTGAGCATAGCACAACATTTAGAGAGGCTGTATTGTTGTACACCTGAAACTAATGTAACATTGTTATGTCAGCTACACTCAAATAAAACATTTTTTAAAAGTACTCAACCAGCAACCCAAAGAGAAAACTGAAAGTGAAATGGCCAAGGCTATCCTTCATCACACACTGCAAGGAGGACCCCTACCTTTCAGTAGTGAGCAATGCCTACAACCAACATTTACAATGGACATGGGGGACAGATACTTGCAAAATGAGACTGGTGAGGAGACATTTAGGAATAAAATTTAGCCTGCAGAATAAAACTGAAGTTTATTGATGAAATCGCAAAGAAAAGAAAGGAAGAAACAAGCTGCCTGACAATGAGAGAAGGTAATCCAAACACACACCAAAATAGGGCAATGCCTCATGGTTGTCAACATCGCTTCTCTGAATCAATGTTTACAGGCCTTAATTGGTAGCGGTCTTCACTTTGAAACCTGGCTTACCAGCTCTGTGGCCTTGGGAACCTTACTTACTCTCCTTGACCTTCAACTCCCTCATCCAAAACATAAAAATAATCCTATTCCAAGGATCTGGGCAAATGGCAAATGCCAAAAACTATAGCTGCTGTTATTATCATTTGATTTTTATTATCTGAAGACATTAAAACAAAGACTTGTCTAAACTGTGCTGCCAACACAACATTTTGTGATGATAGAAACATTCTATAGCTGTGCTGTCCAATGTGGTAGTTACTAGCCACATGTGGCTATTGAGCACTTGAAATATAGCTAGTCCAATGGAAGAACTGGATTTTTAATTTTACCTAACTCTGATTAATTTAAATGTAAACAGCCACATGTGGCTAGTGGCTACTGTACTGGATAGCATGCATTTAGAATAACTACAATACCACTTTCCTTTGAAGAGAGAATGACCTAGCCCTATGCTCTAAAATCCCAGCTCATAGACTAGTGCCAATCTGCTCTCAAATTTTCACATGTCCACAGCAAAACAAACCAGAAAAGTTCAAGTCTATGAATTTTTCATAAAGCCAAGTCCATTCCATCTAAAGGACTCTTGGTCCTTTGGAAATTGATTATTTGATCTAAATTTTTTATGAAATTTAGTCATTCATTCAACAAATGTCTGTTAAGTCCTCTCTATATGTCAGGCATTATTCTAGAGATGCATAGTAAATAAAAGATCGTCTGCTTCACGGAGCTTACATTCTAGAGGAGGGAGAAAGACAATACACACACACACACACACACACACACACACACACACGCACGCACGCACACATGCACACACCCCTACAAGGAAAAAGAAAGGAAGATAACAGAGAGTAAGGCAGGGGGAGGAAAAGGGTCAGGAAAGCCCTTTCCCCTACTGTACCATTTGAGTAAATATCTAAAGGAGGTGACAGAGCTAACCATGTACTAAAGAAAGAACACTCCACGCATAAGACACAGCAAGTACAAAGATTGGGAAGCAAAAACAAATCTGGCAGATCCAAGAGAGTTTAGTGTGGCTGAAGCAGGTAAGTTACAGAAGATAGGGATAGAGCATTTATCAGAACCAGTTCACATAGGGCCTAATATGCCACTGTAAAGACTTTGGCTTTTTATTTGTTAGTTAAAATTTTAATTTTGAAATAATTTTAGGTTTGTAGAATATTACAAAAATAGTTCAGAAAGTAATCTCTCAGCCAGTTTCCCTAAATGTTGACCATCTTACACAACTGTGGTATACTTGTCAAAACTAAGAAAATAACATCTATTATAATAGTATTCATTAAACTCTAGACTTTATTCAGATGTCACCAGTTTTGGGGCGCCTGGGTGGCTCAGTCATTAAGCGTCTGCCTTCGGCTCAGGTCGTGATCCCAAGGTCCTGGGGTCAAGCCCCACATCGGGCTCCCTGCTCGGCGGGAAGCCTGCTTCTCCCTCTCCCACTCCCCCTGCTTGTGTTCCCTCTCTCGCTGTGTCTCTCTCTGTTAAATAAATAAATAAAATCTTTAAAAAAAAAAAAAAAGGATGTCACCAGTTGTCTCTTTTTCTGTTCCAAGATCCCATCCAGGATCCCACATTACATGTAGACATGTGTTTTTCGTCTCTTCCACTCTGTGACAATTTCTCAGTCCTTCCTTGTTCCTCATGCACTTGCCGTTTTAAAGAGTACTGATCAGGTATTTTGTAGATTGTCCCCAATATAGATTTCTCTGACATTTTCCTCATGTTTAGCCTAGGGTTATAAGTTTGGGGAAGAATACCACAGAGGTAGAGTGTCCTTGTCATCACATCCTATCAGGTGATGATATGATATCCACATGATTTATTACAGGTGAAGGACTCTGGCTTTTATTCTGAATGATATGGGAGCCACGGGAGAGTTTGGAGCAGAGGAGGGACATGTCCTCATTTTTAAAAGGATCATTCTGAAGTTGTGTGGAGAACAGGCAAGGCAAGAAGCCTGGAGACCAATCAGGAGGCTATTAAATTGGATTCAGGTGAGAGACAATCATGGCATTTTAGGCTAAAAATAGTGGCAGGTGAGGTGGTAAGAAAGGGATGCATTCCAGACATATGCGGAAAGTAGAACCATCAAGATTTGCTCATGAATCAGATGTGAGATGTGAGAGAAAGAGAGGCCATAAGATAAGGGTAAGATTTTTGTCCTGCACATCAGATGGGAAATACTGAAAGAAGACTAAGGGAATGGAGGGAACTAAGATTCTAGGCTGGTCTCATTGCGTTCGCAATGCCTATTAGACATACAAGCAGAGAGGTAAAATAGTGATTGAACAGATGATTCTAGAATTCAAAGGTGAGTTTGAAGTCAATATATAAATTTGAAAATCATCAATAAACAGATGGTATCTAGAGCCATAAACTGGATGAGATCACAGGACTGAGTGCTGAGAAAAGAAAAAATCTGAGGTTGAAAATGATAAAGGTAGCTGATGATAGCTGTGATATTTTTTGTTCAGTTTCCTAAATTGGAAAAGTTAAAAGCTGGCAACCCTATCGCCACCATCAAAGGTTTGGTGGTATACATATGAATAAATATACACATATTTGTTTATTTTAGTTTATCTAGTTTTGTACTCTAAAGTTCTGAGAACCTTAAGTCTAAATAGTATCTCCAGATCCCTCTGCTATCCTTAGGAGTTTTTCAAAGATCTTCCTGGAAAACAGCCTTTTCTTGGACTGGAAGTTTCTACTCTGGAGAAGAGAGGGGAGGCATGATTTTAAGGAGCTCAAGAGCATGGGTCCTCTGACAGCAAAGAGGTCCGGAAAGTAGTAATTACTTGGTGCTGTCTCATGGCCCAGTGACACTGGTGAGGCAGTACACGTGGTGGTTAAGAGCAGAAACTTTGGAAGGGGTGTGGGTGTGCCCCAGCTCAGCCACTTACTAGCTGCAGAACCCTGACTGAGTGGCTCCCCTCCCTAGCCTCTACTTGCTTCTCAGCACAATGGGTTCTTCTTCTAGTGCACTGAAGCCCTATGCACAGTGCTATGCCCAAGCTTCTTGGTCAGCAGCAATTTTAGTGCAATGCTATCGAACACAGAACAAAAATAAATCTTCCCACAAGCAAATCTCTTTCGATGAGGGAAGGAGGTGTGAGAGAACTAATTAATGTCACAAGCAACCGTTTATAATAATTTGTTCAAATGCCTGTATTCTACCAGCTGCCTTCCTAATAAAGAATAAAATCTTTCTGGGCGCCTGGGTGGCTCAGTTGGTTAAGCGACTGCCTTCGGCTCAGGTCATGATCCTGGAGTCCTGCGATTGAGTCCCGCATCGGGCTCCCCGCTCAGCGAGGAACCTGCTTCTCCCTCTGGCCCTCCCTCCTCTCATGTGCTCTCTCTCTCTCTCTCTCTATCTCTCTCAAAATAAATAATAAATAAATCTTTTAAAAAAAAGAATAAAATCTTTCTTTCAGATATAGCATTGAGATTTGCAATTCTCAGATTCAAAATAAATAAATAAATAAATAAACAAACAAACAAACAAAATCTCAGGATGATGACCTTCTTAGAGGAAGCTCAGAAAAGGAGCTAAACAGAAAACCAAGGTTTATTCCAGGTCTTACATACCAAGTACACACAGGAGGCAGGGCAATTTCAAAGATTTTTCCCCCATCTTCTTAAGCAGTGGCTATCAAGCTTTAATGTATGTAAATCAGAATCAGCTGGAGAACTTGTTAAAACATAGATTGCTGGGCCCTACCTCAGAGTTTCTGATTCAGTTGGTCTGAGATGGGCCCTGAAACTTTGGATTTCTTTTTTTTTTTTAAAGATTTTATTTATTTATTTGAGAGAGAGAGAATGAGAGAGAGCACGAGAGGGAAGAGGGTCAGAGGGAGAAGCAGACTCCCTGCTGAGCAGGGAGCCCGATGTGGGTGGGACTCGATCCCAGGACTCCAGGACCATGACCCGAGCCGAAGGCAGTCGCTTAACCAACTAAGCCACCCAGGCGCCCTGAAACTTTGGATTTCTAACACGTTCCCAAGTGATGCTGATGCTGCTTATCTGAGGACCACACTTTGATAACCACTGCCCTAAAGAATGGCTGTTACGTCAAAGCCATAGCTGAGATTTCTATGGACACTAATCTCTTTTATTTATATCCAGCAGGGTAATGATTGATAGCCAATGATGCCTGCAAGATTTTAGCATATGATTTGCAAATCCAGTCCTAGATATTTACTGTGTGAATCATTTTCCAACCATCCAGAACTTCCAGGAATTCGTGGACACCAAACCACACACTTCTCAAAGCCTTCCCTAAAAGGAAAGCTTAAGAGAAGCCCAGAGGATATGAAGTAAAGACATTCAAAAATAAATTCAACAATTACTTCATAGCAGTATTATCAAACCTTGACATAACCCAAGGCCATATGAAATATACTAGAAATTGACTACACAGCAAAATCTAAGTAATTCAGAAAAAAGTAAGATGACCCAGCAAAACTGTGGGAAATTTTTTTAAAAAATAAATCTTAGTACTTCTTTTAAAAACTACTACAATTGAAGACTAATAGGAAAAAGGAGGAAAATTCAGTTAAAATTGTTCCACATTATAAAATACAAGTAAAAATTCAGAATTTTATCACCTACTCAAAAAGATTTGCACTCAAAATTCAATGAATTAAATATTTGTTGAAAGTATACTCTGGGCAAGGCATTATTGGAATGAAATATACCCCTCATGGACTCAAGGATGTCCACAGCATGAGTTGATAAGTATCATAATAGGAAAACAAATATCATACTGAACACAGAAGGAAAACAGACCATACACGGGGGAAGTTAGTTCTGGGATGGACCTGTAAGAATGGAAGGGCATCCCAGGTGACAGCATGGCAAACACCAAGTTCTAGAAGCAGAAATAGCTCAGAGAATATTGGGGAAAGGTTGTAAAATGTGCGAAGAATAGAAAAGGCCCTTGGGATTATAGTGAAGGGTGAGACTATAAGGTGGGAGGGCATGACCATGTAAGACCCTCAAAGGTTGCCTATACGATTTTGGCATTTGTATCACATTTAACAGGCACTAAATGAATGAAGCTTTATCCTAGACAGGAACCAGAGCATCCCTCTCAGAATGCAAAATGTAGGCATAAATATAGTAATACCAGATGTCAAATATGAAAACTTTCTTGAGGTTCACACAACATGGTAGAACAGGTAGCAACAGAAATCACATTTTTTTATTGCATATATTCTTACTCTCTCCCCATAATCAGGCACTAGGCAAGAGTCAGCGGAGGATCCCCAGATGAGGCTCTATGGGCTGAGTTACAGGGGATTCTAATACTGTGCCCCCTATTGGAAATAACTGCCAAAAACCAGCAAACTACTCAACGTTGTCCAATACTGGTGGGAAAGGCAATGAAAACTTAGGCATAGGCTTAAGAAATCACAGCTTCCACCCAGGAAACCAGGTTGTCGAGTTCCATGGCACATACCTTTGTTGCCACTTGTGTGGCCTACTTGCACGTGGTATCTCTTCAGAGGTGAAACCCATGTATTTCGCGGCAGTAGGATGAAGGACAGGTGGGGTGGAAACAAGCTTGTTTACAAGAGGCCAAAATACAAAACAACCAAACCTGTTTAAAATTATTTACCTAAAAGTTTTATTCTAGTATCAAACGAACATAAAGGGCCAAGGAAAAAAATAAAGTATATCTAATGAGGTTCTCAAGGGGCCATCTTCACAGCCACCACACGGTCCAGGCTACCACCACTCTGGCTCACCTTGAGACTACAGTAGCCTCCTAGTGCCCAGCTTGCTTGGGTCAGCCCTTGTTGATGTTGTCCCTGCAAGTATTAACAGCACTTCCTCTCACTCTCAGAAATGTCCCAGTTTGGATGAAGTATGGTCACGTCTCATTTATTCCCACCTCACTTCAATTCTTTCTCCCCATCACAGGCAAAATGATATTACATTACTACAGTCCTTGATTCCTTCCAGCTTAAAAACCTTCCTTGGCTTCCACTGTGTTGACGCCTTCCAAAGCCTACCCTGCTATACTCATTCCTGCACCTCCCTTCTATCCACACCAGAATTCTTTTGTTCCCCAAGGACACTGGAAACTTCTGCCTGGAATCCTCACACATGCTGTTCCTGCTACCAAGAATGCTCTTCCCCATCATCTCCCTTTCCTTGCCAATTCTCACTCACTGTTTGGAGCTCAACCAAAAAAAAAATCACTTCCTCAGGAAAGCCCTCCCTGATTACCTATTACCTTTATAACCCTGTGTGACTAAATACTTGGGTGTCTGGTTGTTTAATGTCTGTCTCCATGGAACACAGTCTCTGAGTGCAGGGATTACAATGGGGTTTGCTCACTACCGAATCCCCAAGTGCCTCAAACAGTGTCCTCCATATGGCAGATGCTTAATTAACACTGCTGGATAAATGAATTCACTTATCAGATCACAAGTCATAATTTTTGGTGTGGAAAATAAAGCTATCACTTGTAAACAGCCTGCATTTTGTTCACTGGTGTAGTAATTTCCTATTGCTGCTGCTACAAATTCCCACAAACATAATGAATTGAAAAACAATACAAATTTTCCACACTATACTTCTAGAGGCAAGAAATCCAAAATGGACCTCATTGGTTAAAGCAAGGCATCAGCAGAACCACATTCCATCTGAAGACTCTGAGAGAGAATCCCTTCCTTTGCCTTTTCCAGCTTCTAGAGGCCACCTGAATTCCTAGGCTCATGGGCACATTCCATCTTCAAAGCCAGCAATCACGTTACTCTGAGCTCTTCTTCCATCATACCATATCCTCTGACTCTAACTCTCCTGCCTCCTTGTGATTACAGTGGGCTCACCCAGATAATCCAGGATAATCACCCCATCTCAAGATCCTTATTTAATCATACCTGCAAGATCCTTTGCCATGTAAGGTAACACAATCACAGGTTTCAAGGATTAAGATAGCCACATCTTTGGGGTGGAGGGCATTAATCAGCCTATAAAATTGGCTTTAAATGTACCTTTTTCCTCATAAGAATGACAAAAACAATAACAGGAATGAGAGTCTATTATAGTTCTATATCTTAGAGAATCATGAAAAGTCATCTATAGACAAAGAAAAGAGTAGCAGCATGAAAATAAACACAATTTGCTCTCTTCTTGGAATAATTTCTCATCTCAAATGATTTGCTCAATTCAAAGCAAATGCCTTAATAGCCAAATGTGGGATGTAGGAAAATGGCACATACACCTGAAGAGGATACTTTCCCTTGAGTGGGATTTTTTATAAACTCAACTGGATAAATGGATAGCAGATAACTTAATTCAGTTAAACTTCCTAAGTTTTATACCAACAATCCACAAATGCAATTCTATGAGATAGACTAACATCAAAGGTCTTGACCCATGGTTCTCAACAAATTTTAGACCATGAACCCTGGAATTTCTAGGATATTCAGGTAGTTTAAGATATGAAGACAGAATAGTTTCAGTTGGGACATGGATGCCATGACACATAGCGGTAGCAGCATTTTCCCTATAGTCCTGAAACAATTAATTCTTCCTGTTGTCCTTTAGAGTTTACAGTGGAATTAAGTGCTTTCACAAAGAGCCTCCCCTGTCTGGAATCCTTTGGTCTATTCCACTCCTCCCCCCTTTTCAAGGAACAAGGCATACTCAAGTCACATACTGTATTCTACTAAGATCTGATCTCTTTCTTAAACCCACCGCCATGTAGTGAGTTATATCCAGAAGACTTTCTCCCATCCAGGCAATTGCTTATCCATGCAGAAAAGCAAGCTGGATTTCATCCAGAGACTACATTCCCTGTCTTTTATTTCTTAGGTTTGGCTTTTTTCCTCCTCTTTTAATATATTTTTACCTTATGCATCCAAAAATTATTCAACAAATATCACTGAGTGTCTATTCAATACCAAACTGAACACTGAGTCATAATAGTGAACAAGATAGGTATGGCCTCTGTCTATATGGAGTTTACAGTCTAATGGGGAGACAAAATTAAGCAAAAATTATACCAACAGTTGTAATAATAATACTTGCCATGGAGAAATCACAGAAGTCACAAAATGCTATACATGGGCAAACTCTGACCAAGAATTTTAGATAGCTGCCAACATTCTTTTTTAAATAAGGAAATTTCACAATAAAATAAGGATTTTCTGTTATACCTCTTAAAAATTAGCTAGAGTTGAGCAACAGCTGTCCTTTTTTGATAAGGTATATGGTTTCTGGTTTTCCACAATCCTCAGTACTCCTTTCTGTCTCTCTGACACTGAGCCCAAAGTCTAGTCACTGTCATCATATTTATGCTGCTTTTTTTTTCCTATAGACCTGCTGTGCTAGTCTATTATAGTAGCCACTAGCTACATGTAATTATTTAAATTTAAATTTTAATTAATTAAAAACTAAATAATAACTAAAATTCCAGGTCTTCAGTTGCACTAGCCACATGGGGTACTCAAAAGCCACATGTGGCCAGTAACTACCATAATAAACTAGGCAGATATAAAACACACCCATCATCACAGAAGATTCTGCTATCAACAGTCCATTTCATCCTTGGCTCCTACAGGCATACCAATTTGCAAGCCCTGCTATAGGATGATACAAAATTGTTTAAAGAGGAGAACCAGGGGCACCTGGGTGGCACAATCAGTTAAGCATCCAACTCTTGGTTTCGGCTCGGGTCATGATCTCAGGGTCCTGAGATCGTGCCCCATGTTGGGTACTGCACTCAGCGCAAAGGCTACTTGAGACTCTCTCTCCCTCTGCCCTTCCCCCGACCCCCTCTCAAATAAATAAATTAATTTAAAAAAAAAAGAAGAAGAAGAGAACCAAATTGGATCAAAGAATTTAAGAATTCAAGGAAGGCTCCCCAGTGGAAGTGCCCACAAAGCTGGGATCTGAAAAATGTACCAACATTAGTTGTCTGAAGGTAGTTGAAAGAAAAGTGATCTAGGCAGAGAAGACAATGTATAAGGAAATGTAAGGTGAGAATTTATCCTTACAGAAATCTTTCCTCATGATCTCAGCTCACTTCATATCTCCATACTAAAAAATATCCTTGGTTAGCACCTATCTAAGCAACAGAGGGCCATATATAAATTCAGAGCTTCAGATAAGATATTGCCATACTTTTTTTTCCTCAAGTAACACTTGAGAAACCATCTCCATTTGAAGAGCACGTACCCAGAAAATCAAATTTTCTCCCTCTCTGTTTCAGGATGATAGTTTCCAATCCTGAGACTATCAAAGCCCTAAATGTGAAGGCCATCTGCTGAGCAGGCTGTTTCCAGGGGAACAGCAAATGTTCTTCTTGAGTGGATTGCACTGTGATGCTTTTCTGTTCTAAAGGACAGTGACTTCTCTGTAGGGGAAGGCATCCTCAATTTTCTAAGAACTCACATCTTGCATTTAAGAATTTGCATTGAGAAAATGATGTGCTTTAGGAGCTGTTTTAGATCTCCCACTGCCAAAAGCCTGAAAGCCAAGTTTTCGCCAACAGTTTCTCCAGTGCTGGGGTCTATTTATTATTTGAGGAATTTCTGCACCCTTGGCTTGATGAGAATAGAGAAGCAGGTCTGATCTTTCCTCTGAGGGGAGACCCTGCCTTTCTGATTCCATGCAACCAGCCTCTACTAAATAACAATTATGTCCAAGGTTTCATCAGTTCTTTTGGGAATAGAGAGAAAAACAGATGACCAAGCACTGTCCTCAAAAGCTCACAGCAGCCCAGGGGTAAAGCCAGACATGTAAACAAGCATAATCCCTCCAATCAATGGAAAAACAGACACATGTTACAGGTGTTAAATGAACAACCAACACACATGTTGGTAAAAACATGAAGGCAAGTCAACATATGAAACCTACAGGGGAACCATCTCTCAGTTCTTCCACTGGCCCGCTCACAAGACCATCCAGGTGCGGTTATTTGAGGTAACAACAAACCCAACCTGTCACTCCCCAGTGTAAGCCCTTCTGCCCACTTGCTTCTCCCAGATCCTTGAAACCAACAGGATTCAAGATTTTATTCCCCTCAACAGACTCCCAAACCCACAGAATACCTGCCTGTGCCTAACGCTACATTTCATACTTCATTAACCTGGTATTTTTCCAGCGTCAGTGGGGATCTCCATCACCCCGCCAGATGACGGCATCACCCTTCCTGGACTCCACATGTGTTTATTGCAAGAAGAAATATAAAATCCTCCACACTCGAGCTCTTCCAGTTGGCCTGTCTAATACTTGCTTGTACTTTCATCTTTACTGTGAAGCAACCTTGTTAAAAAATTTATTTTTCAGGTGCCACCATGGATAAATCGGCCTTTTGATCAAGGAGAAAGCATACGTGAAATTGAGAAAGGACACGTTTTCCTTTCTCTGGGAAGGTTTTGGGGATGTCAGTCACTGTAAAAATCTTTTCTCGGGACTGCTGTCCACATCTGCAAACTGTTCCTGTAAGGTCTATGCAGAAATCCATTTCAGTATACAGCTTTGCTCCACGATAAGCAATCTTCCCTGGAAAACGCCAGTCCCGGCCGGGCTCCTCAGCTGAACTATAAAGTCACGTTGGTTTTTTTTTTTTTCTTCTATGACAGGACAGAAGGAAGTGATTCACACACCTGAATTCCCTGAAATGGAAAATTTCTCACAGGAGAGTATTTTGATAGCTTTTCTTTCTTTCGAAGTCACGACGTACATGTGAGTTTTTAAAGGTTCCCTATCCAACTGAGAAAGAAAACTTGAGATGGGATAATGATAATGTGAATAATACATTATTTAAATGATTTCTGTCTTTCCATTTTTCCCCTTTTTTGTACTTTATCAGAAGCAAACATCTTTGCAAGTCATAAGGTAGATGGAACAAATTTGTAGTTTCTGAAGATCATAATGCCTGTACCACTAGTTAGCTGTGTAATGTTGTCCAAGCCCCTAGACCTCGGACAGAGAGGCCCTTTTCCTGGGCCACACACTAGATGGCTTCACACAGGACAAACTCCAAAATGCAATTTTTTTTCTTTTCAACATTATAAGGAAGTTTTGTTAGTTTTTTTATTTGGTAACTGCCCAAGCCTATAGGAGGGACTCCTTAGCTGAACTTGACCCCCAGGCCAAAGGATACGGAGATGAGAGTCCATGAGAGGATGAACCACAGACTCTGCCCTTGGAAACCAAGGACAAAATAAGTGTCTCCCAGATAACTCTGTCCCCTCCCTTCCCCTTGCTCAGAGGATATAATCTGAGAGGCACTTAGAAACCCCTGGAAGGCCTGAATCAGACAAGTAAGGCCTAGAGGTGGAATAGCTGCCCAACACACCTCCCTGGAGAGCTCAAGCAGGTCATCCTCATTTGGGGCTCAGTGGGTCCAGGAGTCTTGGGCCTGACCCCAGCTCTTACCCTATCCTGCTCTAGCAGACCCACAGTGCAGCCCTGGAGAGACTGCGGTCCCTGCTGCCTCCAGGGTAGAAAGCAGGCAGAGTTTGATTTGACCTTTAGCATATTTAGATATTTGGTCTGTGGGTCTCAATTAGCATTTGCTCTGGCCCCACAAAGGGTAGGGGCTGCCTGACTCTGTTCCTGTGTAAAAATAAGAGGACTCAACTAAATTGCTCTTTGGTTTGGGCCTGCTCTAAAAAGTCATTATATTTTTCACTTAAGTACTTTAAGGTAAAGCAAAGTAAAAAATGCAATTCAAGATGTCAGAAAAAAAAAATAATAACATTTATTTTTCCAGAGTTATTTCAAGAAGAAATCTTTGAATGAATTGCAGCTTCTGGTTTGCCCTTTCCTACCTCTCAGGTTGCAGGCCTTATGAAAAGAATGTCATTAAGTAAAACTAGTTTGAAATACCTTGGAATACACACACATACACACACAATTCCACAGATACCACACTGTAAAATTCTCCATGTGGCATAAGAATCACAGTTTATCTCTCTCTAATGACCAATTGGCAATTAATATATAACCACCTTCTTGCACTGAAGACCTTTTCTAAAATACACAAGAGGAAAAAACTATGTAGAGATTATTTCAAGACTCAGCATTCAAACAATAAAGAGGATAAATAAATGAAAGCTATGCCAAAAGGAGCCAAAGACCACTAATACTGAAGAGTATTTACTATTATTACTTAGGAGGATTAACTTAGAAACATTTAGAGATGTCAGTTGTGAAATACTAATCTGAATTTTAATTCTTCTGATTTTTTATAATAATTACAAAGACAGATGTGCTTACTATGCATGCTGCCTAAACTATAAGCACAGTATAAGAAACAGCTTTCCTCTTCTGATGGGGGCATAAATAATGTTTCTATATTATGTTGTGTTCTCATATATCATGAAACTGGTTGAAATGTATCTCTAGCTACCGTAAATCATAAATACAGTTAAGCAGAACCTCCTCCTCGAATGTAGAAAATAAGCACACAGCAATAAAATCCAGAGTTACACATGATTTGAGTGTGAGTTTCTTCATAGTCCATTTTAATTGATTTATACAGACAGGAAAAAGGGAGAACATTAAACCTTTTACAAACCTTCCCAAGCTCTCCTAATTAGGCCAGTCCTGCATAAAGAACTTCGTAGTTTTAGAGAATCTAAGAGCAATGAAATAAAAATGAAATAAATTGGGGAAAAACACATATATTCCAACACCTGTTCTCAAATTTTGTGCTTCTAACAAAGGGAATGTTATAGGTAATAGACACAGTGGGCTATGACCAGGCTCCTCACTAGACAACAGAATGGTATTTCTGAAATTTTGGTCCATATTTTACCTTTATGAAGGAAATCTGTGAAACAAGTCAAAATTATCAAAGAGCATGGGAAACGCTGTGTTTGGCATGAGAAGTTTATTTAATAGAACATTAACTCATGTGAAGTAGCCAATCTCTTTCAGGACTTAAAGTATTAGTTTAAAAAAATGCATTTCCAATCTTTATTTAAAATGTTCTCAGAATCTTTGTGTCTAGTAAGTTGCTGAGTAAACATAAAAGTAAAAACTAAAATATCTATAGTAAATGACCCTGTTTTAGAAAACACTGAGAGGGGGCACCTGGATGGCTCAGATGGTTAAGCATCTATCTTCCGCTCAGGTCATGATCCCAGGGTCCTGGGATCGAGCCCCACATTGGGCTCCCTGCTCAGCAGGGAGTCTGCTTCTCCCCCTCCTCTGCTTCTGCCCCTGCTCATGCTCTCTCTCTCTCTCTCTCTCTGTATCTCTGTGTCTCGAATGAATAAATAAAAAGAAAAAAAGAAAAGAAAACACTGAAAGGCGGTGCTAAAGCAGCTACCATATTTCTTCTGAATCCAAGCCACCAACAATTGTAAGTCACATCTTAATTTATACCTTCAGAGAAAGGAAAATCTTATAATAACACCATCAACTGTGAGATTCATCCCAGTTTCAGAGATGCTAACATGTGTAAAATAAATCATTAAAATATGGAAAACACATCCAACTCTTACACTGGAAAAAGTGAGAATGAACATTTGTCTATAATGACCACTTAGCAAATATTTGTAAAATACATGAAAAAATTAATAACTTCACAAACAACTTTCTTGATAGGAAAGTGGAACAAAGAACAGTTCTATGTATGTGATCATAGAGACAAACAGATAACCCTCCGTCATCAAGCCTCTCCCCTACTACTCTGAGCCAGCCTTCTCTCCCACCTCAGTTCCTACAATGTTGACAGTAAAAAGCACAAACTTGAACAACTAGTTTTATATGCATACACATATACTTATATATACACACTCACCCATACTCTAGACCAGAGGTCATCAAACTGTGACACACAAGGTAAACCAGGCCACCAGTTTTGTTAATAAAGTTTTATTTGAACATAGTCATGCTTACTTATTTATGTATCATCTATGGCTGCGACAACCACACTACAATGGCAGAACTGAGTAACTACAAGAGACTGAATGGTCAGCAAAGCCTAAAATATTTATCATCTGCCCCTTTAAGAAAAAGTCTGCTTAGCCATGCACTATAGCGTAAGGTCCTAGAGGACAGGGTCTATATTATAAACTGGTCTTACTCTCCCACTAGTCTCTGGCACCAAGTGAAAAAAATTAATGTATGCTTAGTGTCAGAGATTTTAGAAATCGAAGGGGAGCATATCTCTAAATCAATCTGAAAGGTCTTCTAAAGGCTAATTTCCATTTCTAGAGGAAGCTCTTTGCCTTCCATTTTACCCTTTTTTTTTTTTTACAGGTTAAGATCTAGTCTATAAATCAGTCCCACACTAGCTATATGACTAATAGAGTAACTCCATTTATCTCCCTGATTAAGTTCATTAAACAGACACTTTGAGGACCATCAATTGCGTTTCACACAACAAACAATATATAACAAAGAAGCATTAACGACCTAACAGCAATTCAAGGCATCAATCATTTCCCAGACATCTGTTGTGCATGCTCTCTATGCTACTCTAGATAATGAGCTACCAAATAGAATTAGACACAGCCCTACCCTCAAGGAGCTAAAAGTCAATTGAGACTTCATCTCCTTAGACTTATTTCAAAGTAAACACATTGTAATAGCATGATAGCAAACAGAACCTCAAGTTGATGACAAGGGAAAGACCCACTGAGTTATTTAATCAGAGCTCTGGTACATTGTGCAAAAGCCCTGTGTCAGATAGAAGAATGTACAGTCATGGCTTCTTACCTTGAGCTGTATATAATACAAGGACAAGGGTATTGCTGTGACCAGATGTAACAGAAGGCAAATGGAAGAACACAATCCTCTGGGCCCCTCAAGAGGGAGAGATTAATTCTGACAGAACTGGGTTGAAAAAGAAATAAGAGAAGATCTTGTGAAGAAAGTTTTTGAGTAGATTTTAAAAGAGAAGATATATTTCCATAAGAAAATCTTTTGGGATGAGGGAGGAATAAAGGCACAAAGATAGGGCAGCACAGTGCCTAGTATGTCTGTACTTGGTCTACAAAAAGAGCTATTACGTATTAATCAATGTTTACTTATTGAGCGCCCACTCTGTGCTAAGTGATACATCCGGGAGCAAAACAAGTTCTCTTTAGAGGCAAAAAAAAAACTGCCTCTAAAGTTGGCTTCATATTCTCCTCACTCTGGTATGAGGAGAGCACAGTGGGGATGAGGAATATGGGGGCAGACAAAGTTCAATGGGTAGGTTGGAGACCACTGTCAAATACGTGGGACGCCGGGTCAAAGAGGTTGGATTCTATTTTAAAGAATATTTATAAGATTTTCTTAACATTTATATAAAGGGATCCTGGGTGGCTCAGTCGGTTAAGTGTCTGCCTTCGGCTCAGGTCATGATCCCAGGGTCCTGGGATGGAGCCCCGCATCGGGCTCCCTGCTCCACAGAGAGTCTGCTTCTCCCCCTCAGACTGCCCCCCTTCCCGTCTCTGTCTCATGCATGCGCTGTCTCTCTCAAATAAATAAAATCTTTTTAAAAATTTATTAAAAATATATTTATATAATAATAAATATATATTTAATACATTATAAGTTCTGCTTATGTTCTAGGGCACTACAGATCATTCTAACACTAGATGAATCTTCTAAACCAATTGTATTCATAGCAAAGTACATAACAGAATGTGAATTCAACTCACAAGAAAAGTACCACGACTCAATCTCAAACGTTTGAACTTGATCATTTTAAGATATACAGAAGGGACCTAGTATATGTTAGTATACAGCCAATGTACTGCTGGCTATGAATTAGAGGTTATTTCCAAATAACCTAAATTTAATACTCTACATAATTTACCAGCCATATATTTGTGTGTGTGCATATTTGTGTGTATTAATGAACACAATACCTTTAGTTTTATTTTAAAAGCAACAGAAGCTCCTCCACTACCTGAAAGCTTCTTCATAAGATAGCTCCAGAAGTAGCAGGAAGAACACGCCTTTTAGCAGCTTAATCCCTAAATAGTGTCCCCATGGTTTCTCAAGCTTATTTCACCACTGTCTTGTGTCCTATTTCCTAAAAGCAAACTTCCCTTACCTTTCCTGAGTGGCATTTCTTCCCTACCCATCACAGTAAGTCTATTCCCTAGATTCTTTTTTTTTTTTTTTTAGGATTTTATTTATTTGTTTGAAAGAGAGAGACAGTGAGAGAGCACAAGCAGGGGGAGCAGCAGAGGGAAAAGGAGAAGCAGACTCCCCACAGAGCAGGGAGCCTGAAATGGGGGCTCGATCCCAGGATCCTGGGATCACTACCTGAGCCAAAGACAGACGCTTAACCGACTGAGCCACTCAGGCACCCCTATTCCCTAGATTCTTAAGTGAAATATTTATCTTCATGAATTATCTTCCATTAGTCTACCAGGGTAATTTAATATTTCAACTTTTATTGGCTAATTTATCTTCACTTACTTGTGCTTATTAGGCTCTAGGGTTTCTCAACCTTGATACCATTGACACTGGAGGTCAAATGATTCTGTGTTGTGGGAGCTGCCCTGTGTATTGTAGGATGTTTAGCAGTATCCCTGGCCTGTACCCACTAAATGCCAATAGTACACCCACACCCACACCCACCACATTGTGATAACCAACACTATCTCCAGTCATTGCCAAATGTCTCCTGGGAGCAGAATCATTCCCTGTTAATAGCCACAGCTCTAAATTTATTAGTTCCATTTTATATTAATACTAAGAGGTAATATAAATTCAGGTTTACAATTGGCCGAGATTTACAACTGGCCAATCGTGTTTATAAATTAACTCATTCAGTCCTCACAATATCCTATTTTATTTATTTTATTTTTTTACAATATCCTATTTGAAAGATGAGGAAATAGAGAAGATAAGTGGCTTGTCTAAGGCCACACTGTTACTAAGTGGTAGAATCTTTTATTGAACCTGTGTCCACTGATGTCAGACCCTTAGCTCTTAACTACTACACCATTTTGCCTTTATGGAACTGCACAAAATTGACAGGAATAGACCAGGTACAGTCTCTCTCCATGGCTTCCCTATTTTATGATCCAGAGCCATCCAGGAGACCCACCACGCATTTAAGAATACATCATTTGCATAGCAGGAGCTCTTGCATCTTCCCAGGAGTAAAAATTCAATGACAACTGGTATGGTTTGGGCATGGACCAATCCCACAGATGCGGATGAACAACCCATATGAGTATGATTAGTCATCTGATGTCTATAGGATGAATGTAAGCTCCATTTTCCTCAACTGAAGTTTTGTTTTGCCCAAGCAGGCACTGCCTTAGTCAAAAGCATGCATTCAGAGAGCACCTGCAAGGTGTAGAGCACTAAAAAATGGGCATAAGTAGGGGAACCTGGGTGGTGCAGTCGGTTAAGTGTCCGACTCTTGGTTTCGGCTCAGGTGGTGATCTCACAGGTTCATTAGATTGAGCCCCACGTTGGGACCACCTCACACTCTCTCTAAAATAAATAAATCTTTGGGAAAAAATGGGCATAAGTACCCAAAAAAAGCAAGAGATGAGATCTTTAAGAAATTTGAAATCTCATGGGTGAGGCAAAACACCCAGCTACAAAATGACATTACAGTATATTACACAGCAAAAGCTAATTTCAACTAAAGGTGAGAAAAATCTCAAATTCACTACATCAAAAGTTAGAATTTCAGAATATTTTTCTTAAAAACATTTTTTAAAGCAAGTAATCAATCAGGTTAATAAAATGTAGCGGATGAAGAGTACTTATTTAACAGATATTACAATGACCTGAAATTCATCTATCAATTTGTTTATAATGAATACAGTTTTCAATTATGCATGAAAGCTATTTGTGCTCCTTAATAGGATAAACGTTTCCTTTATGCTCCAGTGTCATCTATTAATTCACTTAGCAAATCCTTTGCAAAGACAAACTTTTGCTCAGCCCATACAATCTGGGTTTAACCCATTTAAATCAGTGGGTTATGAATTAATTAAGCTTTTACATGAGAAATAATTGACCTCACAACTATTAGAACTGACCAGGAATAAAGTGGGGGGTTCTCAGCCAATCTTCTCTGCACAGTAAAATCATCTGGGCCTCATTTCCAGTGATTCTGACTTAATTGATCTGGGTGGGACTTGCGTGTCTGCATTTTTAACCTCCTTGGCTTGGCTTGTTCTTTTTTTTTTTTTTTTCCCTCCTTGGCTTGTTCTAATAAGCCCCAAAGCCGAGAACAACTGGGTTAAAGGAATGTCACTGAAAAGGGAGAATCAGAAAACACCAGGCACACTGCAGTACATAGTGTAGGCTCTTGCACCCCAGAGTCTACAGCTCTTCTACCAACTCCTACTCTGTGATCTTGAGCTGGTTACTGTGTCTCTCTGATCTTTGGTTTCTTCATCTGTAAAATAAAGATGTTCAATGGAATAAATGGGGAAACAAATATAAAGAGCTTAGCACACTCCCTGAAAGTGCTCAGTGTATTTTGGAAATTATTGCAGGCTTGCCGAAGAAGTGACTTTTGAGTTGAGTCTTGGCCTTGAGATAAAAATAAACTTATATGCCTCATTCCTTACCAATTAATTTCTGTAAAAAGAGAGATATTCACAGAATTCAGGGCTTTGCTGTGTGGACTTCCTGTTTATAATTCACATACAAGTTAATGATCAACTTTGTATTTGCCCTTCAGGCATCCAGAATCCAACTGATGTGTTACACTTTGCCACTTGAATCTTTGAGGTCCCTGAAATACTTCCGACATCCCTCCCATCCTTTACAACAATTACAAAAACATTTGCACCACCTCCAACTGCTAAGATATGTTCTCATCTACATGCTTCATTGCAATAACTAATTCTGCAAACACAATAAAGTAAGTTCCAGTCAGGGCTGAATTTTTTACAGTATTAGTTATAAACCCCTAAAATAATTTATAATGGAAATTATGAGATGTCCTTCACTATGGAGGATATTAGTCGTAGGCCCAACGACAGAACATGTGTTCATGCGCACACACAACTGCATGTACGCAATACACATACACAGAAAAGGGTTCTGTTCACTTAACTCAAATTTATTCAGAACAGTTTTATGTTATTTATTTTCATGAGTTTTAGACAAGATCTTTTTTAGCACATTACAGAGGCCTGGAGGGGCTTTCTGCATAAAAGACAAAGCCAAGCACTGTTAATGCAAAGTACAGTAACTCAGTGTTTTGAGAAACATGGCCAAACATATTTGAATATGAAGCCATCAGGCCAAGAAATCTTGGTGTCTAGAGCTGAGAACAAAACTAGCAGTTGAGTTCTCATTATCAGGAGATTTCTTACTACCTTGTGGCCACTTGGCCCAGTCTATCTCTACCTTACAAAGATTCATATGCACATTCCACAAAATATTTGGACAAGAATATTTCATATCTTTCATGTGGTGGTAAAACATAAGCCATGAGAAAATGCCATGGAAAGGACATCTATCCCCCATTTTCATCTGAAAATGCCATAGAAAGGACATCTATCCCCCTCAGGTTGCTCTGAAGATTAAATAAGCTAATACATGTAAAATGCTTGCTTGGCACCGTGCCTGGAACAATGAGCACTCAATACACACCAACTATGATTATTATTATGTTTAACTGACATTTTCATTATAAACCACACTCACAAAATCTGCATCAAAATTCTCAAACAGATACTCAAAGAAGAGTACAACATACAAACTATCCTAAAAATCTAAGGCCCAAAGATTAGCTAAAAACTAGGGCCTGTGCCATGCTGAACACTGTGGAGGAAAAGCTAAGAGAAAACACAAAACATGAAGCAAGAGATGGTAGCAGATCTGATAGTAATGCTAAGAAAATCACAATTCAGATAACTTACCTTTAGGAAGTGTAAGAATTTTAATGTCCTCAGGGTCTATTTGGGGTTCAGAAAGAATCTTTCAATGGAATAAGATCTTAGAGGCCTTACAAAGATTTCACCTTCAAAAAGTAGCATTGAAAGAGCAAGATGAGACTCCAGTCACAGAGTTTGGCTTGTCATCCCCACCCCCAATATACGCATATATTTCAGGTAATTCGGGAAGCTATTCAGGAAGCCTCTTCATTATACTTTTAAAAGCTCCCTTTCCATCATTAAAAAGGCACACATTTCTAATAGGTAAACATCCTTCAGTTGAACAAACTCGAAGCATGACTATTCCTACGTAAAGTTGCCTTCATTTTCCAAAACTCCTGGGCACACTTAAACCAACGTGTGAAATTCCATGAACTCCAGGGAGGGGGTGCAGGGGGATGCTAATGTGCTTAAGCTTACAACAGTGAGACCCAGTGAAAGACAGACTAACTGACTAACCCACAGACCAGCAAAATCTTAATGCCTAGTAGCAAATCATTTTTAATAAAGAACCAATCAAAAATTTACTAGAACATGAAGGAGACTTTAAGAGACCACTTAACACAGCCTAACTAGAGAGTCAGACCTTCTGACGATGGACTACCACCTAAGCACAATAATATTTCAGTGATCTCTAACAAAACATACATGTGTCACAGCTGAAGACACTTCTTACCAATCCTAGAAACTAAGTTCCCAACTGCCATCAGATTCCCTGACAGCATCACAGTTCTAGATTTCAAGCTGATCAGTAGAACAACCGAAATGTCCAACTAAACTTTGTCTGGTTAAAGTCTGACTTAAAATGTGAAAAAATAAGACACATCAATATTGTTCAAATCATATTTTTTTACAAAGTTATTTGCTCTAGTGAGAAAAAAAAACATATTATTTAAAACTTGGTTGTTATTTATTCCTACAATTGACACGACTTTTATTTTAAATAGCTTGCAAAATGTTACCAGAATGGCCTTAAAATCAATTTCATAACTGATCACTCCTAGGACATGCAAAAAGCGATGTCCAAAAAGGTCCAAAGAGAAACTAGTTGAAAATAAAAAGGAAACCTCATTCAAGGGTGCCATCTAGTGGGAAAATCAGGTGGCTGTCATGTTGCTAAGCAACCTTTGGATGGCATGTTTAAAAACCCCAGAATCTTGAAGCTTGGAAAAAACTTAGTTCAGTGTTTCCCAAAATATGCTCCTTGCTAACAGGATTCTGTCATCAAACATATTTAAGTCATGCTGGGTGAAACACTGGAAAATATGTCTTTACTACAGAGTATCTCACAGCCTAGCATAAGCTCACATACATTGGGAATCTCCAAAGGGGAATGTGGCATTTGTCCCATGTATTTGATCAGGGAAACTCTTTACTTGTGGTTGCCTCTGAACTCCTCAGAGAGCACTGGAGTTTCTCAAAACAACGTTTAGGAAATGCTGATTTAATCCAACTCCTGCCTCCACATTTTACACATAAGGTTTCCAGCAATTTAAGTAACTTGTCCTGGTTCCCAGTACTGCCTATAGCCTGTCAAGCCTACAGGTCTGTCTTGTAACCTGAGGGGTGAGCAGAAGTGACCTGAAGGAGGTAGGCTACAGGACACTTTCCTCTGCCCCTCTCCTCTAGCATTAAAATTCTATTGTGGAGGGGCACCTGGGTGGCTCAGTTGGTTAAGAGACTGCCTTCAGCTCAGGTCATGATCCTGGAGTCCCGGGATCGAGTCCCGCATCGGGCTCCCTGCTCAGCGGGGAGTCTGCTTCTCCCTCTGACCCTACCCCCTCTTGGGCTCTCTCTCTCTCTCACTCTCTCTCTCTCAAATAAATAAATAAAATCTTTGAAAAAAAATTTTTTTAAATTCTATTGTGGAAGGTCTTGAGGCTTCATTTTAAGTGCCTATGAGGCTGGAAGGACACCCTATTGCACTTAGATAACACTAAGTTTTGATTTAAAAATCTAAAATAATATTCTCCTTTCACGTTCTCATGGTTATTATTTTTTAAATCTGGCTATGGATTGATCTGAATGTCATGTATCAACATGGGTGGTAGTTCATCTCTATAAATTTTATTTTTATAGTTATATTTTTACAGAAACAATTTCAGAGTGTGTAGAAGTTATGTCTGATGTCTCCCATTTTTGTCCCATTTGAGTGTGAGCCTGAAGGACAACCATAATACCTAGTAGTGATTATGGAGATCAAAAATCAAAGAATTAGAGGCTAAAAAAATAAACTCAAAGAAAGGCAAATTTTAAATACTTCCCCTTCTCCAAATACAGCAAATCTTACATAGGATATTAACAATGGGATTACAAAAGCAGCTTCCAAGGATTTTTGCTACAAATTATCCTAAAAAACTAAAATATATTTTCATTTGTAAATAATTTAAAATTTCAAGAACAACAACAAAAAACCAACTGTGGCTGTTGTGTTTATGGGCATCCCAAGGAATCAATGAAGTGCCAGCCTCACAGCTCCTCTCAGAGTACTTTGTTCACCTGTTTCAGTGTTTGTCACTGTTGTACCTTACAAACGGGTTATTCTAAGAAGGAATTATGTGTTCACAAGACTGAAAAATGGGATGATAATAACTTGAATGAAGATTATAGAGTAAACACAAGTAGTAAGTAATAAAGTACCTTTGGTAGTATTGTTGTTGTTTTTTTTTTGTTTTTAAGTAAGCTTCATGCCCAGCATGGAGCCCAATGAAGGGCTTGAATGCAGGACTCTGAGATCAAGACCTGAGGCTGAGATAAAGAGTCAGATGTTTAACCGACTGAGCCACCAAGGTGCCCCTTGTTTGGTAATTTTCAAATCATTTTAGTCGTTATATAACATCACTACTAGTTTTATATTTGGAAATTATTAAGTTTTATCTTATTCAAAAGTTTTCCCTTAATTGGGTGCCTGGGTGGCTGAGTCGATTAAGCGTCTGCCTTCAGCTCAGGTCATGATCCCGGGGGGTCCTGGGAGTGAGCCCCGCATCGGGCTCCCTGCTCAGGAAGAGCCTGCTCCTTCCTCTCCCTCTGCCCTTCCTCCCACTCATGTTTGCTTGCTCTCTCTCTCTCTCTTTCTCTCTCAAATAAATAAAATCTTTTTAAAAAAAGTTTTCTCTTATTAAAAAAAACTTAAGTTCCTCTTATTTTTAAAATTTATTTATTTTTTTAAAGATTTTATTTATTTATCAGAGAGAGAGAGAGACAGAGGCAGGCAGAGGGAGAAGCAGATTCCCTGCTCAGCAAGGAGCCCGATGCGGGACTCGATCCCAGGACCCTGGGATCATGACCTGAGCCGAAGGCAGACGCCCAACCGAATGAGCCACCCAGGCGCCCCAAGTTCCTCTTATTTTAAAAAAGGTGGAGGAGTGCCTGGGTGGCTTAGCGGGTGCCTGGGTGACTTAAGTCGGTTAAGCATCTGCCTTCAGCTCAGGTCATGATCCTGGGGTCCTGGAATCAAGGCCCGAGTAGGGCTTCCTGCTCAGCAGGGAGTCTGCTTCTCCCTCTCCCCCTGCTCCTTCTCTTCCTCTCTCTCGCATAAATAAAATCTTTTTTAAAAAAAATAAAAATATAAAGAGAAAAAATAAAAATAAAATAAAAATAATTTTTAAAAGGGGGGAAATTGCTCTCAATATCTTTGGGCATAAAACTTTTTCTGTACTAAGAATTATCTCTAAAGGATAGATTCCAGAAGTAGCATTACAGAATCAAAGGGTAAGACTCATTTATGTTGACAAGCTTTTTCTCCAATACGATTGTCCTAAAAATTTACACCAAATATGAGACTTCTTATCACTCAATTATAAATGAGAGGCTTGAGAGATAACTGTAGGAGTGCAGACCACTCTCAATATAGTCCAGGTGGAACGTGCACAGCATTTGGAAGGCTCTGGAAATGCTCACTTGTTTCCACACACCCTCAGACTTTAATGTAAAGAACCCTCTCCCATTCATGAAATGCAAATTCTAAAAATTTCCAAAACTCAAAAGCCCTAAGTTTTCAAAAGGACTTATGCTTCCAGTAGGTGAAAAAAAGCTCTCAATTAAGACCCAACCTCAAGGTGCTAAGAAGAGATTCAGCACCTACATACAGAATTGGTATTTTACCCAGATTAACAGAAACCCACATGCAAAGTGGAAACAGACCAAAGTACTGTCAGTTTGGTTGGAGAGGTTGGGAGAAGCCTGTGCCCAAGTTTGAAATAGGCACTACTTTGCACCAGAGAACTAGCTGTAATGTCTTGATATCTGCTCAGGAAAGCTATCCACTCTTATTCTGCTCATGGATTACAGCAACATGATGGGATGTGGTAAAACAATTCTAAGAGGTCTGAACTGATATGAAATACTTTCTTGGCCCTTCACATATTTCCCCCCCAATACGATACTCAGCCCAAGAGTTAACTTTCCTCAGGAGTCTCTAAACCACAAAACATGTTTTTTTCACTTCTAAAACTCTTTTGCTTTCTGTGTATTTTCTGACAGGACCCACGAGTATTTCCAAAGGCTTGGCTAGGAGTTGGAATGCACAGCACATTAGGGACAGCTAATTCACTGAGAGAAGGATCCAGCTCTGATTAATTTTTCTTTCCTTACCTTGCTCCGAACAGGATTCCCAACATACCAACTGACCAGCTGACTCTGCCACACAACAGAATAATCATTCATTCATTCAAATATTTATTGTGCTCTTACTATGTGTCAGGCCCCAGGTCAGGTTCTGAGAGTCCAAAATGGATGTTGAACCAATAACTCTAGCCTCATTCATTTACCAGCTCTGTGACCTTGGCCAAGTAAGTTCATTTCTCTGAGCCTCAGTTTCCTTAACTGTAAAATGTGGGATACTAATGGGCCTATCTCAAAATATTAAATAATTGTACATGCCTCCCAAACTAAATGAAATAATATACATAATGAACATGGTTTCCAACCCCCATTAAATATTCAAAAACTATAGCTTAGCCATTAATGTGAACAAAATTGAAAGCATAATTTAGCTGATTCTGGTTAAAAATTATCATAGCAATTAAGAGACAATGTGCAAACTATAACCTTATATTTGATGTACAAAAATATGTTATATCTCTATATCAGAATTTCAATGTAGCCTCCAAATTCCTAATTACAACCCCTACTAAAGAACAAAGGTACAGCAACTTAACCTGGGCAATTAGAAGTAACTCAGCCACCACTACTTAAACATCAGTCTTTTAAGATTCTCTTCTTTCCCATTTTCTCATTTATCCCTAACTTCCTAAATGGGAAAGCAGCCTCTGGGGCATATCTGCCATCTACAGGTAGTGTCTGAGTAGCTGTGCCGCCTTCGATTTGGGTGTTGGTATCTGGCATCAACTGATGACTGCAGTACTCTGAGTCCTTCTCATCCTTGCCCCAGATCTCCCCAAGTCTTCCAATCCTCTCAACATCTGCCATGGCTTCCCAGGAGAGTTCAGGACCTCTCTGGTGCTCTTCCTATACCACACTGGAGCTTGGGTCTCATAAGGCTGTCCTCAGCCCACTGCCACTTCTCCACTCACAAGGCCAGTTGAATGTGCCTCATCAAGTCTCCTGGGGAGGCTCTGGGAAGCAAGCTAAGTTCCCCACTGCTTTAGATTCCTCCTGAATTATCTTCAGAGATTTCTGGATCTGAGGAGACCATATCTAATTCTCCCTTCTCTCTCATGAAATGGGGCTGGGTGCAGGGGAGCTCTTCCCAGATACCAACTCACTTTCCAATTCCAACCACACCCCCTTGGAAAAACAATGGGCCAATATGCTTAAGTACTTACTAGTTGTGTGACCTTGAGAAGTGCTTAATTAACAGTTTCCATATCTGAAAAATTGGGATAATAATAGCCATCTCACAGGGAAACTGTGAGGATTAAATGAGATAATATATGTAAAACCTCTGGAATACGGCAAGTGCTACCCAACCCCTACCACCCTTTCTAGATTGTCCCTTCTACATGACCTCTGGTCACTGCACCATATGTATAAATTGCGCTTGTTCCAGTAATAAATTCCATCCTCCTTGATCTAACACTCCGAAAATTCATTTGCAAACATATGCCCCAAGTTTCTGCCCACAAAAATTGGCAAAACTTTGCAATTCTTTTGGCCTATCATATACCTTAATGCATCATAGTTTAAAATCTTCATCAGGCATGGCAAGCTTGATAACCACCTGCAGTTATGTGGTTTAACCTAAACTAAACCAAATGGCCTTATCCCTATCGCCCCAATCCCAAGGCTCCGTTTCTCAACCTATGTAACTCTTGCAACTCATATTTAAATTTTCACCCAAGTTACAAAAATAGAAACACTTGAGGAACTTAGCTAAGTTCAAGGCCATTTCCCATGGCATCAAGTTCAAGGCCAGATTAATATGTTGCTGCTTTGAGAATTAGAACCAAAGTTGAGGATTTGGCACATTTTACTTTTCAGCCATAGCCTTGTGAGTATGAACTTCACCCCTTCATCAGCTCTAGTCATATCTTCTTTTTAAAATCTCATCGCAGCCCAGAAAGAGGGTTAGCATCTCTGCCTATAAAAAGGGATAACAGCCTGCCAGAGACTGAAAAACAATTTCCAACAATTCAGTAATTACAGAGGTCCACCTCAGTGTCCAAATTCCCAGCAAGGGTTTCTTTTTAAGTTGGAGACATCATGTCAAGGCAACAATCAATTCAGCTCACAACAAGGTAATTAGACATTCTCAGAGAGACCCTCTTTCTGTTCTGAATGCCTTCCTGGGCTTTCAGATCAGTAGCTTTGATAGCATTTTTGAAGCAGGATGATCCTTTCTTTCTCCATCTCACATCTTACACAGAAGCCCAACAAAGCCAAACTACTCTGGATGAAAACAGGACTAGGGGCCCAGATGCTTTGCTCTGCTAGGTGCCATCCCTTGGCTGATCCCAGCCTGAGACCCCTCAGTGCCACTTTAAAAGCCACTGCCTCAGATGATCAAAACCGGGGGTCAGCAAACTTCTTCTATAAAGGGCCAGATAACACACATTTTCTGCTTTGCAGGCCATAAATGGTCTCTTGTTGCAACTACTCAACTCTGCTGTTGTAGCATAAAAGCAGCCAGAATGCAAACAAATGGGCATTCCAGTCCTCTGGTAAAAGTTTATCTAAAAAAAAATAAGTGACCAGGAGTGCCTGGGTGGCTCAGTCGTTAAGCGTCTGCCTTAGGCTCGGGTCATGATCCCAGGGTCCTGGGATTGAGCCCCGCGTCAGGCTCCCTGCTCAGCAGGAAGCCTGCTTCTCCCTCTCCCACTCCCCCTGCTTGTGTTCCCTCTCTCGCTATCTCTCTCTCTCTGTCAAATAAATAATAAGAAAATAAAAATAAATAAAAAACAAGTGACCAGCTAGATTTGGCGCATGGGCTGTAGTTTGCCAACACTAAACTGAACTAGAGACATATCTTTTCATTGTCTTTTGGTTCAACATGTTATTCAAGATGGCAAAGTGGGATATATCACTGAAAGCACCAGAAACTCCACTTTGTACAACTTGAACGCTGATTTATTTTCATTTTACCTACAATATTTACCAAAGTTGTTAGAACAAAAATTCTGTCTTAGGGGCAGGTGGCTTAGTTGGTTAATCATCTGACTCTTGATTTTGGCTCAGGTCATGATCTCAGGGTTGTGAGATTGAGCCCCAAGTCGGGCTTGGAGCCTGCTTAAGATTTTCTCTCTCCCTTTCCCTCTGCCTGACCCCTCTCTCCCCATCTCTTAAAAAAAAAAAAAAGTTTAAAAAAAAATTCTGTCTCATTCATTTACCACGTAGCTGTTTAGGGCCTTAAAACTATGTTTTAATTCTATAAGTCATGATCATCTCAAATGTAATCTTTCATACACAGTGAATTTTAATTCTTGGAAGATGTTCCCTGAAATTTTTCCTCCCCAAAAAACTGCATCTCATATAAGTATCATACAAAATTAGGTTTTGCCCTTAATTCTGCATGTACAAATAACTGATATTATGAAAAACAAGGCAAAATCAAGAGTTTTCTTATAATAAGCATTATACCACAGTGGCTGAGGATGTAACAGATATAAGGGAAAAATGGGTTTGGAGTAATTTTTAATATAGTAGCTCAGGCACTGCTTAGGAAACTATTACTTATGTATGTATTTATATTATATACTTATTATATGATATGATACCATAGTGACACCATTCTGACAACAACCAAGGAGAATTCCTGCCCTAAGTATCAGGAAAAAGCCTAGAAGCTATACTTGTTCCACGAGGTCATTCCTAGCAAGTCAGGCTTGACTGGAGCAAAGATGAAAACCAACCCAAGCTGGGCCCTCTCACAGGTTCCAGTTGGATCTATAAAAGGTAAATTCAAGAGCTTAGGGTTGGCTGATTTGACCATATGGACCAAGATGCAGTACAGGTAAAGCCTGTGCTCAGAAGAACTGGAACATCCTGGGAACCATCAGGTCCATCAGCCCCCCACCCTACTGCCAGCCCTTCCTCAGGACCAGTAGCATCCAGCACTTGGATTCCACACACTGCCATTTCAGTAAAGACTCCTTCTCTAATTGTGTTAGCTAGAGTTTTTTGCAACAGAATCTTAATTTCCACATATGCTGTCTGCTCCGATTCTCATTCCACCTTCCCAGCCACACCTCTTGGTCTGCTCCAGAGAGAAAGCAAATTTGCTCCATCAATCTGTTTGATCTGCGATTGGAGAAAGCAAGCTCTATGAGAATGTTGTGGGGGACCTTCAGGAAACCACTCTTCTCCAGTAAGTCCTGGGACTCTCTGCCACTGCCAAACACTTTCTTACAGGGAGCAGATGAGAATAACAGACTTTCCATAAAAGTTTAGTGAAAAGCTTACCAAATAAGGTAAAAGAAGATTGAATAAGATGTCACCAAGGGCCCTTAATTTCTGCACCAAGTGAAACAAAAAACAGGAGAACATCGCCCCCATGCCCCACCCCCAGAATGGCAACTCACAATGGTTCCCAGAGGTTTGTTGTAAGCTCAGATAGCCTCCAATCTCCCTATAGCTGTGTGACCCAGGCCAGCTCCAGTGCCAAGTACTGCTCGCATAGCTGAAGGATCCTTGTCAAATCGAAGATGGCAGACCCAGATTTGGACTCTGGCAATTAGGCTCTAGAGCCTGCATTATTAATCACTATGCTCTACCTCTTCCCCCTCTGATCTCTGCACCTCCCTCCATCCCCTGTCTGGTCGATCCCACACCCCACTCCAGATCAATCTTCCTTAGGGACAGCTTTATTATTACCACTTCCTTGCTGAAATCTAGCAGTAGCATCCTGTTCTTAGGCCAGTTGCAGAATGCCAATTTAATTATGTCCTACCCTTTCATAAAATCTTTTAGTGATTCCCTAAAGCTCTAGAATAAAGTCAATTGCTCACCATAGTTTACCATACTCACAAAATCCCTCTCTGATGGTCCTCTTCAGCATGAAAACCTCTCTCTCTCTTGTCCACTCTGTTATAGGTATTCTAGACCTCTGCTGTCCACTATGGCAACCACT
This sequence comes from Zalophus californianus, assembly GCF_009762305.2. Lineage (NCBI taxonomy): Eukaryota > Metazoa > Chordata > Mammalia > Carnivora > Otariidae > Zalophus > Zalophus californianus. The sequence goes on from NC_045595.1 coordinate 24,430,109, forward strand.
AGCCAGGAATGGCTAATTAATTCAGTCCCTTGGTTGCAACAGCCACATCTCAAGTGCTCAAAGTAACATGTGACTGTGGCTACTATAGTGGATGGCACAACTCTAGACTTTCCCTGGTTCCTACTATGAACTCAGCTCCCTCTTGCCTCCAGATTTGACTAAACTATGCCCTTCACCTCCAATTCGTGCCCACCATTCCCTCCCCACCGCCTCTTTGAATTTTTGATCCTTCAAGTCTCAGCTTAAACACCACTGATCCAGAGTCCTTCTTTGCCCCCTCTAAGTAACTCTATTAAACATTCCCAGGAATATTTAATAATTGAAATGATTTAACCATGTGCAATCTGTTGTTTCCCATAAGGATCATCACTGTCTATCTTATGAACAGCTGTAGCTACAGTGGCTCGTGGGCACTCGGTAAAGACTTAACCTACTAACTTCATTCTAGCATATAACACCTTGCAAGATGGGGAAGCCTCACCAACCTTCCATCCCAAACTGCCTCTGATCCTCCATGCCTTTGCTATGCTCTAGCCAAATTACACAACCCACTGCCCTCTGAACTTGTCCTGTGTGTTCCTACCCTTGAGCTTTTGCTTGGCTGTGCCCTGTCTTGCTACCCTATCCCATTTCATTCCCTGAAATCTGTCCCCTTTCAAATTCTACTTCCTACAGGGGTTCTCAATACTTAATGGAAATTGATCATTCTTTGTGCCTTTTGTAGACCATGTTTGGTATTACTACTCTTCAAGTCCCTGCTGTATGACTAGAAAGGCTACATCATCCCACCACCCACCACTGTGTCTGGCACACATCTTATACTCAGTGAAGGTAAGGTGATGGGGAACCATTGAATCTCAGAGCCACCAACAAGTGACAATCTGTGAGCTGGGATGATTAACAAGGACCATAGCTGGATAGGAACTGCAAAAGAAAATTATCTGAATAACAAAAGATTAAAGAGGCTGCTAGGTAATGTGAAGAAGCTCTCTAATATATTTTTGGCAAAATGACTGCTTTTTTAAAATGGCAGTGTGAAGGTCAAACATTGACTGACAGATATTATATCATGCTAGCTGTCAATTTCATCAGAAAAATTTCATACCAAATCAAAATTGATATTTGGGTTTCATTCTTTGTTCTTTCTAAAAATTACCTACACTTGTCACCTACATTTTGTCAAGTGTGAGATTCAAAAGTTTCCTTTAATTAAATATCATTTAATTCCATTTGCAAGATGAAAGTCCATACTAAACTCACTAAATTTACTCATTATTTCTACAAATTTTGATCCTAATTTGATCTCAAAATGGACATCCTCATGTAAGGAGGACCTCCTTCATAAGAGTACAATCTTACAAATTCCCTGTGAGAAGTTTACATTCCAAAGACTGTCACTTCTTCTTTAGTCTTACATTTTTGCTACGGAAGTTATAACCCTAGATGTCTTCACAGCCACAAGCTAATGACACTAAGGACAGAATTATCCTATTACTAACCACAAGAAGACTAACTAGAGAAGGCATTTTCAGAACAACAAAAAATCACAGTAGCAAAAAGAAAAACACAACAATACTAACCCATTTCCATTCATTTTATGGCCTTTCAGGTAGAAGAGCCTTTAACCTTTTACTCTCAGGCTTTGTGTAATTTACAAGACACTACCAAGTTCAAAGTGATTTTTATTTTTAGCCTATTAATCCAATCAGCTTTTGATTTTCTCACTGACTTAGACATACAAGAGATTTCTAACTTGCGTATTTGTTCTAGTCCCCTACATACTCACAGAAAGTAAAAACTTGAGAAATTTTCAGTAGGCCAGAATAATACAGAATTTTTAGTTTGTAACTGAAAACTAAAACCGCCTCTAATTTGTTGTATTATATTAAGCCTAACTGGTATAAATGACAACTTTCCCACTTAATCCAAAGCAACTCTAATTACTTTTAAATTTCAAACAAACATTGAAAGACCAGAACAGACAGGCTGGCAACTTGATAAAATTTACTCTCATGGTCTAATAAAACAAGCTGAGGGAAACATACTGCTTAAAAAGTTTAATTTTCACCTGCCTTCCCCCAGACCCTTCCCACACTGTATGCAGCTGACTTCCTCAAGGTATTAAGGAATATGAATTTTAACCTGCTGTGAGGCTTCTCCAAATTTGGTTACTTAATGTGATGCCATTCCTATTTCCTAGTTACACCCAGTTTGGTTGAGGATAAAGATGTAAATAGGAGGCTAAGTTATTAAAGATAAAAAAAAATTCAGGATCTGTCATTAGCAAGAAAACAAGGGATATTTCATAAATCTTTGCTACTTTGGCTAACAATAAACATGCAAGATCCAAACAGTGCAAGTAACACTCTGTTACACATCCAGATGAAAGAAAGGGTATCTGAAAAGAGTTGAGAGGGAAGCCTGGGTGGCTCAGTCAGTTAAGTGTCTGCCTTTGGCACAGGTCATGATCCCAGGGTCTGGGGATCGATCCCTGCCTCAGGCTCCCTACTTAGCGGGGAGCCTGCTTCTCCCTCTGCCCCTCCCCCACTGCTTGTGTGCCCCCAAGCTCTCTCTCTCTCTCCCTCTCTCTCAAATAAATAAATGAAATCTTTAAAAAATAAATGAAAAGAGTTGAGAGTTCCCAACACCATCTTGACTAAAAAGAAGTGAAGTCAAGTTAACATTCTGAGGCATGAGATCCTTCCTGGTTCTGATCTCAAATTCTTCATGAGCTTTATTTCACCATTGTCAAAACCCATAAGGAGATATCTAAACACACTTGTACCACAATTAGCTATAAGTCCTATCTTAGATAATTCAAGTTCAACACACTAAGACACTCAACTTACTCATAGGTGAACTTGTTCAAACCCTACTTACTCTACACACATCTAACAAGCTTGGCATTCTAATTCCCAGTCTCCAGCAAATTAACAGTAAAAAGATGGAATGTGAATCAAGTGCTAGCAACACCAATATTGTTAACAAGGATAGATGTCCTCTAGCACCACAGAAGGAACCCAAAAAAACACCAAAGTAGACATGAAAACAAGATAATCTGAGACCACTTAGGAGAGTGGCAAACAACCGTATATTCTCAAGGCCATCCCAAGGCAACCACCCCTTCACGGCAAAGAATAATAATAATAGACACTGCTAATCTTGACCCTGAGCTATGAAGAAAAGTCTCCAATCTGCTGGGGACACTCTGTATAAAGCCAGGAAGTATTCAAATAGCTGTAATTTATAAAGACTTTCCTCAAAGTGGTTAATCATTTTTGGAAGTGTTGACACATAGAGGGCGAGGCTCTGGTCACTTGGGGAGCTGTCTTATAAGAAAAGCTCCCTTCTCCCACACCATCAGTTAATGAAGCACTACATACGTACACTCCACGTCGGAAGCCGTTCCAAGGAGAACATTCCAAAGTCAGCTATAACAACAAACAACAGATGTCCTGAAAAGGCACAGATATTTCTTCCCCACACCCAAACTGCTTAAGGAGGGGGAATAAATAGACCAAAAAAAAAAAAAAATGTGTGACCAGATAAGCAAACTATCAAGGAGTTGAAAAACAAAATTTCAAGTTTCCAATGAAGGCACAAGAGCACCAAAAAAAAAAAAAAAAAAAAGACAAATCATTCTCATTTTTAAAAAGAGAACCAAACAATTTTCCCTTTGTATAACTGCCAGGCCTACAGACAGCACTTCCACCATGAGATGATGAAACCTGAAGAACTTCCTCAAGGGAGTAGACACTTCCAAGTAGCAAATTTCCATTTTAAAGTAAGTATATTTATTGCTATTTTCTCTAGTTACAACAATGTAATGGCTGTTAAACACTAAATTCTAGTTTCTAAATCCTGTAATGGAGGCAAAACAGCCCACATTCTGGGTACGGTCGGGTGAGGGTATGAACCCTCCACCTTCAGCCCCTAGCACCACATTACTAAAATCCATCAACTTAGTGCAAAACAGGACCGAGACATCTGGCTGAAATGCAATCACTGTGGCCAAACCTGAAGTGTCGTTAAGTGTGTTTCCCACCATCAGGGCAGGCTATTTACTTATGTATTTATTTATAACGACTTCTTCACCTGCTTCTAGAAAGACCCTGAGGATCCCCTCTGATGAGCTGCCTAAAAGACCAGCCCTCCAATTTCTTCACACATTTTCTTTATATCCTGAAAAAGTTTAATGGAAAAACCACACTCTCATTCAAAGTGTCCAGAATACACGTAATGATTAGCAAGAAGGATGAAGCAATCCAATGATTCCCACCTTATCCTCACCTTGTCCCTACAAGAGTAGGGTGGTCAACTCCTGATTTGCCCAGCACTTTTCCAGTTTAAAAACTGGAAGTCCCACATCCTGGACCACCCCCCACCACCACCACTCCCGGGCAACTGGAGCCGTCAGTCATCCTACACAGAAACAGTGACATTCACACATTCCATGGCAGTCCAGAAATGTGGTTATGTACACAACCCCTTGTCTTTTTAGCTCAGGGACATATAACTGAGAGTGGGAGTCTGTCAGTTAGACTTGGGTTTAAATCCCATTCCCTCCACTTCCCAGTACTGTGAAATTAACCTCTCTAAGCCCCAGTTTCTACACTTACAGGATACAGATAATAACGGAAACCTCAGAGAACTATGGGCCCAAACTAAGCTTTCCATTATATAACCTATCTAATATTGCATCTCTTAGTTATATCATCATTTTATTTCATATAACCATTTAATTTAATTTTAACACATTATTGGCAAGTTTCACGACCCTGACTACTAAGAACAAATCATTTCCCACAAGGCTCACAACTTAAGACAATGGTTAAGAACTCTAGCATTAGGGATGCCTGGGTGGCTCTGTTGGTTAAGCATCTGCCTTTGGCTCAGGTCAGGATCCCAGGGTCCTGGGATCGAGTACAGCATTGGGCTCCTTGCTCAGCATCGAGCCTGCTTCTCCCTCTGCCTGCCGCTCCCCCTGCTTGTACTCTCTCTCTCTGACAAATAAATAAATAAAATCTTTAAAAAAAAAAAAAGAACTCTAGCATTAATAACCAAAAAAATGACATCACCGCCAAAAAATCCAGGTGAGATCCTTCTTTGCAATCCAGTAAACTGACCAATTTGGGCACATCTGGACCCAAGAAAAATAACCCAGAAGTTTACCACTTAAAAAAGTAGATTTTCCTCCACCTGGTTCCCTGTCAATAACTGCATTCTCTCTTTTCTGCTCTGCCCATCTAGAAGAGCTCTCTGTTTGTTATCTGCATCATCAACACTGCTGCATCTAAAGAGGACAAGCTGACAATAGCCAAGATATGGAAGCACAGAAGCAACTTAAGTGTTCAACCATAGATGAATGGATAAAGAAAATGTGTGTGTGTGTGTGTGTGTGTGTGTGTTTGAAAGAGAGACTGAGAGAGAGAGAGAAAGAGAGAGAGAGAGAGAGAGAATGGAATATTACTCAGCCATAAAAAGGAATAAGATCTTGCCATTTGGGACAACCTAGAGAGTACGATGCTAAGTAAAGTCAGTCAGTCAGAGAAAGACAAATTCCATATGATTTCACTCATATGTGGAATTTAAGAAACAAAACAAACAAACAAGTAAAAAAAAGAAAAAAATGGACACTTAAATACAGAGAACAAACCGGCATTCACCAGAGGGTAGACAGGTGGAGGGGGATGGGTGAAATAGGTGAGGGGGTTAGGAGTACACTTATCTTGATGAGCACTGAGTAACGTATAGAATTGCTGAATCATTATACTGTATACCTGAAACTAATATAACATTGTATGTCAACTATACTTGAATAAATAAATAAAGAGGCCAAGTTAACCAGACATTTTCCCCTCTTCAGTGACTGTTCATGTAAAACAGCAGACTATCTCTAGATGGAGGTAAAAGTAGAATAAAATAATAGAATAAATAAACAGAAAAGTAGAATAAAATGTATCAACCCAAGGCAAGACACCAGATAAGCCAACAATGCTCACATGACCAACGCCAAATTATGTGAACAGCCCTCAGGTCCAAGAAGCAAAGTCCTGAAGAAACACACACACTAGGTTTAGTCTCATGTATAAAAGGAGTATCCCTGTCCCCATCTCTCTAACACAAACACTGTGTCACACCTTCCTTACCTTCTGAAATTATTTCTCCTTCACATGGAAAGGATGGCAACATACACACAGGCATTTGTGATAGCTTCAAGATGAAAGTGATGTTCAAAAACCTCTTTTATGGGGGGATTCTTTTTTCCTATGCACGAAATGTGGAAATTAAACAAACTGCACTTTTCTTATGGCTCTCAGCCACATTATGACTTCTGGGATAATGATATATATTGCTATGCACACCAGAGTAGAAGTTTCCAAAGAAAGGGGAGATGGCAGGGCTGTCATTAGCTCATATTGCACTTTGTATAAATTATAAAAGGAAGTCCCTTCCTCAAGACACGTTACTTCTGACTGACAGAAAACTGTTGCAATATGATTTTGTTGGAACAAGGGGCTGTGTTGCCATCTTCTAACAAACTCATAATATATATGCAAATCTATAACATCCATGGTATACATGGCACCCCCAGAGTTGTGCAGTACATAATCTACACAACTATACATTGATTCTGGACAGTGTCCCTTCATCTTCATTAAATCACAACACTTCAGACAAACTACTTGTGATCTGCCTAAAAATTGTCCTGACAAGTCAGATTTATATATTGTTTGTGTGGGTGTATGATTGCATGTGGGCATGTGTGCATGTATGTACCCATGTTATACCTTATTTTTCTAATGAATTTTGCAAAAAAAGAGAGAGACAGAGAGAGAGAGAACTGTCTGTCAGGTTAAATTACTGGCCCAAAGCAATGAGAACAGCTATTCTTGATTTATTAGGATAAGAAATTTAAAAATACATGCTTTTATACAAGGCAGTGTCATGGTGGGAGAAAGAGGAAAGGGGAAAAATTTGGAGTCCTATAGCAATCAATTTATTCCCAAAGCAAAAATATTTATTCTTACTCTGTATGATCACAAGTTTTACTAATGGTCATAAAATAATTGCCTCATTTCAAAATACACTTGCTATATAGCACAGGAATAAAGTTTACCATGTGAGCTTCTTCTTCCTTAAATAATTTTACATTTAGCTGCCATCAACTTCACCTTTCCCACCTTTAGATTCTGGCCTCTAAATGAGACCAGTAAGAGTTCACAAGGCCCAGGATAATGGGTTTTCCAGAAATGGGATCCCAGTTTCCCAAGCAAGGGGAAGGCCAGACCACAAGAGCCAGAGCTTAAAGAAAGTAAATAATTCAAAAATAAAAATCTGTAAACAGGCAGATTTTTTACGGCCTGCTCTACTTGCAGAGCACTGACTCAGACATATTGCTTTTCTTCATCCTCTTATATCATCACTACAAGTAACAGTAAGTGCAGCAAGCCCAAGAAAAAGAGCTTTATAAAGAAAGGGAAAGAAGCCAGCCCAGTGAGATTCTGATAATGGCCAGGTGCCCTTTTCCCTGCTTCAGCTGGATTCTCTCCCTTTATTCTCACAACACAGAAGGTTTTCTTAGTCCCATTTTACAGAGGAGCAAGCTGAGTCTCAGAAAAGTCAAACAACTTGCCTAAGATCACACAGCTATTAATAATAAGCCATGTCTGACTCCATAGCTCTTGCCTTTATGCTATACCACACTGCCCCGAGCAGTTTTAGGTCAACACTTCTCAAAACCTTCATGTGCTCACAGGTCTCCTGCAGATCTTCTTATAAAACAGACTCTAATTCCAGAGGCCTGGGGTAGAGCCTGAGATGCTGCATTTCTAACTGTGGTTGTTGGGCCACATTTGGAGTAGCAAGGTTTTTCACCAGTCGTTCTCAACTGGGGACAATTTTGCCCCCCAGGAGACATCTGGCAATGTCTGGGGACATTTTTGATTATCACAACTGGGGGTGGTGATGCTACTGAATTTTACAGGTAGAGGTCAGGGATGTTGCTAAACATTCTACAACATACCGGATGCCCTCCCTCCCAACAAAGAGTTATCCATCCCAGAATGTCAACAGTGACTCAGTTGAGAAACTCTGCTTTAGAGGTCCCAAGTTCATTTAAACTTCTTCTAAAGCTGCTGTAGTTTTGCAAACTTGCACTGGGGTCAAAGGTCAAAATTGCAGCTCCAGTATTTCAAAAATTCTCCTTAAAGTCTGATAGAAAAGTTGATACCATGCAACTCATGGCTAGAATATAATGAAGTTTAATTTCCTCACAAATATCCCACCATCACACTGAAGAAAATCAAATCAGCTGATTATAAAGAAGGGTTTCACAAACTGCCTGGAGTTTCTGTAAGGTCCTTGTTTCATTGCACTAGAGTTCACAATTGAAAAAGCAAAAGATAAGTTTATTTTTAGATGCAAATTTTATAATTTCCTGCTCTGGCAGTTCAAACATTTACCTTGTTGACAAGGATCACATGAATCTATCTCTTACTACTCAGCATTGGCTATTGTGACCGACCATCAATATTGCTGGGACACTGCAGTACATTGCACCCGGCATCCATTCAATTCCCAAAACTCAGTAAAGAAACCAGTCATTCATCTAGATCTTTAATATTCATGGCACCAAAAAACTAGTTCAATTTTAATATTTTTTTTACTGAAATAGCCATACTTTATTGTCTCCAAATGTCATTTTGTTTGTTTATAGCACATGCTTTAGGAAAACTATACATTTGAACATAATGGGGGTTTGAATATAAAGTGGGGTTAAAATCCTATAGCTTTTGGGGGGACGTGGGGGGTGTCTAAGAAAGAATATGATATGTCTCACATCTTATGGGGTTCCTACCATATACCAAGGACAGTGCTAGATCCTATGGATGTTCTCCGTCTAGATATTCAGTCAAGTAAATGGACATTTAATAATTTCTATAAGAAATAAGCACAAGCAGGGACCCTAATTCAGTCTAGGGTGAGAGAGAGTAAAAGTGAGGACTTCTGAGACGGTAACGCCTGGGCTGAATAATGCAGGACAAATAAAGGTTGGTCAGGTAAATGTGGAGGAGAAAAGGTGCTCAAGACAATAAGGGGAGCTGCACAAACACAGGCACAGAGCCCAGAGGCCAGTTATTGAGCAAAGCAGTCAGAATTTAAGGTGACTGGAGCAGAGGAGAGAGAAAGAACAAGAAATGAGACTGGAAAAGCAGGGAGGGGCCTTGTGAGCCAGGCTCAAGAGTTTGTACTCTGACCTCCTGGCAATGGAGGATATGGAAAGGACAGACATGCATTTTTCAAAGATGATTATGATAGCAGTGTGAAGAAGGAACTACAAGAGGTACAAAGCTGGGAGACTAGTTAAGAGGACCAGGCCAAAGCTAAGAGCGATGGAAAAGAAAAGCCACAGGCAGATCTAAAGTCTGTAGAGAAAATGTAGGGACCCCAAGGGGTACGTGCACCCCGATGTTTATAGCAGCAATGTCCACAATACCCAAACTGTGGAAAGAGCCAAGATGTCCATCGACAGATGAATGGATAAAGATGTGGTATATATACACAATGGAATATTATGCAGCCATCAAAAGGAATGAGATCTTGCCACTTGCAATGACGTGGATGGAACTGGAGGGTGTTATGCTGAGCGAAATAAGTCAATCAGAGAAAGACATGTATCATATGACCTCACTGATATGAGGAATTCTTAATCTCAGGAAACAAACTGAGGGTTGCTGGAGTGGTGGGGGGTGGGAGGGATCGGGTGGCTGGGTGATAGACATTGGGGAGGGTATGTGCTATGGTGAGCGCTGTGAATTGTGCAAGACGGTTGAATCACAGATCTGTACCTCTGAAACAAATAATACATCATATGTTAAAAAAAAAAAGAAGAAGAAGAAGATAGTAGGGAGGGAAGAATGAAGGGGGGAAATCGGAGGGGGAGACGAACCATGAGAGACTATGGACTCTGAGAAACAAACTGAGGGTTCTAGAGGGGGGTGGGGTGGGGGGATGGGTTAGCCTGGTGATGGGTATTAAGGAGGGCACATATTGAATGGAGCACTGGGTGTTATGCACAAACAATGCATCATGGAACACTACATCAAAAACTAATGATGTAATGTATGGTGATTAATTATAAATAAATAAGAAATAAATAAAAGTCTGTAGAGAGAATAAAGAAGATTTAGTGATATAGTGGATAGAGGGGATGCGGTAAGGCTGAAAGATGGCCACATCCTAATCCCCAAAATTTGTGTATATGTTACCTTACATGGCAAGAAGGACTCCGAAGATATGATTGTTAAGGATCTTAGGACAGGAGGATTATCCCAGATTATCTGGGTGGACCCAATGTAAGCACAAGGGTCCTCCTAAGAGGGAGGTAGGAGGGTCAATCAGAGGGAAGTAAATGTAACAACAGAAGCAGAGGTCAAAGAGAGAGAAATTTAAGGATCTAGGAAGGGGCCATGAGCCAAGGATTGCAGCTGGCCTCTAAAGGCTGTGAAAGGCAAGGAAATGCATTCTCCCCTAGAGCCTCCAGAAAGGACACAGGCTTGCCAACACACTGATTTTAGCACAGTGAAATTGATTTCAGACTTCTGACCCCCAGAACTAGGAGAATAAGTTTATGTTGTAAACCACTAAGTTTGTGGGAATATGTTACAGCAGCAATAGGAAACTAATACAGGAGTGATAGAGAAAGAGAAATTGATGATAACTCCCAGTATCTGGATTGGGTGGGGGAGTTAAACAGTGGGGTCAGTCAGTAAGACTGAGACATAGGGGGAAAAACAGTTGGGAGGAAGACAAAATGTTCCATTCTGGACAGGCTAAATTTAAGATGTCTCTGAAACCCACAAGACGCTCACTAGAAAGTTACATTTATGGCCCTGATGCTCTGGAGAGAGGTCCAGATTGGGGACGGAATTTTCCATAAACTTGGTACTCAGTATATGTTTAATTAGGTCTACTGGATTTCCATCTTCTTTTAATAGGTTAGCTGCAGGAAAATTACCACTACTATTATAATGGATATAAAATACACTATGAAGAGTAATTAGTTCTATAGGCAAGAATAGGAGAGTGGAAAGAACTCAATCCAAATTCTAACTCTAACATGGTAGCTATGTGACCCTGCAAAAGTCACACCTATTCTGTGCCTCAATTTCCTCATCTATAAAGAGAGGCTAAGTCCTGAGCTTAAATGTATAATGAGTGACTGGCACTTAGTTGAGTGTCAAGCACAAAGTAAGTGCTCAATAACGGGTAGCTATTATAAGTACTACGTATGCACAACTCATTAAAAATATTTTGATGAATCTTAAGAATTTTTGTGTCATCCTAAAAAGTTTTAACAACTTATAATTATTTCATGCTTTCTTTCCCCCGTCATTCTCTATACACATCAAACACTTTGGTCATCTATTATCTTACATTAAAGACGTATAAGATGATCTCTCCTCACAAGAGGCAGATGTGTATCAATAATGATAAACCTGATCTGTCAGCATCTACTGTGTGCCAGGTGTTGGTAATATTAAAGATGAGTAGGATGTGATTCCTACTCTCAAGGAATGCACCGTCTTGAGAGGAGATATAGATAGGTGGATAGACATACAGATATATAGAGATAAATATATAAACATATATAAATTTATATAAATATATAAAGATAAGTAAACTAACATTGAGCGCTTACTATGTGCCAGCCCTTACATGTATTCATGCATTACATGTACTTTACCTATTACATGCATGACATTTAAGTTTATTCAAAGTCTGTGAACTAGATATCTACCATACTGTATAATCTACTCTATAACATTCTGGAGCAATTACAGAGTGAACCCGGGTTGGTGGAGAGAAGGTCACGCTGGAGTTTGCACAGCTAGATACAAACACCTATGCCCCAACAAGTGACCTGTAAAATGCCACCAGGTGAGGTTTTATTCTGAAGAGAGAACCAATGGTTTGTAAAGGGAGCATGGACTTGCTTTACAAGGAGACCAACGGATGTGACCGTAACTCTGTAACTCCTGCTTATCTTCGTCCCACCTCTCTTCATAGAGACATAAATGACATTTGTTGAGGGCGCCTGGGTGGCTCAGTCGGTTAAGCGACTGCCTTCGGCTCAGGTCATGATCCTGGAGTCCCGGGATCGAGTCCCGCATCGGGCTCCCTGTTCGGCGGGGAGTCTGCTTCTCCCTCTGACCCTCTTCCCTCTCGTGCTCTCTCTCTCTCATTCTCTCTCTCGCAAATAAGTAAATAAAATCTTTAAAAAAAATAAAATAAAAATGACATTTGTTGAGCCAAGCCTTGTGCAAAGTGCTTTGTATAGGTCATTTCATTTGAGACCAGAGAATAAACTTGCACAGGTAGATGAAAAGGTTTGACAGGAAGCAGAGAAAACTGCTGATTAAAATTATATTAGGCCAGAAGTCTCCTGCGAAATTCACTAGTATTCTTAGGTCTCTTGCAAAAGCCCAGAACTTCTACTTGGGACATAACAAGAAAGACAAGTAACCCCATAAAACAATGCAGATGAAAACACAAAGGGAAGAAAATGAGGTTAAAATAAAAGAGAAGGAAACTGACATATTAAGAGAAAGAGTAAGATTTTAAATGAAGTCATAATGTGAGCCAGATCAGAAACCTAAATAGAAAACGAAAGTTTCAAAAAAAAAAAACAAATCAGAGACAGAGAGGAACTGGGTGGGAAGAAATGACCAGAAGTTATTTTGACTTTCTATGGAACAGTAGATACAATGGTTCTCATCTCTGAGGTCAAGTCCCCTGTGAGGTCTTAGGCAAGCTACTTAGCTGCCCTGATGAAGAAATGGGACAATGTCAGCACCTACACCTCACAGGGTTGCTCTGTAACTGAGTAGAGCACTCAGCTCTGTGCCTGCACCAGAGAGCCTTCTATTTTTTACAGTGGCGGCAACAACGATGATGATTTATGCTATTTACAGCACCCTGCCAAGGCCTCCCACGATGAGACTCCATCAACCTTTCTCTCTCCATCTGATAGCCCTCAGACAGACCATGCCACACAGATTTCTCAAGAGGCTGCCGTGATTTCAGAAAATGTGGTCATTTTAGACCATTCTCCTTGAGTCCTCTCACATTTGTGTCTGTGAGGCAACCAAGCAAAAAGACAGCATGCAAAGATAACCACAGCCTACAAAAAGGGGAAAACATAATGAGTTCTTCAAAGAGACTTCATGTCTTCTGGAGAATCCTGTGTCATCATGTGTCAGAAGTCCCCGCTCAGCATAAGCATCCTCAAATCTCCACTAAACTCCCATGATCCCTCTCCCTGTAACAGTTGCTCAAGAGGCAGCCTAAGAATATCCATTGAAGTTAGCACCTGGCAGGTTTTTCAGGCGTCTCAAGCTTCCAGTGTGGAATTGGCAAAGATCCAGTCATGTGCAACATTCTATCTTTTAAAGCAACTAAAGCTTGAGTCCTTAAAACCATCTAAATCTTGACATGCATCATAAAAGTCTTGCAACAGAGACTGTTGGCAGGAACACCACTGGGCATCATGAAGCCGTGGTGGAATACCTACATTAAGTGTTATTTCTGCTGTCTGAGACACAATCAGGTTCTGCCTCTTCCTTGCTGTATGGACTCTGACAGAAGGAAAAGGATCTCCACTGCCCTTTAAAAAAAAAAAAAATCACCTTGTAATGCATTCCTGTTTGGATGTGGATGGAAAAAGCAATGCTTTAAAGATCATTTGTCTGAACCAGGATTAATCTCCAGTATGCTAAAAAGTGCTCACAGCTGGCGACGGAGCTCTTGATTCCAGGTTCAAGTGATTAAATCTAAAGAGGTTTTCTTTTTAGCAACTATTTAGAGAAATATGTTTAAGTCTGGCCAAGAAATATAAAAAGAAAGTGGCACTAAATAAACCCAAAAGAAGCTAAGGTTAGAGAAGCAGCTAATCTCCATAAGTAGGTTGCTGAGTGGGGGAGGTATTGAGTGTTGATAAAGCATTTCCTTTGTATATGATCACTGGACCCAACATGCAGCACTTGGAGAACACAGAAACTCTGCCACTCATCAGTGGAATTCTCTGGGAGAAGAGAACTTTCCTCCATTAATAACTTTTAAAAACATGCACTAATTCATGCTGACAGTCCAAATCCTCCCATCAAACTTCATTAAGTGATCGGGCTGAGTTCAAACATATATGCAGGATAAAGAGAAAAACCCAAGTCTAGAGAAAATTGGGAAAGGGGGGAGGATAGTGAACAAAATCCTACAGTCTAAACTTAAAGTTTTAGAGTCAGGAAAAGAGGGCAAAATTAGAGAACTTGGTCAAGTGGGTCAAAAAATAAAGGTTTCAGTTGCATAAAAAGCCAAATATGAGTTCAGACTTTTTAGTGTGATATACATAAATACTTGCTGCTATTTTAATATTTGCCTTTACTTGAGATTTAGTAGGAATCTGCCTGAGGCAAGATTTTTTAATAGTAATAATAAAAATACTTACTAGTACTTAGAGCAAAGTATGTGTGGTCATGATGTTTTTTTTTTTTTTTTTTTTTTTTTTTTTTTTTTTTTAAGATTTTATTTATTTATTTGACAGAGAGATAGAGAGCACAAGTAGGCAGAGTGGCAGGCAGAGGGAGAGGGAGAAGCAGGCTCTCTGCTGAGCAGGGAGCCGGACATGGGGCTCGATCCCAGGACCCCGGGATCATGACCCGAGCCGAAGGCAGCCGCTTAACCGACTGAGCCACCCAGGCGCCCCGGTCATGATGTTTTAAAGGAGAGAAAGAAAAGGTAATTCTGAACATCTGTACTACATTTCCACATGATAAAACTACCACACTCCAAAATTATTCTGAAGTTTGGTGGAGCTGGGGGAGGGGTGGATAGCAGTTCATATAAAGAAATGTTTATTGAAAAAACAGAAAGGGAGACTCAGAGGCCATTTTGGGGAAAGCAGGGATGACAACCTTTACCATAAAATAGAACTGCTGATTAATAGTGAGAGTCCAGTAGTCAAAAAGTGACTTCTCAGATCCATAATTATTACCTCCATAAATACTCCTGAGAATCAAACATCTTTTATTTTCACAAAGTCCAGCTTTCCCACGTGGTATCTAAGATCAGAACACTACCCCCAACCCCTCCCTTAGATTTATTTTCTAGGACTTGCCTAATTCCCAGCCCTACCTTTCCTGAGAGTGAAAGGGGTGGTGGGGGGAAGAGAGTCAGAGGTAGCTTCTCTTTCAATCTCTCTTTCTGTCACACACACACACCACTTCTGTTTCTTTTCAGACTCAAGCGCCCACCTCCCCTCAGCACATCTGTTTCCTAGTTCAATCCCCTGCAGGCAGTCTCTGGGTCAAGAATTATCATGACTGGTCTGCCCTTCCTCAGTAAAACAGTTTCAAGCAGGTAGGGCTGGGAATTACTGTATTTTGCCACAGCCACAGGCCAGCCACCAGAAGGAGTGTCAATCACTCTACACCAGCAGTTCACAACCTGTGTAATTTTGCCACCCCCTTCCCCCCCACCCCCCGCCCTCCAGGAGACATTTTGCAATGTCTGGAGACATTTTTGGTTGTCACAACAGGGGGAAGGGGAAAGGTACTATTTGCACCTAGTAGATAGAAGCCCAGGGTACTGCTACACATCCTACAATGCACAGGACAGCCCCCAGAACAAAGATACATTCTGTCCCAAATGCCAATAGTGCTGTGATTGAAAAACCCTGGGCTACACCAAGGAAGCAAAATTTCAAAAATAGACAGGGTCTTCCTCCAACACTAAATATGCTCAAACAGCTGACAACCCAACCCCTCTGCTACCAGAACAGATCTTACTGCCTTAGAGGCTGAAGGAAGGGCAGAGGACGGTAAGGGGATTTCTCACATCCTGACCAGCCCCTGGCTTTACCTGATTAAGAGCCCTTATCTTGATCTTGGACTTCTAGCTTCCAGAATGGTGAGAAAATAAATTTCTGTTGTTTAAAAAAAAAAAAGAATACTTTCCATAGGAAAACCTAGCAAATCTATGTATGGCACACCAATGATTACTACGTATAAGTATCTTTCAACACAATTTATATATACATGGACAGTTTTTCAGGCCAGTTCCTTCAAAGCAGCCACAGATTTAATAAAGCATTGTATAGGCCTAAAAAGTGTCAGTAAGCACAGGCATTAAAAAAAAAAAAAAAAAAAAGAGGAGGAGTTGGAAGCTGTGTTTTAATTAGGTCAGGAATTCCTGGTTCCTTTGGAGTTTGAATGGCAATCTCCATTTCTCTGGCATCTTAATAGGTTAGTGAACTCTTCCCACACAGTCCCTTTGTAACCCACAGGTTACCTCCCCAACACCCACCACTCCTAAAAGAGCTGCAGACTTTCATGATAACTGGCAATGCCCAAAGTGCTACAACTCTGGGGATGAAAATCACCAGCCTAATCATTGTAAAGGAAATACGGGCAGAAATGACAAAAAAAAAAAAAAAAAATTGTCTCCTCATTTAAAACAAATACTCAAAAGCTATAAAAAATAGTCAGATTTGATACTCTAAATATAACTAATTGCACATATGCTTTTTACCAAACATCTTGATTCAAAAACTGTTTACTTATCATCTAATTCAGGAGTCACCACACTTTTTCTTAAAGGACTAAATAGTAAATATTTTAGGCTTTGAGGGCCAGGAGGTAAAATCAAAAGAGGTTTTCTTTTGAGGAACTATTTAGATATTAAATACATATGTATATATATTTAGGATATTATATACTTACATAATCATTTCAAATATAGCTATCTAAAAAGGTAAAAACTATTCTTAGTTCCCAGGCCATAAAAAAACAGAGAGTGAGCCATGCTTGCCCCACAAGCTCTAGTGTGCCCACTCTTGATCTAATTGAGTAGTAAGTCTTTATGTTTATTCTAAAGGCTCACTCATCTTTCTTTCTTTTTCCTTTCTCTATAAATCACTCATATGTAATTATACCTTTCCTTTATTAAGGAGGATGTGATTCCTTTTTTGTATAAGTCACAACTGCTGTAACCATAAGCCAATCATAGGAATCACCCAGCAAGCATTCACATTGCCTTATTTAACCCTCTACCCAAAACATTTAAGACACTCTTAACATATGTGCCAAACTGGAAACACAAAGTTTCCCCTTTCACATCCAAGCCAGAATGGGTGGGAAAGTAGATTTTGTTTTTCCAAAGTTTAGCCACCTAGAAGAACAATGAAATGGGGCACTTATCGCAGGTTATAAATACAGTTTTAATGTCTCACACTGACAGAGAGAGAAACCCAAAATACCCAACAAAAACTAAATAAAAAGTAAAGTCAGTTTGGGGAAACAAAGCATTTCTTTCAGGCAATGAAATAATGATAGATTTAAAAAACTGAAAAAGAAGGCTAACTTTGAACAGATAAAATGGAGAAGGTCCAGCTCTAAGCACCTCCTGTTTTTTCTTATTCTCTGTTCACAAAAATTCATCTATTTCCTAGGAATTCATGGGGGGCCTAGATGTACAGTACCATTCTTTGTATTTTAATCTAGTACTTTAACTTTCATGAGCGACAAATGGGCTGAGGAGATCCAGCTGTGATGCTGCATTCTGCACGGCACTGTTTAACCCTTCTACTGCTCAGTGACCTCATACATAGATTTATAGTCCTGGATTCAACAGACCCTGATAAGATGGAGCAAGAAAAAAAAAAAAAACAGAGCCTTTTGCATTATTTTTTCCCTTTTTGCTTTGACCGAGAAAATATCCCTCAGCAAGAAGTCAGAAGACCAGAATTCTAGTCTCTGCTCTACTCAGGCATTATCCCTGGCAGTTGTCAATGAGTGGTTAGGAACAGGTGCCTGGAATCAGCAGGCCTAAATGTGAATCCCAGATCCATCACTACTTGCTCTAAAAAGCTGGACCAGACACATCACCCTTTTGGGCCATAGCTTCCTCATCTGAGAGGCAGGAAACCACCACCCAACCCAGAGTATTGTTGGGAGGATTAAGTGGCACTCCCTGGAAATTGATTAGCACAGGCTGATGCTCTTGAGTGCCCAGTAAATGTTATTTGTCATTACTTCTTAATCTCTCTGACCCTGTTTCCTCACAGGATTACCAGGAGCATCAGAGGAAAGCATTAAAACAGTGTATTCAATAAACTATGAAGCCTCCTTCATATGTAAGGTATTAGCTGATGCTCCGTCCAAGACAGGTAGGACCTTGGTATAGCTGAGCTGTCTCAACTTTCTATTGCCACAGTTTGTGACATACTGAAGTATCCACAGTCCTGGTACTTGGAGTACTTTCTCGCCACTGAGCTTTCATTTGTGGTGCATGGTTTTACCAAACGTGATGATAATAAATTAGGTCAGCTACCAAAAGAATATTTTTCAAAAAGTAGTCATACCCAAGGCAGAGCAAGAGGACAGGTAGTGAGAACAGTAATGAGAGTCTCTCCCAGTGTAACCACCTGGCATTCTCCCGGATCGCTATCACCTCCCCTCACCTCCCTCTACCCTGCCACTTTCTTTTCTCTGCAGGTTCCAAAATGCCTTGTGCCTAATGGCTCCCTGGGGCTCCACCAGTCTCTTTTACTATAAAAAGCCATCAATGATACTGATGAAAATCAATATGGGGTAAAACTTGAACCATTTCAAATTAGCATGCAGTGTTCAAACTTTACAGACAGTATTAGAATTTAAAGATAAGGCAAATGATGCTAAACAGAAACAGGAATAGGTGCATTCCCTTTATCATCAGAAATGTGTGGGTAAAAGTTATGAAATCCAGGCGCCTGGGTGGCTCAGATGGTTAAGCATCTGCCTTCAGCTCAGGTCATGATCCCAGGGTCCTGGGATCGAGTCCCACATCGGGCTCCCTGCTCAGTGGGGAGCCTGCTTCTCCCTCTGCCTCCGCCTCTCTCTCTCTTTCTGTCTCTCATGAATAAATAAATATTAAAAAAAACACAAAAACATCAATACTTTAAAAAAAAGTTATGAAATCCTGCTTTTGAAAGTGTTGTTAATCAGGATTCAGAGAGAGCGCTTTCCTGTAAAGATGCTTCACTGGCATTCATCCTGTACGGAGTGCTTGGAGAAAATGGAACGAAGTGAGAACAAAGGGAATCTGTATCAAGTTGGCATCAGTCAATGAAAATTCTATGTAATCTCAAAGGATATACCATAGTCAAAATGACATGCTTATTCAGAAAAGAGGCATGAAAGAGAAGTATGCAGTTCCTAGGGTCACCTCTTAGACAACAGTAGGGGTGAGTGACAAGGCAAACTTTGGAATGATCACACAAACTGGGGACTTGGTAGCCACAAATGATCAAGTGTGTTTGCAAACAACAGCAACAACAACAATGTGACCAATAGTCAGAAATGCCTTGTGCGCTTCACAGAACTTCACAGTCATTTCCTGAGCCATGTTCTCAACGCTGGTTGGACAGCTCCACCAGGATTTCATCAAACTCAGCACATCCAAAGTCCTTCCTCAAGCCTGGCGCCTCTTACTGGCCACTCCCACTGGCACACTATCCCACCATCTGTCTGCGCCCAGGCCCACAGAGGCTGTCTGCTCCTCGCAGCTCCCAGCACTAGGTTCCCAGATTGTCAAGGTCAAGGTAGAGATGACCTTTCCCTTCAACTCCTGTGGCTACCACCCAGATTCAGACTCTTGGTGACCTGAACAACCACGGTATCCTTCTAACTTGTGTCCATGCCTCCTCCTCCCAATCCACTATCAATTAGCACTAACAGTCTTTTATGATCATGCCATTCTCCTGGGAAAATTCCTTCAACAGCTGCCCAGAGCCTATCGAGTAAAAGCCAATCCCTGTGTCACATGTTCAGGGCCTTGAGTGACCTGACCTCAAACCACCTTTTTTAGCCTTATTTCCTTTCCCTTCTGGCAGGTGGAGTTTCAACTGCTCAAACTCATGGTACCCCAAAACACATCACAGTTCCCACCTCTCAGGTTTGGCTCAGCTGTCTCTTTTCTAATCATACTTCACCATCACCCCTGTGTGTTGAAATTCCTCCTGCCTTTGAAGACCAGCTCTGTCATGGCTGAAGTCAGTGGTCAGCCTCCTACCTGTAAGCTGCATAGCATTTAAGTGCCATTTGATGTTCTCTTAATACACCACCCTGAGAAGTAGTAGTGTGTGATGGTGACAGGTATAGACTCTGCACCCAGATTTCCCAGGTTCTGATCTTGGCTCCAGCATTTGCTTTGTGTGACTGGAAATAATTACTTACTTCTTTGTGCCTCCATTTCTTTATCTGTGTGATGGGAATGATGACAACAGTATTTATGTAGTACAGAACCTGGTAAGTGTGAGCTGTTTCTCTTACTGCCCACCACCTGAATCCTTGAACAAGACCACAAACTTGCCAGGGGTGCTCCCACAGCATCCTGCATATGGATGTTCAGCATGTATTCCATGACATCCAACACAGTTTCCAAAAATGAAAGAAAACTTCCAGTTAGGGTTACACTCGAGTTCCTGCTCCACCCCAAACACAGAGCAATGATAGAGAAAACATAAAAGAGCATGGCACTATAATCATTATGAATCACTCCTCTAATATTGGCAAAATAAATCACAGAGAAATTCCCTATTGTTTCTTAGCTATTTTTTCACTCTCAAATATCTAATGAGCACCTGCAGGGAATATATGAGGCCTGGGAATATGAATGTAATGTACTGATCAGGTAAGAAACATACTTTATTTAAAAAAAAAAGGAGCAATTTTTAGGTTCTATAATATATATAGGAAATAACTCTTGCAAGAGAGAGTATGTAAAATGTTATGTTAATGTGATCACTCATGTTTAGTAATATTTTTTGTGGTAAGCTTTGTTGGTAGAAATAGAACGTGTTAAATCCGTAGATTCAGAATTAGAAATGCCTGCCTCAGCAAAATTATGGTTCAGCCAGCAGAACTGGAGACAAGTTTATGTTCCAAAGAAAGAGGCCATAGGGTTTTGAGATGTGGAGACTATGGTCAAAGATCATATAGTGGAGATTTGAGTCATCAGTAAAAGGTTTATGAGCTCAAGAACTTCTAGGTCACAGACTCTGCCTTGATGGGTCTCCCACTGTCTCAGGAACAACCTGGGTAAATAAATGAGGAAAGCAAGAATTCATGTTGCCTTACCCTCCTCCTCCCTGCCCTAACTGCAGCATGTTGGGAAGCCCAGTCCCAGTCTCCTGGGTGAGTAGCAATTGTGGCCCCCAATGACTTGATTGCTCTTCAGCCCTTGCTACCAAAGATGGGCAAGCTGCCCAAAGGGATTAGCACAGGGAATCAACAGACATGTCAGCAGAACATATACCCTTCCCTTTAAACATCCTACAGTGCAATGAGCCCCGAGATCCCTGATTCTCTTCTAAGGATCAGCCAAGGAAATATTAAGGAGAGTGAATTGAATATATAAGAATCTGGCATATAAACCCACTTTTTCTTTAATGAAATCAATAGTATTTGGGGTACTTGATTACCAAAACCTTTACAGGAAACAATATGTTCTGTGCAGAAAAAGCTAGAGAACAAGGTAAACTATTACCACATCCAATAATGTCTTATCAAATCAACCTGTATCCAAAAGCATCCCACGACACGAGTGAGTAATGCTGTATTTCAGCCAACACTTCGGCTCACATTAGCACATCAGTTGTAGTTCTTGGGCAATGGTTTTGGTCTTGCAAATAAGTTGAGATCATAGTCTTTTTGTTGTTGTTTCCTGCCAGGCAAAGAAGTGGTTTCGCCCTCAGCCTTTTCCAGACCACCAAAAGATAACAAGACACTAAAGCAACCCAACCCTCCCCATGTGCAACTCCTGCCAACTCAAAATCTCCTCAAACAATAGGCTAAACAAGACCAGTATTCCAGGAGATGGGGTTTATATGAGGCCCAACACCTCTGCCTGAGAATGAATCATAAAACCACTAGTACTCCATTCTCCAGTATTATGCCATCTAGCCCCAAACCAGGTTGAACCGTGCAAAATGAAAAAGAAACCAGAACACACTGAACTTAAAACCTCAAGTACATTTTAAATTCTGTTTTAGATTCATTTAAATTAACAGAGGTCAGGCTACTTCTTCATTCAAGCTGGGCTATTCTTACTGCTTTAATATCAAAAGCAGTCAGCCACATTTTTCCACTAAAATGTAAAAAAAAAAAATACCCTGACAGAAGAACATTCTAAAACTCAGTAGAGAATATGGAAACAGCTTATAATAAACTTTGCCTTCTAGAATAACTAACGGAGGAAATTACCCAGCTACTTGGCCATGGGAAACAACTATTTGTATATTTTTACATATTTTGCAGGTCACAAGCTAAAAGCACACTTTTTATTTTCTAGCATAGCTTTTTTCCAAAGTGTTTTACAAAGAACACCAGTGTGGCAAGACAAAAGCAAGTTAAATAAGCTTAAGAACCTTCCCCTTCCTGGGAATGACTGATGCACACTTGCATAATAAGGAGTCTGAGAAGTCCTACAGTAAACTCTACAGAATCCAGCATTTTCCCAAGCTCATTTGGCCCTGCAGCCCTTTTTCTCTCATTGCACATTATCAGCATCCCACAAAATGGCTGTTCTGAAGAGCACATTTGGGAAAGATTCCTCTAGAAAAGGGATTTCGTGAAATGGTTTAATGGCTGAAACTCTGGAGTCAGCCCAATTCGAATGCCAGCTTCACCACTGGGAAGCTGAGCAAGTTTCTTAGTGTCACCTGTTCCTCAGTTTCCCCAGGTAAAATGGGCCAAATAATAGCACCTACCTCCCAGGCATGGGTCTTTCCACATGACTGGAACAGTCTTCTGAGAGCTTCACATGGCTGGTTCCTTCTTGTCATTCAGGTCTCAGTTCACAATATCACCCCCTCCAAGAGGCCTTCCCTGATCACCCAATATCAAGTTGGCCCCACCCAAGGCACTAGTTCTTCATCATCTTCTTTTCTTCATGATACTTCTCTGTTTAATTATTAAATTATGTGTCATCCCCACAGAATATAAGCACGATCAAGTCAAACTTTATTAGTTATGATTGCTTTATCCCAAAACAGATCCTCAGTAAGTGCTCATTGAATGGATGGATAACTGAATGCACGAGATAGTTGTGAGAGTTAAATATGAATCAATGAGAGCATTCTTTGAAGTGTTTGAAACATAAGCATCTATACAGATGCTGTTATTTAAACTTCTAAGGAATGATGAGTGGTTAAGGCACTCATAATTCTTGCACTATTTAACTTGCCTTTTCTTGCTGTATTGTGGGTAAACATTTCATGGCATTTATTCAGAGATGTGTTGGTAAATGGGCTTTAGGGATGGGGTGGCAGGGGCGTAGGCCCTGGGGGTAGCATTTGCTGATTTCCATGGTGTAAATATTCCTACCATGACTAATTCCAAGTTATCAATAATTTAAAAGCAGGTTCACAAAATTCCTGAAAATGTAACAAATGGCTCTCAGAACCCAGTACAATCCTTCTCTTGGGGAATGTCCTTTCAGGCCTCCAAGTCTTTTTGTTGAGTTAAGTTTAAAAAGACACCTTTTCCACATGCACCTTCTTGATAAGCCAAGAAAAAGGCAATCCACTGATTTCACCTGATGCTCAAGGACACTAGCTGGATGTGTTGGGCTGAATTTTCTGTACCACTCTCTGTGGGCTCTCAGACTGATGGTTAAGGCTCTGAACATGATCTATTTCCATGCCAGAACACTGTGAGGGCAAACTAATCTTGTAAAACACAAATTGAATTTTGTTTACATTCATTTAAGTGGAGGCATCCACACAACAGTATTAAGGCACCATCTACTTAGTGCTACCAATGAGCAGAATCTAATAACAGAAAAAGAGTGACTCTGCCCCAACCACAAGACCCCAACATGAAGTCAAGGTCAACACTGCAGATGGAGGTTTCTCTGGCATCACTGCCCGGCTGTACATGCAACTTGATCCCTTGGCACCCAAAATAAAGCAGCAACTTTTTTCAACTATGGCAATCTCCAGCCACAGTTCTAAGATAACACAACCAAAATTTCAAAATCCACAGCTGCTTTACAGGCAAGTGATTACTGACAGTAGTTATTTCTTCTCTTCTGTAAACTAAATGTAAAGTCTAGGGAGTAAAGCAGGAAGAGATTAGTTTATGCTCCACTCTATTGGTTATTTATTGTTGTGTAACCAATTACCCCTAAATTCAGCAGCTTAAAACAGCACACATTTATTATCTCACAGTTTCTGTGGGTCAGGAATCCAGGCACAGCTTAGCTGGGTCCTTTGCTTCACAGTGTCTCACAAAGCTGCAATCAAGGTGTCAGCCCAGGGCCTGTCATCTTATCTGAAGGTCGCACTGGGAAAGGATCCACTTCCAAGCACACTAAGTGGTTGTTGGCAATTTTCAGTTCTTTGTGGCTGTTTGAGTGGGGGTCTCAGCTCCTCACTGGGTGTTGACTAGAGGCTACCCTCAGTCCCTTGCCACATGAGCCTCTCTCACATGGCAGAATTGCTTCATCAAAGCAGGCAAGTTGAGAACACAATAGTCTGCTTACAAGATGGAAATAACAGTCTTATATAACCTAATCATGGAAGTCACATTGGCATCCCATTACCTTCAGCATATTCTATTGTTTAGAATCAAGTCACTAGGTTCAGTCTGTACTCAAGGACATGGATTTAGACAAGGGTATGATTTCAAACAAGTACAAATCATTAGAAGCCTAACCATGACATTCAGCCTCTTGGAACATGGATCGGAAGACCCAGTCCCAACAAAACATCTCTTTAAGCATCTCCATCTAAAACCAAGCCATGTGGTTTCCCAAGCATGTTGTCAATGTCTCATGAAAATAAATCAAGGGAGAATAAGCATGAAGGACATTAAGTCTAAAGATACAAAAGTCTATTCAAATGTTCTAAGATGCTCCTGGGAGCATCTGCATTAGCAAGCCCCAACATGGGAGCCATGTTTTCTGAACAACCCAAAAAATGACTCACAAGAACTGCCCATCCGAAAAGGTATATAATGCCAAGAAATCTAATTTGGTCTGAAAGCAAATATCTTTTGGAATTTTTATTTATTGTGATAGAATATTTTTAAAATATATTTAATGCCATTTTATTGTTTCTTATTTTTCTGTGAGATCTGTGTCTCCCTCAGCATTTTGCCTACATGGTACTTTTGAGATCCACATCCACCATAGCAGCAAGGAACTGCTGTAAAAATTTCAAAACTTGGCTGTCACCCACATTTTTTCTAAACTCTATCCAACTACATATCCTCAGATACCTGAGCACCCCAATATTCAATAGTGGTGGCAGGCTGGAGTGCCTCTGAAGGACCTCAAATGATTTAATCCACTAAGTGCAAAATGCATACTCAGAAAACCTGGGACAGTTTGTCCTAGACAAAAGAAAATGCAGACAAGGATTATCTTAAACCTGAATGTTCAAAATTTGTCTGCACATTTTTTACCATTCTTCCCAGAAATATCCATATGCTTTATTTTCTGCAAATGCTGCCCCAATTCAGCCATAAAAATATCTAGATTCATTGTTTTGCTAATCACCTATTTGTTTTGCTCCTTTAGAGAGATGTATTTGATAAACATCTAAAACTTAGTATTGTACTTAAAAAACCCTGAAACTATGGCCATGTGTGGGAAAGCAATTGTAAACCACCTTAGAGCTGGCAGGTGCTGCACGTACTTGGATCCCCAATACATGTCGAGTAACGATGGAACACATGTGTAGTGAGCAGAGAAAAAAAAACTAATGCAAAATTCCAGCTTAAAGGTGATAAGCAGACAGGAAGATTATAAAACGGATGCCAGGAAATTTTGTTAAGGCTGCAATCTTCCAACCTGTGAAAATAACTTGGTAACATATTTTAACTTGTAAAATATGGCTTTGGGGAAATAGAGTGACTGTCCTTACCTCTCTAAGATGTATGTTTTCCTTCTCTTTCTGGTCTAAAATCACTTCTAAGTGGCTGACTTGAGACTCAGCCTCTGCCATCCGCCGTGTCCGTTCATTGTCATCCTCGAGACTTTTAGAAGGCAAACCTTTACTTTGCAACATCTCAAGAAGCTTTTTAATCGACTCGTCTCGGGCGTTGAGGGTCTGTTTCTGTGTTTCAATTCTCAGCTCCATTTCCTCTAAGGTCTTCCTTAAGAGGAACAGCTCCTTAGCTTGTCTGTCATGCTCAGCTTGGAGCCGCCGGAAGTTCTCCTCAGTCAGCTCAATGGTGAAGTGCTCAGCTCCACGGTTGCCACTCTCTTGCTGCAGGAGGTGATTGAGGTCTCTCTGGGTCCGAAGCTCATCCTGAAGGGCTTGGATTGTCAACTGCAGGTGCTGTGATGAGAAAGATGGAGCAGGAGAGGAGAAAGAAGGGGAAAAAGTCAATGGAGATGCCAAGCGCTATTTGCTACTACCACACTATGAAGATGGGATGTTAATCATGAGGTAGGTCCAGAGGGCCAGCCGTGAAGTCCTCCAGGGTGACTTCAGAAGCATGGGACAGCACATGGAGAGGGGGGAATTAATTCAATGATGCTTTCTGAATGTCTTAGGAGAAGAGAAATGTACACATACACAGAAACAATATATTAGTGTCAGTCACGAGGGAAATTATACATCTACAGAGTTTCAATTGAGGAAGTGGAAAGGGTTAGAAGGGAAAGTCTCACAAACACACCTTCTTTACGCCCGCAATGCTCCAGACTCAGTATTCCTTGTTTCCTAAGGTGTTCTTTATTCTACTATCCATTATTTTCCATGATAAATGCATTTCCATTTAAAAAAATGAAAATAATAGCATCCACTACAAGTAGACACAAACGAAGACTTTATTTTTTACAAATAAAGCTGTGAACAAGTTTAGTAAACAGGATTACTGCATCTGCAAGCAAAAGGGAACAAATGCAGACAGGGACAGACACAAACACAAGGAGGTGAGGCTGTGCAGAGCAAAACAAACAAGCCGCAAAGAGTGGACAAACCTTGGTTCTTCTGGCATCCAGTAACTGAACAGCATGGGAAATGGAAAAAAAAAATGAAGCAAAAAATCAACACAAAGAAAAGTCCAGTGCAAGCAAAGGATATTTAACAGAAAGAATCAACATAAAGTACCTTCACAGAGGAAAAAAAAAAGAAAAAAGAAAAACAATTTCTTATTACAGCAAAGACCCATAAGCTACACAAAATCTATAGCACTGCTGTTTGATAAATATGATCAAAAGAAAAAAAAAAAAGAAGAAAGTGAGGTTAATTCCACCTTTTGTTTTCCTAAATCTCACTGACCCAGGAACCCAAAGTCTTCAGTATACTACCAGGAAAGAAAGCACAACACTCCAGAAGTACCCACATATTATTCCAAGTCACCATTTGAACCAAAATCAGAGTGAAAACACCAAAGAAACAAAATAGTTACCGGTTATGAGAAAAGAAACAGTTGCACGAGGACAGTTGGTGAATTCTGCAACACCTTCGCCACAGGGCCAACCCTCAGCCTGGTCAGAATAGGCAGCCATAAGTTTGAAGGCATTTTTGTCCTAGGAACAAACCAGGACACTGCGAAATTCAATCACCAGCCAATAGACCAGACACACGCTAAGCAAGGGAATCAAAATGAACACAAGGCATAGCTCCTGCCCCCAGGTACCTCACAGTACTGTAAGCCATAAATAATACTATGTCTAAGTTACATAAATATTGGAGCAGTCCACATTTCGAAATCTTTCTGAATTCCTAAAGCTGGCACCCAGAGGTGTTGAGATCTTTCTGAGTGTGGTCTATGCCCAGAGATTAGCACTAAGTATTGCAACATCTTGATTAAACTATTTGTGGATCTATTTCATCTTTCCATTT
Organism: Zalophus californianus; assembly: GCF_009762305.2. Lineage (NCBI taxonomy): Eukaryota > Metazoa > Chordata > Mammalia > Carnivora > Otariidae > Zalophus > Zalophus californianus. Next base: position 24,458,004 of record NC_045595.1, read on the forward strand.
AAGAACACCCATTGAGACATTCCCAGAGCACAAAGAACAAGTATTCTCCTTCTCATCCATGTGCCACAATGCCTCACAGGACAGTGACTGGGAGTGAGCACCTGGTATGTATTTAATGATGGTAATTATGAATTTTATAAACAAAATTCACTCCTGTAAAGTGTAAAATTCAGTGGTTTTTTGCATTCACAGAGTTGTGCAACCATCCACACAATACATTTTAGAACAGTTTCATCATTCCAAAAGAAGGTGCAGGATACAAAATTAATATAAAGAAATCTGTTGTGGGGTGTCTGGGTGGCTCAGTTGGTTAAGCATCTGACTCTTGATTTGGCTCAGGTCATGATCTCAGGGTCGTGAGATCGAACCCCACATCAGGCACTGTGCTGGGCGTGGAGCCTGCTTAAGATTCTCTCTCTCCCTCTCCCTTTGCCTCTCCCCCCACAACCCTCCTCACTCTCTCTCTCTCTCTCTCCCCCTCCCAAAAAAGAAAGAAATCTGTTGCATTTCTTCAGGCTAATAATGAGATAGAAGAAAGAGAAATTAAGAAAACAATCCCATTTACAATTTCACAAAGAAGAATAAAATACCTAGGAATAAATTTAACCAAGGAAGTTAAAGATCTCTACACTGAAAACTATAAGACACTGATGAAAGAAACTGAAGACAACACAAATAGATATTCCATGCCCATGGATTGGAAGAATTAATATTGTTTGTTTATTTGTTTGTTTTAGAGAGGGAGAGTGAGAGAATCTTAAGCAGGCTCCACACCCAGTGTGGAGCCTGACACAGGGCTCGATCTCACAAACCTGAGATCATGACCTGAGCCAAAATCAAGAGTTGGACACTTAACTAAGCCACCCAGGCGTCCCAGGATTAATATTGTTAAAATGTCCATTCTACCCATGGCAATCTAGATTCAGTGCAATCCCTATCAAAATACCAATAGTACTTTTTCTCAGAACTAGAACAAATTATTCAAAATTTGTGTGGAATCACAAAAGACCTCAAAAAGCCAAAGCAATCTTGAGAAAGATAAACAAAACTGGAAGTTTCACAATCCCAGATGTCAAGGTATACTACAAAGCTATAATAATCAAAATAGTATGGTACTGGCATAAAATTAGCCATATAGATCAACTGAACAGGATAGAAAGTTCAGAAATAAACCCATGCTTATATGGTCAACTAATCTATGACAAAGGAGGCAAGAATTTAAAAGGGGGAAAAAACAGACTCTTCAATAAGTGGTGTTGGGAAAATTGGACACCTACATACAAAAGGATTAAATTGAAGAACCTCCATACTGTTTCCCATAGTGGTTGCACCAATTTACATTCCCACCAAGAGAGTAGAAGAGTTCCTTTTTCTCCATATCCTCAACAACACTTGTTATTTTTTTCATCTTTTTGATAATAGCCAGTCTGACAGGTGTGAGGTGATATCTCAATGTGGTTTTGATTTGCATTTCTCTGACAATCAGCAATGTTGAGCATCTTTTCATGTGCTATTGACCATCTGTATGTCTTCCTTAGAAAAATGTTTATTCATGTCCTCTGCCCATTTTTCAGTCAGGTTGTCTTTTTGCTAGTAATTTATGTAAAAGTTATATATTTTGATATTAATCCCCTAGCAGATATATGATTTGCAAATATTTTCTCTCATGCAGTAGGTTGCCTTTTCATTTTGCTGCTGGTCTCTTTTGCTGTGAAAAGCTTTCTATTGTGATGCAATCCCATTTGTTTATTTAAGCTTTTGTTGCCCTTGCTGGAGGAGACTGAATGGAAAAATATTGCTAAGCTGATGTCAAAGAGCTTATTGCCTATGTTTTCTTCTAAGAGTTTTATGATTTTAGGCCTTACATTCAAGTTTTTAATCCATTTTGAATTTATTTTTATATATGGTGTAAGATAGTGGTCTAGTTTCACTCTAGCATGTAGCTGTCCAGTTTTCCCAGCATCATTTATTGAAGAGTCTGTCTCTTCCCCATTTTATATTCTTGCCTCCTTTGGAATAGATTAGCTGACCATATATGTATGGGTTTATTTCCAGACTCTATTCTCTTCCATTAATCTATGTGTCTGTTTCCATGTAAGTACCATACAGTTTTTTTTTAAAGATTTTATTTATTTATTTTAGAGAGAGAATGAGATAGAGAGAGAAAGAGAGAGAGAGAGAGCATGAGAGGGGGGAGGGTCCGAGGGAGAAGCAGACTCACTGCTGAGCAGGGAGCCTGATGCGGGACTCAATCCCAGGACTCCAGGATCACGACCTGAGCCGAAGGCAGTCACCCAACCAACTGAGCCACCCAGGCGCCCCAGTAGCATATAGTTTCAATTACTATAGCTTTGCAGTATAGCTTGAAATCAGGAAGTATGATACCTCCTGCTTTGTTCTTTCTCAAGACTGTTTTGGCTAATTGGGGTCTTCTGTGATTCCACACCAATTTTAGGATTCTTTGCTCTAGTTCTGTGAAAAATGTCATTGGTATTGTGATGGAGATTGCACTGAATCTGTATAGATTGCTTTGGGTATGGACATTTGAACAATATTAATTTAACAATATTAATTTAACAATATTAATTCTTCCAATCCATAAGCATTGCATATCTTTCCATTTGCTGGTGTCATCTGAAATATCTTTCATTAATGTCTTACAGTTTTCAGAATACAGGACTTTCACCTCCTTGATTAAATTTATTCCTAGATATTTTATTATTTTTGATGCAATATAAATGGAATTATTCTCTTAATTTCTCTTTCTGATAATTACTGTATAGAAAAGCAACTGATTTCTGCATGTTAATTTTATATCCTGCAACTTTACTGAATTCATTTATTAGTTCTAACAGGTTTTTCTTTTTTTCTATATATAATATCATGTCATCTGCAAATGGTGACAGTTTTACCCCCTCCTTACCAATTTGGATGCCTTTTATTTCTTTTTATTGCCTAATTATTGTGGCTAGGAGTTCTAATAATACGTTGAATAAAAGTGGCAAGAGTGGGCATCCTTGCATAAGCCCTGACAATTGTTTTCTTTCTTTTTTGCAATGAAAGTGCCTGACTTAAGATCTGATTGCCAAGGCATCCACTTTAAAGAGGCATCCACTTCAATGATGGCTACCTCGAATAAACACATTATCAACCACACAACTAGGTAAGAGACAGACTGCCTGCCCCAACTGAGTCTCCTTTGTTTTAGAGGTCTTGATTGATTTCAATCGCCGACGTTTTGAGCCACTTGTTTCTTCTCTTCCCACACATTAAATCTCTCCTCTTATGTTTTAAATTAACCAATAAAGAATGAGCCCACAAAACCCTAGGCCCCCACCCTTGACCCCAATAAAAGCAGAACCAGGCCCACGCACTCTCTACTGATGACCTCACTGTATGGCCCCAACTCTGCTGTGCAATTTCCAGGTTCTTTAAATGATAAACCTCTATCTTTTTTCAAAGTTTCTTGATGGTTATTGCTGGAGGGCATCTTGCAGTCATACTAAGAACCACAAGGGTTAATCCAATGACAATACTGGTTTTTGATAGACTGAGACCAGCACAAAACAGATTTATGAGATGATGTAGGTTTATTTGGAAACAAACATGAATTGGGATGATCAGACTGGAAATCATCCTTTCTGAGAGTGACCAAAACTGATTGGTTTTCTTATGTGGTTCACAGACTGGCCAAAAGGGAATTCCAAGGAAAAACTGCCAAAATGCTTTGAGCAGAGACAGCAACGTTGGAAGACAACTCTGTAAGGGGTTGGATGGGCAAGTTGCCTATCACTCTGATCTTCTGTTTCCACACCTGCAAAATGGGGATCATCATAATGCTTATCTCACAGAGTTCCTGTGAAGAATAACTAAGAAAATGCATCAAGGGCCAGGTTTGAGAGTGAAGGAAGAGAAGAAGTTTGGTAGAAAGGAAGGAAGAAGGAAAGAAAGTAGAAGAGAAGAATAAGAGGGAAGGAAGAAGGAAGAAGGGAGAGAGAAATGAAGGGAAAATTGGTCCATTTATTCATTCAATATACATTTACCCAGTATCTCCCTTATACTCACGAAATATAAAAAGAAAGAAAGAAAGCAAGAAAGATCCATGTTCATGGTCCATGTAGATAAGTAAACTGATAGTAGCTTTACTATGTTACAAGGGTTATAACAGAAGTCATAGCCAGGTGGCTAGAAATTCAGAGACGATGTCACCCAGGCTGGAGACATGTGGGAAAACATCCTAAAGAGCCACCATTTAGCTGCATCTTGAAGAGCAATTGAGAGCCAGCCATGAAGAATGATGGAAAGAGAAGAGAAAGTATAAAAACCCAGAAGCAAAGACAGACCAGACCTATTAAGGAACAGTAATAGCAAAAATCTGGATAGTGTTGACCACACACCACACAATGTTCTAAGCTTTTTTAATCCTCACAACCACCTGTGAAGTAGCCACTGTTTAAGATCTCCACTTAATGGATGAGAAAATGGAGATGCAAAGTGGTTAAGTAACTTGCTCCAGGTCATCCACCTAGGTAAGTGGCCCAGCCAGATGTTCATCAAGGCTGTCTGATACCAACTCCCCTGCTCAAACCACTATACCATCTAGCCTCTGAATTGGCACAACTACTTCAGGATTCTGGAAAAAAAGAATGTAGGGCAGGGGGTAGAAATTGTGAGAGGAGACAGGCAGGCAATTATGACAGTTACAACAATTCTTATAATTTAAAGTTAGCCATCTAGGCTGTTCCTCATTCAGAGGTTGTCATGATAGATGCTTCCAGGTTGTACATTTATTAATAAGCAAAATCTACTTTCTAGGTAGCCATTTTATTAGTAACTAAATAACTTCAGCATGACCAAACACAATCTGATAATCAACCTAAAATTTAGTGTTCAAAACTTTCTCAAATTCACATGTCATTTAGTTTTCATTCTCTTTTAAAATATTCAAAATTAAGCATAGATCTGTTCCTGAAAAGGAATTCTTGAGCAAAAGGCATGTACCTTAAAGAGTCCTGATCATCTTTCTGCATCATATACTGGAGGATGGGGAGGAGATCTGAAGCAACCTCTCCATCTATCTGTCTGTTCTACTTTTAAGAAATTCAAATCAATCAAGTTTCAAAATTCATTTACCAGATAGCCATTTCTAGTTAGATATTTAACACAGGCGATTTCTATTTTAAAATATAAAACCACTTGTGGGCGCCTGGGTGGCTCAGTCAGTTAAGTGACTGCCTTCGGCTCAGGTCATGATCCTGGAGTCCAGGGATCAAGTCCCGCATCGGGCTCCCTGCTCAGCAGGGAGTCTGCTTCTCCCTCTGACCCTCTTCCCTCTCATGCGCTCTCTCTCTCTATCTCATTCTCTCTCTCAAATAAATAAATAAAATCTTTAAAAAAATAAAATAAAATAAAATATAAAACCACTTGTAATAAATGATCTACTGAAAAGAATATCCTCTCTGCATCTCAGTTTCCTCATTTGTAAAAGGGGGAAGGAGAGTAATAATTCCTAACACATAAGATTGTTAGATTGTTGTGAAAAATTAAATGAGTTAATACACATCTAGCTGTAGAAAGTTCCAAGTACAGAGTAATCACTTACATCAGTCAGGATAGGCTAGGATATGCTGCCTTGACAATAGCAAAAAAAAAAAAAAACATATTCTGAAAGACATAATCCACTTGACACACTGATGACATGGAATCAGAACTCTTAGAGCTCAAAGAGACCTTAAAGGTTAGCCTGTTAAACTCATTTTACATATGAGAAAATCAGATCACACAGGTTAAATGACAGACCCAAAAGAGTGATCCCATTGCCAAAGCCAGAATTTCAGTTTCTGGGAGCATGGAATCTTGGTTTCTAGGATCCTGAACTCCATCCTTATATAAATTCTAGTAACCCTAAGAGTAGACCAAAAGGGGATGTCTCTCTACTTAACAACTTAGGAAATGGCAATGGTACCTCCTACAGGGAGGCTGAGAAATAACCTAAATCATTTCACTTACTCACTGGGTCCACCCCCCCCAGTAGTTAAATAGTATGGGACATTCCAAGATTAATATACTGAGACTTCCTTTCTACATCTTTGAAATTAGACTGTTAGCTAATTAAAATTGGCTATTAGAGTACAAGCTCAATAAAAACTAGCTCTAAAAGATTCAGATACAATACAAATGAAATCTCTAGCAAAGCCAAATAACTTCTCTAAGGGCCAAAAAGGAAGAAAAACAATGCAGAGTTTTCAATTCTGCCCTTCCTAGGTTATTCAGTTCCTTCAGATTGAATCACCTCCCCCTTCTCAACCATGAAAGCACATTTCTTTTAAGGCAGTCACCCAAACCCTACTGGATCAATAGTCAAGAGCATTCATTTCAGTATGTTACCTACATCAGGTACCTACCTACAAACCAACAACCTATAAGGTTGTATTCTAGGGCCATCTCTTTGGAAACTCCCAGTCATCATTGTGGTCTCAGCTTCCCAAAGCCTCAACCCTTCTTTGTGTGACTTCCATTCTACTGAATATCTGAAGAGGGAAACCCTTCCAATGTCCACCTGCACTGGGAAAAACATCACCAGGTGATCCAAACTCATACCTGGGTCCCAGTCAAACTGCTGTCAACTTAGCACTTAACGGCACAAGGGCAACAGGTGGCAAAACCACTAATTCCCTTTAAGTACAAAAATGAGTCTGTGAGTGGATGGGCATTCAGAAAGCTTTTTACTCCCTACCCTAATTCTGGGATCATTCTCCAGTTGTTCTCAAAGAATCAAAGCTCAAAAGGCAAATCCCTTCTCCACAGCCTTCCACTGAGGACACCACGGAGAGAAGCAAAGCAGGTGTCACAATGTCATCCGGACTACTCTTCATAGTCACTCTGCTAGGAGTGCAAAGAGAATGCATTGTGATCCTGATACCTGGCCTTCAACCCAGTTCTTTTTAACCTTTTCCCCTTGATATTTAATTGCATACTTTGAAATCTGTCCTGGATAGTAAAGACTATCCCCATCTCCAGTCCACAAAAGGAAAACAAAAGTTTAAAATCATTGGTCCGTCCTTTAAAAAAAAAAAACAGGTAAACAGAATGGGAGCTTAAAAAGATTAGTCTGTCCAATTGTTTCCAAGTCTCAGACAATCAAGGAAGTCATAATGACTTCTGTTTCCGTCATTATGGCAGGCTATGTTTTCCTAATAAAAGCCCTCCCACTACACAACAGCTAGATAAAAGCAAATATATCTTTCAAAGCATTGCTGTGCTTACAAGAAAGTAAGGAAAATCTCCAAGAAAGAGAAAGATTGATAGAAAGAAAGTGAGCTTTTCAAGGGCACATTCTGGGCCAAATTTGCATTATACCCCCAAATCTAGCACATAATAGGTATTCGATAAACAGTGAAATATGGACAGAAAGATGAGAGGACCAGAAGGGAAATTGTCTCACCAGATGGTCGGCACAGGGGAACACTGTGAGAGCGAATAGGTTTCCATTCCTCTTTGCTTTGCTGTACTTAGACTAGGGGTGGGAGAGTGTGGGGCGGGTGGGGAGGGAAGGGGTGTCCTTGACCTCAGACTACTCTGTCCTGTTCTCTCCTCCAAAACTCAAAATGCCTCACGTCCACCAACTCACTCATCTGACAAGACTGCTCTGACGCTGCCAGCACTATGTCCACTTTACAAGAGGATAAATTGGGCTGGCTTAAGGGATTTGACTGCAATCACATTGTTAGCAGATATGGGCCAGTGTCTAAAACTGAGGTTTCCTCCAGCCAATTCTAAAGTCGCCCCTGCTATAAAAAATATAGAGAACTTCATTTTGCACAACTCTTACAAGCTCCCATAGTCACTTAATCTTGAGGAAAAAAAAAGTAGACAATAAAAATATGAGAAACTAAGCTGTACTTGCGTTTATATGGGGGGGGGGGGGGCCGGAGGATATATACGTTGCCTTAGCCAACATTCAGAAGAATGACTTCCAATAGCTACTGGAGTCAGAATCTAATCCAGATTTCAGAATGTCTAAAACACAAAAAGGTAAATAGAATGAAAATATAATTATATATGTATGATGTGCATGGAACACACAATTATTTAAATAGGGACTAGCCAGATGTTTAGAATCTACTGTGTCTTATCCCCAAACATGGAAAATATGAGTTCCTGGCAAATTTGAAAAAATTTGTGACCTTAAGCTCTTTTCCACACTATGGGGAAAAAACAAAAAAATGATAAAGTTTTGTACTATAAAGCAGTTTAAGGTTTCATTTCTATGAAAAAAGTCTCTTAGCTATATAAAAATATGAATTGGCTTATATCCAAAAGTCTTGAACTTTTTTTTAATAAATCCATACTCCTTCTCAAGCAAGGGCTTAACATAACTCTTTCAAAGAAAACGGAATCTCTTTGCAGACAACTTGGCCTGCTCTGCTTCTCCTGTGACTTTATTTTCCTATTTATCATTTTTGAGTTTGTCTCTAATCAAATTTTAAGGGCAGGTTCTCTGATCCCTGTTTCCATAATCCCATGTGCAGGATGTACAGCACTCCTCATGGCTTCAAACCTTCCACAGACTGTGTCATGTGTGTGAAAAGACAAACAGCAGACGCCGGTTAAAACATGTGGCCCCCAGTGTGCTGCGGAAAAGTTGCTCTACTTGAGAAAGGTATAAAAAGATTAATATTTAGACATACGGTCCTAGGCTTTCTCCTTTAGCGTAGACAGAATAAGCACACATAGCTAATAGAGAATAATACTGATAGGCAATTTTTAAAAGTACCAATGCACCAGGATCCTGGGATCCCCACACAGAGATGTCAGTGATAACTGCAGAACCCACTTTGGGCGATAACGTGTCATTTTGCCAAGACACGGAACACTAGGAAGAGTATAGATGGAAAAGATCTCTTGGCAGTTGCTTTTGCAAGCAAGGAGTTCTGGTTCTCATTACAGAACAATACTATAAAGTGGCACAGTATTGGAATATTGTACTGAGCTGAGAGCTAAGGATATACGTTCTAATTCCAGCTTTGCTACTAACCAATTATATGATCTGGGGGAAATCAGTAAATTTGTCTGGGCTTCTAAGAACAGTGGTGATGAGCTGCGTTTTGAATCCTGGATCTACCTATTATAGCCTATGTCACCTTGGACAAATTACTTAAGTACTTTGAGCATTGAATTATTCATCCATAAACAGGAAATAATAACTGTAACCAATGTACAGGGTTCACACAAAGACCACGTGAGATGTTCCTCATGTAAGTGAACAGGTTTCCATAAAGCATAAAGCACCAGGCCTGGCACATAATGAATGCTCAGTAAATGTTCACTGTTACTACTATTGACACAGTGGTGGTGGCTAGAGGCCCAGAATTAAAATTTCTCTCCTTCCTCCCATTTGGGCAGGGAAAAGAAATGAGTATAATGTACATAAATTTTTGACCATCAAATAAATGCAACAGTGGGAAACAAAATGCTAAGCACTTTGGCATTTTTTAAATAAGGGAAACAGGAAACAGTTGTTTTAAGACCAACTTAAAGATGGCTAAAATTGATTTCCCATTAACTGGTCTATAAATAACTTTAGAAGGGGCTCTCGGGAATAACAACATTTCTGTTTTGAAAGTCAGGGTTTTTTTCCCTACTAGTAGCCAGTAATACGTAAGCAACTATAGGACAGTGGCATCCCCTGCTGTTGACATCACTCAACCTGTTATAGGAATGAATGAATGAATACAAAAAACAAGTTTAAGAAATATTGGTATTTTTTAAACTTGTCTACAGAAGCAACCCAAAACATGTAATCATGGAAACGATGGTTAAAATTGGAACTTTTCTATTATTAATAGCCACACACAATTAGAGGACAGTTTTTTCATTTTAATTGCTTAGCAAATCTTTAATGTAAATGCCATTTTAATATCTTGATTATAATTTCCTTCTCTGTCACCTCTTCACCTCACAACATGTTTATTTAACAAAATTGCTAACCATCTAAATATTTTTAAAACAGGTAAGCGGTTTGACTTAAATGACTATCATTTCAAATAGCTGAGTGGCATGAACTGAACTACTAATTTTTCCCTACTCTGAGCCACACAGTTCCCTCAGCCAAACTATAGTCCTTTCTATTCAAAATGTTCATGAGCAGAGATTTTTTCCTAAATACTTTACTCTCCTGCTTCTCTCTGCTTCTTGTGTAACTCCTGGGAAGGGGGATAAGCGACCTCCACAAAATTCAGAATGTGGTCCTTGGACCAGCAGCATCAGCATCTTGTAAGGAAGGTGGAATCTCAGGTCTCACCTCAGCCCTACAGTATCAGAATCTGCATTTTTTAACAAGACCACAGGTAATCTGAAGCACATAAAGGTTTGAGAAGCACTTCTCTAAACTTCAAAAAACAAAAAAATTTCAGCCTTACTATTGCTTTATGAAATGATCATTTGGTAATAGAAAGGTGGGGAAGGAAAACATCATGAAAAGAGTACTGTGGTAGAGCCCTAAGAAGTATACTGAAAACGTTGTGTGATTCATAAAATCTGAGTAAACTATGAGTAGTGCTCCCCAATATAAGACATTACTAGATAAAGCAGACAAAGCGGGGTTTGTTCATTCATTCAACCATTATTGAGCTATGTGTTATTTGACAGACATACATACTAAGTGTCCTCTCCAAGTCAAAAAAGAAATCCTGCCAGCTTAAATATAAATAAATAAACATTATATATGTAATATATTTTATTATATACATAAAATATGCAGTTATATATTATAAATAATATATATTGCTATATATACTGTTTATTTTTAAGAGATACATAGTATCTGAATTGTAATTCTGTACTGTTATTTACGGTTATTATTTAAAAGGATTTAAGGGAAACTTTTCAGAGTCCATCTGAAATGACAGAACTAGGCTTTATAATTAACTGTTTTATTCATTTTTAGTTTTAAATAGCATTTCTGTACGCATGTCTATGCTCTTGGTGGAATTTTAAATGACTGGGGAAGCCATGAGGAGTCTGAGATGAATCTTCTTTTTCATATTATAACCTGAACACTATAGAGAAAATGTGAATATACTGCTTCCCACGTAGCCTAATCACTCAAATTCTCTAAGTATTTCCATTTTATCAGTGCACTAGAATCAGAAGTCTGGACCTTCATTTCTTTCTCTGGTGTGAAGGTGAGATACCTACTGTATCCAGACAATGTCTATGGTCTTTAATATTTCACATATAATACAAATATATATGTAAAAAGTATGTGTGTGTGTGTGTGTGTGCATAGAGAGAGAGAGAGAGAATGAATGAATATTCCATAACCCACAAACAAAAAATGGCCAACATACCATAGGAAAGTAGTATGACTAGACAAGGAAAAAAAACTAGAAAAAAATACATCATAATGATCATTGCTAGGGATAGGAGGATGGGGAATGACTGCTAAAGAACATGAGGTTTCTTTTGGAAGTGATAAAAGTGTTTTAAATGTATATACTAAAATCGACTCAATTGCATACTCTTAAAGGGTGAATTTTATGACACATGAGTTATACCACAGTCAAGCTATTAAAAGTGATAGAAGGTGGGAGCATGAAAGATGCTTTTCTTGGGGCACCTGGGTGGCTCAGTCAGTTAAGCATCTGACTCTTGATTTTGGCTCAGGTCATGATCTCGGGGTCATGGGATCAAGCCCCGTGTCAGGCTTCACACTCAGTGAAGAGTTGCCTTGGGATTCTCTCCCTCTTTCTCCCCCTCTCCTCCTCTCCCAACTAATGCTCACTTGCCCTCTCTCTCTCTCTCTCTCTAAAATAACTAAATAAACCTTCTAAAAAATCTCACTAAAAAAAATGCCTTTCTTTGTATTTCCCATTTTCATTTAGCAAACATTTTTTCCAAGAATAATTTTTGAATGCCTACTGCTATAGACTAAATGTTTATGTCTCCCCAAAATTCATATGTTGAAACCCAGTCCCCACTGTGATGGTATTTGAAGGTGGTACCTTTAAGAGGTGATTAAGTCATGAGAGTGGAGACCTCAGGAATGGGAATGATGCTCTTATTAAAGAAACCCCAGAGAACTGTCTTGCCCCTTCCACCATGAGGACACAGTGAGAAAACAGCTCTCTATGAGCTAGGAAGTAGGCCCTCATTAGACACCAAATCTGCCAGCACCTTCATCTTGGACTCCAGACTCCAGAATTGTGAGAAATAAATGTTGGTTGTTTATAAGCCAGGCAGGCTATGATATTTTTTTTATAGCAGCCTTAATGGACTAAGACACAGGTCATATACTCATCACTGCTAGGTTAGTTAATATTCTTTGAGTTGCAAGCAACAGAAATTGACTTGACCTGTCTTAAGCCAAAAAAAAAAAAAAAAAAAAAAGGAAGATATCAGGGTATCTCCCTGTATCAAAGCAGTAATTGTAAAAAGCAAAACCCAGGGAAAGAAGGAAGCAGGACACAGAAGGAACCTTTATGAAAGGTTTGTAACTTGGTTTCAACAACTCCTTGATCAAAACTGTAAAGACCCAGGACAGAAGATAGAACTGTCCTGGCATGAGCCAGGTATCCACCATGGATCAATGAGCTGTGGCAGATGACCCTGCCACCAGGAACTACTCCAAGGGGAAGGAGATTTCTTTAAAGGTGAATGGAGATCCCAAGAAGAATCTACTACAATTGCTGTTGTAATTAAAGATTTTAAAAGAAGCAACATATGAAAAATATAAAAGTGCTATGCTATGGTTATGTTTATTCAGGGTAACGGATTCCAAAAGAGCCATATATTCAAGACTCAGGTGAAAGACATAACCATGCAAGTTCAACTTCTGATATCCAGCAATAAATACTGGAAAATTTAAAGAGAATTAGAGATTAACAAGACTTTAGAACTAAAAAAATAATTAATTTGATAGTGAAAGTCCTAAAATTTTTATTGAGAATAATACCTCCAATTGAAAACCCTCTCTTTGATGTCAGAGGCCTTGGGCTGATCTCCAGCTTGATCACTCAGTAGCTGTGGAGTTGATCTGATCACACACTAGTTGCAGGTTCCCACAGCCTTGGGAGGCCTGTATGACACTAACAGGTTACTTCTGTTTTGAAGGTCTCAGTTTCCAGCTCTTTTAAAAGCTGCTAAAAATACAAACTTCTCACAGAACCCTGATAAGGTTAAACAGATAATGCATTTCAGATACTTAGCAAGTCCCACTTCAGCCCACAGGAAGCCATCATTTTTAAAAGCCACTGTTATGAGTATACAAACCCAGATTGCAAACCCTCCCAAAACGCAATGGAAAGAAATGAAAGTAGAGTAGGGGAAAAATGTAAAATTATGTTTGCCTGTATCATATACAAAAAAAAATCCTTTAAACCAGAGGAACTTGGCCACTTTGGATGTTAACCTTTTAATAGCAAATAAAATACTTTGAAAGAACCACCCACAATTTTCTACAAGCTGGTATATGCATTTTAAAGACACAGCAAATATTGAACAACAGAAATCACTGAATATTGGTGATGAAAGGGATCAGAAAGATAATCATCTCTACTACTTTTTATAGGAGGATAAACTTAGGCCCAAAGAGGGGGACCTCTTGTCACCTGAAGCCACAGCAGAGATGGCAGCACTGCTAGTTATAAAGCCCAGACACCAAACTCTTAGCACACTGCTGTGTCCGGGTCTTTCCCTTCTAGCCCCATGCACCAGTTTTATTTGGTCACTGAACTGCAAAAGGATTCTGTTACCACATAATTAGTGTCAGGGTATGTGTAACAGCTGCCACGAGCCAGATTTCCACACTGGAGTCAAACATCGTTGGCCCAGACACATCTCTTCCACCACACACCACCGATGGTACAGCTGCTGTAACCACAGTCCACACCCCAGTGGCTCCAAGACTTCAGGAGTTGGGACAAATGATTAATTCCAACCAGGATGAAGTAACTCTTCTCTCTGAAAGGACTTCTTAAAGAACACCTTTAGCAAATTTTGAAAGTTTTAGCATTCTTCCACCTGAGAGCTTAAAGACTTTGAAAAGGGTTTAGAGGAATTTTTTTTCCCCAAAAAAAGTATGTGAGATAAATGTCAAGAATGAAGGTGGCCACTCAGAAACCTGGAAAAGATAATGATAAGTCTCGGGAGATCCATGCTATTGTTGGGCAAGACAAAGCAAAAACCAGAAAGAAGGAACAGTTCTTTTGCAGATACCATCACTGGAAGAACATGTTATATGGCTGAGAAATAAGATCCCTTGATAGCAATCCTCAGTAATATCAATTTGAGATTATTTTTATTTTATCTGGATAATTTTGTATATATTATTAAGAATAAGAGTTTTCCTTAGCAAAGACTCAGAAACCCATATATGCATTCATGAGCATATAGATACATTTCATATGCTTTAAGATTCTTTCTCAAATCTTTAAACCAGTGAAGAGAATAGAGTTTTCTCCAAAAGAACAGTAAAAAGTATTTTTAAACAAGGACTGCAAACTGCTTTTTTCATCCCTGGATATTTATTTTCTTTTATAATTCATTTGAGACTTTTAAAGTCAGGAAAGGAGGGAAAAAATGGCTTTCAAATTTGAATCTGGAACAGAGCTAACCTATCAAGTCCAACAGGGATATAAAGAAAGTATCTAACAGCACAGACACTGCTGGTGCCCGGAACAAAAGCATTATTGAATGGAAGAAGAATTTAAATTGAAGCAAGCCCTAATGTAATACCTTAGTAACTCTAGGTCCTACTGCCATTTTTCCTAATGAGATGAACTATTAGTCCTGGTTTACATAAATTTCAACATACCAGGGCCCTCGGCAAGCTACAGGGAGGCCAACAGCCCTCTTGGGTCCTACATCTGTAACACTATTTAAAACATGATTGTCCCTCTCACCATCATTTGGGTCCTTAACTGTGGAACATACAAAACCAATGGAGCCAGGGGCCCACAAAATGAGTGGAGTCTTTCGCTGTATCTTTGAAGGTTTTCTTTCTTTAGTTTAAAAATTCAAAGGCAAATAAGAGTGGAAAGAATTACAAACAGGCTTTATGGTTTTATAAAGGAAGAAAAAATAAACCTAGGATGAGTTTACAGTTTACAGTCTATGAAGAGCCTCCGCCCCCATTTATTCCTTTAAATAAACTTTTCAATCACCTTTTAAAGGGGCAAAGAAAACTCTGTTATTATAGGAATTGCTAAAATACAGCATGGGAGTCTAGTTAAGAGCTGAGTCCTATACTCAAGCAAGAATTGGTTCTACCACTATTTGTCTATACTATTTAAACCCTGGCAAATTATATGCCCTCAATTTCTTCCACTGTAAAATGAGGATGATACAATTATAGTTATGAGTAAGCTTACATATAGGAATATATAAAAATATACTTATAAATAGATATATAGCTTATTATAGTCTATGAATTCAATAAACAACTTCTCTTAATGTTATGATTTGTATTAATAAAACCATATTATGCTGGCATATATCTTTAAACGTTATTTAGAAACCCATTCAATGAACTCTAGGTCAGATAACATTTGCTTACTTCCTCAGAAAGAAGGTTTTTTCCTTTTTTTGAAAGAAGCTTTATTAAGGATATGACACAATCTCCCATCAAACCCCCTATCACACAACCATTATGCTACAACGAATTTTTTCATTTGAGGTCACTCAGAGAGTTTGAAAGTATAAACTAGTCATTCATTTCTGCCATAACCACTCCCAGGCAACATTCACTCAGCTCACAGTATCTAAGCACTTTGAAGTATATAAGGACAGCAAAAGCATGAGACATCGTCCTTGGCCTTGGGATGCTCTTAGTCAAGAGAAAGTGACTAATGTGAAGACCAATAATCACAAGAGAAAGGAATGTGAACATAAGGAAGCATGTGCAATGTGCTGAGGCAGCAGAGAGGAAGGAGGCATCAATCTGGTCTGTGCACAAGCAACAACTCCAACATCCAAAGAGGATGCAAACTTTGAGTGGGGCCTAGAACAAAGAATTTCCTAAGGGCAAAAAGGAAAGGTATTCCAGGCAAGGTGAAGGGCATGGTCAAAGCCGTAGAAGTGTGAAAAAATCATGACATGTTAGGTGGGAAAAGAATATAGAGTTTAGCCAAAGGCATAGAAGTGTGAAAAAAATCATGACATGTTGGGTGGGAAAAGAATATGGAGTTTAAGAGCCAAATATAAGATCAAGAGTGGCAGGAGGCAGCTACAAAGGTGGTAACACTCATCAGAAAAGGACCCAAATGCCATAGAAATGATGGGGACTTCATAAAGCAGAGAGTGATGTAAATGTAGTGTTTAGTACAGCACATTGCAAACTGGGCTTATGAATGCATTCTGAGAGGTCTGAGTTTTATAAAAATGGGAAATTTCTTTGTTTACTTTTAATGATAGCTTAAAATAAAACTATCTGGAAATTAATATACAACTTTTATTTGTACTAATAATTTATATTTCATTCATTTGTTCAAAAAATATCTACTGAATATCTACTACATGCCAGGCACAATCCTAAGCACTGGGGATATGAGCAAAAGGGAGAGTGCCTGATCTTGTGGAACTTAGGGTCTCATAAGGGAGACAATCAATAAACAAAAGTATAGCATATCAGGAAACAGTGCTACACAGATTAATAAAACATAAACAAGGTGATAGGGTGTTAATTTTATACAGGGTAGACCAAACTAAAGTTTGGTAGAAAAATAGGGAGAGGGTATTTTAGACCTGGAAGACAGCGTGAAAGGATGGGCAATTAGAGGCAGAGAAACAATGAGAAATGTATTGGAATAATCCAAGGGAAATAGAGGACAGTGAGGGCCCAGAATGTAACCCGCACTTTGGTTTCTAGCAATATGGCAAATAGATAACTACAATCACGCGGAAATGCTCAGAAAATACAACGATATCCCTTTGTATGCACAGATGAGCATGCATGAAAGTAAGAGAGATCCTCAAGGACCAAAACAAAAAGGAAAACTAAAAATCAGATAGGTGGGAGGAGCTGAGGGTTTGGCTACCAAGAGACTAGACTGGCGCAGAGGGAGGTAGCTTAGGTTAATAGCCTTGGAAGTGGGTCAGAACAGGCTCTAAGCAAGTTAGAGCTAGACCTTTCCATAAAACCAAATCAGTGAAAATGGTGGATGCAGAAAGATGATAGCCCGAACTCTGGGCTCAGGAGAAGATAAAACTAGTTTCTCCAAGGATCTACCTTCATTTTAATTTGGGATTCATTTTATAGTGCCTAAAGATCTGAGAACATCCAAAGAGAGAAATAAAATTATATATAAAAATGATCCCAAAAATGCCAATGATACCTGGCAAAACCAAACACAAAAGTGCTCTGAAGGAACAGTCTCTCAACCCAGACCACAGCGAATGCCAGAAATCAAATGATATTCAATGAGAGAATGTCTAAAAAATCTCTAAAACTCATTAAAGATTAAGGGGAGCAAAATGGATAAGTAAAATTAAACTCATGCCTCAGCACAGCAAAGTAAAACTACAAAATGCTAAATACACAGAGAAGATTTTAAAAGCAACCAGAGAAAAGGAACAGATTAACTACAAAAGAACCATGTACAATAACAATGGACTTCTCAAGGAAGCAACAATATTATTTCAACAATAATAGCTTGAAAGTGCTAAAAGAAAGTATCTCTCAACCTTAGAATTTTATTCCCAGTTAATCTGCCATTCAAGAATGAGGATGAAATAAAGATTACCTCCAGACAAAACAGTTTACCACTAACATAAGCTACCTGAAATAACAGTGTGCTCATACTGGCTCATAAGAGCCAAATTTTCAGGAATTTTGAGTCAGTTGACAACAAGCTGATAACTTGAATTGAGCTTGGTGGGAGTATTCACACCATGGAAATTAGCAAACATTAAAGATCAGCCTTTTATGCCCCACAGGGAACCAGTTTTTAAACACTTACCAGTGCACTGCTAACTTTAAAGATATTTCTAGAATATGTACTTCAAGAAAAAAGAAAAATGAATCCAGAAGGAAGAGTTAATATGAATGAAAGAAAGGCAAGCAAATAAATATGGTGTTGTAATTCTAAATAAGCATTAACTATATAAGACAATAATAATGATGACAACTAACTTGGAGAATCAGGAGTTTATCCATCAGGTGATCACTGTATGTTATGGTACGATCCCCAAATCTCTGTGGCTTAAAACAATAAATGTCTATTTCCACTCATGCTAAATATCTTTCAGGGGTTAGTTGGGGACTTGACCCATTGTAGCCCCTAAAGGACGTGACCTCAAAACCTTCTTCAACAACTACCACAGGTCACATAGTGAATTGTACACTGGTTCTTTAAGCTTCCTGTTTCTCATACTTCACAGGCCAAAGCCAGTCACATGGCCATGTCTAATTTCAAAGAAACAGGAAAGTACAATACTATCATATCCCCAGAGGGATATAAAAATAAAAACACATAAGATGAGAAGCAAATGGTTAGTGTTAAAATGTTCTAAATTCATCATAGTTTTTTTATTTTTTGTTTTTTGGGGGGGCTTTTGTTTGTTTTTAGAAAACATTAGTTAAATAGATAAACTTTAGACAAATGCAAGTGGATATGTTAAAATTTGAAGGGGAATAGCTAAAGAATAAAGAGTTACAACTTTCAAATCTGTAGGAAAGGAGAATAAAGAAAATATAATCAAAAAAGAGGAAATAAGCCTAGAAAAGGCAGGGTAAATAGGAAGCACAAAATAAACAGTAGAAATAAATCCAAATATATCAGTAATTACAACAAATGTAAATGGAATAAACTTACCACCTAGAGGATAGAAATCATCTGTTTGTATTCTTTTTAATGTTGCTGCATTTACTTATAAGAAATATACCTAAAACTTCAGGGCATAGAAAAGGTGAAAGTAAAAGATAGATTTAAAACACGGGCATGATATCACACAGGCATGGAAGTCACATATCCTAGGTATAACCTCAAGCAAATCACTTAACCCCTGAAGAGTGGCAGTTTCCTCATCCAGAAAATGAGCTTTACAATGTTACACTTGTTCTATATGTGAACAATGTTAAGCAACATTCAAAACACTTCACAATGTTATTCAGTTTAGATGCCCTGTGTGGGGGCACCTGGGTGGCTCAGTCGGTTAAGCATCTGCCTTCAGCTCAGGTCATGATCTCAGCGTCCTGGGATCAATCCCCACATTGTTCTCCCTGCTTAGCGGGGAGTCTGCTTCTCCCTCTCCCTCTGTTCCTTCCCCCTGCTCATGTCCTCTCTCTCTCTCTCTCAAATAAGTAAATAAATAAAAAATCTTAGATGCACTGTGTGTAAAGTGCTTCATACAAGGTCTGGTTCATAGCAGCAGCTTGACAAATGATAGCTATCATCTTATAATTACCCTACCTGCCCACACAACAGGACAGAATGTTTGTAAACAGGGCTTCAAGCACTGCTCCCATCCCTTTCCACATGCCCCTTTGCAATATGACTTTGCTACTGCTCCTATCAAGTCCAGTTTATATCTCCACCCTTTGAATCTGGGCTGGTCCTGGGCTTGTTTTGACTAATAGAATTCAGAGGTGATATCCGTGAGTTCCAAGCCTAGGCCTCAAGACACCTTGCCACTTCTACTTTTATCCTCTTGAGACTTCTTCCAGCCAAGATGGAGTTACAGAGACAGAACAACTTCCTTTCCTGAAACAACTAACAAACCTAACAATATATGTGAAACAATGGTTTCAAGAACAGTGATCCTGAGAGATAAAACCCAAATATGATGAGCACTATAACTCCACAGCCTACTGCCTGGTGACAACGTCCAGACTGCAGCAGAGGGAGGAGAATCCCAGGCAAAGATATATGGATTTGAGGAGATGAAGCTAGGAGTCTGAAGAAGGAAAGTCAACTGGAGTTCATGGGCAGAGAGCTTCAGAGGGTCCCCCTTGAGTATTCAGCTATTAATCTTCACATGCGTGTGAAGAAACTGCCTATGGCCAGGGAAAGAACCACCCAAAAGGATAGAGGAAACCATACCTGGAGCTACACTTTAGCCCTCTTGATATGAAGAAGCTCAAGCTACCCTATTTGAGGATAACAGACCATGAGAGGAGAGACCCATCCAAAACCCAACACCAACCACCAGACATGTGACAGAAGCCATCTTAAACCAAACAGCCTCTATCAAAGGCTATTGCCTTTACTCTTCCCTCTACCTGGAATGCTCCTCTGACAGCCTCATGAATAACCCTAGAAGAGATCAGCGGAAGAACAGCCCAGCTGAACCCAGCTAAGGCCAGCCGAAACTAATGACTCTCAGAATCATGAGCAAATAAAAAGAGTTGCCTTAAGTCACCAACTTTTGGGCTGATTTATTACACTGCAATAGAGAGCTGATAGAGAGCTGATACATAGAAGATGTCTAAAACATCTATGTCTAGATGTCTAAAACATCCTCTAAAACAATGTTGTATATATAGAAAATGAGCAATAAATATTCAGTAAATGGCCCCTCCCTGCCACCCACCAGAAAAACCAATACCTAAAGGCAACCAGCCCCAATGTAGCAAGAGTCACAGCCTTCTTCACTTGCAGGAGTTACAACCATTATGGAAACATGTTTTGAATCAGAGAATCCTGAAATATCAGAGCTCAAATGTCACATCCACTGTGAAACATTCCCAAGATTCTGCTGAGGGAAATACCCATTTCTTCTTGCTTGCTTCTATGGAACACTGAGGGTAGCCCTGCTATGGCACTTATGTCAGTATATTTTATGGGTCTCCTATCCTCAGCAGCACCTCATCCCAGGCACAGCTAAGCAGCTCATCTCTTACTCGTGGTGAGTCACTCAGCCCAGTTCCTGTCCCTAAACATAACTACACTGGATGCAGCATGCTGGGCTATTTTAATCCTGGAGAAAGAGGTCAGAACAGAGAGACAGGATTAAAGCATGACTAAGGAAGCAAATCTATAGTAGTGATGACAGAGGGAGCTGGCTTTAACTTTATCAGACCCACGCATGACTCACCCTACCCTGGTGGGGAGAAATGCCGAGCACAATTTCAAATCTCAAAAGCCAATAGTCAAAAACATAGTTCAAAACTCTAATGAGGTTTCCTGCATCTGCAAAGTCAAGCTGCTTCAAAATGGGCATCTGTCTGCTGTCCTTGATCATAGAGGAAACTGACAAGCCAGGAGGTCAGGCTGATCTGAGAAGACCATATGAGCCACAGACACCAGATGTAACTGAACCTGTTGGAAATCACCCCTGGCCTCTGGCTTCCTTGGAGACCTCAATTCCAACTGCTCTCACCTTCACTCACTAGGCTCCAGTCACCCCAGCATTCTTGTTGCTCCTCAAGAATACCAAGTACATGCCTGCTTAGGAGCTATTGCCTTTACTCTTCCCTCTGCCTGGAATGCTCTTCTGACAGATGTTTGAATGGGTCCCTCCCTCACTTTATGTAGTTCTCTGCTCAAATGTCACTTCCTTAGAGAAGTCATCCTGGGCCACTCCATCTAAATTAGGTCCCCATATACACTCTGTCATTCTCTATCACTTTACCCTGCTTTTTTTCCTCATAGTACATAGCATCACCAAACATCATCTGTCTGTCTGTCTATCTATCTATCTATCTATCTATCTATCTATATCTATCTATCATCTACCTTCTAACTATAATGTGACCTCCAGAAGGGCAAGAATTTGACTATTTGTTAAAAAACCGTACACTCCACGCCAACAATGCCACATACCTAGTGGGCAGTCAATAAACTTTTGTTCAGTGAATTAATTTTCTAACTATAAGAGGTCTTCTATGCATTGTAAATATGTTACCAAGAGTCCTCTATGTGACCAGCTCATGAAAATTACTTCCTTGTTAGACTGAAATCTCTATAAAGACAGATACTTTATTTGTCTTATTCACTTATGGACCATATATAAAAATAATAACTAACATTTCCAAAGTGCTTACTTTGCACTGACCCTATGCTAAGTGTTCATATGCATTTTCTCATGTCTTCTTCAAAACAGCTTCATAAACTGAGTATAATTACCATTCCTTTTTTACAGATGAGGAAAGCAAGCCTCAGAGAGAGGTCATCTACTCAAGGTCAAGCCATGATTTGAGTCTGACTCTGGAACCTGGGCTCTTTACCCCAATCTACACTGCCAAGTAGGAAACGGAATGAGTGAATGAGTAGATTATGAACTAGAGATGTCCATCAGTACTCGCTCTGGTTGCAGAGCCAGAGCCTCTACCCACAGCCAAGTTGCATGTCACAAGGCCCTGCTCCTGGTTCTTCCCATTCCAGGAGCTAAACAGACCAAGAGATGGGCCTCTTACCCATTGCCTGGCTCGGCTGTCAGATGCCTCTCTCAGGAAATTTGAATTGGAAACAGTCAATGGAGGAAGCAAAGTTGCAAAGAACTCCTCAGGAAGATATGGGGCCTTGGAAAACCAAAGCCCCAGGGAAACCCAAATTCTGAGGAAGCAAAATGGACATGGAGAAGGCTGTCAAAGTAGACCATGAAGAGAGAGCAGAGCAGGAAAGCCATGGAATGCCCTAAGAGAGCAGCTGACTTAGATCCCAATAGTGTTTCAGTTCCAGTTCCAGTGAGCCCCTGGCTTCCTCAACACACATAATCAACCATATTGCAATAGACGGATTAGACCAAAACAAAGTATAAGATGAGAAATTCTTGTCCAATAGGACCCTATCGGGGACCTGTTATCCAGAACCAGCCTGAATTACTAACTAATCCTAGACATGCAGGTATGAGTGCTGAGATGCAGATTTCAGGTTATTATCTCTACCGCCACTAACTTTCCCAAGGTCACTAATTTCTGCTACTCCTGGCCATTTCCTCAGCAGGACTAGTGAGCTCCAAGTGACTCATTTCTCTTTCTTTATCCCCAGGCCTCTCATTCCCAGGAAGGAGCAGACTAGAGGCTGTGTTGACCACAAGCACCTCCATTACCACTCCTCTCATAGAACTTTGGTCTCTGTTAATTATCCCCATTCTTTTTTTTTAATTTTTTATTGTTATGTTAATCACCACACATTACATCATTAGTTTTTGATGTAGAGTTCCATGATTCATTGTTTGTGCATAACACCCAGTGCTCCATGCAGAAGATGGCCTCTTTAATACCCATCACCAGGCTCACCCATCCCCCCACCCCCTCCCCTCTAGAACCCTCAGTTTGTTTTTCAGAGTTCATCGTCTCTCATGGTTCCTCTCCCCCTCTGATTTCCCCCCCTTAATTCTTCCCCTGCTGCTATCTTCCTCTTTTTTTTTTTCTTAACATATATTGCATTATTTGTTTCAGAGATACAGGTCTGTGATTCAACAGTCTTCCACAATTCACAGCGCTCACCATAGCACATACCCTCCCCAATGTTTACCACCCAGCCACCCCATCCCTCCCACCCCACCCCACTCCAACAACCCTCAGTTTGTTTCCTGAGATTAAGAATTCCTCATATCAGTGAAGTCATATGATACATGTCCTTCTCTGGTTGACTTATTTCGCTCAGCATAAGACCCTCCAGTTCCATCCACGTCGTCAGAAAAGGCAAGATCTTACTCCTTTTGATGGCTGCATAATATTCCATTGTATATGTATACCACTTTTCTTTATCCATTCATCTGTCAATGGACATCTTGGCTCTTTCCACAGTTTGGCTATTGTGGACATTGCTGCTAAAAACATCAGGGTGGACATACCCTTTCAGATCCCTACATTTGTATCTTTGGCATAAATAACCAGTAGTGCAATTGCTGAGTCATAGGGCAGCTCTATTTTCAACTTTGTGAGGAACCTCCATACTGTTTTCCGGAGGGGTTGCACCAGCTTGCATTCCCACCAACAGTGTAGGAGGGTTCCCCTTTCTCCGCATCCCTGCCAACATCTGTCATTTCCTCACTTGTTAATTTTAGCCATTCTAACTGGTGTGAGGTGGTATCTCATTGAGGTTTTGATTTGCATTTCGCTGGTGCCGAGCGATGTTGAACAATTTTTCCTGTGTCTGTTGGCCATTTGGATGTCTTCTTTGGAAAAATGTCTGTTCATGTCTTCTGCCCATTTCTTGGTAGGATCATTTGTTATTTGGGTGTTGAGTTTGATAAGTTCTTTATAGATTTTGGATACTAGCCCTTTATCTGATAGGTCATTTGCAAATATCTTCTCCCATTCTGTCGGTTGTCTTTTGGTTTTGTGGACTGTTTCTTTTGTTATGCAAAAGCTTTTTATCTTGATGAACTCCCAATAGTTCATTTTTGCCCTTCCTTCCCTTGCCTTTGGTGATGTTTCGAGAAAGAAGTTCCTGCGGATGAGGTTGAAGAGGTTGCTGCCTGTGTTCTCCTTTAGGATTCTGATGGACTCCTGTCTCACATTTAAGTCTTTCAACCATTTTGAGTCTATTTTTGTGTGTGGTGTAAGGAAATGGTCCAGTTTCATTCTTCTGCATGTGGCTGTCCAATTTTCCCAACACCATTTGTTGAAGAGACTGTCTTTTTGCCATTGGACATTCCTTCCTGCTTTGTCGAAGATGAGCTGACCATAGACTTGAGGGTCCATTTCTGGGCTCTCTATTCTGTTCCATTGATCTATGTGTCTGTTTTTGTGCCAGTACCATACTGTCTTGATGAGGACAGCTTTGTAATAGAGCTGGAAGTCCAGAATTCTGATGCCGCCAGCTTTGCTTTTCTTTTTCAACATTCCTCTGGCTATTCGGGGTCTTTTCTGGTTCCATACAAATTTTAGGATTCTTTCTTCCATTTCTTTGAAAAAAGTGGATGGTATTTTGATGGGGATTGCATTGAATGTATAGATTGCTTTAGGTAGCATTGACATCTTCACAATATTTGTTCTTCGATTCCATGAGCATGGAACGTTTTTCCATTTCTTTGTGTCTTCCTCAATTTCTTTCATGAGTATGTTATAGTTTTCTGAGTACAGATCCTTTGCCTCCTTGGTTAGATTTATCCCTAGGTATCTTATGGTTTTGGGTGCAATTGTAAATCGACTCCTTAATTTCTCTTTCTTCTGTCTTGTTGTTGGTGTATAGGAATGCCACTGATTTCTGTGCATTGATTTTATAGCCTGCCACTTTACTGAATTCCTACATGAGTTCTAGCAGTGTTGGGGTGGAGTGTTTTGGGTTTTCCACATAAAGTATCATATCATCTGCAAAGAGTGACAGTTTGACTTCTTCTTTGCCGATTTCGATGCCTTTGATTTCTTTTTGTTGTCTGATTGCTGTGGCTAGGACTTCTAATACTATGTTGAATAGGACTGGTGATAGTGGACATCCCTGCCACGTTCCTGACCTTAGGGGGAAAGCTCTCAGTTTTTCCCCATTGAGAATGATATTCGCTGTGGGTTTTTCATAGATGGCTTTTATGATATTGAGGTATGTACCCTCTATCCCTATACTCTAAGGAGTTTTGATCAAGAAAGGATGCTGTACATTGTCAAATGCTTTTTCTACATCTATTGAGAGGATAATGTGATTCTTGTTCTTTCTTTTGTTAATGTGTTGTATCACATTGACTAATTTGCAGATGTCGAACCAACCTTGCAGCCCAGGGATAAATCCCACTTGGTCGTGGTGAATAATCCTTTTAATGTACTGTTGGATCCTACTGCTAGTATTTTGGTGAGAATTTTTGCATCCATGTTCATCAAGGACAGTGGTCTGTAATTCTCCTTTTCGATGGGGTCTTTGTCTGGTTTGGGGATCAAGGTAATGGTGGCCTCATAAAACGAGTTTGGAAGTGGAAGGAATTCCATTTCAATTTTTTGGAACAGTTTCAGAAGAATACATATTAATTCTTCTTTAAATGTTTGGTAGAATTCCCCTGGGAAGCCATCTGGCCCTGGGCTTTTGTTTGTTGGGAGATTTTTGATGACTGCTTCAATTTCTTTAGAGTTATAGGTCTGTTCAGGTTTTCTATTTCTTCCTGGTTCAGTTATGGTAGTTGATACATCTCTAGAAATGCATCCATTTCTTCCAGGTTATCTAATTTGCTGGCATAGAGTTGCTCATAAGATGTTCTTATAATTGTTTGTATTTCTTTGGGTGTTGGTTGTGATCTCTCCTCTTTCATTCATGATTTTGTTGATTTGGGTCATTTCTTTTTTCTTTTTCATAAGTCTGGCAAGGGGTTTATCAATCTTGTTAATTCTTTCAAAGAACCAGCTCCTAGTTTCATTGATCTGTTTTACTGTTCTTTGGGTTTCTATTTCATTGATTTCTGCTCTGATCTTTATTATTTCGCTTCTCCTGCTGGGTTTAGGCTTTATTTGCTGTTTTTTCTCTAGCTCCTTTAGGTGTAGGGTTAGGTTGTGTATTTGAGACCTTTCTTGTTTCTTGAGAAAGGCTTGTATTCCTATATACTTTCCTCTTAGGACTCCCTTTGCTGCATCCAAAGATTTTGAACAGTTGTGTTTTCATTTTCATTGGTTTCCATGATTTTTTTTAATTCTTCTTTAATTTCCTGGTTGACCCATGCATTCTTTAGTAGGATGCTCTTTAGCCTCCATGTATTTGAGTTCTTTCCGACTTTCCTCTTGTGATTGAGTTCTAGTTTCAAAGCATTGTGGTCTGAAAATATGCGGGGAGTGATCCCAATCTTTTCGTACCAGTTGAGACCCGATTTGTGACCTAGGATGTGATCTGTTCTGGAGAATGTTCCTTGGGCACTAGAGAAGAATGTGTATTCCGTTGCTTTGGGATGGAATGTTCTGAATATGTCTGTGAAATCCATTTGGTCCAGGGTGTCATTTAAAGTCTTTATTTCCTTGTTGATCTTTTGCTTAGATGATCTGTCCATTTCAGTCAGAGGGGTGTTAAAGTCCCCCACTATTATTGTATTGCTGTCAATGTGTTTCTTCGCTTTTGTTATTAATTGCCTTATATAATTGGCTGCTCCCATGTTAGGGGCATAGATATTTACAATTGTTAGATCTTCTTGTTGGATAGACCCTTTAAGTAGGATATAATGTCCTTCCTCATCTCTTATTACAGTCTTTGGTTTAAAATCTAATTTGTCTGATATAAGGATTGCCACCCCAGCTTTCTTTTGGTGTCCATTAGTATGGTAAATGGTTTTCCACCCCCTCACTTACAATCTGGGGGTGACTTTGGGTCTGAAATTCTTCTCTTGCAGACAGCATATTGATGGGTCTTGTTTTTTTATCCGATCTGATAGCCTGTGTCTTTTGATTGGGGCATTTAGCCCATTTACATTCGGGGTAACTATTGAAAGATATCAATTTAGTGCCATTGTATTGCCTGTAAGGTGACTGTTACTGTATATTGTCTGTGTTCCTTTCTGGCCTATGTTGCTTTTAGGCTCTCTCTTTGCTTAGAGGACCCCTTTCAATATTTCTTGGAGGGCTGGTTTTGGGTTTGCAAATTCCTTTAGTTTTTGTTTGTCCTGGAAGCTTTTTATCTCTCCTTCTATTTTCAATGACAGCCTAGCTGGATATAGTATTCTGGGCTGCATATTTTTCTCACGTACTGCTCTGAATATATCAAGCCAATCCTTTCTGGCCTGCCAGGTCTCTGTGGATAGGTTTGTTGCCAATCTAATGTTTCTACCATTGTAGGTTACACATCTCTTCTCCTGAGCTGCTTTCACAACTTTCTTTTTGTCTTGAGACTCATAAGTTTTACTATTAGATGTCAAGGTGTTGACCTATTTTTATTGATTTTGAGAGTCTCTGTGCTTTCTGGATTTTGATGCCTGTTTCCTTCCCCAAATTAGGGAAGTTCTCTGCTATAATTTGCTCCAATATACCTTCTGCCCCTCTCTCTCTTTCTTCTTCTTCTGGGATACCAATTATTCTAATGTTGTTTCATCTTATCGTATCGCTTATCTCTCGAATTCTGCCCTCGCGATCCAGTAGTTTTTTATCTGTCTTGTTCTCAGCTTCTTTATTTTCCATCATTTGGTCTTCTATATCACTGATTCTCTCTTCTGCCTCATTTATCCTAGCAGTTAGCGCCCCCATTTTTGATTGCACCTCATCAATAGCCTTTTTGATTTCGACTTGGTTAGATTTTAGTTCTTTTATTTCTCCAGAAAGCGTTTCTCTAATAACTTCCATGCTTTTTTCAAGCTCCGCTAGTATCTTTAAAATCATGATTTTGAACTCTAGTTCCGACATCGTACTAATGTCCTTATTGAGTAGGTCCCTGGCTGACGGTACTACCTCTTGTTCTTTTTGTTGAGGTGATTTTTTTCATCTTGTCATTTTGCCCAGAGGAGAACAGATGAATGAGAGAACAAAATGCTAACAGGGTAACAACGTCCCCAGAAAATATACTCTAAACCAGGGGAAAAGAAAGGTAAAGAAAGAAAAAAGAAAAAGATAAAAACAAACAAAAACAGAACAAAAAAAAAACAAAATATGATCAAATATGATCAGGCTGGTGCATAGATCAGTGCCACACACTACATTTTGGGTGTATTTTGGTCTGTTAGAAGAAAGGGTCTCCCAAAATTTTAAAGAAAGAAAAACTTATATATGTACAAAAATAAGGGTTGATATGATGAAGGGATGGAATATGACTGTACAGGTGAAAATTATAAAAAATCTTATAAAAGGAATTGATAAGAAGTTTGAAAAAAGAAAGAAGAGGATTTAACGAAAAAAAAAGAGAAAAAAGGGAGAGAATGTGATCAGGCAGGAGACTAGAACAAGCCATACACTAGAGATTTAGGGTATATTTTGATCTGTTAGAAGAAACTGTTTCTCAAAATTTTAAAGTGAGAACAACTTATATATATATATATGCCAAAAATAAGGGTAACTACTATGAAGGGATAGAATATGACTCTAAAAATGAAAAATAAAAATGTTTTTTAAAAAAGGGTTTGATAAGATGTTGGTTGAAAAAGGGAAAAAGACAAATTTTTTAAAAAAAGACAGTTAAAAAAAATTAACTTTGAAAGACTTAAGAATCGTGGTAAAAAAGCCATGGATTCTATGTGCAGTATTCCCCTAGCTCTGGAGTTCTGCCGTTTTCATGATCGGTAAACTTGGTCTTGGCTGGCTGTTCTTGCTGATCTTCTGGGGGAGGGGCCTCTTGCCGTGGTTCCCAAATGTCTTTGCCGGAGGTGGAATTGCTCCGCCCTTGCGGGTCCAGGCTAAGCAATCTACTCCGGTTTGCTCTCGGGAGCTTTTGTTCCCTGCAAGCTCTCCGCACAGCTTTTAGGAGGACGAGAGTGAAGATGGCGGCCTCCCAATCTCCGCCCCGGAGGAGCCGAGAACTCGGGGACCCACTCTTCAGTGCGCCCCCAGAGAAAAGCAGTCAATCACTCCCATCTCCCAGGTCTCTGGCCGCACTCTGTGTTCACCCAGCCTGTGACCGAGCATTTCTATCTCTGGCACCGGATTCGGTGTGGAGTCTCCAAACCCAGCAGATCCCTGCAGTGCGCTCCTGCCTCACTCCTCCCGGGGGAGGAAGGGGCGTCTCCCCGGATCTGCCGCTTGATGGGTCCCTGCTGGAGGAGCAGTGGCCCGACTGTGCCGCAGATCACAGTTTATGGCAACCCCGAGCTGAGAGCCCACACCTCGGTTCCATCTCTGCAGCCAGCTTCCCCGCTCTGATACCTGGGAGCTCTGCCACACTCAGGCACCCCCGGTCTTTCTGTGACCGTGAGACCACACTATCCTGCAAGGGTTCTACCTCCCGCTTAGCTACTGGAGTGATTTCCCTCAGCGGAGCCGACTTCTAAAAGTTCCAATTTTGTGCTCCGAGGCTCTATCACTTGCCAGAAGTGGCCGACGGGGGCCCCCTCCCCCGCCATCTATCCTCCCAAATATGGCCTCGGATTAACTTCTCCGCATGTCCTACCTTCCAGAAAGTGATCGCTTTTCTGTTCAGAGAGTTGTTGCTATTCTTTTCTTTGATCTCTTGTTGAGTTCGTAGGTGTTCAGAATGGTTTGATCCCTATCCAGCTAAATTCCTGAGACCAGACAGAATTCTCCCCATTCTTGATTTTTCTCAAAGGTCCCATGATCTCTCTCAGAAAGATCTGTCAAATATCTCTCAGAAAGCAATCTGGCTTTCTCTGGGAATCCTTAGTCCATCAAAACAGGGTTACCTATGCCTAGATTCCATTTACATTCATTAATAGTTCAAGTTCTTTCCCATAAATGTTCCATGACACCTGGGAGGCCCAGGAGCATACAAAGGGGGTGCTGCTACCCAACTGCACCTGCTGAGCACTTTCAACTCATTTCCAGTCAAAATACCCCCTTAGAAGACCACTGAAAGATAATGGACCCATATTTACACACTACTACTATAAGCACCCATTCATCCTGACATCTATGCAACATATATCTCCCTCCAGATTTCCTCAAGGGAATCACAGAAACCCTAACTAGAAGGACACTAATTCAATCCTTCCAGTTTGCATATGATGAAACCAACTCACAAGGCAGAGAGGAAACTTAGATCCAAATGAGTGAAGTGTAAGGAGAATCCCTCTGTAGGATCTACCCTCCTCAAACCACAATTGGTAAAGTTTGGAAAACACTAACTGAGGAGTAGTTTGAACAGTGTTATATAGGAAGCGCTGACAATACAAAGATAATAAGGTCTAATCTTCTTCTTCAAGGTATTTTTAACTCAGTGGGAGAGAGACTGACCCACATATTTATATAATAAGATAGGCATTTGCACATGCTCTACCTGAGGCAGAAATAAAGTGTTACAGTAACCTAGGTCAGGGGTGTCAAAGAAAAAAATGTGATCAGGAAGGGTTCCATGGAGAAGATGGAATTTTGGTTAATCCTTGAAGGCCCTCCTCATGCTTCCAGTTTCACCTAGAATGTTCCATCCTCATACAACCTTCCATGACATCACAGGCTAGGTTTCTGCCCTGGCTATGCAACCCACAGCACCCTAAACTTTCTTCCACTTTCATAACTGACTCATTTTCTCTTCCATGTTTTTCTCACAAGATGCAAATTCCATAAAATCAGGAATCTCACCCTCAGTACCTACCAGAATGTTTTTCACACCCCAGAATAAAGAAATATGTGCACGTGCATGTGTTTTAAACAAAACTGAGCTGGGTATCAGTAGGCTATCCTATACCCACACTAGAGAAGGAGAAGGTACAAATGGGAATTTTCAGAATAGTCTACTAGATTCTAAAGGAAAAGAAGTAAGAAAGGAGCAGAAGAAGAGAGAAGGGACAAAGGAAGGGGTAACATAATAATACCATCAACTAACATTCACCAAATCCTCTCAACAAGGCCTGTACCTGGATTACGCTATTTAATCCTCCCAACGACTCAAGGAGGAAGGTAATATCATTGTTCCTGTTTTGCTGACAAGGAAACCAGGGTAAAGAAGAGGTCAAGTCATCACCCAGGGTCACATGCTGAAGAGTAAGAGCCAGACTGAAACCCAGCAAGTCTGATCTCAGAAGCTGAACTCTCCATCACCACCTGACACTGAATTTGGAAAAGAGTAAGTGAGAGAAAGAAGCCTAGATTTGGTTTTTGGAAAAGTACAGGATCATCTTCTCTGAGAGCTGCTTCTTTAAGGATCCAGCCCCAGCCATCAGCATCCTTAAGGTAGTTCAAGAAAAGGTGAACGAGCAGAGCAATGGACAAGTCCATGGACACTGAAGCTTAGATACTTTCTTATTTCTTCCCACTGAGCTCCACCCTTCCCAACCTTGGTCACCTTCTTTTATTTTCCAATAACAGGACACTTAAGGATCCTGAAATAATTAAAAGCAAAATCTTTTTGCAAATTACAACATGGGAAGTGGACTTCTAATGTTTAAAAGATTTTATTAAAGGGGTGCCTGGGTGGCTCAGTCAGTTAAGAGTCTGCCTTCGGCTCAGATCATGATCCAGAGGTCCTGAGATCAAACACCACGATGGGCTCCAACCCTGAGTGGGGCTCCAATCCTAAGTCAGGCTCCCTGCTCAGCAGGGGAGTCTGCTTATCCCTCTCTCCCTCTGCTCCTCGCCCCACTCATGGTCTCTCTCTCTATTGCTCACTCTCTCAAACAAATAAATAAAATCTTTAAAAAATAAATTGAAAAATAAAATATTTTGTTATAAACTGATTAAGTATAAATTGTTTGGGGGGAAGTTAAAAATTTATCTTTTACTCTTTTAGCCTAACTTTATTTAGAACATAAATCAGAAACAAATCCAACATTAGGGCTGTCTGGGTGACGCAGTCAGTTAGCATCTGACTCTTGATTTTGGCTAAGGTCATAATCGAAGCATTGTGAGATCAAGCCCCAAGTAGGGCTCTGTGCTCAGCAGGGAGTCTGCTTGAGATTCTCTCCCCCTCTCACTGCCTCTCTCCCCTGCTCACGTGCACGTGTGCGCTTGCACTCTCTCTCTCAAGTAAATAAATAAATCTTTAAAATGTCCAACAATTAAAATCATTCAGCACAGTGGTACTTTTAAGAAATAATTTAAAGGACCTTCCAAAACAATGACTGCTTAAATAATTGTCTGAGATTTAAAGTACACCAATGGCTTCTATGACTTTCTAGCTTTTGGTAGATTTTGAAGATTCACCATATTTTGAAGTGGAAACTATTCACAGGTTTCTGTTTAGTAAAATATCCACCATTTTACTACCTGGATTACTCCAAAGGCTCCAAAGACAGGGGGCTTGGTCTTTTTATCCACTCCCTTTTTCTTTTCTATCACACCTTTGATAGAAGCAACCGACTATAACCACAAAACAGTTACACTTTTGCTGCCAGCTATTATTTATTCTAAAACTTCTTCCTATGTCCAATCTATAGACTGATGGAACAAAGCAAGAAAAATATTACTATTTCATATCTTTATTTTTAAAAAGTTATAAAAAAAAAACTCCAAGGGGGGGAAGGGTTGGCGCGCAACACCCCCCCTCAACACACACACATTCATGTGTTTTATCTTCAGGAGACTTACCAGGTTTTCACAGTGGAGATGGGAGGAAAATCCCCTCGTTCTTCCCACAGGGCTATGGGCAAAGCAGCCACTATGAAATATTCCCAGATCATTCTGTTCTTTTTAGCAAAGTCTGCCCTCAAAAGAAACTATTTTACCAGAACCTAACTGACTCAGAGAAGGGAAAAACCCAACTCGAGCTCTCCCCAGACTTCTCGTCTCTCCTAAGGGGGAAAAGCAAAACGAAACTGAGAAGAACCAGTAAAGGTGACAGCCCAGGGACACAGGCTCACTCACAGATGGAGACCTAACCATAGGACTATAAAGAAACAACATTAGACAAATATTGGTTGAGTGCCAAATGTCCTTTCTAGATCTTCCAGGTGCTTTCACATATATTTTCTCACTTCATTCAACCTGTGGGACAGCAAAGGAAGACATTTATACGCAAACAATGACTCATGGAAAACTACATCAAAAACTGATGTATGGTGATTAACATAACAAAATTTTTAAAATGTTAAAAAAAAAAGAAAGGTTCGCTAAATTATGTTTATTGGATCAAAACTTACAGTCCCCAACTTATAATGCTAATTCCATTTATTGAGCCCTTACTTTAGGACAGGCACTGGGACAAGCCCTTCCTGTGCATTATCTCATTGGGTGCTCACCACTTTCCTTATAAGCAAGGTACCATTTGATCCATTTTCTGGAAAGGCATTCAGGATCTAGAGACCAAGGAACGTGCCTAAGTTTGTAAATCAAGCGAGAAGTGAATCATTTTGAGGAATTCATATGTCTGTTTTTCACTTGCCATCTGTGCTTCATCCTAATCATGGCAGGTGACAAAGACTGTCACCGGGACCAAACTTTACTTAGGGTCCTCTGAGCCCTCTTGTTGACCAGACCTCACCTTGGCCTCTGCTCTGTACTTGCCAAGCTTGCAGAGCCCAGTCTTAGCAAGAATCCTGTCAGTTCAGAGCAAATCCCTAACCCTAAATATCTGATGATGTTCTTCATCTCTCACCTTTAATGCCTAAGTCCTTGGCCTGCATTTCACAAGAACCCTGTTAGGTCAGTTTAGCAAGCATCCCCCTATCCTTGATGTCTTTCCTTGGTAATTTTCCATTCACTGAGATCCTCACTCTGCTCATTGGCTATAATCCTCAGCTGTCTTTGCTATAATTGGAGTTGAGCCTGATTTCTCTCCTTTATTACACTGCTTCCTAATCTTGAATAAAGTCTCCTTACTATTTTAACAAGTCAATAATTTTTTCCTTGAACACAGGAATGACACTCCAACAAATTAACAGTTCTTGGGCTTAGGAGCTTCTAGAACTAAGTTTCTACCACCCAGAAGGCTCTGAGGTCTGTACATACAAGGATATTCAAACATATTTTTTTATTTTTATTTTTAATTATGTTATGTTAATCACCATACATTACATCATTAGTTTTTGATGTAGTGTTCCATGATTCATTGTTTGCGTATAACACCCAGTGCTCCATGCAGAATGTGCCCTCTTTAATACCCACCACCAGGCTAACCCATCCCCCCACCCCCCTCCCCTCTAGAACCCTCAGTTTGTTTCTCAAAGTCCACAGTCTCTCATGGTTCGTCTCCCCCTCCGATTTCCGCCCCCCTTCATTTTTCCCTTCCTACTATCTTCTTTTTTTTTTAACATATAATGTATTATTTGTTTCAGAGGTACAGGTCTGTGATTCAACAGTCTTACACAATTCACAGTGCTCACCATAGCACATACCCTCCCCAATGTCTATCACCCAGCCACCCCGTCCCTCCCACCCCCCACCACTCCAGCAACCCTCAGTTTGTTTCCTGAGATTAAGAATTCCTCGTATCAGTGAGGTCATATGATACATGCCTTTCTCTGATTGACTTATTTAGCTCAGCATAAAACCCTCCAGTTCCATCCATGTCACTGCAAATGGCAAGATTTCACTCCTTTTTTTTTTTAAGATTTTATTTATTTATTTGACAGAGAGAGACACACAGTGAGAGAGGGAACACAAGCAAAGGGAGTGGGAGAGGGAGAAGCAGGCTTCCCACGGAGCAGGGAGCCTGATGCGGGCCTTGATCCCAGGACCCCGGGAGCATGAGCTGAGCTGAAGGCAGATGCTTAATGACTGAGCCACCCTGGCGCCCAAGACTTCATTACTTTTGATGGCTGCATAATATTCCATTACACACACACACACACACACACACACACACACACACACACACACACCACATCTTCTTTATCCATTCATCTGTCGATGGACATCTTGGCTCTTTCCATAGTTTAGCTATTCTAAACATATTTGAAATCAGTATTTGATCTGATGGGGGGAAGAAGTGCAAGAGAACATAAGGGCACCAAGAACCTAGACATGGGGGAGAGGAGCTGGTGGATGCGCATGGAATCAATCACACTCCAATAGCCATCCCACTGCCTCCACCAACCCAGCTAGTGTTTTGTGGGCACGTGGCTTTGAGACACATCACCTCCTCACTCTCCCTCATCACTAAGGCTTGCCTTCTGGACCCAAGGGTCCTTTGGGCTTCACATCTATATTTTCAGAGCCAGGCACCCTACTCACAGCCAGTATATGTCAAAGCCCAGATTGTGTAAGGCCTGATTTCATGCTAAAGGCTCACTGAGGAGCTCTCACTCTCATGTGTCTCCATGCTGAGGAGCTTTCGGGGCTCAGGAAGTAAAACAGGGAGGATGAGAATCTAACAGCTGCCTATAAGAATTCTTCTGATACAGGCTCTGGGCAGTGACTCCAAGGGAGAGACTTGCTATATTGCACACACGCACACATATATGCATGCACACACATTAACGCACAGAGATGCTTTTGCTCTGTGAGGAAAGGTGCTTAGGGAGGTATTAGGAACTGCTGTCAAACCATCCAATATCATATAACACCTGAGTCATCATCATAACAATAATAATCACAACAAAAATAAGAGCAGCTGTCAGTTATTGAACACCTACTGGTGCCATCAATGTACTAGTAAATTGAATCATTGTGTGTACTCCTCACGATCCTGTGAGTTGGCTAGATTTCCCAATGAGGAAACTGAGAGGTAAAGTAATGTGTGCAACAGCACCCAGCACAGCCAGGATTTCTACCCAGATCTGTCTGATTCCAAGTCAGTGTTCCTTCCACTTCACCCATAACTTCACATCAGTAATCATTTCCATCAAATAAGTGGGTGGGACACAATACCCAACATCTCAGAGTTCAAACCTTTCGTGGGCCAATTAGTTTCACATGGCAACATACTACAGCCACAGAGTAGGTGGTCGATAAATATCTGCTGAATGAAAGAATCTCTTTCATTTCTTAAACCACACTTCCAGTTTATTGGGGGCTATAACTTTCACTACAGGGTCCTTCTCATCAGACTTCACTGCTTTTGTTGGTCAACAATGGAAACTATTGTATCCTTTTGTTATTAATGTTTGTGTCCCCGCAAAATTCACATGCTAAAATTTAACCCTCAATGTGATGGCATTAGGAGGAAGGGCCTTTAGATGATTAGGTCATGGAAGGGGAACATTCATGAATGGGAACTTATAAAAGAGACCCCAGAGATCTCTCTTGCTCTCTCTCTCTCTCTCTCTCTCTCTCTCTCTCTCTCCGCCATGTAAGGATAAAACAAGAATAATTATCTGCAACCTGGAAGAGGGTCCTCACTAAACCCTGACCATGCTGGCACCGTGATCTCAGACTTCCAGCTTCCAGAACTGTGAAAAATAAATTTCTGTTGTTTATAAGCCAGCCAGTCTGTGGTATTCTGTTATAGCAGCCTCAGCCTTGATCCCATACTTGTACTTCTAGGAATCAGACCCAAGAGGATAATCGAGAGTCTCCTTTATTTTGAGAGAGAGACAGAGACAAAGAAGAAAAAGGAAGAGGAGAAAAGAAAAATGTGGACACTGGACTTTTCATTTACTTGGCTTTAGCAGTAAAAATACAGCATTTTGGAACCAAGAAATGAATCATTTGGAGGAATTCATATTTTCATTTCTCACTTAAAGGTTAAGATCTTCAGTTCTTGCTGTCAGAGCCTTTTCCAGTATCCAACATGTGGTCACACTTGGTTCACACGTAGCAGCCCCTCACAGACAGGATAAAATCAGTTAACTGGACACATGAGCTAATTGTTAGAGACAGGCCATTACACTCATAGGCTCTCTCTCCTCTACAGCTAGTGAGAACGTAAACCGAAACAACCTCTCAAACTGCAGAGTAGCCATCCGGTTCCAGAGACTTAAATGCACATCTTCCGTTTGATCTCCTGAGTCCACTCCTAGGAATGAAACCCAAGGAAGTCATCTGAAAGGCCCACAAGAATTTAGGTGCCAGCACATTCTTTGCATTTCTCATGCTGACAAAATTTAGCAAACAACTTCAATGTGCAATACTGGAAAAATGGTTAAATAAACTGTGGTTCAGCCATTTGGTGGACTATGAAGCAGAGAATAATAAAAATCCTATCTCTAACAAATATTTCATGGTAAGGGAAAATGTTCAAAAGAAAACATTAAATAAAAAGCCAGGTTCAAAACTGCATAAACAGTATTAAGCCAATTTGTCTAAAAAAATAATAGACAAATTATTTTATCTTTACATATATGCATATAAAAGACTATAAGGACATATACACTCCAAAATGCTAAGTAATTAACCAAGATGCTATCTCCAGCTATTAGAATTATTTTTTATTTTCTTCCATATACTTTATCTTTTCCAAATGAATGTATATTCTTTTTGTCGGCAGAAGAAAAGGAAATTTTTCAAAGAATAACTTTTATATGGAAAACCCAAAAGACTCCACCCCAAAATTGCTAGAACTCATACAGGAATTCAGCAAAGTGGCAGGATATAATATCAATGCACAGAAATCAGTTGCATTTCTATACATTAACTAAGAGATAGAAGAAAGAGAAATCAAGGAATCAATCCCATTTACAATTGCACCAAAAACCATAAGATACCTAGGAATAAACATAACCAAAGAGGTAAAGGATCTGTACTCTAAAACTACAGAACACTTAATGAAAGAAATTGAGGAAGACACAAAGAAATGGAAAAACATTCCAGGCTCGTGAATTGGAAGAATAAATATTGTTAAAATGTCTATACTACCTAGAGGAATCTATACATTCAAAGCAATCCCAACAAAATACCATTGACATTTTTCACAGAGCTGGAACAAATAATCCTAAAATTTGTATGGAACCAGAAAAGACCCCGAATAGCCAGAGGAATGTTGAAAAAGAAAACCAAAGCTGGTGGCATCACAATGCCAGACTTCAAGCTATATTACAAAGCTGTAATCATCAAGACAGTATGGTACTGGCACAAAAACAGACACATAGATCAATGGAACAGAATAAACAACCCAAAAATGGACCCTCAACTCTGTGGTCAACTAATCTTTGACAAAGCAGGAAAGAATGTCCAAAGGAAAAAGGACACTGTCTTCAATAAATGGTGCTGGGAAAATTGGACAGCCACATGTAGAAAAATGAAACTGGACCATTTTCTTACACTACACACAAAGATAAGCTCAAAATGGATGAAAGACGTAAATGTGAGACAGGAATCCATCAGAAAAAAAAAAAATCCTAGAGGAGAACACAGGCAGCAACTTCGTCGACCTCAGCCACAGCAAATTCTTGCAAGACATATCTCCAAAAGCAAGGGAAACAAAGGCAAAAATGAACTACTGGGACTTCATCAAGATAAAAAGCTTCTGCACAGCAAAAGAAACAGTCCACAAAACCAAAAGACAACCGACAGAATGGGAGAAGATATTTGCAAATGACATATCAGATAAAGGGCTAGTATCCAAGATCTATAAAGAACTTAACAAACTCAACACCCAAAAAACAAATAATCCAGTCAAGAAATGGGCAGAAGACATGAACAGACATTTCTCCAAAGAAGACATACAAATGGACAACAGACACATGAAAAAATGCTCCATATCACTTGGCATCAGGGAAATACAAATCAAAGCCACAATGAGACACCACCTCACACCAGTCAGAATGGCTAAAATTAACAAGACAAGAAACAACACATGTTAGCGAGGATGCGAAAAAAGGGGAACCCTCTAACACTGTTGGTGGGAATTGAAGCTGGTACAGCCACTCTGAAAACATTATGGAGGTTCCTCAAGAAGTTAAAAATTGAGCTACCCTAGGACCCAGTAATTGCACTACTAGGTATTTACCCCAAAGATACAAATGTAGTGATCTGAAGGGGCACCTGCACCCCAATATTCAGAGCAGCAATGTCCAC
This sequence comes from Zalophus californianus, assembly GCF_009762305.2. Classification (NCBI taxonomy): domain Eukaryota; kingdom Metazoa; phylum Chordata; class Mammalia; order Carnivora; family Otariidae; genus Zalophus; species Zalophus californianus. The sequence goes on from NC_045595.1 coordinate 24,497,281, forward strand.
AAATGCCAAAATGTGGAAAGAGCCAAGACGTCCATCGACAGATGAATGGACAAAGAAAATGTGGTGTGTGTGTGTGTGTGTGTGTATATATATATATATATATATATATATATATATATATACACAATGGAATATTACTCAGCCATCAGAAAGGATGAATACTTCCATTTACATTGACCTGGATGGAACTGGAGGGTATTATACGGAGCGAAATCAATCAGGGAAAGACAATTATTATATAGTTTCACTCATCTGTGGAATATAAGAAACAGCACAGAAGATCATAGGGGAAGGGAGGGAAAATTGAATGGGAAGTCATCAGAGGGGGAGAAAAAACATGAGAGACTCTGAACTATAGGAAACAAACAGGGTTCCTGGAGGGGGGAGTGATTGGGTGATGGGCACTAAGGGGGGATATGTGGTATGATGAGCACTGGGTGTTATACACAACTGATAAATTATTGAACACTACATCTGAAATTAATGATGTACCATATGTTGGCTAACTGAATTTTAAAAAAGAATAATTTTTAAAATCTATGTTCACCTTTCAGGAAATTGATTTATGATATCTGTAATAGTCAAATCACCCCAGAAAAGTGATAATTCATTAAACACAACAAAACAGAAAATTCTAAAGACTAAGATGACTAAACTCTACCTCTGAAACTAATAATACACCAAATGTTAATTAAATTTAATTTTAAAAGAATGAAGAGAATGCATATATAATAAAAGTAAATAAATAAATAAATAAAATTTTTCAAAAAGAATAAAATGACACACATTCCAAACTATAACTCTAATCACTGTCAGGAGGCTTTTCAGTACATTTAACCCATTCCCTCCCACTGTAATTTATGCCATTTAACTTGGTTTATAATCTCATTATTAGTCTTTGAATCCCTAGAGGAAAGCATAGTGCTTGACACAGAGGTAAGGACTTGACACAGAGACAATAAATGTTTATTTAATCTCAAGAGCAACCACCAGCAAAGTATGGAAATCATGGTTTCATCATTCCCTTAAATGTTCTTGTCCTTCTCCTTCAAGCAATGGTGCCCCTTTGTTCTGACTAGTTCATGGTCCCTCCTCCTGTCTCTGATGGGGCTATCAGTTATTCACAGCCCCTGACCAGACATAGGGACTGTTCAGGGAGAGGGAATATGGGCCAGACAGGGTCAAAGTCTTTCCCTAAAAATACACATGGGGATATTGGGGGAAAGAAGTACTACCTCCCAACATGCCACAGGTGCCAAAGTATGAGAAGGTGCCTGGAGCATCTGGGGGACACCTTCTCCAGCCACATGAAGGAAGCCATGTCTGCAGGAGAACAAAAGGAAGCCAAGTGGCAGAGAGAAGGAGGGCCATGAATGAAGAAAGACAAGGCAAGGGCTGGAGAAAGATGCCATAGGTCAAGAGGAACTGAGACCAATCATGGCACAGAAAAAGAGAGTTCTGGAAGCCTTGAGAACCCCACTCCAGCCCTGATGACCCCATTCCTGCAATTTAGCATCAATTCTGCCTTTCCCAGCTATGGTAAGACAATAAATTCCCATTTTCCAAAGGCTGATTTAGTTTGGGTGTCTGTGTTTGCAACTAAAACTATCCTGACTTCTTTGTGTCTCTAATAACCATAAACATGTAATATTAAGTTAGAATCCTTAGGAAATATTACATAGGGAAAAAAAAATGCTGCTTTGTTTCTAAGAGACTAGGGAAAGGCCATGCCTGATAAACTTACTTATTAAAATAGCTGAAAACATTTGAAAAGTTGCCAAGCTGATTGACACTGATTATAAAGTTGATGATAAAAAATCTCTCATAAAAAATTTAAATGTAAGGCAAAGCTTATAGGATTGGAATATAAAAACCTACATATTTACAGATGAAAGGCATTTATACCAGCACTTTAGATTAAAATATGATTTCTAAAAGGTTGGTAGATTCTCTATTCAATTAGTTAATCTAAGAAAACTAGTTAACATGCTCACAATTAAAGAACCAACTGAAAACTCATTTCATCCCAGGGTCCCATCTTCTGTCAAGTTAGCATATAAAGGCCCACATGGGACACATAGATGTCAGCTGTAATTCCTCCATGATTTCTCCTCAAAGGGGTCATGATTTTCACAGCACATGACTAAAAGGATTGTTTTAAATCAACTGAGAAAGTTGTCATTTTTAAAAAAAAAAAAAAAGGTGGCGGGATATTTGATAGGCAGAAGCTCCAGTGTACACTATATACAGATTAGAACATTCTGCCTAAGTGTTATTAATGACCCATAAACCATAAGATGAAACACAAAACCATGGGCAGGACGTCTTAAGTTAATGGAGCCTTGTAAATTAGAAGGTATTGCCTAAAGGAAAGTAGATTGAGAACTAAAAATACATATTAAAAATTCAGATCAATCGGGCACCAAACCAAAAAAGCCATCTAAACAATAATTAGAAGTTGTGTTCACTTAAGTTAGGGCTTACTTGAAAACTATATCTGGGAATGGGAAAACAATTCTGTCTCTGTTACTCTGCTGTGAGCCATCCTTCCATTCATTCATTCTTCCATTCACTGAATGAACAAACACCTCCAGTATGCAGTTGTGTGCCCAGCATGGGAGACCTGGGGATAAACACCGTGGGTGGGTCTCAGCTCTCATGGAGCTTACAGCCTCCAAGGGAAAGCAAAACAGTCCACAGGTAATTATAATGGCACCAAGTATTTCTTTAAAAAAAAGAAGCATCTACCTTAGCTCATAGGCAGTTCAAGCAAGTACACTGAAGCTGGGTTCTTAAGGGGAAGAAATACTAATCAGGTGAGGAAGGGTGAGGGAAGAGCGTCTCAGATAAAAGGAACACCAAGTGCAAAATCCCTGAGGAGAGGAATAGGATGTATTAAGGGTACTGAGAGAAGTCTAGGAAAGAGAGACAATACAGTGCAGGGCGTGAGATTATAGACTCTGGAGCCAGTACATGTGGTTTGAATCCCAGCTCTGCCTGGCATTTACTAGCTGTGTGACCCTGCACAAGTAACTTAACCTCTCTGTGCTTCCTATTTAAAATAGGAATAACAATTTCTATATAATAGAATTATTAGAACAGTGCCTGGCACATGGAAAAGTGTTGAGTATTGTGGTTGGAACACAGACAAAATGAGAGAGTAGCATGAGGCTAGGGAAGGGGAGCTGAGGCCAAATCACCCAGAGCCTTGGTGAGAAGAAACATAAGCAGACTAGGTCTTTTTAAAGATCCCATTGGCTGTAATAAGGATGACTGGTGGGGGTGTGGTGATGAATGTAGACATACCAGCTAGCCAGTAAGAAAGCTTCCGTGGTGGGGCGCCTGGGTGGCTCAGTTGGTTGGGCGCCTGCCTTCGGCTCAGGTCATGATCCTGGAGTCCCTGGATCGAGTCCCGCATCGGGCTCCCTGCTCGGCAGGGAGTCTGCTTCTCCCTCTGACCCTCCCCCCTCTCATGTGCGCACTCTCTCTCTCTCTCTCTCTCTCTCTCTCTCTCTCTCTCATTCCCTCTGTCTCAAATAAATAAATAAAATCTTAAAAAAAAAAAAAGAACGAAAGCTTCCATGGTATGTGGTTTAAAAAAAAAAAGAAAAGGTCAATGTAAACAGTGCTGAGGCTTTGGATAATGTTTACACAACATCATTACTCTACATGTCTAAGACTTCAATTCTATCACTAATAAAAAAATCTTAACAGAAAAGCCAAATACTGACCCACCGATCACTTATTTTTAAAAGCTTTTATTTGTTTATTTATTTATTTATTTATTTGAGAGAGAGAGAGTCGAGCGGGGTGAGGAGCAGAGGGAGAGAATCTGAAGCAGACTCCCCACTGAGCGGTAAGCCTGATACAGGGCTCGGTCTCAGGACCCTGAGATCATGACCTGAGGCAAAATCAAGTGTCAGACACGTAACTGACTGAACACCCAGGAGCCTCCCATCAATCATTTATTACTAATTCCTGTTAGAAAAATTCTTGGATATTTTATAACCTCAGAATCTTAACAGGGGCCTGGAAGGTATATTCAAGGCATAGTCTTACGACATTTCAAAAAAAAAACTGAATGGACCAATATTTGAGGCAAATAAACCCAGCTGAGCCTGGCCCTAATGGTGTATAAACCAAAGGAGACAATAAATGCTTCAAAACTCCCAGCTATCTCATTTTCTTCCATGTTTTTTCCTTCTGGAAAATAGGATCTTTCTTTAAAGGAATGACTGCCAACAGGCTTGACCCACATCTGTAGACCAGCAAGGCACATGTCCAGTGTGCCAAACCACAGTTCCCACATTCTCACTACCACGTAAGTGCCAGTGTTTCAGCACAGAGATACGAGCTCAGATTTTGGAGTCAAGGAGCTCAGAACCAGGTTTAGGTCCTGGCTCTACCACACACTGTTATATGACCCTAAATAAATTACTTAACCTCTCTCTAATCCTCAGGGTCTTCATCTGCAAAATGGAGAAACCAATTTCACTTGTCTCCAAGGGCTGTTGTGAGGATGACTTAATATACTATTTATAAAGCACTTAGCATAGATTCTTAAACAGAGTAAGCACTTACTAAATGGCAGTTATGATTATTATCCGTCTGTGGTTCCTGTGATGCCACCAAAATTGGGGAATAGAAGAGGTAGAGAAAGAAAACACTGCTGGTAAATTGGTCACCTGTTTTGGAAAAGTGGCATATCAGCTAATGGTGAAGATACACCTAACCTTACGCCTCAGCACTTCCACTCCTAAGTGGGCACCGAACTGAAGTGCATCCCATGTGCACCAAGAGACAAGAATGAGAAAGCTCACAGGAGTATCATTCATAATAGCCCAAAGCTGGAAACAATTCAAATGTCCATCAACAGTAAAATGGAAAAATAAATGATGAAATGATGGTATATTTATATAATAGAATACCACATGGTGCCAGAAATGAAGAAATTATGGCTATACTCAACAAAAAAGATGACTCTCTCAAATCCAGTGCTGAATGAAAGAAGCCAAACACAAAAGAATGAGACTAGATAGGATAGATTTGTAAAAAGTTCAAAAACAGGTAAATTATTAACTCTAGTGTTTAGGGACACATATGAAGATGATAAAAGAATAAAGAAAAGAAGGAGATTACCGTGAAGTCAGGGTAATGGTTGGCTTTGGGGAGTCATGGGGCTCATGACCGGGAAGGAGAACATGGGGCTTCTGAAGTTCTAGTTCTTGAACTGGATGGTGGTTATGTGTGTGTTATATTAATTCATTAAGCTGTATGTTTAGGTTTTATACACTTATATGTTCTTATATGTTTTTGATACTGTACAATAGCTGAAAAACTAATCTGCCTGCCCCATCTAATCCATGCCCTCTTTTCAGGAATGTCAGAGGACTGGGGAATGTGGCTTATGCAGCTAGCTCTGACCCTCTGAACCCCATCTCCTTGAGCCAAAATCTTAGTTGGGGGTTCACAGGCAGGGAGGATGCAAGAGAGGTGAGGAGGTGAGCCCCCCACCAAGGACTATCTTGATAGAACTGTCTAACCTTCCCATCCCAGTCTCTAGGGGTACTCCCAGGGTCAGCCCCTGTTCTGTAGCATGTCACTTTGAGACATGAAACAAAGAAAAGTGAATGAAGAGGCTTATAATCATCATAAGCAAGGAATTAGGGACACAAGGAGAAATGCCACATGGACTATTCATTCAACACATACAAAGTGTTAGGCTACAGTCATTGTCACAGGAATGGGCATATGACCGAAGCAGAGCCAAAGTCCCCTAAAACCCACGTAGACATATTGGGGAAAGAAGCACCTTTCTCCCTGAGGCTGCCAAGCTGCCAGAATGAATTTGAAGATTCTGGAGGCTGTATTCCCCAACCCTGTGGGGGAAGCCATGTCTACAAGTAGAAAAATAAGGCTGAAAGAGGGAAGGAGGGCTAAGAGCTGGAAAGAGATAAAGCAAAGTCCTGAGAATGAGGCCTCATGCCAAGAGGAACAGAGGCCAACGAAAGCTGAGGGCTCAGAAGCCTTGAGCCCCCAGTTTGACCACTGATGCTGATTTCTGCAAATTAACCTCAATTCTGTCCTTCCCAGCTACATGGAGACAACATGGGTCAGCTCTTGTGCTCAATTCTAATAACACAGAGGTAAGTAATAGACAGGACTTCCTCTTAAGGATGTCTCAGTTTCATTAGGAAAACAGATATCGACCGATAATCCAATAGCACTATAAGAGTCATATGGATGTAGGACGTCTTAACCAGAATGGGAAAGGAGAGGAAGGGCCGGGGGAGGATTCTGAAGGAAGTGACCTGTTGGCTGAGCCCTACAGAATGCTTTGGACTCATCAGGGAAGAGAGAAGAGAAAAGGCATTCAAGGCAATGGGAAAGGGGCAGAGGTGCAGCTTGAGCAAAGGTGAGGAGTAAGAAAGGGAATTTAGGGGTACGTTAAGAGCACCTCGGTATTGTTGGCGTGAGGTGAGGTTGGGAGGAGAAGCCAACGAGGTGAGTCATAAGGATGCTGAGAGCCACTGAAAGGAGTCTGGACTTTGTCATGTGGAAAAGGAAGACTTTGAGAAGCTTTAGTCGGGGAGAAAATGGGGTCTGATTTCCCTTTTAGAAAGAGTAAGATGTTTCCTAAGGCCACTAACAGACAGCAGGAAGATCTCTCTCTCTCTCTCTCTCTCTCTCTCTCTCCCCCCCCCATCTCTATCTCTATCTCTATCTCTCCTTCCTCCCACCTTCTTTCTTCCCTCTCTCCTTCCCTCTCCCCTCCCCGGTGGCCTGAATCTCTAAAATTCCCACCAGCTAAAACGTTCATTTCCTGCAATTGTCACCCTATTATGTAAGCAATAGGGATAGCATCAGCTAATAATAAGAGCAGCAGACCACCTGTCCTGAGAGCCAGGTTCTAATCCTGCCCCACAACTGCCAGGCCTTGTGAGCTAGAGCAAGCCACCCATGCCTTTGGCCCCATTTTCTCCATGGGCAAAATGAGGAATAACGAAATCAGTTGTATACACCTCAAAGAGCTATTGTGAGAAGTGTGATAAAGTGGGTCAAAAATCACATCCCCAGCATCTCTGAATCTGCCAAAGGACTTTGGTAAAGTTAGCAGCCTGATGCGGAATAGCACTACACAGCATACTTTGTTTTCTTATTAATGAAAAGCATATTAATCCTACCACTTGGTAAATATGTACAAACATGGCATCTAGATTTTATTTAAAATAACTTAACAAAGACTTCTCAGACTTGTAGGTGTCCAATATTATATTTGTAGTCATCTATTTTGACTTTATTATTTTTTCTCTAAAGTACAGCACTGAATACTCCCACTAAGAAAATTTATATTGACAGATACCTAATATTTAGCTCAAACTGAAAAAAAGAAAAGAAAAACATGCTAATATATGTTGAAAACAGAAGTCTTAATAAAAGAACACAGATAATCAAAGCTCTCCACAGGTAATAAAACACTGGTACCTCAGCAGGGTATCAAAATCCCTTAGGAAGAACCAAATGTTTCCTGAAATTAGGTAGCAATTTTGCCTCTAAGATGAAGCTGCACAAACCTAGTGGGAGAATCGCTAAGGCTTTGAGTTTTTTTAATCAACTAATTTACAGAGCATATTTTTCAAGCATTATTAATTGCCTAGGGGCAAGTTTTCTTTTAATTGTATGCATAATAGTCTGACAATTGCCCACAAGGTGGCACCAAATTCATGTCCAGAAGACAACCAAGGGTTTTGTTTTGTTTTGTTTTGTTTTGTTTTGTTTTGTTTTGTTTTTTAATTCTAAAGCAGATGTTCCAAATACTCAACAGTTTCCCTTATAGCTTATGTTCAAACAATGAGCCAGATTTATAGGTATTAGCTTCCCCTTATCCCTATGTGATACAAAAGTTAAAACTATTGCCGACTATAAGAAAACTTTAAAAGTAGACAGACCTCCTCCTCTCAAGATAGAACTGTTCTACTTCTGTGCAGTTTTCAACAGAAAAAAAAAAAAGTATGTAAGTCCTAAAAATAAATGTCCCACTTCTTAGCGGGGAAAAATCCTAAAGCTAATTTAATACACTGAATGATACCCAGAAGTTGACCATTCTCTCCTTTGTTTCACATTTTATTTGATTGAGCTTAGATGAGCCAGTATAAATCTTTAAAGAGCTGAATATTATTTAAAAATTGAAACAGACTTGCAATTAATACTTAATGTAACAGGTCATGGTTATTTTAAAAAGATGAGATCTATTATTGGAGACTTTCTCCTTCCTCCACCTTCCATTCTCTTCCATCTTACAAAGGCTATACTAAGGTGAACTGGCCCAGGCTGGCATGAGCTCTGGGAACCTATAATGAAAGTCATTCTGGGAACAGACACACTGTATCACTGTTGCGTTAAGGGATATTTCTGCCAATTAAAAACAGAGCGCTCTGGGCCTAAAACCCCCGGGAGTCAAACCTTCCATTTTGAAAAACCGGAGGTTGTGCAGAGCATTAGATAATCCTCAAAGGGCCCAGCTTCCTATTAGCATGAAAAGACAGAGCTATCTGTTAGGAAGAGTTCATTTATTCCCATTTGCAACAACCACCACAGATAAGAGTGACCACTTGTGAAGGGCTTGTGACATGAGGTCATCGATCTTTTAGAAGAAAAATCTGAAAGAAAAGAACAAGGTAGATGAATCTTATTCTGAGACCACCTAGATACCTATCACCAAGTATCATCCCACCGGGCATGCCCAAGAAGGTTCTCTAATCCCACTGGCAATCCTGAATCATTTGTTCAGCCCCCAGAACATCGTCCCACCAAGGAAATATCCTTAATTGCAACCTCTTGGCTTCTGATTATTTGTGATTCCTGAAATCACAAGGTAAACTTCCTGTTCACTAATTTGTTTCCTAAGCGAGGCATCATACACCCCTAGACCAAACGGTTTGAGATCTGAGGGACAAGGCCTTCTGGGAGGCTTGTGAATGTGCTTTCTGTAGGTCCTTTGCCCACCTAGGCAGACACTCGTAAAGACTGGCTGGAGAGGCAGAGAGGCAAAGGGGAACAAGGGCATGGTCGCATTAACAAAGATCATAAAGCTGCTCATCCGTCACTCTGCATTCTACAAACCTGCAGTCCTGACCCTGCCACCTTGGCTTTCCCTCCATGTGAGGAACACAGAACTGCAGCTTCGCAGAGATACAACTCTCTTCCAGTCTGAGCTCAGAGCAACCTGACAGACATTTTCGATCAAATGTCCCAGACCATTTTTAAAATGCTGCACAAGCCCTTTCTTGCCCTGATTTTTAAACCAACAATACTATTTACTGACATCACAGAATTTAGAAGAAATCCACACAATAAAATACTATAACCACAAAAGCATGTATTACTTCTCTTAATTCACTAAGCAATGTAAGAACTGTAAGACTTTAACAGGGAAGTGGGGTGTAATGAAGCTTCAGTGTTAGAATCCATAATAATAATAAATATCCTTAGTGATGCAGCATTTGATTAAAATAGGTAGGAAACTACCATTCATTAGACATTTTCCATTTGCCAGCTACTGTGCTAAGCATGTGTCAATTTCCATTTAAAACTGATTTCATAACTGCAAACTTCCAAAAGACTCATGGCAAATCTGTGGGTGTGCCCCCCTATAGCATTTAACACACATTAATCACCAGGCTGTGTCATGTACTATGATGGACATGCAGATGAAGTGGTTCTGGTCTCTGCTCTCAGAGGACTCACGCTCCACTAGGGAAGGAGAACTATCACAGTGCACCTGTGAGGTATGTGTCAGGTACTGCTAAGGAGGGAGAGACTATTCATCCATGTATTCCAGACCTCATCTTTATTAGAACAATCCTTAATTGAAGAAAGAGGAATTAATGGAATGCAAAATTGAATAGAGTGGAGTAGAGAGAAGTCATTAAGAATCTGAGGAAATGATTATCCATGGAATGAGGAAATGATCTCTGAGGATCTTTTTTTTAAGATTTTATTTATTTATTTGACAGAGAGAGACACAGCCAGAGAGGGAACACAAACAAGAGGGAGTGGGAGAGGAAGAAGCAGACTTCCTGCTGAGCTGGGAGCCCGATGCGGGGCTCGATCCCAGGACGCTGGGATCATGACCTGAGCCGAAGGCAGACGCTTAATGACTGAGCCACTGAGGCGCCCCTCTGAGGATTTTCTTTTAGCTCACAAGGAAAAATAAATTCTCCAAGAAAGGAGGAGTTCACTCTGATGAAGTTCAAGCCCCTTGGCCTTTCTCTGCTTGATCTTCCCTCAGTTCCTATGCAGGCCCTGGGGCTGCCCACACCCCTTCCTTTTGAACTTTACCACAGCTAAGCACTTGCCAGGCCAACCCAGGCTTTCCTGCCTTCATGTCACATGCTCCTTCTCCACCAGGTTCATCTTGATCTGTCCTTGAGGTACCGCCTCCTCTGGGCAGCCTTCCAAGATCACACACACACACACACACACACACACACACACACACACACACACACCCACAGCCAACATTTTCCCACTAGACTGTAAACTCCATGAGAGCAGGGACTAATCATTGTGTCTCCAGTGCCTGCCCCCATATAATAAGCGTTTAATACATAATTGTTCAAATTACAGAATTTTAATTTTTAGATAATTTTCTCTCCCAAAAGACTGTAAGCTCATAAAGGACCAAAAGTGACTGGCTTCCAGAAAGTGCACTAGAAATGTTCACTGAATAAATAAACAGCAAACATTCAGCCACAAAACAGAGCTGTCTAAATTAAATTATTGATTACTTATTGTAAAGTTGGGTTTTTTAATCATAAACTTCCTTCCCTCAAAAAGTCTTACAGTCGTTAGCTTTGCAAATTCTGTTTGTATTCAAAAGCCACAATATAATGCCAGACTGAAGATTCAATAACAACAAAGAAAGGATTACTTATTTCAATAATCCTATCTGTTGAAATTTAACATTCTTTTTTCCCCAGGGAATACACGGCATGATCTCTGGCTCCTAACCCAGCTACGCCTGTGTTACTAGGACTTATCAGAGTAAACAGGCAGAGAGAGGCATATGGGTATTTCAAATACCACGTAAAATAAAATATCCCTTCACATTTGTAAAATAAATACAATCTCATTTGCTCATATATCCTGGATAAAGTAGCAAGGAAAAAACATCAAAGAAAACAAATGTAAGAAAAGGACCCAAGGCCTCTCAGAATGTCTAACAACCAGGGTTGAGCTGGCCATTTGAGCCTTCAAGACCTGGAACACAATCAGGCCTCCATTGCCCAGGGAAAAGCCCTTCCTGCCTCCCCCTCTTCTTTTCCACCCTCCCTCATTAGCACACTGAGGAAGCCTGACAGCAACACGCCTTCATAAGGTCTATTGAGCACAAAGCTCACAATTATGGTAACCAAGTGCCCTACATTTGCCTCCAATAAATGCCTGCACCATCACTCAGAATGAACAGCCAGGAGCTGCTCCCTACCCCGCCCCCTCGACACCAAATCTCAAGAAGTGACAAGGACAAAAATACCATTCTTTAATAAAATACTTTGGAAATGGGTTAGAGTTATTCTCTCAGTAGCTTTTTTTCTGTTATCAAGCCACCCCATCACACCATTAACCCCAAACAAGTAAGAAATCAGAATTGGAACATTTTCACTAATGGCACATCAGTTGATTCCATCATGTCCTAGTGACAGTGGGTCCTTCACTCAACAACGACTGACTGCCTACTAGGTGCCAAAGGTCATATACTGCATCTTCTATTCCTCTGTTGGATATTTCAAGGACAGAGCCCTGTATTCCCAGGTCTAAGCACAGTACCTGTTATTCAAGAAGTAAAGAGATGTACAACAAGTTTTGTTGGATATGTTGATGAAATCCTTGTGGGATGTGTTCATGGAAAGCCAACATACCAGTTCTCAGTGTGCATGTACATTCTCATCAAGGCCACTTACAGCACCAAGCCATGCTTTGAGGATCCAGTTTACATTCTCTGAAAACAAATCTGAATATAGGTTTGCCTTTAATGTGCTTTGTTCAATCATTCATTCAACAACTTTTATTGATTATCTACTTTGTCAGCCCCAGGAGACACAAACACTAAGAAAGAGGGGCACAGCCCAGCCCTCATGGAGTTTACAATCTAGTTCAAAGGGCAAGGACTCAGCCAAATGTTACACAAAGAAGTTGCAGGAGCTGTGAAGATAAAACACAGGTGCTCTGGTTCCACTGAGGCAGGGAAATGAAAACAACAGGTCTATAGAAACAATCATTTGTTGGGTAAAAGAGAAAATTGCATTGGAGTAGTGCAGAGGTGAGGCAAGATTGTCTAAAAATAATGAGACCTTTATACAAAGAGGAAGATTGCACACTCACACTTGGGAGTGCTATGAGATAGTTGAGTACATGCAGGAGAGTCACCTGCAAGCATAGATCATGGAGCATAAAGGGTTTATTAGGTGTATGAGGCCCTGAGTGGCCTCTGGGAAGCTGGGAATTCTGCATCACTCACTTCTCACCCTGCCTACTGCCTCTGCCAGGCCAAGAGGAGAAAGAAAGGAATCTCACACAGCTTTCAAAGCCTCATTCTCTTCATTATTTGGGGACCTGCCCCTCACCCCATCAAGGAAGGCTGAAATCACCCAAAGGGATATCATCTCAGAGGAGGAATCACTGAGTCATAGGATATGAATATTTTTGAGGCTTTTGATACATTCTGTCCATTTCATTTTGGCTTCTTATATTACTAAAAATCTCTATAAAACAGAATTCAGTGAAACACTTGGAATAAAAAAAAATTACTATGTATATTAAAAGAGCTGCCCTTTCTGAATTTGCTAACATATTTTTAGAGACTAAAATGTTTTCTCCATGGCTGTGTCAGTCATGTTTAAAGTCCTAGTTGCTAACTGGAACATTTTAAAACTTGATATTGGCCAATTATATGTGATTATTAAAATAATATCCCTCATCCTTTTATAAGACCATGACAATAAAAAATAACTAACTTTTCACTGACACTGATTGAAGAGTATTTTAATCACCTAAACCTTTGCTAAAATATAAGGTCTTTGATGTGGTGCATGCCATCCTCCCCTCAAAAAGGGTAACAATCATAATCTTAGTAAATTTTGTTACTGAACTAAAATTGTTTGTCATATCTTTTTGCTTTTTGTAATTTTTTTTATTTGAGTATTACATTAGTTTCAGGTATACAACATAGTGATTCAACAAGTTTATACATTGTGCCGTGTTCATCACAAGTATAACCATCATCTATCCCTTACATCACTATTATACTACCACTGACTATATTCCTTATGTTGTGATTTTTATTCCCATGACTTATTCAGTTCATAACTGCAAGCCTGTTTCTCCCACTACCCTTGACTCATTCTGCCCCACCCACACCCCCTCCCCTATGGCAACCATCAGTTTGTTCCCTGTATTTATAGGTCTTATTCTGTTTTTTGTTTATTTTGGGGTTTTTTTAGATTCCACATATAAGTGAAATTATGTCACTTGTCTTTCTTGGTCTGACTTATTTCACTTAGCATAATACTCTCTAGCTGTCACTATTTGTCTCAAATGGCACGATCTCATCTTTTCTTATGGCTGTGTAATATTCCATTGTGTGTATACTACATCTTCTTTATGCATTTGTCTATTGATGGACACTCTAGTTGCTTCCATACTTTGGTTATTGTAAATAATGCTGTAAAAAAACATAGGGGTGCATATATCTTTTCAAATTAGTGTTTTTGTTTTCTTTGGGTGAATACCCAATACTGGAATTAATTGGATCATATGGTATTTCTATTTTTAATTTTTTGAGGAACCTCATACTGTTTTCACAGTGGCTGCACCAATATACATTCCCACCAACAGTGCATGAGGGTTCTTTTTTCTCCACATCCTCACCAACACTTCTTTTTGTTTGTTTGTTGTTTTTTATTTCAGCCATTCTAACAGGTATAAAGTGATATCTCATTGTGGTTTTGATTTGCATTTCCCCGATGATTAGTGATGTTGAGCATCTTTCCATGTATCTGTTGGCCCACTGTATGTCTTCTTTGGAAAATGTCTATTCAGGTCCTCTGCCCATTTTTAATCAAATTGTTTTTTTACTGTTGAGTTGTATAAGTTATGTTTGTCCTATCTTTATTTTATAAAAACATTTATTCCTTATTTTAAAGTAACAATAAATGGGGCGCCTGGGTGGCTCAGTCGTTAAGTGTCTGCCTTTGACTCAGATCATGGTCCCAGTGGGATCGAACCCCGCATCGGGCTCCCTGCTCAGTGAGAAGCCTGCTTCTCCCTCTCCCACACTCCCTGCTTGTGTTCCCTCTCTAGCTGTGTCTCTCTCTGTCAAATAAATAAATAAAATCTATAAAAAAATAAAGTAACAATAAATGATTCATTCAACAATTACAATCACCTATATGCTAGACATTCTGCTAATTATTTGGGCCAAAGTGGAAACAAAATTCAGAAACTGCCCTCCAGGGGCACCTGCATGGCTCAGTCGGTCAAGCGTCTGCCTTCGGCTCAGGTCATAATCTAGGGGTCCTGAAATCGAGCCCAGCATTGGGCTCCCTGCTCGATGGAGAGTCTGCCTTTCCCTCTCCCTCTGCCCCACCCTCCTCCTCGTTCTCTCTCTCTCTCAAATAAATAAAATCTTAAAAAAAAAAAAAGAAAGAAACTGCCCTCCAGAAGACGACAATCTAGTAAGAGAATCAGGCATGCAAGCAATTATATTTAATATGTTAATATATGTAAAGAAGTTTGTACAAAGAACAAAGAGAATGTTGAAAAAGGAACATCTAAATACATGTGGGAAATTCAAAAAGGCTTCATAGAAGAGGTAACTTTTGAGCTAAAACTTGGAGACACAGAGAGACTGACAGGCAGACAAAAACAAACAGAGGACCCCTGGCAGAGGACACTAAAGGTAGTCAGGGAGGACAGCACACAGAGAACATACTGGGAGCCTGGGCAGATCATGGAGAGGCTCACCCACCTTGCTGAGGAATTATGACTTTCTCTCAGGTATAGCATAGAACCCATTCTTGAGAAATGAAGGGACAAGATCCAATGTAGGTATTCTATAGGAGATGGGGTAGACTGGGATAAGTTGATAAAAAGAGCAAATAGTTTAAAAAAATAATAGTTCAGGAGAGAAGTTATACAACCCTGAAATAGTGGTGGGAATCAAAAGAGATGTATAATACACGTGGAATTAAGGAAATAGAAGCTAAGGGATCTGATACTAGACTGGATATTAAGAGTAAGAGAAAACAGAAAAGAAAAAGATAAATCCCAGGTTTCTAGCAAGTAATCTTACCGCTGTACCATCCTATGACCTAAGACATGGAGAGTAAAATAATAAGTTCTGATTGGACATGTATTGGTCAAACTAGATTAGGTTAAACTATGGTAACAGATAATCCCTAAATCTCAGTGATTTAAACAACAAAGACTAAATTGTCAGTCATGCTACATGTTTCCTATGCTCCAACAGGCTTCCTCCCTCTGGGGCCCAGACTGATGGAGGCCCTACCATCTGGACACTGCTGCATGCAAAAGCAGGAGAAGGGAGTGCTAAAGAATCACACTCTGACAATTACATTTTGACCCAGAAGTACCACACGTCACTTCCATTCACAATCTATTGGTCAGAAATAGACATAAGATTGTGTCTAACTTCAGGAGGCAGAGAGGTTGCAATTCTTTTAGAAACAGCCCAGAAATAGCTCAGAAGTAGAGAAGAACTAAATATTAGTGGTGAGCAGATGCATTTAACAGATATATTCAGAATATTCCATCCCTAAAGCAGCAGAATACACATTCTTTCCAAGTGCACATGGAACATTCACCAGAATAGATCACATATTAGGTCACAAATTAGGCCTCAACAAGTACAAATAGACTGAGATCACACCATGCACCATTTCTGACCACAATGCTATGAAACTAGAAGTCCACCACAGGAAAAACTTGGAAAGATCACAAATACATAGAGGTTAAATAACACGCTATTAAACAATGAATGGGTCAACCAGGAAATCAAAGAAAAAATTTAAAAATACATGGAAACAAATGAAAATGAAAACATAACAGTCCAAACCTTTGGGATACAGCAAAAGTGGTCCTAAGAGGGAAGTAAATAGCAATACACGCCTACCTCAAGAAGCAAGAAAAATCTCAAATACACAACCTAACCCTACACCTAATTAGAAAAAGAACAACAAATGAAGCCTAAAGCCCACAGAAGGAAGGAAATAATAAAGATCAAAACAGAAATAAATGATAACAGAAATGAAAAAAACAATAGAACAGATCAATGAAACCGGGAGCTGCTTCTTAGAAAAAATTAATAAAACTGATAAACCTCTCTCCAGACTTATCAAAAAGAAAAGAGAAAGGACCAAAATAAATAAAATCACAAATGGGAGAGGAGAAATAACCAACACCACAGAAGTACAAACAATTACAACAGAATGTTATGAAAAACTATATGCCAACAAATTGGACAACCTGGAAGAAATGATAAATTCCTAGAAACATAGAACCTACCAAAACTGAAACAGGAATAGGAAGTCTGAACAGACTGATAACCAGCAAAGAAATTGAATGAGTAATCAAAAACTCCTAATAAAGAAGGTCCAGAACCAGATGGCTTCACAGGAGAATTCTAATTCTACCAAACATGTAAAGAATTAATAACTATTCTTTTCAAACTAGTCCAAAAAAAATGAAAAGAAAACTTCTAAATTCATTCTATGAGGCCAGCATTACCCTGATACCAAAACCAGACTCCACTAAAACACAGAACTACAGGCCAGTATCTCTGATGAACATGGATGCAAAAATCCTCAAAGAAATACTAGCAAACCAAATCCAGCAATACATTAAATAAATAAATAAATAAATAATCATTCATAACGATCATAGGATTTATTCCTGGGTTGAAAGGGTGGTTCGATATTCAGAAATCAATCAGTGTGATACACCACATTAATAAAAGAAAGGATAAGAACCATATGATCATTTCAATAGATGCAGAAAAAGTACTTGACAAAGTACAACATCCATTCATGATAAAAACACTTACAAAGTAGGTTTAGAAGGAACATACTTCAACATACTAAAGGCCATATATGAAAAACCAACAGCTAACATCCTCCTCAATGGGGAAAAACGGAGAGCTTTCCCTCTATGGTCTGGAACAAGATAGGGATGTACACTCTCACCACTGTTATTTAACATAATACTGGAAGTCCTAGTCACAGCAATCAGACAACAAAAAGAAATAAAAGGCAACCGAATCAGCAAGGAAGAAGTAAAACTTTCATTATTTGCAGATGACATGATACTCTATATAGAAAACCCAAAAAACTCTACCAAAAAACTGCTAGAGCTGATAAACAAATTCAGTAAAGTCTCAGGATACAAAATCAATGTACAGAAATCTGTTGCATTTCTACACACCAATAATGAAGCAGCAGAAAGAGAAATTAAGGAATCAATCCCATTTACAACTGCACCAAAAACAATAAAATACCTAGGAATAAACCTAACCAAAGAGGTGAAAGACTTGTACTCTGAAAACTATAAAACACTGAGGAAAGAAATTAAAGATGACACAAAGAAATGGAAAGATATGCCATGCTTATGGATTGGAAGAACAAACATTGTTAAAATGTCTATATTACCCAAAGCAGTCTACATATTTAGTGCAATCCCTTTCAAAATACCAACAGCATTTTTTACAGAGCTAGAACAAATAATCCCAAAACTTGTATGCAACCACAAAAGACCCCAAATAGCCAGAGGAATACTGAAAAAGAAAACAAAGCTGGAGGCATCACAATTTCAGACTTCAAGTTATATTACAAAGCTGTAATGTTCAAAACAGTATGGTTCTGTCACAGAAATAGACACACAGATCAATGGAACAGAATGAAAACCCAGAAATGAACCCACAACTGTAGGGTCAATTAATCTTCAACAAAACAGGACAGAATATCCAATGGGAAAAAGACAGTCTCTTCAACTAATGGTGTTGGGAAAACTGCAGAGCAACAGACAAAATAATGAAATTGGACCACTTTCTTACAACATACACAAAAACAAATTCAAAATGGATGGAAGAACTAAATGTGAGACAGGAAACCACAAAAATCCTAGGGGAGAACACAGAGAGTAACCTCTTTGACAATGGCTGTAGCAACTTCTTTCTAGATATGTCTCCTGAGACAAGGGAAACAAAAGCAAAAATGAACTATTGGGACTTCATCAAAATAAAAAACTTCTGCACAGCAAAAGGAACAATCAACAAAACTAAAGGGCAACCTATGGGACAGGAGAGGATATTTGCAAAAGACATATCTGATAAAGGGTTAGTATCCAACATATTATAAGGAACTTAAAATATTCAACATCCAAAAATTAAATAATCCAATTAAAAAATGGACAGAAGACATGAATAGACATTTTTCCAAAGACATAGAGATGAACAACAGACATGAAAAGATGGCCCAACATCACTTATCATCAGGGAAATACAAATCAAAAACACAATGAGATTATCACCTCACACCTGTCAGAATGGCTAAAATCAACAACACAAGAAACAACAGGTGTTGGCAAGGATGTGGACAAAAAGGAACCCTCTTACACTGTTGGTGGGAATGCAAACTGGTGTGGCCACTCTGGAAAACAGTATGGAGGTTCCTCAAAAAGTTAAAAATAGAACTACCCTACATTCCAGCAATTGCACTACGAGGTATTTATCCAAAGAATGCAAAAATACTAATTCAGAAGGGGGGGAAAATCGGAGGGGGAGACGAACCATGAGAGACGATGGACTCAAAAACAAACTGAGGGTTCTAGAGGGGTGGGGGTGGGGGCATGGGTTAGCCTGGTGATGGGTATTAAAGAGGGCATGTTCTGCGCGGAGCACTGGGTGTTATGCACAAACAATGAATCATGGAACACTACATCCAAAACTAATGATGTAATGTATGGTGATTAACATAACAATAAAAAATTTAAAGACAAAAAAACACTAATTCAAAGGGATACATGCACTGCGATATTTATAGCAGCAATATCTATAATAGCCAAATTATGGAAAGAGCCCAAATGTCCAACAACTGTTCTGTGTCCAATCACAGAACAACACGAATGTGATGGGACAGGCCTCTCAGAGTCTGATTCTGAACTCAACATTCTTTCTGTTCCACTGCAGATGCTTCTAGTGAAATGCCCTACTTGAACAAATTCTGTCCAAACAGCTATTAGCTGTTCAAGAAAAATGGCATTATCTTGACTTTACTAGCAAGTCAAAAAATTGCCCATTCTCTGAGAAAGTCAAGGTAAATTTTAGTGGTACTCACTCACATTTGGACAATGTCTTCATTTTTTCAAATAAAGATTTATCCTGTGTGGTTTTTACAATGTGAGAATTACTTTTCTAAACTTATGTGTCATAGTCCTCTGTTTTAAATCAGAACTAAGGAAAAACAAATTTGCACTAGAGAAGGAGTGTGCAAGAAGTGTGTATTTTCCCGGTAAACAAACAGACATGTCTGTATTCCAATAAAATCTAATTTATTAAAACAGTGAGCCATATCTGACCCAGGGGCTATAGTGTGCCAATTCCTTCACTAAAGGACAAAATCAATTAATAACAATACTACCTTGGGGTACATCATAAAAAGATCAGTAATTAAAGGTCAAGTTGGAAACCAGTGTTGTACAAGATGAAGACCTAGAGATCACAAAAACAACCAAACTCTCCTAAAGTACATTTATGAAATTGGAACCATGGGTTTTTGTATGGTGCTTGTGAAGCCCTCCAAGTTCCGTCTCAAAGTCCCTTTTGGTTGAAGGGACACTGAACCTGTAATTAAGCCACTGTTTCTCAGGTCCATACTCATCTTTCCATACCATCTCTGTGATGCTAGGGCTGGGGCTCTGTGAACCACCTTTCCACTTTGCCAACAGCTGCTGCTAGATGGTAGCCATGCAACTGGAGGAGGGGTGGAGCCTAGTCCTTCCTGTCTGCTCCCTACTGGCTTCCAGCTCCTGGGGATGTGACCCAGCCACATTCCTTCACTCTAATGGAAGCACTTGCTTCCTGTGGCAACTACTGAATTCAGTTTACAGTCTCTCTGGAACCAGCCTTGTTGTGCCCCGTCAGGGACCAGAGTCCCAGCCTCCCCGCTCCTCAGGTCCAGGTCCCAGTCCTAGCCTGCTGCCCCACATCTGAGCTCAGAGACTCCAAAACCAACCAAGCAGTACCACTTCTTCAGAGTTCTGGTTACCAGGCCCTCAGCTTCCCTCCTCCTTGCTCAGAGGCCCCAGCACCAACCATCATTTTGGAAATGGGAGTTCAGCCCCGCAGGGCCCCTCCTGCAAGCTTCCAAATCTTAATAATCCTAACCCTGGTAGTGGCAAATGCCTCCTGCATACCTTAGTGTTCTGTTGCCTTTTCAGTTCTTCAGTATCAAGTTGATAACTTTTAATACTAAATTCTTTTGGTGAAAATAATTGGTGTGGTTTCTGTCTCTGACTCAACCTAGACTGACAGAAACACAATCCAGCAAATTCAAAATAACTCAAATCCTAATTTGTGTTTCTTAAGCACTATGAAGTAGACACATGATTCTGAACTTTACTTAAAAATCACATCTGCCACTCTCAAATACTACAGCTGCTCCCACGGCTGGCTCCTCAGGAGTCTCCCTTTCCTCCGAAATTCCTTCTACCCTTTGCTTCTTCTCTGGTCTCTTATCTTCCTCCTCAACCCTTTTCCTCCTATCTCCAACACAAAACTCCAAGGACCAGTCTACCAAAAAGGATGAGCCTCAGAGGGTAGCAAAACCAAGTCTACAGTCCAGGGCACTTGGGCTCCTTTCCTCATGACAGAGGTTAGAAATGGAAATGTCCACCTCAAACTGAAATGGGAAGGTGGGAAACACAGAAGAGAAGCCTGCCAGGCATATGAACTCTGGGACTCCAACATCACTCTAATAAAGTACATTTAGCCTTAGAGTCAGAGAAATAGGCAGTTGTGGGGACTGCAAAGTATGTGCTCTGTCTACATGTCAGAGCTTCAGTTTTTCAAAGGAGGCTGAAAAAAAAAATCAAGATTCTTACATGAAATCTCTAAGTTTCTAAACATTGGTTCAGTTTTCTTTAACACTCTATGCAGGTTAAATGAAACTTGCCCAATTCTACCTATTTGCCCTATTTGCTACTACTACCCTATGTTGGCCCTAAATCCATTCAATATATTCCATTTTCTTTATAAAGATTTGATGATTAAAACTGTTTATTTTTTAATAGTTACCTACAGAGCTCTAAGCCATAACAGCAAACCAAAAATAGGATTCTTTTCCCTGCCACTTTTCCAAGTTACCATAAAAATGAAAGAAAGCAAGAAAGAATTGAGTAACAGAAGACACTACTCAATGTAAACCCTCAGAAAACATGGGATACAATTCTTAAAAAATTAAAGAAAAAAATAGGTCTCTAAAGTAAAGCTTTTAAAGTTTATTTTAGAAGAAGATAACAGTGCACATTATTTTTTAAGTAATATTTACAGAACAGTTTGTTCTAGAGTTCTAAATGACACAAATAGAGTAGGCCTGGTATACACACACCAAAATGGTGACAATGAAATTAGAGCTTGATCTGGTGATAAATTACCCTCTGCTCATCTCACCAACACCTAAGGCTCCAAAATGGAGAAGGTATCATTTGAATAAGTCGACCACTTGGGTACACATTAGGCCACTTACCTCCCAACACCACCCCCTCCAAGTACAATTACCCAATCTGCAAAAGAAAGACACACTGGCTCTATAATTACCAGATGTGAACTAAAAAACCATGCCCTTTAAAAAGCTTAGCTACATTTCCCAGCCACACTCTATCAGCCTCAGAGCAAACTCCAAAGCAGTATGATGCCTGCTGCCTGAAAATGTCGAACAGCAAAGAACGTGAAATCCACCATTGGGGAACAAAGCAATGCTAGTAATGCTAGAGTTGGGGAGAGAGGTGGAGAGAATGGGTTAATTTCTTATTTCTTATTCCAACATGTCCCTATGTGTTATTGCTACAGAAGGAAAAAGAAATACAATTCCCCACAGCCAACTTATTTTCCTTCACCTCCACAGGTGCTTATTGTCAACTACAATGAGAACTAACCTATCTAAAACCCACAACCTCACTCTCTAAGAGCCATAAATGAGTAATAAAAGGCCTCTGCAGAGCTCATATGGTTGGCACAAAGGTCATGCCCTAAAGACTCCTTGGAGACCCATTATATCTTCAGTCCATTAACTTTTACTTGACACAAAATTCTAACTAGCCTGTGCGATTTCAAAGTTCACAGATCAGACTCAGGAAATTTCAGTATGAAGACAATTCAAAGGCACTTGGGAAGGAAAAGGACATATATATTGTGAGATGCCAGAACACATGGTAGAGACACCAAATGCGGAAAAGAAAGGGAGATGTGTTAAAGAAACGAAGAGGAGTGCGTAGCCTGTTGCTCAAAGTGCGTCTTAAAGTGACAGGGCCACTTGTTGAAAGGCTGGAAGAGGCTGTGAAAAAGGAGAGGACAGAAACAGGTAATACACTGGAATCAACAGGAAGGAAACAATTTGAAACAGCCCAGGGGCACAAAAATATCATGAGTCTCATAGCTGTCAGAGTAGCATATGATGTTTATTGTGGACTTAGGCATGCAGGCTCGATGCCAAGTATTTCACCTGCTTTTTCTTACTGAACCCTTCCAGCAACTGTGTGAAGTAGGTATTACGTCCATTTTACAGAAGCTACAGGGGCTAAGAGAGTTCAAGCCCAACATCACCTATCTAGGAAAGGGCATAGCTGAACTGAGTTCCAGGTCGGCCTACTTTGAAAGCCTGCCCTGGAGAGAAGAGGCAGGGGCAAGGGGAGAAAAAAAGAATGATACTCTTCAGTGATGCCCCTGGCTTTCTACACTCTGCAGCCACCACAGCTCTGTGAGGGCAGAGATCACAGCTCTCTAGCACAGCGTCTGGCACATGGCCTGTGCTCTCGGTATCTAATGAATGAAGGTATGATTATTTTCATAGGACAACTCTATAATGTAGGTATTGATATCCACATTTAACCATTAAAGAAACCAAGCAATTCTTTAAAGCATTCATTCCAAAAGAGAAGAAAAAACTTTCCTGGTGAAAGATAAAACCAGGAGCTGACAGGCCAAATGATCGCCCTTGTCAAAACAACTGACGGAATTCTGGGATGGAAAATAAAGCAGAACTACTAGGAGATGGAAAATAACAGATATCTTTTCCTTTCCTTTTTCTTTACTTTAATATGAGATAACATAACTTGCAGTAAGATCAGTAAAGGAAAAAGCTTTCTTTGCAACAGAATTTCGACCATACCCCTAAAAAGTTTGCCCATGACAATGAGGCAGGACATGATCACTTGAAAGAAAGGAAAGAAAGAAAAAGAAAGAGAGAGAGAAAGATGGAAAACTAACAACCCAGAAAACTAGACAGTGCATCACGTGTTTTCTTCCAAATTCTGCAGAATCACACTTGAAGTGACAGATGTGAAGAGGAAGAAGGTTCACACCCAGAAAGGCAGGAGAACTATTTTGGGGAGGTTAGAGGAGGTGGCAGGGTGCCTGGAGAACTAGTGCACAGATGTACCTCTGGCATGTATATTCATTCATTCATGTATGCATGCATGCAACATTTACCAAGCCCCTACTATGAGCCTGGCTCATCAACAGAAGCTGGTTCCTGTGGGGAATGAGACATATTCCCTAGTCTTAAGAACATCGTAATCTGTTAGAAAGTTTCAGGCTAGTAGTAAGTCAATTAATACTACCCATGATGGAGTATGTCCCGGGGATTCTAGGAACTTAGTGTGGAAGACTCAGGACAATTCAAGAGAAGGAGTTGAGGTTGAGGAAGTTTTTCAGAGGTGACATGTGAGTCTTGAAGTGAGGGATAGCCAAGGAAAGAAGTAGAAGGAGGGTCAGAGAGGTTATCAGGGATAGAGCTTTGCCTGCCGTGGCAAGAGCTTTATATTCTATCCTGAGAGGAATGGAAAGCCATTTAGTGTCCCATTATCAGAGGGATTACATGTCCAGATTGGCATTAAAAATCAAAAATCTGGAGACAAAGTGGGTAACAAATTGGAAAGAGATGTAGAGTAGAGGCAAAGAAGTAAGTCAAGAGACTGCTGCTATTGTTCAGGCTAGAAATACTGAAACCAAAACTAGCATAGGGGTGGGGAGAATGAAAAGGAAGGAACTGAGTTAAGAGACACTTGGGGGGAGAGAATCAGTAGGAATTTGGGACCAGTTTGGTTAGGGCTTATGAGGGGGGGAAGGAATCAAGGATAGCTTCAGTGTGTGTAGCTTGGTTGTGCTGGGGTTGGGATGCTAGAAACATTCCCTAAGAAAGGGACACAGGATAGGATTGGGGGAAGGTAGCAAGTTCAGACTTGGACGTGTTGAGTTTAAAGCGTCTTTGTCTGACGAGAGTTCCTGGTCATCCATCTCTATATCCACTCACTGTATTAGTTATCTACTATTATATAACAACATTAGCACAAATTTAGCAGCTGCAAGCAACACATATTTATCTCATAGTTTCTGTGGGTCAGGAATCCAGGTATGACTAAACTGGTTCTTCTGCAAGATTGCAATCAATGTGTCAGCCAGGGCTGGGTGCTCATCGGAAGCTCAGCTGGGAGAAGACTCCATTTCTTAGCTCAGATATCTATTGTCAGCATTCGGTTCATTGCAGACTACCAGACTGAGGGCCTCGATTTCTTACTGGCAGCTCCTTGCTCCATAGCCCTTTCCATAGGCATCTAACAACATAACAGTGTTCCTCAAAGCTAGCAAAAATGAGCATCTCCTTGCAATACAGGCATTACAATCTTATATAACATACGCACAGTCACATACATACCATCACCTTTGCTGTATTTTATTGGTTAGAAACAAGTCACAGATCCTCCACCTTATTCAGAGGCATGATCCAGGAAGTGGAGATCATGAGGACCACCTTAGAGTCTATCCACCACACTCAATTGCATTTGGTCTCCAAAGGTTGGAAACTCTTGGACCCGCTTTCTTACCTCCTATGGCCCCATGGCCTAAGCAAGCAACTAGATACTGAGTGGTATGCAAATACAGTTCCATAACCCTCTATCCCACTCAATTCGATTTCTTTCAAGAAAGATTCCCAAAGAGGCTAACCCCTCCCCACTCCCGTTCTGGTCTCATAGCCCTTAAAATCTAAACTAATGGTTTCCAGAATTTGAGAGTCAAAACACTGCATATCTCCTAAAATAAATAATAGCTACCATTTCCTAAACGCCTACTCATTTTACTGGAAACCATATTTGCAATATCTCATTTAATCCTCCCAACGATACTAAGCTAAGAGCAAATATAATTCCTTTCGTACAGATGGGAAAATTGAGACACAAAGAGGCTAAGACACTTAGCCCAAGTCAGACAGCTAATTAAGTGGCAGGTAGTGGGCAGTCTGTCTCCGGAGCCCACAATCAAAGCCAGACTAGGCACTTAAATATCACCAGCTGCCTTTTTACTATCTTCTGAGTGAGAAAATACAAAATAGCCAAAAGCTACTTTGAGTTCAGTAACAGTTTTAAATACATTTGTAATTTTTTCCCACAATAGAATCTACAAATATTTGCAGAACACAGTACATACATGTGCAAACATTTATTCTCTCCACTATGGATTGGCAACCATTTACAGAGCCTCACAGCCCTCCCCATATGCCTCCTCAGCTGGGCATCAGTGGTCCACGTCACATTGCTTGGTACTTGGATTATAATCTACATCAGCAGTTCTCAACCAGGGGTGATTTTGCCCTCCAAAGGACATTTGGCAATGTCTGGAGACATTTTTGATTGTCATGACTAGGGAGGGGGTGTTGCTGGCATCTAGTGGGTGTAGGCCAGGGATGCTGCTAAATCTCTTAGAATGCATAGGGCAGCCCCCACAACAAGGAATTATCCAGCCCAAAGTGTCAATAGTGTCAAGTTTAAGATACCCTGATGTGTATCAACATAAAATTCTCTAATTATTTTGTATGTATTTGTCCTAACTCTCCAAAGATAAACCTACATGCCATCAGAGCAGGGACTTCATGAGTTCCTCATCACCTTGTCTTTCACAGCCTATGCCTAAGATCCAAACATGGTGAGGGTTCAAGAAATGCTTTTTGAATCTAAATTTATTTCAAAGACATAGTAGGCTTTATTTCTACAAGAGTTATTTTTTCAACAATTAACACATTCCCTCCAAATTAAGAGCTTCTACTTTGAATTTTCTGAAGGCTAATTTCCTTCTGGAATTAATGCAGCCCTACCCAGAGCAGCCTCTAGCACCCATATAGTTGAGTTAGCAAACAAATCTTTGGTTTAGAAAAATCAAATAAAACAATATGCAAGATTGAGACAAATAGACCCAGAAGCATCCTCAAATGTCAAGGACTAGAAGGTATTTTTTTCCTTATACAAACACTCACCCCTTAAACATATGAAAGCCAAGGATGTACAAAGGGACTAGGTTCCAAAAATGATCCTTTTTTAAAATCACAAGTCATTGTGAGGGAGGAGAACATTGTTCTATAGCATGTCAGATGCATTTGCTGACTGATGAAAGAATCCCCATTTTTTGTTAGCACAAGTAGGAGCTGTGTATATATAATTCTAGGAAGGTGTTATTATTCCATTTTTCAACATACAGAAATCTAAACCTGCAGTCCAGACAGTGAAATGACCATCCCAATGAATTTTCTACCAAGCAGGGAAATGCCGCATTTTATATTTCCATGCCTCTGTGACCCAATCTCAGGGTACAGTCTGGTTCCTCTTTCACTCTCCGATAAACAAAAACACAAGTCCATTGAGTCCCAAAATAACCTAAAACCTTTGGGACCACGCCTACACTGCTAAGAGGGCTCCAAAATTGTTCTGTCTGCTCTAGCAGTATACTTTCCATGGGGAGATGAATCAGACCGGACAGGACAATGCCGCCCCTGAAATTCCTCAGGAGTGTCTTGATTACACCCAATTAGTGAGGCTATACACAGAAGCCCAGTGAATCAGACAGCCTTGCAACCCAGCAGAGTCAGCAGGGCTGGAAAACCAAAACCATTAGCTCCTGCTGTTTCCCACCTCTCAAAGAATCAAATCCACATTGGATGTGAAAGACAATGGCTGCTTTGTACAATCAGCCACAGATTATTTTTAATGGGGGCATGAGAGATTCAAAGCAATAGGGAACCCCAAAATCACTAATAGTCACATTTGGAATTCTCTGAAGATTGTTCTTTGAAAGAACAGACCTAACTTCTCAAATATAATTTTCCTAGACTAATTTGAACATTACCCCTGAGCTCCCTGAGCACATGACAAACAGCATCAGAAAACAGCAATACAGGTATGTACCAGGGCCTGTGGTAGTTTGCCTGGGGGTAAAGTTCATCTGAGCATTAGCCTGGATCTGTGGGGATGGGAGAGCTCATATGGGTGGACTGAGCCCTGGTCTATGATCTGGTCTGGAGTGTGAATAGGCATCTAGTTGGCATCTGTCTATAGCCTTTCATTCATTCATTCACATCTGACTCCTCAGCCCAGACCTCAAGACCTACCAAGATCTACCTCTCTCTTTATCCATTCCACCTACACTGGCTTAGCATTTACTCTCACGTGACCTTCCCTTTCTTTCTTGGTGTCTGCTTATCCAGATTCTGTACATTCTCCAAAACCCAGTGGCCTAAATCAAGCTCTAAGAAGCCAACCCTGACCAAATTCAGCCAACATAGTCTCACAGTATTCTCTGAATAGTGGGTATCAGGGCAGCTTTGTTGAGCTCTTATGATGTTCCAGACACCATGCCCAAATCTTTATATAACTGACCTGATTTAATCTCCCTATGTGCTATCATTACCCCCACTTTACCTATGAGAAAATTGAGGTTAAGAGAGGAAAAGTGTAAAAAAAAAAAAAATGAGAGACAGACAGACAGACAGACTGAGAGAGAGAGGAAAAGTAACTTGACCCAGATCACACAGCTAGTAAATGGCAGAGCTGGAACTCACACCTATGTCTTTCTTAGGCACTAAATCAGGTCTCAGTGAACTTTTTCGTAAATGGCCAGATAGTAAATATTTCAGGCTTTAAAAGCCACACATTCTTTGTCTCAACCTCTCAACTCTGCCTGCAATTATAGTGTGAAAGCAGTCATTTAAAAATGAAAAAAGAAAAAAAAAGCAATTTTAGCTCGCCAGCAGTTATGAAAACAGGTTGTCCACAGGCCTGTATGAAACATTCCCCTATATATAGTCAATGGGCTACAAGACCTTGGCAATGCCTTTCCCCACAATGTACACAGTCTAGACCTACCCACAGTAACAGCAACCTGTACCAGGGGCTTGTTAGAAGCCAGACTCTGTCCATGTTTCCCAAAGTTCTTAGAATAATCCTCCCACAAGGCAAAGGCCAATACTATTCCTACTTGAGTGGATGTGGTTTGAGAAGTGAAAGAATTTCACAGAGTCGCCTTGCTGTTTACCTTGGCTGGTAGGCTGATTTAAACCCAGGCTGACTCCAGAGGTGCATTTTCCACCTGCACAACCTGTATATGATCAGGCTAACTGAAGCTGGAACCAACACCTCTCCAGTGTGAGCACCCAGGATGGAGTCCTGGTATCTTGGCTGCCCTGCTACCCATGTGTGTCCATAGGAGGTATTTACAAAGCCACGGCAGCTTCCAGCCTCCCGATGCAAGTCTCATAGAGAGTGCTGCCTCTCACTGCTTTGAACAGACAGAAAACATTTCAGCAAACTAAAGATCAAAGGTCATTTCAGAAGGTCTGATTTCATATTTCATTGTAAAACTTTAATGAGCCATTACATTCAGCAGAATGAATGATCCAAGGGATCCAATATATCATGTCCCATAATGTAATTTTTTTGATTATAAATAAATATTGCAAGCACCAAGGAAATCACTTCCCCGAGCCCTTTTCATTTATAGTCCCCACTCCAGGTGTGCTTGATTCTATTCTGAGGCACCAACCTGCCATATTAAACCATGTCCTCATAGAACATTCCCTCCTCCATGACACTTCTTCTGCCCTAATTCTGCGAATACTAGGTAAAGACAAGCCCCATGCTGGCTGAGCAGAGAAAAGGGGAAAACAGGTCCTGATTACAAAGGAATAAATCCGTATTCTCCCATGGGCTGATATGTCATCCAGTGAAGAGAACATGAGTTTTAGAGCCAGAAAACTAGTTTACTGTTGGAGTGACCTTGAACTTCACTAATCCTCAAGTTCCCCGTCTAGAACATGAGAACAAAAATGCCGTTGGCACCAATTCTTGATTAAATGAAACAATATTTCTAAAGCAACCAATATGAAACAATATGAAACAATATTTCTAAAGCCTCTCAGAGACTTGTTATCCGGATCTACAATATGGGATGAAGATGCCCACCCCATGAGCTTGTTATCAGGGTGGAAGGAGATAATCTATGTAAATACACATTAAATCCATGTAAATCCATATTAAATGTAATTTAATATGCTGCCTAATTCCTTGTAAGGATTCAATACCTATAGGTTATGATGTTTGTGTTATTATTAATGTTAGCTTGTTATCACTGAGGAGATTCTAAAGAATATGCAGCTCTGAAAGGAGAACTCAAAGAGAATACTGAGCAATAAAATTACCCAGAAGGGTGGATGGTCAAAGGTGACACCCTGACAAGGGGTTGACTCAGTTGGCAGAAATTCATTTCAACATGTGTGCACGTGTACATGCATTTGCAAAGATGTGTATATGTACAAATCCTGGCATATTTCTTAAAAACTCCACCACATGATCATCATACCTCATGTATCTAACCAGACTGGGGAGTCTATCACAGAACAACTGTCAAGTTAAAATTAGACCATCACTGTCCAAATGAAGGCAGTTTCTCAATTTCCTTTTTTCTTTCTCCACTTCCCATCACCCTCCCACAAACGAACCTGCTTACCCGTGCCAAGAATATACAGCTCAGAAATGAGTTCAGAAAAAAAAAAGTAAAAATGAAAAAGAAAGACCTAGGAGAATGAGATGGAAGAGAAAGTATCAAAGAGCAGCACCATTTGATTATTCACACAACAGAAGGGTGAGCTGCCCTATACCAGATACGCTTACTCTCTGCTTAGTGTTGTTGTCTCTAATCTGATAATCAACAGGCAAAGTACATATCCTTGTTCCCATTTCACAAATCAGGCCAGGCTTTTACAGATGAAGTGACTTGCCCAAGGCCACAGAGCTGGTAAGTGTTGAGTCAGGATCTAGACCCTACCCTTGCTGGTAACAAAACTCTTCCTAATAGCCCGTGCCACTTCTCCAAGCTCTGTGACAGGCTGGGGGGCTTTCTATAAAGAAACTAAGGTTTGCTCTTGTCCTCAAAGAACATATAGTCTAATGGGAAGGAAAGACAGAAGCAAACAATAATGATACAATGTGAAAACATGTTTTCCAGGACTAAAAACAATGTTTTCCAAGGGGGAAAGGACTCAGTCCAGGGGTGAACACGCAATGTAAGAGTTGGGATAAAAGATGAATAATAGTTTGCCAGCCAGCAAAAAAGGAAACAGGCATCCAGGCTTGGGGTTATCATGCAAACAGAAGCACAGACATAGGAAAGATCCTTGCATGTTGGAGGTAGTAAGATGAGAGGTATATGACTGAGCTGTGAGGGAAATGGGAGCAACCTGGAGGGGAAGACTAGGGGCTGATAGTGAAATCTCGTCAGCCATGCTGTAGAATATGGAGTGGATTCTGTAGACCAGCTGCAGGCATTAGGAGACCAGCAAGGCAGCTGCTGTACAAGGACAGAGGAGAGAGGATGAAGGACAATGGGGTGAATTTAAGGCACACTCATGGGGTGGAAACTAGGGAGATAAGGATATCAAAGGCTGACAGAAAACACATGGAAGAAAAGATGATACCTTCTCAAAGGAGGTCTACCCAGGCAAAAACATCCCATAAGAGAAATAAGAGCAGTATAGGATTCTTGATATTTAGAACACAGAATTGAAAAACAAAACAAGCCAATAGCATATTTGGTTTAGACCATTAAGGAAAAGAAAAAATTTCAGAATTGAAAGTGATGGAGATTAGCACAAGGTCTCCAACAGACATTAACAGAAACCAAAATGTAAAAGGTAAGACTCAATATTCTATGTGTTAAGAGGAATTTAACTAAATGCAATAAGAAATCTCATTGAAAGTGATCAAAAAATCAAAACAAACACAATTAGTTTGGTTTGGAGATGATACCACTGGACCACAGGATACTCACAGGATATCAAGAAGTGATCCAGCACTACCAGTAGTAAAAATGGTACATATTGCTACGGGGATAGGGGTCATTCACACAGGGTCAGTTTTCTATATTTTCCTCATAAATCATAAATCACATATAGATGAGAAGCATAGGGTTCCAGGGTACAACCCAGAAAACAGTAGGACCTAAAATAACAGCACAACTTCCTTGTTATCCTCAATATTGCTCTCATGATGCTGGCTGCGATTCATGACTCATACTCAGAAATTAAAGGTCTCAAAGAAAAAGAAACTTCTCCTTCAATTATACAGAACACTTCTATAAAAAGGAAGGTAATATATTTCTACTGATGCAGAGAGAACCTTAAAGTCCAGCTAATCCTCTGTCAGGGGAATTCAGAGAGTTCCCCATAAAGACAAGATAAAGACTAGACGCTCTATCTCCTGCCAAACGGAAAGGACACCGGTCAACCAAAACCAGAGTAAACACAGGAAGAAAGGTCCACAAGCTACAGGAATCCAAGGAGTGATTAGTGTTAGAGCTGCCAGGTCCCTCAGAGACCATATTGCCCAACCTCCTCCTGCTTTATTGTTCAGGAAAATAAAGACCAAAATAAGGGAGATACTCACAGCCTCATATAGCACTTTGGAGTGGGGCTGGAAGGGGAGAGAGAAGTGAGGAGGGGACTAGGAACCAGGGCTTCTTACACCTTCCATTCCAAGATGCTGCTTTTCCCAAGGTCCAGAACCCAAGTCCTCAGGTAAATGAGCCCCTTCCACACTGGTAGGCTCAAACCCCTCTTGAGGAAAGAAAGATCAGAGATAAACCAGCCACACCCTTGTTCTGGACAACTCTAAATTACTGATTTTGGTGATGGACGGATGGTTCTTACAGTTCCATTCTCAGAGCCTGCTCCTGTTGCTTGAGTGTCTCCAGTGTGCCCTGAATTATTTTTTCTCCTAAAAAATTCAGGAACAGTTACATACAAGACTATTCAGAAGGGACAGTTAGTTATTTATGTCTATAAGGAGGTGACAGTGGGCTCTTCCTAACAGATGCCATCCTCCTCCCGTGAGAACGCTTGCCCCATTGGAACAGAGGGATCCTGCTCTGGAAGCTCCACCCAACAGCTGGGAAGCTTCTCCTTTCTTACAATACAGGCTTTCTTAGAGTATTTGAGCCTGAGCTTTCTAGGTGTCTCAAAAATCTGCCCAGCTATTGGCAGACCCACCTAATGGAGGATGTTGTCTCCTCATAGCCTGGCCTCCTTTGCGAGAGGTAAACAGGATAGTTGCAATTGGTTTTTAGGACAGCTACATATTAGAAACAAACAGTAGTCAGTCTATATGGCAGTATAATGAGTATCATTTCTTCATGATACTTTTATGATACAGGAAAAAAAAAGAATAGAATCTGTGGATGGTGATTCATTAAGGAGTAGAGAACAGAGCAGAGTAGGAAGGACTATAATGAGAAATAGATTAAGTGTGTAATCAAACCTCAGGAATAAACTCCTGATGAATAAAAATGGCCATTTTTTTAAAAAAGAGATTTGCTGAATTTCAATTTGAACAAGCCATCCACAGCAGGAAAAATAAACGTACAATATTTCAACCTTAGAACTGAATTCCTTGTTTTCAAATCAGTTAATTAAATACTCAAGACTGTCAACTCCAGCACCAAATACCATGGGACATAGGAAGGAACAGTAAAGCAGGCTCCTTACCCAAAGTAGCTTGAAACCCATGTTGGTACAAGCAAGGTGTACATGACTGAATTAATGAAAAAGAGAATTTATACAGTTAGAGGCAGAAGTCACCAGGCAGTGACACTGCAACATCATGTGTTTCTTCGAGTCAAAATAAATCCCCAAGTGCTAATATTCTTGCCTTAAAAAAAGGCGCAACTACAGAGTGGCTTTTGCTTCACTTTAAATAGAAAAGCATTTTATCTATCATTGAAAATTTAAAAATAAAACTGGGAAAAACTACAAATTAGTCTTCCAACCTTAAGTCCAGTAGTTATCAAAATAAAGTCCAGGAACATCTGCATAACAAACAACCAAGACACAGGTTTAAAATGCAGGTTCCCACCCTCAAGTCCAATGAGACAGGACTCCACAGTGGGGCCAGGAAATCTGCATTTTTAGACCAACCATGGGCAACTCTGTTTACTGAAGTTTGAGACTAAGGCTTCCAAAATCACCAGGTCCCAGGCCTCTTCCATACCTGTGCCAGGGTGCTCCTTCTGAAACAGAAATCTCATCATGTCATCCCCTGCTTAAGAAAAGAACAAGAAAAAAAAAATTGCCATTCCCTCCTTGCCCACAGAAGGAAATCCAAACTCTACAGCAGGGCTTATAAAACTCAGCCCACTCTTCCACTGTCTAGTCCCTGACTAACCAGGAACATTTCCACAGCATGCTGTTAAACTAAAAAGTAGGCTACAATGCAATATGTACATCTGACACATGCTACAATATGGATGAAATTTGAAAACATTATGCTAAGTGAATAAGCCAGACACAAAAGGACAAATTATATGATTCCATTTATATGAAATATCTAGAACATGCAAATCCATAGAGACAGAAAGTAGACTGGAGGCTAGGAGAGGCTGGGGAAAAGGGAAGTAAGCAGTTATTGCTTAATGGTTACAGAGTTTCAGTTTGGGGCAATGAAAAATTTTGGAAAATAGTGGCAATGGCTGCACAGTACTATGAATATAATTAACACCGTTGAATTCTACACTTAAAAAAGGTTAAAATGACAAATTTGGTATTATATATATATTTTACCATGATTTTTAAAATTTAACAATGCAACATACCTAAACCCACTGAATTGTATACTTTAAATGGGTGAATTGTATTGTATGTATATTACATCACAATAAAGCTGTTAAAAAGATGTACAATACGTACATAAAATACTAGTGTGAGAGAAAGATAGGGATGAAATATCCTCACTACTAACAGGAATTAATTCTGGATGGCAAGATGCAGGGGATCCTATTTTCTTTTCTGAGATTTTCTACATTCTCTCCATTTTTCATAATGAGCTTGTGTCATGTTACTTTCATATCCAGAAAAGGAAGAATAATAGTCATTTTAAAAACACCCAAACTTTAGGGGTGCCTGGGTGGCTCAGTCAGCTGAGCATCAGATTCTTGATTTAGACTCAGATCATGATCTCAGGGTTGTGGAATCAAGCCCAGAGTCAGGCTCTGCGCTCAGGGTGGTCTGTCTGTCCCTCTCCCTCCCCCTGCTAGCATGTGCTCTCTCGCTCTCACTCTCTCTCTCTTGCTCTCTCTCCATCTCACTCTAAAATAAATAAATAATAAAATCTTTTTTAAAACCCACTAAAACTTTAAACAAGATAAAAATAAGATATAAACAGTGATCTTCTATTGGGAGTCAGGGCAAATCCTGGTAGCATGGCAGAGGGGGTCCCTAGGCACCTAGTGCTGCCTGCATTCTCCTTCACTGAGTGAGCCCCTGACCACTTCAATGTGTCTATCTATGATGATGTGTCTTGGTGGCCAATAGAGCTAATAATACAGCCAAGGACTCTGCAGGAAGACTCCCTGGGTTCCACCACTCACTGAGCCCCTCTCTGAGCGTTTGTTTCCTCATCAGAACAACGGGAGTAATAATGGTATTACTTCATAATGTTATCAAGAGAATAAATGAGATAATTTATATGAAATGCTTAAAACCACATCTGACACCCAGTACTTTGACCTAAGTGTTAGTCAATTATTGGCTGCTATTATTTTTACTGTTACTATTGCTCTATTATACCCATGGGAGTATTCATCCATTCCCTACTAAGCAGGGAATAGCAAACTATGGCCCAAGGGCCAAATCCAACCCACCATATGTTTCTGTATGGCCCATAAGCCAAGAACAGTTTCTACATTTTTTTTTTAAGATTTTATTTGACAGAGAGAGACACAGCGAGAGAGGGAACACAAGCAGGGGGAGTGGGAGAGCGAGAAGCAGGCCTCCTGCTGAGCAAGGAGCCCAACACGGGGCTCGAGCCCAGGACCCTGGGATCACGACCTGAGCCGAAGGCAGACGCCCAATGACTGAGCCACCCGGGTGCCCCTCTACATTTTTTAATGGTTGAAAAAAATCAAAAGAAGAGTGAAATTTCATGACATGTGAAATTTATATAAAATTTAAATTCCAGCAGGCATAAATAAAATTTTACTGGAACTCAGGCTCTCCTATACATTTATATATTATCTGTATCTGCTTTCATACAGTTGTAACAAAGATTGTCTGGCCTGAAAAGCCTAAAGTATTTACTATCTGTGCCTTTACAGAAAATATTTGCTTACCCCCAGGTGTGGTACCCAAGGAGGTCCCTTGTGCCTTGCTACTCACAGCTTATCAACTCTCTGTCAATGTGGTGAGTCAGCACTGGGTCTGAACACCACTCTCTGCATTGAGTTCTTGGCTGTTTATTCTCCATTTGGTAGTACCCAGATTTTCTTATTGGTTCCCATTTGTTTAGAGGAATCAGGCCATTCTTTTTTTTTTTTTCTCTTTCATCCTTCTATTTTATATTGTGCTATCTAAAAGTATTGTTTGCCACAAAAGAATCAGTGTAGAAAACAGGCACTAGGCCCTATAAACCTGTTATTTGAGCCAGTCTCACAGATTGGTGATTTTGTGGTTCTCGCAAGACCAGTGTCCATTTAGACAAGTTTTTCTGGGAGTCAACAATGAAACCGGAAAAGATTCTCCTCTCATCCCCATTTTTGGTCCTAAGAGTCGTTTAAATACAGAGAAATCATTCTCTCTAGTCTTCCTACTAGGGAGGCATACACTATCAGGTCTGCAATGGAAGGCAGACAACTGTCAGGTTAAGGGTCCAAGACACTAAGTACACAGGCACCACTTTCAACCAACTGTTGCCAGCTCTCATGGGGTCATCAAAATCTAATTCCTCTCTTCCTCCAGGAAAAGCCCCTGCTTCTTACATGCACTTTCATTACAATTCTAATTCTTGCACCCATCTCACCTCCTTTCACCAATGCCACCTCCAATGGACAATCTAGAAAACATTTGATTAAACAAAATTGTTTATTTGAGAGGTGCCATAAGAAAAAAAGGGAGGGGAATAAGATTTTTTCAGGCCCAATGGGCAGCATTTTTTTTTAATGAATTGACATAGAAGAAAATAAAAGTACTGAGTGATCACTAAGGTTGAACAACATTTACTCTGCAGTTCCAAAGAGAACTTATGGTTGTTGGGCAGTTAATATACATCAGGTGCTACACTGTATGCATATTACCTTATGTAATCTTTTAAACAGACCTGGGAGGTAGGGATTAGAATTCTCCATTTAAGGGATGTAGAAACTAAAACTTCCTCCCAGATTACAGGATCCAGTATTTGTTGCGTTTTTGAGGACCTCCTACATTTGAATCCTTTGTTAATGTGTGTGTGTGTGTGTGTGTGTGTGTACACTGTATATGAATGCATGTGCATGTGTGTGAGTGCACTTGTGTTTACACGTGAACATGAAAGAGACTAGAAAGAAAAATATACATATCTTCTTTGGGCTCTAACATACAGATTTGTTCCTCCTTCTTAGTCCTCATGTCAGTGAAGGCAACAGAGGTTCCAGCTGACCTTTTCCCCTCTTACCCCAAGGTCTAACTAGTCACCAGGGGTTCCTGTTCACTCGGCTTCTGACGCCCTCCATGGACCTCTGCCCCCACTGGCCCATCTAATTACATCTTCTGGGGCACCAAGCATCACCAGCCAGGGAAGGCTTCCTGCCCCACCCAATCCGCCCCATAGAATTGAGCAACCCTCCCGTGTGCTCCCACAGCACTAGAAGTCATCCTTACACAGCAGCATTTTTTATTGGCAGGCAGAGGCCTCCAAACAAAATTCTGATTTAACAATTGCCACTAAAAGATTTTTTGGCCAAAGCTAATGAACAATTTAAAAATCGTAAGCAACAACAAACTAGACTCATGTCCCTAGTAAATCCTCCCCCGCCACTGTCCTCCAGTTGCCTCCCTACATCTAGCTTTTCCTCTTCCCCCTTAACCTTCTGCTCTATCTGCACCTTTATTATTCCTCTTCCCCTTATCCAGATCCTCTACCTTTTCCCAATGACCTCAAGATACCAGTTGTGTCTAAAGATCCATTCCATCCAAGAACTTGGTTTTAGGCAATTACAGAATTTAAACCTCAGATCCAAGTTGAATAAGAGCCATAACTAAGGGTTTTCCTAAATCTAGACAAGACCAACAACTATTCAGAGAAGAATTTCAAATTCTTTGAGTGCATATGAGCCAGGGTTACCAGGCTTTTATCAACTTGTACACATGTTTGTTAGAAATCTAAACTCTGAGTAGCAAAAGTTGATTGGACTGTCCCAGGAAAAGACCTACAGGATCTCTCTTTGCACAATAAACCTGAGGGTAAAAAAATACAATAAAAGGCCTGAAAAATAGGGCAAAATCTTCTAAAAAGCCATACCCAAAATGTTTCCAATAAAAATAGACTGAACCATAGTTCAATCATGCTGAAGATGAAAAAAGATGAAACTACAGCTGATTTTCAAAATAGGCTATAAAATAACTGTCGACAACATCCAGGAGTTAAAGAAGGTGCTGATCTAATAGTGGCTCTTTCATCTTGGCCAAAGGTACTCCCACTAACCCTTATGGCAATGTGGTCTACTTCCTTGGGGACACATTATTCTCCTATGAATGAATAACTGAAAGGTCCATCTGTTTAGGGATCTTACTTC
This sequence comes from Zalophus californianus, assembly GCF_009762305.2. Taxonomy (NCBI): domain Eukaryota; kingdom Metazoa; phylum Chordata; class Mammalia; order Carnivora; family Otariidae; genus Zalophus; species Zalophus californianus. The sequence goes on from NC_045595.1 coordinate 24,535,484, forward strand.
GAATACCAGATTCTGTCCTGTTGCTCACAGACATGGCAAAATATCACAAGGGACTCATGTACTATAGCCAGCCCAATCTCCAAGAGGTAAAGGCCTCCTTTCTACAACATCTTCCTAGACAGCCTCTTCATGATCTTCAACAAGATTTCTCAAATGAAAGAAACATCAGAGAAAAACTGCTCTTGAACCTTGTTGGAGGAGACATTATCTGATACTATTAACAACAAATACAGCAGTAAAACTCCAAGGAGTCAGTCCCTGGGCTCATGCTTCACAACTAGAGACACAGAATTCCAAAGAATTAGAATGCTACCTCCCCAACATGGGGACCTCAAGTTGAGGAATCTCTGGGACCCTCTAGAAGTAGCTGATTTTCAGAAGTAGACAGCTGACCCAAGACCTCTGCAACAAGCTGACAATCTCAAATAGGGGACAGCTTCCATTCAAGGTCACTTCCAGAACCTATCTAATTACTGTTTTGTTTTTCATCTGACTCCTTACAATCATTTTTCTTTCTCTATAGACCCCTGGTTGTTGTCTACCCAGGATAGCATTTTTTCTCTTCTCTTTCTTCTCTCTTGTAATTGTTAGGAAAGAAAATATTCATTCTTAGATCATCCTAAACAGTAGCCACTGACTCAGTGTTACTGACTGCCATCCATCACTGGAAACCCATGACAGAGTCCTCTGGACAATTTTAGTCTCATCAAATGAGACCAGTGGGAGTTACAGTCAGTGGCACTTACAACTATGTGGCCAAATGACCTTAAACAAACCAATCTGTGATTCTACTAGTACCCTCTCTCCCGGGGCGGGGGGGGGGGGGGGGGGGAGAGAACTAATTATTACAATCTGTTGTTCCAATCCTAGGTAATTTCACATTGAATTCAACAAATTTCCTAGAGTAAGGGTCCAAATATTTTCCACCCGAAGGAAACTCTTAGAAATTCAAATATTGAACCCAACTAATGTGATGCTTCAAGTTATGAACAACTCCTTTTATCCTGTATCTTCACAAGCACCTACCACTCCTTCTGCAGCCAAGATGCCTGATCCCATTTTCCTCAGACTAATACCTCATGCACTTTAGGAATAATATTCCAAGACCTGTCCATGCACAGAGCTTCTAATGCTATATATCTCCAAGGCTGGACATGAGCTCCAAAATGAGGCCACCCTTGATTACTCAGGCACTCTACCTTGGGAAATGACTGACTCACTGTTTATGCAAACAATCAGAGCAGTGTTCCCAATGATGGGACTCTTACAAATAGAAACATCTGTAAGAAATTAATGACTAACTCTGGCAGACATTATTAATAATACCACTTCTACCAGATGAATACAGATCAGTCTCAACTCAGTGGAGTAAGTAGTGATGAAATTGCATTGCTCTAGATTTCTTTTTGGCTAAGTGATGATGGTGTCTGTGCCATTGCCAATGCTGCTTGCTACATGTGGATCAATAAAACAGAAAAGGCAAAATAGGCTAAACATTGCCTTAAGGAAACAGTTACTTGCCTTTCTAAGATTGATTCTCATGGCCTATGGAATTTGTTCTCTTGGCCTGGGTTGAGCAATCAGTGTTCCTGGTTCTGAAGCAACTTACAGGGACTATTAAGTGTTTTCATTCTTATCATAGTGGTCAAATGACTGCTCTGATAATACAACAAAAAGGTCAAGAAGATATTGCAATGCAATTGTCTATGGAGACAACTGGACCCCCTCTGACAGGGGAAGGTCTGAATCTCTAGCCTCCCTTGAATTGGTCAGCAAAGTCACAAGCAAAAGAATGATGAAAAAGATAAATGAAAGACTGAAGATACGAATGGACATGGGTGGCCGTGACAATAGAATTCTGACTCAAAAACTCTGCTGCAACCAGCCTACAACAGTCAGGCTTGGTCAATGACTGCCAACTTCCTTATTTTTTATTCTGGTTTCTAACTCAGGTCCAACCAAAGGAAACCAAATATTCTCCCCAAAACAAATCACATAAGATGCCTTGCTTCTAGTTAGCCTGCCTGCAGCTTCCTCATATAAACATCCTCCAATCAAACCATATATAACTGAAGTTTCCCCTTCTTTCACTATTGAGATTTTCCATTCCACCCACTGCCTCTAAGAGTCTTTGTCAAAGGCAAGTGATGGTGACTCCATCCCTTGTTATAGCCAGCTCTGAATACACAGCCTCTGTTTGCTCTCATTTAGGGAATCTTCATTTATTTCCACACAAACATAACCCCCCACACATACACACACACATACACAGCAGGAACATGTGCAAGACACTAGAAAGCCCAGCAGCCCTATAAGGAGAGTCACTCTTTTGTGAGGTACCACATTCTTCCTCCACTCTACCCACCAAAAGTTCAAGTCCATTTGCAATCACCTACAAATATGCCCTTACCCCATAGGCAAATTTGGCTTCCTGGGATAGCCTGACATCCTATCACTGCACCCAGACTCCGCTCAGAGATGGAGCTTCTTAACCATACACCATGGCAAAGCCATGTGGTTGTGGGTTACCAGTGTACTGAGAAGTCATTGATTCTCATGCCACCACCCCAACCAGGCATTTCCAGCCATGGGCAACATTAGCCTCTCACTCTAGAGTAACAGGGAAAGATTACAATTTTCTGTGTGTGCCATGGCCTTAGAAAACTGGAAAGGCACTAAGAAGTTTCCATACTACCCAGCCCTTGGATCTCTTGTGCTGTGTGCTAGCTTTTGCCCTGGGAAGGAATATGTATGGGCTGATGGGGCTTTGGCAAGATGCCCAAAATGAGAGCAACATGAACAGGATGCTTTTGATAGGTGAAAGAGTCACTCTCCAAGGAAATGAGCTGAAGAGTTCTGTGACTAGGAGGAGTTCCATGCTTTTAAATTCTAAGAGTTATACAAGCTACAAGCTACAACATGGCTCCAAACAGGTGGGGCCCATAATATTCTACATTCCCACTGATGGCAGAACATCTAAATTATATTGATTAATATTAGCACATTAAATAAGATTAATTATTTCAAAACAATACATCTAACACTCAATAAACTTTCACTATATTCCATGCACTATTACCAAGTACTTCACATGTTTTTTCTAAATCTCACAACAGTTTGATGATACAATTCTGTGAGTGAATCCATTTTACAGATGGGGAAACTGAAGCTAAGAAAATTGGAGCAAGGTCACAGAGCAGAACAGAAGCTAGAACCCAGCTATAATCTGTTAAACTTCATACCCTGAGCTATTAACATCTAATTTAAAAGGCTACATATAACCCATACTTGATGGACTGCAAATGAGCAACTCAGGAATGACAGCTTAATATGAAGAAAAACAAATGTATACAAGGGAGAGAAAATTCATCATTACTCAGCAACTGAAAATTAATACATAAAATCAAATTTATATCAAGTCAGCTATTACTATTATATCAATTCTAATTAGATACTTCTGTCGCACTTTCACAAATATAGAATATAAATTTCTTTAGTGTTTCAATTTCCTGTGGTTTTAAAATTGACTTTGTGTCAGCAATTGTCTCCCAAATTATTTGAGATGATTAACAACTAAAGTAATTTCATATATTGTAATGGTCTATTTTATGTACCAGGCCAGCACTTCATCTGCATTTTTCAGCCTAATGTTAATGAAAATTTGACTAATATATTTTAATCATAATGATCCCATAAACTTACATGGAAGTCAAGCTAGTATCAACCAAAAAAAAAAAAAAAAAACTATATATCTACTAATGTGTGTGCTATTTCAGAAGAAGTAGATTCAATAACTTGATATTTTTATACAGAGTCCATTTCTATAAACTAAAAAGAGGAGGGAATTTGAAATTCATTTAGTCTATTAACCTCAGGATGTATTACTTCCTAAATCTGAATATGGTATATGACTAATCTGGGATATCACCATATCATGAAAGCATACTTAAGATTCAATAAGGGATTAGTTGCAGAGCTTTTCGGCTTCCCCATCTCACCAGCTCCACCCCTCCCAACTTTATGCTAGAAATAGACAGCAGCATACTGGTCTAAAGCAAGGGTCCGCAAACTTTTACTGTAAAAGGCCAGATAGTAAATATTTTAGTCATTGCCAACCAGATCATCTCTGTCACAACTATTGAACTCTGCCAGTGTAATACAAAACCAGCCTGAGACAATGCTGAAATGAATGAATGTGGCCGTTATATAAACTTTATTTTATTTTTAATCATTTTTTTATTTTTAAATTTTACTTGTTTTTAATTTATTTTATAAACTTAATTTTGGACATGAGCATGGGCATTAGTATTTCATGTGCTCTGAAATGTTGTCCTTTGGACTTTTTTCAACGATTTAAAAATGAAAATTCATTCTTGCTCATCTTGCTTACGAAAACAGGAAGTGGAACTGACTTGGCCCTCAGGTCCTAGTTTGCCAACCCCTGGTCTAAAGCGGAATTGCCTAGTTTTGTTTTGTTTTTTTATAATCACATCCTCAATGAAGTTCACACCTCGCATCTGCACCTCCATGCAGAGAGGTCATCCAGTATTTGTTTTCAAACAATGAATACAGCTAATACTTACTAAGTGCTTACTGTATGCCTGGCCACATATGAAGCGCTTTGAGTGTAACATTTCATTCATTCCTCTTCCTAATGTTAAAGGTAGGTTCCATCATTATTTTCATTTTACAGGTAAGAAGACTTAGAGAGAAGTTAAGTAACTTGGCCAAGGTCATGAGACTGGTAAGTGGTAGAGCTAAGCAGGCTAACTCCACAGTCCCTGCTATTAGTACCCCACTATTATACACCTTCCTAAAAAGGCTTCTGTGGGGCAGAAGGCAGGAGAGAAAAGTAAGTCAACCAGGAAGCTTTTAATATGAAGAGTAACAAACAGGAGACATCAACAGATCAGAGGTCACAACCACCAACATAGTAAGAAAAGCTCCTATTTCTAAATTTCTTTTGAAAATGACTAGTCTCTATTATCTCTTTTATTTAATGGTGAACCCCATCAGTTTCAATGTAGCAATATTTATCACTGAGTGTGAGAATGAAGAACTAGGTCTGACAAAATATAACCGTCCAGAAAGGCCACCCTCATATTTTAGCTTTTTTTTTTTTTAAAGATTTTATTTATTTGACAGAGAGAGACACAGGGAGAGAGGGAACATAAGCAGGGGGAGTGGGAGAGGGAGAAGCAGGCTTCCTGTGGAGCAGGGAGCCCGATGCGGGGCTCGATCCCAGGACCCTGGGATCATGACCTGAGCCGAAGGCAGATGCTTAACGACTGAGCCACCCAGGTGCCCATATTTTAGCTTTTTGAAACGGATGAGAGCAGCCATCCCTGTATGTTCTTCCTTGGCACTTGCATCAAAGGAGAGACCCAGGATGCTCCCAAGGTTACCAGGTCATAACCAATAACAAGGGGGATTAACATAGTAATCGTTCACCAAAATCTTTCCCTCTGGGAAAGAGATTCCATACTTCTCTTCCAGGAATGAGAAGGCCAGGAGCCTGGAGGCTGGGTTAGGTGTGGGAGAAGGGCAGGAAAGGGAGAACGGAGGCAAGAAGAAGGGAGCTTTGGGGCCAAAAGGGCTTCCAAAAAACATCAGGTCTGAGGGGATGGAAAGAGATGCAAGAATTAGGTCTAAAGTCAAGGGTCATCACTCAGGGCCAAGAAAACAGAAGAAGCAAGGAGCTGACACTGGTGAGAAGAGAAGTAAAAGTTTTTATTGAACTTATGGCCTCTTCCACTCCTTCATACTGAACATCACTTTGTGCCACAAACTTAAGTACTGGGGGCGCAGTCATGGACAATACAGACATGGTCGCTGCCCTTACTGGGTTACAGGATATTGATGGAAGGCAATTCACTAAAATAAAGGTGGAGGAGCTGACAATGAGGAAACACTGAGTCCTATGTGAATACTAATTGGGAGAGAATCATTAAGGATGCTGCATTAGGCAGCTTCTTAAAATGGTTTCCAATGATCCCCATCTCCTGATACGCATGCCCTTCAGAGTGGTCTGGACCTAGCAACTTGCTTCAGTTGAACAGAATATTGCAAAAAGGATGGGATGTAACTTCTGAGATTAGGTTATTAAACACTGTGACTACAGCCTTCCTTACACTCTTTCTCTTTCTTGCTCTCTCTTGCACATTCACTCTGAGAAAAGCCAGCTGCCATGTGTGAGTTGCCCTATGGAAAGGCCCAAGTGGCAAGGAACTGAAGACAGCCTCCAACAATAGCCCATGAGGACCTGGGGCCCTCAGTCCAATAGGTTGCAAAGAACTGAATCCTTCAACAACCTCATGGATAAGGTTGGAAACAGATCCTCCCCAGTCAAGCCTTCAGATGAGACTGCAGTTTCAGCCTACACAGATTACAACATGACAGAGACCCTGAGCCAGAGAACCCGAGTAAGCTGCTCCCAGATTCCTGACCCACAGAAACTGTGAGATAATAAATATCATTGTTTAAAGCACTAAGTTGTGGAGAAATTTGTTACATAGCAACAAATAAATCAATACATATAGCAAACCAGGTTGCCCAGAAAATATCCACCAAACTCTTTTTTTCAAACTTCTCATTTGAAAAAGAAACATTTTATAGGATATTTTATAGGAACATTTTATAGGGTATTCACTGCCAAAGTCCAGAAGCTCTGATATGGTAACATTGATATTACAAATGGAAACCATCCCTCCCAATGGGTTGGGCTAACCTGGTTCCAACTACTCCATAGAGAATCTCACTTGCTCCCAGAGAAGAAAGGGTAATAAAGTCCCTCTTTTGCCAATGGGTTGGGTATAAGAATTGGGGCAGGGTAGGGAGATTCTAGTAGAACCAGGATGGCAGAAAAGGACAGTAAACAAAGAAGTCACAATAAATAGGAGGAGGCTGTTTCTAACATATCATTTAGGAGGCAACAGATCACTAGCTTCCCCTAGATTTATTTTTTCAAGTGTAAGATACACATATGATTATAAGATAGTACTTCAGTGCTCCCACAGCACCCCATATTTCCCCCATGAAATCCCTTAAGAGGCTGAACTGCAACTGAACTGCTTACTGTCTAGTTTCTCCCTTTAGAGTGGAGGGCCAATGTCAGTCTCAGTCACCACTGTATCGTAGTGCCTAGAACAATGCTTGCCACACAGTAAGAATTCAATATATATTTTTTAAAGATTTTATTTGAGCAAAGAGAGAAAGAGAGAGCATGTGGGGAGGCGGGCAGGAGAAGGGGCAGAGGGAGAAGCAGACTCCCACTGAGCAGGGAGCTGGATGTTTGATCCCAGGACCCTGAGATCATGACCTGAGCCAAAGGCAGATACTTAATTGACTGAGCCACCCAGGTGCCCCATGAATTCAATATATTTTTGCCAAATAAGTAAAACATGATCTCATTTACATAATAGGATATATGCATAGAAGAAGACTGGAAAGAAATACATTGAAACATAAGAAATCATGGAATTCCATTAAATGGAAGCGTATAATCCTTTTTTATTTTCTTTGATAAACTTGTCTGCATTTTTCAGAATGTCTTTAATGCAGAAAGAAATACCAGAGATCACATAAGACAGACTTTTTGGACCCTATGCTGTTCACCTTTACAATTTTATAATCTCGAGATTGCTGCCATAACTTTCCAAGTTTAAAGACTTATTTATAATAGATTGTCATCTCACTTGTCAATTTTTTAACCTGACAACTGAATTCTTAAGCACCATGTAGAAAAAATATAAATTAAGAGACCAACACCGGCAGAGCAGTATTATGCATACAGTTACCACTGATTTTCATCTTTAAGTAGAATTAATCATTTCCCACTTTAGGGCCTAAAACAGGTATCAAATGGGAGAAAATATTGTATTACAAATAACCACATGAGACTCTTTGGATTGTGCAGTACATTAGCTCCAACCAGTCTTCAAAATGCATTAGAGCATCCAACCTACAAGACAATTACCCCCAAATGTAGTCAATTAAGTAGAAAGAGATTTTGCACATATGTGTGTAAACTTCACATTTTTATCATGAATCATTGGACTAAATCACAAAAGTAGCAGAAAACAGCAACTCTCCCAGAGCTCAAGACCTTCCTTTTGGAAACAAAAGGCAGCCACACGAAATCATCCTCCAGATGTACTTTAGATTTATACAGATAGAAAACATTTCTTCTATATAATTCCAAGTTCCAAAAAGAGCTCAAAATCATCCACATGTCTCCAGTTTACAACTTCACCAAATAAGCCAGATGAATTGGGCTTAGAGACAGGTTCCCATTCCTGCCTTGTCATGACTATACCCATGGTGTGCCAGTAAAAGTTATGGGACATCTCCACTGCAACAGGGGCATTCTCATTCTGGCAGATGCACCTCCACTCAAGAAGTCCTGCCTCTTAGGTTAGCTCTGCACAGTCTAATGGAAATATAAAGCAAGCTGCATATGTAATTTTACATTTTCTAGTAGCCACATTTTTAAGATGTAAACACAAACAAGTGAAATTAATTTTAATATTTGTTATTTAATCCAATATATCAAAAATAATATTATTTCAACATGTAATCAATATTAAAAGTTGCTGACATACTTTATAATCCTTTTTTTGCCTTTTAACCCAATGTATATGTCACACTTAAAGCACATCTTAATTTGGATATCCCATATTTCCAATGCTCAATCACATGTGACTCATGGCTACTGTATTGGATAGTGCGGGGTTAGTGCATTTCTCCTATCTTACTAACCTGTAGAGACCTTTTTTCATGTTGTTTATTACTTACCAAGATAGTTCATTTATCATGAATTTAAACTAAAGCCTAACCACATAGAGATGAAAAAGCAAAATAACCTGGTACAGCTTCTACTCACTCATGAAATAACACAGTGAGCACTTTCTTCATGTAGGCATTGAGCCAAGTGCTTTACATAGCTCATTTCATTTAATGCTCACAACAACCAAATAGGAAGGTACAACGTAATCCCCATTTTACAGATGAGAAAACGGAAACACAGAAAATTAATAATTTGCCTAAGGCACTTTTCTAGCAGGTGGTATTCCTTGGATTTCAACCCAAACAGGCTGACTCCAGAAAGTACACTCTTATTCATCATACTTACTTAATCAGGAGTAAAGAAAGGACAGGAGATAAATGGTTAAGAAATCTTAGTCTGATGTGAGTGTGCGTAACAGAAAAGATTCAGGAAAGTATGTGAAAAGGCTGGGACAGAAATCTAGACTGGATTCTAGATTTCTAAATCTAGACAGGGATAAATTCATCTACAAGGAAAGGAAAGGAGAAAGCAAAAAACATGCAACCAACTGCAAACTTTTGTATCAATGACAACAACAATGACGATGATGATGATGACGACGACAATTATGTTAATGATAAGAGCTAACATCCTGGAGCTTTTGTGCTGGGCCAGGCATTGTGCTAAAGTCAGAGTTTCTCAACCCCAGTACTACTGACATTTAAGAACCAAATAAAGGTTGTGGGGACTGTCCTGTGTATTACAGGACATGTAGCAGTATCCCTGGCCTCTACCCACCAGAAGCCAGGAATAGCCCTCCACCCTCAGCAGGCATGTCAATCAAAAATGTTTTTAGACACTGACAAATGTCCCCTGGCAGGCAAAACAGCCCCCAGTTGAGAACCCCTGGATTAAGTGCTTCCCGTACATTATCTTATTTAATTTCTTCACAGCAGCCCACAGGGAAGCAATACTATTGCTTAGGGTCACCACTAATAAATGAAAGAGCTGAGACTGGAACCCAGGTTTGTCTAATTCTAAAGCATATTTTTACTGCTGGTCAATACAAGTTCCCCTCTCATCTAATTCATTCATGGATTTGCATGCTTTCCCACTCCCTCCTCAGATCCCAAAGAGGAATATAAGCAAACATCTTCAGGGCTCATTGCTGAGAAGTTCTCCTCCTATTACAATCACCTTTAGCTTCCCTTTCCATCTTGTGTTCTTTGAGCTCTATTTGTACCCATGTTTTCATGGCTAATCACCCTTTAGGTAGGCTTGGTATGAATGAACAAATAAGTATTTCAAGCCTGAATACCTCCTTACGGAGAATGTGTGCTCATGTTCTTAATAAAAAAGCCTAACCAACAGCAATTAAAAGCCACAAATATGTTTTTATAAAGAAATTAAGCTATCAGCATATCATCTTTGATATAAAGTGAGATGTGACTAAAAATGTAAATTTCACAAATGGAGCTAAAGTTCAAATTGATACAAGTTGTGAGTTTATTCTTGAAATATTAAACACATGGGAAACAGAAGCTAATTATTTTATCCTATTTTAGTATGTGAAAATTACTTATAATCTGCCTGTTAAACAATTCAAAATTATTTTAAATGATAATTGACTATCAAAGTAGGCCAATTTACACCTACAATCCCTCTGAAACCACCTAAAAATGGGGACAACAGCAGAAGAAAAGAAAACACTTCCATGTGTGTGAATTTCTTTCTGTTTCTTAACCATTGGTCCCCAAGGCTAAAAGAGGGAAAATCAGAAAAGTTTAACTAAACACAACTGATTAATAAGGTAGCACTTTTCAAGCTTTGCAAGTTTCACATTATTTGATTTGACTACGCCAAGGAAAATCCTATGACTCACACTTAAAACAAGTCATTATTCCAATGTTGTTCATGGGAAATTTCAAGTTTTTTTAAGGAAAAAAATATGAGAATTTCTTCTAACCACTTCATCATCAGTATTTTTAAAGAACTGTACGATTTTTTTAATGCCTTTATCCCCATCCCAAAGAAGGAAAAAGTATTTGCATTCATATTTATTTAGTTTTTCATCAAAATGCTCAACATCATTCAGCATCAGGGAAATACAAATCAAAACCACAATGAGATACCACCTCACACCAGTCAGAATAGCTAAAATAAACAACTCAGGGAACAACAGATGTTGGTGAGGATGTGGAGAAAGGGGAACTATCTTACACTGTTGGTGGAAATACAAACTGGTGCAGCCACTCTGGAAAACAGTATGGAGTTTCTTCAAAAAGTTAAAAATAGAGCTACCGTACAACCCAGCAACTGCACTACTAGGTATTTACCCAAAGGAAACAAAAATAGTGATTTGAAGGGGCACATGCACCCTCAATGTTTATAGCAGCAATGTCCACAATAGCCAAAATATGGAAAGAGCCTAGATGTCCATCGACAGATGAATGAATAAAGAAGTGTGATATATATCATGGTGATGGGGAGATATATATACATATCATGGAATATTACTCAGTGATCAAAAAGAATAAAATTTTGCCATTTGCAATGACATGGATGGAACTAGAGGGTATTATGCTAAGGGAAGGAAGTCAGTCAGAGAAAGACAAATACCATACGATTTCATTCATATGTGGAATTTAAGAAACAAAAAGATGAACATAGGAGAAGGGAAAGAAAAATAAAATAAGGTTAAAAAAAAACAGAGAGGGAGGCAAACAATTAAGAGACTCTTAACTCTAGGAAGCAAACAGGGTTTCTGGAGGGGAGATGGGTGGAGGGATGGGATAATTGGGTGATGGGCATTATGGAAGGCACTTGATGTAATGAGCACTGTGTGTTACATGCAACTGATGAATCACTAAGTTCTACCCCTGAAACTAATAATTACCTATATGTTAACTAAATTGTATTTAAAAAATTTTTTTTTAATTTTGTTAAAAAGTTGTCTACGCTATGGTCTCAAATTAGAATCAAGCTTTTTCCACCATTTCCCCAAAAGAGGTCTTAGCAATTTTGAGGTCCTCATGATCTTTATAAGTCAACAGTCAATTTTCAGTTCCCATATTATCTGATCTATCTGAAACATCCGAAACAACTGATTATGTCCTGCACTGTGAAATACTTTTCTTCATTTGACTTCAAGGATACCATACTCCTTATTTTCATTCCACCTCAACTACATGACATCTTAATGTTGCAATATCTGAGGGCTCTGTTCTTGGCCATCCTCTCTTCTCTGTTTATACTATATAGTTTATATTGCACTCACGCTCTTGGTGATCTGACCCAGACTTCTGCTGATCATTCCCAAGTTTATGTCTTGAGGCTGACTGTCTCGCCCTTGAACTCCTAACTTACAGAGCCTAGCCATCTCCACTTGGAAGTCTAACATCCCAGGTTTCACATTGCCAAAACCAAATCCCTGTTTTACCTTCCAAACCTGCCTCCTTAAAATATCCCCCTCAGTAAATAACAACTCCACCCTACTGATTGCCCAGGCCCCAAACCTTGGAATCATTCTCGATATGATATATATACACAATGGAATATTATTCAGCCATAAAAATGAATGAAATCTTGCCACTTGTGACAACATGGATGGAGCCAGAGAGTATATGGCAAGTGAAATAAGTCATTCAGATAAAGAAAAATACCATATGATTTCACTTATATGTGGAATCTAAAAAACAAACAAAATGAACAAACAACAACAGACAAATGGATTCATAAACACAGAAAACAAATTGGTGGTTGCCAGAAGGGAGGGGTTACGGGAATAGGCGAAATGGGTGATGGGGATTAAGAGGTACAAGCTTCCAGTCATAAACTAAGTAAGTAATGAGGATGAAATTTATAGCATAGGGAATACAGTCAATAGTATTATAATAACTTTGTATGGTGACAGATGGTAACTACTCTTACCATGGTGAGCATTTCATAATGTATATAATTGTCAAATCATTATGTTGAAATTAATGTATTATATGTCAACTACACTTCAATTTTAAATTTTAAAAAGAGAGGAGAAAAAAGAGAAAATGGGAAGGGTTTTTTTATTATAAATAAACAAAGACCCCAAACTACATCTTAAGAGGGAACACAGCTCCACAAAAATTAGAGATCTACTAGAAATAATTAGGAAAACAGTCAAACAAAGGCTTATATCTACACTGTGAAAACAAAGGCTTGTATCTACACTGTGAAGCCCCCGATTGCTTGGTAGAGGAGTGACCATAGGTGGAAAATCAAGAGATCCCAAATTTAGTAACAGCAAAAAAGATGATTTCACCTTCAGAATATTCCAGATTAGATAAAATATTAATGGTTAAGTCAGAGTGAAACACCTCAAGCATCCCAGATTCCTCTGACCCTTGTTCCTGGTACAATGCTTATAGAGAGCAGATCTGATTATACTTTTCTCTTAGCTTATTTTTTTTTTAAGACTTATTTATTTAAGGGGCACCTGGGTGGCTCAGTCGGTTAAGGGACCAATTCTTGATATGGCTCAGATCATGATCTTGCGGGGGAGGGCCTCAGGCTCCATGTGCTCATCAGGGAGTCTGCTTCTTTTCCTCTCCTCCCTCTGTCCCTACCCCCACTCATGCACTCTCTCTCCCTAAATACTTAATGTATATTTACATTTATATAAATAAATGTTTATTTATATAAATAAATAGAGAGAAGGAGGGAGAGAGAGCACATGTGCGAGAATGAGGCAGAGGGGCAAGAGGGAGAGAAAAAGAACGTCTCAAGCCAACTCCGTGCTGAGTGTGGAGCCGATGTGTGGTCCAGTTTCACAACCCTGAGATCATGACCTGAGCTGAAATCAAGAATCGGACGCTCAACCAACTGTGCTACCCAGGTGCCCGGGCTTAGTTTATTTTAATAGAAAGAACCAGATCACAGAATTAACCTCAAAGCTTCCCAGCTCTGGAGATCCTCCAAACCTTCTGGAGATATTTTAGAAATACAGGCTCCACGCTAGACACTAAATCAGAATCTCTACAGCTGGGTGTTGTTACCTGTTTTTTATTATTGTTTTTTCAGTTTCCCCTGGGCTGATTCTAATGATAAATGGTGCTTGGGAACTGTTGGTCCAGACCCCACACCTCTACTGGTTTTCCATGCTGGAGAGATAGCCTTAGTAATTGGCTCTGCCAATGAACAAGGCACCACTATCACTGGGAGATAGCTACCGGTATTAAAGATGATGAATTCTAGACCACACAGAAACATGCAGAAGTGCATACAATATAATGCTAATTATAAAACAAACACCAAATATAAACACTTCACATAATTTAAGGTTGTGACCAGGTAAAATAATAGGTACAACATAAGCCCTTTCATCCAACAGGAATAGCATATAAAAGTGATTAAAACTGAGCCCGAAGCCTTCTGTTGGTAGCAAGGAGTTGCCTAGAACCACCTATGAGAAGGATTCAGGTGGTTTCAAGTGTTCTCCTGTCACAGATATCCCTTAGATGAATAGAAGATCTGCCACAGGCATTCTCCCTCAATATACCATCTCTACTTCAATTCAATAGCAACAGAAATCCAACTGCACTGGTCACAACGAACAGGTCTTTTCTTCTCTACAAAACAAGAAGTCTGGAGATAGGCAGTTGCTGGCATCAGTTGTGCCATTTAATGATGTCATCCAAAACCCAGATTCTTTCAGTCTTTCTTCATTCTTACCTTCATACTTATATCACCAAAGCAAAATGGCCACTTCAGCTCCAGCATCAAGTCCAGGTTCAAGGCAAAAGAAAGTAGAAAAGGGGAAGGCATCAGCTTTCCCAGAAGCTCCCTCCAGTCTTTTTCCTCTTATGTGTCAGTAGTCCATGGGTTACATGACCACTCCTAACTACAAGGGATGCCAGGAAATAAAAATTCTATCAAAGAAAGTAGGATTATCTTGACCAATTTATATCAATCCTTATTCATCTTCTGGGCCTGTATTTTGTTTGGTGACCCAAATTAACTTCTGTTATCAAGAAAGATGACTAACAATTGTTGAGTAGAAATAGCTTCTACTACAACTTTCTTGCCTCAGTTTTGAAATAAATATCACAACAAAAGAATTGACATGCTTTGCTTTAATTTAATCCCATAATTTCTGAAGAAGTATGACAGGCCAACCATTATGCTAGTCACATCAAGGGCTAAATCTAGATCAGACAATGGCTCTGTCTGAAACTTAACCCAACTATGACTTACCGTAAAGCCAAGGAGATAAGGCTTGACCACAGACAACCAGAATTGAGGCAAGATTCATAAATATGTACTATTAAAAAGGTACCCAAAATGTGCTATAGTGAAGTAGCATCCAAAGAAAAGTCCCTAATCTATAATCATTTAATACTTATATTAAAATTTTAAGTATGTGCAAATTTCAACTAAATTATAAATACAATAGAGACATTAAGGAATGTCAAATTAACTTTAAAATGCAAAAGTGCTATGAATTGAAATCATTTACAATTCCTGGGGAAGATTTAACAATTGTTATTATGACTACAGAGAAATCTCTGCTATGAAATTCAACAGTTTTGACCTCCATCTGATTTTGCCTAAGCCTCAAGAATTCTCATCACATTGTGGATGTTCTTGGTTTCTTTAACCCACACAATGTAAAAGTGATATTTTTAAATCCTCTAAAATGGACATGCCAATAAAATGGGCAATGGACCATACTAAAGATTACTCCCTTGTTTTGACTATTCAGAGTCTCTACCATTTTGTGTCTGTGAAACCTGGGATCAAGTCAGGCAGGTGCAGGATAATATTCTTTCACCATGACAACACCATCACCTCTGCTAATGCATCCTAGCCTTCGAAAATGATAAGAAGATTTTAAAACCTCTCTAGTTGGGCTCTTCTCACTGCCTGAACAGAGGAGAGGCTAATCAAATTCCATTTCAAAGAAAAATATCATTGCCCTTCTGTCACCTTTTTCTTTTCGAAGAGTGTCCTCGCAAGAAGTGTATGACCCAGCCATCAATGCTAAAGAGAAATGATTGACTGGGTAAGGGGACAGAAAGAGAGTATCACATTCCTGTCTCTAACTCTCCTTTTCAAGAAAGGCTGTCTGCCTGTGACTAGAATAATTTGGTATGTAGGGCGCTTGGGTGGCTCAGTTGGTTAATCGACTGCCTTTGGCTCAGGTCATGATCCTGGAGTCCTGGGATCGAGTCCCCGCATTGGGCTCCCTGCTCAGCGGGGAGTCTGCTTCTCCCTCTGACCCTCTCCCCGCTCATGCTCTCTCTCTATCCCATTCTCTCTCTCAAATAAATAAATAAAATCTTTAAAAAAAATAATTTGGTATGTAAAGAAAGCTGGAATCAGGGGCGCCTGGGTGGCTCAGTCGGTTAAGCATCTGCCTTCAGCTCAGGTCATGATCTTCATGATCCCAGGATTCTGGGATCGAGCCCCGCTTCGGGCTCCCTACTCAGCGGGGAGTCTGCTTCTCCCTCTCCCTCTGCCTGCTGCTCTGCCTGCTTGTGCTCCCTATCTCTCTGTCAAATAAATAAATCTTTAAAAAAAAAAAAAAAGAAAGCTGGAATTAACAGATGAATACTATATTTTCTTAAACATTTGTAGATAGATATGATCCTCACAGATGATTCCTGTTTTCATCTTCCATTCTTATTCCTCCCCATGATCACTCCTTTTCTTTGAGTAAAACTTTTCCAATGTCATATTTACATATCCAAATCCCAACTCATGATTTTCAAAATAAATATTTATGGAGCACCTATTGTGTGCTAAGGATTATGCTCAGCCCTAAGCATACAATGGGACCCAAGAGTCCACAGAACCTGCCCTCATGGAGCTTAAAGTCTAGATTTCCCATGGCTATTTCAAATGTCACCTCCTCTATGAGGTCTTCCATGGTTCCTTTCCTTATTCTACATGCACACATCTGTATCATTTTCTACTTTATATGACAATTGTGTACATATCTCATCTCCCCAGTTCATCCGGAAGAAGCTTAAGCCTTCATTTTTGAACCCCAAAATCACCTCATCTGATAACTTGCTTATAGGTGGAACCCCCCAAAAAATTATAAACTGAATAAAAAAACACAAGGAAAAAGAAATGTGTCAAGCTTCAAAATCAGCACTAATTACATTTCCAGTCTAAAGAGAAATTACAGATAGGAAGAGAAATTTATGAAAATTATGGAGCAACAGAACATTCATAGTGTTGCGAAACACAAAGTCCAAAAATTATAGTGCACATATTATAGAACTCTTCTTATAAGGATGAAGAAGGAATAGCTCACTTTCTGGTCTGACCACACTCTACCTGGGGAAAACAAAAAATATAAGCCAGTTAAGCAATAGATGTTAGGTGTTGAATATTGATCACAGGGGGAACTACTGAAAGGGAGGAAGGAAATATATCAAGGAGTTCAGTTAACAAATACAGAAGAAACTGTGCCAGTTATCCAGACCCTGAGGTGAGAGTCATACTTCATGGAAAAAGGGAGCAAACAAAATACAGAGAAAAAGCAGGTAACCCTGTGGAATGATCTGTGTTCATTTTACCACAAGAGTAAGGCACACAGAAGGAACCTGACTGAGCAGTGCTCATGATCTCTAGACCTACATACATAATATTCAGTTATGCTGACAGGGGTTCCCTAGTTCATGTCAATGGCATGACAATGAGATAGGTCACCTCCAAATGAAGTGAAACCATCCCACCTACGAAGGCAGGTGAGGTCCACACATGGTCTTGCTCGTGCCACCTCAGGGGTTATGCCACAGAAAGAACAATGTCCCTGAAAGAAAGACCAGACATTAGGTCAAACCTGTGTTCTCAACAGCAATGGCCTGTTATTTCTCCAGCTGACTTTGGCTGGAGTCAGCAGAGATAATAAATCATGTCATTGTCTAGTCCCATTATCTCACTCTGTCTATCTTTGATGCTGTGCTTGGAAGAAAACCCTAGAAATCAGGAAGCCTAAGCTGAGAACCCACAGATGTTAATTTCTGGGTAAAGAAAGGTTCAAAGCATTCAGAAAACCTGCAGGAATCTACTGTCTCTTGACCTAGGAGGGCTAGACCCATCCAGATGGAGATCAAGAACAGGAAGCTAACAACAACTAGCCACAGCTCTAAAAATCCAATTTCACAAAGCCTGCTAAATTTTGTGGCTAAATCTACAGGTGACTCTAAAAGGGAGCCTAAAATAATGCTGAAATTTTAACAATGAAAAATGATCTTAGTTAATAATTCCTTTTTCCATTCGAAACCAGTGACAGTCAATAAATAAATGCTCATGTTGAACTCAGTAACAGAATAAAGTGTTCTTACAATGAAAAATTTAATCCTTTTCACAAAACCTCTCTCAACAGGATAAAATGCCCTGATTAGTAACGCTGTTAATTAGCTTTTCCATCAGCTTTTCCATCAAGTGTATTTTACCCTCTACAAAAGATCTATCACTCAACTTCTTGGAAATCCTCCTGCTGAGTTTCAGGGAAAAAGATTACAACCAACTCAACACGAGGTCTCTAATAACATTCTTATTCATACAACAAAAATAGAATTTCGTGACTTTCTTCTCATAGCTTGCTTTTCAAACTAAACTGACTCTATGTGATTAAGCAATGAGAACGTTATAAGCTACATTAACAATGAAAAGCAAAAAAAAAAAAAAAAAAGCAAATGATAGTGACTGGCTGCCTTGCTGCCCTGGGTTTAGAAAGATTCCAAAGCCAAAACTAGGTTTAGTGTAGTGCAAAAGCGTTTTGATTAGTGATTTCTGCCATTGAAATCAAAATGGAGCAGCAGTATATTTATCATCAGGGCAATCTATACACACACTAACTGGAAATAAGAGGAGAGAATTGAGAAATATTTTCAATAGGAAGAAGATTATTAAGTTTTATTTTTAGGATTCAGCTAGTTCACATGCCACATAAGAGTTCACAGACCTGGCCTGATTAAAGGGTGGGATTATCATGCCACGAGATTTAATCTTAACGCTTTGGGCCTAGGTCGCATCCAGGATTAGCAGGAAGTACTATTCAGGGGGACCCCTCCCAGTTGCAAGAGACCACTCATTCTGTTGTACTTTGACATCCTAATAGAGCTATGGGCAAAGGGCTTGAAGAAAAATCACTGAACTTAGAGCACCTGCTTCAATTCCTAAATGTGACTCAGACTGTCAGACTGACCCCTGAACCTTAGTTCTGTTATCAATTAAACAGTGATATTGGTTCTTGCACTTTCATCCCTTGTAGAAATTAAAATGAGAACCTGAATGAAGCATTCTGACCACACCATACCTTAAACACCTTTTTGATCTCACACCTAAAAGACATTCCAAAAATAAATAAATTAGGTTCCCAAATACCAACATTGCAAATTACTCTCCACTGAAAGATTACCATAAGGAACAGGAGGCTGAGTCCCCCACTGTCCCCTGGATTGAGGTCACAGTGTCACTCCACCAAAGGTGCCTACTCACAGCTTGCCAATGCACAACATTGACTACACTCCCCTCATCAGTGAGGGGATAAGCACAAAATGTCAGTGATTAATGTCCTTCTGGAACCTCAGAGTTTATCAATCACCGACCACAAAAAGACCCTCACATACACTAGAGATATTACCATAATTCTCATTTTTGGAATAAGAGAGCTGAGAAAGAAAAAGATTAAAGGACTAGGAAGTGGGGGGCAGGGAGAGAGTTGTAGCCTTGATTCTAAATGTCATGCCATGTCTACTGCTTAAGGTCAGAATTACCAACTCTAGGGTGCCTGGGTGGCTCAGTCGTTAAGCGTCTGCCTTCGGCTCGGGTCATGATCCCAGGGTCCTGGGATTGAGCCCCGCATCGGGCTCCCTGCTCTGCGGGAGGCCTGCTTCTCCCTCTCCCACTCCCCCTGCTTGTGTTCCCTCTCTCGCTGTGTCTCTCTCTGTCAAATAAATAAAAATCTTTAAAAAAAAAAATTACCAACTCTAGTAAGTAGGTATATTGTGACAGCTGAATGATGACCCCCATTCTCTGTTATCACTTAGGAAGAGACAGAGAAAATGAGTTTTAATTATAGAGGTAGAAACTGAGGTTTCATATAAGGTAGAGTGTACTGAATCATGCACAGGAATGGGTTACTAATGACACTGTGGAGAACATCTCTCCAGGGGGTAGAAAAATATGCCTGTAATTAGATACTTTTTTTATTTGCCAAATTAAAATGGGCCTATGGGCTTTAGAAAAAATACTAAAAATAACCTTCTCTGTCCCCTGGGCATTATACTATCCCAAATCATATCTGATGGAAGATTAATTTTCCATTCCATGAATGCTATTCAATTTTAAGTCAAATCAAATGCTTACCATGCATCTACTGTGTACAAAGCACAGTCTAGCAGATGACATGCTATGCAATATATTCAAGTA
The DNA here is from genome assembly GCF_009762305.2 of Zalophus californianus. Taxonomy (NCBI): domain Eukaryota; kingdom Metazoa; phylum Chordata; class Mammalia; order Carnivora; family Otariidae; genus Zalophus; species Zalophus californianus. Next base: position 24,555,672 of record NC_045595.1, read on the forward strand.
AATATATTAGAACCATGTACTGAAAATATTAGCAAAGATACTACCTACCCTCTACTAGATAAAGGTTAAGAGACACTTCAAAGAAACAATTTTAAAGAAATGGTTTTAAAGAAATGTTTCAAATATCAATATTATCAAGATGCAAGCAGATTCCTCCAAGCAAAAGTGTGTATGTATGTATATATGAATGTCCATGTAACATTTAATTCTACCACACAGTTTTATTTCCTCTGTGTTTTCTGGCCATAAACTGTGGAAATATCTCATTTACATCTTTGGCTCTCCATCTTAAACCTAGTTAACTTCATGGAATGTTTATGTCATCATGATATTTTTTACCAACAAAAGCATCTTCTATCTATCTCGTTGAGTCTTATAATAGGACAATTTCAAAAAGAAGCTGTGGGCATGTACACAGTGACTCAAAAATCACTGCTTCTACAGGGAGATGAAAAATATTTATATCGACTCCCTTACTGAAATTCATTTTGCCCAAAGGTACTTGTACTCGTTAACTTATGGCGATAGCCCTTCTTCGACCATTATACTAGAATTCACCAAAGTATAAAGCCCTTTCAGGACAAACTAACAGAATGGCGAAGAGTTAACTAGCTTTCCATGGAGGTAAAAAGGAGAAAAAAAATCCTTGAATACATTTTTTTAAATATGTATTTTAAAGTGTCACTTGAACATGAGACTTTCATACAAAGTTCAATAGTAAATGGCTTCCAATAAAGACAATGGTGGTTATAATCAAAGACTGTCAATGACCAAGGGCCTCATATTTGTGACCTTCTCCTCACTACCACTCACTGTGACTGGAAAAACCCAAACAAGCCACCTGGCCTAGGAAGTCCTACCTAATAGGACTACTACTAACCTTCAGAATCTCACCTGAAACTGCCTTCCCTTTAGCTTTCTTCTCTAAAATTCCCTTTCAGTTCCTCCCACTCACCACTTCCTCAAGGTCTCCACACCTGCTGTTCCCTTTGCCTAGAACATCCTGTACCTCCACCCAACCCCAGTGATCCTTTATATTATAGCTAAAATGTCATTCCCTCAAAGAAGCTTTCTCTGTGTCCTACACAGGTGAAGCTTCCATTATGGCCCCTATTTATGCCCTCTTTACATGCCACTTAACACTACTAATTCATTATTTGTATAGCTATTTAGGAACTATCATGCTAGACTATTAGTTCTTTTTTCTTTTTTAAGATTTTTATTTACTTATTTGACAGAGAGAGACAGCGAGAGAGGGAACACAAGCAGGAGGAGTGGGAGAGGGAGAAGCAGGCTTCCCGCGGAGCAGGAAGCCCAATGCAGGGCTCGATCCCAGGACCCTGGGATCATGACCTAAGCCAAAGGCAGACGCTTAATGACTGAGCCACCCAGGCACCCCTAGACTGTTCTTGAAACCAAGGATTAAGTCTGTCTTTTTCACCTCTGTATCCTTAATAGTTAAGACAGTTTCTGGCACAGAGCTTAATAAATTCATAGAATAAATGAATGAACTGAATTAAATAACTAGAAAGTTCTCTAACCAAGAACGTTTCTCCTTTCATTATTTCCCCAAATTAAACACCAGCTAGTTAACTGAAAGCCAGGATCAGCAAACCATCAGCTACACTTACCATAAACCTCAGTAAAGACCATAAAAGCATCATAGCACAAAGTTCAGTAAGCCATCAAACAAAGTTTCTTTTTCAGGAGATGAAACATCCTAAAATCAATTGTGGTGATGTTTGCTCATCTCTTTGAATATACTAAAAATCACTGAATTGTCTACTTTAAATGGGTGAATTGTATGGTATGTAAATTATATCTCAATAAAGCTGTTATTTTAAAAGATTTCAGAATTTAAGCTATAAAAACCAAAGTGCCAGGGCCTCTAAGTACTTTATTTTAAACCTTAAGTTCTTTAAGTTGTCTCTGGATTCAGTCTTCAATTGTTAAAAGGGAAACTGGAGTTTTTGTGGCGTAAGAAATCCAGTTGGAGACTGCTGTATTTTGAATGGGAAGTTCATGAAAGAATACTTTTTACCAGTGTGTTAGGTTCTCTCCTTTCATAGAATGAAAGGAGTTCACTAAGTTCACTAAGGAGAAACTCCAAATGGGTGCTAATCTGCTTCCAAATAATTTTTTAAATGCAAATTAAAAATGAAATTTAATTTTTTTGCTTATAATACAGATAAAAGGCTCAGGATTGGAAAGTGTGTGGTTAACAAGGAATTCATACTCACTGTTGGTGAGAGTGGAAATCTGCACAACCGTATGAAGGGCAATTTGGCAAGAGCTATTAAAATTGTACATGTTCATATCATTTTACCTTGATATTCTCTCCTACTAGTTCATTCTTCAGAAACACTTGCTCAACTGAGTAATTATTTGTAATACTGAAAAACTAGAAACAAAATGGATGTCCATGGTAAGGACAAGGTAAGGTAAATAAAATAGTCTGTCCACTCAATAGAGTATTTGACAGTTATTAAAAAGAATGAGGTAGGGGTGCCTGGGTGGCTCAGTAGGTTAAGCATCTGCCTCGGCTCAGGTCATGACCCCAGGGTCCTGGGATTGAGCCCCATGTGGGGCTCCCTGCTCAGTGGGAAGCCTGCTTGTCCCTCTCCCTCTGTAGCTTCCCCTACTTGTGTGCGCACTCTCTCTAAGAAATAAAAAAAATCTTAAAAAAAAAAGAATGAGGTAGGGATGCCTGGCTGGCTCAGTCGGTGGAGTGTGCAACTCTTGTAAATTGAAGCCCCACATTGGGTGTACAGATTACTTAAAAATAAAATCTTTTAAACAAAACAGATGAACATAGGATAAGCAAAGGAAAAATAAAATAAGATAAAAACAGGGAGGCAAACCGTAAGAGACTCTTAACTATAGAGAACAAACTCAGAGTTGCTGGAGGGGTTGTGGGTGGGGGAATAGGTTAAATGGGTGATGGGCATTAAGGAGGGCACTTGTTGGGATGGGCACTGTGTGTTGTAAGTGACGAATCACTAAATACTACTCCTGAAACCAGTACTATACTATATGTTAACTAACCTGAATTTAAATAAAAACTTGGAAGAAAAAAATAAAATAAAATAAAATATTTTTTAAGAAAAGAAAAAAAAAGGGGCGCCTGGGTGGCTCAGTCGTTAAGCGTCTGCCTTCGGCTCAGGTCATGATCTCAGGGTCCTGGGATCGAGCCCCACATCGGGATCCCTGCTCAGCGGGGAGTCTGCTTCTCCATCTCCCACTCCCCCTGCTTGTGTTCCCTCTCTCAATGTATCTCTCTCTGTCAAATAAATAAATAAAATCTTCAAAAAAAAAAGAAAAAAGAAAAAGAATGAGGTGGTTTGACATGTACTCACATGGAAAGGTGTCCAAGATGTACTGTTAAACAAACAAAAAAAAGCAAGTTAGACTGCAATATGCCTTTATAATGTTAATACATGCATAGGAAAAATATGAAGGAATCTACTCCAAATTTACTGGTAGTTATCTTAGAGTGATGGTATTTCATATTCCACTTTAAATATTTCTATCAAGTTTGAATTTTTTACAATTCAAATTTTAATTGCATTACTCATGCAAACAGAAAACAGAAAGTTGTTTTTTGTTTTGTTTCATTTTGTTTTTAATTTTCCCTTTCCTTTGTTTGGCTCTCTAGAGAAGGGGGCAAGGGGAACTGAGAGAGGCAAAAACTGCAACTATCTCCAATAACTAGGAACAGGGGCAACTTTCTAACTTCCATTGTGATAAATCATTCCCCTCCCCTTTTCTTATTCTCCTATGGCCCTTCTTTCCTGGATTCTGAAACTTAACTACTTTCTACCTCAAACTACTGAATGAATCAATCAATTCTCATGCCTTTACTCTCCTGTTGGAGCACAAGCTCCTAGAAAACAAAGGACTCAATTCATCTCTAGGTCCTCCACAGCACAAAGGACAATGCCTGTACACAGTGTTCTGGGGAGCTTCAGCAAGCATATCAGAACTTTTAAAAAACAATTTTTATTGTTAAGTTTTTTAAATGGCTTGGGTTTTGAAATTCAAACAATACAAAAAAAAATTAAAAATGTCTGTCTTCCTCTCATTCTGGATTCTCAGTTCCCCAAGACATGGCAATGACTGTTACCAATGTCTTGTCCATTCTTTCAGAGATGGTCTGATATATACTGTATATGCATTCCTATAGCCCCCTTTTTTTACACAAATGATAACTCATGCTCTGTTCTATAGCTTACTTTTTTCACTTAAATAATTATGCATATATTTCATATTGGTACATACAGATCTAATTAATAATATCTTATTAATCTTGTTAAAGGCATCCCAATATCATATTTTATGGCTGTAATACAATGAATTTAGACAGTCTCTCCCTCACATATTTAGTTTGTATATTATTTAGGATAAGGTCTAGCTGTACTCAGGATAACAGTATCTTAAATAGGATAAAATTGCCTTTATTACAAAAAGGTTGGAAGTCAGTATTACAGGGCTGTTCTGATACTCTACAATGTCAGGCACCCATATCTCTCCTCTCTCATTATTCTACCAGGCATGGCCTCATTCCAAGTTCACTGCATAGTCCAAGGTGGCGGCTCCAACTCCAGCTACTATGTCCACATTCCAGTCAACGAGAAGGGAAAAAAAGGAGAAAGGCACACCCTCCCTTTAAGTGCACTTTCCAGACACTGTACATACTACTTACACTGACAACTTAGTCACACAGTCATACTTTGTTCCAAAGAAAGCTAAGAAATGCAGTCTTTACTCCAGGCAGCCATGTGCCCATCATAAACTACAAATTCTTTTACTACAGTATATGGGAGAAAACAGAGAGTTGGAAATAACAGTCTCTACCATTTCTTCTAATCTTTTGCAAGTCAAACAAAACAGAAAAGAACATCCTTATGTATCTGCCTTTGTACACTTCTGTGAGAGTATCGTTGCATGAATTATAAGAGCAATAGGAGAGGTTTTAGAGATCCTATTCCAATTCCCTCATTTTACAGATGAGGATTAAGATTCAAAGAGGTTAAGTAACTTGCCAAAAGTCATATAACTAGCTCCCAGCAGAGTAAGGTCGCCAGATAAAATATAGGACACATAATAAAACTTGAATTTCAGGTAAACAAACAATTTTTTAGTATAATGTCACATGTAATATTTGGGACACACTTACACTGAAAAATTATCCCGTGTTTATCTGAAATTCAAATTCAACTGGACGTCCTGTATTTTTATTTAATTCTAGCAACTCTACAGCAGAGCTTTAGAATTTAAATCTCTTGACTTTAGCCCACCGGTTCTCCTATATACAACACGGCCATGTCACATGGACACTCAGTTAATAAATGAAGTAGAGCATACCAATAACTCACAGACAAAGAATATACCTTCCCAGCAAAGATTAGCCTTTGTAAGGGATCAGACATCATGCTATCCATGCCATATGCTTAAGTTAACTGAGTTTTTCTATGGCTTCAATACACGGGTAACAAAACAACTGTTCCACAGAGGTTACATTAAATCCAACAGCCACTAGCACATACGTGCTCCTATTTAAAATAAAATTAGCCTTAAATTAATGCAGATTTCCAAAGGCTGAAAGTAGGCAAATCTTGCCAGAGTTCTGATTTATGACACACACAGAAAAGAACACAAGGATGGAATACAGACATGCTACAGCATTCAGAACGTCTTTGAAATTCAGCAGTCACTTCATAGTAGTGATAATGACTGGGATTGGGGAACCAAGTTGAAAACTACAATGATGCGCGCAAATATATTTCATTTCATTCTCTATATATGGTTTAAAACTTTTAAACCTAACAAATTAAGACCTCTTCATATTCTCCCTTCCTGATTACAAATAAACAGCTCTGCAAAATTTTTCATATCACAAGATTTTACAGGCACACTCACATTTTATAACAAAGAAATCAAGAACTGTAGCTCTAAGCATATTTTTCATGCTAAGTTATGTACATTATTCCCCTAAAAGAGAACCACCTGAAAAACTTAACTTTCGAAAATTTAGCAAACTGTGTTAAAAAAGAAAAAAGAACCTGATTGTTATCCAGTCTCTAGATTCAGCTACCAACTTCCAGAAAACACAAAGAACAGAGCAACATTTTAAATTCTGCCGGGATGCAATCAACAAGCTCCAGGCCACAGGAATCTCACCAGGACAAACAACCTGGTCTCTTCGGTATCTAAATAACAAATGGAAAAAAAGTAAATGACACTTTGAAAGCAACATCCAATCACAAAGTGTGATCCTTATTTAAACTCTGATTCAAACTGTTTTCAAAAAACAAACAGGGGCGCCTGGGTGACTCAGTTAAGCATCTGACTCTTGATTTCAGCTCAGGTCATGATCTCAGGGTTGTGAGATCAAGCCCAGCATGGGGCTCTACGCTTAGCGCAGAGTCCGCTGGAGAGTCTCTCTCTCTCCCATCTCCCTCTGCACCCCACAACTTTGTGCACACTCACCAGCTCTCTCTCTCAAATAAATATCTTTAAAAAACAAAACAAAAAAAACTATGGCACCAACGAGAAGATTAAAAATTTGAACACTGCCTGAATATTTGGCAGTATTAAAAAAGTACTGTTAATTTTTCAGTGCATGTGATAATGTTACAGGACTTCTATTCCCTTAGAATTTTTAGTCATGCCACCTCAAAGAATGAACAGGTAGACCAGATGAAGAGTGGTGGGCAGCAAGGCAAAGTTTATTGAGCAATAGTACAAAGTTCCCAGCTCTCCGGAGGGGCGGACCAAGATGGCGGATAAGTAGGAGACCTAGATTTCGTTTGGTCTCAGGAATTCAGCTGAATAGGGATCAAACCATTCTGAACACCTACGAACTCAACAGGAGATCAAAGAAGAGAGTAGCAACAACTCTCTGAACAGAGAAGCGACCACTTACTTGAAGGTAGGACGTGCAGGGAAGTGAATCCGAGGCGATATTCGGGAGGATAAACGGCGGGGGAGGGGGCCTCCGTCGGCCGCTTCTGGCAAGTGCTAGAGCCGCGGAGCACAAAATCGGAACTTTTAGAAGTCGGCTCCGATGAGGGACGTCGCTCTAGTGGCTAAGCGGGGGGTGGAACCCTCGCGGGACAGTGTGGTCTCAGGACCCTCGGGGTCACAGAAAAACCAGGGGTACCTGAGTGCGCCAGAGCTCCCAGGTATCGGAGCAGGGAAGCCGGCTGAAGAGACGGAGCCGAGGCGCGGGCTCTCAGCTCGGGGTTGCCATAAACTGTGATCCACCGCCCAGTCGGGCCACTGCTCCTCCAGCAGGGACCCAACAAGCAGCAGATCTGGGGAGACTCCCCTTCCTCCTCCGGGAGAAGCGGCGCAGGAGCGCACCGCAGCGATCTGCTGGGTTTAGAGACTCCACACGGGGTCGGGTGCCAGAGATAGAAATGCTCGGTCACAGGCCGGGAGGCCACAGAGTGCGGCTGGAGACCGGGGACACGGGAGTGACTGTTTTTCTCTGGGGGCGCACTGAGGAGCGGGGCCCCGAGTTCTCAGCAACTCGGGGTGGAGATTGGGAGGCTACCATTTTTTTCATGCTAAGTTATGTACATTATTCCCCTAAAAGAGAACCACCTGAAAAACTTAACTTTCGAAAATTTAGCAAACTGTGTTAAAAAAGAAAAAAGAACCTGATTGTTATCCAGTCTCTAGATGTCCTCCAAAGCTGTACCAAGAGCTTGCAGGGAACAAAAGCTCCTGAGAGCAAACCCAAGCACCTTGCTTAGCCAGGACACACAAGGGCGGGGCAATTCCGCCTCCGGCAAAGACATTTGGGAACCACGGCAACAGGCCCCTCCCCCAGAAGATCAGCACGAACAGCCAGCAAGCCAAGACCAAGTTTACCCACCAAGGAGAACGGGAGAACTCCAGCGCTAGGGGAATACTGCACATAGAATTCATGGCTTTTTTTTTACCATGATTCATTAGTTTTTCAAAGTTAATTTTTTAACTTTTTTTTTATTTTTCTTTTTCCCTTTTTCAACCAACATCTTATCAATCCCTTTTAAAAAAAAACATTTTTTATTTTTCATTTTTAGAGTCATATTTTATCCCTTCATAGTAGTTACCCTTATTTTTGGCATATAATAAGTTGTTCTCTCTTTAAAATTTTAAGATACAGTTTCTTCTACCAGATCAAAATATACCCTAAATCACTAGTGTATGGCTTTGTTCTAGTCTCCTGCCTGATCACATTCTCTCCCTTTTTTTTTCTTTTTTTTTTAAATCCTCTTCTTTCTTTTTTCAAACAACTTCTTATCTTATCAATTCCTTTTATAAAATCTTTTATAATTTTCATCTTCACAGTCATCTTCCATCCCTTCATTGTATCAACCCTTCTTTTGTACATATATAAGTCTTTCTTCCTTTAAAATTTTAGGAGGCACTTTTTTCTAACAGACCAAAATACGCCCAAAATCTAGTGTGTGGCACTGATCTATGCACTAGGCTGATCATACTTGATCATATTCTGTTTTTTTTTGTATTGTTCTGTTCTTGTTTTTATCTTTTTCTTTTTGTTTTTTTTTCTTTCTCTTTCTTTTTTCTTTCTTTCCCTTTCTTTTCCCCTGGTTTCAGGTGTTTTCTGATTTCTTTAGAGTATATTTGCTGGGGACATTGTTAATCTGTTAGCATTTTGTTCTCTCATTCATCTCTTCTCCTCTGGGCAAAATGACAAGATGAAAAAAATCACCTCAGCAAAAAGAACAAGAGGTAGTACCGTCTGCCAGGGACCTACTCAATATGGACATTATTACGATGTCGGACCTAGAGTTCAGAATCATGACTTTAAAGATACTACCTGGGCTTGAAAAAAGCGTGGAATTATTAGAGAAACCCTTTCTGGAGAAATAAAAGAACTAAAATCTAACCAAGTCGAAATCAAAGAGGCTATTAAGGAGGTGCAATCAAAAATGGAGGCACTAACTGCTAGGATAAATGAGGCAGAAGAGAGAATCAGCGAAATAGAAGACCAAATGACAGACAATAAAGAGGCTGAGAAAAAGAGAGAGAAACAACTACAGGATCACGAGGGCAGAATTCGAGAGATAAGCAATACGATAAGACGAAACAACATTAGAATAACTGGGAACCCAGAAGAAGAAGAAAGAGAGAGAGGGGCAAAAGGTATATTGGAGCAAATAATAGCAGAGAAATTCCCTAACGTGAGGAAGGAAACAGGCATCAAAATCCAGGAGGCACAGAGAACCCCTCTCAAAATCAATAAAAATAGGTCAACAACGCGACATCTAATAGTAAAACTTACGAGTCTCAGAGAAAAAGAGAAAATCATGAAAGCAGCTCAAGAGAAGAGATATGTAACCTACAATGGTAGAAATATTAGATTGGCAACAGACCTATCCACAGAGACCTGGCAGGCCAGAAAGGACTGGCATGAGATCTTCAGAGCACTAAACGAGAAAAATATGCAGCCAAGAATACTATATCCAGCTAGGCTGTCATTGAAAATAGAAGGAGAGATAAAAAGCTTCCAGGACAAACAAAAACTAAAGGAATTTGCAAACACGAAACCAGCCCTCCAAGAAATATTGAAAGGGGTCCTCTAAGCAAAGAAAGAGCCTAAAAGCAGCATAGATACGAAAGGAACACAAACAATATACAGTAACAGTCACCTACAGACAATACAATGGCACTAAATTCATACCTTTCAATAGTTACCCTGAATGTAAATGGGCTCAATGCCCCAATCAAAAGACACAGGCTATCAGATTGGAATAAAAAACAAGACCCATCAATATGCTGTCTGCAGGAGACTCATTTTAGACCCAAAGACACCCCCAGATTGCAACTGAGGGGGTGGAAAACCATTTACCATGCTAATGGACACCAAAAGAAAGCTGGGGTGGCAATCCATAGATCAGACGAATTAGATTTTAAAACAAAGACTGTAGTAGTAAGAGATGAAGAAGGACACTATATCCTACTTAAAGGGTCTATCCAACAAGAAGATCTAACAATTGTAAATATCTATGCCCCTAACATGGGAGCAGACAATTTTCTAAGGCAATTAATAACAAAAGCGAAGAAACACATTGACAACAATACAATAATAGTGGGGGACTTTAACACCCCCCTGACTGAAATGGACAGATCATCTAAGCAAAAGATCAACAAGGAAATAAAGACTTTAAATGACACACTGGACCAAATGGACTTCACAGACATATTCAGAACATTCCATCCCAGAGCAACGGAATACAGATTCTTCTCTAGTGCCCATGGAACATTCTCCATAACTGATCACATCCTAGGTCACAAATCAGGTCTCAACCGGTACCAAAAGATTGGGATTATTCCCTGCATATTTTCAGACCATAATGCTTTGAAACTAGAACTCAATCACAAGAGGAAAGTCGGAAAGAACTCAAATACATGGAGGCTAAAGAGCATCCTACTAAAGAATGAATGGGTCAACCAGGAAATAAAGGAAGAATTAAAAAAATTCATGGAAACCAATGAAAATGAAAACACAACTGTTCAAAATCTTTAGGATACAGCAAAGGCAGTCCTGAGAGGAAAGTATATAGCAATACAAGCCTTTCTCAAGAAACAAGAAAGGTCTCAAATACACAACCTAACCCTACACCTAAAGGAGCTGGAGAAAAAACAGCAAATAAAGCCTAAACCCAGCAGGAGAAGAGAAATCATAAAGATCAGAGCAGAAATCAATGAACTAGAAACCAAAAGAACAGTAGAACAGATCAACGAAACTAGGAGCTGGTTCTTTGAAAGAATTAACAAGATTGATAAACCCCTGGCCAGACTTATCAAAAAGAAAAGAGAAATGACCCAAATCAACAAAATCATGAATGAAAGAGGACAGATCACAACCAACACCAAAGTTATACAAACAATTATAAGAACATCTTATGAGCAACTCTATGCCAGCAAATTAGATAACCTGAAAGAAATAGGTGCATTCCTAGAGATGTATCAACTACCAAAATTGAACCAGGAAGAAATAGAAAACCTGAACAGACCTATAACCACTAAGAAAATTGAAGCAGTCATCAAAAATCTCCCAACAAACAAAAGCCCAGGGCCAGATGGCTTCCCAGGGGAATTCTATCAGACATTTAAAGAAGAATTAATACCTATTCTCCTGAAACTGTTCCAAAAAATAGAAATGGAAGGAAAACTTCCAAACTCATTTTATGAGGCCACCATTACCTTGATCCCAAAAGCAGACAAAGACCCCATCAAAAAGGAGAATTCCAGACCAATATCCTTGATGAACATGGATGCAAAAATTCTCACCAAAATACTAGCCAATAGGATCCAACAGTACATTAAAAGGATTATTCACCATGACCAAGTGGGATTTATCCCTGGGCTGCAAGGTTGGTTCAACATCCGCAAATCAATCAACATGCTACAATACATTAACAAAAGAAAGAACAAGAATCATATGATCCTCTCAATAGATGCAGAAAAAGCATTTGACAAAGTACAGCATCCTTTCTTGATCAAAACTCTTCAGAGTATAGGGACAGAGGGTACATACCTCAATATCATAAAAGCCATCTATGAAAAACCTACAGCGAATATCATCCTCAATGGGGAAAAGCTGAGAGCTTTTCCCCTAAGGTCAGGAACGCGGCAGGGATGTCCACTCTCACCACTGCTATTCAACATAGTATTAGAAGTCCTAGCCACAGCAATCAGACAACAAAAAGAAATCAAAGGCATCCAAATCGGCAAAGAGGAAGTCAAACTCTCACTCTTTGCAGATGATAGGATACTTTATGTGGAAAACCCAAAACACTCCACCCCAAAACTGCTAGAACTCATACAGGAATTCAGTAAAGTAGCAGGATATAAAATCAATGCACAGAAATCAGTGGCATTCCTATACACCACCAACAAGACAGAAGAGAGGCAAATCAAGGAGTAAATCCCATTTACAATTGCACCCAAAACCATAAGATACCTAGGAAGAAATTTAACCAAAGAGGCAAAGGATCTGTACTCAGAAAACTATAAAATACTCGTGAAAGAAATTGAAGAAGACACAAAGAAATGGAAAAACGTTCCATGCTCATGGATTGGAAGAACAAACATTGTGAAGATGTCAATGCTACCTAGAGCAATCTACACATTCAATGCAATCCCCATCAAAATACCATCCACTTTTTTCAAAGAAATGGAACAAATAATCCTAAAATTTGTATGGAACCAGAAGAGACCCCGAATAGCCAGAGGAATCTTGAAAAAGAAAAGCAAAGCTGGTGGCATCACAATTCCGGACTTCCAGCTCTATTACAAAGCTGTCATCATCAAGACAGTATGGTACTGGCACAAAAACAGACACATCGATCAATGGAACAGAATCAAGAGCCCAGAAATGGACCCTCAACTCTATGGTCAACTCATCTTTGACAAAGCAGGAAAGAATGTCCAATGGCAAAAAGGCAGTCTCTTCAACAAATGGTGTTGGGATAATTGGACAGCCACATGCAGAAGAATGAAACTAGACCATTTTTACACCACACAGAAAAATAGACTCCAAATGGTTGAAAGACCTAAACGTGAGACAGGAGTCCATCAAAATCCTAAAGGAGAACACAGGCAGCAACCTCTTCGACCTCAGCTGCAGCAACTTCTTCCTAGAAACATCGCCAAAGGCAAGGGAAGCAAGGGCAAAAATGAACTATTGGGATTTCATCAAGATAAAAAGCTTCTGCACAGCAAAAGAAACAGTCCACAAAACCAAAAGACAGCTGACAGAATGGGAGAAGATATTTGCAAATGACCTATCAGATAAAGGGTTAGTATCCAAAATCTATAAAGAACTTATCAAACTCAACACCCAAAGAACAAATAATCCAATCAAGAAATGGGCAGAAGACATGAACAGACATTTTTCCCAAGAAGACATCCAAATGGCCAACAGACACGTGAAAAAATGCAACATCGCTCAGCATCAGGGAAATCCAAATCAAAACCTCAATGAGATACCATCTCACACCAGTCAGAATGGCTAAAATTAACAAGTCAGGAAACGACAGATGTTGGCAGTGATGCGGACAAAGGGGAACCCTCCTAGACTGTTGGTGGGAATGCAAGCTGGTGCAACCCCTCTGGAAAACAGTATGGAGGTTCCTCAAACAGTTGAAAATAGATCTACCATACAATCCAGCAAGTACACTACTGGGTATTTACCACAAAGATACAAACGTAGGGATCCAGAGGGGTACGTGCACCCCAATGTTTATAGCGGCAATGTCCACAATAGCCAAACTGTGGAAAGAGCCAAGATGTCCATGGACAGATGAATGGATAAAGAAGATGTGGTATATATACACAATGGAATATTATGCAGCCATCAAAAGGAATGAGATCTTGCCATTTGCAACGACGTGGAGGGAACTGGAGGGTGTTATGCTGAGTGAAATAAGTCAATCGGAGAAACACATGTATCATATGACCTCACTGATATGAGGAATTCTTAATCTCAGGAAACAAACTGAGGGTTGCTGGAGTGGTGGGGGGTGGGAGGGATGGGGTGGCTGGGTGAAAGACATTGGGTAGGGTATGTGCTATGGTGAGCGCTGTGAATTGTGCAAGACTGTTGAATCACAGATCTGTACTTCTGAAACAAATAATGCAACATATGTTAAGAAAAAAGAAAAAGAAGAAGATAGCAGGAGGTGAAGAATGAAGTGGAGTTAGTCGGAGGGGGAGACAAACCATGAGAGATGATGGACTCTGAAAAACAAACTGAGGGTTCTAGAGGGGAGGAGGGTGGGGGCGTGGGTTAGCCTGGTGATGGGTATTAAAGAGGGCACATTCTGCGTGGAGCACTGGGTGTTATGCACAAACAATGAATCATGGAACACTACATCAAAAACTAATGATGTAATGTATGGTGATTAACATAACAATAAAAAATTCTTTAAAAAAAAGAACTAATGATGTAGGGCGCCTGGGTGGCTCAGTTGGTTAAGCAACTGCCTTTGGCTCAGGTCATGATCCTGGAGTCCCGGGATCGAGTCCCACATCGGGCTCCCTGCTCAGCAGGGAGTCTGTTTCTCCCTCTGACCCTCTTCCCTCTCGTGCTCTCTATCTCTCATTCTCTCCCTCTCAAATAAATAAATAAAATCTTTAAAAAAAAAAACTAATGATGTAATGTATGGTGATTAACATAACAATAAAAAATTTAAAAAAAAATAGTACAAAGCTCCCAGAGAGGGAGGGGAACCAAGAGGGTTGCCATTTTGCCATTCAAATCTAGGGGTTTTTATAAGCTCTTCTGCGGAACTATCTTGAGCATCCTGAGTGTGGGCCCCCTATGGATTGGCTGCTAAGGCGTGCCAATCAAGGCTTTGATCATGCACCTGTCTACCTATCAGGTTATTGTTCATGTGTTGACAGTTTTTTGGGCTGACAGCTGGAGACTAACTGCCTCAACTTGTGATAGTTACCAACTTTTTATAGCTAATTGTTTTGTTTCAGGATGTTTTGCAAAAGTCACTTCTATAGAGGCTCCTAGACAGGATGCTATTGTGGTCTTGTCTAAGCTGTGAAGCAGGATGCTAGTGTGGTTTTGTTTTAGCTGTCCTGGCTCCCTGTTTTCTTGTTGGGGACCCTGGCCCTGACTACCTAATTGTCCAATGAACTCCTGACAATAATAGCATTATATTAGAACTTGTTTGAAGATCCTTATCTTTTAGAGATAAAAACTAAAATATTTACGGATGAACTGATAGAATATCTGTGCTTTACCTCAAACAAACAGGGGAGGAGGAAGTAGGTGGGTGAGGATAAGGCAGGAGTGTCCTCAAGTTGATGGATTAGGAAAAGATTATAAGTACACAGGGAGTCTACACTATTTTCTGTTTATATTTCTGCATGTTTGAGAGTCTCCATAATTTTTTTTAAAATGTCTAGTACAGGGCGCCTGGGTGGCTCAGTCGTTACGTGTCTGCCTTCAGCTTAGGTCATGATCCCAGGGTCCTGGGATCAAGCCCCGCATCGGGCTCCCTGCTCTGCAGGGAGCCTGCTTCTCCCTCTCCCACTCCCCCTGTTTGTGTTCTCTCTCTCACTGTGTCTCTGTCAAATAAATAAATAAAATCTTTTAAAAAAAAAAATGTCTAGTACATGCTAAAAAATTAAACTGAAACCTGAGGATAGTTGCAAATATCTGAAATATGATAATATTCCATCAGAAAAAATAATTTAAACAACCCACTATTTCAGATCCTATTATGAATAATGCATTAATTCAGATAAAACATTTGCCTTGAATATTTTTCAGAAGGGCTTGACTTACCTGTTATGAATTAAATGAGGAAAAATATAAGTAAAGGTAATTTCAAACACATATAAATTTCCTACAAGCCAGCAAAATCAAGACCTCTCTCCTAAAAAGCAATTATTTTCCACCAAAAAAAATTGTAAACAAAATCCTAACAAATAATTTTTCTAATATTTGTTTTTACTATGTTCAATACTCTGTGTGGTACAGTTTTTAGTCAGATATATAATTGGAACATCAACCAAATATCAAGAGAAGGATAAGCTGGTCTGATTTTAATAGAAGCTAAGAAACCGAAGCTCCAAGCATTTTTTTTTTTTGAAAAAGATTGCTAAGTGAGAAACCTCAACAGCCACACCACGAAATAATTTTAACAGCGTTATCAGCCATAACCTTGGGGAAAAAAAAAAAAAAAAGCTGCCCTACTCTTGCATCTTTGCATCTTCTTTCAGTTTGTTTTCTCTCCCCAGCAATTACCTGAAAAGAGGGAAGAAGGCAAGTCCCAAGGTTGTGCAATCTAAACAATGCCTGGGGGAAACAGCCTGTGAATTCCATCTAGCTCGCTTAAACTTTTATATCACAAAAGCTCAGATAATTTTAAATTAGGCCAGTGCCAACCTGGAGGCATTAAACACAGAGAGTCTTTTTGCAAACAAAGCATCAATTTCAGTCTAGGCATCTTGTAAAATGAGTAGCCGGCTTAGGAATTACTCTCACTTTACACAGGAAGAAACTGCAACAATGAATTAACAGATTTGTCAAATGAGTTAAGGAGTAGCTGACTTGAACTCAAATCCCCTGACAACTAGTCCTAATATTTGCCCATTCCCCCCAAATGGAAACACATGGTCATATGTGCAAATCTTTTGTAATATAAATTACTATTCTGTAACCTGATCAATATTTTTTTCTATCATCAAAATCCTTCCATTCATCAAG
Source organism: Zalophus californianus (assembly GCF_009762305.2). Taxonomy (NCBI): domain Eukaryota; kingdom Metazoa; phylum Chordata; class Mammalia; order Carnivora; family Otariidae; genus Zalophus; species Zalophus californianus. Next base: position 24,571,921 of record NC_045595.1, read on the forward strand.
GTCCACCTTACTATGCAAATGGCTGCAGAATATTCCACGGCAGAAATGTACCATAATTTATTTAGCGAATCCTTTGAACTGGACATTTAGTTTCTCTTCAACCTTTGCCATATTAAACAATGCTATATAATGCATGTCCAAATACGCATATCTACATGAATCTGTTTCATTATTCCTCCAGGATAAATTCTTAGATGTAGAATAACTGGTGGGCAAAGGGTACACCCATTTAAAATATGGATTTTAAAAACAAATTGTTCCCAGGAAGGCTGGAGTAACGTAGAGCCCCCACTAACCGTGATTAAGGTCCATTTTACCACTCTGCCCACTACTGTGCATTAGCTTTCCCTTTAAACTTTGGCAATATGATAGCTGAAAATAATCTCATTACTTTAGCCTACATATATTTTTATCAGTAGTGAGGTTACTATCTTTCCTTGAATCTTTTTCCCTCCTGGGAATTGCCTGTCCATGTTTTTCACTAATTGCTCTACTTTATTGTTAATCATGTTACTATTGATTTATAAAAGCTCTATATATATTAAGGCAAGGTTCCTTCACCTCAGCATTATTGACATTTGGGGCTGGATAATTCTTTGTTGTAGGGGACTGTCCTGAGTTTTACAGAATGTTTAGCAGCATCCCTGGCCTCTACCCTCTAAATGCCAGTAGCATTCCCTCCAGCTGTGACAACCAAAAATGTATTGAGGTGTTGCCTCTGGAGAGCAAAACAGCCCCTGGCTGAGAACCACAGTGTTACACAGATTAACTCTCTGTTCCAATTACATGCTATAGCCTCTTGGGTACTAGTACCCCTCACTCCCCATCCAATAAGAATGTCCCTTCTTCAAAATTCTTTAAAGATTCTTTACAGACTTGATTACTATACTAATTTTTTAGGCAGCTGTCTCAATATTGAATGACTACAGTTACTCCAAAACTCATAAAACTAAAATGAAGTCTAAATCCCTTTAAGTTCTAATCATTAATTTTAGCTATACCACCTAGAACTGTACTGTTCAATACGGTAGCTACTAGCCACATGTAACTATTTAAATTTAAATTAAGTGAAATTAAATAAAATGTAAACTTCAGTTCCTCACACTAACACATTTCAAGTACTCAATAGCCACGTATGGCAGGTGGCTGCCATATTGGACAGCACAGATTTAGAACATTCCTATCATCTCAGAGTGTTCCACTGTACAGAGCTGCTCTAGAACCTTGCCAATCAAAGTGTGGTCCAAGGACCAGAGCATTGGCATCATCTAAATGCTTGTTAGAATTACAGAATCTTGGGCCCCACTGCAGACCTACTAAATCAGGATCTTCATTTTAACAAAATCCCCAGGTGATTTACGCGCACTCAGAAGTTTGAGAAGCATTGCACTGGGAGACTGAAACATCTGAGGTCAGTTATCAAAAGTGCTTTCATTCCACAAGTGCTTACTTCTCCAAACTAAACATCCTCAGCTTTTCATCATATGACCTAGTTTCCAAATCTCCACTGATCCAACTCTTCACTGCCCTCTATCATCTTCTTGTCTATAAAGGACAGAAGGTGAGTCTGTGCTTCAGGAGAGGTCTGAAATTGAGACATCACCATTTTTGAGCTGAATATCAGGTTCCTTTCAATGTTGTCTCAGTGTGCATTAGTTTTGTCCTTATTTAGTAATTTGCCATCAGTTCACACTAGAGGCATGTAATAAACTTGTGGCCAATAGGTTCCTTGCCTTCTTCATGGAACTGCAGTGAAGTCACACATTTCATAAACTTTTACAGATGCTTGTTTAAATTGATGTTCATAAATGTACAATTATCTATATTAAATTTAACCTTGTTGGCTTCTTTTTTTTTTTTTTAACCTTGTTGGCTTCTATATTTTGGTTTCAACTACCAAGTTCCTAATGTGTCCCAATTTTTTCATCCAACTTTGAAAACTTGACAAGCATGCTTATTTCTTCTTCCAAACACTAAACAGGAGGAAATCCAGAATAGTAACCGAGAGTCCCACAGAATCTTCTTCCCCCTGCCTATATGAATTGAGATTCTTAGGTGTATTTCTAACCCAGTCATTAATCTGCCTAACTGAACTGATACTTGAAATCACTTCCTAACTCCAAAATGTGTTGCTTCAAAAACCAATAGAATTTTTCTAGCAAAAAAAAAAAAAAATTATATTAGATTTACATTGTTTTAAAAATTGCAGACCAATTTTTCCCAAATCCTCTCTCACTACCAATACGTTATAATAAAAGCATGACACTCTCTTTTCTATCCATTCCCCAAATTAGGCCAACCAAAATGACTGCCTTTTCATCAAGATATATTCATTTACGATGAAACAAATAAACAAAAGTAGTCTTAACACTTAACTTGTATCTGTGATGGGATCAACTCTCCACTGCAAAAATGTGGTTTACCCACAGAATATCTCATTACCTACATCAATGACTCAGTTGTCTTTAAGTCTTATAATGTTCTCTTCTTTATTTTTACAAATACATTCCAGATAGATGAATGATGTACCCATGAAGAAAAACACTAGACATATGACAACACCTATGAGATGGCCTCTTATTTTCAAATAAGTTAAAACTATTTTTATTCTTCCATTAATTCAATTTTAGAGTTTTGAAATTTTTATAGCCCCCTCTATCCGTTTCTCATTTTGCTATATCTTTTCTGTGTCATCCCTGGAAATTTCCTATTCATGTTGCCCTCATCATGCAATTAATTGAACATATGCACTAGAAGATTATATATCAAATGACTCTTACGAGGGAGATGACTTGGGTGATTCAAAGATATACAAGATCTCCTCCTTGAAGGGTTAATAATCCAGTGAGGGGGGGGAAGACTTGGACACCAATAATTATGATAGAAAGCAATAATACAGAGCATGCTATATAAGCAATATAATCAATAAGCCTGGGTGGCTCAGTCGTTAAGCGTCTGCCTTCGGCTCAGGTCATGATCCCAGAGTCCTGGGATCAAGCCCCGCATCAGGCTCCATGCTCAGTGGGAAGCCTGCTTCTCCCTCTCCCACTCCCCCTGCTTGTGTTCCCCTCTCTTGCTGTCTCTCTGTCAAATAAATAAATAAAATCTTAAAAAAAAAAAGAATCTTTAAAAAAAAATATGCTACAAAATATATCAGAGGAGGAACCACTCAGTTTCTGGCTGGGATAATTAGAAGGGGTAAAAAAACTTCTCAGAGAGAATAGAATTTGTAATTCTATTTGAAATATTGACAGGATTTCAAGATGTGGGTGGGGATATCTAGAGACTAGTCCTGGCCAACCAAGCAAAGGTGCAGAACAAGGGAAGTGCAAATACAAATGCATCTATGTTAGCCAAAGTAATGGATAGATGGTGGGAAACTAGGCAGAAAAGGCCAGAGTTCAAGTGGTGGACACATTTGATGATTAGAAAAGAATGAATCAATCTTGACTGGGCAGTGGCCCTGAGCAATGTCACTGTCCCTACAATATCTAAGCGTGTCTATTATCAAGGCTGACTGAAGGGGAAGTTATTAGTGATCATTTATTTATAATATATGGCATAAAATACAGCAACTCGCATGTCATTAAATATTCTTCAGTTTTTAAAAGTCTGGTTGGTATTTAGTAATATGATAATACAGATATCCTTTACTGTTGGATATTTAGGTTAGTTCCCATGTTTTGTTAATATTTAAAATAGAACAATTGTGATGAACATCTTTTTACTTTGTGTGCATATAATTCCTAGAAGAGGAATTATTGGTGAAATAATAAGAATATTTTTAAGACTCGCAATACACATTTGCCAATTTCATATCACAAAACAGGTACCCATTTAAAATTCCAGCACTGGTATGTGTGTTTATTCATTATATGACCATAACCATCTCACCAAAAAAAAAAAAAAAAAAAAAAAACAATGTGGCCTTCTGGATACTCTACCTCCTTCCTCAATGGTGTGAGAAATCAAACCACAGAGGAGCGAGTCTACTGCCCCAGAGAGGTGCAAAAAGGAGCCAAGGTACAGTTGATTCTGCTCTCTCCATATGACTGTGACTCCTAACTGGGCACCCCAGGACCTCACACCCAGGCTGACTTCATGGGTATGACCTGTGGAGCCTCATAGGCCCAGCCCCAGGCTTAGAAGAACCCCATGTTTGGTTTAATGTCTGTTGTCCAATAATTTTTTAAAAAGGCCCTGCATTTTCATTTTGCACTGAGCCCCCAAAGTTAGCCAGTCTTGTTCATACCCCACAGTGCCTAGAAGGGTGTACTGCACATAAGAGATACTCAAAATTTCCCCCAATTAGCACAATATTATTGTGTTTATGGGAAAGGGGGAGGAGAAAAATCAAACTAAATCCACATTAATTGCATCTTTAAAGAGCATGCATTTTTCAAAACAGTCATTATCAAATTACCTTTTAATTTCATTAGTTACACAGTTCAAGGGGATAATTAAGTTAAATCAAAGTCACAGAAATTCAGAAGAGTCATGAAAAGAAAAAAGTAAACAAAGTTTTAAAAACCTAGAGAGACAATAATTCAGAAAAACATTAAATTCAAAGTCAATGAGAATTTGGCTTTTGCTATGACTATATCATCTTCCCAGTAGGTTCTTGAACTAAATAAATGTGATTTCTGCTTGGAAATTTTCCTGGAGGCCATCTGGAAAATTAAGACAGACAGGATAAGTGTCTTTTTATTATTCTGAGCCACATAAAACAATTGGTCTCAGGAGCTGATAAAAACTATTCCAGAGGAACCCAGACCACTAATCTTGCTACCCTCAAGAACTTTCACCAACCCTCAAATTTAATAGGCCATTAGTATCCCTAATGTGAACACTGCCCTTTTCCCAAGTTTTATTTAAAGCTTAGATGATCAAAAAGTATTTGAATTTTGCAAATGGATTCACTGAAGGGAGGCCCCAGACTTCATAAGGCCAGAAGCATTTTCAGATTTAAGTTCAAGTCCACATCCTTCTCATGGCTTACTCCTATCCCAACTCCCATTCTGACATTCTCAAGAGTATGTTCTTTTTTTTTTTTAATTTTTTTATTGTTATGTTAATCACCATATATTACATAATTTGTTTTGGTGTAGTGTTCCATGATTCATTGTTTGTTCATAACACCCAGTGCTCCATGCAGAATGTGCCCTCTTTAATACCCATCACCAGGCTAACCCATCCCCCCACCCTCCTCCCCTCTAGAAACCTCAGTTTGTTTTTCAGAGTCCATCATCTCTCCTGGTTCGTCTCCCCCTCTGACTTACTCCCCTTCATTCTTCCTCAAGAGTATGTTCTTAAATCTGGTCTTAGATCAACTGCTTCTGAACTACATTCTTACAAATGCAGATTTCTGGGCCCTATGTTTGACCTTCTAAATCAACATATCTGAGAACAGAATGAAGAAACTGACTGCTTCTTTTGACCAACATTGGGTGAGTCTATGCGCAAACCAGGGCTTCTCCCTTCATTGTGCACACACCTCACCCGGGGATCTCATTAAAATGCAGGTTCTGTCCAATTCACTAGATCTGGGTTGAGGTTTGAGAGCCTGCATTTCTAACAAGCCAAGAGCAGCCGTTCCCACCCCAGTTGCACATTAGAGTGTACAGCCCAATTCTGATTCCCAACTGAATCAGAATCCCTATAATGGAGCTCAGGCAACACCCTGGAATGAAACTCTGAGTAGATACCCCCTGAGCCTCAGTTTCCCTCTCTACAAAATGAGAATAATACCCACACGAGATATCATTCATCAGTAGTCATCTCCCAAACTCCCTGCTCTCCCATCATGCCGTCCTTCACTTTGGAGCCTTTGCAGACACGATTCCTGCACTGCCAGCTACCCCCTCCTTGTTGACCTCGTTAAACCCTACTCTCTGTCTTCACATTGTAGCTCAAATGTCACCTCTGCTGGGAAGACTTCCTGACCAGCCCCCAAGGCAAATCCAAATGAGGTTCCTGCATTTATACTGCTCATAGCATGCTGAGCATCCTTCAGAGCATCACATATTTTATAATGATGTATTTTTGTGCAAGTAAAGGAATAATGTCCACCTTACCCCACTAGTCTTGGTGGGCCACAGATTCCAGTCCTCAACTCATGACCGTAACCTCAACAGCTCCCCAGCACTTCACCCTAACAGATGTTAATGTGGGTTGAGCTACCTTACTCTGTACCAGCCTCTGCTTCAGCATTTTACAAGATTCAGTTAATTTCATCTTCACACTGTTTTACAAGATAGGTGCCATTATTATCCCTATTTTATGAATGAGAAACTGAAGCACAGAGAGACTAAGTTCCTTGCCCAAGGAGTCACAACTGGAGGCCCCTAGTGGAAGAAACAAGATTTGAACCCAAGTCATCTGGGTTAAGAAAGGGGAAAAGGCACAATGCGGGACTACCGGGGTTCCCTGGAGATTCTTTTCTTTCTTGCTTCCTTCCCTCCATCCTTCTCTCCTTGCTTCCCTCCTTCCTTCCCTTCCCTCCTTCTCTCTCTCTCTCTCTCTCACACACACACACTTTATAGTGGTCACAAAGCCGGGGCAGCCATAGCTCCTTTATTGTATTTGCATGGTAGATACCTTAGTTCATGCTCATTCTTTGAAAACAAATGTACTAACAAGTCCCTGCTCCGATGGAGGCATTCTAGAAATATTTGAGGAACAGACTCGACGTACCTATTACCCGACAGGTAACAAGGGAATAAGCAAACAAGGAAACTGGTTAAATGCGCGACAGAACTAAATGGGGTGGTGAGGTAGGGCTGGCAGGCTCCTTCACACACCGTCAGGAAGGCGGGCCTCTCTGAGGAGGTGCCGTCGAGCTAGAACCTGGGGGGACAGAAGCCCGCTCTTCCTGCGGGAGGCGTGGGTTAAGGTAGGAGAAGCAATGCAGGCAGAGGCCCCAAGCACCACTGGGCGGCCATGCCCGAGAAGCAAGGGCCATGGGTGTGACGGTCACTGAGGGACAGAAGGGACGGGAACAGGATAAAGCGCGCGGGCCAGCCACATCGCACCTCCGGATTCACGAGCTTCTCCAGCCATGTGATGTACCAATCAAGTCACCAAAATCTTTGCCAGCGGGTTCAAATACCCTTCGCAGCGCTCTGATGCCTGCCAGCGGAGAGGAGGCGCGGGGGCTCGGCGGCCAGGACCCACCAGCTTTTGCTCATTGGTCCAGAGGCTGGCACGTGACCCCAGCACATCCAATTCATGGCCAGCCCGCAACGCAGGACAGCGCCTAGTGCGAGCCTCCGGCTCACCCAGGGGGCGTGGCATTTAGAGGAGCCCGTCAGATTCCGCAGGGACCTTAACCCGGACAGTGAAAAGAACAAACCAGTTAGAGGTGAGGGGAAACGTGCGCGGGGACCGAAAAGTAACTGTGGAGAAGATAGGTTAATAACAGAGCCCGAGTAAATATTTAAAACCCTTATTCCTCTGCCTCTAGTGTGGCCATGTGTTCTCAACTCCAAGCCCCAGCTAGACCTTGGTTCTTATCATCAGATTTCTGGAAGAATCTAGCCCTCTTAACACCATTTGAGTAATAATATCATTATTAAACACTTACTCTGTGCTTTGCGTTAGGGGCTTTCCATGCTAATTCACATTGTCTTCACCAGCACGTACTGAAGCAAGAATCACCATCCCCGTGCTTACACCTGAAGAGGCATCTTCCAGAAGTTGAGTTACTTACCCAAAGTCGTAATAAAGCTATAATGGGCAGACCTGGGACTTCAAAAGTCTGTACTATTACCCACTATGATTAACTGATTCTTATTTTTTTAAAACAGAGCCTCATTTACTCGAGTTGGTCTGAGTGAGGCTCTGTTCCCTATAGATGGAACAGAATATCCTTTTCAAGTGTCTAAGTATCTATCAGTGCCTGTAATTAGAGTGATGTATTTTTAAAAAATTATGTGCAAAGCTGTATCCAAAATGTCAAATTTCAGGATATATATAGAGCAAACTGATTTTATGTCCATGTGATATAGAATATAAATTTAGTAAATGAACTTTGGTGAAAGATTTAAAGACAGGTAATAAAGCATGCACACATTAAATGTACCATGCAATGTGATACAGAAATATCAAGCCATATGAATAAATTAACAAAATTACTCCATAGACAGCTCTTCCCATACTTTAGTCCTCTAGTAATAATGACTAACATTTACTGGACACTTACCATGTGCCAAGCTTCATGCTAAGCACTCCATGTATATTATCTCATTTAAACCTCACTATTGGGAAAATAGAAACTCAAAGAGAGACCAAGTGGCTGATCTTGATTTTAGAGGCAAAATTTAAATGCAGGTATATCCGCCTCTGGAAGACTTCTCCTTGACTACTTGAAGCAATTAACACACCTCAGTCAGAGCATCTATCATATACTATGTTGTGATGGTTTATTTGAAGATCTGTCCTCCACTACAAATCCGCCTTTGAAGAATTTATGGACTCTCCTATTCAACTCTGTCTCCTCTTTGCTTAAAATAGAATAGGAATATAATATTAATACAAAGCAATCAGCTCATCTATTTTTAAAACAAAACTTAGGCCAATAATCACTCCTGCTGACTCTAGGCTATTGGGGAAATTTTGCAAGGCACTGAACTATCACAGAAAATAAAATCAGAATCCAGAAAACTAAACTTCATTTTAGATACAAAAATCGAACTGCAGTCAGTCTCCACACAGGAGACTGCTAAGTTCTTCAGCTTCTTATTTAAAAGATTGATTTGCTACAACTCTGTGCCACTCAGAGAAAAGGGAAAAAAACTGAGCATCTCTGAAAATTTATCATAAAAATTATCTGTAAATAACAAGAAAGATGTTGAAATATTAACGCCTCCTCCATGAGCACATCAAAATGCTCCCTCAGCCACCTTCCATCTGCTTGCCCGCCTCTTCCAACGTGAGCACAACCACGCTCCGTTTTCAGCTTATTTGATGTCTAAAAAGATTAAGCCAAAAATTGTTTCAGCGTGCTGGAAAGTATAATCCTCACATTTCAGACACATTTGGACATCCTAATTTAAAATATCGTGGAAAAATAGCATACTTGTGGGTTGTTCCTTGCCATATTTTAAATGCATCCCTGTAAAATTTATTTCTCTATTAAAATCATGGGCATAAACTTAACTTCTAAATGGAAGTAACAACAGCAACAACAATAATAAGAACAGCTAACACTGATATAACCTTGCTCTAAGCACTTTATGGTCATTCATTTAACAATCCTGTGATGGTCCTATTCCTAGCTCCATTTTACAGAGTAGAAAACAGGCCGAGGAGCATTCAGTGACTTGTTCAAGGTCACACGGCTGATTGTAGCAGAGTCATTGCTTGAAACCAGGGGTCTTGACTCCACATACTATGTTCTTACCCACTGCATCAATCTGCCCAGGAGGTGTTAGCCATTACCTAGCTTTAATCCTTTCCTTTCCAATATCTTTTGTCATTGTCATATTGCAGCAGATAAAAAGCTGGATTGTGAGTGTAGTGGGTTGAACAGTGGCCTCAAAAAAGATATGTCTAAGTCCTAGGGAAAGCAGCAGCATCAGATACAAGATGGCGGCCAGCAGGAGGCTGATGAAGGAGCTTGAAGAAATCCACAAATGTGGAATGAAAAACCATAACATCCAGGTTGATGAAGCTAATTTATTGACTTGGCAAGGGCTTATTGTTCCTGACAACCCTCCATATGATAAGGGGCCTTCAGAATCGAAATCAACTTTCCAGCAGAGTACCCATTCAAACCACTGAAGATCACATTTAAAACAAAGACCTATCACCCGAATATCAATGAGGGGCAGGTCTGTCTGCCAGTAATTAGTGCTGAAAAACTGGAAGCCGGCAACCAAAACCGACCAAGTAATCCAGTCCCTCATAGCACTGGTGAACGACTCCCAGCCCAAGCACCCACTTCGGGCTGAGCTAGCTGAAGAATACTCTAAAGACCGTAAAAAATTTCTGTAAGAACGCTGAAGAGTTTACAAGGAAATACAGGGAGAAGCAACCTGTGGACTAAACTCTGCCGTGACCGATTCCAACGAGTGTGAGCGGAGACCCCGAGCAACGCACTCAGACACCCCGAAAAGCAGGACTCTGTGGAAAATTGACACGTGCCACCGCCTGGCGTTTGCTTGTGGCAGTTACTAACTTTGTACAGTTTTCTTAATCAAAAGTGGTCTAGGTAATCTGTAAAGAAAGAATTAAAAATTTAAGATGTTTAAAAAAAAAAAAGATATGTCTAAGTCCTTACCCCCTGAATCTGTGAATGTGACCTTATTTGGAAAAAGAGTCTTTGCAGATATAATTAAAGTTATAGATCTTGAGATGAGATCTTCCCGGATTTAGGGCAGCCCTAAATCCAAAGACAAGTGTCCTCATAAGAGGAAGACAGACAGAGATTTGAGACACAGAGACAAGGGGGAGAAGGTAATGCGAAGTCAGAGGCAAAGACTGAGTGATGTGTCTACAAGCCAAGGAATGCCAAGGGTTACTGGCAGCCAACAGAAGCTAAGAGAAAGGCAAGGAATGTATTCTCCCTCCGAGCCTCCAGAAGGAATCAACCCTGCATACACCTTGATTTCGGACTTCTGGTTCCCACAGCTGTGAGAGAATAAATTTCTGCTGTGAAATTTAGCCACCTAGTTAGTGGTAATTTATTACAGCAGCCCCAGGAAGCTAATACAGTGAGTCTTGTGCCCAAAAACCCTGAATAGAAATCACATCCTCACTTTATAGTCAGGGAAACTGAGGTTCAAAATGAGGAATTCATTAATATGCTGTCACTCACACAACAGGTTTGTGGTAGAGCCAAGCCAGGCTCTCAGCTCCATGCTGGTCTCCCAATTCCTGGGCCAGCATCCTCTTGTTAACCCACCTCTTCCAGAGACAGAAGTATATATGCACTTTGGAACCTGACCACCTACGTTGGTGTCCTTGTTCTGCCATTTGCTAGCTATGTGCCTCTGTGTTCTCATCTGCAAAATGAGAATGGAAATGACAACTACCTCACTATGTTATTTTGGGGAACAAGGGAGTCAATATATGTGACTGGTATGCAGTAGCTCCCAATAAATATGAGTTATTACTATTATGTTATTCTAATACCTATTTAGCTATTGATAAAGGGCAAATTATAAAATCAAGAATATGGGAGTGCCTAGGGGGAAAAAAAAAACCTGATAGACACATTAGCAGGGTTTATCATTATGTGTGGAAATTTGTGACAAAACTTATTTCCCAATTTCTTATGAAGGTGTTAGACATCAAAAGGTAATGTCCATCATCCTTGACTTACACCTCTCCAACAGTCTTTATTGGCCCCTCTCCCAAAAAGGAGTGCCAATATGACTGACCAGTGACCAGGACATTGACTGGAATGTGGATGCTAGCAAAAGGAACACAGCCATGCCCCACATCCTCTTTTCCACTTGTGCACCCCCAAAAGAGCAAGCGGCCCCACACCTCCCATCTGCTTCCTGCTCTCCCACGATGACCACTCCTGAAAACACAGCCTTCTTAGGCAGTTCTGCCATCCACCCAACAGTTCTGACATCCACACAACTTTCCAGCTATGGGGACCAGTAAAGCAGGCAGGGCCTTTCCCTGTCTGGACGGACAGGGCCCTGCCCATCTTCCTTTACCCTTTCACTTCTGGGTATCCATGTGGTAAGCACAGCAGAACCCCCTCCTCTTGCTAACCTTGATTTCCCCCTGAACATGGTGGCTACATGGAGTCAACAAGCAGCAGGCATGGCCATCTAGAGGTCTAATGGGGAGGGAACGGCAAGCTCTCTCACTAGTCAAAAAAAAATCCCTGCATGGAGGGATACTGAGCCTATCCTTGGGGATTAATAAAGCCATACCATGTTTCTCTTTTGACTGCTGGGCTGTAGGTATATATCCCTTTTTGGTCAGACCCTGGATAGAGGCAGAAAGAACAGTAGCATTCAGACACCAAAACCCCACCCAAACTCCTAACAACTTCGTATTACCTTCTGGTGGAAGTGTACAATAAGCTCAATTTTTTTCAAATAATGTTCATTATAAAGTGTACTCCAGTGTATTGAACTTCCTATTAGTCATCTGAAAGATAATGCACATTTGAAGAATACCAAGAAAATGAAACACTTGGGGAAATTAAAGCCATTTCTCCCCCAAATCAAATAACCATCAATTTTTTGTAATGGTTATCCTGTTTTAATTATAGCACTGCATCTACACACACATGCACACACACAAATACACACTACACCCCTTGTCATATCTATCCCAATATAAAATCCAAGCCAGCTGCTGGAATGAAGCTATACTATTGGAATCAACAGTGTCCTTAGGAAACATAGGGCTGGGATGCTGATTTCATCACAATTCTATCTGCCTGTACTTTTTCCAGGAAGTTCAAGAACCATGAGCAGCTGTAGAAATCCAAGTCATCAGAAAAGCAAACAAAGGCAGCTCCTCTCCTGCAAAGCAAATTCCCTAAAAGGGCCTCAGCATCTGCCTTCCTCGCATAGAGGGTGAGACCTTAATCTATGGTGAATTTTTAATACTTTTCTCTTCCTTTTTGTTCCAGTCATTTGGGAAACATGATTGATCCCTTTTACTCCAGGCCAGGCACCAGACTTCCACCATCACCCATAATCATGTCAATTGCCTTTGACGTTCAAGAATTAACCAATGCCTGACACACTTTGCCCATTTCTCATTCCCCAAATATCAAAAGGAGGTCCTTTCCCATTTCCAAGACTGGGTGGGTGGCTGATAAACTCCTACAGGCCAGGAGTATTAAGATGATGCCACCACCCCTCTCACAGTAGGGTCAGGATTTTCATCCAAGTCTCTGAGATCCAAAGATGCTCATATCTTATTAACATCTTGAATTTGAAAATGTTCTCCATTCAACCTTCAGACTAAGAATGTATACCTGTCAACCAAGGTGTGGCCTAGAGGAACCTGGAGAGACAACGTCCCAGCTAAGGTAAGCAACAACTATTTAACTCCAGCTCACTGGGTTCAGGGCTACCAGACATGCCCAGTGTTGAAAAAATTCAGAAAGCCAGGTTTTACATGAATTCTCCCAGTTTTATAAGGCTGGCAACTAGTTCCCAAGGTCACACAGCCAAATTATGGCAGAGTGAGGACTAGATCCGGGCCTCCTGACTTCACAAAGCCCAAGAGGTCTTCGCTCTGTATATACTTGTGCATTTTACTCAACATCTATTTATTAAACAATTACTATATTCAGGGATATTATTTTAATAAGTAGATGGATGGATGGAGAGGCAGCCAGATATTTATTAAGGAACTAAAGAAGAAAGCAAAAGAAGGAGAAGAAAGCAAAACATAATTCCCAAGTTTACAATATACCTTTTTAAAAAACAGATACATGGGGCGGCTGGGTGGCTCAGTCAGTTAAGTGTCTGCCTTCAGCTCAGGTCATGATCCCAGAGTCCCACAGTCCCAGGATCAAGCCCAGCATCAGGCTCCCTGCTTAGCAGGGAGTCTGCTTCTCCCTTCACCCCTCACCCGGCTCATGCTCTCTCTCTCTCTCAAATAAATAAATGAAATCTTTTTTAAAAAAACCTGATATACAACATTTAACTCATAACTATCATTTTCCTCCCTACAATAACTTTATTTGCAATTGATATTGAATAGGAAATAGATCACATAGTCTGAAATCTAAAAGTAAGGCAAACACAGAAATTCGGTTTAAGCCAGAGCATCTTCCACTAAAAAAACCATGACTAAGGAAGCACTGTAGCTTGAATCCACAGGTAAAACCTCTTCTTGGATTATTTAAGAACAACCTCTTTACTCCTCTGCACTCTTGGGAGCACAGGGTATATTTCTGCAGTGTTTCTATCAGGATAGTAATTAGTATAGCTGAGAAATGCCATCAACAGCAAAAGTAAAATTAGCCTTTACTTGTAAAATGTCTCCTGGGACATGCTGGTGGTTCCTGTCTCCACCGAGCCAAGTATTGGGCTTGCTGTGTCGTCCCACAGCAAGCAAACTGCCCCATCAGCAGCACCTGAATAAAACCACCAACACATCATACTGACCACCAACATGTCTTCCTTTGCCTATTTTTTTTTTAAGATTCACCTATTTATGGAGAGAGAGAGAGAGAGCACAGGAGAGAAGGACAGAGGGAGAGAAAGAGAGAGAATCTCAGACTCCCCGTTGAGCATGGAGCCCAACGTGGGGCTAACTCTCACAACCCTAGATCATGAACTGAGCCCGAAACTAAGAGTTGGACGCTTAAACAACTGCACCACCCAGGCACCCCTTCCTTTGCCTATTTCAACCACACCTGCCACATCCTACCCACATGGTCCCATCAAATTGCACACATGACTCTTTTGCCACCGGGGTACTCCTAATTTCCCTGAAAATTTAGCTTAGACCTGCGGCATGTGTCAGCCAACATGAGCCTTTGAGACAATTTTATTCAATGTAGTGATGCAAAAGGGAAACTGGGACTCAGCGACAGGAGGTGATTTGGCCAACATCACATCCTCTTTTGCATCAAAGTGAAATCTAAGGTAATTCCTAGTCTGGAGCATTCTCTTTTCACTAAACCAAGCAATCTCCTTAGGTTTAATCTTCTTTTACTCCATACCTTGTCTCTTTATCTGGACCTTTCCTGACCAGCTCTTCCCTGGGTTTGAGGAAACCTCGCCACCCACCCACAGCTGAACTCCTCTTCTCCCTCCCCTTTCAGACTTTGTTTCACCAATAACCCTTTTTCTACTGGCCCATTCCCTGCATGGTAAGAATATGGTCAAATGTGTCACATATTGGTGAGAGGAGATTCCCCAAACTCTGCATCCCTCCAGTTACCATTTTCAAAGCCAAGCTACCTGCAGAAAAAATATAAAAAATCAACATTACCACTTCTAACCCACTGCAGCCCAGTATGTACCCTCACCACCTCCATAATGTTCTAGCAGAGGCCACAAGACAGCCAATTCCACCGAACCCACATCCCTACTTAGCATCACCACTTGGATGAATGGGGCTTTGCAACAAAACATGATCAAGAACAAACTCCTGATCTCCCCGCATACTAAGCCTGTTTGGCCTCAGCCTTCCCCAGTGGCTCAAGCCCAAAACTTGACTCCTTTTGTTTTCCCCACAAGAATGGAAGCTCCATACAGGCAGGAAATTTTGTCTATTACTTATACTCTCAGCACCTAGCCCAGCACATGGTAGAAGTTTCATATTTGTTGACTTGATCCATTTCAGCCATTCAGTCATCATCTTGCTTGACCCTCTTGGGGGACACCAATGACACCTCCAGTGGAAAATGGGTAAACACATATAAGGCCAATGGAGAGGTTTGGGTTAGAGAACTTTGTTTGAGAGATCATTCCTTTGGTACAAACTGTTAAAGTGTCATTCTAAGAGTTTTAGTTGGCCAGAGATTATGTAGCAGATTGAATCAGCAGACAAAGATTATCAAAACAGGCCAAAGTTTACAAAAATCAATCAATCAAACACCTCTTATGAGTCCTCAGGTTTCTAGCTGGTTGGATTAATGTGTGGAATTATCTAGACCTGGAAGCCATGTGACCTTTTCTGGGCAACTTGAGAATCTGCCTTTTCTGAGGGTTCAGACAACAGCTTTTACTGGGAAGTCATCCTCATCTTTTTTCTCTATTACTCCCTATAGTGATACAAAACTTTACAGTTTCTATCTCATGCTGCAGAAAATACTTCAATTCAGCCTACCAGAAAAATGTAATGTGATTCTTCCTTTTTTTTTTTTTTTTTTTTAAGCATGAGAAGTCTGGCTATGGCCCAAAATTTTCCTGAGCAGCCATCTGCAATACAACATGAACTGGCTTGGATTCAGCTAAAAGGGTCAATGCCTTGGTCAAGAAAACTCTCCCAGCCACCCCTGAGAACAGGACAACAACAACAACAACAAAACTGTTCCCAAAATTGTGATATGGTATTTCCTTGGCATATAACAATACTTACACATCTAACAATGACATTTTGGAGATGGCATCTCTCTCTCTCTCTCTCTCTCTCACACACACACACACATACACATTAATAATAGAAAAGGGATGTCAAAGAATCAAGCCAAGGAAAATTAAGCTCTTTGCAACCCAACAGATCCATAGCTTCTGCTGGGTTCATAAGCACCTTTCCCTTTTGACCTTTAGCATATTGACAGAGGAGCTCTTAAAGTCATCCTTCTGCTGTACCATGGCAGAGGACATCACAGAGCCAGGAACATATAGGAAAAATCATAGAAACAAAATACAGTTTGTCCCAATATATGCCTCTGTACCTATTAAGCACCATAATAACATCTCTTAATTCAGAAAAAATAAAAAAGTGATCTCTAAGGGCCAAATTCTCCTTCTCCTCTTTAGATAGAAGTGCAATACTTGGGCCACTACTTTTGCCCTACCTCCATATCTATGCTTTATGAAATAAATCTCTAGTCACCTAGTTCCTCTTGGCCATTCCCTTCATTGAGAACTTGGACCCCCTATGACCGACCCCTGCTCCCACCTACCATTTTAAATAGTTGTCCATCCTCAGGGACTATCTCTAATGCCACCTTCCCTATATAAAGTCTTCCTTCATCTCTTCCTTATCTGGGCTCCTAAATCAATTTAATTATATCTTTTAATGGCAGGAACACATTTCTTCCTTTTTTATGGGCCTTTTTTTACAGGATTTTTATGAGACAGCATTTTCTCTGCTGGACTAGGTTCTCATGGCAGGAGCTGGAATCTCCTCATTTTTCTAACCATAAAGCTTCTAAACAGAGAGCCCTGAATATTCATGGCTCTATCAGTCAAGATGCATTGGGCTATTAGTAACAAAGCCTGAACTCAAACTGGCTTATACAAATTGCAGGAAAATCGGAGATGGGGCAATCTTCAGATATGGCTCTGATTCCATTTCTCTGCCATTCTTTTAGCACTCTACTTCCCCATGTGATACCTTTGTTCTCAGATTGGTTTCCCTCATGGTTATCATCATCTATTATTTGGATATTTACTCATGTTGGCATGGTGCTAAATATTTTTTACATGAACTCCCTCATTTAATCCAATTAAACTTAAGTCCAATTAAATTTACTCCACTAGCAGTAAATTTACCCCTAAAGCAGGTACTATTATTACACTTATTTCACAAGTGGGGAAACAGTTTCAGAAAGATAAAGTTGCCTGAAGTCCCACAGTTGGAAATGGAACCCAAGTAATCCACCTCCAAAGCTGGTACTCTCAACCACTGTCAAAGACAGTCAAGCAAGACCCAAGAAGGCAGGCCCCACTAAGGCCACATTACCAGTCTGCTCACAGAAACTCTAATCAGACAGCATATCAGATACAAAGGGTAAAACTGGGGCTGCCAGATTATGATAAACAGCATTTAGGAATGTCACTCCATATCCCACAGTAAGGGCAGGAAACACCTAATAGGTATTAAGAAGGTGGTCAAGACTGGTACCAAGTTGAGACTTTCTCACTGAAGTTCATCAGAAAAACTAGATGAGATTTGGAAAGGCAATGACTTTCTCATTGTAAAGCCCAGTGGCTTAGGCCTCTGAGTTGTGTAATGCAGAGTCCACACCTATCCTAAGATCACCTTGTGTACACACGGCTGACCACTCCATACTCCAATCAGGGCTGACTAACTGGAGACCAAATTTGGAGTTAGTCTGGCTGGGCTCAACTCCGGCTCTGCCACTTACTAACTGTAACCTTGGACAAGTTATCTCTCTTTTAGCCCTGCCTTACTCACAAATGAAATAGTGATAGTTTTTTAACAATTTTATTTATTTATTTGTCAGAGAGACAGAGAGACAGAGCACAAGCAGGGGGAGTGGCAGGCTCCTGCTGAGCAAGATGCCCAAGGCAGGACTCGATCCCAGGACCCTAGTATCATGACCTGAACCAAAGGCAGACACTTAACCCACTGAGCCACCCAGGCATCCTGAAATAGTGATATTATTAACAGTACCTACTTCACAGGGTCATCATGAGGATTAAATGAGATACCATATGTGAGCCCATCAGCACAGTGTTTGAAATATCATTATTTCATTTAGGGTATACGTAGGAAGTGCTTTACGAGCTATACTGATCATTTTTATTCTTATCAAGGGAACATATTGTAGTCAGGTGGGTGTGCTAGATGGGAAAGTGATTCACAGACTCACATGCTTGCCTGAGAAAGGCAGGAGCCCAGGCTTTCTCCAACTCCCCCTCCCCAACCCCTTCCAGAAGCCCTACACTATCTGGGTGTTGGAAAGATGCTGTGCCCACTCTCCTGGACTCTGGCTAGGCTTCTATAGAAGAGAGAAAGCTCACATCAAGGGCTCTTCTCAGAAAGAGAATTGAGCAAGTTCTTCCTTCCCAAATTTCATGCTCACGTAAAGTTCCAAGATAGAGTGAACTATCAAGGTACATCACTGCTATTCCTTAGTTATGATCTACATAGAAAAAAAAATGGGTCTCTAATGATTTTCACAAGGTAGTAAGGGTATCTTACACCCTACAGTCTTCTTCAGCCCTTAGTCTTACGGGGAGCACAGTAGGTACCCAATTACCCTTACTTGGTAACTTCCAAAACTCTTTTTCTCCTTGCACTATCACAAATGCCTACAGCATAACTTAGTTTGCAGTGTTCAATTTTACTTATAATCACACAAAAAAAAAGTGAAATAGAATTATCTGCAGTGAAGTGGAAATTTTGGCACCCCAAGACAAACATAATGAACCAAAAGTCCTTAATGAAAATGTAAACATATACTTCAGTATGACACCCAACACCAGGCAAACTCTTCCAGCATAACTTATTCCTGAGTGTGGACTAAAATTTGTCACCTCTAGGATATTGTACTTGAATATGTTTAGTGAATGTGGTGCTGTCCATCTATCTGTTTCCACCCTACCAATGTACACACCCTTTAACTATCATCAAAATCCTGGCACATGTCCCCTACTTCTCAGCAAAAATTGAAGAGCAGTGAGCTGAAGACATGTCTCACATTACCAAGAGCTCATTCATTTCATTAACGACCAGGAACTACTTACTCCTAATACATGTGCAATATATAATATTAAGTGGCAATATCTAGACAGAGGTTTTACCTAAATGTCCTCAGATGCCCTTGGGGTTAGAGTGGGGATAAGGAAGTGAAATGCTGTGCACAATTCAGGTTATACACATTTTTCTACAGAAGATGTAAAAGTTTTCATTGGCTTCTAAAAGGGTACGTGGCTCCCCAAAGTTAAAAACAACAAACAGAATTTTAAAAAATTTGAGAAAGCAAACTTTATTATTTGCCACATTTCTAAATTTGAGCAATTTCTAAATTTGGTCATCATGTGCACTGTCTAACTCTCCATCTCATATATTTACTTATTTCTCTGGTTCCAAAATTCTTTGAGAACTTTTATATTACTTCACATGGATATTTCAGAAATCTCACCCAAGGGACGAATCAGTGAATTTTCATTTTTTTTCAACTCCTTTTTAGATAATATATGCTCAGGAGACAATACTTTTTAGAACTCAAGCTAACTGTTATAACTTAAAATAGAAGATGCCAGATTATAACACGCCTAGTTCTAAAAGTTTATAACTGGCATCATAGTCTCATCCACTTTGGAGACCCAATTCTCCAATAAGACTAAAGGAGCTTATGAAAAGTGGAGAATTTTAAGACTAAAGGAGTTTGTGAAAAGCGGAGAATTTTTTAAAGTTCCATAAAGGATGTGATCTGACATTATATAAAGAAATTACATGGGTCCACTAAGATAATACAGCATGAATTGATCCTGGTGTCAGTTAATACCACTTATAGAATTTCTCCAATGGGCATAATCAGAGGTAAGGACTGACAACGTGGGTGTGAAGGTCAGGAGATCCCAAAAGGCTACTGGCGTTGCTGTTGAAACAGCTGTCTACAGATAGAGGTGATAGTAGTTAACTTTCTTTGGTTGTGGTCTTTTTTTTTTTTTAAACAATTTTTATTTATTTATTTTTTAAAGATTTTATTTATTTATTCATGAGAGACAGAGAGAGAGAGAGAGGCAGAGGGAGAAGCAGGCTCCCCACCGAGCAGGGAGCCCGATGCGGGACTCGATCCCAGGACTCTGGGATCATGACCCGAGCCGAAGGCAGACGCTCAAACATCTGAGCCACCCAGGCGCCCTGGTTGTGGTCTTCTTAAAAACTGAAATAAGGTAAGCTCCCATTTATGTGTTGCACAAAGGTATTTCCCAGTAAGGGCTGTCCTTTCCTCCTTACCACCTGATCCTCGTGCTTCCTCCTTGGAGAATCTGCCATCATGCCCCTTTCTCAGAAAGAGGGCTTTCCATAGCTCTGCTGAGAGAAAGACTGTGGTTCTCATGACTCCCTTGGGCACAGCTGATTGGACCTAGCACTCTCTCTCTCTAAAAAAAAACAACCTGGGCCAATCAGATTTTTGGTTCTCTGAATTTGAAATTGAAACCAAGCAACTCTAGGCAGTATCTATTAAGCACCTGAATGGAGAAGATGCTTTCCTTGAGTGGCCACTTTTTCATAAGCAGCATATAAAAACAGATATCAAGAAAGAAAGTAAGAGAGACGTGAGATAAAAATAAGAGCAACTGACTTTGTCCTTTTATTCCTGATTATTTTCCAACTAACTTTATTCCAACCCCCCAGGACACCTGGCTGCCCTATCTACACTTAGGGTCTGGAAAAGAACTCGTGTATGTTCCTAGTAAATGCCTTTCTTTTCCCCTTCAACATGTTTGAATGGGCCTCTACTACTTGCAACTACATTTCCCTTAAATAAGTGGTGACTGAAGCAATTAGTAAAAAAAAAAAAAAAAAATGAGCTGGATTCTCAAAGAAGACAAAGAAGAGGTTTCATAGGGGAAAGGTGCTGGGAGAAGTGGAAACCAGGAATGCTGGGTCCCAAGAAGGGAAGATCTGACTTTAAGACACAAGACCGAGAACAATCCAAAGACAAATTCTGAATACGTGTGACCACTCCCGTGAAACCACCTGGTCAGAAACCACCTGAATAGGATCCAGTTGAGGGGACTTCTGGGTCAGGAAGCTGTCCATGTACCTTGAAATTCCTGTAGATAGAGGCAAGTTCAGGAAAAATTCTAACTGGATGAATGAGACCATCCTCACTAGAGTACAATAATCCATAATAAAGAACTTCCCCATTCCTGAAGCCCTGCCTTTATGGATCCAGTGAATTTGACAAAATCATAACCACCTGAGCAGATCTGCCAGACCTTCAATGAGCATTCTGAGAGATAATCTCTCTCATTCTTCTACCACCTGCAGTTTTAATTTTCCGGCCAGTCCCTGGAGTTGCTTCCTCCCATCCATCTGGGTGGGTTTCCAAGATAGGAGTTTTCCTCTGGCATTCTCCTCTGCACGTGTAATTGACAAGCATGCATTTGCTCCTTCCTACTTGCCCTCTCTCCTCTGTTGCTCTTGACAACATGCTCCCTTCCTTGTTCTGGCTTTCTGTCCTTCCTGTGTAACTTCTTGACAGCATCCTTAAGATACTGGCAAGCAGCACATTCCTACTTCCACTCTATATTAGGGCTTCCATTTCCACACCAAATTCCCCGGTTTTCAAGCAAATCTGTTGTTTTTCCCTTTAAGACAATAGAAAGAACACACTTTTGAAGCTAAGCATACCTCAGATTCAAATTCCAGCTCTACCTAAGGGTGAGACCTCTGGCAGTCCATTTAATCTCTCTGTCTTGTTTCTCATCTATAAAATGGGGATACCACATGTTTTGCAGGGCTGTTGAGCTCACATGGAAAGCAACTAGTAAATTCCTGGCACATAGTAGGAGCTCAAAAATGCTTATTCTCTCTTCCTTTCCTTCTCAAGATCAATGTCAGACATAGTCAAAAAACACCATAAAAAGCCAGTAAAGGTATAAAGAAATGATGGTTTAAAATATAGGTTTCAGGGTGCCTGAGTGGCTCAGTCGGTTAAAGTGTCCAACTCTTGATTTCAGCTCAGGTCATGATCTGGGGGTTGTGAGATCAAGCCCTGTGTCAGTCTCTGCACTGGGCGTGGAGTCTGCTTAAGATTCTCTTTCTCCCTCTTCTTCTGTCCCTCCAACCTTCACCTTCTCTCTCTCTAAAAAAAAAAAAAAAGAGAGAGAGAGACAGATTTCATTTCCTTAAAGGGTTGTCTATTTCCTTAAAAGATTAATCTCTTATTTACCAAATGTCTGCCTCTAAAAGAATCAAGGTATTCGTGGTTACTAGTCCAGGTCAATATTTTTTAAAAAAAGATAAAAGAAGAGATATCATTCACAATTAATTCTTTCCCACACAATGTTGAATCAGGTTTTACCTTTTATATGAATATTTTTGCATAAATACATACATTTTGATCATCACTTCACAAAGTTAAAGAATTGAGTGTAGGCAAAGTATTAAGAATAATGAAGATATAGTAATCATCCAATTAACTCAGGGTTTCTCATCATTGTTGCTATTGACATTCTTGGCCAGATAATGTAGAGCTCAATTCTATGCACTTTGGACTGTTTAGCAATCAATATCCCTAGCCTCTACCCACTGGATGTCACTCCTCTACCCACTGGATGTCACCCCTTCCAGTAGTGACAACCAAAAATGTCTCCAGACATTGCCAAATGTCCCTTGGGAGGTAAATTGCCCTCAACTGAGAACAAGTAAGTTAACTTGAGCAGTGTACATAGCCAAAACAGACAGTACAAGCCCAGCCATGGGTTTATAAGACAGGAAGTAGCTGTACTTTTTCTCTCCAAAATGTTCCCACTGAAAGCAAAATGGCTGCACATCACTTCCAAGATACAATCAAATGCTGGCCTCACAGAGAAACCAAGAAGAAATTGCATGTGCCAGAATTCTGTTTGTCAAGCTACCCTAGCTCTTGGCTACATGCCTACACTCTGCCTAAAACCTACTTCCCAAACTTTTGAAAATGCTTTCCACAGCTTTCAGAACCTGACCTTTAGAGCAGCTTTGTGTGTGTGTGTGTGTGTGTGTGTGTGTGTGTGTGTGTGTGTGTGTGTGTGTGTGAAACAGATTTACAATTTTCTATGTTCTTGCAAAGCCAAAACCACTTATTGAGTCCAAATGCCAACTGGGGGTGGTGGGAATTTGCGCACAGATGTCAGTGGACTCCAAAACAAACAACACAAGAGCTCCACCTGCAACTAATTATAGAAACTGAAATTGCACTCTGGCCAGAGAAGGCTAGGTTCAGAACCCACCCCATCTGCTTTGGCCGATAAAATCACTCTGTTACTTTTCTCCTGTCAACATAGACTTGCTTCTCAAAATCCTCGGAGGATGTTGTCTGTAGAGAATTTTATCAGGCAGTGAATGTTTTGAGGGTGACCACTCCCTCTGCCTTCCCCCTTTAGAGCTTGGTTTCAAAAAGTGCCTTGGCACAAGTGAGACTAAAATAATCTATCCATTGAAATAGTCCAAAATGTTTTCTTTAGTTGCTTGTGTGCTGTTGCTATCCCATCGCCAAAATAAAGTGATACAGAGAGAAAATGGAAGATGGAAATCATTTAGCTCTCCCAAGTTCCAGCACACAGGAATGTTTATATTCCTCCCCCCCATTAGCCAAGTCTTTCATAAAATAAAACCTGGGAATAAAAATCTGTAAGGCTACTAATGCAGTGCACATGGCTGATCCAAGGGCTGACTGCAAGAGATTACTGAGGCAAAAACCAGCTGACATTTGTGACAAAGATGTGTGTAGTTCACTTCAAATCATTCTCCTACATTCTAGCAAACAAAGAAATCAACTGTTGGCTCTGAGCCATCTCATCTATCTTCAGAACCAAAGGAAGTTTTCACCTACCCATGAAAGCCATTTAAAATTGTGGTTTCAGTCTAAGTAGGTCATTGCCTAAGTCTGGACCAAAGTTTTTCCACCTTTCTGGAAATGTAGACAAAAGCTACAGTTCTCGGAAGAGCTGAGGAAGACTATTTCAAGATGAGGAAGGTGAACTTTTGTTGTTCTTGTCTTCTAAAATTCAGGACATGTCCTTCTAAATTTCAGATTATGCTGTGGTGCTAAACTGGTTTATATTATACAGTTCTAAATCTGTGTGCCTATGCAACATTGGGGAAGACATAAACACTCATACTTTTTAAATAAGAGTTAAAATGAAAAAAAGTTATATACCTATATGACATTTGATTGACTTCTTAATTTCTCAGGTCTCTTTTTTTTAGATTATCTATTTACTTGAGAGAGAAAGAACACAGTGGGGGAGGGGCGGAGGGAGTGAATCTCAAGCTGACTCCCCACTGAGCGAGGAGCCCAACACAGGGCTCAATCCCACGTCCCTGAAATCATGACCTGAGCAGAAATCAAGAATCAGACACTTAATCGACTGAGTTACCCAGGCACCCCTCAGTCTCTTAATATGACTTAGGAACCCTTAAGATATTTGAAGAAAGAGGGTGACTAAGGACAGCTCAAGTCAGTACAATGAACATGTTTTTGTCCTACAGCAACGCTTTGTCCTTCATCTCACTTCCTAGAAAGAACTGCCCCTCTCCCAATGCCTGCAGTCTAAAGGGCTCACACGTCACAGTAACCCCTTCTCACATATCTATCCCTTGCCCCAGCCACATACACTCAGCCTTTCTGCAATTTCATTACAGGAATTAATAAATCCCCCTTTTTCACCTACACAGGCTTTGAGGAGCTTTTGTCACTACTTTGGAGTGTTGCCCAATACAATTGGTAAGTAGGTTTCTTCATTCTAATGTGTAAGGTCCTTTAAGATCTCACTTCACCTCACTGAAATGCATCTATTTTTCTGCTTATCATGACTGATAATCATTATGAATAATAGTGATCAATAATTTTTTGTTGTATCAGTTAGGAAGATATTGAGCTGCTAGTAATACACCACCCAACCAACAGGGACTTAAACCACTAGTGGTTATTTTCTCACATGACTAGAGGTCTGGAGGCCAGCCACTGTGTGTGCTGCTGCAAGTGCTCAGAGATGGCAGGACAGAGTTTCTGTGTTTGGCGTGGCTTTCTTTCATGGTTACTACACAGCTGACATAGCTCCAGACAACAAATCAACACTTAAGATAGGAAGAAGGGGGAAGGAGCATTGCTGGTGACGTTTACTCTTTTTATCAGGAAAACAAAAGCTTTCCCAGAATCTCCCACTTGGGTTTCATTGGCCAGTTACATGAGACACAAAGGGAAAAGCCTGATGCTGAGCCATTAAACAGGCATCACTAGGATACTCTGGAAGGCCCAGCCACTGAAGGAACCTTTGACCACACTGATAGTGCTCATCTACCTTCACAGTTCTCAAACTTTAATATCTTGCTTCCAGAGCTATTCCTGAAGCAGTCTTTTCCAAAGTGTGGCCTTTATTCCCTTAGTTCTAAGAATATTTATAGTTTGTGACAAATAAGATTATTTAAATTATATATATTAAGCAATATACATAATAATAACATGTGTTAACATATATAACAGAATATATATATATATATGAATGACTTGGCAGGGAGTATATTCCCCTGACCCTACTGACTTTGGGCTTGGCCATGTAACATGCTTTAGGCAATACAATGTGAGTTGACTTGATATAAGCAGAAGCTTTAAAAGTATCTGTGTGGCAGACCTGTACCTCTGAAACAAATAATACATTATATGTTAAAAAAAAAAAAGAAGATAGTAGGAAGGGAAAAATGAAGGGGGAGAACGGAGGGGGAGACGAACCATGAGAGACTATGACTCTGACAAACAAACTGAGGGTTCTAGAGGGGAGGGGGGTGGGGGGAGGGGTTAGCCTGGTGATGGGTATTAAAGAGGGCCTGTATTGAATGGCGCACTGGGTGTTATACACAAACAATGAATCATGGAACACCACATCAAAAACTAATGATGTGGGCACCTGGGTGGCTCAGTTGGTTAGGCGACTGCCTTCGGCTCAGGTCATGATCCTGGAGTCCCGGGATCGAGTCCCACATCGGGCTCCCTGCTCAGCAGGGAGTCTGCTTCTCCCTCTGACCCTCTTCCCTCTCTCGTGCTCTCTATCTCTCATTCTCTCTCTCTAATAAATAAATAAAATCTTTAAAAAAAACTAATGATGTGATGTATGATGATTAACATAACATAATAAAATAAAATCGAAAGTGTCTGTGTGGTTTGGTTGGACTCTTGGCATCTATGATCCACCATAAGATGAATTCCTGAATACATCTGTCCCAGGGAGAATGTGGACACATGTAGAACATATTTGAAGCCAACTTTCAGCCTAAAGTCCAGCCCTGCCCAACTAAGTTGTACCCAACCTGCAGATACATGAGGGAGAGGTAAATGCGTATCTTTTTAAGCCAATAGGTTTTGGAATGCCTTGTTATACAGCATTACTGCAGCAATAGCTGCTCAATATATAGATGCTTGGTTTAAGATAAAGTTTCATGGTCTTTGCTGAAGCTAAGGAAACTTAATAATTTTTTTTCCTTTTTTAAAAATTTATTGGGGGGGGCTGTGGGGCAGAGAAAGAATCTCAAGCAGACTCCCCACTGAGCATGGAGCCTGATGCGTGGTTCAATCTCACAACTCCGAGATCAGGATGTAAGCCGAAATCGAGAGTCAGACATTCAACTGCTCAACCGAGCCACCCAGGTGCCCCCTTAATAAATTTTTTTTTAACTGCAGGAGTTAGAGCATTTCATTTCACACGCTAATATATTGTATGAGTTTGTTAGGGCTGCCATAACAAAGTATCACAAACTGGGTGGCTTAAACAACAGAAATTTATTGTCTCACAGTTCTGGAGGCCAGAAGATCAAGGTCAAGGTGTCACCAGGGTTGCTTCCTTCTGAGGACTGTGAGTGACGAATCCAGGCTTCTTTCCTTGGATTGTAGACAGTCATCTTCTCCCTTCCTCTTCACATGGTCTTCCCTCTGTACATGTTTATGTCTGTGTCCAAATTTCCCCTTTTGGTAAGGACATCAGACATTGGGTTAGCAACCACCCAAATGACCTCATTTTAACTTGATTACCTCTAAAAAGAACTTATCTCCAAATAAAATCATATTCTGAGTTACAGGGGATTAAGATTCCAACATATCTTTTGGGGGGGAACATAACTCAATCCATAACAGATGCATTATGAATCTCCAGGATAGGACTATCTAGTATGTCATGTCTCAAGTTTATTTGGCTGGAAAATCCCATCTGGAAAGTATTGTTTCCCTGGATTCGCTTTGGAAAACTGGCTTTGAGGGATCCATGGATCTCAGATTCAGAGTAGCAGAAGGAATGGGGTCTGAAGAAGGTACAGGAATAAAACAGGTCTATCTAAGCAGTGAATATAAGTCCCATCAGCAAACTGGATGGATCTGAACACTCCAAGGCTGAGCCCTTGATTTCACAAACACCCAGTACTCAAGGTACTGCAGCTGCATTTAATAGTTAGTGGACACCCCTTCACAGTGGCTACCTCGCCACCTTCCCAACAGGAGATAGGATGAATTCTACATCACCCACTTCCAACTGGTACAGCTCTTCATATCTGGACACTCCCACTGACATGAGTATTTTAGAACAGAGTTTAGAATAGAACAGACCCCTGTTGAAATGGCCCTAGAGTTTAATCAAATAAAACAAAAAACAATGATAAAAGAAACATGGAAAACATGACCCATCTTGACCTGTTCAAGTTACAGGCTCAAAATGAGAACCAATAAATACATTGAAACTAGTTAAAAAAATCATCAAAAATCCATACTAATATTGATTTAGAGTAAATGATTTCCTATTGTGTTAAGCCAGAAATAGAAATGATCACATAACCATAGCTTCAAAGCCATAAAACTCCCCAGGCAGGTTTACTTACACTTCTTAAGTTATGTTTCCCAGTGACCTTGTCCCACTTCTGCATGCACAAGATGGGTAAATATTAGATCGAGTACAATCTCCCAGCGTGTGATGCTATTTATATTCATGCAGATCCTTGGCTAGCCATGCACAAGTTTGGAAAATGTCTCAAAACTGCTTAATACACATCTAATTTGGAAAAAGTAATCTATTAGAAATATAAAATTAATAATTACCAAAAAATCCAGGAATATGAAAAGTCAATAACTTATATGCATCAAACTGCAAGACATAAAAGTCCTTAGGAACTTTCTGAAAACTTCTTCTCTATCATGTTTTCCCTCTCTGATCTCTATCATGCAGGTAAATAGAATGGAGCTGCAAAGAAAAGACAATCATATAAACTTTTAGAGAAAATTAGGTCACTTTACTTTCCAGTAGTTGCATTCTCCTGCCCCCAATATCCACCCCAACTCCATAGGCTATTACAAATAATAAGGGGCTGCCTCAAGTGGCAGCCAAACATCCACTCCAAATCTTTTCTACTCACCTCTCCCCAAGTCAGTCTACAAGTGTGACATTGAGAGCATGGGCTATGGGTTCACACCATTTCAAAGAACTAGCTGTCTATAATACTCCACCACCCTCTTCTTCCATTCAAGAAAGTACATCATGAAGTAAAAAGCACAAGTGATAACATAAGGGTAACTGTGCATCCATGCACTCCAGTGATTCCTAATGTCAATATTGCAACTCTTAGGGGTCCCAAATGTATTCCTATTCATGTAGATCTATGTGGCTGAGAAGTACCACCTTGAAAATAGCATCTGGGGTGGAATATCCACCAGGAACCCAAGTATCTACTCTTTGCACGCAAGAAATTTGGTCACAGACCCCTACCCATTGCCTCCAAGGTTCCAAATAGTCCTGCACTTCCTATAACACAGGAAGGAAGGATGTTCAACATCCTCCCTTAGATCTGGAGTTGGGTTCAGTTCCCCTGGACAGAATCACTAGAACTTCAAAATACACTGCAAAAGAATTGATGAGTGGTTGCCCTCTTCAACAATGCACATAAGGGTGAAAGGTTTGTATTAGTGAGCATTAAATACACAGAACCATGAATTTCATATACAACAGCACTCGAGCTTCCTAACCTCCACCCTATGATAGACCTGCTTCCCATTTGTATTCACATAGAATAGTTCGAATTGTTTTAGATCACCTGAATTTAGGTTAGTGAACTTCTAATTATCCAAATACGCACTGGTAGAACTACATTTGTAGATGCAGTCTCTGGTTGTTATGCATAAGAAACCACAGTCAAATGTCCCTCATCTCCTTTATGTTCTTTTCTTCCATATAGAAAAATTTTCCATGATTTTTTCCTCTAAAGGGAAATTATAGTCAGTTATGGTAAATGGTAGAAACTCTAAACAGCACAAAAAACCAGTTCTGGGAAAATGAAATAAATTCCTAATTAAGAATAAAAATCCCAATTAAACTAAATCACATTCTTTTTTTTTTAAAGATTTTATTTATTTGACAGAGAGAGATAGCAAGAGCAGGAACACAAGCAGGGGGAGTGGGAGAGGGAGAAGCAGGCCTCCCACTGAGCAGGGAGCCCGATGTGGGGCTCGATCCCAAGACCCTGGGATCATGACCCGAGCCGAAGGCAGACACTTAACAACTGAGCCACCCAGGCACCCCACTAAATCACATTCTTTTTTTTTTTTTAAGATTTTTATTTATTTATTCATGGGAGACAGAGGGAGAGAGAGAGAGAGAGAGAGAGAAGCAGAGGGAGAAGCAGGCTCCCAAGGAGTAGGGAGCCCGATACGGGACTCGATCCCAGCACACTGGGATCATGACCTGAGCCGAAGGCAGAAGCTTAACCATCTGAGCCACCCAGGCGCCCCCTAAATCACATTCTTAGTCATTCTATCAGAACTAGTCATTTTTTTTTATCTAACATAATATGATCTTCCCATTAAACTAAGATTATATTCACAGCTCAGTGTTCCTATAAGGAGTTAATGAACGTAAAGTTAAGTCCTAGACATTGGCATGAACCAGACCTAAGCCGTAAAGCCCAGCTCTCTCATTAACTAGCTGTGTAAACTTGGACAAGCTGCTTATTGTCCCCACATTTATTTTTCATCTGTAAAACAAGAAAAAGTCTAGCACCTACCCAGGTGACTGATGCAAACAGTAAATAAGATAATGTATGCAAAAACCTCCAAGGACCATGCCTGGCAAATTGTAAGCCCCCAACAGATGTCTATTGGTAGCAGAAGCAGTAATAATAGAAACAGCAGCAACAGCAGGAGTCTGGATTGTTCCCCAAGCTTTATTTCATCTAGCTCCACTTTTTGACAAAAACAAAAACCCCACTGGTAAGAATTAGCTGTCTATTATACTCCATATCTTACTCTCCTTCCTGGAAAGAGGAGAGGACTATACTATACCTCCCAACCCCGTGCAGTTGTGTCATTTCCAGCCTAAGGAACTGAGGAGCCAATGTGCCATCTCCATACACCCCCTTCCTCTGGTGTAACAACTCTTGAAGCCATGTGTCAAGATGTAGAAAGCCTGAATCCTGAGTCACTGTCTGGAGGAGGGCTGCCCTAGAGAGTCACCCGACCTACTTCATACTTCCGGTGAATAAGAAGGAATCTTGATGTGTTAAGCCACTGAGATTTGATTGCTGCAGCAGGATCTACCCTATCCTGACCAACAGGTACTCATAGACCCCTAAAACAGATCCTGACATAATTCCCACAGGAGGAGAGGTGCTTCAATTTTCAAAAAATAACTTGCTTTTTGTCAATCTTTATATTCTTTACTTTGTAATACTACCTCATACTGCAAGTAAATTGACTTTTCAAACTCTGTGCTTCTTCCTCCTTTTACATTTTTAACCTAAAAAAGAAAATAATTGCATTTTACTTATATTTAATAGATTAATACTGGAGCTTTTACTGGATCACATGTCACATGGTTATAGGGCACCCATAGTACCCAAGGTAGCCTGTGATCATAGTTTTTTCCAGAGCTAGGAAGGGGTACTAGAAGCACCCTCAAGTATTCGCTTATTTCTGGCTTACAGCAACATGGAACAGTTAAGTAGAATTATGGATATTTCCTAGTTTAAACTAAACTAACCCTTACAAAATAGACAAGGGGTTTAAAATGTTTTTCCAACAGCAAGAAGGTTTTGTGTGTCCTTAAAATGTACCTCAATATATTATTTATTTTATTTTGTCAACAACCTCCATATTTAATTCTGTGTGAATGTCAGAAAAGACACATAATACATTGGCATAATAGCACATCATGTAATTTATAAGTAAATAAACACATATAAATGAGAGTCTGTGCTCAAAAAAAATTTAATGATAGCAACATAAGATAAAAGCAATTTTGGAGCTGACAGTTTAAAGAATGGCTTTCAAACTTTTTCGTCACTACTTGCATCATTCCTAAATGGCTGTAAACATTTTCCAAAACAACTAAAGAAGAAAACTGTACAGAACTAGGGAAATACACATAGCAGTAACAGGTTCACAAGGACATCATGAACCAGTAAAGTCAGGGGAAAAAAGCAGAAAGTAAAGAGCATTAATTTGATTTAGGATTGAAGAACACAACTTTCTGTTCCAACTAAAAATCACATTTCCACATCTGAAAACCAGCAAAGGTTCTGTCAGATTGTCAAAAGGATAAGGTGATTGCTTTCTACACATAGAAGCAGAATGAAGAGCAGATTCTCAGAGAGATCAAAAATCCTTCTAAAGATACTTGGACACCAAGGGGTGGTATCCAGGGAAACAGATAGGAGGGCCAGCAGATAAACCCAAGAAAGGCAGAGAGCTTCGTGAGGCCAACATCAAGACCAATTATCAAAGAATCACTAGTTCAGCCAAGTTGGAATTATCTCAAATTTCTACAGAAAGTTAAACGATACCTTGAAATTTTTCCGCCAAATGGCACAGCACTCACTACTCCCCATCTCATTGCACTTATCTCACTACTCGTAAGAGGTGAAGCTGGGATTTAAACCCAGGCATGTCGGACTCCAAAGCCCTTATGAAAACAGCAGCAGATAAATGAGCTCCACAGAATAGGTAGGATTTGGAAATGGAGACTGGCCAACCCTGAAAGGGAAGAGGCAGGGAGAGGGGTTGCTGAGAAGGCCACTAGGGAAAGGGAACAGAAAGAGCAAAGGACTGAAGGGGGAACACCCTGAGTATGTGCAGAAATTACTAAGTGGGAGTGCAGGTAGCATAGGAGATGTGCATGGAGGTGGTATGAGATAAGGCTGGAAGAGGTTGACTCAGGCCTTCCAAATAAAGGTGCCATCAGCTCAGCCAAAGAGGTAGAATTCACTCTGAAGGCAGTAAGTAATTATCGAGGGCTTTAAAGCAGAGAAATGGTATAAATGCAAGTAGACACTGGGAAAACTAATCTTGCTATAACATGAAAGATAGATCAAAAAAGAGTAAGAAGGTGCCTTGCACATAGTACATGCTTATTTAATATGAATGGATAAAGGAAAGACCAGGTTACAACTTTTTGTGTTTCTCCAACATGATATCAAACCCATTCCACCCAGTGTTATTTAATATTATTTGATTTGCTGTTTAGAGAATAAACTCCACTCATTCTAGAAAGAAATAGTTGCTGTGACTTCAAGAATAATTCAATTCACCAGTCAAATGTGGCTCTCTAAATGTTGCTGTTAAAGTGTCTACTCTTGCAAAAATTAACATTTTCCTCTTCAATGCAGAGGGAAGTACATCTGAGCTGCTGTTGTTACTGCTGAAAAAGAAAAAAAAATAACCAAGTATAAAAGTTAGGCAATAAAGAATGATTCCCTCTCTTCTGCAACAGTGTGAAAAAGTTATTGGACAATGAGATCACAAGTTATAATTTCATATTGCTTATGACCTTTTGTAGTCTCTAAGTCAAACACATACTAAACCATAGCTTTCTTGATGATGCCGAACTTTCTTCTGCACAGGTCGTGGTGCCATCTGCAAAGCATCAACTACTCAGTGAGAAGCCAAGGCTGAAAAACACTGAGATGAGTCATAACCTACCTGATTTTCTTCATGGGAAACCCTCATCTGCTCCTTGAGGACAGACATTCGGGCTGCCTCTTCTTTCCTCAAGACTCTCTCCTTTTTGAGCTCAGGACTCCAGAACGTCTTGATACTGTTCATGGAAGATCCTAACTTGCTGTCCTTGATGTCTAGTTCTTTCCGGAGGAGGTCATTCTCTCTCTGAAGTTCCTTGAGCTGGGCTTGAAGGTCTAACATTGTGCTATCCCTTACCTGCCTCAACATGGAAGGGACCTGGTGGTGGTGATGATGGGATGAGCTAGTCAGACCACCATGTTGATCCGTGTATGAAAGAACATCTGTGTGGGAAAGTCCAGCAGAAGCAATATTGGGACTACTCCCCATGGCTGTGACTCGGCCTCCATATACAGCTCGATTTGTGGCCCTTCCCAGAGTCATGGTGCCCTTTGGGTAAGTTGTCGAAGCCACTCCCTCATGATCACTCAGATACATAGGTCCAGATGTAGCATAGGCTGCATTAAGGGACTGGATATTCTCCATGGACAGTGTCTTGCCTGTTCCTCCACCTCCCCCACTGCTTGTTCTTCTGTGGCCCAAACGAGGAGACCTTGGCAAACGAGGAGATCTGGAAGGACTGCCTTCCAGATTGGTGATTGTTCTTGCACTTCCATACATTTTTCTTCTATTATGAGGTGCTACCAAAGAGAAGGACTGCTATACTAAGTTGGGGGTTATGCCAATATTTCCACTATCGGCCAGAATTTTCAATGCATTCTTTTCACAGTCTGTACCAGAAAATGACTCCAGAGGATCTGAAAAATGAGAAAAAAAGATAATCAAAAACAAACTTCTTTAGAACTCTGACTATATTTTTTTAATATATTGATAGATCAATGATGATGACAGATACAAAAACAATAGTCACACCCATATTCATTTTTTTAAAAAGTAGCCCCAAACTTTACTTACTACATGTAAACATTTTGTATATTTCCCCCACCCTGCTCCCAAATAAGCTTAAAAGTTCTCAGAGCAAAGAAGCAGCCCGTTTTTCCTCAGGGAAAATGATGCTCTGCATTTTGGTTTGTGTTAAGTAACAGTCAGGACCTCCAGAAAATTCACCACAGAATTCCTCATCATAGAGAATTTAGCTATAAAATACTCCATCCTACAGGCATGACCCCCATACACAAGTGGCTTGACAGTGACTCTGAGAAGTGTTTGCTTCCCAGGATGTCAAATAACAGTCAAGCATGTTGCTACTTCCCACTCCTGTACACATTCCAGACATCACTAATCCACCACAGTCTTCATTTCCACCAAGGTAGGAATTCTTCTCAACATAACAATCTAGATGGTTTACCAACAATCAACTCGCATTGACTCAGTAGTTTGGAACCTATTGGCCATTCTGGAGCTAGAAGAAAAAGAGGTGGTTCGACCATCAGGATTCCTATACTTCTAGCCAGATCCTAAATGCTATTACCAGAGAAAATGGTAGTCCTGTCTTTTTCTCCCTTCACACACTTCTTTCAGGCTGCTGTTTTGGGACTTTTTTTCCATTTTGGTTGACCTAAATATTTACTGCACACTAATCCACACCTGAAGGAGAAATGGTACAAGGGAACAGTAGACCATGTTAGAGCTCCTGGTCCCATATCCCCTGGAGAAAAGGAGTAGAAGCTCCCTGTCCTGGTCATTCAAGTTCAAGTACTTTGTTGCAGAATTTTATGTAGCTGGGTTACAGGGTTGTGATCATCCCTTCAATGTTAGGACTCAAATGGCCTTATTGTGGTTCATCATGGCCTCCTGCTCTTCCTCTGAGGATGTGTTTAGTGTACTTTATTTTTCTTCACCTTTAGACACTAAGACCACAGATTTTAGAGAAGGGCAAACCAGGTTTCAAATTTCCATTCACTGACTGGCTGAGTGACCTTAGGTTAGGGATAGGCATGTTACCCACATTGGCCCAAAAATATTTATACCATACTTTAGCTGGAACAATTGGGAAAGATAAGCTTTTTTTTTTTTTAAGATTTTTATTTATTTGAGAGAGAGTGCATGAGAGTGCGTAGGGTCAGAGGGAGAAGCAGACTCCCCAATGAGCAGGGAGCCCGATGCGGGACTCAATCCTGGGACTCCAAGATCATGACCTGAGCCAAAGACAGTTGCTCAACCAAATGAGCCACCCAGTGCCCCAGATAAGCTCTTTTTCAGCTAGAATTACTTGCTTTTGAGATGGAGCTTCTGAGGACTACCATATGGAAACGGCTGCCTTGGGAGTGAAGCTAAGCAAAGGAAAGCAGAGCCAAACTTTTTTTTTTTTAAGATTTTATTTATTTATTTGACACAGAGAGCGAGCACAAGCAAGGGGAGTGACAGGCAGAGGGAGAAGGAGAAGCAAACTCCCCACTGAGCAGGGAGACTGATGCGGGGCTCCATCCCAGGACTCTGTGATAATGACCTGAGCCGAAGGCAGACGCTTAACCGACTGAGCCACCCAGGCGCCCCAGAGCCAAACTTTAGATAGTATGAAATCAAACTAAGTGACATCACTTGATACCCTGGATTCAGCAGTCATTGAAGGTACATCTACCCCAGGCCAGTTTAGTTACACATGCCAGGTAGACTGACTGAATTAATGGCTCCAATTCTTTACTCCTTCCTGCATCTATATCCTTGGCAGTACCCTCCCAATCTGACTCTGAGTTCACTCATATGATTTGTTCTGGCCAATAAGGTGGTAGCATATGTGAAGGAAGCAGAGGCCTGACGTAGCACTTGTGTTATCTACTTTCTTGCTCTTTTTCCTCTGCAATAGTAATTAGAATATGCCCAGTCTAGCTTGCTGTTAGATGAGATATATGAAATAGAGTCAAGGTGTCCTAGTCAACAGCCAACCAACCGCAAGACATTTGAGCAAGCCCAGTCAAGATCAGCAGAGCTGCCTAGCCAACCAGCAGCTGATCACAGATGCATGAGTTGAGTCCAGCTGACATCCAATGAGCCCCATACACTAGTGGACGAAACAAATACTTCTTACTATGTCACTAATGTTTTGCAGCTGGATGTTCTGCAGTGTTGCTGCAGCAACAGACAAGAGATATATTCACTCACAAGTTTTTTTTCATTACATTCAATTCTAGTTGGGGTATCTGTGATTTATACCCTAAAGAGTCCTCATATATGGTGTGAAGAAATATTTTCCATTAAAGCTCCTCCTTTCCCTAAAGAGTCCCAACAAAGAATTATACTCCTGTTTCTAACTAAGGAACTTAGTTTCAAATGTTTATGTTACTCAGAGCTTCATTTTATTTTACTTGAAAATATACAAAAATCATTTTGTATTCAAGATTTTTGCATGATAATCTGTTCTCTAGAAAAGGCAAATCAACAGTTCCAACAATAGGATTCAGTTACATAAATGATGAGAGAGACAGACAGACCGTAGATAGAATAATGTGACCGTAACATGAATAGTTAATGAGATGGAAAGATATTCATGACACACCACTCGGGGCAGGGATGGGGATACAGACTACAAAACATTTTTATGGCTTACATTATAAAACACACATACACACACTAACTTACAGAGAAGACTGGGACAACACACATCAAAATGTTAACAGTGGCGGGATTCCAAGTGGTTTTCATTTTCTTTTATTTGTATGTGTGAAAATTTCTATAATAAAGATCTTTTATATTGTCTTTTTAGTCTCTTTCATTTATTTCTGCTCTGAAATTTATTTCTGATCTTTGTTATTTTCTTCCTTGTACTAACTTTGGGCTTAATTTATTCTTAATTTATTCTTCTTTCAAGGTGTAAAGTAGGTTGTTTATGTGAGATCTTTCTTTTTTTCTTAATATAGGTGCTCATTGCTATGAACTTAAGAAGATATATTTTTCCCTTCTATAATTCCAACAGCTAAATAAATTTGTTATTTTTTCTATGCTTAGAATCTAGGAATCTAGGTTCTGGCTGAGCCACCACTATTAGAGTTGTCTTCCTAGAAGTGATGAAATCTAACTTGTCCTTCCCTGTCTTCTCTTGTGTCTGGAGGCAGACATTTCTGAGGTCTCTAGCCAGGCTGGAAGTCCCAATCCAAATTTGATAAAACGTATACCCACACAGATTTCATCTTGGGTGATTTTACCAGCCTAGCTGGCCCAGGTGCTGGAAAATTGCAATAACCAACAAAAAGTGGATCTGATCATTTTGGAAACATACACAACACACAGATAACATACTATATACAGAGATATAGTAACTTACTTGAAACAATGTTTCCTTATTTAAAGAGCAATACATGTTGACAATGGCTCCCAGTTTCCTTGGGGTCTCTTTTTAGGGGTAGTATCAGGTTTATGTTAGTCATGGAATGGACTGAGAAACTTTACATTTTTCACATGTTCTGGAACAGTTAGCATAATAAGCAACTTCTCTATCCCTGAAACGTTTGGAAGAACACATCCATAAACTAAATGGGCTTGGTTGTTGGTTACTTTTTTATTTTTCACTATGTTTAGTGATCTATTAAGGCTTGTTACCTATTTTGTATCAATGATCATTTAAATGTTTCTTTTTTTATTTTTAAAGATTTTATTTATTTATTTGACAGAGAGAGACAAAGCAAGAGAAGGAACACAAGCAGGGGGAGTGGGAGAGGGAGAAGCAGGCTTCCCACTGAGCAGAGAGCCCGATGCGGGGCTCAATCCCAGGACCCTGGGATCATGACCTGAGCTGAAGGCAGACACTTAACGACTGAGCCACCTGGGCACCCCCATTAAAATGTTTCTTAAGCAACAGTCCATTCCATCCAGATTTTTCAGCCTTACTGGTATTGCTTTGTTTAACTTTTCCTTAAAATTTTAAAAATCTCCAGTTATGTCCCTATCTCATTCCTAATGTTTGTATTTTTGTTTCTCTTGATGACTGTATGACAAATGTTTGTCTACTTTTTTAGTGTTTTAAAGATACAGTTTTTGTTTTATTGATACATTTTACTACATTCTATCCTCCATTTCATCAGTATCTCTTTATCCTTAATAATAATCTCTACTTTCTTTGTATTTACTTTGTCTTTTTGTATTAAATGTTCATTTATCCTCAAATCATATTTTCTGATGAAGGTATGTAATATCATACACATTGTCTGCGTAT
Organism: Zalophus californianus; assembly: GCF_009762305.2. NCBI lineage: Eukaryota > Metazoa > Chordata > Mammalia > Carnivora > Otariidae > Zalophus > Zalophus californianus. Next base: position 24,610,083 of record NC_045595.1, read on the forward strand.
TCCAGGATTTTATGTATAGAACTCTTGTCATCTGTAAATAGCTTCCTATTTTTCTTTTGAATTTTTTTTCTATGCCAGGGATTATTCAGAAAGATATATTTAAATGTCAAAGTGGTTATAAGTTTTTGGTTAATTGGTTCTAATTTTGGCTAGTCATTCTAATTTTTGGCATTGGGATCATGGATATAACATATATGTTTCTAATCTTTGAAATTTGTCAGACTTTCTAATTGGCCCAAGAAATTATCAGTTTCCTTAATTGTGAAAACAACTGATGGATGATTATAGAAAATTTTTAAAATGTAGATATGCATACAGAAGAAAATGAAAACACTCCCAATCCTGGCACCGATAGGCAATATCTGTTAATAAGTTGATGTTGTTGCTTCCAATTTCTTTTAAGTGTGTGTGTAATTTTAGACAAAATTAGTTATTAAATTCTATATAAAGTCTGGTACTCTCCTTTTTCTTCAAAGTTTTATCTCAGTGTCATCTCCTTTTTTCCACTTAACATTAATGCATAAAACATCTTAATAAAACATGATTTTTAATGGCCACCATGAGTCTCCAAGACGGCCACCAATTCCTCTCCTTCCTGTACACCTTTGTCTTGCCTTCCACGAAGAGGTGGATTCTATTTCCCTTCTACCTGAATCTAGACTGGCCTTGTGACTGGTTGGACCAGCAGATGCTGCAGAAGTGACACTGTTCCAGCTCTGAGCCTAGCTTTAAAAAGGCCTAGCAGCCTTAAAAAACAGAGATTTAAGGTCCAAGCTATCTTACTGGAAAGAGAAGTCACACAGAAAGATCCCAGAAGATGAGACATGAAGAGAGTTACAAGGAGAACCAAAGCGTCCCAGCTAAGAGCCAGCACCAAGACACCAGACTGGTGAGACAGGCCTCCTAGACTGTCCAGCCCAGCTGCCATCTAAAATTAGGTGCATGAGTGACAGCCAACACCATGTGTAATAGAAGGACCACCCAATCAACCCAAAGAGTGACAGGAAATACAGGAGATCAAAATAATGACTGGTTGGGGTTTTGACCCTACTAGAACAAGAAATAAATATAATTCTATATTTATTTTTCAAACATTCAACAGAGAAGCCAGAATGTCAAGAGGAATATAGGTCCATCATCATCAGTCTATATGTCTAAGAAGTGAGGAAACAGGTGGATATTGCTTACTCCAAGAGCACACCAGACAAGAGGCATTATGTACAATTCCAGAGAACTTACTAAATCAAAGAGGAATTTCAGAGACCATCAAAATAGGTAACAATAATTTCTTTACCAGTACACATCTTCTTAACAATAAATCATCATTAGCAACCTAGGCCCAACACTTTACTTGGGAATTACTCTCTTTCTCCAGATTTACAAAGAGCAGGACGGTTTCTTGGAACAATTCTGCCCTTATAGCTAGTTGCAGCACATTGGGTGATTTTCATTTCACAGATGAGACGGGCCCAGTTGACAAGGTAAGCCAAGGCAAGTTCCCATGGCTATCATGTCCTCCTAAGCCTCATGATTCCTACTTGTTCTACTGAGTCACTCACAAACCCCCACCCCCAGCTGTGTTTAAGTCTCCTGATATATTTTTAGGTACTTGTTTTGACATTCAGGCTTTTTTGGGTTGTAGTCTCCTAATTCTCATCTATCCTGAACTTTTTTTTCTTAGTTCTGTAAAATGAATCCCTGAGAAAGTGCAAAGAGATCAACTTTTTTCCGCAATCAATAATGCAATAATGCCTCCTATTGCTCATGACTGACTTCAAGGTAACCATTTCTAAGCTTTTCCACCTACCTATAAATGCATTATAGGAAATAAGGTCAAAATTAAGATTTTACTGTTTCAAATACTATTATGAAGCCAAGATAGGCTCAATCATTGAGCTTTCTTGTAAACTCTTAAAAACACCTGCTTTCTTACATAGATGTGATGTACAATCCTAAAAAGGATAAATTATTAACTAGATTAAACTGAGCACAGAAACAGACAAATGTTGCTGAATATGACACAAAGGAAATTAATTGCATGACACCTTTCACTTCCAAAACACCTCATGAAAAAAAATTCAAAGTTTGAGGATAAGTTCCATTTAAGGCTCAAAAACATAATCAAATCAAAGACGCTATTATGGACCTGTAAGAAAACTTTCTCTAATTGCATATGGATGCATAAATAAAATATACACTCATCCACTCATTCTTTAAAAGGTTTATGGACTCTTGATCTCTAAGCTCAGGGGAAAACAAGGTGGAGAGAGCCTTGATTTGGGTCTACCTCAAGTGTCTCAGACTATCATGGTCTGGAATGGTCTATTTTAAGAAGAAAGCACTTCCTGCTATCTGCTCTAAATTAGGTTAAGTTTATTTCCACCGATCTCAGCCTCAGCCCATCACCTGAGCCCTGCTGACAGACCGTGTGAGCTGAGATCATCAGTATCTCCCAAGATTTAGCCCAAATTAAAATATCCTTTTTTTTTCTTCTCAGCATCCCTAACTTTTAAAAAAATTTGTGTCACAAAGTACAGTTAATTCTGAAATTCTTCTAGAGGAAGACACAGTGTAGAACAAATCTCAAGCAAGACGCAGCTGCCCAGGAGCCAGATGCTGCCCGCAGATGTGTTATATATGGCTAGCACAGTGTTCTTTAGAATTTTGATGTAATTGCCAACAGGGAGAGATAGAGACATTTCAAATTAAAATACAGATTGCAGCATCTCCTGAAAAATCTGAAAATCTGACAATGCCAAACCCATTTCCCCACATGACAACAACTGGTTAGAGCCAACCAGCAGCTACCCCTTCAAGAGAGAGCATGCCCCCTCCAGTTTGCCACAGTCCCCTCCATTCCTTACGGCCTTATATTCAATCTGATGCTCTCTTTTCATGCTTGATTTGCTCTCTTGTTTCCCCTTCTACTGTCACCACCCTATTGCACCAACATGAATTGCTTCAGCTCTCCCATACCTTCCCAAAGCATCTCTCCTTTCCTAATCCTCCTCCTTCTGTCTCACACATCGTAGTCTACAGTGCACTCCTGATCACAAAATAGCTCCCCTGACCCACTTAAAGCCCTTCAAAGCATCCCAGTGCTCTTTGGACAAAGACCAAAATCCTTTCCATGGCCATACAGGATTTGGCCAATGCCAACAGTTCCAGCCATTCTTGCCATTCTAATCACTGACTCTGCCTGAGTCTTCTTTCTGATGCTCAGTTGCATCAAGTCCCTTCCTGACTCAGCTTCCCCTGTGCTATTCTCTCTGCAGGGCTCATTCCTACTCATCACTTAGATCACAACATCCAATAGCATACCCTCTACAAGGTCTGTCCCATCCAAATCAGGTCTCTTGGCTATGTTCTCTCAAAGCATAATGTTTTTTTTTCATGGTATGAAAGACCCAATCAAGGCTGCAGACTCTTGGTTTGCAAAATAGGAAACCATGCAGGAGAGTAATCAATATGCACAAGGGATTCTGGAGCCTTTGGGGAGGAAAGTCACTGACACTCCACTCACAAAGCCCAAGACTCAGAGGAAGTGAGCCTGGTGGGAGGAGATGAACATGGTTACAAACAATACTACAGCTATCAGGAACAAAATAATTACTTCAAGATAAGAGGGTATCCAGGCTGGTGACTGGGACTCAAGACAAGTGACCCAGGAGTCATGGAGAAGCCTGTATGGACAAAGCATTTGGGTGAGGTGGGAAGCTCCTAGGGACCATGCCATGCTGCATGGAGCCTGTGCAGTGGGGCACAATGCTATGTACAAGGATATGACCCATGAGGAGGTCCAAGTGTTCCCGGCAGTGCTCCCCACAATCAGACACTGAGACAAGGATTTGGGTACAGGTGGTTCATTCAGAAGGTAATCCCAGGAAGCACTCTGGGGAGAATTTGGCACTAAAACATGAAAGTGAAAGAAGTCAATTTGGGGTACATTTTCGAGGAAGTTTCTGCTGTGGGAAACTGGGTTCAGTCCTGCTGAAGGAGCTCTGAGAAACAGCGTAAAGCCTGCCTCAGAGTTATACTTCCATCAGGGTAAGGTACCCACTGACCATCAGTAGACATCTGCTCCCCTGGCACTTCCAACCTGCAGTGCATGGAGGCCATGAGAAAATCCTCATGTTCCAAGTACAGTCCATGAGTGCCGAGATGTGGGTAAGACACCAATGACATCTGCTGCACCATGCATGGCACACCAGTGGCTGAGCTGGCCACTGGGAAACTGGGTTGGCCTTCCCTTGCTGAACCGTATAGTTGGGACCATAGCATCCTTCTGTCTGAGGAAGACCAGTCTCAATGGCAACACCTTGTGGCTCAAAGATGCAATCATACAGCAGAATAGTTGGACAGAAACCATCTCCGGACTTAGGTATGGGATTTATATCCATATCCCCCTCACTTTGGGGCAGTGTAATTCTGGGGTAGGGGGTCAGGGGAGAAGACAGGGAGAGGAAGAGAGAGGTAGGGAGAGCCCTGGATGACAGATCTGGAACTTCCTGCTAAGCTGGCAGGTGGGTTCCAGCATTTTTGGTTTAAGTTGGACAAATGAAATTTGGAGCAAGGTTTTTGAACAATCCATATATGATCCAAAAGCCCTTCTACACTTTATAATTCTATATGAATTTGTGTGATTATTTATTGGGGCCTCTCTGGCCTCCTATTTTAAACCCTTACCCTGTACCCCAGTGTTTTTACATTTCTTCTAACATTTGTGGGGCCCAGGGCAAGGGTACAAATAGAGGCCCAAGTACCATATATCCATACATTTTACAGTTTAAATCGAGCTAACAACCTGGTAAATAAAATATCTTCCTACCTTGACAAACATAAAATGTGGAAGGTGAAGTTTTAATTTTAAACTAAGAATTCTTGGATTCTTCAATGTTCTGGCCAAAACATGGTGGCAAGAGGCAGGCCTATCTCCAGCCAACATCCTTCTCTCCACACCCCTGGCTTAACCACACCCCAGAGGGTCTCATACACATGAATTCTGCAGCCTGCACACTAGGCTAGCTCTGTCAAACCAGCACCAGCCAACTTTTTCTATAAAATACCAGATAGTAAATATTTTAGGTTTTGTGGGCCATTAGTCTTTGTCACAACAACTCAATTCTGCATTTCAGCACAAAAGCAGCCATAGACAATCTGTAATCAGATGAGTGTGGCTATGTTCCAATAAAACTTTATTTATAGAAACAAGTGTTAGCTGGATTGGGCCCACAGGCAGTGGTTTGCTGACACCTGGTATATACTTTTACAAATAGGTGCCCCTCAGCAGCTCCAGGCCTAAGGGTATACACATCGGTAGCTTGACTTCTCCTCAGGAGGACAGACCTGGCAAAAAATCCCAAACAGACCCTGGAAGACAACTCGGAGTCATTTAGGAAGGGCGGTCTCAGGCCTGTGGGTACCCAGAGCGGACCCTAGAATGCCGGCATAGGCTTCAGGTGGGCACCTACTTTCAGCACTGCAGACTCCTCCCCCATGGGGAAGATGCAGTCAGATGAGGGCCAGAGTGGGCCCTCTAGAGCCTGAGGCCCTTTGCAGGGGCTCTTCCTGACCAGCCCTAAGAGAACACAGAGGATTCAAAACAGTTTTGAATATTTGAAAGAACATATTTAATATTATGCCATTTTCATCATATCATTGAAATCACTTCCATGACAATACAACAATTTTGTTACCATAGCCAGGAAGGTAAGACATAGTTTGTTTTTTAATAATTTTTTTAAAGATTTTATTTATTTATTTGAGAGAGAGAGAATGAGAGATAGAGAGCACGAGAGGGAAGAGGGTCAGAGGGAGAAGCAAACTCCCTGCCGAGCAGGGAGTCCGATGTGGGACTCGATCCCGGGACTCCAGGATCATGACCTGAGCAAAAGGCAGTCGCTTAACCAACTGAGCCACCCAGGCGCCCTTTTTAATAATTTTTTTAAAGATTTATTTATTTATTTGAGAGAGTACGCCCACCTGTGCAGGGGGTTGGGGAGGGGCAGAGGAAGAGAGAGAGAGAGTCCCAAGCAGACTCCATGCTGAGCATGGAGCCCAACGTGGGGCTCAATCTCACAACCCTAAGATCACAACCTGGGCCAAAACCAAGAGTGAGATGCTTAACCAACTGTGCCACCCAGGGGCCCTGATATAGTATTTTTAAAAAGGAAAGAAAGAACTCAAAATCAGATCTGATTGGAAACACATCTTTCATTTCTTGATGTGCAGCCTTAAGCAAAATAATCTCCAATCCTCACTTCTCTCAGCTGTAAATGGGGATAATAGCAGTACTTTTCAAAGTGATTTGGGAAAGATTAAGTAAGATAATAAAAGAAAAGTAATTAGCACAATGCCCAGCACACAGCTAATGCTCAAATAAAGCTAAATGTGATAAGCTCAAGATTACCAGAATAGGACACACTGATTTTGAAATTCCAAATTGTCTTAGAACTCTCTCAGTTCATGACACTTGCCTTGTCAGACAGTCCTAAGTCAAACTCAGCCTACTATTCAAAACTGCTCAAGACATCAACCATTTTTTAAAACTGGAAAGAAAAATAGCCATTTTTCCCATCATCTTCAGGGTACAATATTACACATCTGTAGATACTGAAAGTCCCAATAATAAGCCATTTCATTTTTAAATTCCACAATGATATGAATCAGGAAAAAAAAAATCAAGTTTGATGTAGCAGAGATTTTAAAAATTGCTTTCCCATCATTCTCCAAGAAGCACTTTGCAACTCAAACACATTCATCCACACATCACTACTCTCTCCTTTAGTTCCCTCAAACTCGTTTTATAATTACTGTTTTCCATGTACAGATTTAGCATGATTACATGTTCAGCTGCCTTGGCTCTATTTTATGGTAAGGTACTTAAATGAAGAGGCTGACTATATTCTATACTACAAGGTAAGGACTCTGTATAACCACGTATTAGTTAATTGCACTTTCCATTAGCCATTTCCATAGTTTTAATTTCAAACTCTGTCAATTTATTCTAAAGGATTAAATTCAAAACCTGAAACCCCTAAAAACTTTTGTTAAAGGAATAGACCACTATCTAGTACACAGCTAAATCCACAAGTTAAAAATATAGCAAAATCTCAAACAATAAACAGTAAAAATAGAAAAGCTGAGATGCTAAATCAAAATAAAAAGACAATTATGGTTAATATAATATACTGACTATAACAATATTATTCATTGCCTCATAAAGTTTCATAAATATAACAAATTAAGCTGGTTGCACTAAAGAGATAAATAAGGTTTTGAGATTCATTTTTAAAACATCTGTGCATTTTCTTTAATCTGCAAACATAAAGTGTCAATTGGCAAAGCTTTAGCTATAGTGTACTTACAAAAAAAGAATAGTCAGGAATTATTGGGTTTACACTAAAAAATTCTCCATCTGTCAACAGATGTTCCAGAGAAAGTACAAAAGGTAGAAGAAGAATAATGCTACCCCTATACCCTTAAAAACTCAATCACACAAAATTTTTCTACATTTAAAATCAACATGTAGGATTATGTCTAAATAGGCTTTTGCTAGAAAAGAAAATACACATAATCATGCACACAAGGAAAAATTTTGGCAAAGATTTTAAGCTATTCCAAAAAGAAGAAGAAGAAGAAAGGACCACCATCAATAGCAAGAGATGGGAAATGGCTTCAATGTGCACATTTTAGAGACAAGCATTCATCTATGTATTCTGCAAAGAAGAGAAAGAATGAATGCTATATCTTAATTCTGGGGTCTCTCAAAAATATGACTGATTACCATGAAGGAGTCACATGAGCCTTTAGCAAGGGCCAAGTGTAAGGTGGGGCTAAATGGTACTCAGAAATGCCTCAAAAAAACTGAAATTATAGTGAATGAGAGTCAATATCTACATTAAGTCATCAAGAAACTCTTATCTCTTAGTGCACAGATAAGGGTGAGCTTATCAGATATAAAAAATATATTAAGAGGGAAATTACAGCACATAGTTCAAATCTCTTCAACAATATTTCTAGAGAACAAATCTGTAATATGGTTTCTGACCTTCCAGGGACCCAAAGCCTTCCATTTCAAAGGGGAGCCACAGCCCCTTTATTCAGGTAACATGAGCAATAACTCTATTGTGCAAGGCTGCCAGGTGTTGTGAACACTGGAAATAGATGAGAGCCTCTCTAGGAGTATAGGGTGTGGTCTCAGATGGAGAGTCTTATGAAAGAAAGACAGAGTAGTACCAAAGAGAGAAAATCCAGCTGTTTAACCTGGGCAAGTACTGAGAAGGGGGTAGATCCACAGCTGTATATAAAGAATTTATAAATCTCATGAGAACTTAAGGTTGTTTTTATTTCAGTACTCTGAAAACAAATAATGTAAGGATACCCTTGATCATCACTGCAGCCATGCTCATTGTGTTTGAGCAACAAGCCCTATACTCAGGAATCACCATGGGTCAATGAGAAAGGAAAAAAGATGGGACTTGGGAATCTAAATGATGTGTTCTTACTCAGTGAAAGGTAAGGGAGGTCAAGTTCCTCAGCATGAATCTAAGTTTCACAGAAGTTGAATATTGTGAATATGGTGGGAGAACTAAGTCACCACCCAGTACACGGCAGCATAGAGCAGTTAACTGCCAAAGAACCCACCCAGAATAGTAAGCAGTTTTTTACATATTTATCATATTTATTTACAAGCAGTAACTTAGTTAATGTGGTTAAATTAATTTTGTCTATTTGAATTAGTAATATGAAGTGTACTTAATTTCTTTGTTTTTTAAGTTTATTTTAGTAATCTCTATACCCAACATGGGGTTCAAACCCACCACCCCAAGATCAAGAGTCGCATGCTCCACTGACTGAGCCAGCCAGGTGCCCTGAAGTATACTTAATTTCTAAATTGATTTAGGTTTTATAAAGGAGCTAAAAAACAAAAAAACTAAACTAAACAAAAAAACCTCACCTGCAATTACACTATATATTACCATTACAATCATTACACATTACAATCATTACAATACAATGATTTAAGTCAACCCTGGGGTGCTAAAAATTATTTCTTTAAAAGGAATCTCTCCGGGCCCCTGGGTGGCTCAGATGGTTAAGCAAATGCCTTCAGCTCAAGTCATGATCCCAGGATCCTGGGACTGAGCCTCAGCGTTGGGCTCCCAGCTCAGTGGGGAGCCTGCTTCTCCCTCTGCCCCCCTCCCCCTCCACACCCCACCTCCCCCCCCCCGCTCATGCACACACGCACTCTCTCTCTCTCAAAAATAAATAAAATCTTTAAAAAAAAAAAAGTATCTCATCCAACCTTGAGAAATTCTAAGTCCCGAAACCCATATTTATTATCTGTTTGAGTCCTGAATCCCACGATTATTATCTTTTTAAACCTTGAGCAAGTTAACAAACCTCTCTGAGCCTCAGTGAGTAACAATGGCCTCTAGAGTAACAATGGCTACTTCACAAAGGTGAGTCCTGATTAAATCAGAGAAAGCACAAGTGCTCAGCACAGTGCCTGAAGCTTAGTAAATACTCAGTACAACAACCCTCATCTTCATCAATATTAAAGGATGATCATCTTGTTGTTAATAACAAGTTCTTTATTCTCTATTAATTCCACATATGACTATGAAAAGCATTCGAATTCTGGGCTTATGTTCTCTTTAATCTCTACGATTGGTTCTTGAAAGACAGTAAATTGACAGAATTATTACAAATAATACTACTACTTACGTGGGTGGTTTTACATGGATTCCAGGAAGAGAACTAGACCCTTAAGCACAATATGTTTCTTCCTTATGTATAAAAGAGGAATAACAATATTAAACATGTTGCAATGGCTCTACAAAGACTGGCTGATTAAAAAGGTTGCTAAGCAATTTGCTCATGAGGGTAAAATTTTTGCCAGTGCAGCAAATTGCATCATTTGTTCAAAATATTCACTGTCCCTCTCTAGTTAGCTCATCCCCACAGTCTGTTTCCCATGAAAGAATCCTTCCTGCCCCTCCAGACATCAGGCTTGGCCATGTGACTTGTTTTGCCAAATGCAATGAGAACTGAAGTAACACATGCCATATCCAAACAGAAGTTGTTAAGAGCCATCTTATGTGCAATCCATTGGTTTCTTCTTCTTTACAGTGACACTGGCTCATCCAAGAAAATGACCACTCATTCAGCCTGAGAACCAGAATAAAGACAACGTAGGGCCGCACCACAGACAACCCACGAGAGAGAAATAAACCACTGAAATTTGGAGGTTGTTATCTCAGCATAACCTAGCAGTGTCTGATTAATACATCCAGCTCCCACAAATGCAGTACTAAAACAAAATATTTAACATTTAGGTTAAAATATAGAGCAGCATTTTCTCACTGATTTATTTCTCATTTCTTTCCTCCTTTTGCCACAATACCAATCTGGTAATGTCATTCTTTCAGGGATTAAAAAATACCTGATGTTAGGTCTCTAGATAAATGCAAATCACTTATAAATGATGTCTTTCGAGGCACAGATACACATACCATTTTAACTGCGTCTTTGTCCCTCCTGGACCCTGATTTCTTTCCTAACAAATAGCTGTTCCTAATGCTTGGACATCAAGAGAAGGCAATCACTGGAAAGGCTGGAAGGAGGATAAATCCTGCTGAGATAATATAGTTATGCAAACAGCTCAAGTGAATAGCAGGAAACATCAGTGGGTGTAGGCTGGACCTCATAACACCAATGGTCACCGCATGTGTGAGTGCCTGCCCTGGAGCACAGTCCCATGAAGTGTCCGGTCATGTCTGGCCCAAGCATGCCTCACCATAGGATGTCAAGAGAAAGGGGTCCCATGCACCTGTTATCTGTGATTCCATCTTACAATGACTGGCTCTGTGAGTTCCAGATTGTACTAAGTAATGCCACCATCTTCCCGGGAACCTTTTGCCAGACAGATGATTCGACCCTGATAGATCCTTAAAGGCAACAACCATGGCTCATTCATCTTCGTATCCCAGTGCTATTACACTTGTAATTAAAGGCAGCTCAGTGCAGAGCAGTTAAAAGCATGGGCTTTGAATCAAGAGCTCAAGATTCAAATACTAGCTTCTCCACTTCCTTGTATAACGACCTTATGAGCAGATGCTGTTAAGTGCTCTACTAATGTCCCTCTGACTTGAACATTTTCGAGTGCTCCAAAGGACTCCACACCGCCAATATCAGCATCTTTACTGAGGACTTCTTTTGAACCTTGGAAAACTACTCTGCTCTTGCAGGGTTCAAGATAGAAGTGCGAGGGAATTAATCACCCTCACAAACAACTGGAAGAGATGCTTATACACCAATGTTCACAGAAGCATTATTCACAATAGCCAAAAGATAGAAACAAATCAAATCCCCACCAATAGATGAATGGGTAAGCAAAATGTGATATATAAATACAATGGAGTATTATTCATCCTTAAGAAGGAATGAAATTCTCATTCATGCTACATCAAGGATGAGCCTTGAAAATATTTTGCTAAGTGAATTAAGTCAGACACAAAGGGAAATATTGTATGATTCCACTTGCATGAGGTACCTAGAATAGTCAAATTCGTAGAGACAGAAAGTAGAATCATGGTTGCCAAGGAGCTGGGGGCCGGAAGGAATGGGGAGTCATCATTTAATGCATGTAGAGTTTCCACTTGGGATGATGCAAAAATTCTGGAGATGGGGGTACCTGAGTGGCTCAGTCGGTTAAGCATCCAACTCTTGATTTCCGTTCAGGTCACGATTTCAGGGTTGTGAGATCCAGCCCCACATCAGGCTCCATGCTGGGTGTGGAGCCTGCTTAAGATTCTCTCTCATTCTCAATCTCTCTTTCTCCCATCTTCCCTCCCTCTCTTAAAAAAAAAAAAAATCTGGAGACGGATGGTCATAATGGTTTCACAACATTGTGAATGTACTTAATACCACAAAAGTGTACATTTAAAAGTGCTTAAAATGGTAAATGTCATGTTATATATATTTTGCCACAGTAAAAAATAAAGTTAATAAAAATAAATCTAAAGAAAGAAAAGAAAAAAAAAAAACCAACTGACAGAAGCAGGTGGTTATACATCCCTGTTCCCTCACCCCTCAAGTGAGATCCTCCTAAGGGAGGTGTTTTACACCATCTCCAGAGTTTCCTTGTGAGATTAAACTCCAGTCACCACTGCAGTAGCTTACTGAATAAGCTACTGCCTTGTTGCCTGCCTTCTCCTCCCTATCTCATACCCTTGTTCACATACTGGTGATGCCTGTCATGTCCCAAATAATTACGTTCACAAGAATACTTGTCTCAGGGTTTGCTACTGAAGGCAAGTTTCTTAACTTCCCTAAACATTAATTTCCTCATCATGAGAAATAATACTTGAATCACGGACTTATTGTAAAGATTAAATGAGATAATTCTTGAACATGCTTAGCAAAGTGCCTGACACGTAGTAGATACCTGTAAATTTCTTGAACTTCTAATCCAATAGTTACCTGCCTTTTTAATTGAAGATAAACTAAGTCTCTCAGTTTCAGAAAGAGACTAAAAATCCAACAGCTATTGTTTCCCATCTTCTACCTGATTAACATCTCCCATGATTTCTTATTCACCACAAGATGCATCAAAAGGAACTGGGATTTTGCATCCCATTCAATCCTTTGCTTAGAAGTGGGCTAGGCCCACAAAGGAAATTAGATAAGCTCCCAGATATCAACCAGATTTTCCAAAACAGACAGATCACCACCATATCCTTCTGACCTGGAGAATTAGGGGGCTGTGAGGTTAACTATACACAAACCTTAATTCCTGCCCTTTCTCTTTGCCTCCAAATGTACCATCTTAGCATCGTTAAGGTTTATGAGGAAGACTAAGATGCATTTTGTCTTTTTCTGTTCTACAGTATACCAACTGAAACCATAGAATCATGAAAATCCATTGAAGTGTATCCTTTGCTAAGTACCACTTTATTCGCTTTGGTTTCTCTTTACTTGCTTGCCAAAATACACAGAGAATTTTGTTAGCACAGTGATCACCTATGCCAATTAGCAAACCAGAGAAAGAGGTTACTGACTCTGGTGGACTCTCCTAAATAAGACTGATGAGAAATTCAATTTCTATCCCCTACTTTTATAGAAAATGGCTTTATGAATATGTTTTTTTAAAAGAAGCTGAACAAAAGTTCCTAGACTTAAATGTTAAAAAGGAAAGTTCTGTTACCAAAACGAGTAAATAATAAAATCCCAAATTACATCTTGCCCTTTATCATAATCCTCAAAGCTTCGTTCTAACATCTCATATGTTCATAGCCTTTAACTTTGTTCTTATCCCTCACAACTATATAGAGGTAGCCACCTTAAGTCCAAAGCATCTGACTGAAAGTAAACCATCCATACTTGGACATGTCTAATGGTTTCCACCTTGCCTCAATTACATTAAGTTTATGAGGCTCATACTTCTCCCTACATTACTGCCTATATTTTTCCATTTCACTTACTTCTTATAAAATAACGACAAGATTCAAGAAATATTCAAATGATCACGCAAACTCTGCTATACTCTGCCTTGATTACAATAGCTCAAAAATGCTGGTTCACAAGCTGAAGCATGGAAGTCAAGATTTATGTATAAAAGGCAGTTTAGCAATGTTACTATCTAATATACAAAAGTGGTGTAAGTCATACGCATCTGGTATGCACAGGACATTGAATGTGGCTGCAGCACACTCAATGTTGTACATTTCAGGGAGTAAACCCTTCCCATTCATGAACTTCCTCACACCACTTTCAGAAGCTGTAGACTATGAATTGCCTTCTATTAGTCTAACAAAGTCAGTTTAATGCCATCCACTAACTGCAAACATTTGCAAAGATTTTAAAACAAGAGCCATACTCTCTGGCTCTGCCTAAAACTCACTGAAAAGGGGGGTGCCTGGGTGGCTCAGTCGTTCAGCGTCTGCCTTCAGCTCAGGTCATGATCCCAAGGTCCTGGGACCGAGCCCGCATTGGGCTCCCTGCTCGGCGGGAGGCCTGCTTCTCCCTCTCACACTACCCCCCTTCTTGTGTTCCCTCTCTTGCTATCGCTCTCTCTGTCAAATAAATAAATCAAATCTTAAAAAAAAAAAAAAAAAAACACCTCACTGAAAAGAACTTGGTCCCTGATGACATTTGGAGAGATTCTCAAAACCAACAAGCAGTGTGGAGTCCCACTATAGATCAGGAGCATCTTCACTTAGAAAGTGGTCTTTTAAAGGTATTAAGGCTGCATAAATTGTGTTTGGTCAATGGACTCAGAATGCGCACTGCTAGGATTCCCAAGGCCATATTCATAATCTCTCTATTGCTTTCCAGGTCATTCTACCACTCCCTCATCCCAATTTCAAACCCCACATAATCCACAAACACCAAAAGCAGGTAGTTACTGCCATGAAAGTGGAATGAAAGAATAAAGAGAATTCAGCATCTCTGCTTGTGTCAGCCCCCTACTGAAACTCCTTGGTGATTAAGTTCAAACCTCATCTCCTTAGTGGATCATAGGGTCTTCACACCTGCCACTCTGTTTGGCCCCTTTCAACATACCCCATCCAGTTCCACAGGTCTATTTTCACTCCCCCAAATTCCAAATCTCCCAATCTCTTGCTCTTCTTTGGACCTAGACCGTCCCCTCTGTTATTTGCACCATCAAAACCAAGGGCACCCAGCTAACACCACTTAGTGCTCTACCTCACCCCAGGTGTCACCTTCTTCAAGAAGCCCTCCTCATCCTTCATCCGTGAATCTCCTAAGTCCTCCATGACAGCCTGGGTGCTCCCCCATAATAGTTCCCATTACAGTAGCCTGCTTACTTATCTAGTGCCCCACTAAAGGCTACAACTCCTGAGCCCCTAAAAATCACTTGCTCTGATTACGGTTGCACCTCCCTGTGCCCAGCAGAGGACTGGCATGAAGCACACACACATATGGTGACTACATAATACAAACACTTAACTCTTTGTTAATAAAGTCCATCACGAAAGCACACTGGCCATTCTTGTTTTCCAGAATAAAATAGCTAATAAAATGACAGTTATTCCATCAATTCTTTGCATGAAAAAACTGTCGTAAAAAAATATCATTTTAGATCTGGAAAAGGACCAGATGATTTTGACACATACCAAGAGATCTCCAAATAAGGAGAAAGCTAGTGGCAAAGCCAAAAATGGAACTTAGGTCTTTTGACTCGCAGGTCAGTGCTCACGTCTCTTTATCCAAAAGAATCTGCTCTGAAGTTATTCTAAGCAACTATTTGTGTTACTGAATTCAAGATGGGCTGTCAAAGTATTTGAAGCCCGTGTATGAAAAGATAGCTTTTTCTTGGACTTGACAAAAAAGGTAAAGAATTTCCCTTGTGTAACCCTGCTCACTGCTCTGTGCTTGTAAGCCTGATGAACAGCAGTCCCTGAAACTCAGTTGCCTTTGTATCCACCCAGGATCAAACAAGATCTATTTTCAAAGAGTTCCTAAGAATGCCAAGCTATCATCCCATTCACAACCAAACCTCCTGCATCCCCCCCAAGAAGAGGTTCCAGGAACAAGAGGGTTAAAGGGCCAAAATGCAAAACAAAGACGGGGTAGGAGGGAACTTTACCTAGAAGGAAAAAGTCACCCACATCTTGGGAAAGAAAGAAAATACATCAAAAGCCCTCTCCTGAGAGCCAAATGTGAAAGAGTCAACAACATTGCTCCCAGGATCCTGCCCTTTTGAGCCATTGTCTTGCTCCTCCAGGTGATAATAGTTAATGTTGAGCTGGCTGGCAGGAAAGCAGCATGGCTAATCTGCCTGAAACCAGGCATAGGAAAGCCATCTTGGTAGAAGTTTGCTGGCTACTAGTATCACCAAGAAAATAACAAGGGATCACAGTACCAATCCAACCACGTATCTTGCAGAACAGCTCAAACCTCCACCTTCAGAGCAGAATTCACCCCTAGAGCAACTCCCAGACCCCACCTTCAGTCACCTTGAACCCACAGAGGATGACCTTCCCACCCTGACCACACCCACCTTGTTTTAGAGAAACTTGCTACACAGGAGCTAGTTAACTACAATGCACAACTAGGTTTAGTCTCTTATCTAAAACCCTGCCCTCTTATTATAATTAGTCACACTGCTTTAGTGGAAAGTCTCTTACAGCCTGTGTAAGGATCTGAGAGTATTCCTACAGAACAGTCACACTGCTCAATTCCCATTCAAGTTCTTGTCTTCTGAGCCACTAAGGAGTTGCCCTGAATTAATAGTCTGCTCTTAATACACTAACGGGGAATGCACTTTGCTGCCTGCAATTCATTCATACTCTGAAATCATGTAATGACAACTACCTTTAGGGGTAGCAAGCTGTAAGGAAAGGGGAGAAAAAAAAAGAAAGAAACACTATCAGACCCCCCCACACACACACACACACGAGCGAACGCACTGCACACGTACAAGAGAATCAAGTGAGCAAAATGTAGAATCTAAAGAATAAACCACAGCAAAGTAAAACTGCTTCTATAAGGCACCTATGACTATTGTCACTGGCCTCCCACCTATAGGTGTATCCCAGGGATGGCCTCCCACCCAACCCATACTTTTCTTCTGCTGGGGCCACAATCTCTCTATTGACTTCCAGGAAAAAGTCATCACTTAGTTCTTTCCTGAAAGTACTGGCAGCCTTTCTTCCCTTTCTCTTTTCTCTTTAATTTTGTTGAGTGCCCGCTAGGTGCCAGCAACTAGAGATTTCCTGGACCTTCAAAGCAATAAATCTAAAAGATGGAAGTGGAAAAAGAATGCCCAAAGAGTTAAATGCAGAACTTGAGGCACAACACTGGGAAACAGAGCTAGCCAATGGCTAAGAAAATCTGACTATGGCAGAAGGTGAAGTGGCCCAAGAGAGGGGTGACGAATTATATCAACAATTAAGTCAGCGAGGGTGTGGCCTTGAGCTTCCACAGCCGAGGCAGAGTGAGAAGCAAATCACACAGAGGACTCAGCCCCAGCTGTGGAAGAAAAACAGCCTGGCTCTTCCTGGTGCCTTCGCATCAACAACAGGACTCAGTTGTTGCTTCTGTTGTCATCGTGGGGCCACACACTGCTCCTACTATGGCAAGCAATAATTTAGCAACCTTGAGAGTCAGGCAGACGTGGGTTCAAATTCTAGATCTGCCACCCATTAACTTGGAGCAAATTCTTCTGTTCATTCATTCAATCAATAGATATTTATTTGAACATCTACTATGTGTTAAAAACTCTTCTGGGGGGTAGGGTGCCTGGGTGTCTCCGTCAGCTAAGTGTCTGACTCTTGATCTCAGCTCAGGTCTTGATATCAGAGTCTTGATCTCAGGGACGTGAGTTTAAGCCCCACATTGGGCTCCATGCTGGACATGGAGCCCACTTAAAAAAAAAAAAAGAAGACTCCTCTAGGCACTGGGGATACAACAAAAAGCAAAATTTCTTGCCTTCATAGAGCTTAGCAAATTCTTTAAGCCTCAGTTTCCTCATCTATAAAATAGGAGTAACATACCTACCAGTATAGGTAGTTTGAAATGAGGAATATAAAGCACCTAGCACATAGTAGATGCTCAGTAAATGGTATCCTTCACAGAACAGAGCTAACTTATCTACAATTCCCAATGAGAGTGTAAGTCCAAGTGAAGAACTATCTATAGCTCACCTCTATACCCCCCAGTACCTATCACACAGTAGATGCTCAACAAATATTTCACAAATCAATGAATAAGTAATCAATAGTAGCCATTATTATGGTAACTGATAATTAATATTCTTCCCCAAGACCCTGAGTTCTATTACCTAGAAAAGCAACAGGTCATTAAATTAAAGCCTTTTTTTTTTTTAGGAAAGTAAGTTGCACTATACAATATGTCTTCAGACTTTTTTTTACATGTAAGCAAATGTTACTAAGCGTAAGTATTCCAATCCAAGGAATCTATTAGTACAGAGACCTGCATGGACAGCTGATATTGATGCCTACCCACTGCTTCCCTAACCACAAAGTAAGAACAAGTTGGACAGACTTCAGGTTCATCCAGAAGACATGTAAAAAGTCAGTTAAATGATGGGGTGCCTGGCTGACTCAGTTGCTGGAGAGTGTAACTCTTGATCTCAGGTAGTGAGTTCGAGCCCCACATTGTGTATAGAGATTACCTAAAAATAAAATCTTTAGGGGCGCCTGGGTGGTTCAGTAGGTTAAGCATCTGACTCTTGATTTCGGTTCAGGTCATGATCTCAGGTTTGTGAGTTCAAGCCCCACATCAGGCTCTGCGCTGGGCATGGAACCTGCTTAAGATTCCCTCTCTCCCTTTCCCTTTGCCCCTAACTCCCTCTCTAAAAAACTAAAAAACTAAAAATAATAATAATAGTAAAATCTTTTTTAAAAAAAGGAAGATATATGAAGTTTGGCCCATGTACTAAAAGATGATCAGATAGGCTAAGCTTTTAAAAAAGTGTCACATCAACAAACAATCACAAAATCTCAATGGCTTAAAACAACAAAGGTTTATTTCCTGCTCACATTATATGTCCAATGCCAGTTCCTCATTCAGTGTCTCAGGGACCCAGGCAGATGGAGGCTCCATCTCAACACATGCTTCCATGACCATCACAGCAGAAGCGAGCACTGGATGGTCTCACACTGGAAATTAAATATTCTAGCATAGAAGTGACACAAGTCACTTCCAACATAAACCCGGAAGGAGAGAAAAGTAGCTAGGGAGAACACGAACAATCTCTACCCCTGGTGATACGAAGACCAACAAGCTGTGGAATAACAAAGGGATTTGTTAAAGAGGGTGCTCCAATGAAACAACTCCATAGCTCTAAGGTTCTCAAATCCTAGACCTGGGAGGGTGTATAGGGGTCATTTTAGAGTAGTGGCCTCAACATGAAGGCATCTCAAACAACACAAACCCGGACTCTGAATTTTTCAGGGCAACTCTGCTTTTTTCTCTAACTGTACTGAAGGTCCAGATAAGTTTTTATTTAGGAAACACAAAAAAAGTTTCTACAGCTGAAAAACATTTGAAAACCACTAATGTAAACCAAATCCTTTGTTTTACAGATTAAAAAAAGTAGACAGGGGAAAAAAGGGAGGCCCAGGAAGTTAAAGTGACCCCACCCCACCCCCAGGAAAGCTCCGGAATGTTTAGCAGATGTCCTCTGACAGATTTGCTGTACCGCTGCACCACCCTCTGGTCTTACCCTTCATCTCTGCTCCCTTTAACTGGCACAAGAGAGACAGACCCAGACCAAGACCATGTCACACAACAAATGGTATGGACCATAAGTTGTCCCCACCCTACTGCACTAAATAATGATTCACATCCCATTAGCAATTCTCTACACTATTCATTCCCTACTTCCTGGCAAATGTGAAGCCATTAGTAGAAGTTAATACTAACCTTCAGGAGACTTTCATTTTGTTCTCAGAAGAACAGGTTAACAGCCAGCTATGATTTGTATTCGCTCAATTCCATTCTCTTCTCATGTTCCCAAGCTCTGCTTTGTGCCCAGCTTTTCCTCCACCTTCATTCACAGTAAAGCACTGGGTGTCACATACTTAAGCCTCAGTGGTCTTCTAACCTCCAGTTTCTGTCTTTTTCAAATCATCTTATACTTGCTAGCCCATGAAATAAAACTCAAAACTTTTCAACCTGGAATCGTTACCTCCTCAATTTTACCCCAGCCTACTTTTCCAACATTCTCTCTGCTGTAGTACTTATCCTGCCCAGCCAAAGCAAGATGAAGGGCCTGGAAGTCAAAATGACATAGTAATGAATCCTAGATCTCGTGCAAGTTCCTTAATCTGAGTTTCAATGTTCTCTCCTATAAAATTGATATGATGGTGTCAACTTTGAGAAGCTTTTGAGAGAATGTAACAGTGAGGATTCTGCTTGACTACAAGCAACAAATAGTGGCTTGCAAGTAAGAAGGTTATTTGTTTTGGGCAATAAGAAGTATGGGAAAGGGACACCCGGGTGGCTCAGATGGTTAAGCGTCTGACTCTTGATTTCAGCTCAGGTCATGATCTCAGAGTTCTGGGATACAGCCCTGCATTGGGCTCCGTGCTGGGCATGGAGTCTGCTTAAGAGTCTCTGTCCCTCTGCCCCTCCCCCTCCAAAAAAAAAAAGAAGTTTGGGAGAAGTCAGTTTAGGCTGGTACTATGGCTCAACAATGTCATCAAGATCAAGACCCACCCTTCCAAGTTCCAGCTTTGCCATTTTTAATACCTGGTCCTGTCTTTGTTGTTGTAGCTGGCTGCTTCCCTTTCAGGCACTGCACCTAAGTTCCCAGCAGGAAGAAGCAGAAAGGGGCCAAAGTTGTTGGGGTATACTAGCCAAGTGTGTCCTCACTAAGCTTTCAGGAAAGCCCCCATCCAACAACATTCACTTATATCATTATAAGACCTGAGTCCCATGGCCACTCTAGGCTGTTAAGGGAGTCTTGGAAAGTGAGACGTCCATATTCCCATCTCAAACAAAATTGGGGTTCTTTTAGTTAGAAAGGAGACAATGAATATTGGATAGGCAATCAGTAATGTCTATTCCAATATTAAATTATATATTTTATGTAAAGTGCTAAGCACAGCAGTTAACAGCTCAATAAAAGTTGAGCTGTAATTACTGCTATTATGATGATTACAGTTGTTATTATTATTATTAACCTCTCTTACCCTCTGGCCAAATGGAGTAACTCCTATCTAGATATTCCTCTTACATTTCTACTATATATGTATCTATTTGCTCTATATGTATCTCCAACATTATCTCTGCTTCAAGGTCCAGGAAAATGCCATTTCATCCAAGAAGTCTTTCCTGACACCTACTCCTAATAATAAGTTCTATGGTGGCAGAACCCACATCAGACAAAAATTCCTGTGTTCATTATTCCATTGAGTATAGTCTCTTAGAACACAGTAGGTTCTAATAAACAGTGCCTTGATAATTTAAGTAATTCATGTACATATTCATATCCACATTTACAATCAGTCTTCTAGAATCAAACATGGCATATTCCTGAAATGTAAAAGTTAAACACTAACTTTATATGTCATAAAGCTAGTTGTGGGAATGAGGCAATGAAGACTGTATTCCCCAAGAATAAGACGAAAAAACTATAAAATTCTCTAAGACACCATACTTTTAACATGTTGTAGGAGTTTAGATTATAGTTCATCAAATATTCCCTCCTCTATTATGGGCAGAGTCTACTTTTACCCATGGATTTGATCTTCACCATGTGACGTGCTATGTCCAAAAAGGTTGTTTGTGAAAATGACATTGCTTGTGCCGTTTGACTCAGCTATCGAATCCAGTTATCTGCCACAAGAGGGGTATGCCTCGAGTAGCTACTATCCCTTCTGCCTGGGCCCCAGAACACATGCAGAGCAGACCAAAACCAAGTGCAGCCGACAGCAGAACTACCCCAGGAGCGCAGCCTAGATCAGTCAAATCACAGTCAACCTAAAAACTCAGGACTGTGAGAATTAATACCTGTTGCTGTAGTCAAGAAGTTTTAATACACAGCAAAAGTTGACTAATGTAACTTTTATCAATTGATGTATTTTAGCATTTCTTACATATTAATTCACTTTGTTCCTTTTCTTCACACAAGAAAGAAGAGACTGAAGGATCTCTGCCTTTGGTACACCCAGTGATGTCTACCTTTGGATCAACTGTTTTAGATATAAGACCTACAATTATCATTAATACCAGTGCTTTTCTATTTTCCATTTGTTCTGTTTTTCTAAAATAAGGAAAATCACAATAAAGTATCAAGGAATAATTGCTGAAACTAAACCACTGGCTGGCAAATAGGTCTCCAATATAACAGCCAAAATGTTAACTTCTTTTTTTAAAAAGATTTTATTTATTTATTAGAGAGAGAGCACGCACAAGCAGGAGGAATGGCAGGCAGAGGGAGAAGCAGGCTCCCCGCAGAGCAAGGAGCCAATGCGGGACTCAATCCCAGGACCCCAGGACCATGACCTGAGCCGAAGACAGACGCTTAACTGACTGAGCCACCCAGGCGTCCCCAAAATGTTAACTTCTTAGATGATAAAAGGGTTTATAAAGGGTGTCCCTAGTAAAACAAACAAAAATGTAGATTATACAAAGTTAACCTCACCAAAGTCAAAGACTATCTGTTGAGGTGGATTTATGGATTCCAACACCATTCATTTAAACTAATATTTGAGGGTATCTATGTGGGCAAACCATGACCATTGAGTTTCACCAAAGGGAAGACACTGACAAGGCTGAAGTCTTGTACCCTTTCCAACATAATAAAACAAGAGGGCCATACTATTTCAAGAGAATGATTTTAAATGCAATTATATTTAATTGCTAAGAGAAAAAGAGTCTCTTTGTAAGTGAAAGAGAAAATAAAATTCTAATCCCTTAGCAAAAGAAAAAAAAAGCCAATTGAATGATAAGAGCATGTATTCAACCAATACCTATTCAGAACTCCAACTGGAAATTTAAGGTATCAGTAAAAATAGAAGAGTGTGGATTTTGTTTTGTTTTACCTTCTTTTAAATAATCATCATTATATTTGGAACCAAATTTCCACTGGGCCAAAGCTGACTTACTAGAAATATATAATACACAAAGTTACTAAATTTGTCTCTTGGTGAAGTGATGGCCTTCAGAGAGACAAAGCACACAGTACAAAGGTCATTAACATCCCAGTGGATTCTAAACAGAATAGAACCTATCTATGCTGGGAGAGTCCATACTTCAGAACGGACACATATAGACGGCACAACCAAAATTTGAATTCAAGGTCACAGGCTCTGGGTCAGAGAAACCTGGACTCACGTGCTCACTCTTACCCTAAACTGAAGCAAGATACATAATCCCGTTTAGCTTCCTTATCTATAATTTGGGGGTAATAATAACCCCTACCTCATAGGAGCTCTGAAAGTTTTTAAAAAGATAATGTATGTAAAATATCCACAAAGGGCTAGCATTTACAACAGCAATAATATTAGTAATAATACTACCTTGACAAACCTGGCTCGCACAGAAAAAACCCTAATCAGTGTACTCTGGCTCATAATCTGTTCATGAAACACTGAATGCACAGCTTTATACTCACATCCAGATACAGCTTCTATAAGGTAACAAGATCAACCAGTAATTTTTCTGCCGAATTCAAGGAGAAGGGCACTGGGAAAAAAATAAGCTTTTCATTTATAGAGAACTGAGGAGGAGCTGGTCCTGCTGCCCACACTCCATCCACCCATGAAAGTCTTGCTGATGAAACCATGCTTCCATCACCATCCACACACCGCCCTCCCAAACCGTGCAGGGCTTTTATTAAAGCACAGAGGCAGACAGACAAGATGGCTCACCTTAGAAGCAAACTCACCTTAAAGGCAAACTCTTCTACCCTCCGGAAAGGATCTGGCTCGACCCCACTGCCACATCCAAATTGACAGCCAAACTGTAAGTGAAGAAGGCAAGCCCTCACTTCCAGAAGTTGAGTTACACTGTCAAAAACTAAAGGAACCTCTTCTATTCGTGGTAATCCTAATAAAGCATGCTAGTCTCCTTCAAAAATATCTTATAAACCCATTAACAGAGCCAATTACAACTGCCAATTACAACTGCATACTGAGAAAACAATGTGACTTTACAAGGACAAGAGTGACCACAGGAGACAAAGTGCCACACCCTTTTTCCAGATAGCTCAACGGAAACGGTGTCTCTTATAAAGGAGCCTGCAATTCTAGAGAAATAGGTGGACAATTCTAACCTCCAACACACCCCCCATCATTGCATTTTTCACACAGATCCATTTCATTTTCATTTTAAGCCAATGGCCTGAGCATCCCCAACTACTACAACTAGTGAGAGGAGAAGGAGGAGAGAAGAAACAAACACAAGTCAACCATACTTGCTTCTAAGCGCATTTACGAAGAGTTTTCTTCCCGCTTGTCTCCCTCTCACAGCTGAACCCTCATACCTGGTGGAAACCAATGGTTAAGTAAAACCACTGATTTAAAAAGCCAACCAGGAAACTAACCATGACAAGTGGGAGCGGCCCTCCTCTCCCGAGCGTTGATTGGCTCTTGAGGTTTTACCGGTCCCCGTTCTGCCTACATAAGTGGCAGGTGTGACTGTCAATCACAGAGGGACCTGACAATTCACCGCTCCGGGAGTAAATTGCCTTTCATCCAGCAAAGGCAGGTAGCCGCCTAAAATCGATCCGCTCCTAACAGAGCAGACCCTCCCTCTCTGGCAAGGAGTGCAGAGACCCTTAAGTACAAAATAAATAAGGCCGGGCCGATCCGAGAGTTTATGAGCGCTGTTTTATTATCCCGCACCAAAGCAGCCCTTAATCTTCACTGTCCTAAGATGATCTTTCAAAGCCTCGGACGAAAATTTTTATAAAAAATGAAAATAAAAAATTAGGTACAACCTTCTAAGTACCCTTTTTATTGTAAAATTCGGAGACGGGGAGGGGGAAGAAAAGGAATGTCGTTCAGTTTAATCTCACATCGTATTCATTTTCATACACCACCACCCTCTACCCCTCCCCAATAAAACCGGCTTCATTTTCCCTGACACGATTTTTTTTTCTTAATACCCTCCCCTCGGAGCCCACCGAGGCAGCCAGGCACCCCACCCCCCTGGACTGGGGCTCCACCTTTCAATACTTTGTTCTGCTTGGGGTTCGCCGAGACCCTTGCCCCTGAGAATACCCCACCCCTCGAGGCAAGAGGGGAAAAGCCAGGAGAAAGAGGGGGGGAGCTGGAGAGAAGAAAGGCGATGGCAATGAGGGTGGCTGCCGGAGAGGGACTGCGGGAGGTGGCCCGGGCCGCCGGGGCGAGCGAGCGGCGCCCGCGCGCCAGAGCAAGCCGTGCACTTGTTCCAATCCGGGGGTTTCTACATCAAGGCAAATCCGCCCTTAGGCCGCCCCATCCTTTCCCCCGCCCCAGAAAGCCCCGGTGGAGGCGGATGGTTCACCCCTCGGCTCCCCGCGATAACGCATTGCAGCTCCCCACGAGTGAGGGGGACCCGGCACGAGGGATGCCCGGCACCGGCGCCCCGAGGGAGCCGGGCGCCCAGCGGCCCCGGCCCCGGCGTCGACGTCTCACCTTTCCGATGCTCGCCCCGGGGCTGTCCCACATGGATTTTTACAACCTCACGTCGCCCTGGCCCCGGGCGGCCGGGAGGAGCCGGAGCCGGCGCCGGAGCCCGAGCGAGCAGGAGCGGGAGGAGGAGGAGGTGGAGCGGGGCTAGGAGTGCACGGCTCGGAGGGCCGGGGCCGGGCGCGGGGCCGGGCGGGGCTGACGGCCGAGGGGGCGGCACCCGCCGCAGTCCCGAGACGCGCGCTCGCGCGGCGCTGCCAGGGCTGCGCTCCGCCGGGCCCCCCGCCCGGCCGCTCCGCGCGCTCGCCTGCTCGCCGCGGCCCTGACTCACATTCCCAGCATTCCCGAGGAGCCGCTGGGGGGGCCGGGGCTGGGACGCGGGCGCCTCCGCGGGGGGCAGCAGAGAGCGCCTGGCCTCGGGCAACGGGGGTCTTCGAAGCGCCACCTCCCAGTCAGCCGCCTTCTCGAAGCACCTGGCCCTCATCTCCTCTCCCCGACGCCCCTTCCCGGCTACCCCCCTCCAAAGGCTGCCAGGCACTCCTAGGACTGGTCAGGTGGCTTCGGTGACAGGGACAGGGATGGTACTTGGTAGAGGGGATGCAACTGTCAAAGTTAAGCTTTGCCGCGTGGGGGGGGTGTCCAAGGTTCTCATACCCTGGCACCCTCCTATTAGCTTAATCTTCTTTAGGAGAGTGAAGGGATTTCGTAAAGTTTTCACTTTCTTGTTCCCCTAAGGAAAAGAGAGAATGGAAGATGAAAAAGGGAGCAAGGAAAAAGAAATCAACATCATAGTTATGCCATTCATTGAATGCCTTCTCTGTGCCCTGCAATGTGCGTGCATCGTCCCATTTAAGGTAGAAAGATGGCGTCTGATCATTACACACACACATACACACCTCAAGATAATGTGCAGCAGGTACTGGACACTTTTTTCATTGGAAAAAGCTTCCACCCAACAAGTCCGGAGCACCAGCCACCACTGGTGGCTTTTATATTAGGGATGGGACTCCAAACCTCACTGGAATCTCCAGATTTGGTCTCTCACTAAGTAGTCAATTTGCAAGACTAGAGCAGTGATTTCCTTCCTGTCCTGATGAGTCTGCTGCCAGCAATTTCAGTGGCCAAATCTAAATGTCTCCTGCTGGGAAGCTCCAACAAATGAAGCTAAATCCAACCATGGGATGTCTGGATGAGCAGAGGTATGGAATCAGCACAATGACTAGGGATGACTCCTTCCTTCCTCCCATGATGGGAATTGAAATATTTAATGAATGAAGTAGACTCTACTCAAATGCCCTGTTCCTTAAGCCTTCCTTTTACACCTCTAGTGTTCATAGTTTTTCACAGACTCATGGCCCCTGAGGCCTCCTTGCCCTTACCCTCTTCTTTCTCTTGGTCACCAAGAAATCAGCACTCATTCTGTCGACCTGAATGCTCCAGGGTAAAACCAAGCAACACCTGTTGTGTTTAGTTTTCTGTGTACCTCCTTGATAGCCTTTGCTAAAAAGGCTTGTTAGATAGATAGATAGATAGATAGATAGATAGATAGATAGATAGATAGATAGATAGATGTACCTTGTTGAGAGTGCTTCAAGAAGTCCTAAAATCCCTTATCTTTTGAAATGTGACCAATGTTTTTTGACTACCTCCTATGTGTGCCACTTACATTTTTTCTACTACTCTTAAAAAACTCTGTAAGATATTTACTATCTTTCAGAAAAGTCAGGTAACATATCCAGCTGAGAATGTATTTAAATCTATGCCTAAAGCTCACTATTCTTGGCCACCCATTCTCTTTTCCTTTGATCCATGGGTTCTAAACAACAATCACTGGACTTCATGGGGACAAGTTCTTGTTTATATGCCTATGTACATTTTCCCCCAGAGAGAAGATCTATGGTTCTCAACAGATTTCTTTTGCATTGGGTCCTTGAAAAAGTTAAGAATAATCACTTTAAACAGAAAGCAACTTTATGTAGCAAAACAAAGACTGGAAGTTTTAGGGATCTTAAGTCATCTTTATCCTCTCTGGAACTTAGTTTTCTCATCTGAAAAATTAAAAAGCTGATCTAAAGGATCTTAAGGTACACTGCAGTAAGGGAGACAGACAAGAAAACAGGCCATTACAATATCGCTTATGAAGGAACAATGCTCTGGGTAGTGTAGGAGCATATAGGAAGGACAGCCAACCTTTTCCCTGGGGTTCAGAAATGAATTCCCAAAGAAAATGTCATCAAATTTGCTTGCTACATCCACCCTTCCTGTCCCACCCTGTGCTCAGCCCAGAGCAGCAGCCTGCATACTCTGTGAAGCCAACCATAGGAGATTGAATCTTTGGAGAACACCTGCCCCTGGGTGGGCTGTCACAAGATCTCCCCACAGTAATTGAAACTGGGCCATTGGAATGAGTCAGCCAGTGGGTACTGAGTGGTGAGCTTGTAGCCCAAATCAGAACTAGGGCACCCAAAACCATGGTACCAAAGTCACTGAGAAATGAGCTCTAAGATCTTTGCTGGTCAGCAGAAAGGAGAATAGTCAGCCAAATACACAGAAACTGAGATTCTTAAAGGTCTAAAAGATTTGAATATCTAACTGCTTACTTGATAACACCAATGTGGGTATCTAACTGGCATCTCAAACTTGATTTGTTCTAAACAGGACTCTGGATTTTTATGTACCACATTTCTTCTCTCCCAAGGTCACCCATCAGATTAATGACACCACCCTTTATCCAGTTGCTCAGGTACAAATTTAGAAGCATCTCTGATTCCCTCTTTTGCTTATACCACACCTCTAACCCATCAGCCAGTTTTGTCAGCTCTGCCCAGGGCCATATTGGAGCCTGAAACAAAAAGAAAACTGTGTCCTCCTATATATATATATTTTTTAAAGATTTTATTTATTTATTCATGAGAGAGAGAGAGAGGCAGAGGGAGAAGCAGGCTCCCAAGAAGCAGGGAGCCTGATGTGGGACTCGATCCCAGGACTCCGGGATCATGACCTGAGCCGAAGGCAGACGCTTAACCATCTGAGCCACCCAGGCGCCCAATATATATATATATATATATTATTATTTTTTGAACCAAGTAGAAAAATTAACAAAATCTCCACACTGAGAAAACACAACTGTATCTAAAGACCCATGTTGCCCAATATGTTCAGTCACTACTGCCAACCCTCTTAAACCTAGCCAGTAGGTAGACAAAATGGCCAAGTGGCCCAGGAACTGAGCACTGGTTAGAAATGATTGTTCTTGTTGCACAATGATACAGAGTCACAAAACACAGAAACAACAACCTCTTTCTCCTTTATACATATACACAACCAGGAAGATGCAGGACTCAGATTCAAATCTATGTGTTGGTTCACAAACTGGCCCCCTTACATGGAGGGCAAGGAGAGACCAAAGAAAGAGGCAGACCATTCCAGATTGGTAGGTGTCAGGTTTAATAAGAAAGGGACCTTACATACAAGGCTAATCTCCAGTGATTCCAAGATGAGTAGATCTCTGCACCTGCCCATCAGAATCTTTAAAGTTTATATAGAGGCCCTAACAGCATTCGGTCATGTATACTGTCCAGATGGTCTCAACAACACCTTACTCTCTCAAGGCTCGTCCTTAAAACGGGTCCCACTGTGGGAACAGTGAGCAGAGTATATATGTTCTAAGGACTGGGGAGTGAATGAGGAGCTTCAAATTACCCAGGTCCAGCTCGTGGTCAACTGGTGAACACATTCTCTCAATTACTTCCTCCAACACAAGGCAGTCTGGCTCCAGAATCAACACGGCAAAATCAATTGGACTTGGTGTTGCTTGGATATGGGACAAGAGGGAGGAGCCAAGAATCCTCCCAGGAGTCTGGTTCAGGCAACTGGATAATGTATCATTCACTTAGACTGGAAATAAAAGTGGAGGTGGGTGATACAGCTTTATAGAAAATTTATGAATAATTTATGGATTCATTTGGAGCTTTTTGAATTTGTCGTGCCAGGGACCTCAAGGTGGAAATATCCAGAAAGTGACTATCTCATTGTGCTTTGAAGTGAGATGAGAGATTATGAAGACACTGTGTGGAAGTCATCATGTTTGGTAATTAGAGCCATGGGCATAGATGAGTAACCCAGGACAGTAATTAGCCATGAGAAGAATTTAGTTAGATGAGAAACAAAATCCCAAACAACTCACAATTATCTGTCCTTAGGCATGGGGTCATTTGTACATGTCTCTTAACAAGGTAGGTTTAATTCAGGAGAAACATCACTGGGCTGCCATAAAAGAAAAAAGACCCAATTAACTGACTCCCTAGCACCACCACCACCACAGTTAATTGGATCAGGAATAATCACCTGACCCTTAGGAAGCCAACCTATTGGCTTAACTAAGCCAATCTAAGCCAATTCTGTTTGCCAGGAATGTTTTAAGGCCTTTGTAGCCCTAAGCATCATAGCAAGCATATCAAAATCCAGCAGCATCAAAATATTTTTTCCCTGTGGAAATTTTTGAAAGTTTTTTTAGCTTTGCTTTTACAATTATTTGGCTAATTTATTACATTCACTGTGGCTATGATTTGTCCATAATCATAGAACATACTCAAGAATTATTGTGAAATGAGAAGAAAATCTAACCTACAATTATTTTCAAATGGAATGAAATGTTTATAAATATGAAAAACCATAAAGTTATGTTTTGTACACAGTTATAAACATTTATTAATTCCCCATTTACAGTTTCCTGTATATCTGCAATCTCAAGGTATGCAAGTCTTTCAGGGGCTTGCAAAAATGTTGGTTAAATGTCTATATAATGTAAAATTACATCAATTGCTTTAGTTCCTTGGCTTCCAATAACTTTCCATTTCCCCAGTTCTGGCCACTCATGATTCTGGCCACCCTGGTTGTCCTTGGGTTCCACAAGATGCCTCTGTATCCTTCCAGTAGATACATACCATTATTTTTTCTGCCTCAGGTAGCTTGAGCAATTTCCTCTTCCTTGCAGCCACAATTACTCCCTGCATTGGAAAGCCAGCTTCCTTATGCTTAGACAAAGCCCTTCATTACAGTCCACTAGAATCCAAAGCCTGAATCTGGCCCAGCTACCAGATTCCCCAAAGAAAACAAACCTGGGGGGGACCTACATAAGTAGATATTGTTATAGTTATTGGGTATTCCTTACTCTTCTTCTGGAAAGATATGGCAGATGGCCATGCCAAGCCCTGAGCCTGGACTGTGTTTGTTTCTTTATGGTATTTTCCATGATCTACTGCCCATCCCTTAGGCCTCCTCTTCTTTCTGCATTCCCTGATTTGACTATTTAAAGGTAGTTCATTAACACATTTTAAATTATGCTAAAAGCTGTAAAATTAAAAGGACTTTTTACCATGCTCATTATTCAAGAACAATTTCAAGGTGGAAAAGGCCTCTTGGAAGCCCCTAAGGAGAGAAATAACTACGGATGCAGGGTTTAAAACCTTCCAAATGCTGCAGGCTCACATATTTTTTGGCTTCACCCAAACCCTGGCCCCTTTAGACTTGTGTTTTTTGCTACTAAAGCAGTTACATTCAAATACCACCATGTTCTCTTTCTAAAAAGCTAAAGGCCTTCTGGAGAGTTAAGCTATTCTAGAAACCCATGAAAATGTCTTACCTTGAATCCTATCCACATTTCCATCCACGCAGATGCTGAAAAGACCCAGCAAAAATTTTAAAGGAGCTAATAATGGGATTCATTACATGAGAGAAAAATCATTTTAAAAAATGGGGAGGAAGGTGTTGAAACATGAAAGATGTTTAAAATATCAATAACATAGTAAAGCCACCCATTTTTGTGTTTTCCTCCCTAGTGGCAAAAGTTCAGCATTTAATAGTTATGTGTCTTCAGACAAGTTACTTACTTTGAGATTCAGTCTGCTTATTTATAAAAGGGGAGTAGTTCACAGTTTCTTTTATACGTGGCTATGACAAGGATAAAATAAAACCATGCAGATAAAGTCCTTAGAAGACTCAAGGAATGATGGCTTCTGTGCCCAGGATGCTGATCCTGTTAAGGAAGAGAGTAAAACTTACATTAACATTGTCAGGAGTTTTAAACAAATTTGTGAATCTCCATGCTTAAATGTTCAGGACCAAGAAAGGCAAGTGAGATACTAGCCTTGGGTGCAAAATTGCAGGAGGCATCAAAATCTCAGCAATCAAGGTAAATCCTATCTTAATATAGTGTTTTTCTGAAGAACGAATCAGCAAACTACAGCCCAGGGGCTGACTGCCTGTTTTTGTAAGTAAAGCTTTATTGGAACTTTTAGGAACCAAAACCAAACCAAAACAAACAAACAAACAAAAAACCCTTTAAAAGAAACACAGAGAAAAAGAGGCTGGAGCTTCCATTATAGGCATTTTACACCCTGGCGTTCCAAAAAAGAATTTCTTACACTCAGGCTTTTAACAGCCAACATCCTGATGTGCTTCCAGTACATCATTCCTGTGCAGTGAGAAGGCCTGTGTTCATCTATTATCTTTATCACCTGGAGTCTCTCTGGGAGAGAGAAATATACCTGTCCTAAAATGTGGGTTCTTGTGAGAGAAAGGGCAACACAATGCCTAGAAATGTTTCTTGGGACCAAAATGGACTTGTTTACCCAACTTAACCAAGGACCCAAGGTCTACAAAATAACAGCTTTACGCTACATATTTGAAAAGTCACTGAGAGAAATGTCTGAATAAACACTCTGAGAACTCCGTAAACAGAAGTTGTTTTTTAGTAACAGGAGAATCGTTAATGTAACATGAAGAGTGGAATCCACAGTTAGACTGCAAAGATATAAGTGATGGGCCCATTAATCAGCCTGCCTCAGGGCAGGGTTTGATGCTAGATAAATGTAGAACGGGGCGTGGACCCAGAAAACCGGAGAGGGAGCTAGTTTTCCTTCCAACCACTAGGTATATATCCTACCACCTACAAAAATGGCTCAGATTAATGAGTGTTCTATCACCAAGCAATTCTTATAGACAGTGAAAAGCTTCATAATTCACGTTGCCAAAAATTCATCCATTTCTTGAAACAAGCTTTGGATCAGCTCTGAGAAACAGTTCTTTTCCAAACAAAAGCCTTAACTACACAATTAAATGAAAGGGAACTAATTTGCTTGGAAGAGAATAATAAAAGAAAACAAGCTATTTTGAATGATAAAAATATGTACCAAATTGGCAAAAGCTTTGGAATGATGCTCCTGGGTTTGATTAATGAGATATATTATCAAATGAACAAAAAAAGAGTATACAGGTTTAGGACATTTTCTGCTTAACTTTTTAATAAAAATCCTTAAAAAAATTTTTTTTAGCTTACAAAAGTAAGAGGAGTGGATTGTAAAATAAAATTCACATATTCCAGGGGCCCCTGGGTGGCTTAGTTGGTTAAGGGTCTGCATTCGGCTCAGGTCAGGGTCCTGCGATCCAGCCCTGAGCCCTACGTTGATCCCCACTTCAGGCCCCCAGCTCAGCGGGGAGCCTGCTTATCTCTCTCCTTCTGCCTGCCACTCCCTCTGCTTGTGCCTCCCCCTGCCCTGTCAAATAAATAAATAAAATCTTAAAAAAAAGTTTAAAAAAATTCAAACATTCCGGAAAAAGTGAAAATCTACCCTCAGAGACAACCAACCGCCTTTTTTTTTTTTAAGATTTTTATTTATTTATGTGAGAGACAGCATGAGAGAGAGCACAAGCAGAAGGAGGGGCAGGGGGAGAGGGAGAAGAGGAACAGGGAGTGAGCAGGGAGACCAACTAGGGATTGGGGGGAGCTCCATCCCAGGATCCTGAGATCATGACCTGAGTCAAAGGCAGAAGTTTAACCGACTGAACCACCCAAGCTGGTGTATATTCCCTTGGATTTTTTTTTTTAAGATTTTATTTATTTATTTGACACACAGAGAGAGAGAGAGAGAGAGTGAGCACAAGCAGGGGGAGTGGCAGTCAGGGGGAGAAGCAGGCTCCCCACAGAGCAGGGGGAGCCCGATGCGGGGCTTGATCCCAGGACCCCGGGATCATGACCTGAGCTGAAGGCAGTCGCTTAAACAACTGAGCCACCCAGGCGCCCCTTCCCTTGGATTTTTGAAATGTATGTTCTAACAAAAATTGGGCCCAATTATGGTTTTTTCTTTCCATATCCCTTATTTTCTCCTTTTAGCTTTAGACCGCGTCTTTCTGGCTTCAGAGGTTTTCATATCGCCTTTCCTCCTTGGCCACAGTGATTGCTCCAAGGGCTAGACATATGACCACAGCCAGGCCTTTCAGGATCCTACCCTGGGATTTTTCAACTGGCTCTCTGTTCTTCTTCAGTCAAGGAGCTCTAAGAAGGTAATTACAGAGTTGGTGGCATCCGTGGCTCCACTCTTACAAGAAAGCTGCAAACACTGAGAAGCAGAGATAAGAGGCAGAGAGAGTCTTGGCTCTGAGAACATTCAGGTCCCTGATTCCATTGCTGAGGACCCCAAAGTTCTCACGATTCCCAGAGCTCTTCTGTGCAACATTGTCTGCAACTCTCTGAGCTACTCTATCATTCTTCTAGTTGTTACGACTGTGCGAGACACACAGTAAGTACTATTTCTCACTGAAGCTATTTCCCATGGTTGTCTGCCACTTGCAACCAAGAGAGCCCTAATACACATACACTTCGGCAGTTTGATTTTGTTCAGCTGAAATTGTGCATATCACAGATAATTTCATGTCAGTGCACATCTCCCTTTTCCCTTTCAATGGCTGAATCATTGTCCATTGTATGGATGAATGTTTTTGACATTCTTCTAGAGCCAGGAACACGAGATATTTTTAAAAAGTGATAAACACAAGATTCTCAACATCACTAATATCAGGAAAATACAAATCAAAACCACAGTGAGATATCTTCTTACACTAGTAGTCAGAATGGCTAATATCAAAAAGACAAGAAATAACAAATGTTGGCAAAGATGTGGAGAAAAGGGAGCCCTCATGCACTGTTGGTGAAATTGTAAATTGGTACAGCCACTATGGAAAACGGGTAAGGAGGTGGGTGGCTCAGTCGTTAGGCGTCTGCCTTCGGCTCGGGTCGTGATCCCGGGGTCCTGGGATCGAGTCCCACATCGGGCTCCCTGCTCGGCGGGAAGCCCGCTTCTCTCTCTCCCACTCCCCTTGCTTGTATTCCCTCTCTCGCTGTGTCTCTCTCTCTGTTAAATAAATAAAATCTTTTTTTTTAAAGATTTTATTTATTTATTCATGAGAGACAGAGAGAGAGAGAGAAGCAGAGGGAGAAGCAGGCTCCCAAGGAGCAGGGAGCCTGATGTGGGACTCGATCCCAGGACCCTGGGATCATGACCTGAGCTGAAGGCAGACGCTTAACCATCTGAGCCACCCAGGCGCCCAATAAATAAAATCTTAAAAAAAAAAAAATAGAAATATACAGCCCAGTAATTCCACTTTGGGGTATTTACCCAAAGAAAAAAATAATACCAATTTTAAAAAGATAAATGTACCCCTATGTTTATCCCAGCATTATTTACAATAGCCAAAATATGGAAGTGTCCATCAAGAAGTGAATGGATAAAGAAGATGTAATACACACACACACACACACACACACACACACACACACACACACACAGGAATATTACTCAGCCATAAAGAAGAATGAAATCTTGCCCATCGTGACAACACAGATGGACCTCGAGGGCATCATGTATGCTAAGTGAAATAAGTCAGACAGAAAAAGACAAATACCATATGATTCCACTTTGTGGAATCTAAAAAAAACAGAACAGAGATAGATTCATAAATACCAAAAACAAACTGGTGGCTGCCAGGGGTGATGGGCAAATAAGTAAAGGGGATAAAAAGGTACAAATGTCCAGTTATAAAATAAACAAGTCACAGAGATGAAACTATGGCATAGAGAACAGAGTCGATAATGTTGTAATAACTTTGTATGGTGGCCAGTGGTGACTACACCTACTGTGGTGAGCACTGCATAAGGTACATAATTATCGAATCACCATGTTGTACACCTGAAACCAGTATAAAATCATATGTCAACTATTTCAATAAAAATAAGAATTTAAAAATTAATTAAAAATAAATAAATAAAAGTAAAATTAAAAAACAAACAAACAAAAAACACAAAAAAACCCTGCTCCAGAAATAAAAGTGGGGGTGGGGAGTAGAAGAAGGATGGATGTCAAGCAATGTTGAAGCTGAGTTCATTTTCGCTTTTTTCTCTACTTTCGTGTATGCTGGAAAACTTGCAAAATGAAAAGTTAAAAAGAAGGGAGGAAAGGAAACAAGAAAAAAGAGAGAAGTAAAACTTGCTGGGAATTTGTTTCTAAATGAAATAAAGTCTATAAAGGGCCATTCTTTTAAACAAGAAAAAGCAATAAGCACAGAAAATTATATTCAGCTTGAAGAGCACAGCCACATCAAGAGTGGTGACGATTGTCATGTAAATGGCGGCCAGCCCTGATGAAGTGCAAGTGTCCCGTATTCCCCAACCACCCAGGCAGTACTCATCACACCTGCCTTAGGGAGAGTCCCTCCCAGCTTTTATTACCATCGCTGCCACAGGAGGAAAGACAAAGCCTTTTGCATCTCAAGTTTCTCCGCCACACCTGGTAGTGGACCCATCCATTCAGAGGGTCTTTAAACCTGTTTGTCAGAAGAACTTTGTGAATGATGTTGAGAAGAGGCTGTGCTTGTTGATGTGGGAAACAAAGACAGAAGAAAAATTATTAAATTTCCTTACTACCTACAGCCCATTGACAAGTCCTTGAAACAGGCGGAGTGATAGGGGCACCTGGGTGGCTCAGTCTGTTAAGCAGGATGCCTGCTTCTCCCTCTCCCACTCCCCCTGCTTGTGTCCCCTCACTTGCTCTCTCTCTCTCTCTGTCAAATAAACAAATAAAATATTAAAAAACAAAAAAGAAAGAAACAGGCAGAGTGACATTCCTCTAGGGACTCAACTGCCTTGATGTTAATACTTTGCTAAGGGCAAAAGGCAATCCTAGCCTGACTCCTTGTTCCCCACCCCCCCAGGATCCTATAAGTCTACTTTAATGTATAAAAATTCCTTTGGAAACTTCCTTTATCTCTAAACCCTCTAAGATACATGTTGGCAGTCATCCCCCCAAGCATATGGCCCACCAATAAACATCTGAAGGGTCTCATGACTCAGGTTTTATTAGATGGTAATAAATAACCTTTTCCCAACAATAGCTAGCCCCCTCAAGGTCCTGGAAACCTTGCTTCCAAAATTCCTTAGAGACTTACACTATCCCTAACTGCGTCTCAACTTGAAAGTATATAATGGGCCACTCTTCGTGACCCCAGTGCTGCTGTTTCTGCCCACGGGTGCTGTCCCCATGCTTTAATAAAACCACCTTTTTGCACCAAAGACATCTCAAGAATTCATTCTTGGCCATGGGCTTCGAACCCTAACGTTCTTTTCTAGTCATTTACAGTAGTTGTTGAGGCCCAGAGCCATATGTACAATTACTATTGAGTTTGAATTTGTCTAAAGATTTAATACCCCGTGTTTCCACCATGCAGTTTCCAGGACATGGAGCAACTAACAGTTAGTTAAAGAGCTGAACTTGGGCTTTGTGGTCACACAATAATGGGGTCAAGTCCCTGTCCCTCCACTGGTGAACTGCGTGGTCTTGGGCAATTTACTTAACCCATCTAAGCCTGTTTCCTCTTAGGAAAAAAAAGGGGAGTGTGTGAGGTGATGAATAGTACTTGCCCTGTAGACATTTTGAGAGAATTAAATAAGAAATTGCATGGAAAGTTTCCATGACTGTGCTAAGCTTACAGTAAATGCTCAGTAAATGGGGACTAACATCTTCGTGATCTACGGTAAATTCCGTTCTCGGGGCTGTATGCTGTTTCCACTTTCTGAGTTTCTCAGTTGCCAGTGTGACTTTCAAAAACTGTTCTTTCTAAACTTTCAGAATACACATAAAAAGCTGGGTGCTAGCCAGAACACATTTGGAAGCAAAACAGTCCTAAAAATAAGAAAGGGATGCATGATTTTTTTAATGTTGGGTTTCTCTCTCTTTTTTTTAAAGATTTTATTTATTTATTTGACAGAGAGACACAGCGAGAGCAGGAACACAAGCAGGGGGAGTGGGAGAGGGAGAAGCAGGCTTCCCGCGGAGCAAGGAGCCCGATGTGGGGCTCGATCCCAGGACCCTGGGATCATGACCTGAGCCAAAGGCAGCCACTTAACCGACTGAGCCACCCAGGCGCCCGTTGGGTTTCTCTTTAAGAGAGAAATTAAACTGTGAGTAAAGATCAAAATTCATTCTTTCTGTGACCTTGTTCAAAAACAGAATTTATTGGGACATCATGCATGTCAGATGTTGTTTAGAGTGGCATATGCCCTTCTCAGGACATTTTGAACATACATTGCATGTCTGCATTTCTCTCTAGTGGGTATTTCAGGACTGAAGAGGAAAGAAGGATCCTAATGTTGGACTACAACATCCGTGGTGCTCAGGGTTGCCTTGGGTTATGTTCTGCAAAATACAAGCAGGTACAAAAAGGATAATTTCCTACAGCCTTAAGACAAACAGTTTGTGAAATAAAATTCAAGGGCCTTTCCCATATTAGTTTTGAGGCACCTCTGGAATTCAGATTAGTAGTCATAGAAAATCCACCATGGGAAAAAGTGCAACCTGATTCTGGATCCAACTGAATGCCTTCCCAGAAATGGACTCCTTTTTTCCTTTTCCTCTGCTTAACACCCTCTTGTCTCACCACTCACCTAGTTAACTTCTATTCAACTTTCAGCATCAACTCAGACGGCATCTTCTACAGAAGCTCTCCGCAAGCCATCTGTGAGGTGCCCACGCTACCAAATCTCACTGACCCCTGCAATTCTCTTTCATGGTTCTTATCATGGGATAAGATAAGGTAAGATCTCATACTGGGATAACTGCAGGATTCACAGACCCAGTGCTGTCCACCCAGTGCTGTCTAGCCCCTATATGCTCCAGCTCTATCAGGAATAGGACCACATCTGGGGCGCTGGGTGGCTCAGACGGTTAAGCGTCTGCCTTCGGCTCGGGTCATGATCCCAGGGTCCTGGGATCGAGCCCCGCATCGGGCTCCCTGCTGAGTGGGGAGCCTGCTTCTCCCTCTCCCTCTGTCTCTGCCTGCCGCTCCCCCTGTTTGTACTCTCTCTCTCTGTGTCAAAAAAAAAAAAAAAAAAAAGGAATAAGACCACATCTATTATGTTAACACCAATGTCAGACCCAAAATAGTGATATAATAAATATCTGTTGAAAATTTGAGAATAAAATTTTTTATTCTGTGAATTTAGACTCTAAGCTTTGGAAACTCAAAGAGTAGCTAATTTGCTAAGAAGCTTTCCTTATGAAAGTCAGAAGAATGCCTTTATTCCATGTAACCAAAAAAAAAAAACCTATAGATATTTGATGTCATATCATCTACATTCTATGAAATTAATTGGTTATCAGTTTCAGGAAAGAAAGTGATAATTATAACAATTAGCACTGATTGGATGTGTAACTGGTCAGATCCAAAAAGGAATTGAGAAAGACTCAGATAAGGGGGGGTCTTAGAAACCATACCTTACCTCCCTGTTCAGGCATACTTGAAAGTGAGGTTTCCAGAAAAAAGTCGAAGTGCTAGAGGGTTGCTAATGGTACTACTCACCTTCTCAGAGCACGTGCAACATTGCAACATTAGGTTTTAGCACAATATTGAAAGGAAAGCTATTCTGAGACAGCTTCTCCTTCTCAGAGCCTACCCTCTGCTTGGATCTGCCTTGTGAGACAGGACTCACTTATACCACAAAGTGGTCCTTTCCATTATCGAATGGTTCAAAGGATTAAGTAATTTCTTCCTATATTAAGACCAATGTGTGTCTGACTCTAATTCTACTCATCAAAACCAGAACAAATGGATATGTTGATATACTAATATTTACTAATTCAGAAAAGGAGACTTATTGCTGTATTTAAAATATAATAAACCTCTAAGTTTCTTCATTCTGTGTGTGAATTGTGAACAAGCATGTGTGTGTATGTGTGTGCAGGTATATATGTGTGAGTATAATTGTATTTTGTCACATCAGCATAAACAGTTGTAGGTTTATAAGATTCTGGCTGTAGTTATTTTTATAGCCTTCTTTGTTAATTCTCAAAACTATTAAAAATCAAAAACGCTTAAGTAAGGTAAACTTAATTATGGACTAAACCCATAGATCTGCCTCATTTTTAATATAAGACAAGAAATGGAAAAGAGTTAAACATTTTGTCTGTTTTGCCAAAGCCCAAAACCTTTCTTCTTTGGGCAAGGAAATACTTACACCATAAGGAATAATTCTTTAATTGCTTCTAATTAGAATAAATGGCCAATGTGTGCCGGGTCTCAGGGAACATGACTAACATTGCCTCACCTTGCAATGACTGCAGATGAAGTGTGGGTGAGGGCGTGAAAATGGGGGGCATCACCTCAACACCACCTCCTCCTCTATCCTTGTAGCTGAAATCAGGCACCCGCTAATATCAGAACCTGGAGGCTCTTTCCAACAAGTGTGAAATACTAGGGAGGCTCAGATACTGAGTCATTCTTGAAACGGTTTTTGGGAAGAAGTAGCTTGGTCATTAGTCTATCCTTTGGAGACCAAGAGACACCTACCCCCCCAAGTTCCACCCAGGCTCTACCTCAAACTCAGCCCTGGGCAGCTTACTTAGCCTCTCAGTAGAATGGGGATAACACCTCATATGGTTGTTATGAGGATTCCCTGAGCTAATTCATAGAAAGCTCTTAGCACAGTGCCTGGAATAAACACTCAAAAGTCTTAGCTACACAGATATAAAGGACCAGTCCCACACAGTGATCTAATTTTCAACAGTGTGGCACCTATATGTTCTAGAAGCCCCCCACCAGACAAATCTAATGTGTAGCCAGGATTGAGAACCCCTAGGTCAGTTTTAACCCAAACATTGACAAAGACTGAATGAGGGCACCTGCTACACATGATTGAGCTCTAGCGGCAAGTCAATTACATGCTTCAGAGGGAGGAATAATACATTTTTCCTAAGGAACTTCTGGATTTGCATGAAGGTTTGGAGGCATTTGGGGGGTGGGCATTGAGAAGGAGAGGAAGAGGGTCACGCTAGTCTTGGGCAAAGACTGAGAAGCATGAGGACAGCTTAGAGTCTGTTTTAGATACTGGTGACGGCCTCCGCCCACTGCCCCAGGAAGTCACGTCTGAGTTCTGTGCCAAGGGAGCCTGTAAGCCAGAAATGATGGGACCACTTCCATTGCATAAGGGTCTGGGAGACCAGGGGGCTGAAGCAAAGCTGATTCAAGGTCCAGGTGACAAGGGACAACACTCACAATAATTATGGTACAAGAGCCACCCTTAACATACATATTTGTGCCAAGCACTTTGCATGTGTTGAAAACACTAGCTGATATCCATTGAGTGCCTACTACTTATCAGGCATTACTCTAAGTGCTTTCCAGGCTTCATTTCATTTAACCTTCAGAGCTCTGAAACAGCTACCATTCCAGCTGCACTATAAAAGAAAAGGGAAGCTCAGAGAGGTGAAGTGACTTGCCCAAGCTCACACAGCTAGCAAGGTCAGGCTCTAACTTGGTGGTGTTCCTCCCACGTCCAAGCTCCCGACCAACCACTAGAACACTAAGACTCTCACCATCACATTTGAGACAGCTCCAGAATGCCCATCCCAGCCCTCAAATAAGCAATTGCCTCTTTAGAAGATGCTCCCTACACAGTCAGGGGATATAAATTGGTACCAGCCTCCTCAGAGTGGGCTGTGGTTGGGTGTTCCAATCTTAATTGTCCAAGGAGCTCTGGCCATTCAGTCCACTTTGAGGAAAGGCAGCTGGTGATCTGTCAAAGTGAACACTGCAAAACATTTAAAAGGCAGGGGGTGGGAGAACAGATGTAGTCTCAAGCAGGAAGGAAGGTTAAAGAACACATTTCTTCCATGAGACTGGCTTCTAAAATGTAAAATGACAAGTGAACTTCAGCTTCTGGGCAATAGAAACTTCTCCCAGGTTATCAGCAATAAGTGTGATTTTTTTTTTTTTTAAGTATCTCTATGGTTCTTCCTCATCTCAATCCATTGATTGAGAAAGTACATAATTAAGAGTAGACCTTCACAGCACCTTCACCTCAAGGGGTGAAACACTTCCCTGTCAGAAGTAAACCAAAGAGGACAACAATATTTCTGCCCCGTCTCTGCCTTTAAGACTTGCCTTTTGACCTTAGGTAAGTGATTGTACCACAGTTCATTAGAGGAAGCAGAAAACAGAATGACTGACCCTCTCACATTGGCGGTCCACAGAGGAAGAACAAAGACAAACAAATAAGGCTTTATTTTGTCACTGGGTTTCTTTATGGGGTCAAGCTGTTCCCCGTTGCAGAACATACTCTTTGTGGCATTTACTAGGTTTCTAGAAGCTGACACTAAGGACTGCTGGTAGCACATTTTAGCTTTCCATGTGTTGGATTTATCACCCTACTAAGGATCCTTTGGGAAACAGAGTGCCGATTTTATCCCCACTGACAAGTAAGGAAACTGAGGCACAGGGCTTGCCTAGTTTTACATGCCGAGACTAGTATTATGGCCTCTGACCGCTCCAATTAATTTGGAACCAAGCATGCTTATACAGAGATTGACTTAGAGCCTCTGTCTGGAACACTCTTTGACAGTAGGTATAACATGAGCCTTAAATAAATGAAGATGCATATGAAAGCTATGGAGTCGGGGATGTGGAAGAGAAAACAC
Organism: Zalophus californianus; assembly: GCF_009762305.2. NCBI lineage: Eukaryota > Metazoa > Chordata > Mammalia > Carnivora > Otariidae > Zalophus > Zalophus californianus. Next base: position 24,652,000 of record NC_045595.1, read on the forward strand.
AGGAGCCTGCTAGAGCTGAACTTAAAGGACTCCCTGAATAATAATAGAATCAGCCTCAATTCAGTGAACACTTGCTGTGTGCCAGGCACAGGACCAAGAGCTTCACAGACATGCATTTTTCTCTCAGCACTTGCCACAATCCTGGGAGTTGAAATGTAGTACTCCCCACTTGCAAGATGAGGGACCATGTCCCATAAAGTAATTCTCCCTGTATCTGGACTCTTCTCACACCAAAGCTATGACCACTCACCAAAACACCATGCTGTCTCCTATAACTAATGGATTGGGTAAAGGAAGGGCATTTCTTAAAAGTAATTCAGTGGTTCAAATCTAAAAAGTATGTTATCTTAAGATTTTGTATGCCAAAACGTAAAAGAAGGCAAGTGTTTCTAAGGAACATTTAAATTATTTCTATGCTTCCCCTTGCTATCTATAGCATGGTGGAGTGGTAAAGCAGTCTGGCTGGCTTCAAAGCAGGAGAACTTTGTTAAGCCTCAGTTTCCTTCTTAGAACATGGGAATATTATACCACCTCGTTGTGTTGCTGTGAGAATTCAATGATGTATGTAGCATTTGGCACAGTTGTTGTTACATAGTGGGCACTCTATGAAAGACTGCTGCTGGTAATATAATGATATTGCTGATAATAGATTGGAAATAATTAACTGTAATAAGCAAAATATTCTGATTTTAGACCATATTTTTTTAATTTTCTTTTTTGCTAATAACTATTTCTCATTGATGGGTATTTTGTTGGTGTTTATTCATAGAAGCTTAGATTTGTGGCTTTGTTTGGTGGGGAGGGTTCTGGAATCATTATAGAGTGATGGTTTCTTCTGCTTGGAAAACAGCCAGAATAGCACCAACAGTGGGGTGGAAAGATGTGATTTATTAGTTCTTCTACTGCAAAACCAGCAAGACAGATTCACCAGATGAGGACCATGCAGGAGATGCCAGGTTTTCAGAAAATGACATTGAGGCATCCACTATCAGGCATCCAAGTATGCATGGGGGATGCCCTTTCTTGTTCAAGGTAAGGAACAGCAAGTGGTAAAGGCAGTGCCAGGAGCATCCCAAGTGTCTAAGTATCCCTACCATGTGGGAAGAAACAGCAGCAGCTCCCGTGGCTGGCTCCCTGTTGAGGCTCAATGCCATCTGAAAAGTCCTGAACTTTGAAAATAACATTGCAATAGGTTTTACCTCACAAACTAATTGGCACAAGGTCACACAACATTGTGACTTAGACCCAAAAGGTCTTTTATAACTGGATCAGCTACAAAATTCTTTTTCAATAAATAATTCTCAATTGTAATATTTTTTTTGCCAGTTTATACACTCTGCTTCTAATTTATAGTAGTGTTTCTCCCAAGAGTCAAAGTGCATTCCATTCCCATGAGATGCTCCTGGAAGAGAAACTGGACACTATAAACCTCTCTCAGAAATTCCCATTACAAATTAATAAATTAAAGGTTCTGAGCAAGTGCAGTATAGAAACCTAGCTGTATTTAACTCAGTGCTTCCCAGTTATTGGTTCATTGAATGCTTTTGTCCTTTAACACTCATTTAAATCCCATTTAAAATCCAAGGAACCTACTTTGGGACAATGGTTCTCAAATTTTTTATTTTCCTTAGAATCACCTATAGAGCTTGATAAGACACAGATTCCTCAGTCATGCCCCCAGAGTTTCTGATTAGTAGGAGCCTCAAGAATTTGCATTTCTAACAAGTTTCTATGTGATACCAATGCTGCTGACTCAGGGACCATACTTTGAGAACCACTACTTTGAGACAGGCAGAATTAAACCAAGTTTCAGGCTGTTTTGGTAATAACTCTGGGCTGTCAAAATCCATAGCAGTCATAGAATGTTAGATCTGAGATGGAACTTGCATTCACTTATTCAACCAATATTAATTGAGCACCAACTATTTGTGGGTTTTGGGGGGGTAGAGTTTTTTTAAAGATTTTATGTATTTATTTAAGAGAGAGCACAAGCGGGGGTGGATGGGCAGAGGGAAAGGGAGAAGCAGACTCCCCCCACCCCAAGCAAGGAGCCCGACACGGGGCTTAATCCCAGGACCCCAGGATCATGACATGAGCTGAAGGCAGATGCTTGACCGACTGAGCCACCCAGTTGCCCTGAGCACCAACTATATGTAAGGCACTAGGGTAGGCAGTTGGGATGAGTAGAGAAACACTGGCATGCTATCTATCCTCTCAGAGCTCACAGTATAGCAGAGAAAAATTAAGACAGAAATAAACATGATTGTCAGTTGTGATAAGAAGAACAATGAAGGAAAACAGGGCATGGATGGGGAGAGATTAGCATGGGTATTTAGGTTAGATTGCTTGGATAGATCAAATATGGCCACAAAGTCATTGTAGCTCTTCCCAACAAAAGGCGGATCTATTTTCCTACCTGTGAATCTGGGCTGCCCGTGTGACCTGCTTTGACCAATAAAATATGGCAGAAGTAGTGATATGCATGTTCCAGGGCCTAGACATCAAGAGGCCTTCAGCTTCCATTCTCAGCCTCTTGGAACCCTGAAACCACCATACCATGACAAAGCCAGAATGAAAAGACCATGTGGAGAAAGTGAGACCTACCGTCCCAGTGGAGCCCAGGCCCAAGTCAACCTGCCAGCTGACTGCTACCCCATGAATGAGCCCAGGCAACACCAGCAGAGCCATTCCACCAACCCACAGAATCATGAGAAATGATAAAAAAAATATCATTAAGTTTTATGGTGTTTGGTATGAAGCAGTAGAAGCAATTGAGGATCATGCAAGAGCTCTGCGATTAGGTCATTTAGGCTGAAGAATGAATAGAAGTTGAGGGGCACCTGGGTGGCTCAGTCGGTTGAGCTGCTGACTCTTAATTTTGGCTTAGGTCATGATCTCGGGGTCCTGGGATCGGACCCGCGTCTGGCTCTGCGCTCAGTGAGGAGTCTACTTCAGGATTCTCTCTCTCCCTCTGTCCTTCCCCCCACTCACTCTCTCTCTCTAAAATAAATCAATAAATCTTTAAAAAAAAAAAAGAAGTTGGGAAGGTAAGGAGAGCATTCCAGACTGAGGATGAGAGAGTCCTGGCTCAGGTTGGGCAGCGCTCAGTTTCTCTAATAGCTGGAGGGAGGAATCTGCAGGAGGGGATAGATTGAAGAAGGTAGTAGATGTGCTACACCATCCAGATACTCCTTCTGCTTCGAGACTGAAGCATTCAATTCCCTGGCCTCTGTTGGCAGCGATGATGTGTGGCACTCAGCTGATTCTTCTCTGGGAATTCACCTTGGCAGAAGAGAGCCGCCTAGCCTAAGGTCGAGGGCTTCCCTGGGGGCAGCTTGCATCCAGTGACAAGTCTACACATGTATGGGATTGTGTGTTAGGGGGGTGGGGTGTTGTTCCTTGCCACAGCAATCTGGGACAACTGCAAGACTTCCTGTGGAATCGGCTGAGGGACTGTATCACAGTTCAGCTTCTCCCCCTGACTGATCCTGCTTTCCTCACTTCCCTTCCCAGTTGATTCCATGCATGCCCCCAGCAAACTTTCTGCAGGCAAATCCCCATGTCAGAGTTTGCTTCCTGGGGAACCCAGAGCACAGGTGGGAAGGGCATATGGGGGGACAATTTCAGTAGCACAAGTGAAAGAAAAAGCTTGCACCAGCATACTGGCTCTGGGATGGAGATAAGCAGACAAATGTAAAATATGTGGTCATTTGAAAGACGGGGAAATGGAAAGCAAGACGGGATCACTAGTAGTGCTGTGGCTGGCCATATCAGAGCCTGAGGCGGAAGGAAAAACCAGTAATACCAATCCTGTCTTTATTTAAAATCTTGGTATTTTGGGGGCGCCTGGGTGGCTCAGTCAGTTAAGTGTCTGCCTTTGGCTCAGGTCATGGTCCCAGGGTCTGGGGATGGAGCCCCACGTCAGGCTCCCTGCTCAGCAGGGAGTCTGCTTGTCCCTCTCCTCCCTGGCTCATGCTCTCTGTCGCTATCTCTGTCTCTCTTTCTCTCAAATAAATAAATAAAATCTTTAAAAAATTAAAAAATAAAGTCTTCGTGTTTTTTCCATCATGGGTATTTTACACTAATTGTTATTTTTAATAATATCATTTATCTTTGTCACCGAGTTTTTTGTCATGCCCTTAACTTTTGCACCTCCCTCACTCTCCCTTGTCTCTGTCCTGAAAATGCTGTCCTAAGACACTAAGTTTGGAATAATTCATTATACAGCAATAGTTACCTACCTAGTGTGCTAGTTATCAGTCCTTTGGAAATTTACCTGATCTCCGAAGCCTCAGTTTCTTATCTGTGAAATAAGGTAACATCATATTTCACATAGTTATTCTAAAAATTAAATGAAATATTTCAGGCAAAGCCCTTAGTGTGGTGATTGTCACATAACGTTTCAATGGGTACACAATTATCATCCATAGAATCTTAAGAGTTAGATCCTGGTTTTAAGATCCCAGAGTAATACTGATCATTTTTTTCTCAGAACACTGATGAGAATTTCCTGTTCTGTTTCTTAAATAAGTTTTCTAATTTTCTCCATTTACTTTTTTGAAAAGTAATCTTTATGAGCCTAAGTATATAAGTTTAAAAATGAGGGGTAAAGTCTAGTTGCTTAAGAGCAACTGATAATGCATATCTTAATTACTATGAGCATTTATTGAGTACTCATGACGTGCGAGAGCACTGGGGCAGGCATGTCACATACATTATGTCACTTAATCCTCCAGGGCCACCTGCAAAGCAAACATTCCCCATTCTCCCAAGTTATTCCCCATTTTAAAGATAAGTAAACTAAGGGAGGCATAGAGAAGGTAAGCCCTTTGCCCAGGGGTACAGCTAGAAGAAATTTGTATCTAGCACTAGGGCTCCCCAGGGCTCCACACCTTGTGTACCATTTGCAAATGGAAGTATTTCTCTCAATCCCAGCTGTGCCCTTGATTGGGCAAATCAGCTTTCTGTTGCCCCACACAAAAATCACATCAGGTCATGCCCCCAAAATAATATGGGTGTTTCATCCCTTAGGAGCTAGCCCTTTCAAGGATTTCTCTATTCATAATATGAATTGTAGGCTGATGCTGAGTCAGAACGTTGAGTCTTACTGGTATCCCCGCTTCTGCACGAATAACAGCAGGTGCTGAGTAAGAGATTTGGCGTTGCTTTAATTCCCTCCTTGTGGCTTTTGCCTCAAGAATTGGCTTACTCCGCTGCTGGGGCCTGATATGCCAGCACAACGCAGCAGCCTTCTTGGGTTGCAGGACTCTCATTTTTTCAGGACCTCATGGTCCCTTTCGCCCTTGAACCACAGATATCGACTTTTCACTTTAATGCGCATTACCTCGAGAAATTCAAGGCCGAAGAAAAACATTCCACAAGACCTTGCCTCTGTAGGAATTAGAATCGAGTAGGAAATGGGAGAGATTGTACATAGGCCGAATTTGTTCCCACAAGTCCAGAATGCCTGAGCATCACTGAACAACTCCCTGCACAGCAGGAGGGCTTATCCTGGGGAGACTCAACACGCTCAGAAACATCTGGATTTCTTACCTTTTTGAAAAAAAAATCTGAAGTTTGACATCCAGAAGGCATAGTATTACATTTTTATTCTTTATATTTACTAAAATAAAACATCTGTTGGGAGGAAGGATCATTGTATTAGTGCAGGTGATAATGTATTTGCCAAGCCCACATTAGATTGCTAAGCTCTTATCATTTATCTTGTGTCCCAAAGTTTCAAGAAGTTTAAAATCAGATCCAACTGAAAATGGATGCCCCTCTAAAGAAGGTATAAGTATCTTAATCCAAGAAAACAAAAACCTTGACCTGAGTTATAGAAATCCTAGAAAGTGACAGAAGCTTATGCATATAAGTATTGTATAAAAAGGGGAAAAGGAATTATTTATGCACATTGAGGATCAATTTAGCTTCATCAGTTCATTACACATTGTCAACAGTGTTTATCAAGCACTCTTCCTGAAAGGTCTCTGCCAGCTGGAGAATTCCCTGACCTAATATTCACAGAATCTTATACTTGGACAGGCTTTTTGAGGTCATCTTATCAAACACTTTCCTAGTGCAGAGCTTCCTCTCTGACATTCCAGACAGATGGTTTGCAGATGCAGGTACTCCTCTAGCACCATCTTCCCCTGCAAGATTCCCTGACCTCAGTCAGAATTCATTGCTGCCCCCACTGAGTCTCTGTAACACTTCATACACCACAAAGGTCATCATTATTAGATCATCATAATAATTGCAACTTCCTGAGCACCTACTATGCACTAGGCAGTATAGTATCTAATATTATACAATAACCCTGCATAATAGATATGATCATCCCCATATTTCACATAGGAGATGGGGTAAACTTGCTCTCTGGTAACTTGTTCAAGGTCACAAAGTCAGAAAGTGGCAGACATGTCAAGTAAGAGGGGTCTTGAGCCTGTACCCCCACTTTCCTTCCCTGACACCCCTCTTATACAATAGTCAAGAGGTGATATTGGAATTATTCTGTACTCATTTGTTTCCTCTCCACTGATTGTAAACTTTTTTGTTTTTGGATTTTTTTTTAATTATTTTTTAGATATTTATTTATTTATTTATTTATTTATTTATTTATTTGAGAAAGAGAGATTGAGAGAAAGCAAGTATGAGCAGGGGGGAGGGGCAGAAGGAGAAGCACACTCCCCGCTGAGCAGGGAGCCTGACGCTGAACTCCATCCCAGGACCCCCAGATCATGACTTGAGCAGAAGGCAGTCGCTTAAACGACTGAGATACCCAGGCACCCCGAACGCAAACTTTTTGAAGACAAATATGGTGTCACTTTTCTTCAAATCTCCAGTCTCTACTACTGTGCCCAGCATATAATAGGGTCTCAATAAACATTACCAATTGAGTAGGCCGCTTCCTTGTACCTCTGGCTTCCCCAAATCCTCAAACCCTAATTCTAGATCACTTCCTTTGTTCCACTCGAATCACACTGATAGGGACTAATAATCAGGAAGCAAAATATGTCATACTAATGTAGATTAAAATTCTTCAATCAAATGATATTGATGAGAGCTCAGACTTGAAAGAGGTTCTGTATGCAGAAAGGTGTGATTATGTGGACATGTGTGTCTATTTTTTTTTAAGATTTTATTTATTTATTTGAGAGAGAGAAAGTGAAAGAGAGAGCATGAGTGGGGGAGGGGTAAGGGGAGACGGAGAAGCAGACTTCCCACTGAGCAGGGAGCCCAATGTGGGCCTGGATCCTGGGACCCTGGGATCATGATCCAGGCCAAAAGCAGACACTTACCCAACTGAGCCACCCAGGTGCCCCTATGCGGACATGTATGTCCATAAAACTGTTTTGCTTTTTATTTTTGTTGGTAGAAATTGAATGCATTAAGTCAGTTCAAGTGGGTAAATGTGAGAATTCAGCCCTGCCAAGGGAGAGACATGATAAAGAAACAGAGTCTATAAATATATATTTTTTATGACCTTGGGATTGCAGAAGAGGGGAGGGCTCATAAGGAGTTTGGGAGCACTCCAAACAGAGGGTGTAGGCTAAGGTCATATGGGAAAGATTGGGGGCTGGCAATAAAAGACAGGGAAATGAGACCATCTGCTCAAGAACTTGTGGGCTTATCTCATGTATTCTTAGTATTAGTATCTCTGCATGAAAATCCCTTCATGTGACTGTGAAGCAACAAATCTTCCTTTTTTGGGTTGCTAACTGTTGAAGCAACTTGTTGCCTTGATTGCTGCCCACTCTCTTGCCTCCACCGAAGATGTTAAGTTCATTCAACATGGTGGGAAGAGGATTAACATTCACCCCAAAAGGAAGCTTTTGTGGAAAGCTTCATGGAAAGGTTCTTCACCTCTTCTATTTCATGGCACTTAAAGAAAGCAGGACACTCCCTCCCACTGTACTTCCAATGCTATCTCTCTGTCTCTGTCTCTGTCTGCATCTGGCTCATTAGTCCCTTATTTGTTCCAGCACCCATTTCTTAAATGCCTTCCTCATTAATTTCTCTGTTTGTCCATACCTTATTGATCTTTCATAGACCTCCTCTACTGTGAAGCCATTACTGACTGCACTAGCTCACACTGACATCCTATTATGGACTGAATTCTATCCCCCCAAATTCATATGTGGAAGCCCTAACCTCCCATGTGGCTATATTTCGAGATAGAGCCTTTACAGAGGTAATTAAGGGGGCGCCTGGGTGGCTTAGTCGGTTAAGCATCCAGCTCTTGATTTCAGCTCCAATCATGATCTCAGGGTCCTGGAATCGAGCCCTGAGTCAGGCTCCATGCTCAGCGGGGAGTCTGCTTGGGATTCTCTCTCCCTCTGCTCCTCTCCCCCACCCCCCTCACATTCTCTCTATATAAAATAAGTAAAACAAAATATTTTAAAAAAATAAATAAAATAAAGAGGTAATTAAGGTTAAATGAAGTCATAAGGTTGGGGTCCTAATCCAATAGGACTGGTGTCAGTGTGAGAGAGGAGTAGGGCACACAGAAGAAAAGTCATGTGAGGACATAGAGACAAGGAGGCCATTGGCAAGCCAAGGAGAGAGTCCTCAGGACAATCCAACCCTGCCAATACCTTGATCTTGGACTTCCAGCGTGCAGAATTGTAAAAAAATAAATTTATGCTGTTTAAGCCACCCAGTCTTCAGTATTTTGTTATGGCAACCTGAGTAGACTAAGAAACTTCCCTCTGGAGATTTTTGGCCTTGTGTGTAGCCTGCCTCTTTTGTAGTTTACACTGTCTTGTTTTCAGTCTTTGTATCAGATTTAAGTCTGTTCCATTTACTCTCCCTTGTTCACACATTACTTCATCAAAATGTCTTATTTCTCAAAGCACATTATCAACTCACAGGGAAAAAAAAAATCAGGTTACGTGAGCATCTTTTATTCTAAAAGGCCTAGAAAGAAGGTATAGACTCTGGGCATTCAACAAATCTAAATTGCTTAAATAAGTGGTAATTAAATTACTCCTCTTAGTTACCAGCTATGTAATCTGGGATAAATTAATCCTGTTTTCACAGCTGTAAATGGGGAATACATTTTATTTCTTAAATAGACTTTTTCTGAGACAGCAGTAGGGATTAAATGAGCTAAAACTATTTGACACATAGTAAGTGCTACATTAAAAGAGAACTATTATCATTTTATTATTTTGTTCTGAAGGCACATCTGGGAAAAGGAAAAAGGTCTCACCTGGAAGACACAAAATCACTGCAGATTCAGTTCTTTCCAGTGGATGAAGAAGTATATGTCTCTTGCCTTTTGCTTTTTCTTGTTTTGAGATGAGCCAGACAGAATTTAACTGGTTGAAAGAAATAAATAATGGAACCCAGGTTCCCTTTTCTCTCCATTGGCACTCCAAAATGGAATGCTTTTTGCCTCAGCAATGTTTTCTAGTCCCATTAGTTGTTATGTTTCAGTTCAAACAGCAATTTGATATGGCCAAAGCACCAACTACAATATGCTCTATTTACAGAACACACAAAATGTAAGGATGAGGAAATGTTAAAAAGCAGATCTACCAGTCCCTGGTTATGAAGGCCTTGGTTTTAGCTTTATTTTAACTTTCTAACAATTACAATGTCCTAAAGACGATTCTGAACAGATTGTACAGAAAGACAGCTTAACTGTATTAAGATCTTATTAGAAAATTTCTAATTACCCACATGCAGATGGAAGTGTAATCTGTTATAGGATTTCAGCCTTTGTGGTAACTCACTCCACCCCACACTACTGACACAAGTCAGAGGAATTACCCTACGACTGTACAATTTGCAAACTGGATAAATCTGAGGACTTAGATTGTTTTTATGAAGGATCTATCGCAATACTCACCTTTAATCGAGAATCTTTACAGAGGATTCCTCCTATGACTGGTTCAGAAATCTTTCCAATACTAAACAGACTTCCCACTCCCTACTTCCTGACGGCCCCTTCCAAAGTTAAGAGTTTAATCAATACTAATTGAACTTGGCATAAGGTAATTTAAAAATTATCCTTATAAGTTGGCATGGACCCAAGCCATGTTTTCCCAGATCCTTGGATTCAAAAGAGCAGCACCTGAAACTTCACAGCCAAGAAGCCTTGGTGAGTGGCTTAGACAGCCTTAGCTATCTGTTACAATACGGCTTGCAGAACAGACATGTGTGCTGATCTACTGAGCGGCCAAGGGACTTTTGTGATTTGATTTTTGTTGAAGGATTTTTAGTGTAATATCACTCTCACTTTTAAAAAGGTTTCTGATAAAGTTTCTTGCTGGGGACCAAAAGGGGGAAAGAAAGACTAAGGAGAATCAAATTTCCTAGTGGCATTAAATACAAAACTGAAAAGAATAAAATTTTAAGAGGATACGGACACAAGGAATGGTAATATATTCTACCTCAATATTTTGGTTTAAATAATTCCTTTTTATCTTTTTAAAAATATGCAATGATACATGCTCATTGTATGTATGAATAATAATATATATATATGCATCAAACAAGTGAAAAGTCCTTCACCTTTCCCCTGGCATCCCAGTCCCTGAACAAAACTTACCATTAGTATTTTAGTGTATGGCCTTCTAGATTCTTCTACCCATACATATGCAGATTTCTTCACCTTAATAAATTATACTATGTATACCATTCTCTATTCTGTACTTTTTTAATCCAACAAAATGTTATGGTTCTCTTTCCTTGCCTATTCATATAAATCAACCTTCTTAGTGTCTGTATATTAATTGCTGAGCCATAATTTCACCTATCTCTTGCTAATAACATTTAGGTTGGTTCCAAATTTTTACCACAAGGAACAATGGCATAATGTCTGTATGATTTCAATATGAAGATACTGCATACTTATTAATATTTCTCTAGGTTAAATACTTAATGTGAAATTACTGGGCCAAAAAAAAGTACTCATTGATATTTTGATGGGTCCTGCCCAAATTGTCCTCTAAAGAGCTGCAACAATTTAAGTATTTTATTTTTAAGTAATCTTTACACCCAACATGGGGCTTGAATGCACAACCCCAAGATCGAGAGCTGCATGCTATACTGACTGAGCCACTCAGGCTCCCCAAGGGCTGCAACAATTTAAACTCTCAGGAACAGTATACATCTATACTTATTTCCTCAATCCTTCACCAATTTTGAGCACTGTAGACACTTTTTATTTTTACAAAGTTCTTATTTCCACATTTGTATTTACAATCTTCACAGTATAGGGTTTGACTATTGTTTACAAACTACGTGACAAAAGAGTTCAAAGTTTGGGTTCTTTAAGTTAATTAAAGACAATGAAATCTTTGGAGTTCCTGGGTGGGTGGGTGACTCTTGATTTCAGCTCAGGTCATGACCTCACAGTCATAGGATTGAGCTTGCCATCTGGCTCCGTGCTCAGCGGGGAGTCTGCTTGAGATTCTCTCTCTGCCCTTCACCCGCTCACTCTTTCTCTCTCTCTCTAAAATAAATAAATAAACCTTTTTTTTAAAAAAAAGACAATATAATCTTTAAAAAAAAAACTCATCTTCTTTTCCTAGGCCATATCTTTTCCCAATTTTTGAGAACTAGGCAGGAATTCCTTGTCTCTTTTGCTAGATGAAGCTTCCACTCCAAGTTTCTGGGCTGCCAATCTCACCAGGATTCCTGATGACAAAGAGTCCTCTCTTTTCTTGACTGAGGAGCATATTGAAATACAATCACTTGGGGTGCCTCGGTGTCTCAGTCAGTTGAGCGACAGACTCTTGATTTTGGCTCAGGTCATGATCTCAGGGTTGTGAGATTGAGCCCCCCATCGGGCTCTGTACTCAGCACATAGTCTGCTCGTCCCTCTCCTTCTGCTCCTCCCCCAGCTTGCTCTCTCTCTCAAATAAATAAATAAATAAATAAATAAATAAATAAATAAATAAATAAATAAATAAATAAAATCTTTAAAAAAAAGAAATACAATCACTTGCCTACACTTCTCTGGCATGCTAGAGCTGACTCATGCCGGAATGACAGAGAGGGCTAAAGAATTTAGTGCAATCCCATACTCTAGCTTAACACCCAACACTAATCGACTCTCAGACACAGACCTTGGTAGTGGAGGCTCCAAAAGGCTTTCTAAATGTCCCAATGTCGCTTCAGTGAGCTACCCATCCTACACACTTCAGCACCTGGACAGCTCTCTCGGCACCACCTCTGGAGGGAGATCATGATAAGCAGCTTGTTGAGCCCTCTGGTGGTAGCTTCAGTTGTTGCACAACCGTTTTTTAATTACTCAGACAACAAATGAAGGCATTACTGTTACAAAAGACCTAAGCATCTTAAGAATATAGAAAGTAAGTATGAAAAATGTCCATTATCCTCTCCACTCCACTCCCCTTCTCAGAGGTAAGCACTGATAATACACAACACACACATATACTTACCCACATCTTTTTTTTTTTGTGAATGGATTCATTCTAGACCAATTTGTTTTTATTTCCAGCTAATACAATTACTAGTTGTTTTTTTATCTGAGCACACATGTCTCCTCATATTTGTGGAAGACAGTATAAAAGAGTGGTTGAAAGTATGTTGCTAGCAACACACTGGTCGTGAACCCTAACTCTGCTACTTCCAAATTGTCTGATCTTGGCCAAATCATTTAACTTCTGTGTACTTCAGTTCACTCATCTGTAAAGTAAGGATAATAAAAAATTATACCTTACGTAGATTTTAGGGAATATAAATGATAAAATATAGGTAATAACCCTTAGCTGTTATTATTATTACTATTAATTACAAATTAACTGGTGCATAGAATTCCATAGTATGGTTGTATTGTAAATTATGTAATGGCCCTCTTACTGATGTACATTTCCATCGTTTTCTAGTTTTCCTCTGTTGCAAACAATGCTGTAAGGAATACTCTAGTATATATATATGTCTTCATGCCCACATGTATATGATTCTTTAAGATCTATTCCCAGCCCGAGAGTGAAAACTTTTCAATTAACTTCCAAAGTCTCTGAGAGTCCACATCATTGATTGATTTGCACAGTGCTACTGACAGAGAGAGAGACTGAGAGACAATTTCCCCGAGAGAGATGGTGTCTTTGTAGGTCTAAGTGCTATGAAGAAAAACAAAGCAGAGGCAGTGCATAGAAGAGTCTCGGGGTGATAGATGGGGCACCCTATTCAGATGGGGTGGTTAACAAAGACTGTGTGAATGAAATTAGCAAAGGGACCTGAATGAAGTAAAAAACTAAACATAGCAAATGGTTTATAAATATGTGGGTCCAGGAAACAGTCTTGACTTTCTGATCCTTTCCTCCCCTCCTCCAATGAAAGTAAACCTTGTATCCACCCCTCCATCCCTCCTACCTACACATACATTGTCTCAACTTACCTTGGGGTTCTCCCGCATCCATCTTCCCCTACCTTGAACATAAGCATTTAGCAGGCAGGACTTAATTTCTTATGTTTCATAGTCCCCCAGCTTCCCATAAGAATAGGATCCTAGGTTGTGCATTCTGTGGGCACTCCAATGTTAACTGGCTGGGATGAGGCTGCTGTTAAATTTAAGTAATCCCTAAGGTTGCTATGGAACATGGCCCTTGGCCACTGGAACACGCTCTACTCAGTGACATGAGAACATGAAAGGGGAGGCATTCAAATGTGTATTCTATGGGTGTCAATATTCTGAACAAAATGAGTCCTTCACTAAGACCTTGGGCTTTAGTCAAAGGAAAGCTATTTTTTGCTGGAGCTGTGTATTAGATGTGGGAGTTCAAGTTTTTTGGTATAGGCCTAAAGGCATCCGAGGGTTTATAGAACTTATTTTGCTCTAATGTGTTTTGTTCTGGGTTTCAATTGTACCAATTAGGATGCTTTTGGCTGCAAGAAAGAGAAAGAAAATTTCAACTGGCTTAAAAATAAAAAAAGTATATAACTTCATTAAACTAGTCCAGAGGTGGTTGACCCCGGGATGATTATTCAGGGGTTAAACAGCATTATCAAGGATTCAGATTCTTCCTGTTTTTCTGCTTTTCTACCCTCCGCAAGGCAGGGTGACTCCTCAGACTAGCTTCTCTCAGTCCCAACATGACCATGCAGTTCCAGACACCATTGCACCTAAGACCAAAAAAGGGACTGTGCTTTACAGTGTGTCTCACAACCTAGGAAAATGCAGAAACCCTCTTGACTTTTCACCTTTTTTAAAAAAGATTTTATTTATTTATTTGAGAGATAGAGTGAGCACAAGCAGGGGGAGGGGCAAAGGGAGAGGAACAAGCAGATTCCCCACCCCACCCCAACCGCCCAGCAGGGAGCCTGATGTGAGGCTCAATACCAGGACCCTGACATTGTGACCTGAGTTGAAGTCAGATGCCCAACTGAGCTGAGCCACCCAGGTGCCCCTTTTCACTTATTATTGGCTAGAACTGAGTCACATGTGCATGTCGAAATCAATAACTGACAAAAGAATGGACCTACCAGTCCCATTCAGCACCCTTCAAGTGTTGCTGGCATCTAGTGGCATGAACATGGATTGGGCCCATTTCTCACAGAGGAAGGTGGACATTTAAACCAAATCGAGGTTCTTTTGGAGAGGAAGAAGGGGGTGAAGATTGTTGGGGTTTGGGTACTATATTAATTTGTGAAGGCTGCAATAACTAAATACAACCACCTGGGCAGCTTAAACAACATAAATTTATTTTCTCACAGTTCTGGAAGCTGGAAGTCCAAGATCAAGGTGTTGGCAGGATTGGTTTCTTCTGAGGCCTTTCGCCTTGGCTTGTACATGGCCGTCTGTTCCGTATGTCACCATATCGTCTTCTCCGAACACGCCTATGTCCAGATTCGCACTCCTTATAAGGATACCAATCATATTAGATTAGGGCCCCTCTAATGACCTCATTTTAACTTAATTAGCTCTGCAAAGACTCAGTCTCCAAATATAATCACATTCTGAGGTACTGGGGGTTAGGACTTCAACTTATGAATTTTGGGTGGGACACAATTCAGCCCATAACAGTTATCAACAATGACTGCCACTAGTTATTTGTGGAGTATACAGAGAACCAAAAAGAAGGAAATCCAAAGTACTAATAATTTCACTATCCCTAGGGACCCACTGTATATATCTTACTAATCTTTTCTTACAATGATGCACATACCATAGAGATGTGTTCTTTTTTCTGAAATGGCATCTAACTGAGCCTACCATTTGCAGTATGCTTTTTTGGTCTTGCCATATCTTGAACATCTTTCTGTGCCTACTCTTTTTGTAACAGTGGCAGAGTATTCCACTTTTAGGGTACTTAGGAAATTTCCACTTTTTTATTAGAAACAACACTGCAGTGAACATCTTTAGAGCTAGATTGTGCCCGTTTCTATCATCTTTTTAAGATCGGTTTCTAGAAGCTCTAGAATCGGTTTCTAGAATTGCTCACTTAATCTCTCCTGAAATGCTGAGTCAAGCAGCCCTGGGCCTTTCAGTTGTCATGTCACTACAGTCACTGTCACTGTAGAGTTGAGAGACAGCCCAGAGAAGGCAGGGAAGGAAGGCAGAGAATGTGTGGTCTACCATTAATTATTCTATTTCATGATTTGCTTTATAATCAATACGAGGAAACAGGACAAGGTTGTATGATTTAGGCGCCAGAAAGCAAAGAGCTTCATATTCATACCACTCAGATCAGTTATAAAATCCCCCTAATGGTTTTGAATGATAATTACAAATATCTCAGAAATCTCCATTTACCACTCCGAAGTGAAGCTAAAAAGTGCAGAGAAAGTGGGTTACTTTCCCATGGTGCTTTTGTAAATTGGTTTCTAAGTCTAAAAAGAAAATGAGGGGCACCTGGGTGGCTCAGTCTGTTAAGTGTCTGCCTTCGGCTGAGGTCCTGATCCCTGGGTCTTGGAATCGAGTCCCAGTGGAGGAATACCTCCACTTTACAGACCAAGAAACTGAGGTTTAAAAAAGCTTTACATTTTTTCAAATCAAACTACTAGTATGCAACAGAATTGGGATTACAATCATGGTCTGAATTTTAAACTTGTGCTCTAACTATGACACTATGGAGAAGAAATTCAAATGATTAGCAACATCCAGCACCTTAACAGAAGATGATCCCAAAGACAAACCATGGAACTGAATCTTTTGAGTGCCACGATTTCCATCTGTATTTCAAAGAGCACTATGAAATGAGTCATCCTCACTGACCATTCTGGCAATCCATCATTTTGGCCATTGTGACAAAGCAGGAACTTACTGGTGGTATATATTTATTTTGAAAGTAATGGGGTGCCTGGGTGTCTCAGTTGTTAAGTGTCTGCCTTCGGCTCAGGTCATGATCCCGGGGTCCTGGGATTGAGCCCCACATCAGGCTCCCTGCTCCGCGGGAAGCCTGCTTCTCCCTCTCTCACTCCTCCTGCTTGTGGTCCCTCTCTCACTGTGTCTCTCTCTGTCAAATAAATAAAATCTTAAAAAAAAAAGAAAGTAATCAAGGTGATAAGCCTAGTGCTTCTGAAATTCATTTCAAAGGAATGAAAGATCAAGGAAGCAGGTTATGTAGACAACCTGTATCGTAGCAATGTAGTAATTGGTATGTGTGTACAGCAACATTTCCCCTCATGCGGTCAATCATATCTATGGGGCATCTACAAAGGATCTGTCTCTGGCAAGACAGAGGAGAAGTTTAACACAAAATCCCCTTCTTTAAATAAGTTCATTCTGTTTGGACAACTAAGACAAACATACATGAAACAACTCAAAAGTCAAAAAATAGCATATAGGGCGCCTGGGTGGCTCAGTTGGTTAAGCGACTGCCTTCGGCTCAGGTCATGACCCTGGAGTCCCGGGATCGAGTCCCACATCGGGCTCCCTGCTCAGCAGGGAGTCTACTTCTCCCTCTGACCCTCTTCCCTCTCGTGTTCTCTGTCTCTCATTCTCTCTCTCTCAAATAAATAAATAAAATCTTTAAAAAAAAAGCATATATACTGAAGATGCCATGTGGGGTTTACAAAACATAATTAAATTATCTCAATCACTTGCAAAGGAGAGATTGTTGTCCCCATTATGCTAATAAGGAGACAAGGCACAGAGAGGCTGAAGTAGTCACCCAAGTCACACAGCTTTTATGTAGGAATGTCAGGGCTAGCCCCACATTCACCTGATTCTGAAGCTCATCCACTAAACCACTAGAATTCATTGCCTCCAAAGATTTACACAGCTAGTGGTCAAAATCATCAGGAAATGTTATATGAAGAAATGAGACTTGAGTCTGACCTTGAAGAGCAAACAGGAGTTGGACAGGGAAACAGAAATAGATAAGTCCCTGTAAGATGCTGAAAAGCATGCACAAAAGCCCAGAGGTGAGAATTAGCCTAACACAGAGGGCAGAGGAACAGGGAGGTAGGTTTACCTGACTGATGGGAAGAAGTGAGAAACAAGTAGGAAGTGAGGGCAGATTATGACAAGTCTTGAAATCAGGTGGGGTGGGAGGGGGTGAAGGAAGAGTTTGAGTAGGAGTTGTGTTAGGCAAATAGGAGGCTATTGGAACGTGGAAGCCATATCAAAAGTCAGGACAGTGGTTCTTAACAAGGGTGACTTTGCCCTCCAGGGGACATGGCAATGTCCGGAGACATTTTTGACTGTCACAGCTGGGGAAGGTGGGGTTCGCATCTACTGTGTAGAGGACAGGGATGCTACTGAACATCATACAATGCAAAGAAGAGCCCCTGCCCCCAAAATTATCCATCCAAATGTCAGTTGTGCCGAAGTTAAGAAACCCTGGTTTAGGCAGATAGTATGGCAGTAGCTGTCAAGATAGAACAGAGGGAAGGGGATGGAAGCAAAGAGTCCAGGGAAGACACTCATTCAGGGAGATAGAAGTTAGACCAGGTTTAGGGGGGTGGAGGCAAGATGAACAGGAAATGGCAAACCCTCCAAGTAGTTGAAAAGAAAAAGAAAGATGCGATGTGTTAATCCCTCTTACAGGTAGTTTTCTACAAAATGTGGGAAAACTAAGTTTACGAGTTTTTTCTTTTAAATCATCTAAGGACAGCCTTATTTTATGATCTAAAAACTTGTAAATGATACACAACTGCAAGAAAATTGCTACCATGAGGGTATAGGGCATAGAGTTTTAACTGTAGCATAACATTTTCATTCTTTTTTTAAAGCAAAAGCTGAAGCAAATTTGACAAAATGTTAACATCTGTTACATTTGGATGGTGGATACATGAGTATCTGTTATATTATTTTCTGTACCTTATGTATACTTGAAAATGTTCATGATTAACAAAAAACAGGGTGGAGGAAGAAAGAAAAAAAAGTCTTGGAGTGGTAGTTGATAGCTTTCATTAGAATTTTTTGGTATTGACAAATGTCATTTTTTAATTACAGGAGTTGTATGTGAATATGTGCACATTGTAAAAGCTGTCCAACCATACAAAAAAAACCCCCCAAAATAGAAATTTCTCTTTCATTCTTCTTCAATGCTTTTATTTTCTCCTTAGTTAACCACTGCTAAATGTTCATGTGTATGTATATATCCAGATCTTTTTCTATACATTTATAGAAAGATGGGGAAGGAGGTTGAGAGGCAGGGATGAAGAGGGATATGTGGCTTCTAGATACAGACATAGATTTATAGATCTATCCATCTTACGCAGGACCACATCACTCATATAACATGCTTTTTTTAAAGATTTTATTTAGTTATTTGAGAGAGAGAGAGAGAGAGAGAGAGAGAGCAGGAGGAAGGAGGGAAGGACAGAGGGGGAAGCAGACTTCCCCCTGAGCAGGGAGCCCAATGCGGGACTCAATCCAGGACCCTGGGATCATGACCTGAGCCAAAGGCAGATGCTTAACTGACTGAGCCATCCAGGTGCCCATAACATGCTTTTCTTTTTTTTTTTTTTTTAAGATTTTATTTATTTGTTTGACAGAGAGAGAGACAGCGAGAGAGGGAACACAAGCAGGAGGAGTGAGTGAGGGAGAAGCAGGCTTCCTGCCGAGCAGGGAGCCCGATGCGGGGCTCGATCCCAGCACCCCAGGATCATGACCTGAGCCGAAGGCAGACACTTAACGCCTGAGCCACCCAGGCACCCCATAACATGCTTTTCTTATTAACACATCTTATAGGGCTGTCTTTCCATGTCAATTCATAAAGATCCGTCTCTCTCTTTTTACCTTGTCATAATATTTCATTGTATGGATGTACCATAATTTGTTTACTAAGATTGCTGTATATTTAGGTTGATTTCTGTGTTTTGCCATCTCAAACAATGCTGGAATGTAAAACTTCGTGTTCATTTGTAAGAATTTCTATAGGGAAGATTTCTACAAATAGAACTTCTGGATCCAAGTGTAAGCATATTTCTAATTGTGATACAGAGCAAGACTGCTCCCCTCAAACTGTGTATGAACTACCCACTTCCCCGAACCCTCACTGATGCTATATGCAATCAAATTTTAAAAGTGTTGTCATTTTTATTAAAACTGCACATAGGAATCTACTCCGCAGACGTGCTTACACATATGTGAAGCGATGAATGTCCAGGGCAGTGTAAATGGGAAAATGCTGAAAAAACATTCCCACCAATAGGAAACATTTAAATAGACTGTGGTATATCTGCACAATGAAATTCTATACAACTTAAGAAAAAATTGGGGCACCTGGGTGGCTCAGTTGGTTAAGCGTCTACCTTTGACTCAGGTCATGATCCCAGGGTCCTGGGATACAGCCCCACATTGGCCTCCCTGCTCAGCGGGGAGCCTGCTTCTCCCTCTCCCTCTGCCACTGCTCCCCCTGCTTGTGCTCTCTCTCTCTGTCGAATAAATAAAATTTTAAAAATAATAATAATAATAATAATGAGGACACTAGCCAAGGACTCACTGGGTAACTGTTGGAAGGGAGAGGACAGAGCTATGTGCAGAGCAGCATAGACTGTGGCAGAACATCTGTGCAGAAAGTGGTGGTGGTAAGTACACATACTTCCCCGAACGTACATTAGGGATCTCTGGAAAATTACACAAGGTACTGGTAACACTGGTTGCAGTGGGGGAAAACACAGTAGATGTCTGGGAGAAAGAACCAGAAAGGGGACCTTCACTGTACATTTTTACATCCTTTTCCATTTTTATCTTTGAATGCTTTATTTATTTATTTATTTATTTTTTAGATTTTATTTATTTGACAGAGAGAGACACAGCGAGAGAAGGAACAGAAGCAGGCGGAGTGGAAGAGGGAGAAGCAGGCTTCCCACAGAGCAGGGAGCCTGATGCCGGGCAGGGAGCCCGATGCGGGGCTTGATCCCAGGACTCTGGGATCATGACCTGAGCCAAAGGCAGAGACGCTCAATGACTGAGACACCCAGGCGCCCCTTTATCTTCGAATGCTTTAAATGTACTACCTATTAAATAATGTATACAATTTAAATTAAAATGTTAAAAGTTTGCCAAACGAGATTCGTGACGAGTATACTTATTGCTACTTTACAGTGTAGTTTCCTTATTGCTAGTGAAATTGAGCTTATCTGTATCTTTATTAGCCATCCATGCTTGCTTTCTTGCAAACTTCCTGCTTATATCTCTTTCACATTTTGCTGTTGGCTTGTTTCCCCCCAAATTATTTTGTAGTTCTTTGTGTATTGAGGACTTTTTCATATAGTTATATTGAGGTGTATTTTACATAGCACAAAATTCACCCATTGTAAGTATATAATTCAATGATTTTAAACAAATTTATAAAGTTGTGCAACCATTACTATATATCAAGGATATCAATCCTTTGTTACAGGGTTCTTTGTTGTCTCTTGATTACATAATCCTTTGCAAACACAACTAGAGGAAATGTTTTCTCCCAATCTGATGTTTATCTCCTAGTTTAGACTCTGATATGAATATTTTAAAATTTATCTAGTTAAATTTGAATACGGAAAGATAAAAAGAGACAAAAACAAGGAGAAAATGCCAGTCATATTGGGTCTCAAGAAGAAAAAAAGGCCTCCTTATCCAAGCAGACCATATGGAATATATTTGATTTTGTCATTAATTTCATTTATAAAAAATAAATTTAAACTATGGGTATCTAAGAACATGTATCACTACCAAAGCAATTAATGTAGTTAAATGTAGTACATGAAAAGAGCTACTTTTGAAAACATAAAATATATCATACAAGGTTATATGTCACTTACATATTTTAAGAATAATTAAAAAAACACACACACACCATATTCCTAAAACAGTACCTTGAAGCTCTCTGTGAAAAATGAGGTTTTCAATCAGAAGGATGAACACCCCCTTCCCCACCACCTCCTCCAATGCAGGAGCCCCCTGGGACGGGTTGATGCTTTCTGCTTTCAATGACAGCTCTGAGTCTCCTGTCACCTGCACAAACCTCAGAATTTTAAAAATGACCAAGGCTGACCTTTTTTTTGTAGAAAGCCCCATAGTGAGCACGTAATTCTCACAGCAACAGTGACATGGTACCTGCACTATTGTGGATTTACAGATAGTGAACCTGAGACCCGAAGAGTGAAGTAGCTTCCTCAAGGTACACAGCTGGGAGGTTGTGAGGATTTGCACCCAGGTCTGTTAGCCTTTGGTGTCCAACTTTTGTAACCACTGAATTTTATTGCATCCCAAGACAGAAATGCTATTAGATGATTCTTTAAAAATGTGTGTCTCGGGCGCCTGGGTGGCTCAGTTGGTTGGGCGGCTGCCTTCGGCTCAGGTCATGATCCTGGAGTCCCAGGATCGAGTCCCGCATCGGGCTCCCTGCTCAGCAGGGAGTCTGCTTCTCCCTCTGACTCTCCCCCCTCTCATGTGCTCTCTCTCTCTCATTCTCTCTCTCAAATAAATAAATAAAATCTTAAAAAAAATAAAAATAAAAATAAAAAATAAAAATGTGTGCCTCATATTTCTAGATAACTTTCTTTTCTCAGATGTATGTGTACACCATTTCTCAGCAATCAGCAGTATGTATGTGTGTGTGTGTTTTATTTTTCACTTTTTCCATAATAAATATTTTTATATTGTCCAAATAACATGAAATGTCACTGTCCTACTCTGTCTTTCAGATCTTCCTCTATCCAAGTGGATTTTTTTTTAAAGCAGCTTTTACCTTTTGGGGCCCAGCTGGAATTTTGTTTATGTTTTAAAACCATGAGCAAATGACAAGACTTTTGCCTGCTGCCTGACTTTCCCTATGGAGTCAGCAGATATTTACACTGCTTTCCTACAGACAAGCAAATACAGATAAAATCTCTTTGTTGACATACCATTGCGGTAATGATAATTTCCTACCTGAATTTTCATCTTCGAAATTCTAAAAGGGAATTAGAAAACACTTCCATTCAATAAACCATGTTTGCATAGTTCTCCTTGTTAAGACTCCTCTGGAGTTAAGTCTATGCTTAAATTGGAGTTAAACAGTAAAACAAGAGTCACGTGAAAGAGTGCTGAAAACACTATCTTTCCCTGAACCCAGAGTTTGTCTATTTCCTGAGTTATACATCGGTTCTGAATAATTTCTTCTGATCTGTGTACTCCACTACCATGGCCGCTAAAGAGATGGTGAAGTTGATTTGAATTGGGCAGTGCGAGCATTGACAGGTAGCTTGTATCTAAGTCTAGAGGATAAAAATGAGTAGATTCAGATTCACCGGTAACTTGTCTTAAATCCAAATTGCCCTCTTTTTTTTTAAAGATTTTATTTATTTGACAGAGAGAGACACAGCAAGAGAGGGAATACAAGCAGGGGGAGTGGGAGAGGGAGAAGCAGGCTTCCCACGGAGCAGATTGCCTGATGCAGGGCACGATCCCAGGTCCCTGGGATCATGACCTGAGCCGAAGGCAGATGCTTAACGACTGAGCCACCCAGGTGCCCCCCAAATTGTCCTCTTAACAGAGGTGCCAGATAAGATGTGTGCCAGCCACTGCAAGGGAGTCACGTTGCTTTATTTAAGTATTCATAAAGCAATCAATAGCTGACACACTCATTGATCTTTTAGAAGAGGAACTTTCCCAAAAGCATGCTTGAAACATAAACACATTACCAAACTAGTTTAAAGGATAATTTTCCAAAAAAATCCATCCATTTACATTTCTGTGGCAAAAATGCCTATTGTTTGAGTTGTTCTCTATGCCAAGCCCTTTTTATATATACCTGTTACCAGCTGCAGAGCAGGTATTATCCATATCTTAGAGATGAGGACACAGTCCCAGAGAGAGAGGCTGCATTGCCCAAAGGCACACAGTTGATCACCAGCTGCTGAACTGTAGCTATTTGGCACCATTTCCTGGGCTATTTTTATTCCCACCAGGCTTATTAACCTTTTTTCCAGGTTCAGCAGATTCATCAGTGACTTCTTGGACTTCACAAATTTTGTGTTCATTTAGGTCTTCAGCTTTCTATCAAGAAACCAGACTCCTTCAATAATTTCATCTCAGAGCATTTGCCATCGAGCTAAAAAATGACTCTCCTTGGAGATGGAACTATGCTGATGTATCTCCTAATCACCACCGCCCTGGTTTGCAGATCATGGCTGCATTCAGTTTCTGGTTGCAGAAGAGGTACTTTGGATCTTGCATTATAGTTTATAGAATGGGGATGGAAATTATGTGGGACATGTGCTATCCCCCCCACCTCTATCAGCCAGGGAAGACATCAATAATCTATCATGTGAGGAGCCTTCTCTTGGGGGTTCAGGGTTGGCCTCAGAATCCTTCTCA
The DNA here is from genome assembly GCF_009762305.2 of Zalophus californianus. Lineage (NCBI taxonomy): Eukaryota > Metazoa > Chordata > Mammalia > Carnivora > Otariidae > Zalophus > Zalophus californianus. Next base: position 24,675,716 of record NC_045595.1, read on the forward strand.
ATCTGGCACTCCAGGCAAACCAATCAATCAAAATCAGCAAGTGAAATGAAGTCCATTTGCCATCACTGATATAAGAAAACCTCCTTTAAGCTTACAAGATGAGGAAATCTTTCGTAATTAGTAAAATGTCTGAGATACCAAAAATTATCCCAAAATAATAACTTCTAAGCATATGCATCTGGAATTCAAATCGTCTTATGTAAATCAAAATGTAACCCATAATCATCAAGAATTTGTAATTAAATCAGAGCACTGGCCAAATAGGCATTGATGTCTACTTTAAATGTAATCATAGGAGCACCTGGTGCTATTTCTCAAAAAATTGAGGTCTCTGGGTACCCATGTTCCTTGTGTGCTTTTATTGGGCCTTGGGTCTTTGGTATATCAAATGTAATTCTCAATCAACTAATCAAAGGAGCTGTAAAAATCATCTGACTAGGAATCCAAGGAGATTTAATTTTGTCTTCTCTTGCTCAAAGCACTTTTTTTTATGTTTATGCATTCAGGTAACAAATACTTCCTGAGTACCACTTCTGCCAGCCAGTGCCTGGTGCTGAGGATGCCAATAAGACGATGGCAGGAGGCATCTATCTCTGTCCTCTCAGAGTTGTGCTCCCCAAGGCAGCAGCTCCATTGTGGGCAGTGCAGTTGGGGGAAGGGAGGTGAAGGGAGGAAGCCTACAAACCTCTAATCTTGCTTGCTTTGGATGCTGCTCCAAATAGCTTCCCAAGCTTCCTGATACCTCTTTTTGAACCTCATGGAGCATTTAATAGCCAACCTGATCTATCTCAAGAAACACACACACACACACACACACACACACACACACACACACACCCTAAGCACAAGTACACTCTTTCAGGTTTTGGGAAAAGCTGCTTTTTTGTTTCATGGAGAGCTCCAATGTAATTCCTTGAAAGATTTATTCACTATAAATTGAGGGTTATGGATCCATATGCAAGTTTTTGGGGAATCTTTCCTCTCCCTAATTTCTCCACTTTATTTTAAAGAAAAAGAAATGAAATTAGGGAAAATGGGCATATATCTTAAAGACAGAAGTTGGAGAAATAAATACTGTGTATTCATTCCCAAATATGAAGTGTGAATATTCTTTTTGGACTTTCCAGTGCATTTTGGCATAGTTGTATGACTTGGGTATTTGAAATAGTTGCATATTCAAGCTATAAATTTTCTTCTAAATTAACATAACAGTAGGATGTGATCCTCACTAGAGTTCAGACTCCACACAGGTAGGTATTGTCCCCATCCCTGGCACCCAGTACAGCACCTGGCATAGAGTAGATACTTGATAAATAATTAAGGAATAAATAAATGAGTAAGCAGACAGCTGGTTAGGAGACTAGTGAATTATAATTACTGAATTCTATTTTCTATATTTATCATTTCCACTTTGCCTTTCTATCTTTTTTAAAAGTTTTTAAATTCCAGTTAGTTAACATACAGTTAGTTTCAGGTGTACAATATATCTGATTTAAAATTGCATTGCACCAATGCTAGCTATAATACTGTGTGCATAACCATTTCTGTGGGCATTACTGAGCTTAGGAAATTTTCTTCTTGACATATTCTAGTGCTTTGATCTGGAAAAAAATAAAACAAAACAAAGCACCTTATGTGCAGGTTTGAAGGGTGCAATCACCCTGAAAATAAATTTCAACATATTGGTTTTACATTTCAGATCTACAATAAATAAAAGACTGCGTTTACAGGATGTAGTCTAATCAAGAAGAATATGATGGAACAATATATTTTTGACCAAACCCTGGGTACTAGCCCTAAAGGCAAACAGATTCTGGCCACCTCTCTCCCAACACTTTGACACTCAAAGCAAAAAGCTGCTGAGGAGGGAATTATACCAAATTCCTGGGCCCATCCCTTTGCCCTCACAGTCTCCTAGGAAGAAAGGGACCACGTGGACATCTGGTATTGTCGCCTGAAAACCATTCTTGCTGTGTTAGATAATAGCACCCCGATTTTCCTTTGAATATTCGGAACCCATTGAGTGCAATCTCGGTAGACTGTCAATCACAGCCCCACCTAGCCCGGATATGGTCACATGACTCAAGCAAGACCAATCAGATGATCTCTTTAGTATCTGAATCATGAACTGAAAAACACAAGGACAGAAAAAATTTGAAGCCTCATTATTCCAGCTGCACCCCCTAAACTTCACTGGTTCCTGATCCCTAGATTCCCATACCCGTCTAAATTAATATTTTTCAAACTATCTAATATCTTTCCACCTTTCCATTAAATTCCAGTTTGTTTTTGTTTTGCGTTTTGTTTAGGTTGGCCAGAATCAGTTGTTTTGTTGCTTATAACCAGAAAAATCCTTCTCAGGCTGGAACAGAGTTCCTTACCCCTTTGAGTTCAAAGTTATTGAAACTTCTCTGATAGCCTGGGGTTAAAATAGGGGATGGTTAGACCTACTGGGGGTCCAATGGCCCAAAAAGATTTAGAATGGGGAAGTATGTAGCTCATATAGAAGGAACTTGTGTATATGCTAAGCGTGGACATTTCAGAGCTAACACGGCCCCACTCTAAGCCAAAGGGTAAAAGACAATGAACCCACATATTAAGATTCTTCCCACTGCAGATTTCTTACTCCATGCAAATGCTAAGATCTCCACTTTTAAGGGGTACCTCTATGAGATGGAGTAGACACCGAGAAGCTATGTCCACTCACTGGGTCCTGCATGTGTATCTTTTGCATTGAGTATGTGCTGGCTCAGTGGTACAACACAGAGAGGACAATTCTAAATCAAGTCCAAGCCATCCTTTTCTCCAGGATGCAAGTTCAGTCTATTTTTTATGGCCTGTTCCAGCTCAGGGATAACCTTGATCAAGGCAATAGAGATGGGAAGATGGGACAATGAAGTCCCAAAGAAGAAATATGAAAATACAGAGTCATGTATGTTGTCCTCTGCACCAGGAATCAGGTGGAAGGAAACCTTCAATATAGGTCCAAGAGGCAGCCCAAACCAGATCCTGGCCCATGCATCCATCTTTCCTAGTGGTAAACTGGCAGTATAAGAGAATTTAGAGAGCTATATCCCTGGGACCCATCAGTCCAGCAAAGAGTGCTTCTCCCTAAATATAAGTCAGAGAAAAGGCATGTCCTCCCTCGATGAGCCTTTGAGGCCTCAGTTGGGGTGTGCAGCAGAGCAGTATCAGTAAAAGCCAACAGGGTCAGCAGCTCAGCTCAAGCCATCTCTCCTCCAACTGCAAATAGACATATCAAGTCTTGGCTTTGGCAGCATGAATGAGTGTCATAAAGAACAGGTATATGTGGCCACTCTGGTATATCTTTTCCAACTGCAAAAGTTTCATTAGGAGGTAATGTCAAGTCTCTGGTTCTGCAAGGAGCAGCACATTCTGGATCAAGCAGCATTCTATGATGTGGCTTGGGAGTCCTCAAATTCTCAAATTCCACACATGAGGTAAGAGCCCTCAGAACCAACACTAGAGATCTTGGAGCTACTAAAAGAAATCCTACGGGGGAAGACAATCACTGAATTTGCAGTGTCTGCAGGATACAGAAGCAGAGACACCCACTTGGAAGTTGCTTAACAGGTTGGAGTTCAAGGGGAATGTTAGAGCTGAAGGCATGGGTATAGCAAAGAATAGAAGCCATGGAAATGGGTGGTGTGCCTCGGAGAGAGTACATCAGGAGAACAAAACTAAAAGAGTAAGGAAGGAAGGCTGGGCAATTCCAAAATTTAAGAGGGTGATAAAAAGAAAAAGGGGGTGCCTGGGTGGCTCAGTCTGTTGAATGTCCGACTCTTGGTTTCAGCATAAGTCGTCTCAGGGTCATAGATTGAGCCCCACATCTAGCTCTGTGCTCAGCCCAGAGTCTGTTTGAGAATCTCTCTCTCTCTCTCTCTCTGCCCCTCCCGCTTGTTCTCTCTCTCTCTCTCTCTCAAATAAATAAATAAATCTTTAAAAAAAATAGGAAGAATGGGATCCCATGAAGGAGACAGAAAAAGAATGGTCAAGGATAAGGATTTCTCAACCTTAGCATGATCGACATTTGGGCTCAAATAATTCTTTGACACAGGGAGCTATCTTATGCATTTGTTTAACATCCCAGGCCTCTACCCATTAGATGCCAGTAGCACCCTCTGCCCCTTTTGTGACAACCAAAAAATGTCTCTTGGTTTCAGCTCAGACCTTGAAATGACCCTTGAAATGACTCTCAGAGTCATGAAATTGAGTCCCATGTGGGGCTCTGCATTGAGCATGTATCCTACTTAAGATTCCCTCACTTCCTCTCCATCTGCCCTTCCCCACCATTCTGGAAAAGAAAGAAAGAAAGAAAGGAAAGAAAGGAAAGAAAGAAAGAAAGAAAGAAGAAAGAAAGAGAAAGAAAGAAAGAGAAAGAAGGAAAGAAAGAGAAAAGAAAGAAAGAAAGAGAGAGAGAAAGAGAAGAGAAAGAGAGAAAGAAAGAAAGAGAGAGAGAGAAAGAAAGAGAGAGAAAGAAAGAAAAAGAAAGAAAGAGAGAGAAAGAAAGAGGAAAGGAAGGAAGGAAGGAAAGAAAGAAAAGAAAGAAAGAAAGAAAGAAAGAAAGAAAGAAAGAAAGAAAGAAAGAAAGAAAGAAAGAAAGAAAGAAAGAAAGAAAGAAAAAAAGAAAAAAGGAAAGAAAACAAAAGAAATACATAGTAAAGGAAATCCAAGAGTTAAAAGGGTATTTGTTGAACTAGGTGACCCTTTTAAGTTTCCTTCCAACCCTGAAATTGTGTGATTCCAGATGACCTCCAAGGAAGATCTTTCGAGATCCCTCAAGCCCTGATCAGCTGGTGGCTATTCTGTTTGCATTGTAAAACCAGCCATGTCTCTGCTTGCCCTACTCATGTCACATGAAATAAAAATCCAGAGAACCACCAATTGCTATGCGGTTTGGCCCCAGTGCATGTTGAAAACTAAAATATGTTTGTTTTTTTTTATGTCATCACATAAGCAACAGTTAAGAAATAAAAATTTGCCAGGCAGCTGTGGTTTAGAGAGAGGCTGAATTGATAAGTGAATCTGAAGGTGTCAGGCTTAAGCTTGGTCTGAGAAGAAAGAAGTAGAGTTGAAGTCACCCAAGGCCTGCTAGAAGCATTTGTGTATCATCCAACCACTCCAGACTTCATCCCATGTTTGGCTCAGATGAAGAAAGTCTTATTCACAGATCAGACTAGCAGGAGCTGGCATGTCCTGAGAGTGCCATGGGAAGTCTGCATGGTGTATAGCCTACAAAATTGCAGGCACTCTTCTCCAGTTTTTGAACAATCCAACCAACTTCTATGTAAGTAAAAAGAAATCCAAAGCAAAGATCAGGTTTTCCAACTAAATCAGAAAGAAAGCATAAGAGAGAGGTTGCTTTTTTTCTTTTTTGTTTATGTGTTTTAATGCTGAATTGAGAAATAAGACACAAAACAAAATTTAATTACTAACAAAAGGTAGGTCACTTCCCATAGGGAGTTTAAACTCGATGCTAAACAAGATGCCTTTTGCTTCTCTAGTCAAGTAGGGGGTTTGTGGCATGTGTTTCCACTGTTGAGGTTCTTCTTACACTTCAGAGTCATAGTATGGTTGTGTTTATTTATATGTCCTCCCACCAGACTGTCGGTTCCTCCAGAGAAGGCACCAAGCCTCTCTGGTGCATCACTGAGTCCCCAGTACCCTGCAGGGCTTGATAAATATCTAATGGAGGCATATGAAATGCCACCTCCAGATGACTCTAAGAGGCAGCTCTAAGAAAAGGTGATTTGGTATAAATCTTTAAAAAGTGAACCAAGAACAGAGCCTCTCCCTTCACTTTGCTTCCTCAAGTTTTTATAAAAGTTCAGCAATGATATAAAATAAGTGGCAACATCTAAAGATATTTCCCATACCTCTGACATGGATACCACTACCAGATTGTCTTATAACTTCTAGATAAAGTTTTTGAAACTGCATTCTAAGTCAGCTATTTTGAAAGAAAAAAATCCAATACTACCAATCCTGTTATTTATGTTTCTGGCCTTCCCTGAGGAGGTTAATTTGCCTTGAGAGGAATAAGCAGATTGTGTGGTCAGAAGAACAAAACAGGGGCGCCTGGGTGGCTCAGTTGGTTCAACCGCTGCCTTCAGCTCAGGTCATGATCCCAGGGTCCTGGGATCGAGCCCCACATCGGGCTCCCCGCTCGGCGGGAAGCCTGCTTCTCCCTCTCCCACTCCCCCTGCTTGTGTTCCCTCTCTCGCTGTGTTTCTCTCTGTCAAATAAATAAATAAAATTAAAAAAAAAGAACAAAACAATAAAATATTTTGAGATAAAACATTTTGTTTGTGAATTTCCCTGTAGGATAGATCACTAAGACTGAGATTTGTAGACACCAAGAACCTCTATAAGCTCTCAGAGTTATCCCTAAGGATACTGCTCAGCCTCCCTTAAAATTTCCCTGGTTCAAGTTAGCTGGAAGAATACTCATCCAGAAGATGTAGAAAAGAAAAGAGATGGGTTGCCTGGGTGGCTCAGTCATTAAGCATCTGCCTTCAGCTCAGGTCATGATCCCAGGGTTCTGGGATCGAGCCTCGCATCGGGCTCCCTGCTCGGTGGGAAGCCTGCTTCTCCCTCTCCCTCTCCCCCTACTTGCGTTCCTTCTCTCGCTGTCTCTCTCTCTGTCTAATAAATAAATAAAATCATTAAAAAAAAAAAAAAGAAAAGAGATGAAGAGAACAAAGAAAAAAATCAAAGACAAACATCAGGTTTTATTGAAAAGTGAAAGGAACAAGTGGATGCTGCAAACAAGAGGTACCACTTTCTCTCCCAAGTCTCGCCCTTCCCTTGGCCTGGAAACTAGAATGATAGAAATGAAAGTGGTAAACACTCAAACAGTAGAAATATTGCCTAGGGAGAATTAACAAGAAATGAGGACTGAGTCACAGGTGCCCAAGAAGAAAGTCTAACCTTAAATAAAGACACGGGCTCTGTCATCATACGAATTGGGTTTAAATCCCGTATTTGCCACTGGCTGGCTCTAGACAAATTGCTCAAACTCCCTGAGTCTTCACCTACTCATCTATGGAATAGAGATTATAAGTGTCCTTATAGTAGAATTATTAAGTGGATTGAATAAGATAAGTCACATAAAGCACTTAGCCCAGGACCTGGTGCATAGCAAATGGCCAGTAAGTGTTACCTATTATTTTAATATCATTATGATTCCTATATCAAATCAGGTGACTGAGAGATACTAGTGACAGAAGCAGAGAAGAAAGAGGAGAAAATTGTGGTAGGGATAAGAAAACAGTCCAAACATTGTGGAGATTTGGCCTTACTAACACGTAAGTTACATGACTTTGCTAGGAAGTTCATTAAATATATTTTTCATGGAATGATGTCAGCAAAATGGCAGAGTAGACAGCTCCAAATGTCAGTCCCTCCACGGAAACATCAAAAAATAAGCAGAAACTCTCAGAACCAACTTTGACAGAACTCTGAAAAAACAGTCAACAGTTTATAGCAAACAAACAAACACTGAATCAAGAAAAAAATAATGTAAAAACAGTAGGAAAGCCTTGTGTTGTTTTTATGTGCTCTTGACCCCCTCCTTCCCTGGCTCATTGTGGATTCTGAAGATGGCAGCTCTTATTCTCAGTGTGGGACCCAGGTATTTGGTTCTAGAGGAAGCAAAGCAGATCTTATTAGCAAATTATTTTCTTTCTTTCTTTCTTTCTTTCTTTCTTTCTTTCTTTCTTTCTTTCTTTCTTTCTTTCTTTCTTTCTTTCTTTCTTTCTTTCTTTCTTCTTTCTTTTTCTCTTATTCAAGGAAATCTCTGTCAAAACACTAGATGAACATAAGCTAAGGGAATAGAGACTTTGGTCAGCATAAACAAGTAATACTATCTTTGTAAAAATATTTTGGAAAAGTCAGTAAACAGATGATGGCAGCCTTCAACCAGTCAAGAACCTGAGGAAGGGGGAGAATCTGATTTCTAGAGTTACCATATTATAATATTCAAATGTTCAGCTTTCAACAAAAAAACCACAAGGCATACCAAAAAAAAAAAAAAAACAAAAAACAAGAAAGAATGGTCCATTCAAAGGAAAAAATAAATACATTCACAGAAACCATCCCTGGGGAAGCACAGGTATTGGACTTACTAGACAAAAACTTCAAATCAACTAAACTTAATAGACATACACAGAACATTCCAACAGTGTCAGAATACACATTTTTTCAAGTATTTTTGAAACATTCTCCAGAATAGACCATGTGTTAGACCACAAAACAAGACTCAATAAACTTAATATTAAAATCATACAAAGTATCTTTTCTGACCTCAATGGAATGAAGCTAGAAATCAAAAACAGAATGAAAACTGAAAATTTAAAAATATGTAGAAATAAAACAACATATTCTTAAACAACTAATGGGTCAAAGATGAAATCAAAATGGAAATTAGAAAATACTTGAGAAAAATGAAAATGAAAACTCAAACACATATGGAATGTAATCAAGGTAGTGATCAGAAGGAAATTTTATAGCAGTAAATGCCTACATTAAAAGACAAAAAAGATGTCAAATCAATAATCTAACTTTACATCTTAAGAAACCAGAAAAAGAGCAAACTAAACCTAAAGCAAGCAGAAAAAAAAGGAAATAATAAAGATTAGAGAAGAAATAAATGAAATAGAGAATTTAAAAAACAGAATCAACAAAACCAAAAAGCTGGTTCTTTGAAAGGATCAACAAAACTGACAAACTTTAGCTAGACTGACAAAGACAAAAAGATAGAAGATACAAATAATTAAATCAGAAATGAAAATGGAGGGGCATCTGGGTGGTTCAGTCAGTTGGGCATCTGCCTTCGGCTTGGTCATGGTCTCAGGGTCCTGGGATCGAGCCCTGTGTCGGGCTCTCTGCTCAGTGGGGAGTCTGCTTCTCCCTCTGCCTCTGCTGCCCCCCCTGCTTGTGCATGCTCTCTCTCTCTCTCTCTCTCTCTCTGTCAAATAATAAATAAAATCTTTAAAAAAAAAAAGAAATGGAAATGAACATTACTACCTGGGCTTACAGGGGAAAAAAGGAGTATAAGAGAATATTATGAACAATTGTACATGAACAAACTAAATAACCCAGGTGAAATGGACAAATTCCCAGAAACACACAAGAAGAGATAGAAAACCTCAACAGACCTATAACAGGTAAAGAGATAGATTAAATAATCAAAAACCTCCCTACCAAAAAAGAAAAAGTTCAGGACCATGCCTTCATGGGTGAGTTCTACAAAACATTTAAAGAAGAATTAACATCAATCTTTCTAAAACTCTTAAAAAATTAGAAGAGCAAGAGATGCCCCAAGTCATTTTCTAAGGCCAGCATCACTCAGATACTAAAGTGAGATAAAGAAATAAAGGCATCACAAGAACAGAAAATTACAAGCCCATATTCTTTTTTTTTTAAATGACAATGTCAGTGTAGGTGGTTTCTTTTTTTTTTTTTTTAAGATTTTATTTATTTATTTGACAGAGAGAGACAGTGAGAGAGGGAACACAATCAGGGGGAGTGGGAGAGGGAGAAGCAGGCTTCCCGCCGAGCAGGGAGCCCGACTCGGGGCTCAATCCCAGGACCCCGGGATCATGACCTGAGCCGAAGGCAGATGCTTAACGGCTGAGCCACCCAGGCTCCCCTAGCCCATATTCTTTTTGAGTAAAGATGCAAACCAAATCCAACAGCATATCAAAAGGATTATATACTATAACCAAGTGGAATTTATCCCAGGAAAGCAGAAGTGGTTAAACATGAGAAAATAAATCAATATAGTACATCACATTTAGAGAATGGAGGAAAAAAAATACATGATCATTTCAACACAGAGAAGAGAAAAATTATTTGACAAAATCCAACACTCTTTCATGATAAAAACAAAACTAAGAATACAAGGGAAGTTCCTTAACATGATAAAGGGATTATATGAAAAAACAGCAGCTAACATCATACTCAAGGATGAAAGACTGAAAGCTTTCCCCCAAAATCAGGAACAAGTCAAGGATGCCACTTTTACCACTGCTATTCAACATTTTACTGGAAGTTCTAGCCAAAGCAATGTGACAAGAAAAAGAAATAAAAGGCATTGAAATTAGAAAGGAATAAATAAAGCTATCTATTCACAAATGACATGTTTCCACATAGAGAGAATCCCAAAAATCCACTATGAAGCTAATAGTAATTCTATTAACAATTCAGCAAAACTGTAGAGGACAAGATCAACAGGCAAGAATCAGTTGTGTTGGGGCCCCTGGGTGTCTCAGTCATTAAGCGTCTGCCTTCGGCTCAGGTCATGATCCCAGGGTCCTGGGATCGGGCTCCTTGTTCAGTGGGAAGCCTGCTTCTCCCTCTCCCATGGCCCCTGCTTGTGTTCCCTCTTTCACTGTCTCTCTCTCTCTCTCTCTCTCTCTCTCTCTCTCTCTCTGTCAAATAAATAAATAAAATCTTAAAAAAAAAAGAATCAGTTGTGTTTTTATATACCCACAAAGAAACTGAAAAGAAAATTTATTTATTTATTTTTTCAAAGATTTATTTATTTATTTATTTGACAGAGACACAGCAAGGGAGGGAACACAAGCAGGGGGAGTGGGAGAGGGAGAAGCAGGCTTCCCACAGAGCAGGGAACCTGATGTGGGGCTCAATCCCAGGACCCTGGATCATGACCTGAGCTGAAGGCAGATGCTTAACAACTGAGCCACCCAGGTGCCCCATGAAAAGGAAATTTAAAAACAATTACATTATAATAGCATCCAAAAGAATAAAATACTTAGGAATAATTTTAACCAGGGAGTGAAAGATTTGCACACTAAAACTATAAAACATGGCTGAAAGAAATTAAAGAAGACCTAAAGAAATGGAAACATATCCCGTGTACATAGATTGGAAGACTTAACATTGTTAAGAAGTCAATATCCCAAAGCAATCTTCAGTTGAGACAGTCCTTATCAAAATTCCAATAGCCATTTTTGTAGAAATGGAAAGACCTATCCTCTAATTCATATGGAATTGCAAGGGCTCTGAATAGCCAGAAAAATCTTGAGAAAGAAGAAGCCATTGGAGGATTCACATTTCCCAATTTCAAAACTTATTACAAAGCTATAGTAATCAAAATAGTGTGATCCTGCCATAAAGATAGACATATAGGCCAATGGAATAGAAATGAGAGCCCAGATACGAAATTGATTTTTGACAAAAGTGCCAAGTCCATTTAATGGAGAAGGACAACTTCCTTTCTACCTGCAAAAGAATGAAGTTGGACCTCTACCTCATTCCATATAGAAAAATCAACTCAAAATGGATCAACAGGCTAAATATAAGGACTAAACCCACAAAATTCCTGGAAGAAAATGTAGGAGTAAATAATTATGACCTTGATTTAGCAATGGATTCTTAGATAGGACACCAAAAGCACAAAGAAGAAAAGAAAAAATAGGGGCACCTGGGTGTCTCAGTTGGTTAAAGTGTCTGCCTTCGGCTCAGGTTCTGATCCCAGGGTCCTGGGATTGAACCCTACATTGGGCTCCCTGCTCAGCAGGGAAGCTGTTTCTCCCTCCCCCACTCCCCTGGCTTGTGTTCTCTCTCAAAGTCAAATAAATAAAATCCTTTTTTTTAAGGGTTTATTTATTTATTTGAGAGAATGAGAGAGAGAGAGAGAGCACAAGGGGGGGGTTGGGTCAGAGGGAGAAGCAGACTCCCTGTTGAGCAGGGAGCCTGATGTGGGACTCTATCCCGGGACTCCAGGATCATGACCTGAGCCGAAGGCAGTGGCTTAACCAACTGAGCCATCCAGGCTCCCCAAATAAATAAAATCTTAAAAAAAAAGAAGAAGAAATAGATAATTGGAACTTCATCAAAATTAAAAACTTGTGTGCTCCAAAAGATGTTATTTAAAAAGTGAGAAGATGGGATGCCTGCGTGACTCAGTTAGTTAAAGCGTCTGCCTTCAGGTCGGGTCATGATCCCAGGGTCCTAGGCTCAAGTCCCACATCAGGCTCCTTGCTCAGTGCAGAGCCTGCCTCTCCCTCTGCCTGCCACTCCCCCTGTTTGTGCTCTCTCTCTGACAAATAAATAAAATCTTTAAAAAAAATTAAAAAGAAACAAAAAAATAAATAAAAGGTGAGAAGACGACTTATAGAATGAGATAAAATATTTGCAAATCATATATCTGATTAGTTTTTTTTAAAAGATTTTATTTATTTTTTAACAGAGAGAGACAGTGGGAGAGGGAACACAAGCAGGGGGAGTGGGAGAGGGAGAAGCAGGCTTCCCGCTGAGCAGGGAGCCAGACCTGGGGCTCAATCCCAGGACCCTGGGATCATGACCTGAACTGAAGGCAGACGCTTAATGACTGAGCCACCCAGGCGCCCCATGATTAGGTTTTAATATCCAGAATATATAAAAAAAAAACTCTTGCAAGCTCATAAACAAATAGACTACCCGATTTAAAAATGGGCAAGAGATTGAATAGATATTTCTCCAAAGAAATCTACAAATGACCAACAAGCATGTGGAAAGATGATTAATATTAGTAGTCATTAAGTAAATGCAAATCAAAACCACAAAGAAATATTACTCCACACCCACCGGAATGGCTATAATTTTTTTAAAGGGAAAATAACAAAAGCTATAATTTTTTTTAAAAAAGGGGTTGTGGAGGATATGGACAAATTGGAACACTCATATGTTGCTGGTGGAAATGTAAAATGGTGCAACTGTTGTGTAAAACAGTTTGGTGGTTCCTCTAAAAGTTAAACATAGAATTACCATACGACCTAGCAATTCCACTCCAAGGTATATACATAGAAGAATTGAAAACAGCTATTCAAACAAGTACATATACATACAGGTTCATAGCAGCACTATCCACAGTAACCAAAAGGTAAAAATAGTCCAAATGTCTATCAACAAACGAATGAATAAACCAAAAGTGGTATTTACATACAATGGAATATTATTCAGCCATCAAACGGAATCTAGTACTGGCACATGCTGCAAAATGACAGAATCTTGAAAACATTATGCTAAGTGAAAGAAGGCAGACACAAAAAGACAAATGTTGTATTATTCCATTATGTGAAATATCCAGAATGGATAAATCCATGGAGCTAGAACACAGACTAGTTGTTGCTAGGAGCTGAGGGGAGATGACAAAGGGGAGAAATTCTTTAATGGTTAAAGGGTTTTATTATGGAGTGATAGAAGTGTTTTTTAACTATGTAGAAGTGGAGGTTGCACAACATTGTGAATATAATTAATACCATTGAATTGTTTACTTTAAACTGGTTAATTTTATATTATGTGAATTTCATCTCAATAAACTATTTTTTAAAGACAGCACCTAAAATATATTCTCCTTATAAATGTGCTATTTCAAAAAAAAAACAAACCCACTTTATTAAACACTTATTTGAATACAAAAATTAATTCCAAATTAAATAATTCCTTCTGGAGAAAGGCCCAGAAAAAGAATATAGAGCTGTTTATAGCTTATTGTTAACTTTCAAATGCTGCTGAATCCTTGCCATGCTTTTTGCATAATGTGGTTCAGTCAAGTGTTGGGTAATGAGCAGTTCATTTGGAGCCATTTTTCCAAAATAGAGGATGCTATTCATGAAATGATTCTTAGAGTATTTATAGTTAAACGCCAATCTTTGTTTTTCAGTTTATGGGAAGACTCCTTTTTAAAAGCCCTAATTTGTGACTTGAGTAGCTGAAGGAGCCCTGGAATGTTTCTCATTGATAACTGATCCTTTTCCCTCCTCAGATCTAGTGTTTTTAGGCCAATGTCATGGTTTGCTAGGGCTACTGTAACTAAATACCACACACTGGGTGGCTTAAACAGCAGAAGTTAATTTTCTCACAGTGCTGGAGGCTAGAAATCCAAGATCAAGGTGTTGGCAGGTTTGGTTTCTCCTCAGGCCTCTCTCCTTGGCTTGCAGATGGCGTCTTCTGGCTGTGTCCTCACGTGGTCTTTTCTCTCTGTGCATGCGCATCGCTGGTATGTCTCTGTGTGTCCACATTTCCCCTTCTTGTAAGGACACTAGTCACATCGGAGTAGGGCCCAGCATGATAGCCTCATTTTAACTTATTCACCTCTTTAAAAGCCCTGTCTCCAAATATAGTCACATTCTGAAGTACCAGGGGTTCAGGCTTCAACATATGAATTTGGGGGGGAATGCAATTCAGCCCCTCAGAGGACATATCTAAATTGACCCAACAAATTACAAATGTTTCAAATAATAGTGCCATATTAAAGTAGACTCAATCTCCTGACTGACAAAGACAGGCAGTTTCATGATGTTTTTCTCATGTTGCTTCTGTAGCCAAGAGAAAAATATTATTCCCAGTAGCATAAAAATATTTTGCTCTCCAAGGATCGAAATTTTTCCTTTTCCTAAGGCAAGGAGTAGTTATCAATGAAGGAATCTTAATCAAGTTCTTGATCATTATAATATTCTTTCTAAGTACTCGGTGCTTTAATATTCCCACTGGGAGATATACAACTATTCTGAGCCTGATTCTCATTTGTAAAAAAGGAATGATGCCTGTCTTCCCTATTTCACTAGATAGTGCTAGATAGACATAGAAATAATATTTAACAACAGTAGTTTTCATCTATGAAATGCAACATTATTGCAAAGTGAAACTATTAATGATGTCATTCAGTGCAACAAATGGGAATGAAGAAATTTGTGACAAAAATTCTCAATTAATTTTTATGCAGCCTTTACTTTTTTGGCTAAGATTTTTCAAGAATTATTGAATGAACTTAGAAGGAGTAGTGAAATGTATGTATATACCATTAAGCAAGCTGCTCTTTCCATTAACTAAGAAAAGAATCTGAAGGTGGGGATTTAGGAAGGGAAGAAACTCAGCCAGATTCTAATTTCGTCTCCCTTCTATGTATACTTTTTTTTTTTTTGACATAAATTTGTTTGAACTCAATCAGCACTCCTTTTGTGAAGGAAGTTACGAAATGAAGGGGTTTTGAGAACTGGGCTAGTGTCTATGGCAACACAACATTCTAAGGAATGGCAATGCACATCAATCTCTCCTAACTGATAGCAAAAAAGAGGAGCAAGATGTACACCTGGGGAAAGGTGGCAATCAACTTCAATTTGTCTTGTGTAAATAAGGATTCTCTTCCTTTCAATGGAAGTTCAAAGCTTTTCATTTTTTTCTTTCCTGTCTATATAAATGCTCACCAAGGAAGCATTAGGCTTAGAGAAGATTCTCACAATTTGCAATTGCTTTATCTTTTCTCTCTTGTTAGTTACATGTTGTGAATACTATAGGAAGACTGAGTTGTTAACACTAATTATTTCAATCCTGATTTGTTATTCAGCTTTGCAAATGTCAGTTCCCATATGTTTCTGTTTCTACATCTAATTTTGAAGGTTATAGATAAGATAAAGATACATATATCAAAATTTTCAGTTAATAAACAATTCCAATCTTATACAGAGTCTCCAGAAAATAAAAGAAAATGAAGAATAAGACTCAGGTCATTTTATAGACTTAATATAACCTTGATATAAAAAAAAAAGGAATATTCAGGAAAAGAAAGTTCCAGGCCAATTATACTCACTTATACACCAAAACAAGAATCCTGAACAAAATATTGGTAGACTAAATTATATACTATCATCATGCCAAGTTCAATTTATCCAAGAAATGTAAGGTTGGTCTAACACTAGAATAATTTGCTAGTGTACTTAATGACATTTAGAGACTAAAGGGAAAAAAATCATAATCAACTTGGTAGGTTCAGAAAAAATATTTGATAAAATTTAACACACTCTTTCAGGATGAAAGTGAGCTTCTTTAATCTATAAAAGGATACCTACAAAATGTCGACAGCAAATGTCCTTCATAATGGCAAGATCTTGAGCATTCTTATTAAAACAAGAATAAGACAAGCCTACCCTTTATCATCACTTCTATTTAGCATTACATCAGAGCTCCTAACCAGATGAGTAAGAGATGAAAAAGAAGTAAAAGGTATTGAGATTAGATAGTAAAAAAAAATTGTGTTTATTTGAAAATGATATAATTGTTTACATAGAAAACCAAAAGAATCTATAAATTACTGAAATTAATAGTTATGACATGTAACTTGTAAGATTAATAAACAGATATGAGTAATAAACATTCAATATTGTTTTTAAAAGGATACTATTTACAGACACAAAAACAACTATAAAGATACCATTTGCAAAGCCCAAAACTGTGAGATACTTTTAAATTAATCTAGCAAGTATGTTTAAGATTTCTATGAAGAAAATTGTAAAATTTTTTGAAAGATATTAAAAGTAACTCAAATGAAGAGATATGTCCTGTTCCGGATAGGAGGCCTCTATATCATAAAGATTTCAGTTCTTCCTAAACTGACCTATAGATTCAGTGCAATTCCTACCAAGGAACTTGACAAGCTAATGTTAAAATATATATGGAAGGGAGACATATATATATATATATATATGAAAAGACCTCCCAAGATGAAAATCAAAGTGGAAAGACTTGCCATACTAGAAATCAAGATTTATTTTAAAGCTTTAGTAATTAAGGTATTAGGATAAGCAAATATACTGATGGGGGGAAAGAAAAAAACAAATAGGCCCAACACACACATGGAATCTTGATATACGAGAGAAGTGGCATTGTACAGCATTGGAGGAAGGATCGCAAACTCATCCCTCACACAAAAAATGAATTACTGGGGGATTAAAGACTTTAATGTGAGAAACACAACTTTTAGGGCAAGGAGAGATGAATAGGTGGAGCACAGAGGGTTTTTAAAGCAGTGAAAATGTTCTGTAGGTTATAATCATGGTTATATGTCATTATACATTTGTCTGAACCCACAGAATGTACAACACCAAGAGTGAACCCTAATGTCAACTGTGGATTTGGGGTGATTATAATGTTCAATGTAGCTTCTTTAATTATAACAGATTAAATGTTATAATTTATAACACTCTGGTGGGGAACAGTGACAGTAGAAGAGGCCACGTATGCGTGAAGACAAGGTGTATGTGGGAAATCTCTGTACGTACCCCTCAATTTTGCTGTAAACCTGAAACTCTCTTTAAAAAAATTGTGTTTATTTATTTATTTTTAGGTAGGCTCCATGCTAGGCATGGAGCACAATGCAGGGCTCAAACTCACAACCTTGAGATCAAGACCTGAGCTAAGATCAAGAGTCAGACACTTAACTGACTGAGCTACCTAGATGCCTCCCAAAAACTGACTTTAAATTAAAAACTAGTTAATTTTAAAAATTAATTAATTATTTAATTAACTAGTTAATTAAAAACACACACACAATATGGGAAATTTCTGGGATAGGGAAAATTTCTTTAACAGACAATATAAGCAAATAATAAAGGAATATATTTACATATTTTACTACATTAAGACTAAGAATTTCTGTTTTTTTTTTTTTTAAAGATTTTATTTATTTATTTGAGAGAGAGAGAATGAGAGATAGAGAGCACGAGAGGGAAGAGGGTCAGAGGGAGAAGCAGACTCCCTGCTGAGCAGGGAGCCCGATGTGGGGCTCGATCCTGGGACTCCAGGATCATGACCTGAGCCGAAGGCAGTCGCTTAACCAACTGAGCCACCCAGGCGCCCAAGAATTTCTGTTAACAAATACACCATAAAGAAAGTGAAAAGATAGTTCACAAACTGATTGCAGAAATGTGCAATACATGTAAGCCACAAAGGTTAGTATTCAGAATATATGTAAGAATATGTGAATGAGCAAAAGATAACCCAATATAAAGAGGAAAATACACAATCTAATACAGAAAGGAGCAAAATATAGCAATGTCCACAATAGCCAAACTATGGAAAGAGCCCAGATGTCCATCCACAGATGAATGGATAAAGAAGATGTGAGATACACACACACACACACACACACACACACACACACACACACACACATAATGGAATACTACTCAGCCATCAAAAAGAACAAAATCTTGCCATTTTCAATAATGTGGAAGCAAAATAAGTCAGTCGGAGAAAGACAATCACCATATGATCTCACTGATACGTGGAATTTAAGAAACAAGTAGATGAACACAGGGGAAAGGAAGGAAGAAAAAAATAAGATAAAAACAGAGAGGGAGGCACCCCATAAGAGACTCTTTAACTATAGGAAACAAACTGAGGGTTGCTGGAGGGAAGGTGGGTTGGGGGATGGAGGGGATGGAGTAATTGGGTGATGGGCATTAAGGAGGGCACTTGATGTAATGAGCACTGGGTGTTATATGCAGCTGATGAATCTCTAAATTCTACCCCTGAAAATAATAATACACTAAATAAAAAAAGTTTTTAAGAAAAGGAGGAAAATTGGGGCGCCTGGGTGGCGCAGTCATTAAACGTCTGCCTTTGGCTCAGGTCATGATCCCAGGGTCCTGGGATCGAGCCCCACATCAGGCTCCCTGCTCCGCGGGAAGCCTGCTTCTCCCTCTCCCACTCTCCCTGCTTGTGTTCCCTCTCTCGCTGTGTCTCTCTCTCTCAAATAAATAAAATCTTTAAAAAAAAAAGGAGCAAAATATACATTAATTTTCACAGAATGATATATATACAAATAATAAAAATATAAAGAGATGAAAAACCTCACCACTAATCAGAAAAATGCCAACTAAAACCAATGAGAAACGATTATATATCTTTCAGGTTGGCAAAAATGAACATATCTGAAATACCAAAAGTTGATGAGGATTTGGAACAACAGAAGTATCTATGCAATGCTAGTAGGAGTATAATTGGAAAAATTAAAAAAAAAAAAAACAATTTGGCCCCAGGGGTGCTTGGGTGGCACAGTCAGTTAAGTGACCTACTCTTGGTTTTGGCTCAGGTCGTGATCTCAGGGTCTTGGGATCAGCCCCACATCAGTCTCCCTGCTCAATGCATGGGGTCTGCTTGGGGTTTCTCTCTCCCTCTCCCTTTGCCCCTCCCCCCCATGTGCTCGTGCTCTCTCTCTCTCTCTCGAAAATAAAAAATCTTAAAAAATAAAAAAAAAACAGTTTGGCCCTCTCTGCTAAAGTTAGTCTATATGACCAAAAATAGGTATAAAATTATTTATAGCACCATTACTTATGAACGGAAAAACAGAAACTTTTAGACAAAAAAATCATGTAAACCTTCTAACTGTTCATTAATAGGTAAATGGATTTTTTTTTATTGTGGCATGTTCAAGTAAGTAAGTTCTATACAGCAGTGGAAGAGTAAACTACTGCTCACATGTCAACACAGATAAATCGTTGAAACGAGACCAAGTGAAAAAAGCAAGTCACAGGCTCCTGGCTGTCTTAGTAAAACATGCAACTCTTGATCTTGAGGTTGTGAGTTTGAGCCCCATGTTGAGGTTGTAAGCTTGAGCCCCACATTACTTAAAAATAAAATCCTTAGGGGAGCCTGGGTGGCTCAGTCATTAAGCATCTGCCTTTGGCTCAGGTCATGATCCCAGGGTCCTGGGATCAAGCCCCACATTGGGCTCCCTACTCCGCGGAAAGCCTGCTTCTCCCTCTCCCACTCCCCCGCTTGTGTTCCCTCTCTTGCTGTGTCTCTCTCTGTCAAATAAATAAGTAAAATCTTTAAAAATAATAATAACAAAAAATAAAAAATAAGTAAAATCTTTAAATGGGGCGCTTGGGTGGCTCAGTTGGTTAAGTGTCCTATTTTTTTTTTTTTTACGATTTCATTTATTTATTTGACAGAGAGAGGGAAAGCGAGAAGGGGAACACAAGCAGGGGGAGTGGGTGAGGGAGAAGCGGGCCTCCCGCAGAGCAGGGAACCCGATGCGGGGCTCAATCCCAGGACCCTCGGATCATGACCTGAGGCGAAGGCGGACGCTTAACGACCGAGCCACCCAGGCGCCCCAAGTGTCCTATTTTTAATTTTGGCTCGGGTCATGATCTCAGGGTCGTGAGATTGAGCCCTGCATAGGGCTCCATGCTGAGTGTGGAGCCTGCTTAGGATTTTCTCTCTCCCTCTTCCTCTGCTCTTCTGCATGTACTCAACAAAAAGTTCCTTTGGGTTTGAGCCCAAAATGTGTTGTCTTCCCCTGAATATTCTGCATTGTCAACCTATCATTCCTTTTTTTTTTTTTTTTAAGATTTTATTTATTTATTTGACAGAGAGGGACACAGCCAGGGGGAGTGGGAAAGGGAGAGGCAGGCTTCCCGCGGAGCAGGGAACCCGATATGGGACTTGATCCCAGGACCCTGGGATCATGACCTGAGCCGAAGGCAGACGCTTAACGACTGAGCCACCCAGACGCCCCTACCTATCATTCCTTTTAAAATTATTTGGACTGCCTTACAACATAATAGTAAATTAGTAAATAGTAAATGTCCTAGATAAACATTTGTGCCTTGTCAATGCTTTTAAATCTATAAGCAGAGAACATTTGGGGTTCCAGTTATGGTTTTCCTATTTCCATAGTTGATTCATTTTAGGCAGTACTTCTGAAAAGAAAATGGGGAATAATAGTAAGATCCTCAAGTTCAAAATCATGCCGTTGTGGATTATGTAGCTAAATCCACAAAAGATGGAGGGTAAAATTCCTGAACATGTTAACTGTGAAAGTTCCATATTAGTTCATCTTCAAAAAATGAGTGCTTTACCATAATTACCTAACAAATTTTAAAATTTACATATGTTTCTCTTTTGAAACATCCATAACCTGGAAAAATATAATTATGTGTACATGACTACATGACAAAATGTTTACTCTTGAATCAGCAAGCCAATCAATCCCAAAAAACCAATCTCAGAAATAAAGGCATCAAATTCTTGTACTCAGAAAATAAAAATTTATCAAGAAAAGAGAAATAAGAACATTTCTTATGATAAAATGAAACTACTTTTGTTTGTTGTTGCAATAACATTAAACCTAAATAGGCTCATGCAAACTTGAAGAGAGATCAGGGCTTTACTACTCCAAGAAAGGACAGTAAATGAGGTGACAATTACAGAGGGCTCTCATTGACAATGGACACATTATTCAAGAAGATGTGACTAAAGCATCAAGATGGATAGAATTGGATTATATTTCTCCCCTTTGCAATTCTTGAGGATGTAGTATTTTGCATACTGGTACAAGAAGGTAAGAAATATTTTAAAAAGTAATTATAATTTATAATGCATTCAGCATTTACACATTGTATGTACCAAGGACTCCATTTATTGAGCACCTACTCTGTGCCATAAAGTACAAGTTGAATCACATTATATAAAATTTCTCCCGCATTTTTCTCTGGCTTAATTGAATTTAACCAGGTCAAAAGCTTCTCTGCAGAGACAAAAAAATAGATCAGTAGTTGCCTGGGGGTGAAGGAGGGAGTATGGGTTGAATGCCATTTGTTTTGGATTTTTAAGATTGATTGGCTTACCTAATCAACAACAAATATTAACATAGAATTACAGTTGAACCTGGAACAATGGTTCAACTGTAATTGGTTTGAACTGCAAACTGCGTTGGTCCACTTATACGTGGATTTTTTTTGACAAATATGGTTTAGTACTACAAGTGTATTTTCTCTTCCTTGTGATTTTTTTTAGAGACTTTTTTTAAAAGATTTTTATTTATTTATTTGAGAGAGAGAATGAGATAGAGAGAGCATGAGAGGGGGGAGGGTCAGAGGGAGAAGCAGACTTCCTGCTGAGCAGGGAGCCCGACGCGGGACTGGATTCCGGGACTCCAGGATCATGACCTGAGCCGAAGGCAGTCGCTTAACCAACTGAGCCACCCAGGCGCCCTAGAGACTTTTTTTAAAGATTTTATTTATTTATCTGACAGACATAGATAGCAAAAGAGGGAACACAAGCAGGGGGGTAGTGGGAGAGGGAGAAGCAGGTTTCCCACTGAGCAGGGAACCCGATGTGGGGCTCGATCCCAGGACCCCAGGATCATGACTTGAGCCGAAAGCAGACGCTTAATGACTGAGCCACCCAGGCGCCCCAAGACCTGGCCTTTACGGCTCATCTGCTTGTGCTTACTAACCTTTGTCTTACACATTTCCCTAAACTCTTTTTTTCTGGCTTACCTCTAAACTCAAAACCCCAAAGCACCCCCCAGGTGATGACAACCACCCTGACAAGGTCCAGGCCCAGACCACCCACACCTTTTGAGCTAAATCTGAGTTGTCCCTGGGCGCCTGGGTGGCTCAGTTGGTTGGGCGACTGCCTTCGGCTCAGGTCATGATCCTGGAGTCCCGGGATCGAGTCCCGCATCGGGCTCCCTGCTCAGCGGTGTCTGCTTCTCCCTCTGACCCTCCCCTCTCTCATGCTCTATCTCATTCTCTCTCTCAAATAAATAAATAAAATCTTTAAAAAAAAAAAATAAATAAATCTGAGTTGTCCCTGCACAGGTGGACCATGGAGTGACCTTTACCTCATTATAATACTAACATCTCCTCCCAAGGAGGAGCCTTAGCCTCATTTACATAACATACAATGTATGTATAAGCATGTCTCCTTAAGGCACATATGTGACCCTATGCCCATCTCTACAGAGGATGACAAGACTTCCCTATCTAAATATTCATCCTAACCCTAAACAAAAGGAGCCCATTCATCCTCTGTGAGGGAGTCAAAGCTTTGGAAGCCATTCCCTGTGATCTCCTGATTTGCTACAAATAAAAGTTTTCTTTGTGGGACAACTCAACCTCGTGCAGTTTCTTTTTTTTTTTTAAGATTTTATTTATTTATTTGACAGAGAGAGACACAGCGAGAGAGGGAACACAAGCAGAGGGAGTGGGGGAGGGAGAAGCAGGCTTTTCACGGAGTAGGAAGCCCCATGTGGGGCTCGATCCCAGGACCCTGGGATCATGACCTGAGCTGAAAGCAGACGCTTAATGACTGAGCCACCCAGGCGCCCCTCAACCTTGTGCAGTTTCTGACTCACCAAGGAGCAAACTCATTTTGGTCAGGTTACATTTGTGCACGAAAAATGCTTCCAAAGAACAACTGCAAAATTTGATCTGGGTTTTCATGACTATTTTATCTTATAGTTAATAATGTATTGCTAGAATTTTTAAAGCTCAAGTAACAATTATGTCCATGATCAACATTTAATTCTATTTAGTAGACAAGTTTTAAGGTGTCATATTTAATTGATGATTACACACACAGCTATGAAAACATCTATCTTGGCTCTTGCAGTTTATGCAAATTTTATGTAATTATTCTCCAGAGAGAATAGTCCACTTACAGTAGAATTTTTTTTTTTTAAGATTTTTATTTATCCATTTGACAGAGAGAAAGATAGCGAGAGCAGGAACACAAGCCTGGGGAGTGCGAGAGGGAGAAGCAGGCTTCCTGTGGAACAGGGAGCCCGATGCGGGGCTCTATCCCAGGACCCCGGGATCATGACCTGAGCCGAAGGCAGATGTCCAATGACTGAGCCACCAAGGAGCCCCTTAAAGTAAAATTCTTAAACTTGCTTTAAGTTGCTTTTTCTTTATTGAATTATATAACATGATCCTTATTATCATACTATAGAAAGCTACATCTTTTTTTGTTTTGTTTTGTTTTTAAAGATTTCATTTATTTGTTTGACAGAGAGAGAGAGACAGCGAGAGAGGGAACACAAGCAGGGGGAGTGGGAGAGGGAGAAGCAGGCCTCCCGCGGAGCACGGAGCCCGATGCGGGGCTGGATCCCAGGACCCCAGGACCATGACCCGAGCGGAAGGCAGGAGCCCAACAACTGAGCCACCCAGGCGCCCTGAAAGCTACATCTTGATAAAATTTGACTTAACTTTTACTGCAAAATTTATGTTCAACCTTTAGATATGGATCAACTGAAATACACAAAAAATGCAATCATTTGTGTCCTCAGAAAAGTAGGTGACCTCATTAAAGCCACACTTAAAATTTTGTTATTAATTGAAGTATACTGATATCACAAATAGGAACAGAAGGAGTCATCTATAAACCTGTACTTATGTCAAACTTGTCAGATGCTAAAAGCAAAGAAGTCCCATTTTCAGGGTGTGCTGCCATTAGGGTATATCACAGGTTCCCTCCAGCCACAGACCCTTTGCACACACTGTTTGCATGTCTGTCAGGCTCTTCATTCATCCCTCATACCTGAGTTCTGGCATCTCTTCCTGTAGGAATTCTATCCTCAGCCCCCAATTAGATCAGACTCTCCTCTCTCCAAGAGGTATTCATTTCCTTCAGAGTGTTTCCTTGGTTTGCAATTGCATAAGCATTAAGTTAAATGTTGAATTAATGCTGATCTCCCACAGTTCTACCCACCAAGGGAGCAGAGTCCTGCTCAATAAAGAACACGCTCTTTATTGACTGTATCTCTTTCTACTAACAAGTGCCTGGCACAGAGCAAACACATAAAGTATTATTCCTTGAAGTAGGAAAGAAAGAAAAGAAAAACAGCACACTAGATTATTTTCCTGGAGCCATCCTTCTTAAGGTCCAGCTGACCTCACCAAAGAGGGAATGGGGGTGATTCGAGTCACACATTCAGAAAGCAATGTAATTGTGACCATGTGCCTGGAGGCAAGCCAATCAGACCTGTTCTCTCCCAGGAATTTAAATCTTGAGGGGATTCTACAGGACAAACGCTTGGAGGTGAAGCCTCATCTGAAGGGCCTGAGGTCCCGCAAAGAGAAGGTATCAGTTTTTGTTCCAGTGGGCCCTAGAGAAGCCTTTGGGCCTTTGCTCTCTGAGACATGGTTCTCCAACTTTCATTTAAATCCTATGAGCTGCTCCAGAATTTTTCATTTTTGCTCAAATTCGCCGGAGTTCCTTTCTTTTACTCACAAAGAACCCCAACTGTTACATTTTCCTACCTCTTTATCCTAATCAGACGTAGACTTCTATATTGTAGTACTTCTCAACGCTAGAGGCTGATGCTTTAAGTTTCAAAATTGTAGCTAAAAGAGTATGCTTCATTTAACCTATACAAATGCTCAAACACAATGATGCTTGGGCCTGTTATTTTAAACTGGCCCAGACCACCCCCCCTTTCCGGCCGTCCCTCTAGTGCATTTCTAACACACCTTCTGCAAGACCGCCTCCTCCATTTTCCATGTCCAAGCTGTAATGTGTGGGGTTTTTGGGGGTTTTTTTGTTTTTGTTTTTGTTTTTTTTACATCCAAGTAACCTTTCTCAAAATTCAAGCAGCTTTTTAAGCTACACATCCCTATAACATAAAACTTCAGCTCCGTGAACTCCCTCATTTCTCTGGAGCTTACCCACCTCTACCCCACCCTTCCTCCTTCCCTCCTCTCTCAGAATGAGAGACTCCTTCCTCATCAAGGCAATTTGCCACCCGTGCCCACCTGTTTGTCTCTTATGGTGCCATCCTCTTGGCAGTCGCAGCTAGCATTCATTGAGCTAGGGACAGTTCCAAATACTTTGCCTGTGTTACCTCCTTAAACCCTGACAACAGCCTTAGGAGACAGGGAGTACTATTGCAGATCCAGGAAATGAGGCTCGGAGAAGTTAATTAACTCTCGAGGAGTTCAGTATACAACATTTGGCCCATACAATTCAACACCTAAACATACGTGTGTTCTGAAACACTATGTTTTTCGGCCTCAGTATTTTTCAAATTTCTCAATATTGTGCAAATCCATGGCCCCTCCCAAAATAAAAGTTTTACTGGATCCTGCATCTTCCAATGGCCTTCTTCTCTTCACTTTCTAGTCACTGAATCTACTGTAGTCTAGCTTCTGCCCTTTTTTTAAAAAGTTATTTTTAATTTATTTTACAGAGAGAGAAGTGAGCAGCCGTGTGCATGTGCGCGCACGCGCACGCGTGCACACACACACACACACACACACAGGCATAAGACAGGGAGGAAGGGAGTAGAGGGAGAGACTCTCAAGCAGACTCTTCACTGAGCATGGGGCTGGATGCGAGGCTCAATTCCACAACCCTGAGATCATGACCTGAGGTAAAATCAAGAGTAAGATGCCTAACTGACTGAGCCACCCAGACATCCGTAGCTTCTGCCCTTTTGATCCCACTAAATCTGCTACAATTTTCATCACAAAAAGGCTCTGCCACACAGAGAATATCTCATGAGTATTGAATTCATCCATCCGCTTGCCAAATTATTTTGAGCACCTATTCGGTTCCAGAAACTGCAGAATATGCACTGGGTGAACAAAACAGATAGGGTCCCTTCCATCACATAAGTGAGATTATCAGTGACCTCCTACCTGCCAGGTCCTACTTACCAGAGATCACTTTGGCCCCTTCTCGGTTTTTTTCTTATTTGATCTCTGTAGTGCTGGTCATGCCAACTATTTCTTCCTTGAAATTTGGGGCTTTGGCTTCCACGAAGCCTCTTATATCTGCTCTCCCACTCCTTCTAGGACCATACCTTCTCAACTGCTTTGATACGTTCCTCTTTTTTCTATCAATCCATTAAATGATGGAGTTCCTCAGAGTTCTATCAGGGAGCACCTCAAAGCCAGTAAGCCTCAAAGTCAGTTTTCCCCACTCCCATTCACATCTTTCCTTCCTTATTCCTTGTTCTTGCTAATGGCATCATTTGACACCCAATCTCCTTCTCCTTTCTGCCCCTACACTCTCATACAATTGTCAGAAAATTCTGATAGTATTTTTCATCTTTAGAAGTTCAATTTGAGGTGTCCCTGGCTAGCTCAGTTGGTACGGCATGTAACTCTTGATCTCGGGGTTATGAATTCTCTTCACCCAGCTTCACGCTGGGTGAAGCGAATACTTAAAATTAAAATTCATTTTTATTTTTATTTATTTGCTTATTTATGTATTTTCTTAAGATTTTATTTTTAAGTAATCTCTACACCCAGTATAGGGCTTGAACTCACAATCCTGAGATCAAGAGTCACCTGCCCTACCAACTGAGCCAGCCACGTGCCCCAAAAATAAAATTTAAAAAAAAAAGAAGTTCTATTTGAATTTTTTTATATCTTCTGTATCTGTACTTAGCTTTTTAAATATGTGCAATATAGTTATAACAATTGTTTTCATGTCTTTTCTCTATTAATTCTAATATCTGTGTGGGGTTCCTAGTCAGTTTCAATTGATTGATTCTTCTGCTTCTTATGGACCATGTTTTCCTACTTCTTTGTATGTGTGGTAATCTTTGATTGGATTCTAGAGATTATAAATGTTACCTTGTTGAGTACTGAATGTTTTTGTTTTTTGTTTTTTGTTTTTAAAGATTTTATTTATTTATTTGAGAGAGAGAGAATGAGAGATAGAGAGCACGAGAGGGGAGAGGGTCAGAGGGAGAAGCAGACTCCCTGCTGAGCAGGGAGCCCGATGCGGGACTCGATCCCGGGACTCCAGGATCATGACCTGAGCCGAAGGCAGTCGCTTAACCAACTGAGCCACCCAGGCGCCCAGTACTGAATGTTTTTGTAATCCTATAAATCTTCTTGAGCTTTGTTCCAGGAAGCAGTTAAGTAACTTGGGAACGGTTTGATCCTTTCTAGTTTTTATGATTTGTCAGCCAGGTCCAGAGCTGTGTTCAGTCTAAGAATAATTATTCCTCAATACTGGGGAAAAAAAGAAAAGAAGAAAAACCTTCCTGATTAATCTACCCAAAGCCATGAATTGTTGGTTTTTCCAGTCTGGCTTGTGGGAAATTGTTACTGCTCCTGGCCCTGCATGGGTGTCAGGTACTGTTCTTTCTAATCCAGGTTCTTTACCTGGCCTCATACACATGCTGGGTCAGTACTCTGCTGAAGGGGATGTCTGCAAATCTATAGGCTCTCCCTCTCTGTTAGCTCTCTCGTCTCTGGTGCTCTGTTCAATGAACTCAGCTGTCCTGGTCTCCCAGACTCTTAGCTCTCTCTCTTTGAGAGAGACCCCAGACCCCACCTGTTCTCCCCTCCCTTCACTGCAGTCTAGAAACTCTCTCAAGGCACTAAGTTGGGACGATCAAGCCTAGCATTCATCCCATTTGTTTCCTATTTCACAAGGATCTCTGTCCTTTGTTGCCTGATGTCCAATGTTTTGAAAACCATATATATATTCATTGTTTCAGGAAGGAGGGTAAATCCAGGCCTGTTACTCCATATGGATCAGAAGAGGAAATCTTGTAATGAAATCTTGCCTCAAACTTCTGTAATCTGTTCTCACTTCACAAGAATCTTATTTTTTCCTGAAATATCAGTCTCTTATTATTCCCCTGCTTAAAGGTCTTTAATAGCACTCTCATTATTTTTTAAAATATTTTATTTTTATTTTTTTGAGAGAGACAGAGATAGCGAGAGAGAGCACAAGTGGGAAGGAGGGGGAGAA
Source organism: Zalophus californianus (assembly GCF_009762305.2). NCBI lineage: Eukaryota > Metazoa > Chordata > Mammalia > Carnivora > Otariidae > Zalophus > Zalophus californianus. Next base: position 24,704,027 of record NC_045595.1, read on the forward strand.
GCAGACTCCCCGCTGAGCAGGGAGCCCAATGCGGGGCTCCATCCCAGGACCCTGGGATCATGACCTGAGCCGAAGGCAGATGCTTAACCAACTGAAGCAGTTAAGTAACTTGGGAACGGTTTGATCCTTTCTAGTTTTTATGATTTGTCAGCCAGGTGCCCCGGCACTCTCATTATTTATAGAATAAAACTTGAGCTGCTTAGTGTGGTCTATTTCATGCCTCCATGATGAGACTCCTTTATCCCTTGCCATTCCCCCATGTGTACTGTTGGCTCTAGCCATTTCAAGACATTTATTGTTGTCTTCTCCATCCTACCAACCAGCACTTACCAGCACCAACTTCCCTGTCTTTGAACACATTGTTTCTTCTACCTGGAATATTCTTTTTCCTCTTCCACATGGTGAGCTCTTCTTTAACCTAGAAGATCTTTTTAATTATCTGTAAACTTTCCCCAGACTTTCCCACCCCTACCAGGTAGAATAACCCCCTTGCCTTTTTGCACCACTGTGAACAAAATCTTGTGTATGACCCTTTTACTGTATTTATCACACTATATTACATTGTATGTATTTGCTTATATGTCTCTTCCCAGTAATATCTAATACATTCCATGAGGGGAAAGAATGCATTTCCTTCATCTTTTTTATTTAAGATTTTATTTATTTATTTTAGAGAGAGAGAGAGAGTGCACACATGAGCCGGGCAGGGGGGGAGGAAAAGGGAGAGGGAGAGAGAGAATCTCAAGTAGACTCTGTGCCGAGTGCAGAGCCCCATGCAGGGCTCAATCTCATGACTGTGAGTTCATGACTTGAGCCGAAATCAAGGGTTGGACACTTAACCAACTGAGCTACCCAGGCACCCCCACTTCCTTCATATTTATATGCCTAGTGTTAAATCCATCCAACCAATAAACATTTCCTGGGCTCTTCACCATGTGTTGGGCACTGTTCTACATCCTGGAGGTACAGCATTGAACAAGACAGAGTCTTTGCCCTTATGGAGTTTACATGGGGCTGAAAAAGGCAGCTAATAAACATATGAAAGTAGAGCATATTTAGAGAAAAGAGAAGAGAGCCCAGTTAGTAGCCTGTTCCAGCCAGACAGAGAACAGAGATATTAGCTTGGAATAGGGTGAGAGAAGGGAGGAGAAAGGGGAGAGAATTGGATCCACTTGAGACACATTTCTGAGATAAAGTTAGTAGGGTTTGTAGATGGATTTCTTGTGGGCGGGAAGGGAAGGGGAGAAACTAAGAATAACTTTTATATGATAGGTACCTAGTAAATTTGTGTATGAATAAGCTCCTCAATAACTGAAAACTAGTTTTAAAAAGATGAACCTGTAGGGGCGCCTGGGTGGCTCAGTCGGTTAAGTGTCTGACTCTTGATTTCAGCTCAGGTCATGATCTCAGGGTTGTGGGATTGAGCCCCACGTCAGGCTTCACACTCAGTAGGGAGTCTGCTTGAGATTCTCTTCCTCTCCCTCTCCCTCTGCGCCTCCCCTGCTCATGCACATGCTCTTTCTCTCTCACTCAGATAAATAAATAAATCTTAAAAAAAAAAGATGAACCTATAAAATTGATTCAGGATCCAACTGGCCAATTTCACTGCAAACACTTGCCTTGTACTGACTAGTTACCATAGAATAGAAACATTGAGCAAAATGGGTGAAGGTGGTCAAAAGGTACAAACTTCTAGGTATAAGATAAATAAGTCTTGGGATGGAATATGCAGCATGATGACTATAGGTAATAATACTGTATTGTATATGTGGAAATTGCTAAGAGAGTAAATCTTAAAAGTTCTCAACACAAGAAAAAATATAAATATGTATGATGGTGGGTGTTAACTAGACTTATTGTGGTGATCATTTTGCAATATATACACCTTAAAAAGTAACTGTGTTGTACACCTGAATCTAATATAGTGGTATACATCAATTATATCTCAATAATAATTAAAAAAGAATATTAGCATTGAGGTTAGACTCCAGAGTTAGACTTAATTTGGCTTTACACTTGCTTACTGTCTGAACTTACTCAAGTTATATAACTTTTTGAGGCTTCATTTTTTATTAACCGTATTATGGAGATAATATTAGTATCTATAGTTGAAGGGTTTTTTAAAAGAATAAATTGAGAAAAAGAAGAATAAATTGATATAAATGCTTTTAAAGTCCTTAGTACTATACCTAATATAGCAGGTATCCAATAAAAGGAAGCTTATTTCAAGATAGTGCTAGTGAAACAACCAATTAGTTATTTTGTTGTTCTGGGTTCAAGAAGAATATCATGATTAAAATTTTCGTTCCTATCCAGTGATTCTCTGTAGAAATAAAGTTAAGTAATTTTTGCTGTGATGTGTTTTGTGTGCCGTTAAAATTAATGAAGCTTTCAAAAATACATACAAAATAAAATACAAAATTAAACTATTACAATAATCTCTCCAACAGAATGAAAATTCTACAGCGATTTAATACTTTCAAGTACCTTTCTAAAGTGGCCCATTTCCAAATATTTCTAACATCGGGAGAAGAGCCTGTCAGTTCATCTTCTAGCTGAAGCAAAGAGTTCTCAGTTCTCCTGAGCCTTTCTTGGGGAAAGGTGGGTGGTCCCTAAAGAGAAGAAATCTGCATCCCCAGCAGGGAAGCAGTAAACAGGCCTGTTGCTAAGTTCTTTAGAAATTAGGAGTGAATGAGATGAAAACTGGTGAGCAAAATGAGAGACAAGTGGGGTTTCAGAATAGTAAAGACAATGAGAAGGAGAGAAAAAAAATCAGGGCTTAATGAAGGGCAGCACGTTAGAGAGAGACACATCACTCTAAAGGCTAGGAAGGAAAGACATCAGGTGATGGGTATTTTTACATATTCTGTAGAATGGAAGAGAGAGAGAATATATACAAGAGGATAATGGTAGGAGAGAAGCCTGGCAATCCTCAAGAGCTATCATCTGTGGTAATACTGTGAACATATTATCACAGTAACCCAAAAGGCTAACATCTACTATTATCTCCATTTTACAGGGAAAGAAACTGAGACTCAGAGCGGTCAATTAACCTCCTCCACTTGACGCAGGTGAAACAGAGATTTGAATCTGGTTCTGTTTAACCAGAGCCTATTTTTTTCCCCCGCATCTTCCCATTCGGCCCTTGAAGTTCTTGCTAATGGGAGGGAAGCTGCAGATTCAATAGAATCTGGGAAGCCAAGGTGGGGAGGGGGCGGGGGGGGGGGGATGCGAGGAAAAAGTTCTGGCAAAATCTCTTATCTGCAGTTCTTAAATAAAAATCGATTTAATTTAACTTTCTTTGCGTTTGATTTTTTTTTTAAAGTCTTGCAAAAAAGTGTAATCTTATATCATGGTAATGAAACATGAAGATTCTTAAGTAATTTTCTGTAAGAGGGTTTATTTTCCAAACTTAAACTTGAAGTACCAACCAGTTCAGACAATCACTCAAATCTTGTGAGAAGGAGAGTTGCTCAGTGTCTCTTTGGAGGTGATGATTCCTATTTCTGCATAAGACTTAGCTTTTACTTTATTAATGAAGTCTTTTTAATGAGTTTAACGTAATTAGAAAATGCATCTCTAAATCCCCAGGAAGGGAGTCATGACTTTCTACGGTTTTATATTTTCTATGTTAAATATTTAAGACTGTAAATTTTCAGTTTAAGTCAGTTTCGTTGTGAATATGTCCGTGTTATTATTGCATAGGAAACTGGACCTACACTGCCATCTGCTGTGTCAAGATTAGGTGAAAAATCACCCACATAAGCTAGACTTGAGGAATGCAAAATACACATATGGAAAGCCTGTATCACTGTGCTTTATGGAAAATAAGTACAAGGGGAAATAAATGCTTACAGTTATATATTTCAAACTGTACTGAAAGTGTGGGGAGGAATTGTATGTGTGTTTTGAATATGACATGAAAAACATAATAGAGAATAATATAACAAAACTTATGTCCCCACCATCTATATGTAAAAAAATGAATATTACCAGAGTGCCTGGGTGGCTCAGTGGGTTGAACAACTGATCTTGGTTTCGGCTCAGGTCAAGATCTCAAGTTCATAAGATCAAGCCCCATGTGGGGCTCCTCACTCAGTGCAGAGTCTGCTTGAGAGTCTTTCCTTCTGCCCCACCCCCTCCACGGGCTCTTTCTCTCAAATAAATAAATAAATAAAATCTTAAAAGAAGAAAGGAAGGAAAAATGACTACTACCAATGCCTGTTTGTCTCCCTGGTCCCATTGTCCACGACTCCTACACCCATGCCAAAGAAATCACTCTCCAATGTCACGTTTATCCCACTGGAAAGATTTTAATAAGCAAATGTGTACATTTAATAGGTAAATATGTTCACCTTCTACTTTTGTGTGCTTTATCTAGGTTTATACCAGTGAAGTCGCCATGGTAGCAACTCTTCAGCCTGGGAAGCTAGTGGAGAGGGCTCTACTCCAATACACCTATTCCCAGCAGTGTTTTCCCCCAATTTAAGATGCACAGCTGCCCAGCGAACTTCTCCCTTGTTGTCACTAAGTCTCACACCAGTCCTGGCGCCTCCCCTTCTTTGGCATATCTAAGATGCCATATAAATGATCAACCTCTGTTGTCCCATTACAGTTCATGGGAAAGACATGCATTCTAGGTCAGGGGAGAGCTAAAGAAAAGACACAGAAAGAAGAGAGAATAAAAAGTGTATGTGGGGAAGAATAAAGAGATTGTCACAGCTGGAGGACAAGGAGGAAGAGGAAACTCAGAGGACATGTCCTACCAGCGGCATGCTGACTGCCAGGGGCCGGGGAAGCCACGGTGTCATTCACAGAAGGAAGGGAAACGTGGACACGGAGTCACGTCGGGGAAAGGGTGCAAGAATGGGCATGGCTTCCACTGCGTTTGTATATTCTCAAAGAGCCTGAAAACTGCGGCAGCCAGCAACTGGGGACTTTGTTGCTGAGGAGAGAAGGAGAGCCTGGCAATTTCAGAGCCACCCTTACAGAGGTGAGAGCGTAAAGGTGAGTGAGGGGCAAGCAGTCAGAGGAAGGGTCGAGGAGAAGAGCAGGGGCCATGTGGGCTAGGAAATGAAACTGGAGGCATCAGTCCTGAGATGCCACAGTACACCACTCTGCAAATGGTAAAAATACCCCCACCCCAAATCCTCCCAGCCCCTGACCCCTGTTACTGGCTATAACCAGAGCCTTTTTCTTTTGGTTTTATCTTAGAGGTGTCCTTTTGTTCTAATGCACCTGAATAGAGGTGATCCCGGGAAGAAAGATACGGAGCCTGAGACATTGCACCGTCTACAACCCTTTCCCCACCTCCTTCAACACTTTTATGGAAGAACAGACTGGTTTCGATGACTATCAGGCCAACCAGAAGGAAAAGAGGAGCCACGACCAGAGAGGAGCCTGCAGAGGCTAGGTTACAGGGAGGAGAAAGCCATCTTTTTAGATGCTATCGCTAAAGAGGGACCTTCGGCCTATCCGTGGCAGGTCACATCTTTCTGAATCAGGTGGGTGTTTGTGTTTTTATGTTTGCATGCATGTGGTGAAATGTGTGTGTAGGAGGGTGGGAGATTAAGAAAGTTAGGGAACCCCAAGCCATTCATAGATCTAAAGCAAATTCTACAATTTGTCTATCACAACAGTGATCCGATCTCAGATCTGGAGGCTCAAATCTTTTTGGGTGCTATACTAGAAAGGAGGTGTGCTTTACAGAACAAACATATGTGTTAGGTTTTATTACAGCTTTAACAAATTAGCATACACTTAGTGGCTTAAAACAACACAGACTTATTATCTTATAGCTCTGTGTGAACTGTAAGGTCAGAAGTCTGACATAGGTCAAACTGGGCTAAAATCAAAGTGTTGGCAGGCCTGCATTCCTTCTGGAGATTTTAGGGGAGAATCCATTTCCTTGCTTTTTCCAGCTTCTAGGGGCTGCCTACATTTCTTGGCTCATGGTGTCCTTCCTCCCTCCTCAAAGCCAGCAGCATAACATCTCTTTGGCCCTATTTCTTTCTCTGACCACAGAGAGACCACATCTCTTTCTCTGACCCTCTTCTGCCTTCCTTTTCCATGTTTAAGGATCCTTGTGATTACTTTGGATCCACTCAGATTATCTAGGATAATCTCCCTATTTTAAGGTGAGCTGAGTAGCAATGTGAATTCTATCTACAACCTTCTTTCCCCTGTGTCACGTAAGGTTGCTTATTGACAGGATCTGGGGACATTCTAGGAATGTCAGGGACATTTTGGGGGTGAGAGGTGGGGGAAGCATCATTCTGCCTACCACATGTGCTTTCATGTATATGACCTGTCACAAATACAATTAGTTGATGGCACAATTCATTTTTCACAAAGGTCTCACCTTTTACTTCTGTGTGCTTTATTAAGATTGACCAGTGAAGAAGTCTCCATGCTAGCAACTTCATCTTGGGGAGTTAGTGGAGAAATCTCTATTCTTATACCCTTGTTACAAAAGAGATTTTTCCTCAAATTTAAGACTCAGAGCTGCCTAGCTAACCTCTCTTTCGTTGCTGCTTCATCTTATACCTATCCTTGTGTACCCCTTTCTTTGGTTTGTCTAAAAAAATATGTAAATTATGAGCCTCTGTTGTCCCTTTACAATTCATATGTAGCACTTTTCCATTCTATATGATTCCTTTTCTGCAGGCAGTCATGGGTTTATAGCCATTTTAATGTATCTTCTTTCTGACAAATATTTGTTTAGAACTTGCCATGTATAAGGCTTTGGGGGCAAATGAAGACAGGCAGCATGGCCAGATGCTCACGTAGAATATGCTCTAGTGGAACACGGGTATGATCACACAGGATAACAAATGTTATTTGGGGAGTAGAGGGTGCACCCTGGAGATGTGAGAAGAGAAGGCTGTGAGAAGAGCTTCAGGGGAGGATGCGACATCTCAGCAAAGACCTGCAGGACTAGCTACTCAGCAAAGTTACTTAGGGAAGTGCCATGAGGAAAAGTGCTCCAGCCAGAAGAAACAGCTCGAGGAGGGCAGGGATTTTGTCTGTTTGGGTTACTGCTTTATCCTTTGCACAAAACAATTCTTGGGACGCAATAGGCACCCAATTAAATCTGCGGGGCAAAGGATCGTGTAAAGGTGGGAGACAGGAGAAGTGGCTACATTCGAAGAAGTGGAAGATCAGTAGGGAGGCTTGGGGTTTGTGGGGCAGTGGTGAGAGGCAAAATCAGGAAGATCAAGATGGGGCTGGTAAGCATGCTAAATCCTTCGGACTTTAAGGCAAGGGCAACAGAGTTTTTAAATTATCGTGAGATTTTAAGCAGCAGAGTGACTTAAGCAGACTCCCATTTTAGAAATCATTCTGGCCACAAAATAGGGACTGGTTAGGAGGCTGTTGGAACAGTCCTGGGGAGAGAGGTAGTGGCTCTAAATAGGATGGAACAGTGGGCATGGAGAGAGATGAGGATAATTTAGAATCATCCACTTAGGAACTGAAAGGAACCTTAGACAGCTCATCTAATCTTTTATATGAAGAATCTGAGGTCAGAGGGGGTTAATTGACTTATTCCTATAGTGGTTTTCTTTCTCTTTTTCCTCTGCTCTTATGGTATTTCTTATGACATTTCTCAGAATTATGCAATTAAGATCTTCATCCCTTCACACCTGAACAATTTACTTAATTTAATTTTGCTTTTGTCTAATATATTGGTCCTTTGCTCCATATCATCCGCTCCCGGAGACAGTGAAGACGGCCAATTAACTGGCTCTGTAGAATGGTGCTAAACAATGAATCACAAACCCTACTTGACAGCAATGGTGTATAAGGAGGAAAAGTGAATTCTGCAAATGGAGAATGCAAGAAGGTCTTCCCAGTTGTGTATTTCTGAAAGGCTTTTGAACAATTTCAAGCAAAACTGCAGAAATCAGCCTAGGATGCAACTTTCCAAGGTAGGGTTTTAATTATTGTGTATCATATAAAAGTGGGTCTGCTGATGTCCTCTAGGAAGAAAACCACAGAAGTCGACAACAGGGTCCTTAGTCACTGATGGTGCAAAGGGGTTCTAGGTAGTCCTGATAGTGACAGGCCTCACAGTTATACTGTTCTAAAGCCACTGCTTTTCACCATCAATCCAAATGCCCCTGCACCAACTGTTGATGCTTGACATACACGATATAATCACGTTCTAATATAAATTAAGACCGAGGAGTGCACTGCCACACCCTGCCAGTCAGAAATGTTTAAGTATGCCTGAATCACTGGTAGGGTGGAACCGTGGGAGTGAATTTTTTTAAAAGTTTTATTTACTTATTTGAGAGAGAGAGAGAGAGGTATTTGTGAAAGCCTTGGTAGGTATCAAAAATATGTCAGTTATCAATTTATTGGCTCAGCTTCAAATTCATCCTTTACATCTCTATGAAAATGGATCTGGACCCTTTAAATATTTTTCCATTGTAGCTGACAGCATGTTAAGCTTTCTTAGTACAGGGGGCTGGAGAGACACTGCAGAAGGAGAGTCCTGTCCTTGCTTCTAGTGTGTTCACTTGGCAGGCTCCTTGGCATCCACCATCTTAGCAGAAGAGGCTTCCCCCACTTTCCAGCTTCTGCAGCACTGGCAGCTTCTCCAACATCAGGCTTGTGCAGCATGAGCAGTACCTCCAGGGTCCAGCCACCAGCACAAAAGACATCCTCAGCACTAAACTCCTATAGAGCATAGCGGCCAGAAACACCCAGCCATCAGCTGCTTCCCCCAGCAACCCCCTCAGGCCATTCTGTAGTGGCATGCCCCTGGTGAGATACGTCCTCCAACAGATTCCCCTGGGAACCTAGAGAATGGATTTCTGGCAAGATCCTCCAGTAAGTTCTGGATCTCAGTCCTGTGGGGTAAAGGGGCTTTTCCTCGGGGGCTCTATCTACACTGCTCCTTGTATCTGTTATTCTTGTATTTTTTAGGGTTCTCTTTATTTCTTTTTCTTTTTTTTTTTAAGATTTCATTTATTTATTTTGAGAGAGAGAGAGAGAGATCATGAGCAGAGGGGAAGGGCAGAGGGAGAAGCAGTCTCCCCACTGAGCAGGGAGCCTGATGTGGGACTCGATCCCAGGACCCTGAGATCATGACCTGAGCCGAAGGCAGATGTTTAACTGACTGAGCCACCCAGACACCCATGGGTTCTCTTTATTTCTTACTAGGCAATCTCTCATTATGCCAGATCCCTATTAACTATTATTATAGTTAATAATTCTTTATATTAAATTTTCCCTATTCAAATTACCACATGGTTTCTCTCTTTCTTGATTGGACCCATGCTGATACAAATTCCTAGAAGCAAAATAAAAACAAAACACCTTTTTAACTTGAAGATACCTTACTGGGCACTTGATAAAAGCAGCAGTTTCCATGACAAAAAGTGTTTACTGATACAGAAATAAAATATAGGGGCACCTGGGTGGCACAGTCGGTCAAACATCTGACTGTAGATTTCGGTTCAGGTCGTGATCTCATGGGTTGTGAAATTGTGAAATTGAGCCCCATGTTAGGGTCTGTGCTCAGTGGGGAGTCTGCTTGAGATTCTCTCTTTCCCTCTCCCTCTGCCCTTCTACCCCCTCTCAAATAAGTAAATAAATCCTTAAAAAAAAGAAAAAATAAAATACAGTATACGAAGAAATTGAAATGATTTACCCATTTGGGATTTAGATGACTGAGCAAAGTAAGAGCATGGAGATTTTTTTCTGATGCTTTTCTACAGATATAAACAGTTCAAATAATCATAACCATATTTGTTTACTTTTGGATAAGCAAGATGTATACCTTTTATTATGTTAGGAGGGTCTCTGCAGTGCCCTTAAATTTGGCTTAATTGAAAGTTAAATTCAGGAGAATCAGACAAACAAATGACTTATAAGCATTCCTTTCTTTGGTAAAACCTACTGTCATCTTTGAAAAACTACATTTTCAAAACCTGATGTCATCTTTAAGGAAACATTTCTTAATTGTTTAACTAGAAAACTAGAATTGAAGGAGACTAGTTCTATAAAAGAGAGAAGAACAGTGCAGCAGTTAAGATCATGGGCAAGTTATAGCCCATCTCGGTTGTGCAGAAGAGTGGTATGCAAGAGGGTATAAAACCATGCAAAATATGACTTGTTGAAAAATACAGAACATGTACAATAAAGATCACCTCTCACTGTTAGGTGAAGGGGTGTTAGGGAACAAGATATCCACACAGTACCAAACTATCAGCCACCCAGATTATTTACTAATTTCAAAAGGGAAAATGGACATTTTCAATTGAAAGATGGGGCAGCCAGCACCTAAAGTCTTCAAACGTGGCCACAGTAACAGGACAATCTAATGTGCTGCACTATGAACCACAGATTATCACCTTAAAGTATTCCTATTAAAAATGTCTAACTTGCCCATTACAAGATAGAGGATAGAAGAAAGAGTTAAACAGCATCCTGAGGAAATAATCAGACAAAGCCTGATTGTGAGCCATTCCTCAGGTGGGGCGACTGGTCTACATTAAAAGGGAGTAGAGAGCAACAACATCAGCAAAATGATGGAGCTGGCAGCTCCAAGCGCTAGGTACCTCTCTAGAAACAAACAAACGAACAAAACCAGCAGAAACTGTGAGCACCAGGGAATCTACTAGGGTGGCTATAATTAAAAACAAACAACAATGGAAAATAAGTGTTGGTGAAGATGTGGAGAAATTGGAATACATTGCTGGTAAAAATGTAAAATGGGGCAACTGCTGTGGAAAAGTTTGCCAATGTCTCAAAAAGCTAAAGATAGAAATACCATATGACCAAGTAATTCCATATCTAGGTAGAAACTCAAAAGAATTAAAAACAGAGTGTGATGGTGAATTTTCTGTGTCAACTTGACAGGGCCACAGGGTGCCCAGATGTTTGCTTAAACATTATTTCTGGGTGTATTTGCCAGGGTGTGTCTGGATGAGATTAGCATTTGCATTGGTAGACTAAATAAAGCACATGGGCCTCCCTAGTGTGGCTGGGCATCAACCAATCTGTTGAGGGCCTAGGTGGAACAAAAAGGGAAAGCAATGGAGAATTGGATCTCTGCTCCATTCCTTGAGACATCAGTCTTCTGCCCTCTGACTTGGATTTACACCATGGCCTCTCCTAGTTCTCAGGCTTTTGGACTCAGATTGAAACTATATCAGTGGCTTCCCCAGGTCTCCAGCTTGCAGACCATGGAACTTATTAGCTTCCATAATTGAGTGGGCCACTTCCTTATAATTCTCTTTCTTCTATCTGTGTGCACACATACACACACATACACACATACTGACTAAACATAGGGATTCAAACAGATACCTGTAACCAATGTTCATTATTCACAATAGCCAAAACTTGGAAACAACCCAAGTGTCATCAGCAGAAGGATGGGTAAACAAACTGTGGCATGTACATACAATGGAATGTTATTTGGCCATAAAAGGGAATGAAGGACCAATGCATACTACAACATGGGTGAATCTTGAAAACATTATGCTAAGTGAAAGAAGCCAGACACAAAAGGACAAATATTGTGTTGAGATAGGGAAGCTAAAGGGACCTCATAAAGGACTGCTTTTTTTTGCTGCCTCTACTCTTGCTAAGACCTGCACCCCCGCCTTACACATGCCTTAATGTATGTCCTCCTTGTAAAGGTCAAGGAGTTAATGATTTCTTTGGAGTCTTCTAGCACAATAGAAACATCTAAGGAGTGACCCAGCAAGGTTGAAGTTGTTATGTATGTTTTCCAAGACCACTGACACCAGACACCTTAATGCCAAGACCCCTGGCTCTAGGGCATAAGTGACTTATGGAGGACGCCTGAGCAATTGTCCTTGTTTTGACCAGTCCCTGGATGCCTTGAGAAGACACATACACCAGACCAGAAGTGAAGATGAGACTCTCCTTTCCTTTACTATTCAATAAACTCTGCTCTCACTTCCTCTTGGCTCACATTTGATTTCTATCCTTTGCAAAGCCAAGGACCCTCTTGGCTGGTTCTGTGGGACCCCATGTGGGTCCTTGGACCTGGCCAGCCTATATCAGTATGAATCCATTTATATGAAGTATCTAGAACAGGCAAATTCATAGAGACAGAAATGAGATTAGGGCGTCTGGGTGGCTCAGATGGTTAAGCGTCTGCCTTCGGCTCAGGTCATGATCCCAGGGTCCTGGGATCAAGTCCCGCATCGGGCTCCCTGCTCCTTGGGAGCCTGCTTCTCCCTCTGCTTCTCTCTCTCTCTCTCTCTCCCCCCGCCTCTGTCTCTCATGAATAAATAAATAAAATCTTTAAAAAAAAAAAAAGAAATGAGATTAGAGGTTACCAGGGGGTTGCAGGGAGGGACAAATGGGGAGTTATTGCTTAATGAGTACAGAGTTTCTATTTGGGGTGATAAAAAAGTTTTGGGAATAGATATTGGTGATAGTTGTACAACATTGTGCCACCAAATTGTACACTTGAAGATGGTTAAAATGGGAACTTTTATTATATTTCCACAATTAAAAATAAAAGATGTAGAGATTTGCTAAGAATTTACTAATAAATATGCTATGTTGTTATTCTGGGTGGGGGAGAGAGAGAGATGATATTTAACAACCAAATGTAATGTGTACTCCTTGGTTGACTCTAGCTTTCTAAATAAAAATCACTCGAAGATATTCTTAGGGTAAGTGAGGACTATTAAAATACAGGCAGAACATTAGATGTTATCATGAAATTGCTAATTTTCTTAGGTACAATAATAGTGCCATGGTTATAGAAGAGAACTTCCTGTTCCTAGGAGATATATGCTTTAGTGTTTAAGGGCAAAGTGTTATAACATCTGTAACTTGCAAAGAGTGATGCAAAAAAAGGTGTGTAGTAGGGGGCAGAGTATGCGTGTGCCTGCCCACATGTGTGTAGAGAGAGAGCAAGAGAGAGAAAGCATATGTGGCAAAATTTTAACAATCATCAAATCTAGGTGGCGGATATATAGGTGTTTATTGTACCCTTCTGTCATTTTTTATTTAAATGTTTTCATAATAATAAAAGTTAGAAACAAAGTAACATTTTGAAAGTCACACCACTGTTATCTCCCAGAAATACTCCTGTTAACATGTTGGTTTAAATCTTTTTGCCTTTTTTTCCCTACACATAGATAAGTATTCCTTAAAAAATACACACACACAAAAGCAAGGGATCAAATGTACATTGGTACATGTTCATTTATTCAGTCAAGTTAATTAACAAATGTTTATTTAAGTATATCTTCCACAGACCAGGTACATAAAGGAATATTAAAAGATCTCTGAGTTTTCACAGAATGTACCCTGAGAATTCAAGGTGCCTCATTCATTACAACTATACTTTGTAGAAATATTATGAGCAGACGGATGAAAAAAACTGTGAACTTTTAGTAATTGCATTATAATCCTCATCCAGCATTCCGTCAAACTTAATAAAGTTGTTGGCATTTTTAATTCTTGCTGTTCTTTCATTTCACAATTATTTACTGTCTACACTGTTCAGTGTCAGATGCTGCAGCTACGGAGGTATGTAAGACACCAACTGCCTGCCCCTCTGAAGCTCACTCTGACACACGATCTTAAATGCATTAGTAGGGGGATCAGAAGAGCAGGGATGGGGGGAGCGCGCAGAGAATGGGCTCCTGATTCACCCACTAGTGGATTCCAGAGGAGGTTCTTGGAGAAAATGACGTTTAAATTTAGATTTTTAAGAATAAGCCGGAGTTAGACTCATAAAACACTAGCTCGGGACACCGGCTCTGGGGTTAAATTGTTTGATAGTCCGTGGACAAGCTGCTTAACCTCTCTGTGCCTCAGGGATAATGTTGTAAAGCTCCAATAATAGACAAAGTGCTTAGATCTCTGTACGGCACAAAAGAGCTAAATTTATTGAGTACTTGTGGATTGTTACAATTTAATAAAAAATTATAACGTACCCGGCCTCATGCGGAGGTCAAAGCCAGAGACAAGACAAATCCTGTACCCGGCCTAGGAGTCTCTCTCCCCAACACCCCGCCCTCCGACTTATTTTATACCCAAATAACCTCTCTTGCAAATATAAAATATGGAAAGCGTTCATTTCCTAAAAGGTTTATGCTTTTTGCTTCTCCATAGTTTTGCCACCTACACCTGACCTGAGGCACTTCTCTGAGAGCTCCGAGTGAACTCGGGGTGCTACAACTCCGAGGTACCAAGGCCCGCAGTACCCAAGTGTCAGGGCGGAGAGCCTCAGGCCGGGCTACCGGGTGCGGTCGCCCCTGCAGCCTCGCCCCCGCTGAGCGCACCCGCCAGCACGCCCAACTTTGATTGGTCCGTTCTCCCAGCTCGCGGGTAGCACTGTGTCCAATCGGCGCAACGCTTGTTGAGCGGCGGCGGCAACGGGCGTACCCCCGGGTTGCGCGTCCTGGGGAGAGAGCGAGAGGTCAGGCCATGAACCTGGGGTAAGCTGGGGCGAGAACGGTGGGCTTTAGCGAAGACGGGATAAAGGTGGGTTGGCCCTTGGAGCCCTTCGTGGAACACCTTCCCAGCTTGCGCCCAGCTCCCTGAGGCAGAGTGGGGCGAGGGGCCCGGGACCGCCCTTGCTGCAGCCGCTGTCGCTTGTCCACATTCTAACTCGGGGTAAATCTGCTCGGGACCTCCTTTCCGCCCTCTCATTGACCTCAGGGTGGAGAGGGAGAAGAGGCGATAAGCGGGGAGGGCAGATGGAGAGATCAAGCTTAGCGGCTTCCCTGGAGAAATCCTGGCCCAGGCCCCCATCCTTAGCGCCTCTGGCTTTGGCGTCTTTGTAGGCTGTGAGCGCCCAGATGAGTTTAACGCTCGTAATGCTAGGAACCGGGTGTTAAGGAATCGATGCACTGCTAGTGCTTGGCCCCTAATAGACCCTCATTAAGTAGTGGTTGAATAAAAAATGACTGTTGCAGGGTTTTCATCACTGGGAAGTTTAATATTTTAAGAAAAGTCACCAAATTCAGACTGTTGCACATCATTTAGCAAATTAATTTTGTGTCCTAGAATGTGGAGAGAGAAAAATAAGACATCTGCCCCTGAAGAAGTTTACGGTGCAATAATGCTGAACAGACGTACTTTTCGGGTTCATTCTTTTGTTTGTTCAGTTTCACCGACGTAAACGTGAACTGTTCTGACCCTGCCCCAGGGAAACCTCTAAAACCCATTTTTTCCAGTGCTTTACCTTGATAAATTAAGTTGGGGTATTTTGATGGCCTCTACTGAGCAACACTGCAAATTTCGTTGTTCCCTGTCCGACCTTTCCCAACCTTTCTCTTCCTTGTCCAGCCTGCTGGATTTAATTTTGTCTTTTGGACAGCACTTACGGCCCTATTGATGTTTAATGACACACACCTTCTCCCCCCTTAGGAAACTGATTAAATGTGGACTATTTTTGTTTTCAGTGGAGTTTTTATTAGGATCTTATGTTCAAGTTTCCTTGGCAGTGCCTGCTGTTACTTTGTGCTCCTGCATTGGACATGCACAGATAAATTAGAGCGGCCAAAGTTTATTACAGATCTATTGTTGTTATAGTAACAAACTGTCGCTGTGCTCAAAAAGTTAACAATCCTGGTGGCAATGTTATAGTTCACTTTCAAATTAACGCTGTAGCATGCATAGAATGTGTTAGTCATGAGATAATTATGAGAGACTAATAAATAGTTAAATATGTTTTGCTCCTTTAACTTAGGTGGGGAGTTTTGGTAACAGCATTTTTTTTTCCAGTCTAGAGTTGTAAGGGTTAAATAATGCTGTGATGATTGGATTTATTGCTTACCAGTAAGAAAATGAAGTTCATGGTAAAGATAACAAATTCTTTGCATTACTGGAAAGTTTCAGGAATTTTCTCCTTCTAGTGTTTAGTTTTATCTCGGATTGGAAAACGTTTTTTATTAAAAGAATGGCTTACTATTTACAAGATTCCTGTATAAATTCAAAAGGACATATTTACTTCCAAGATTCAAATAAGCATTTCATTTCTATTTAAAATGTTGCTGCTTCTTAAAAATGACAACTTTCTTTTATTTTGCAGAGATGGTTTAAAGCTTGAAACTGAATTGTTGGATGGAAAAACCAAGTTAATATTGTCTCCATATGGTATGCTGTGTTACCAGAAATCTAAAATGTTAACTTTTAAATTCCTATGTAAAATTTATACGAGTTTAATATACTTTTTGCTTGTAATAGAGTAATATTTAAATGATATTTTACAAAAAGCTGTTTTTTGGCTTTCTCAGATTTATTTTTAGCCAAGTAAAGTCAGATTACATCACTGCTTACCACTGTCAGTATTTATTCATAAAATTTAATGGTTCAGTATATTTCATGTTTAATATGTTGCCTAATGAATAATTTAGGTGAAATCTATGTGATTATATTCTGTGCATGTAAAGTGTGTTGTTCTAGAAAATTAAATTTGTAATAAGCCCACAGTTGCTAAAGTCATTTTTAGTATTAGTTTTAAACTCCGTATATTTGGTAGTCCTCTTTTTCACATTATTTTCTTTTTCTCTGATCTGTTTATAGTTTTATCTTTTTTTTAAATAATTTTTTATTGTTACATTACATCATTAGTTTTTGATGTAGTGTTCCATGATTCATTGTTTGTGCATAACACCCAGTGCTCCACGCAGAATGTGCCCTCTTTAATACCCATCACCAGGCTAACCCATCCCCCCACCCCCCTCCCCTCTGAAACCTTAGTTTGTTTTTCAGAGTCCATCCTCTCTCATGGTTCGTCTCCCCCTCCGACTTACTCCCCTTCATTCTTCCCCTCCTGCTATCTTCTTTTTTTTTCGTAACATATGTTGCATTATTTGTTTCAGAAGTACAGATCTGTGATTCAACAGTCTTGCACAATTCACAGCGCTCACCATAGCACATACCCTACCCAATGTCTATCACCCAGCCACCCCATCCCTCCCACCCCCCACCACTCCAGCAACCCTCAGTTTGTTTCCTGAGATTAAGAATTCCTCATATCAGTGAGGTCATATGATACATGGAAAATAAACAGAAATGAAATAGAAATACTTGCACTACACTGTAAAAGTTAGAACACCCAAACAGGGCCTAAAGTTAATGCATTGGGGGTTAATATTTCTACTAAGTATCTTCTTAAAAAAATGCTAATTAAAATTTTCCTTTGTGACTGCCTTAGTATGTTTTTTGTTTGATAGTTCAGTAATTATTGTTTTCTTTTGTAGAATGTAAATCAAAAAATTCTGTGAAGGTAAGCCAAATGACTTGACCTGTTTTTTGAATGTAAAATGTGGTTTGAAAATAATTCCTGTCAATATATTATAAGGGGTATGGGATAATGATGAGAAGTTATTCTCTTGCTTTCAGGCTGGTCCTTTCACAGAAATAGGATCATAATTTTTCAGTTTAAAAAGTTCTCTACATCAGTGCTGTCCAATAAATCTATTTGTGATGAGGGAAATGTTCTAAGATCAGTGTTATCCAAGATGGTAGCCAGTCACTGGTCATGTGTAGTTATTGAGCACTTAAAATGTGGCTAGTGTGACTAAGGAAGTGAATTTTTAATTTTATTTAATTTTTAATGTAAATTTAGTAGTTACTATGCTGCACAGTGCAGTTCCTGAGATCTTTAAAAATATATATTCACACTTTAAAATGAAAATATTTTTCTTTTCATACTCAAATTCCATTTTCCCACACCAAAATGGTGTATTTGATTCACCAAATTCATATATGCATTTTGCTTTCTCCTTTAAGAGATCATACTTGAGCTTAATGATAATTTTCCTTTTAAATTATTATCAGGAACCCAAAATGCCTTTACCACTTTAACAGCTTTCTGATATCCTACTTTTCTTGTTCCTTATTTCTTTTTCCATTTTTAGATAACTATCAGCAGAAATTTCAACTCTCCCACAATTTACTGTAGCCCTCTTTTGTCTTTGTAGCATCTTAAAGTCTTTGTGTATCTTGAATAGAGCTCAGTTTGGTTGATGTGGCACCTTTCACCTCTGAGCCCTTGATGACTTTGCTATTTTTTCCAGGTTTAATCAAGGTGAAGTTGCTTGAGTATCCAGCATAAATGGGTGATGATAATCAGAGTAATTCCACATGCTACCTACAAAAGTTCGTTCTTTCTAAATAGGGTATATAGCTATATACCTTGTGTGTTTTTTTTTTAGTCAGAATACAAATTGTATATTTTTTCCTGGTCCTGCACTATTTTTTTTTTTTTTAAGATTTTTAAATTTATTTTAGGGGGCGGTGAGGAGGGAGAGGGGACTGTTAGCAGTCTCCACACTGAGTTCAGAGCCCCACATGAGTCTCTAGGTTCGATCTCACGACCCTAAGATCATGACCTGATCCGAAACCAAGAGTCGGAGGCCTAACTGTGCCACCCAGGCACCCCAGGTCCTGCTCTATTAAAATATTGCAACTAATTATTATATTTGAGTCACATTAACAAATAATGCACCCCTTTTTGAGATCTTAGATAAAAAGCTGCTTGTCATAGTTGATTTTCATATTCCCCTGGTCTCTGTTCTCTTTCACCTTTTTCCCCTTCTATTGATGTCTTTAATGGATTTGCTTTAGTCACCACATTTGTGAAGACATTTCATTGTCTTTTTAACCAATTTTATATGGTGGTCTCCTTTCATGCCTATAACAAAATTACTAGTTTTGGACTTTTGATAGAATCATTACAAGATTCTACTAGCAGTCTAGAAATATTTTATTCTAGGATTCTTTTTTCCAGAATGTGTCTCAGCCGATGTTGATCTTAAATTATTTACTGTCTTAGGGCAAATTGTTTGGTTTTATTCCTCTTGCTTTGGGGACTTCAGAATACTGATGATGGTAACTATGTGAGGTGATGGATATGTTAATTCACTTGATTGTGGTGACTGTTTCACAGTGTATGCATATATCGGATCAAGTTGTACACCTTAAATATATACAATTTTTAATTGTCAATTATACCTTAATAAAGCTGGAAAAAAAATACTGGTGCAACTTAAGTCTCCCTTCTATATTGATTTTATTTTTAGCAGCTTCTCTTCCCATATTTATAGGGGTTGCTGAGATCGTCCTCATTTCTTTCTTTGCTCTTTACAGAAGACAAAAAAGCAAAAACAGTAGTGCTTGTCTTTTTTTGCTTAAATCTGCTTTTTAATCTCCCAAATGTCAGTTCTGCAGCTATATGTTGGATTCTCATTTCCATAAGTTTTTGGTGAATTCTTTTTTCATAGTTCTTTTCTTTTTCTACTGGGAGAAGTTCCTGAGTGACTAAACACCTACCTACAGTTCTGGTTTTCCCCTTCCTCACAGGTTGAATTACTGTCATCCTCATAGTGTTCTCTTTAGACACAACTGAACTCTCATCATCATCAGGTTTAACACATGTGGGCAGAGTACTTTCTTAATTTTTTCTAAATCCCTTCTGCGTTTTTTTAAATCTGTGGTAAGGAATATGAAGTAAAGATGGTTACCTATAAGGAGAAATGAGAGAAATATTAATGATTCATTGTCATGAATAATTTATAATTCCAAACTCTTATGCTTAAAATTGTCTCACAGGTTAGTTGAAATATAAAACATTAAAAAATTTTTTTTCACAGGAATTTCTACATGTGAGAATCAGAGTAGTGACACACTAAAGGGTGTATACTATATTAGTGTTAGGTAGCATATTTTATAATTTAAAATGTTATTTTCTCTGATTCTAGCCTTGGGATCCTGGCTCCATATAAATGATAAACTCAGCCAGTATTATTATTTTTTTTTCTTTTAAAGATTTTATTTATTTATTTGACAGAGACAGACAGCAAGAGCAGGAACAGAAGCAGGGGGAGTGGGAGAGGGAGAAGTAGGCCCCCCTTGAGCAGGGAGCCTGATGTGGGACTCGATCCCAGGACCCTGGGATCATGACCTGAGCCGAAGGCAGCCACTTAACGACTGAGC
The DNA here is from genome assembly GCF_009762305.2 of Zalophus californianus. Taxonomy (NCBI): domain Eukaryota; kingdom Metazoa; phylum Chordata; class Mammalia; order Carnivora; family Otariidae; genus Zalophus; species Zalophus californianus. The sequence continues at coordinate 24,723,980 of NC_045595.1, forward strand.
CACCCAGGTGCCCAAACTCAGCCAATATTAAACAAATGCATTGGACTTTGTTTATATTATGAAAAATATTGGTAGAATTAAAACTAGTTAAAAGAGCAACTTGCTACATAAAAATGTTTATGACATGAAGACTCTTTGATCTATTAAAATTTACCTGATCCAGTAAACACTTGGGGAATTATTTGGGCTAGATTGCTTTTTCTTATTAAGTAACCTGAATATAATTGAATATTTATTTGGTAGGTCATGATTTTTTGCTGGCTCCATTCATTGTTTTTTTCCTGCCGTTTAGCTACAAAAAATAGGGGCCGCCTGGGTGGCTCAGTCAGTTAAGCATCCCACTCTTGATTTTGGCTCAGGTCATCATCTCAGGGTTGTGAGATCAAGCCTTGCTTTGAGCTCCGAGCTGTGTGTGGAGCCTGCTTGGGATTCTCCCTCTCCTTCTGCCTCCCCCGCCCCCAAAAAAGTAATCAGAATTGAGCTGAATGTATATGGACCTCATGCCAGATCATTGCCTCCTCTCCCCTTTTTATGAAATATTTTTAGAAGATTTTTTTGGTATATTTTTTTCTTTTGTAAGTGGAATGTAGCAGGATAATTCTACTCAAATTTGGCTCCAATTAGTAGGTTTCTATTTAACAAGGATTTATTAAAGCTGTAAAATTTTAGTGGAGTGCCGTTCTTGGCTATATTTCTTCTATGACAGAGGAAAAAAATGAGTAAAACCTAGGCCTTGTTTTCTGGAAGTGATAATATCAGTCAGGTAAATAACTGTACAATGCAAGTAGACTATAATGTATGCCATGGTAGGATTATAAAAGGCAGAGAACACTGCAAAGAGCAGCTCTTTGTGGCTTGAGGAGACCAGGGAAGGCTTCGTAAAAGGTGACATTTTAATTAGAACTTAAAAGATGAGGCAGTTATTTATAGGTAAGAAGGTATGGGAGTGTATTCTAAGCTCAGAAAATAGTGGGCAAGACACCAAAGTAGCATAATTTGCATTTGGGGAATAGTGTGTATCTTGGGAAAGTGTAGAACATAAAGCTTGGGGGGGCGGTTACAGTCTTAAAGAGTTTAAATGTATACTCGCAGAGTTTGAACTTCCTTGATTTGTGTGTAGGGAGCATTAGAAAATTTTTGAAAAGCAGAGTCCATACAGTATAATTTGTATTGTAGGAAAGGGCTTTGGACAGCTTGGTGAAGGACAGATTATAATGGGGAGACCAGTTAGGGGCCAGTTACAGTTCAGGAAGAGTCTTAGGAGTTCCTGAACATGTTTAGTGGTTAGTGAAATGGAAAAAAGGGGACAGAAACGAAAGACTTCCAAGATATGTAATGGTATGCACTGCACTTAGCAGTTTGAGCATCTGGTTAGAGATGTGAAATGCTCAACTATCAGTGACCCAGAAAAGGCCAGTATGAGTCAAAGGTGACATCGTAGTTAGAGACTGAGGTGGTAGGACTCAGCAGTATAAGCTACGTGCAATCTGCTGATAATTTGCCTAATCCACACATAGTGGCTTTCATAAACTAGAGTGAACTGTCAGTATCTAAAAATAGGAAAATTTAATGTAGAATCTGGCATTTTTGGTTCTCGAAATACTGGGGAATCTAGCAAGTAGACTGAGATTCCTGTTTGGCGGTGTAGGCTGGTTCTTAATGGTGGCTGCCTCCTTTAGATAGAAAAATGCTCTTCAGCTCATTCCAGTTCCTACCAAGCCTAATTTACAGTAGGTATTTGCGGTTGCCACCTCTCACTTAGAGAATTAGTTACATTAAAATAGCCTCAGGGGCGCCTGGGTCGCACAGTCCGTTGAGCATCCCACTCTTGGTTTTGGCTTGGGTCGTGACCTCAGGGTTGTGAGGTTGAGCCCTACATCACGCTCTGCACTCATTGCGGAGTCTGCTTGAGACTCTCTTTCTCCCTTCCCCTCAGTCCCTCCCTTCCCCCTCTAAAATAAATAAATCTTTAAAAAACTTTTTAAAAATCGCCACAAGTTGGATGGGTAAAAAGGCATTTTACATTGTGGTATTGGTATTATCAAAAGCCTAAAGCCAGGAGAAAATAGGATGTAGATGAGATGATAAACAGATCTTGTGGCTGATAGTATAGGTACATTTTGAAAAGTAGGGTGAAACAGGATTGGTATTGGTCAAAGTGTGGTTATATATTTTGTAAGTTACTGAAAGACAAGGAGAGTTGGGATATAAGCTGGGTGAAAGTCATGTGGTATCTACCTCACTCTTTGACAGCAAATATCTTATTAATCTTTACCTCTAGCACTTTTCCATATTGGTGAGCACATAAAAAGCAGTTAATTTTGATTGAACAACCACTGAATTATTTTAGTTTAATTGGGTTTGCGGAAATGTACAGTGGATTAAATAGGGGAAAGATACGAGATAGGCAGGCTGTAATCTAGTAGTGTGGTAATGAAAACCTAAATTTAGGCTTATCATCATGTAAATGGTGAGAAAAAGATATTTGGAAGGAAGAAATGACCAATAACTTGTGCATAAGCTAAAGAAGACCGTGAAGGAGGATAAAGTTAAAGATGACTCCATGCTTACTGGTCTGAGAGATTAGAACAACAGTGCCACAGAGATGGGATATTCTGGAAGGGGGACCAAATACGGGAGAGAGAGATAATTCAGTTTTTAAAATAGTATAGTTGAGGATAATCAAAAATTTACTGAACACCTACTCTGTTCCACTCACTATTCTGTACTGGACAAAGTATACAAACGTTTCTGCCCTAGGGAGTTTACATTGGAAAAGGGGTTAAATGGGCATACATTTAGCAAAATAAATATAGGATGTTACAAGATGAAAAGTGCTATAGAGAAAAAGAAAAAGGGAAGAAGCACAGTTACTTCAGGGGCACAGCAGTCTTTGGAAAAGGGAATGCTAGGTAGGTGGGAGTATGAGGGTAGAACAGGAAACCTGCTACAACCTTCCCCCACCCAAAAAAAAGAACAGGAAACCTACAATTTTAAATAGGGTGGTCAGAGAAAACTTTACTGAGTTAGTGATGTTGGAGCAAAGATTTGAAGGAGGTGAGTGCATCATGTAGAATCTGAAGAAAGAATGTCCCAGTTAGAGGGATAGACTAGTGCTAAGGCCTAAAACTGGAGGTTTAGGAATAGCGGAGAAGTCCATGTGACTGGAGGCTAAGATAGAAAATGAGATCAGAGAGATCAGATAAGGGGATAAAGTGTGAAGAGTGCACAGATCATTAGGTCTTTCTTGGTCATAGTATGAAGTTCAGTTTTTCCTCCTAAGTAAGATAGGAAACCATTAGAAGCTTTTGAAGAAAGTGACATGATCTGAATTAACCTATTAAGGTACTCACTGTGGCTGCTGTGTTGAGAACAGACTGGGGAGCAAGGGCAGAAGCAAGAAAATCCGAAGGCTTTTCAGTAATTCAGGCAAGAGCTAATGTCTTGGAGTAGAGGGATGGTAAGAGAGTTGTTCAGGAGTGGTCAGATTTAGGATATATTTTGAAGATGGAGCAAAACAAGGTTTGATGACAAGTGTGGCATATGGGAGAATAGTCGATAATACCAAAATTTTTGTCATGGGTAGCTGAGATGGGAAAAACTGGAGGAAGTTATTTTAGGGGCATGTGGGATATCAAGAGTTTGGTTTGGGGCATGCTGTTTTAAATGGCTATTAACCCAGTGGAAGTGTTTGGATAGTTCAGTGGAACCTCAAGTTAGGGGAGGAGAGGTCCATCCTGGAGACAAGTTTGGGAGTCATTAGCATATGGATAATACTTAGAACCACAAGGGTAGGTGAAATTAGCAAGTGAATGAGGTAAGTTAGAGCTAAGAGATCCTGGGACCAAGCAACTTTAAGAGGTCTGGGGGAAACGGAGCCAGTGAAGACTGAGAAGGAACGGCAAGAACCAGAATTGTGGAGTCCGCAGGAAATGAAATAGAGAATGTGATTCAAAATGGGAGGAATAATCAACTGTGTCACATGCTGCTAATAAGGTGGTCTGGTAAGGTGATCTAAGGATCAGTCACTGAATTTGCAGCGTAAAAAGTTATTAAAATGACCTTGATGAGCAGTTTTGGTGGAGTGTGGGTGAGAGCTTGGCTGGAATGGGATTGTGGGAGATGAGAAAGTGGGATCATGTATTTTTAAAGACGTTAAAGATGTGATCTAGCAGGAAAGAAACAGTTGATTCAGGAGAAAGCAAAGAATTGCTAGGGAGAGATCCCGGAGAAAGAAAGGGTTATGGCGATATCTGCAAATAACAGGAGTATAAGCAGTTTGTATGAGTACTGATGCTTGTACAGATTTAGTGGTAGAAACTTGGAAGTTTTTTCTGAATGCTTCTCTGTAAGATTTTCAGTGCAGTAGTGATCAAGATCTTCAGCTGAGAATAAGTATGAAAGAGAAAGTGTTAGTTTTGGGAAAGAGGAGAAAGTTGAAATTGTTAAAAGTGAGAGAGTAAATGAATTTGCAAAATGTCTTAACTGCTGAGTAGCATGAAGGGCCCATTTGTTGTTTTGGGTTATGTATTTAAGGTGAAACTAGATATTGTGGCTTTGTGTTTTTCTTCCTGAGTGCAGGCACAGAGTAGGTGAAGAGTTAGATTTTACCAGTCTGGGGATTTGCAAAGTGTATATGTCAGAGCAGAGCAGTTGAGAATACAAGATGGTGGTGGTTTTTGGTTAATCGTGGAATTTAAGATTGGTAAAGGACAAGAGGAAGGTGGTAGGATAAATAGATTATAGATCCCAGCTGAGTTAAAGAACTATCAGAATTGGGATATGCAAGGAAGTGAGCTGGGGAAAATTGGGTGTTGGTCATTGTGCCATACTTGAAACAGATTATGGAGGGATTGTAGTTCGGAGTAGTTACAAGGTTAGTATAAGCTATCACTATGAGAATGAGTAGCTGAGGTAGCATGGAGGACAAGAATATAGGAACAGAGTTCAAGGAAATGACAGGCCAGAGAATTGAAAGAATGATCTATGTGGATATGAAAGCACTAATAATTAAGATAGGAGTTATGTGGGGCACCTGGGTGGTTCAGTTGGTTAAGCAACTAAGGCAGTCGCTCAGGTCATGATCTCAGGGTCCTGGGATCGAGCTCCACGTCAGGCTACCTGCTCTGCGGGAAGCCTGCTTCTCCCTCTCCCACTGCCTCTGCTTGTGTTCCCTCTCTTGCTGTCTCTCTCTCTGTGTCAAAAAAAAAAAAATAGTTATGTTAGAAGGATGTTGACCCATAAGTTATTTAAGAAATAACTAATCTACATCACTAACTCAGGTCTATAGATACCTATAAAGAAAAGAGATGGTCTGAGTGATACAATCATGACAGATTCAAAGCTGGAGTAGAGGGAGATGTCTTGTAACAACTAAAATAAAAGTTCTGTATTGATTATGTTGAAATAAAATAATTTCCAGTTAATGAAGCTTTCAAGTGAAGATTTACAAAGGTTATATGTTAGTGTCTCATGGATATAGTGTCTTAACAGCAAAATGGAAAAAAATTTAGAGGCCTAACATCACAGATTATGTAAAGATAATTGATGATTTTTCATGGGTTGTTATAAAGAATAAACTTTTGGTGTTTTAACAGATGGGAAATAAGACCAAGATTGCAAAATGTCCTTTAAGAACAAAACAAACTGGATACATTCTAAAATCAACCCAAAATACTTGTATCAGGAGTGGAAAACTTTTGCAAAAGAAGAGAATGGGTTCAGAAACTTCACTGGCAAAAGGTGAAAAAAATAGTATGACTTTTTCACCCACTAAGGATTTATGCAAGCAGTATGTAGATAAAGACTGTCTTTATGTCCAGAAAGAGATTTCACCTGCAACCCCCAATATACAGAAGGCTAGAAACACCATAAATACATCTGTAGTAGCTAAACAGAAGCTTTGCAAAAAACACATTACAGCTGAAAATATGAAGAGCAGTTTGGTGTGTCTAACACAAGACCAACTACAACAGATTTTGATGACTGTGAACCAAGGAAATAAATCTATTTCCCTGATTGAAAATGGAAAGGAAGAAACAAGTAAGGTTTTTCTGAAGTTTTAATTTTTAATATTAATTTTACCAGTATGTGTTTTAGAATTTTTCATTCTTTGGATTTTACATAACTGTGCCTCTGAAATTCTAATTTACCATGTAACGATCTTTTAAGATACTCTTTTAGAGAACATTCTTGTGCAAAATTACTTTTATAGCTATAATATGCCATATTTTAAGGTTTATGCTCAGAATATTACAGTCATGGTACCATAGCCTTAAGAAACCCAGTTCTGTGGACTCTAAAGATCTTAGTACAAAAAGTTGTACTTATTCCAAAATGTAGAAAGCTTTACTTACATTAAAAATAATTATATAAAATGTTCTAAAAAGTCACTATAGTATTTCTAGTGAAATTGAAGGAACCTTACTTTGAATATTTGACTTGAGTTGCTGAAAAGGATTATTTTCCTGGCCCCTGCATTGTACTTTTCCTGACCCTTAATCCATGCTAAGGATTGGCAGCACTATCTTTTTAACCAATATAAAATACAGACTTGGGGGGCGCCTGGGTGGCTCAGTTGTTAAGCATCTGCCTTCGGCTCAGGTCATGATCCCAGGGTCCTGGGATCAAGCCCCGCTTCGGGCTCCCTGCTCTGTGGGGGGTCTGCGTCTCCCTCTCCCACTCCCCCTGCTTCTATTCCCTCTCTCGCTGTCTCTCTCTCTGTGTGTCAAATAAATAAATAAAATCTTAAAAAAAAAAATACAGACTTGGAAGGAGTAGAAGAATGTTACATGTCTTCTGTTTCATTAGGGCATTGTATTGTTTTTAAAAGCCTTCTGATTTCTTTAGCTTTGAGCTAAGGAATTAACATGAGTAGAAATGTCATTAAAATTTTGTTAGGTTATAATGAGATAAATAAAAATAACATTAACAGTCACCAGGAAGAGGCCCCACAACTGATTTGGGGACCAGGTAGCTTCTATACATTCCCAAAGTCTTCAAGTTGGAGTAATTTTTCTTGTCTTGGTCTAGATTATTCTTTGTAAAATGAGGGAGCTGGGTCTTTAAAGCTAGAATTGTAGACTAGAGAACAAAAAATAAAAACTTACTACGTATAATGAGAGAGAATATCAATATCAACAAAGTTGAAGGCAGAATTTGATCATATAATGATCTGCATATTAAATACATTTTCTCCTCATTGCGAAAACTAGCACATTAAGAAGACTTAGAACAATTTCTGAGCCAAGCATAGGAGCCTGTATAAAACATTTGGAATAGATAGAACAGAGGCATAGAGACAGTGGTCCATAATAAGTTTTCATTGGTTTCCCAGCTAAATGAGAAAAATAAGGACAAGGTAATGAGTTTTTCATAAACCTATTTGCATTCTTTAAGTTGTGATTGGTGTTTTATATTATTTGTAAAAATATCGTTAGCAAGAGTAAATGGAAGTTTTTTTTTTGTTGTTGCTTGTTTATTTTCTTATTAGACACGAGAGGTTACATAGCAATGGCTGTATCTCTGGACCATTTAACCTCTGGACTCAGTTTCCTTTTTTGACAAAAGGGAATCATAATACCCACTGAAAGACTGTTGTGAGAGGTGATTACTTTAGTAATGTGTAAGGCAGTGTTTTTAAAGTGTGTAGTAGTATGCCAAAATAAGGTATTGTAATACATGCAATTTTAGCGTTCATTTTAAAACGTCCATTTTTACCTCCTAGGTCAGGGCAGTCTACGTTTAAACAATATTTCCAGTCAGCCAGAGGATGAGAAAATTATGGGAGTATTCCAAAAAACTGAGGCTCTTTCATCTGTCCTGGATGAAAATAAATCTGTTTTAAATAAAAATCAAGAGACATCTAAGCAGTATGAGCAGAAAATTGCCATGTATGTAACTCATATCTGTTATTGTGGAGTCATCTTGTGAAAATGGTTTTGCTTTTCCTTGACTTTCATGTGAAATATTTACTCTGAAGACTGAGAGCTGTTTAAGTTTATTACTTAATATTTATGGAGTAGCTTGTATAGAAACATACAAGATTTCTGTTATTTTTTGTGTTGTTTAGAGAGAATGTATGGAAACCAGCTGACATATTCAGTACTCTGGGGGAAAGAGAACGTGACAGAAGTTTGTTGGAAGCAAAAAAAGCCCAGTGGAAGAAAGAGCTTGGTAGGTTATTATTATACCTTTTATTATAGTTTTGTTGCCTTAAGGAATATATATTGAGGTTGAAATATATCTTTCAGTATGATACCATAAAAAATCTTGTTTTATAACATTTGCCATCTAGACTAGTTTGCTGCAATATGTAGAAAGCTTTGTGGTTTTATATTCCTTTAGGTTGTGTCTTTTTGTCTGGTAGTCTCTGTGTACAGGAAGACCAGAGGTGAGCAGTAAGCATTAATGTCATCAGTATATTCTGGAGCTCAAAGATTCCTGAACTTTTCTCATTTCCTTAGAATCCATTTTCATATTTTTCCATTATAGAAATCCTATGGATTTAAAGGTGGTTTTATTTAAAAATAGAGTTCATTCTTTAAAATAAAACATTCTGATCAAGAATCAATATGGTGTCAGTAAGTATATTCCATACAAAAACTTAACTGCTTTTTATCAGCCTATAGACCTTATAACAAAAATTTATCATTTCTGTTAAGGTCTTAAAATATTGATAGTAACTAAGAAACTCTTCTTCTTGGACTAGACTTAATGGTCTAGGTGTCAGAATTTGGAAAATATGTGAAGTAGCAGTTGTACTTAAGAATAGCTGTACTAAAAGCATAAAGATGGGCTTCACCCTCCACTCAACTAGGAAGTCCTGTGAGGCAGTCATAACGCTGCTGAGACAGGTGATAGAAAAAAGAGATAAGCAGAAGAAATTGGGAATGAATTGATGTTGGAAGTAAAGGTAACAAAAGTTTGAAGAAATTAAATGTATGGTAGCAGTATCTGAAGGTTTGGAGATTTGATGTGTGTATATCACACTTTCAGTTTTAAATATTTTCTTTCAATTCAAATTTTGCTTATCAAGCTGTAATACCAAACTTCTGAAGTTGGAACTACTTGGAAATGATTGAAGTGTTTTATGCTGTATTATCTAAAAAGATTACTTTCTTTTATTTGATCCTGTTAAAAAAAAGCACATCTATCTTTGTTGAAGTCATGCTTTCATTAATATTCTTGAAATTTAAGTTTATACAAATCTGAATTTTTAAGAACTGTTGATTTGGGGCCTAGTTTTTATATCAGTTTGTTAGACAAAAGATTTTGTTTTTTTACTCTTCAGCAGTTATGAATAATAGTGGCTGACATTTATGACATATTTACTTTGTGCTAGGCCCTGTACTGAAATAGACACTATTCTTATTTTACAGACGAAGAAACTGAGTTTTAGGAAGGTGAACGGCAATTTGCCCACAGTTACATAGATAGGAAGTGGTTGAACTTGTATTTGATTCTAGGTTTCTCTGAATCCAGAGGTTTATCTTTTCAGTCTCTTATTATAATTGAATGAACATTACGGGACAGTAGAACCTCATAATAATTTGCATAATATAAAATATGTTCTGAAAAATTTGATTTTTATTGCTAATTATAATAAACATTTTATATCCATTTGTGCCATACTTAAGTTTGGTTCTGGTTAAATGTTTTATTCCTTATCTCTTAAAATTCTTCTTTGTCTTGTGAGTTAATCTCCCTAAAAAACAATTTTGATTAGCTCTGTGTTGGATTCTGCACTCTTTAAGGTCATGATTTGTTTACATGATTTTTTTTTTTACAGTTTTTGTACATTTTTTTAAAACGGACATTATTTACAGATGAACAGGTTGCTTTAAAGAAGAAAGAAAAAGAAGCTTCTGAAAAATGGAACAATCCGTGGAAAAAATTTGAAAGTGATAAAATAGTGTGCGAAAAATTTCAAATTCTTGACCAGTCTAAGGTAAGAGTATCAAAATGAAGCATTTGTGGAATATAAGACATCTTTTTTTTTTTTCTTAAAGATTTTATTTATTCATTCAAGACCCAGAGATAGAGCATGAGCAGGGGGAGAAGCAGAGGGAGAGGGAGAAGCAGGCTCCCTACAGAGCCAGGAGCCAGACATGGGGTTTGATCCCAGGACCCTGGGATCATGACCTGAGCTGAAGGCAGATGCCCAACCATCTGAGCCACCCATGCACCCCTGGAATATAAGACATCTTAATTTTACTTTTTAAAATGCTAAGCCATGTTCATATCATAAAGCTTTTTAAAAATTATTTTTCATATGTTACTGTAAAACAATGTTATTTTGAATTTAATTATGACCTCATCTGGTCTCTGTTTGGCATTCTGTAAATTATCTTACTATGTACGTGAGCGTAGAGGCCTGAGGCACCTCGTTTAGGCTCTTGCAAAAGAGCTCTGCAATTTTTTAGATGACCACAAAACACTACCGCTGACCATGTGGTATCTGCCACAAGGTTATATCGAACATAAGTGATTACTTGCAAGCATAAGTACACACCAGGTGTCCCCTAGGTAGTGTTTTAGCGACCTTTAAATTTTGCCTGTGTTTAATATTATCCAGAGAAAAAGTACCTGTGTTTTCTCTTTGTTTTTAGACTTGTGGTAGCTCTTCCAGCATTCTCTCACAGTCTCCTATTCAGATAACAGTGGTCCAGTCTGATGGGCACCCACTACCTAGAGCTAGTCAGATTTTAGAGGTAAGTCGTAAGTGTCATTACTTTGAATATATAAGCCCTTTAGTACTTGATCTTTATATTACCTATTTTCCTTGAAAGAGTGGACTTAACTACCAGTTAATTTTTAATGAGTGAACTATGCTCAAATTTAAAAAAGTTATGAACCGTTTCTTTTTTATATATATAGTAATTATTCCTTCCTAGTGAACATTTACATTTTAACAGATGTGCTCTGAAAATAATGTAGTAACCTAAAGGGATGATTCTGTTGGGAGGCATTTTCAGCACTGATAGATTTCTTATAGAAATCTCCAAGTTAGATTGTTTGCATGGCTTTCATGGCTGGCTGTTCTGCTCTATACAGGGCTGACTTGCCTATATGAAAGAGTTTTATAGTTGTTAATAATTTTACATTAACAAAAGGAATGAAATCTGAATTGTACTTTTCCACATTCCCGAAAGCACTTTGACTATTGAAAGGCAGTAAATTAGCCTTGATAGAAGACATTTTGCAAAAATCTATAGTTCTGGATGATAATTTTTTTAAGTGGGGGAGGGGCAGACGGGGAGAGAACGTCTTCAGCAGGCTTCCTGCCCAGTGTGGAGCCTGACGCAGGGCTTGATCTCACCACCCTGAGATCATGACCCAAGCCAAAATTAAGAGTCGGACACTTAACTGACTGAGCCATCCAGGCACCCCTAGATGGTAATTTTAAGTGTAAAGTTTAAAAATTGACGCATGCAGATACTACTAAAAACTACAACTAAAACTATTCATGAAGTTGGTAAGAATCAGTTGTTAGCTTATTTACATTTCAACATTAGGATTGAAGAATCTTTAATACTAAAAATATTAAAGTATTTCCAGTTAGCAAAAAAATTTAGGTTGAAATGTTAGTATATCATTTATATTGCTTAATTTGCACCATCTGTGAGTAATTCATACTTTGATTGTTAATGCAAATAAATAGCCACTTGGGGTGACTTTTAGGTGTTTTTACATTTTGTATATATTTTTAAATGCTAGCATATATCTTTTTTTATAATCCAAAAAAACCCAATAAAATGTTATTTCGCAGTAGAGATAGGAGTTGGGGATGGGAGAAGGACTATAAAGTAAAACACACATTAAATGTAAGGTTGGACAACCAATGGTTAAAGAGTATGATTATCTACTCATCCTCCTAGTATTTAAATGCACTTTTTATGCATTTATGTATGCATGTGGTAAGATATTGGAGAGATGCTATTGAGGGGAAGTGAATTTAACCATATAACTAAAAAAACCCCCTTCTTAAATGTTTAAAAACAGTTGGTTTCAGAAATTCAGGCCATAGCCAGAACTATTTATATTATTTGAATATCAAGTTAACCTTTTCATGTAATTAAGAGGAGCAGAAATTTGGTTGGAGGCAGAGTCACCAAGGCCAATTTTGTTAAAACACAAGGTAATGCATATAAAGTGCTTAGAACAGTGACTGACAAATAGCAAGTGTTCAATGAAGGTTTACTCTATTTGTAACTTACAAAGCAGATCCATTTGGGGCTATGAGACTCTTTAGGGTCAATCATCTCACCAGCTTCCCTTACTCTCTCTCCTTGATTCTTAATCTTACCCCTCCTCCCCAGTGGAATGGCCCTGTATTCTCATCCCTGTATGGTTCAGCCCAAACATTATTTTTTACTATGTAATTTTGAACTACTTTTGTGTTTAAGTTTCTTATTGCTACCACCATACCATAGTTCTGCATTTGGCCCATAAAAAATTCTATTTTTATTCCTTTTTAATCGTTTTTTTAATTGTGGCAAAATACGCATAACATAGAATTTACCATTTTAATAATTTTTAAATGTGCAGTGTAGAGGGATTAAGTACATTCACATTGTCAGGCAGCCATCACCACTATCCATCTCCAGAATTTTTTCATCTTTGCAAACTGAAACTATATCCATTAAACACTCCCCATTTTTCCCTCCCCCTAACTGCTGGCAGCCGTTCTAATTTGTCCATGACTTTGACTATTGTAGATACCTTTAAGTAGAATCATGTAATATTTGCCCTCTTGTGTCTGACAAAGTTCACTACAGGGTTCATCCATGTTGTAGCATGTATCAGAATCTCATTCCTTTTTAAAGCTAAATAATATTTCATTATATTTATAACAACTACATTTTGTTTATCCATCCAAATGTTGATGGACATTTGAGTTGTTACCCCTTTTTGGCTATTGTGGAATAATGCTGCTATGAACACTCGTGTACAAATAATCTCTTTGAGGCTTTGTTCTCAATACTTTGGGTATATACTCATAAGTGGAATTGTTGGATCCTGTGGTATTTTATATTTAATTTTTTTGTTAAATTTTTACCAATTTTCTTTTCTTTTTAAGAAGAGAGTGTTTGGGGGCGCCTAGGTGGCTCAGTCGGTTAAGCGGCTGCCTTTGACTCAGGTCATGATCCCAGGGTCCTGGGATCGAGCTCTGCATCCAGCTCCCTGCTCAGCGGGAAGCCTGCTTCTCCCTCTCACACTCCCCCTGCTTGTGTTCCCTCTCTCGCTGTGTCTCTTGCTGTCAAATAAATAAAATCTTTAAAAAAAATAAAAAAGAAGAGAGTGTTTGTTTTTGAGAGAGACAGACTCACCCAAGCTGGTGGGGTATGAGGGGCAGTGTGGAGAGTGGAGGAGCAGGGGGAGAGGGAGAGAGAATATTAAGCAGGTTCCACACCCATTGTAGAGCCCAGTGCAGGGCTTGATATCATGACCCTGAGATCATGACCTGAGCCTAAATCAAGAGTTGGATGCTTAACTGACTGAGCCACCCAGGCACCCCAGATTTTTACCAATTTTCATTTGGCAATTTTATGTTTAACTACTATACTGTTTTCCATAGTTGCTACATTCTTGTACATTTCTATCAGCAGCGAACATGGGTTCTGATTTCTCCACATTCTCGCCAACTTTTTTTTTTTAAATAATAGCTGACTTCTAATAGGTGTAAAGTAGTAGCTCTTTGTAGTGTTGATTTACATTTCCTTTAATGATTTGTAATGTTGAACATTTTTTCATGGCTTATTGGCTATCTCTGTATCTTTGGAGAAATATCTAAGTTTTGCCCACTTTTTAGTTGGGTTTTTTTTTATTGTTGAGTTGTAGGCATTCTTTATAAATTCTGCATACCTGAACAGATATATTGTTTGCAGAAATTTTGTACCATCTTCATGTTACCTTTTCACTTGCTTGATTGAGCCCTTTGATGCACAAAAGTTTTTAATTTTGATGAAGTCCATTTTATCTGTTTTTTTTCCTTTGTTGCCTGTGCTTTTGGTGTCCTAAGAAATCATTGCCAAATCTGATAGGGAGCTTTTCTCCTATGTTTTCTTCTAAGAGTTTTATAGTTTCAGCTCTTAGTTTAGGTCTTTGATCGATTTGGAGTTAATTTTTGTATGTAACATAAGATATGGGTCCAGTTTTATTCTTTTCCACATTTTGCATTGATATCCAGTTTTCTTAGCACCATTTGTTTGAAAAGATTGTTCTTTCCTAATTGAATAGTCTTGGCACGCTTGTCAAAAATCATTTGACTGTTTATGTGAGTGTTTAATTCTGGGCACTCCATTCTAGTCCATTGTTCTGTATATCTCTATGTCATTGTCTCATTGTTTTAATTCTCATACCTTTGTAGTAGGTTTTGAAAGCATGCATTCTCCAGTTTCGTTCTTTTTCAAGATTGTTGTAGCCATTCAGGGTTTCTTGAGATACCATAGGAATCTTAGTGTGGATTTTTTTATTTCTATAAAATACATCAAGTTTTCCATAGGGGTTGCGTTGAATCTGTAGATCGCTCTAGGTAATCTTTTTTTTTAATACTTTTTATTGTTATGTTAATCACCATACATTACGTCATTAGTTTTTGATGTAGTGTTCCATGATTCATTGTTTGTGCATAACACCCAGTGCTCCACGCAGAATGTGCCCTCTTTAATACCCATCACCAAGCTAATCCATCCCCCCACCCCCTCCCCTCTAGAACCCTCAGTTTGTTTTTCAGAGTCCATCTTCTCTCATGGTTCGTCTCCCCCTCCGACTTACTCACCTTCATACTTCCCCTGCTGCTATCTTCTTTTTTTTTTTCTTAACATATATTGCATTATTTGTTTCAGAAGTACAGATCCGTGATTCATCAGTCTTGTACAATTCACAGTGCCAACCATACCACATACCCTCCCCAATGTCTATCACCCAGCCACCCAATCCCTCCCACCCCCCACCACTCCAGCAACCCTCAGTTTGTTTCCTGAGATTAAGAATTCCTCATATCAGTAAGGTCATATGATACATGTCTTTCTCTGATTGACTTATTTCACTGAGCATAACACCCTCCAGTTCCATCCACGTCGTTGCAAATGGCAAGATCTCATTCCTTTTGATGGCTGCATAATATTCCATTGTGTATATATACCACATCTTCTTTATCCATTCATCTGTCGATGGACATCTTGGCTCTTTCCACAGTTTGGCTATTGTGGACATTGCTGCTATAAACATTGGGTGCACGTACCCCTCCGGATCCCTACGTTTGTATCTTTGTGGTAAATACCCAGTAGTGCAATTGCTGGATCGTATGGTAGCTCTATTTTCAACTGTTTGAGGAACCTCCATACTGTTTTCCAGAGTGGTTGCACCAGCTTGCATTCCCACCAACAGTGTAGGAGGGTTCCCCTTTCTCCACATCCCCGCCAACATCTGTCATTTCCTGACTTGTTAATTTTAGCCATTCTGACGGGTGTGAGGTGGTATCTCATTGAGGTTTTGATTTGGATTTCCCTGATGCCAAGCGATGTTGAGCACTTTTTCATGTGCCTGTTGGCCATTTGGATGTCGTCTTTGGAAAAATGTCTGTTCATGTCTTCTGCCCATTTCTTGATTGGATTATTTGTTCTTTGGGTGTTGAGTTTGATAAGTTCTTTATAGATTTTGGAGACTAGCCCTTTATCTGATGTGTCCTTTGCAAATATTTTCTTCCATTCTGTCGGTTGTCTTTTGGTTTTGTGGACTGTTTCTTTTGCTGTGCAAAAGCTTTTTATCTTGATGAAATCCCAATAGTTCATTTTTGTCCTGGCTTCCCTTGCCTTTGGCGATGTTTCTAGGAAGAAGTTGCTGCGGCTGAGGTCGAAGAGGTTGCTGCCTGTGTTCTCCTTTAGGATTTTGATGGACTCCTGTCTCACGTTTAGGTCTTTCAACCATTTGGAGTCTATTTTTGTGTGTGGTGTAAGGAAATGGTCCCGTTTCATTCTTCTGCATGTGGCTGTCCAATTTTCCCAACACCATTTGTTGAAGAGACTGTCTTTCTTCCATTGGTCATTCTTTCCTGCTTTGTCAAAGATGAGTTGACCATAGAGTTGAGGGTCCATTTCTGGGCTCTCTATTCTGTTCCATTGATCTATGTGTCTGTTTTTGTGCCAGTACCATACTGTCTTGATGATGACAGCTTTGTAATAGAGCTGGACGTCCGGAATTGTGATGCTGCCAGCTTTGCTTTTCTTTTTCAAGATTCCTCTGGCTATTCGGGGTCTCTTCTGGTTCCATACAAATTTTAGGATTATTTGTTCCATTTCTTTGAAAAAGGTGGATGGTATTTTGATGAGGATTGCATTGAATGTGTAGATTGCTCTAGGTAGCACTGACATCTTCACAATGTTTGTTCTTCCAATCCATGAGCATGGAACGTTTTTCCATTTCTTTGTGTCTTCTTCAATTTCTTTCACGAGTATTTTATAGTTTTCTGAGTACAGATCCTTTGCCTCTTTGGTTAAATTCATTCCTAGGTATCTTATGGTTTTGGGTGCAATTGTAAATGGGATCGACTCCTTGATTTGTCTCTCTTCTGTCTTGTTGTTGGTGTATAGGAATGCCACTAATTTCTGTGCATTGATTTTATATCCTGCTACTTTACTGAATTCCTGTATGAGTTCTAGCAGTTTTGGGGTGGAGTCTTTTGGGTTTTCCACATACACTATCATATCATCTGCAAAGAGTGAGAGTTTGACTTCCTCTTTGCCGATTTGGATGCCTTTGATTTCTTTTTGTTGTCTGATTGCTGTGGCTAGGACTTCTAATACTATGTTGAATAGCAGTGATGAGAGTGGACATCCCTGCCGCGTTCCTGACCTTAGGGGAAAAGCTCTCAGCTTTTCCCCATTGAGAATGATATTCGCTGTAGGTTTTTCATAGATGGCTTTTATGATATTGAGGTATGTACCCTCTATCCCTATACTCTGAAGAGTTTTGATCAAGAAAGGATGCTGTACTTTGTCACATGCTTTTTCTGCATCTATTGAGAGGATCATATGATTCTTGTTCTTTCGTTAATGTATTGTATCACGTTGATTGATTTGCAGATGTTGAACCAGCCTTGCAGCCCAGGGATAAATCCCACTTGGTCCTGGTGAATAATCCTTTTAATGTACTGTTGGATCCTATTGGCTAGTATTTTGGTGAGAATTTTTGCATCCATGTTCATCAAGGATATTGGTCTGTAATTCTCCTTTTTGATGGGGTCTTTGTCTGGTTTTGGGATCAAGGTAATGCTGGCCTCATAAAACGAGTTTGGAAGTTTTCCTTCCATTTCTATTTTTTGGAACAGTTTCAGGAGAATAGGTATTAATTCTTCCTTAAATGTCTGATAGAATTCCCCTGGGAAGCCATCTGGCCCTGGGCTTTTGTTTGTTGGGAGATTTTTGATGACTGCTTCAATTTCCTTCGTGGTTATAGGTCTGTTCAGGTTTTCTATTTCTTCCTGGTTCAATTTTGGTAGTTGATACATCTCTAGGAATGCACCCATTTCTTCTAGGTTATCTAATTTGCTGGCATAGAGTTGCTCATAATATGTTCTTAGAATTGTTTGTATTTCTTTGGTGTTGGTTGTGATCTCTCCTCTTTCATTCATGATTTTGTTGATTTGGGTCATTTCCCTTTTCTTTTTGATAAGTCTGGCCAGGGGTTTATCAATCCTGTTAATTCTTTCAAAGAACCAGCTCCTAGTTTCGTTGATCTGTTCTACTGTTCTTTTGGTTTCTAGTTCATTGATTTCTGCTCTGATCTTTATTATTTCTCTTCTCCTGCTGGTTTTAGGCTTTATTTGTTGTTCTTTCTCCAGCTCCTTTAGGTGTAGGGTTAGGTTGTGTATTTCAGACCTTTCTTGTTTCTTGAGAAAGGCTTGTATTGCTGTATACTTTCCTCTCAGGACTGCCTTTGCTGTATCCCAAAGATTTTGAACAGTTGTGTTTTCATTTTCATTGGTTTCCATGAATTTTTTTAATTCTTCTTTAATTTCCTGGTTGACCCATTCATTCTTTAGTAGGATGCTCTTTAGCCTCCATGTATTTGAGTTCTTTCCGACTTTCCTCTTGTGATTGAGTTCTAGTTTCAAAGCATTGTGGTCTGAAAATATGCAGGGAATAATCCCAATCTTTTGGTACTGGTTGAGACCTGATTTGTGACCTAGGATGTGATCTATTCTGGAGAATGTTCCATGGGCACTAGAGAAGAATGTGTATTCTGTTGCTTTGGGATGGAATGTTCTGAATATGTCTATAAAGTCCATTTGGTCCAGGGTGTCAGTTAAAGTCTTTATTTCCTTGTTGATCTTTTGCTTAGATGATCTGTCCATTTCAGTGAGGGGGGTGTTAAAGTCCCCCACTATTATTGGATTGCTGTCAATGTGTTTCTTTGCTTTTGTTATTAATTGCCTTATATAATTGGCTGCTCCCATGTTAGGGGCATAGATATTTACAATTGTTAGATCTTCTTGTTGGATAGACCCTTTAAGTAGAATATAGGTGTCCTTCTTCATCTCTTATTACAGTCTTTGTTTTAAAATCTAATTTGTCTGATATAAGGGTTGCCACCCCAGCTTTCTTTTGGTGTCCATTAGCATGGTAAATGGTTTTCCACCCCCTCACTTTCAATCTGGGGGTGTCTTTTGGTCTAAAACGAGTCTCTTGCAGACAGCATATGGATGGGTCTTGTTTTTTAATCCAATCTGATAGCCTGTGTCTTTTGATTGGGGCATTGAGCCCGTTTACATTCAGGGTAACTATTGAAAGGTATGAATTTAGTGCCATTGTATTGCATGTAAGGTGACTGTTACTGTATATTGTCTGTGCTCCTTTCTGATCTATGCTGCTTTTAGGCTCTCTTTTTGCTTAGAGGACCTCTTTCAATATTTCTTGTAGGGCTGGTTTTGTGTTTGCAAATTCCTTTAGTTTTTGTTTGTCCTGGAAGCTTTTTATCTCTCCTTCTATTTTCAATGATAGCCTAGCTGGATATAGTATTCTTGGCTGCATATTTTCCTCATTTAGTGCTCTGAAGATATCATACCAGTCCTTTCTGGCCTGCCAGGTCTCTGTGGATAGATCTCTTGCCAATCTAATGTTTCTACCGTGGTAGGATACATATCTCTTGTCCCGAGCTGCTTTCAGGATTTTCTCTTTGTCTCTGAGACTCATAAGTTTTATTATTAGATGTCGTGTTGTTGACCTATTTTTATTGATTTTGAGAGGGGTTCTCTGTGCCTCCTGGATTTTGATGCCTGTTTCCTTCCCCACATTAGGGAAGTTTTCTGCTTTTATGTGCTCCAATATACCTTCTGCCCCTCTCTCTCTTTCTTCTTCTTCTGGGATCCTAATTATTCTAATGTTGTTTCGTCTTATCGTATCACTCATCTCTCGAATTCTGCCCTTGTGATCCTGTAGTTGTTTATCTCTCTTTTTCTCAGCCTCTTTATTTTCCATCATTTGGTTTTCTATATTGCTGATTCTTTCTTCTGCCTCATTTATCCTAGCAGTTAGTGCCCCCATTTTTGATTGCACCGCATTAATAGCCTTTTTGATTTCGACTTGGTTAGATTTTAGTTCTTTTATTTCTCCCGAAGGGGTTTCTCTAATAACTTCCACACTTTTTTCAAGCCCAGCTAGTATCTTTAAAGTAATGATTCTGAACTCTAGGTCTGACATCGTACTAACGTCAGTATTGAGTAGGTCCCTGGCAGACGGTACTACCTCTTGTTCTTTTTGCTGAGGTGATTTTTTTCATCTTGTCATTTTGTCCAGAGGAGAACAGATGAATGAGAGAACAGAATGCTAACAGGTTAACAACGGCTCCAGCAAATATACTCTATACAAATCCGAAAAGACCTGAAATCAGGGGACAAGAAAGGGAAAGAAAGAAGAGAAAAAAAAAAGGAAAAAGAAAAAGATAAAAACAAACAAAAACAGAACAAAACAAAAGAAAAAAAGCAGAATATGATCAAATATGATCAGGCTAGTGCATAGATCAGTGCCACACACTAGGTTTTGGGCATATTTTGGTCTGTTAGAAGAAAGTGCCTGCTAAAATTTTAAAGGAAGAAAGACTTACATATGTACAAAATAAGGGTTGATACAATGAAGGGATGGCATATGACTGTAAAGATGAACATTTTAAAAGATTTTATAGAAGGAATTGATAAGAAGTTGTTTTTAAAACGAAAGAAGATTTAAAAAGAAAAAAAAAAAGGGAGAGAATGTGATCAGGCAGGAGACTAGAACAAAGCCATACACTAGTGATTTAGGGTACATTTTGATCTGTTAGAAGAAATTTTATCTCAAAACTTTAAAGAGAGAACAACTTATATATATATGCCAAAAATAAGGGTAACTACTATGAAGGGACAAAAATATGACTAAAAATGAAAAATAAAAAATTTTTTTTAAAAAAGGGATTGATAAGATGTTTGAAAGAGGGAAAAAGAAAAATTCAAAAAAATAGTTAAAAAAATTAAATTTGAAAAACTAATGGATTATGGTAAAAAAGCCATGAATTCTATGTGCAGTATTCCCCTAGCTTTGGAGTTCTCCCGTTCTCCTTGATCGGTAAACTTGGTCTTGGCTTGCTGGCTGTTCGTGCTGATCTTCTGGGGGAGGGGCCTGTTGCCGTGGTTCCCACAAGTCTTTGCCGGAGGCTTAATTGCCCCGCCCTTGTGTGTCCGGGCTAAGCAAGCTGCTTGGGTTTGCTCTCAGGAGCTTTTGTTCCCTGCAAGCTCTCGGTACAGCTTTGGAGGACCAGGGTGAAAATGGTGGCCTCCCAATCTCCGCCCAGAGGAGCTGAGAACTCGGGGCCCCGCTCCTCAGTGCGCCCCCAGAGAAAAGCAGTCACTCCTGTCTCCCTGGTCTCTGGCCGCACTCCATGCTCACCCGGCCTGTGATTGAGCGTTTCTATCTCTGGCATCCCACCCCGTGTGGAGTCTCCAAACCCAGCAGATCCCTGCGGTGCGCTCCCGCGCCACTCCTCCTGGGGGAGGAAGGGGAGTCTCCCCGGCTCTGCTGCTTGTTGGGTCCCTACTGGAGGGGCAGTAGCCCGACTGGGCCGCGGATCACATTGTGGCCACCCCGAGCTGAGAGCCTGCGCCTCGGCTCCGTCTCTGCAGCCGGCTTCCCCGCTCCGATACCTGGGAGCTCTGCCGCACTCAGGCACCCCCGGTCTTTCTGTGACCCCAAGGGTCCTGAGACCACACTGTCCTGCGAGGGTTCCACCCCCTGCTTAGCCACTGGAGCGACGTCCGTCCGCGGAGCCGGCTTCTAAAGTTCCGATGTTGTGCTCCGCGGCTCTATCACTTGCCAGAAGCGGCCGACGGAGGCCCCCTCCCCCACCGTCTATCCTCTTGAATATCGCCTCGGATTCACTTCTCCGCACGTCCTACCTTCCAGAAAGTGGTCGCTTTTCTGTTCAGAATGTTGTTACTCTTCTTATCTTCGATCTCCTGTTGAGTTCGTAGGTGTTCAGAATGGTTTGATCCCTATTCAGCTGAATTCCTGAGACCAGACGAAATCCAGGTCTCCTACTCCTCCGCCATCTTGCTGCGCACCCCCCCCCCCCCCCCCGCTCTAGGTAATCTTGACAGTACTAAGTCTTTTGATTCATGAACACAGAATATCTTTCCATTTATTTGTGACTTCTTAATTTCCTTTAGCAGTGTTTTGTAGTTTCAATGTACACATCTTTTGCCTACTTACTACTAGGTATTTTATTCTTTTTGGCGCTTTTTTTTTTTTTAAGATTTTATTTATTTAACAGAGCGAGCGAGAGAGGGAACAAACAAGCAGGACTAGTGTGAGAGGGAGAAGCAGGCTTCCCGCTGGGTAGGGAGCCTGACATGAGGCTCAGTCCCAGGACCCTGGGATCATGACCTGAGCCGAAGGTAGACGCTTAACGGCTGAGCCACCCAGGCGCCCCTTTTTTGGTTCTATTATACATGTAATTATTTTCTTAATTTCTTTTTCCCAGATTGTTCATTGTTAGCATATAGAAATGCGACTGGTTTTTCTGTGTTTGTTTTGTATCCTGCAACTTTGCCGAATTTGTTCATTCTAACATTTTATTTTTTTGTGTGGAATCTTGAGGGTGATGATTATCGAGTGGCACATGAATTTGTTGTTGTGGATCCTTCTGGTACTATATTGTTTTCTTAATGAGTAGATACTTAAAACAGTGGTCTGCGTTAATAAGACATTCGTATGTATGCATAATCATAACTGGATAATATATATGTATCATTTCTTCTTTTGACTTTTACTTTGACCTAAAAATATTATGTAATATTTCTGGCATGCAAGAAGATATAAAGGATAATACAAAACACATTTCTACCCATCTCCTGTCCCAGGAACAGCCCATTATAACATAGTTTAGAGTTTATGAATTTTTATGGATTTCTATCAGTAATGGGACAAGATTTTTTTTTTCTTAAGATTTTGTTTATTCATTTGAGAGAGAGAGCACAAGCAGGTGGGGCGGCAGAGGGAGAGGGAGAAGCAGGCTCTCCACTGAGCAGGGAACCTGATGGCAGGCTCAAACCCAGGACTGTGGGATCATGACCTGAGCTGAAGGCAGATGCTTAACCAACTGAGCCACCCAGGCACCCAGGACAAGAGTTTTTAAAAATATAGGTTACAACCCAGTAGAATGAAAATGGAATACATAGAACCTTTATATTCCTTCTGTTGTCAGTTTACTTTAGAATCCTGGGAATAATGTTTGTGGATTATGAGGCTCTTCCCACAGCAGAACTGGGATGTGACTAAGTTGTAACCTAGTCCCAATTCACTGATGGCCTTATTTCAGAACAAAGAAATACTACAGCCTGACCAAAATGAGCCAGTACTGGCCAGAGCCTTTGCCTCTCTATACAGGCAGTCTTGGAATCAAGGGAACTCTATCTCACTTCTCCAAAATTGAACTCCCTAGAAAGAGACCTTCCTTATTCAAAATTAGATGGGTCTTTTGCCTTGCCAAAAAAGGTTTAATAGTTAACTAGAATAAGGAAATGGAATTGTTTAAAGGCTTGTTAGGCTCCAAGAAGTATACTAGGCACTTCACAGACTTGCGCATCTGGTTTTAGAATAAGAGGCCAAATTTACCACACTTGAACAGGTGTGCAGGAGAGCACTAAGAGTAACTGGCACATCCTAACTACCCATAACAGTAGACTTAGATAGATCTTTGTCCAAGGAGGGATAGATGGGGAAAATGGAGACTATGAAAATATTCACACTAGGGGCTAGGCTCAGCTTCTCCCTCTCCCACTCCCCCTGCATGTGTTCCCTCTCTTGCTGTGTCTCTTTCTGTCAAATAAATAAATAAAATCTGAAAAAAGAAAAAAATATTCACACTAGAAAGGGGGATATTCCTGCTAAGTACTCAGGAAAATCTCAAATAAGAAATATGCCTTATTTTTGTGAAATAGAAATGTTTAAAGAAAACATTGACTTGGTTTTTATTTATTCTTATTCCACAAAGGACTTGAAGTGATTCAAGACATCCTTATACAAGAATAGGCCCAAGATGAGAGTAGTCGAAAACTAAGAATACAGTAGAAGGAAAGAAAAAAGAATTAAATTGAAATCACAGGAAGAAGAAGAAATCAGTGTGAGGGCACTCCATGAATATAGATAGAATTTTGTTTTTAAAGATTTTATTTATTTATTTGAGAGAGAGCACAGGTGGGCTGAGGGGCAGAGGAAGAGGGAGGGGGCCAAGCACATTACCCACAGAGCGCAGAGCCTGACTTGGTGCTCAATTCCAGGACCATAAGATCATACCAGAGCCGAAGTCAGACACTTAACCAACTGAGCCTCCCAGGTGCCCCAAATATAGATAGAATTTTATTTATTTTTTTAATTTTTTAAAAATATTTTGTTTATTTATTTGTCAGAGACAAAGAGCACAAGCAGGGGGAGCGACAGGCAGAGGGAGAAGCGGGCTCCCTGCTCGGCACTCGATCCCAGGACCTTGGGATCATGACCTGAGCTGAAGGCAGACACTTAACCGACTGAGCCACCCAGGCGTCCCTAGATAGAATTTTAAAAAGAAATGAAAAGTCTGACATAGAAGATTACAAATAGCTTATAAAGATACAGCCTTGAATGATAGGTTTTTTTGAAGAAGAAAACAGCAAATAGAAAGTATTAATAACAGGTATCAGAGAAAAAACTTCCTAGACCAGAAAAAAAATTAAGCTAAATAAATAAAAGAGGCTGATTTGAAGATACATCCTAATAACTGTTAAAATTTCAAGAACAAGTATAGACTTTTTCAAGCATTTAAAATAAGACAGGGAACAAAAATCAAGTTAACCTTAGATTTCTCCTCTGTAGATAATAGAGCACTGGGGCAAAGAATTTAATGCCTAAACAATATGTTCACATGTAAAAGGAGCATAAAGTTATGTTCAGACCTACAAGAATTTATAAAATAATCCTCCCAAGGATCTTTCCCAGATTTTTTTTTTTAAGAAGTTTTTAAAGATTATTTCTGGGTCAGAAAAGTGAATCAGAATTAAAATACAATAAGGAATTTGTGGTTTAAAAAAAGGGAATATGTAGCTGACACAGAGTCTCTAAGACTTTGTGAAATAAGGCAAATTGCAAAACAATACATATAATGTAACCATTTCTATGTTTAAAGGAAAACGAAGACATATCAGCAAATAATACATAAAAGCAGATTGTTGGCATTGTTTTTAAGTCTGGTGAAGAGTAATGGAAGCAAAGGGGAACTTGCCGCTTTTGTTTTTTATGCTTTTGTTTGTTTTGTGCTTTATGCTTTTGTGTTGATGTGTTATGTGATCTCTCTATAAAGACAGAGTTAAGGCTCCTGGGTGGCTCAGTTGGTTAAGCGACTGCCTTTGGCTCAGGTCATGATCCTGGAGTCCCGGGATCGAGTCCCACATCAGGCTCCCTGCTCAGCAGGGAGTCTGCTTCTCCCTCTGACCCTCTTCCCTCTCGTGCTCTCTATCTCTCATTCTAAAAAAGAAAAAAAAAAAAGACAGAGTTAATTATGATTCTGAAACCCAGATAAAGGTTAAAGAGTGTAGAAAGCAAGGATAACCACTAGTTTAATTATAAATAGAATATCTACTAATGTAATCTGTACAACAGAAAACAAAAATCAACTCTGAAAGGTCCAAAATCTTTTATTTAAAAGCAGCGGTAGGAGAACCCCACAGACCTGCTGCTTAAAAGAGAGACACTTGAGATAAAATTATACATTATTAAAAATAGATTATATAAGCCAATCAAAATTAAGAAAAAAAACCAAAAAGCAAAATTGCTAGTAATTTTAGAAACATTACTTTGGGAGAGAAAGCTGTTAACTTATTTATTTTAATGTAGCCTCCATGCCCAGACTGGAGCCCAGCACAGGACTTGAACTCAGGACCCTGGGATTAAGACCTGAGCTGAAATCAAGGGTTGGATGCTTAGCCGACTGAGTTACCCAGGTACCTCCATAATAAATTATTTTTTATAAAAAGTAGATTCAATAACCAAGAATAATATTTTTGTGATTCGTGAACCAAAAATAAATAGGAGAAATTGAGGCACATTTTTACTAGGGTATTTCAGAGTATTTGGACAATAATAGTATCAGTAATTCTATTTTCTACAAATACACCTATCAAATTTTCAATGTCAATAGAGCATTTACAAAATGTGCTATAATGTTACAAGAAAAACATAACCAAAAATTAAAGTCAAGCAGAAAATATTGACAAATAAGCTTTTACAAACTTAAAAATACTAAGATCCCGTGATCTCAAGATACTGAACCTTGGTTGTAAACTGCTAGTACCTCCCATTAAGGTCAGTTCCTAAGATACTGGAAAAGTGAGGGAAGGATACTTTTTTGGTTTGTTGGATTGGTAGGTAGCCTGTGGTAGAAGTTAACCCAGTAACTCTGTGGGAGACGAAAATAGGAAATGAATTGTTGGAATCCTGTTCTTGTTAACATGCTTACACCCTATCCCCTAATGTCATTGTCTTAAAAAATGCCTCACCCTACATTTAGCATAAATCAGATCTCTGTTCTAGCTGTCGTCTAGAATAAAATTCTGGGCCAGTCCTTGCTTAAATCTTACTTCTTTGCAGGAACTTGGAAAATCAGGTGGAGACTACTTTGTCCCTTCCTGTTCATACTCACTTGTCTGGTGAATTATAATTACAATCTAAGGAGTGTTCCCAAAAGAGAAGCTCTGAAAGTAAGGGAAAGTGTTACAAATGAGAACATGGAACAGAGACAACCATGCCGAAAATTTAGGTGTGAAACATACAATAAAGTGTAAAATATAATAGATGAGAAATAGTGGGAATGTTAGAGCTAGGGAGTGAATAAATAATTGGAAAGCCATATTTAGAAAATATCTTGAAAAAGGAAAGGACAAATAGGGAAAAAAATTTTAAGGCAGTATGAGAATGAAAATAGAAATGCTGACATTCCCTCCAAACAAGAGGGAAATTTGGAAAAGAGAGGACATATTTGAAAAAGTAATTGAGATCAGTTTGTTAACTGACCTCAGATTTTCTTTTTTAAGATTTATTTATTTGAGAGAGTGAGAATGAGAGAGAGAGAGAGTACATGAGGGGGGGAGGGTTAGGGGGAGAAGCAGGCTCCCCGCTGAGCAGGGAGCCTGATGCGGGACTCGATCCCGGGACTCCAGGATCATGACCTGAGCCGAAGGCAGTCACTTAACCAACTGAGCCACCCAGGCGCCCCTGACCTCAGATTTAAAGGGCTAGAGAGCACCCCAAAAAGAGAATAAGGAAAACCTCACTACACATACTAACCTGAAATTTAAGAATATGGAAGACCAAGAAATTCTAAAAGCCTGCAGAAAGAAAGAACAAGCAGTATATAAAAAGAACAAGGAAGAGCTTCACTTTTTTCGGCAGCAACACTGGGTACAAGATAATTATGGAATCACATTTTCACCCAAAGTTGATGGAAAAGAACTTAAAACTTAGAATTTTGTATCTAGCCAAACCATATTTGAAATAAGTGTACATAATAAAATATCCTCAGACATTAAAGTCCTCTGAAGATTTTTATTAAAAGGTGACATTGAAAACAGTTTTGAATGAAGTGCTTAACCAAAAAGGTAAAAATTAACCAAAAAGGTTAAAATTAAAAAACTAAGCTGCAAGAGATTTGTCGATTATTTACCTTGGTACAGTTGATAGTTATCTTTATTAAAAAATATATTGTAGCCATTGAGGTTTATCTGAGGCACGATTTTTGCTAATTGAAAAAATATATCCTTAATAACTGAAAGGTCTTGTTAATATCAACTTTGATGTGTTGGCAGAGGAAGGCAAGATCAGAGGGTATGAGAGCATATTAAAGTTCTTATTAGAAGATGATATCTTTGATGTAAAAAATTTAAAGAGAGCCTTAAAAATAAAGTGGGATAAACTGAAATGTAAGATTAAGATAGAAATAAGACCAAATACATCAATAAATATAATATATCTAAGTGAACCAAAACTCCAAAATTGAGTTTTGAAAACCAAAATTAAGAAAATTACTGATTAGAATAAAGAAATCTAGATACTTTCTAGAATACAAGACACACTTAAAGCATAGGAATACAGCAAGGTTGAAAACAATAGGATTTTAAAAAAAAAGAAATGCTAACCAAAATAAAATTGTTATTGCTACACTAATAAAAATAAGACAAATCATTATTAGGGATGATGAGGGTTGTAAATATAGATAGAAGATTTAGCATATCAAGAAGGTATAGCAATTTTTAACCTGCGTGAACCTGATAAAATATATGAAGCAAAAATTGGTTAGATTCAAATAAAGACTTCAATATCTGAATTGAGAAATTGTTAAAACTGCAGAGAAAATTTTTTTTAAAGATTCATTTATTTATTTTAGTGAGAAAGAGCATGAGTGGGAGGGGCAGAGTGAGAGAATCTCCGGCAGAATCTGGGCTGAGCATGGAGCCCCATTCAGGGCTCGATATCACAACCTTGATATCACAACCCAAGCCAAAACCAAGAGTCAGATGCTTAACTGACTGTGCTACCCAGGCACCCTAAAACGGCAGAAAAACTTAAAAATTATTTAAGCAGAGATTTCAATATAGAAATCAACAAGATCAAGTTGGTCTTAGTTAACATATCAGGTTCTTTGTTCAACAATTGGGAAATATTTTTTCAGGCACACATGGATATTTACAAAAAGTGATTTGTGTTAGGACATAAAGGTTCAGATAAAATTTAAATAGCTATTGTAAAGTGATCTCTAACTACAAGTAACTTAGAAGTTAGTAACAAAAAGAATTTTTTAACTACTACATACATATTTGGAAGTTAAAAATAACACTGAGTAACTTGAGTAAAAAAAAAAAACTATAATGGAAATCACAAATACTTGGAACAAAATGATAATGCTTACACACCAGAAACACATCAAAAATTCAAGAGAAAGTGTATTAGAAGAGAAAATCTTTTAAACAGTATACTAGGTGTCCATCTTAAGTTAGTAAAAGGAACAGTGGAATAAATTAGAAGAAATCATGAAAATAGGGCCACCAGTCATTAACATACAAAGACAAAAGTTGCCTGTTTTGAAATAAAAAAATACATCTCTAAAAAAGACTGGTCAAGAAGATAAAATTACGAGAGAAAAGGGCATAATTGCAGGTAGAGAGTAAATCATTAGTGAATATCTTATGCCAACAATTCTGAAAACTTAGGTGAAATGGAGAAATTACTGTAAAAATCATAACTTAAAGTAACGGACTTAGGGGCTTCTAGCTGGCTCAGTTGGTAGGTAGAGAATGTGACTCTTGATCTCAGGGTTGTAAGTTCGAGCTCCATGTTGGGTGTAGAGATTACTTAAAAAAAAAAAACCTAACTTAAAAAGAAACAAAAAGCTTGAGTAGTATTGTTACTGTTAAATGTAGATCTGGTTAGAAAGATTTCCCCACAGGACACCTGGATGGCTCAGTTGGTTAAGCGTCTGCCTTCGGCTCAGGTCATGATCCCAGGGTCCTGGGATTGAGTCCCATGTCAGGCTCCTTGCTCGGCAGGGAGCCTGCTTCTCCCCCTGCCTCCCACTCCCCCTCCTTGTGCTTTCTCTCCGACAAATAAATAAATAAAATACTTAAAAAAAAAGAAGAAAGATTTTCCCCACAAGGGAAGTAAAATGCCCAAGTAGTTTTACTGGCAATTTCTACCAAACTTTCATGGAATAAATTCCAAGTTTATTCACCTACCCAGGCAGTAAAAATACGGAGTAGCTCCCAATTCATTGTACAAGACCAATGTAAACTTGATATTAAAGCCAGGAGAATAAGGTTTATTCAGGAATATACACCCAAAAATTCTAAAGAAAATATTACCAATTAAAATTCAATAATACATAAAAAGGTAATAATATGGACCCCTGGGTGGCTCAGTCGGTTAAGCGTCTGCCTTTGGCTCAGGTCATGATCCTGGAGGCCCCCAGGATCAAGTTCCACATCTGGCTCTCTGCTCAGTGGGGAATCTGCTTCTCCCTTTGACCCTCCCCCCTCGTGCTTTCTGTCACTCTCTCAAATAAAATATTTTTTTTAAAAAAATAATATGACTAAGACATTTTTGCTAGGAAGTTAAGGAAATATTTTAAAATCCACAAGTATATCTTTTTTTTTTAAAGATTATTTATTTATTTGAGAGAGTGAGAGAGAGAGCATGAGAGGGGGAGGGTCAGAGGGAGAAGCAGACTCCCTGCCAATCAGGGAGCCCGATGTGGGACTCGATCCTGGGACTCCAGGATCCTCACCTGAGCGGAAAGGCAGTCGCTTAACCAACTGAGCCACCCAGGGGCCTGCCACAAGTATATCATTTTAATAATGAAAGAAAATATCTGGGGGGGAGCGCCTGGTTGGCTCAGTCTGTTAAGCATCCAACTCTTGATCTCAGCTCAGGGCTTGATCTCAACGGTCGTGAGTTCACGCCCCATGTTGGGCTCCATGCTGAGCATCAAGCCTACTTTATGAATAAAAAATAGGTGCACAAAAAGCATTTGACAAGATTTAACCCCAGTTCATCAAGGAATTGCCTCAGGAAATTTGTCTGAAGGAATTTCCAGCTGAGTATTTAAAAAAGAAAAAACACGTTGGGAAAGCTGGACAGCTACATGTAAAAGAATGAAACTGGACCACTTTCTTAAACCATACACAAAAATAAACTCAAATGGATTAAGGACCCAAATGTGAGATCTGAAACCATAAAAATCCTAAAAGAGTGCACCACACGTAGTAATTTCTCTGCCATCCACCACAGCAGCATTTTTCTAGATCTGTCTCCTCAAGCAAGGGAAACAAAAGCAAAAATAAACTATTGGGACTTCATCAAAATAAAAAGCGTCTGTACAGTGAAGGAGACAACAGAACTAAAAGACAGCCTACTGAATGGGAGAAGATATTTGCAAATGATGCACTTGATAAGGGTTAGTTTCCAAAATACATAAACAACCTAACACACAAAAAATAGATTCCAATTTAAAAATGGGCAGAAGACATGAACAGACATTTCTTCAAAGAAGACATACTACAGATGGCCAACAGACCTATGAAAACATACTCAGCATCACTTTCAACATCAGGGAAATGCAAATGAAAACTATAATGAGATATCACCTCACACCTATCAGAATGGCTAAAACCAAAAACATAAGAAACTACAAGTATTGGCAAGGTTGTGGAAAAAAAGGAACTGTCATGAACACTTGGTGGGAATGCAAACTGGTGCAGCCACTGTGGAAAACAGTATGCTCAGAAAATTAAAAATAGAACTTCCATATGATCCAGTAATTGCAGTACTGGTTATTTACCCAAAGATTATGAAAACACTAATTCAAATGGATGGGTGCACCCCTATGTTCATTGCAGCATTATTTATAATAGCCAAATTATGGAAGCAGTGCAAATGTCCATTTATAGATGAATGGATAAGGAAGATATGGTATATATACAATGGAATATAACTCAGCCATAAAAAAGAATGAAATCTTGCCATTTGCAACAACATGGAGCTAGAGAGTATAATGCTAAGCAAAATAAGTCAGAGAAGGACAAATAACATATTATTTCACTCAAATGTGAATGTAAAAAACAAAAAGACAAACTGAAAAAACAGACTTGAAACCAGATCTGGCTAAATCAGACGTAAGAAACATGACAGAGTTCTAAGGTGATTGAGTGCTATGTTGAGAATGTCTTGTAAGGAATTCAAAAGGGCCATTTGTTTTTCTTTTCCATTTTCATCCCTAAGATATTTTTAGAGCTAAAATTGTTCAGTTACTTACCTGGAGGTAATGCTCCTTTTGAAGTGGTTCTTTTAGGCTTAAAGAAATGTGATGGTTTTTATCTCTTTAAAACATGTAAGAATACGTTAGATACTAAGATTTCTTTCTTTTATATAAATATTTCCTTCTTTGATCAAAGCAATTGCTTGTAAACCAGGAGCTTTGCCATTGTTTCTGTTAAAAATAAAGGCAGAGAGTAGTATCAGGTATATTGCCATTGTAGCATTCTGTCAAACTATTTTTTAAATTATGTCCTGCAGTTATTCCATATAATAAAGTGTTTGTTGCTTAGCTTTTGCCTTTCAGGACAATTTGAGTAGAATTTATTCTTCTCTTTTTGTTAGAGCATACCAAATTCTCATAAAGTAAGAAGCAACAAATTTTTATGCTACTGTTTAATTTTTGTTTTGTTTTTTTGGTTTTTTTTTTTTAGAATTCAAGGACTTAACCTGAACACAATATTTTTCTTATTGAAACATCATAGACTGTGATAGGGCTTATAGCAGTAGAAATAGAAAAGACGGATATCCTAGAGAGATGTCATGATTCAAGAGAGAAAGCCTCTGGCTCTCTCTATCCTCCTGGTTCTTGGTCCAAAGGCAGTATTTGTTGTATTCTGAAGCCAAATGTAAAACAGTATTCATCTATTTTAAATTATCAGTAAC
Source organism: Zalophus californianus (assembly GCF_009762305.2). Taxonomy (NCBI): domain Eukaryota; kingdom Metazoa; phylum Chordata; class Mammalia; order Carnivora; family Otariidae; genus Zalophus; species Zalophus californianus. The sequence continues at coordinate 24,756,007 of NC_045595.1, forward strand.
TCCTTTCAAAGTTGAAACAAGACTGTATTAGGACAGACTTTTGAAAAATCTTATGATTATTTTAGGAAAATTTATTTTTCATTAGAAAATTACTTTTTTACATATAGTTATTCTGTGTTCTCTACTAGTATATGTTACAAATATGATTCTGAAAATTGGAATACATCGTGTTTAATTCTTGTATAACTCAGAATTGTTTGTTTACGATTGTTGTTCCCTTAGAGATAAATACCTTTCTGCTTAAATCTGTATAAATTTTTGGCAAGATTGATAAAGTGGTTAGGAAAAAAGAGCTGCACTTTAGCTAGTATTGCTGACTGTTGTTTAGGAAGCAGTACCACCGGAGCACCCTTTTAGTGCCATTAAACAAGAACAGCAGAGGAAATGGATTGAAGATTTGAACAGGCAAATAGAAGATGATCGGCAAAGAAAAATAGAGGAAAAAATTACATCTTCAAAGGTAACATGTGGGTGATAGAAAAGGAAGAAATAATTTGAGTCTTTAATCATAAACCTAAAAGTATCCTAGAACTATTTGACAAGACTACAGTATTCAAATTATTACACATTTGCTCTTGCAAACCTTTTATTGAATGCATTTAGTAAGTGCTTTTGCATAGTTTCTTAAAACTAGCTTTTTAGGAATTTCCTGATTCTTTGAATTTCTCATATTCTCTATGTTATCTAAGTATATATGGAATCAAATAATGTAACTCTGTTAATTTTTATGCTTATTCTGCTCTGTGGTGACTTTTAAAAATGGTGTTTGAATATCGTTTTAGGACTTTATACCTGAGGACAATTAGAAAAATTCTTAGTAATTCTTATTTATCATGATTAGGGTGAGGAACATGACAGATGGGCAATGCATTTTGATTCATTAAAGAACTATCCTGCTTCTCAGTCTCAACTGTCCTCTCGGTCAACACACAACCAACCAGAGTACTTCTGTGTCTCTCCGGACACTCAGGAACTGGCTGATATCAGCGGTGTTTATACACCTATGACTGGAAGTCAGGTTGAACCTTCAGAGGAGGAGCATATAGCAAAACCTGTTAGAGATAAGGCCATGGCAAACAGTCAGAAAACAAAGTAAGTTTATTTTTCAGTATTTATTATATGTGTAAGAAAGTCTATGTGCTTTATGAAAAGGACTGTCATTATATTTATGATATGTGTTAATTGATTTCAGGTTTGGTATTTTTCTTTAAAGTAGAAATGACTAGTGGATATATCTGAAACAAAAATGATTTAGCATCTTGTTGTTAGGTTTAACCTTTTGTGGGTTTTGAATAGCTAAAGTGTTTATCTTGCCAGCTTTCTCCGTTCTATGACTGCTCTCTTGGATCCAGCTCAGATTGAAGAACGTGACAGGCGACGACAAAAACAGTTAGAACATCAGGTATTGCATTGTAAAATACGCTTCTTTGCCTTCGTAAGTAATAGTCATGGCCAGTGGATACCTAAATAAATGGAAATTAAAATTCCAGTATAAATGTACAGCACAGGCCCTGTCCAGTCCTGTGATGAATCTAATTCCTACTCCAGCTGGCATTAATATTAAAATTATACTGATGCTGAGAACCAGACAGTATCACATAGTACAGCCAGCCACCTGCCTTCCAGAAGAGAAGGTCTTTAATATATAAGTTGTATATATGAAATGGCACTAAATCTTAAGTTAGTACTGGTTATTTTTTTTCATTTGTTTTTAGTTCTCCTGAATTTTGTTTAGGATGAGAATAATTAATTCTTTTTTTTTTGGGGGGGGTTTCCTTTTTTTAAAATTTTAAGTTCAATTAATTAACAATATAGTGTATTATTAGTTTTAGAGTTCAGTGATTCATCAGTTGCATACAACCACCCGTGCTCATTCCATCACGTGCCCTCCTTCATCCCACCACCCAGTCGCCCCATCCCCCCCACCTCCCCTCCAGCAAGCCTGTTTCCTTCCTATGCTTAAGAAGTTGGTTTGTCTCCCTCTCTAGTTTCATCTTGTTTTATTCCTCCCAGGTTTTTGGTGTTTTTTTTTTTTAACTAACCAGAATCATGCTGTATGTATTGTTCATGTGCTTTTTGGAGATGTTCTCAGCCTAGCACACTCCTTTTATCCCTTCTGTATTCCACAGAAATAGATGTTTGGGTTGCTTCATTCTGCTGTTATAATTATTCCCACTTTTGTGCACAAACTTGGGTACAGGGGCTGAAATTTGAGGGGAACAGTGTCAACTTGAGCCCTTGGCAATCTGAGGCGAAGGCGTGTTGACTTGGCATTTAGCAGGTGGCAGGCCGTGCACACTGACTCGGGCAGGAGGGCGGCTGGACCGTGAATTTGGGACCCACAGGCCGATGGCATTGTGTGTGACAGGGACGTGGCTGGTTTTGCTTTTAATTTTTGTTTTTCTGGGAAACTTGATCACTCCCTCTATTCTAAACGAAAGACTTACTGGATAGAGTATTCTTGGCTGTAGATTTTTTCCTTTTAGCAGTTGGAATCTATCATGCCACTTTCTTCTGGCCTGCAGAGTTTCTGCTGAAAAACCCACTGATAGCTGTATGGGGTTTCCTTTGTATGTACCTGCTTTCCTTTCTCTTGCTGCTTTTAAGGAGAATAATTAATTCTTTTAAGGGAAGTATATAGGGCATTGAAGTAGAATTCTGATTGAGAAATCTATCAGATAATATAAGGAGACTAAGATTAAAATTCTCTCCTAATTTTAGTCTAACACTAAAGGGACTTAAAATTCTGAATAATTCTTTAAAACCTCGGATGCAGGGGCACCTGGGTAGCTCAGTCGTTAAGCATCTGCCTTCAGCTCAGGTCATGGTCCCAGGGTCCTGGGATTGAGCCCCACATCGTGCTCCCTGCTCCATGGGAAGCCTGCTTCTCCCTCGCCCACTCCCCCTGCTTGTGTTCCCTCTCTCGCTGTCAAATAAATAAATAAAATCCTCTGATACATGACGAATTCGGTTTAATTAATATTGTTAGTCTTAATCAGTAAGTGACTTACAGAACATCTGCTACTTACCAGGCACTATGCTAAGTGCTGAGATTTTTTCTTCAGTTGTTTTTGGAGTACTTCTAATAGCCCTACTCTGGTTAAAGAAAAAGCATATAGAATTTGAAAGACAAGAGATGGGACAAATACATTGGAAATTTGACATTTTAACTTTACTTATATATGTAATACTATATTATATATTATCTGAGACTGATAAACTTATTTTAGAAATACAAATGCTTCAAATGGATTTTTTAAATTTGACAGTGCTTTTTGTGATTTATGATTTATGACTAGAAAGCCATCACTGCTCAGGTAGAAGAGAAACGCAGGAAGAAGCAGCTGGAAGAACAGCAAAGAAAGAAGGAAGAACAAGAAGAGGAGCGTCGCTTAGCACGGGAACGAGAAGAGATGCAGAAACAATATGAAGAAGACATACTTAAGCAAAAACAAAAGGAAGTAAGTATATATTAAAATTTTTTTATTGAAATACAGTTAACACACGTGTTACATTAGTTTCAGGTATACAACAGCATAGTGATTCAAGAGTCCTATATGTTACGCTGTGTTCGCAAGCATACTATACACACTATTACAGTACCATTGACTGTATTCCCTGTGCTGTAGCTTTCATCCACATGACTTGTTCATTCATAACTGAAAGCCTATACCTCCCACTCCTCTTCCCTCATTTACTAACCCCCTCTTCCCCGCTACCAGTTTGTGGGTCTGTTTTTGTGTGTGTTTGGGGTTTTTTGTTTTGCTTTTCATTTTATCTTTCTAGATTCCACATGTAAGTGACTTCCTGTGGTATTTGTCTTTCCCGTCTGACTTATTTCATTTAGCATAGTACCCTCTAGGTCCATCCATGTTATTGCAAATGGCGAGATCTCATTCTTTTTTATGGCTGAATAATACTCTACTTTCTGTATATACCACATCTTCTTTATCCATTCATCTACTGATGGATGCTTGGGTTGCTTCCATATCTTGGATATTATAAATAATGCTGCAGTAAACATAGGGGTGCATATATCTTTTGTTTCCTTTGAGTAAATACTCTGTAGTGGAATTACCGGATCATGTGGTAGTTCTACTTTTAATTTTTTGAGAAAGGTCCAAATTGTTTTCCACAGAAGGTTATACCAATTTCCCTTCCCACCAACAGTGCACGAGGGTTCCCTTTTCTCTACATCCTGACCAACACTTGTTGTTACTTGTCTTTTTGATTAGGGGGAGATGATGTAATTATGGTTTTGATTTGCATTTCCCTGATGATTAGTGAAGTTGAGCATCTTTTCATGTGTCTGTTAGCCATCGGTATGCTTTGGAAAAACATTTGTTTGGGTCCTCTGCCCTTTTTTAAAAATCAAATTATTTGGCGGGGGGACACCAGGGTAGCTCAGTCGGTTAAGTGTCCAACTCCTGATTTCAGCTTAGGTCATACTCACTGGGTCATGAGATCTAGCCTGCTTAAGATTCCCCCCCGCCACCACTTCTCTGGCTCCTCTCCCCATTCATGTGCTCAGGCTCTCTGTCTTAAAAAAGAAAAAAATCAAATTAGTACAGAGTTGTACTAGTTCTTTGTATATTTTGGAGAGTAACTCCTTTTCATATAGATTGTTTGCAGATACCTTCTCCCATTCAGGAACTTGTCATTTTGTTTTGTGGGTGGTTTCTTGTGTTGTGCAGAAGCTTTTTTTTTTTTTTAATATAATCCCAACAGTTTATTTTTGCTTTTATTTCCCTTGCGTGAGGAGACAGATCTAGAAAAATATTGGTAAGGCCGATGTCCAAGAGGTTACTGCCTATGTTTTCTTTAAGGAGTTTTATGGTTTTAGGGCTCACAGTTTAGATCCATTTGAGTTTATTTTTGTGTATGGTGGAAGAAAGTGGTCCAGTTTCATTCTTGTGCATGTAACTGTCCAGTTTTCCCAGCACTTTTTGTTGAAGAGATGTCTTTTTCCCACTGCATATTCTTGCCTTCTTTGTTGTGGATTAGTTGACCTTGTAAGCATGGTTTTATTCCTGGGCTCTCTGTCTTCTTCTCTTGATTTGTTTTGTGTCATTACTATAGTATTTTGAGTACTAGCTTTATAGCATATATGGCTTGAAATCTGAGATTGTGATACTTTCAGCTTTGTTCTGCTTCCTCAAAATTGCTTTGGCTCTTTGGGGTCCTTTGTGGCTCCATACAGATTTTAAGATTATTTGTTCTAGGGGCGCCTGGGTGGCTCAGTTGGTTGGGCGACTGCCTTCAGCTCAGGTCATGATCCCAGAGTCCCAGGATCGAGTCCTGCATCGGGCTCCATGCTTAGCAGGGAGTCTGCTTCTCCCTGTGACCCTCTTCCGTCTTGTGCTCTCTGTCTCTCATTCTCTCTCTCTCAAATAAATAAATAAATAAAATCTTTAAAAAAAAAAGATTATTTGTTCTAGTTCTATGGAAAATACTATTGGTATTTTGATAGGGATTGCATTGAATCTGTGGATTGCTTTGAATAGAATGGACATTTTAAGTGTTAATTCTTCCAATCCATGAACATGGTAGTATTTATAAATAGCATTATAGAGTAAACATGGATGTATTTTTAAAGGAAAAATAATCAGAAGTTTAACATTTGCATGTATTTTGAAATTTTGAAGGTATATCCCGAAACATTGAAGTTTTGCATTATAAAGGTTATGAATTTAAGGGAGAAGCTAGAGAAGTTTTAATGATTCAAGTGATTGGTTCACAGATGCCATATTGCTTGGGTTTCTTTCTCTGCCAAGAAAGGCCAGTACGGTGCAAAACAAAACTTATCCATGTGTTACATTTTGAAATGTTTTCTAAGCAGTGATTATTAATAAATATTGTAGATGTGTTAAGAGAAATGATTGACCTTTCTGTTTGTATCCAGTAGTGAACAGGAGCATATATTTGCAGTGATTGGCTGGGATGGATGATACATTTTATTGCTGTGTTAGAGTTTTCCTGTGTGCTAAATAAGAGCCTTTTTAAATAAGAGTTGATACCTAGTTAGCTAGGAGAACATCTCTATTAAGTGGTGCATACAGCATAGGTATGTTTGTGTCAAGTGCCATGTTTGAGCTGACCTGACATGAGCAAATCATACAATGACATGGGATTGCCGAGGATTTGTGAGGTTTAGAGTAGAGCATAGAGCATTTCCCCTGGCCCTGGGAGATGGAGCCCAGAGCCTACATTTTCTTGATTTTTCCCATTTTCAGCCTTTACTCCACACTTAGCTGATGAAGCAGCAGATGGTCTGGGTTCTAATTACATTATGTTGAATAGGTTGAGCCAACTACTCCTATGAAATAACTATATAAGTGAAAAAAATCAAAGGATCATTTGTTTGAATTGCAAGAAATGGCCATAAACCTTGTGTTTTACCTCTTAATAATCTATTTTTAATCTTAATGGAATTCTGATGGAATTGACCACTGGTTTTAGAAACTTTGAAAACTTTAGTAACTTCAGTGGGTAAAAGAGTTCTTATATTTGTGGTCTAATACAGCTGTAGAATATGATACTAAAATGTAAGCTCCAAAAGGGAGAAACTTTGCCCTGTTGACTGTTCTCCCAGTGTCTTGAATAGTGCCTGGCACATAGGAGCTTATCTGCTCAGAATAGTCAAGTCTGTACGTGTTTGATAATTGTAGTTAATAATTTTGTGCACTTCAATATGAATAGGAAATTATGACTCTCAAGACAAATGAGCTATTCCAGACAATGCAGAGAGCACAGGAGCTAGCACAGAGGCTGAAACAAGAACAGAGGATCCGAGAATTGGCTCAAAAGGGACATGACACTTCTGGATTGATTAAAAATCTTGGCGGTAAGCACTTCACTAGAATTTTACTTATAATATCTTTTGAAGAGATTTTAAATAACTGCCTATTTTTAATACCTTTAACACACCTATTGACTAAATATCGTTTAAGGAATTTCAGATCTTGGAACTAATGTAACTTTATAATGCTTATTTTATTTGGGAAATTGCCTTAAAAGTAGAACTAAATAATGTTGCACTTTCCATTAATCTTTTATGATGTAGGAAAGATGTTAGGGTTCGAAGCCGACAGCCGAGGAAGAATTCTTGAGATGTCTTTGGTGCAAAAAGGTGGTTTTATGAAAGCACGGAGACAGGACCCTTGGGCAGAAAGAGCAGCACTAGGATCATGAGGACTGGCCCATTATATACTTTCAAGTTGTGAGGGGTTAGGGATAGTGTAAGTTTCTAAGAAATTTGGAAGCAAGGTTTCCAGGACCTTGAGGGGGCTAGCTGTTGTTGGGAAAAGGTCATTTATTACTGTCTAATAAAACCTTAGTCATGAGACCCTTCAGATATATATCAGTGGGTCATATGATTGGGGGATGATTGCCAGCCTGTGTTTGGGGGCAGGCGAGTGGAGATAAAGGAAGTTTTCCAGAGGAATTTTTTTATGTTAAAGTAGAATTACAGGATCGTGGGGGTTGGGCTAAGATTGCCTTTTGCCCTTAGCAATGTGTCAACATCCCGGCATTTGAGTTCCTAGAGCAATGTCACTGCCTATTTCAAGGACTTGTCAGTGGGCTGTAAGTAGTAAGGAAATTTAATAATTTTTCTTCTGCCTTTGTTTCCCACATCATTTTACATAAATTTTCTTAATGCTTTGTTCACAGTAGGTAAAATGTATACTTTACCCAATTTTTCTGGAGAAATCTATGAAGTGATCTCCCTATATTAAATAAGGGATAAAAATGCAGATCACTTTTTGTAAGAAAATTTAGGATAGTCCTTTTACATTCTTATTGCAGTGTTCACACTTACTAATTGTACTACAAATCTTGTGTATATTTAGTTGCTGCTACACATACTTTCTGTTAATCTTCCTGAACTGTCATTATGTTGTATAATATAGTTCTCTTGCTAGTTGATAAAAGTGGAATATAATGCATCTACTAACAACATTTCAAATTTAGGACATGGCTTGGATGATGTCAGTGGTAAAAAGAATACATGTATCAGTTCTACAACCTCTCCCAAAAAAGATACTGCTGTACAAACAGGTATTTGTTTAAAAGTTGTGATTTGGTTTAAAATTTACTTAAAATTAACGTCACAGTTAGAATTAAGCTCAATTTAGAATTGAGCTGTTTAAAAATGAAAAGAAATTCACCAAAGTTTTCAATAAGGATTAGAAAATCAGTTTGTTCCTTTTTTTTTTCCTTATTTATTTGACTCCCTGCTGAGCAGGGAGCCTGACGTCAGGCTTGATCCCAGGACCCGGAGATCATGACCTGAGCTGAAGGTAGATGTTTAACTGGCTGAGCAGGTGCCCCAATACCTTCTAGTTCTATCCACGTCATTGCAAATGGCAAGATGTCATTCTTTTTGATGGCTGAGTAATATACCATCTTCTTTATCCATTTATCAGTCGATGGACATTTGGGCTCATTCCATATTTTGGCTATTGTTGATAATGCCGCTGTAAGCATCAGGGTGCATGTGCCCCTTTGAATCAGTAGTTTTATGTCCTTTGGGTAAATACCTAGTAGTGCAAGGTAACTATAACTATTTGAGGGACCCCACCCCCCGCCAACAGTTTTCCATAGTGGCTGCATCAGTTTGTATTCTCATCAACAGTGTAAGAGGGTTCCCCTTTCTTCACATATTCGTCAACATCTGTTTGCTGTGCTATTAATTTTAGCCATTTGGACAGGTTTGAGGTGGTATCTCATTATAGTTTTTGATTTGTGTTTTCTTGGTAATGAGTGAAGTTGAACATCTTTTCATGTGCTTATTTGGCATCTGTATGTCTTTGGAAAAACGTCTACCCATTTCTTTCTTTCTTTTTTTTTTTTTTAAGATTTTTAAATTTATTTGACAGAGAGCACAAACAGGGGGGACGGCAGGGAGAGGGAAAGGAGAAGCAGACTCCCCGCTGAGCAGGGAGCCTGACGCAGGGCTCGATTCCACAACCCCGGGATCATGACTTGAGCTGAAGGCAAACACTTAAGCTACTGAGCCATGCAGGTACCCCTTCTGCCCATTTCTTAATTGGATTATTCACTTTTTGGGTGTTGAGTTTGATAAGTTCTTTACAGATTTTGGATACTAACCCTTTTTCAGACACATCATTTGCAAATATCTTCTCTTCTTCTGTAGGTTTTCTTTTAGTTATGTTGATTATTTTCTTCACTGTGCAGAAGCTTTTTATCTGATGAAGTCCCAGTAGTTCATTTTTGCTTTTGTTTCCCTTGCCTCTAGAGACGTGTCTAATAAGTGCTATGGCTGATGTCAAAGAGTTTGCTGCCTGTGTTCTCCTCTAGGATTTTGATGGATTCCTGTCTCACATTTAGGTCTTTCATCCGTTTTAAGTCTATTTTTGTGAATGGTGTATGAAAGTGGTCTAGTTTCATTCTTCTGCATGTTGCTGTCCAGTTTTCCCAACACCATTTGTTGAAGAGACTGTGTTTTTCCCACTGGATATTTTTTCTTGCTTTGTCGAAGTTGACCATAGATTTGAGGGTCTGTTTCTGGGCTCTTTATTCTGTTCCATTGATCTGTGTGTCTGTTTTTGTGCTAGTACCATACTGTCTTGATGATTACAGCATTGTAATAGAGTTTGAAGTCTGGAATTGTGATGCCACCAGCTTTGGTTTTCTTTTTCAAGATTGCTTTGGCTATTTCGGGTCCTTTCTGGTTCCATACAAATTTTAGGATTATTTGTTCCAGCTCTGTGAAAAAAGTTGATGGTATTTTGATAGAGATCGCCTTGAATGTGTAGATTGCTCTAGGTAGCATATATTTGTTCTTCCAGTCCACAAGCATGGAATGTTTTTCCATTTCTTTGTGTCTTCCTCAGTTTCTTTCACAAGGGTTCTGTAGTTTTCTGAGTACAGATCCTTTACCTCTTTGGTTAGGTTTATTCCTAGGTATCTTACAGTTTTTGGTGCAGTTGTAAATGGGATTGACTCCCTAATTTCTCTTTCTTCTGCCTCATTGTTAGGATATAGAAATACAACTGATTTCTGTGCATTGATTTTATATCCTGCCACTTTGCTGAATTCCTGTATGAGTTCTAGCAATTTTGGGGTGGAGTCTTTTGGGTTTTCTACATAGAATATCATGTTATCTGCAAAGAGTGAGAGTTTGACTTCTTTGCAGATTTGGATGCCTTTTATTTCTTTTTGGTGTCTGATTGCTGAGGCTAGGACTTCTTGTACTATGTTGAACAACAGTGGTGATAGTGAACATCCCTGCCATGTTCCTGACCTTAGGGGAAAAGCTCTCAGTTTTTCCCCATTGAGAATGATATTCGCTGTGGGTTTTTCATAGATGGCTTTTATGATATTGAGGTATGTTCCCTTTATCCCTACACTGTGAAGAGTTTTAATCAAGAAAGGATGCTATACTTTGTCAAATGCTTTTTCTGCATCAATTGAGAGGATCATATGGTTCTTATCCTTTCTTTTATTAATGTCATGTATCATGTTGATTCATTTGCAAATCATCCCTACAGCCCAGGAATAAATCCCACTTGATCGTGGTGAATAATTCTTTTAATGTACTATCGTATTTGATTTGTTAGTATCTTGTTGAGAATTTTTACATCCATGTTCATCAGGTATATTGGCCTATAATTCTCCTTTTTGGTGGGGTATTTGGTTTTGGAATCAAGGTAATGCTGGCCTCATAGAATGAGTTTGGAAGTTTTCCTTCCATTTCTCTTTTTTGTGGAACTGTTTGAGAAGAATATATGTTAACTTTTCTTTTTTTTTTTTTTTTTAAAGATTTTATTTATTTATTTGAGAGAGAGAGAATGAGAGAGAGCACGAGAGGGAAGAGGGTCAGAGGGAGAAGCAGACTCCCCGCCGAGCAGGGAGCCCGATGTGGGACTCGATCCCGGGACTCCAGGATCATGACCTGAGCCGAAGGCAGTCGCTTAACCAACTGAGCCACTAACTTTTCTTTAAATGTCGGGTAGAATTCCCCTGGGAAGCCATCTGGCCCTGGTCTTTTGTATTTAGGAGATTTTTAGATTACTGATTCAGTTTCTTTGCTGGTTATGGGTCTGTTCAAATTTTTTTCTTGCTGTTTCAGTTTTGGCAGTTTGTATGTTTCTAAGAATTATCCATTTCTTCCAGATGCTTATTTTGTTGGCATATGATTTTTCATAATAGTCTCTTATAATTGTATTTCTGTGGTGTTGGTTGTGATCTCCTTTCATTGGTTTTATTTGGGTCCTCTCGTTTCGTTTTGGTAAGTCTGGCTAGGGGTTTATCAGTTTTATTCTTTCAAAGAAACAGATTTTAGTTTCATTGATCTGTTCTAGTTTTTTTTATTTCTGCTCTAATCTTTATTATTTCCTTTTTTCTGCTGGCTTTAGGCTTTATTTGCTATTCCTTTTCTAGCTCCTTTAGGTGTAAGTTTAGGTTGTGTATTTGAGATTTTTCTTGCTTCTTGAGGTAGGCTTGTATTGCAGTATACTTTCCTCTTAGGACCACCTTTGCTGCATCCCAGAGGTTTTAAACTGTCATGTTTTCATTTGCTTCCATGCATTTTTTAAATTTCTTCTTTGATTTCCTGGTTAACCTCTTCTTTCTTTAGTAGGATGTTCTTTAACCTCCATGTATTTGTGGTCTTTCCGAATTTTTTCTTGTGGTTGACTTCAGGTTTCATAGCATTGTGGTCTGAAAATACACATAGTATGATCTCAGTCTTTTTGTACCTGTTGAAGGCCTGGAGTTTGTGACCCGTATGTGATCTGTTCTGGAGAATGTTCCATGTGCACTGGAAAAGAATGTATTCTGCTTTAGGATGAAATGTTCTGAATGTCTGTTAAGTCCCTCTGGTCCAGTGTGTCATTCAAAGCCATTGTTTCCTTTTCATTTTCTGCTTAGATGATCTGTCCATTGCTGTAAGTGGGGTATTAAAGTCTCCTATTTTTATTGAGTTCCTTTATGTTTGTTATTGATTGATTTATTTGGGTGCTCCCAAGTTGGGGGCATAAATATTTACAATTGTTAGATCTTGTTGTTGGATAGACCCCTTGTTTATGAGATAATGCCCTTCTTCACCTCTTGTTATAATTTTTGGTTTAAAATTTAGTGTGATATAAATATGGCTACTCTGGCTTTCTTTTGACTTCAGTTAGCATGATAGATTGTTCTTCATCACCTCACTTTCAATCTGCAGGTATCTTTAGGTCTAAAATGAGTCTCTTGTCCCCCTGCTTGTGCTCTCTCTCTCTCTTGCTGTCAAATAAATAAAATCTTTAAAAAATAAATAAATAAAATGAGTCTCTTGTAAGCAGTATATAGATAGGTGCATTTAGTCCACTTACTTTCAGAGTAATTATTTATAGATAAGATTGCAGTGCCATTGTATTGCCTGTAAAGTCGCTGTTTCTGGAGATTTTCTCTGTTTCTTTCTAGACTTTGTTGCTTTTGGTCTTTCCCACTTAAAGGGTCCCCTTTAATATTTCTTGCGGGGTAGTAGTTTGGTTGTCATGAACTCCTTTAGTTTTTGTTTGTTTGGGAAGCTCTTTATCTCCTTCTATTCCAAATGACAGCCTTGATGGATAAAGTGTTCTTGACTGCATATTTTTCCCCATCAGCACCTTGAGTATATCATGCCACTCTCTCCTGCCAGGTTTCTTTGGAGAGATCTACTGCTAACCTGATTTGTCTTCCCTTGTAGGTCAGGGATTTCTTTTCCCTTGCTGCTTTCAGGATTCTTTCCTTATCTCTATATTTTGCAGATTTTACTGTGATATGTTTTGGTGTTGGCTGGCTTTTGTTGAGTTTGATGGGAGTTCTCTGTGCTTCCCAGGTTTGGATGCCTGTTTCCTTCCCCAGATTATGGAAGTTTTCATCTATAATGTGCTCAAATAAACATTCTGATGCAGTGTTTTTTTAAAAAGTTTAGAGTTGTGCAGCCATCCCCACAATGAATTTTAGAACATTTTTATCACCCCAAAAAGAACCCCTGTGTTCATCAGCAGTCATTCTCCATTTTCTCCCTCGTCTCTAGTCATATGTAGCCACTAATCTAATCTCTGTTAATCTAGATTTGCCTATTCTAGACATTTCATGTAATTGGAATCATACCATATGTGGTATTTTGTGCCTGGATTCTTTCACTTAGCGTAATGTTTTAAGGTTCATCATGTTGTAGCATGTAGCAGTACATCATTCTTTTTCATTACTGAATACTACATTTTATGCATATACCCCAGTTTTATTTCTTCATCAGTTGGTGGACATTTGGGTTAATTCTACTTTTTGGCTATTAAAGATATGCTGTGAACATTCATGCAGAACTTGTGTAGACCTATATTTTCACTTCTCTTGGGAGGGAAGAGTAGCATTGCTGAGTCATATATAACTGTATGTTTAGCATTTGAGGAATTCTAAAACTTTTCCAAACTGTATCATTTTACATTTCCATCAGCAGTGTATGCAGTTTCTCTGCATGTTCACCTACACTTATTATTCTCATGGTTACGAAGTAGTATGTCATTGTGATTTTGATTTACATTTCCCCAGTGACCAGTGATGTTGAACATCTTTTCATGTGTTCATTTTATTTATTTATTTTTTAAAGATTTTATTTATTTGAGAGAGAGCGAGCAAGTGCACAGGCAGGGGGAAGGAGGGGCAGGAGAGGGAGAAGCAGGCTCCCCACTGAGCAGGGAGCCTGGATCATGACCTGAGTCAAAGGCAGTTAACCAACTAAGCCTCCCAGGCGCCCTCATGTGTTCATTTAAAATGTTTAAAAATATGATAAGGTAATATCCATGTTGGGCATTATTATTATAGGTCTCCGTGCTTATTGTGAATCCTTTCAACCCTTTATGTATCTTTCTGGGAATTTTTTTTTTTTAAGCTTCCAGGAAATCCTTTTAACTTTACACTTTTTTAAATTTCCAGGGATAATTGACATATAACATTAGTTTCAGGTGTATAACATAATGATTCTATATTTGTGTATGCTGCAAAATGGTCACAGTAAGTCTAGTTAACCTTCATCACCCCATTAGTTACAAAATTTTTTGTGATGAGAACTTTTAAGATTTACTCTTAAATTTGGAATTATTTATTTTTTATTTTTTATATTTTATTTATTTATTTGACACAGAGAGAGACACAGCAAGAGAGGGAACACAAGCAGGGGGAGTGGGAGAGGGAGAAGCAGGCCTCCCACTGAGCAGGGAGCCCGATGTGGGGCTTGATCCCAGGACCCTGGGATCATGACCTGAGCCGAAGGCAGATGCTCAACGACTGAGCCACCCAGGCGCCCCTGGAATTAATTATTAACTGTAGTCACTGTGTTGTACATTACATCCCCATGACTTATAACTGGAATTTGTACCTTTTGACTCTTCATCCCTTTTGCCCTTCCTTCCCCGCCCACCGCTGCCTTTGGCAGCAATATCTGTATCTGTGAGCTTCTGCGTGTTTTTTTGGTGTGTATGTTTTTTTTTTTAAGATTCCACATATAAGTGAGATCATTATAGTATTTGTCTTTCTCTGTCTTTTCTTACTTAGCATAATGCCCTCAAGGTCCATCCATGTGGTTACAAATGGCAAGATTTCATTTGTTTTTATGGCTGAATAATATTCCTTTGTGTGTGTACACACATTACATTTTCTTTATATATGTCTGACACTTAGGTTGCTTCCATGTCTTTACTATTGCCAGTATACATGGGAATGCATGTATCTTTTTGAGTTAGTTTTTGTTTCTTTCAGATAAATATCCTCAGGTGCAATTGCTGGCTCATGTGGTAGTTCTTTTAATTTTTTGAAGAACCTTTATACTGTTTTCCATGGGGGAAATTTACCAATTTACAATTCCCACCAACAGTGCATGAGGGTTCACTTTTCTCCATTACCTTGCCAACTCTTATCATTTCTTCTCTTTTTGGTACTCAGCATTCTGACTGGTACCAGGCTGTATCTCACTGTGGTTTTGATTTTCATTTCCCTAATTAGTGATGTTGAGCATCTTTTTATGTAGCTGTTAGCCATCTGTAGGTCTTCTTTGGAAAATTGTTCAGATCTTCTGCCCATTTTTAAAATCAGATTGTATCTTTGCTTTTGCTGTTGCATTGTATGATTTCTTTATATGTTTTGGGTCAATATCCAAATATTTGCACATATTTTCTCCCATTAGTAGGTTGCCTTTTCATTTTGTTGGTTTCCTTTGCCCTTTGCTGTGAAGAATGTTTTTAGTTTGATACTTGTTTACTTTTACTTTTGTTGCCTTTGCTTTTGGACTCAGGTTAAAAACAAAACCATTGCCAACATCAGTGTCGAGTTTACTGGCTACGTTTTCAATTCTAGGGGTTTTATGTTTCAGGTCCTATATTCAAGATTTTAATCTATTTTGAGTTCATTTTTATGTATAGTGTAAGATAGTAGTCCAGTTTCATTATTTTGCATTTGACCGTCCAGTTTTCCCAGCACTATTTACTGAAGAGACTGTCCTTTCCCCATTATGTATTCTTGGCTCCTTTGTTGTAAATTAACTGTCCATATAAGTGTGGGTTTATTTCTGGGCGCTCTGTTCTGTTCTTTTGATCTGTGTCTGTTTTTATGTTAGTACCATACTGTTTTGATTACTATAGCTTTGTAATGTAGTTTGAAATCAGGTACAGTGATGCCTCCAGCTTTGTTCTTTCTCAAGATTGCTTTGGTTATTTGGGGTCTTTTGTGTTTCTGTAGAAATTGTGGGATTGCTCTATTTCTGTTGAAAAATGCCATTGGAATTATGGTAGGAATTGCAGTGAATCTGCAGGTTGCTTGGATAGTACAGACATCTTAATATTAATTCTTCCAGTCAGTGAGCATGGAATGTCTTTGCATTTATTTGTGTATTCTTTAGTTTTTTTTAGTAATGTCTTAAAGTTTTCAGTGTACAGGTTTTTCACCTCCTTGGTTAAATTTATTCCTAGGTATTTTATTTTTGATGTAATTGCAAGTGGGATTTTTTTCTTAATTTCTCTGACAGTATTAGTGTATAGAAACACAACAGATTCATGTATATTGATTTTTATATCCTGTACCTTTATGGAATTTGTTTTTTTCTGACAGATTTTGGTGGAGTCTTTAGAGTTTTCTAAATATGTATAATGTGTCATCTGTAAATAGTGACAGTTTTACTTTTTCCCTCTCCAGCTTGGATGCCTTTTCTTTTTCTTGCCTAATTGCTGTGGCTAGGATTTCCAGTATTATGTTGAGTGAAAGTGTGGAGAATAGACATCTTTGTCTTGACCTTGATCTTAGAAAAAGCTTTCACCTTTTCACTGCTGAGTATGATGTTAGCTATTGCTTGTCATACATATAGTCTTATGTTGAGGTATATTCCCTTTATACCCTCTATATGAGAATTTTTATCATAAATGGATGTTGAATTTTGTCAAATGCTTTTTCTGCATCTGTTGAGATGATCATATGATCTGTACCTTTCATTTTGTTACTATGTTGTATCTCGATTTATTGGCAGATGTTGCAACATCCTTGCATCCCTGGAATAAATCCTACTCGATCATGCTGTTTGCTAATATTTTGTTGAGGAATTTTACATCTATATTTATCATGGGTATTGGCCTGTAATTTTCTTTTCTTGTAGCATTCTTTGATTTTGGTATCAGGGTGATACTGGCCTCATAAAATGAGTTTGGAAGTGTTCCCTCCTCTTCTATTTTTGGGAAGAGTTTGAGAAGGATTTGTATTAATTCTTCTTTGAATGTAGGGTAGAATTCACCAATGAATCCGTCTGGGCCTGGTCTTCTATTTGTAGGGAGGTTTTTTAATTACTGATTCTCCTTACTAGTAATAAGTCTATTTGGAGTTTTCTTTTTGGTTGTATGTTTCTAGGAATTTATCCATTTGTTCTAGGTTGTCAAATTTGTTGGTGTGCAATTGTTCGGATTAGTCTTATGATCCTTTGTATTTCTCTGGTATTGGTTGTAATGTCTCTTTGATCCTGATTTTGTTTGAATCCTCTCTTATTTTTTCTCTTATTTTTCTTGAAGATTCTAGCTAAATTTGGTCAGTTTATCTTTTCAAAAAACAGCTCTTAGTTTCATTGATACCTTCTGTTGTCTTTGTAGTCTGTATTTCATTTATTTCCATTCTGATCTTTGTTATTTCCTTCCTTAAAACTGACTTTGGTTGTTTGTTCTTTTTCCTTGAGATTTAAAGTTACGTTATTTGAGATTTTTCTTGTTTCTTGATGTAGGCATTTATCACTCAGGTTTCCCTTCCCTCTTAGAACTGTTTTTATTGCATCCCGTAACTTTTATTGTTATATTTCCATTTTAAATTGCCTCAAGACATTTCTTTTGATTTTTTTGACCTATTGGTTAAGTGGGATGTTATTTAATCTCTACATAATTGTGAATTTTCCAGTTTCCCTCAGGTAATTATTAATTTCTAGTTTCATATCATTGTGGTTGAAAAAATGCACGATGTATTTTGAATTTTCATGAGTAATATTAAGACTGACTTTGTGGCCTACCATGTTCTATCCTGTAGACTGTCCCCTGTGCACTTGAGAAGAGTATGTATTCTGTTGCTTTTAGAGTGAATGTTCTGAATATATCCATGAGGTTCATCTGGTCTAACATTTAAGGTCTTATGTTTGTATTTTTTACTTTATGTCTAGATGATCTATCCGTTGATGTAAGTGGGGTGTTAAAGTCCCCTATTATTATTGTACTTCTGTCAGTTTCTCTCTTTATGTGTGTTAATATTTGCCCTTTTAGGTGCTCCTGTGTCGAGAGTATAAATATTTACAGAGGTTAAACTCTTATGTTGGATTGACATCTTTATCATTATGTAATGCCCTTTTTGTTTCATAATTACTGCAGTCTTTGTTTTAAAGTCTATTTTGACTGATAGAAGTGTAGCTACCTTCATTTTCTTTTCCATGGGCATAGAACATCTTTCCCCATCCCTTTATTTTCAGTCTCTGTGTGTTTCCTTCTGAAGTGAGTCTCTTATAGGCAGTCTAATTTTCTTATCCATTCTTGTCTTTTGATTTGGAAAGTTTAGTACATTTACACTTAAAGGAATTATTGACAGGTATGTGCTTATTGCCATTTTGTTCATTGTTTTCTGGTTCCTTCTTCTCTTTTCCTTTGTTTTGATGATTTTATTTATTTATTTATTTATTTTAAAGATTTTTATTTAATTGACAGAGAGAGACAGCAAGAGAGGGAGCACAAGCAGGGGGAGTGGGAAAGGGAGAAGCAGGCTTCCCGCCGAGCAGGGAGCCCGATGTGGGGCTCGATCCCAGGACCCTGGGATCATGACCTGAGCCGAAGGCAGTCGCTTAACTGACTGAGCCACCCAAGCACCCCTGTTTTGATGATTTTAATAGTATTGTTAAATTTTTTTCTTGATCTTTTGTGTATCTCCTATAGATTTTTGCTTTGTGGTTACCATTAGGCTTACATATAACTTAAAGTCTGTTTTAAGCTGGTAACAATTTGTTTGAGTGCATTCTAAAGCTCTACCTCACATCTTTTTATCTTTTGTATCCCTTAACTAATTATTCCAGTTAGGGTTATTTTTACTACTTTACTGTTTTAACCTTCAGACTGAGTAAACATTTTTCAGACTAGCTTTATAAGTGATTAATCCAGTACTTTTATTTTGTATTAATGTTTACTAATGAGATTTTTATTTTCCTATGTTTTCTTGTTGATTCGTGCCCTTTGTTTTCAACTTGAAGTCCTTTTCACATTCCTTTAAAGACCAGAGTGGTGATAAACTCTTATTTTTTGCTTGTTTGGGAAACTTTTTACTCTCCTTTAATTCTGAATGATAACTATGCCACGTAAAATATTCTTGGCTAGAAGTTTTTCTTTCAGCACTTTGAATATATTGAGCCACTGTCTTCTGGCCTGCAAAGTTTCTGCTGAAAAACTAAAATTTTTTTTTTTAAGTTATCTACAATTTTATTTTAATATAATCTAAACACATACCATTTAGAAAATACCAAGAAAAATTTAAGTACAAGAGTTGCTGCTGTTGCATTTGGATAAAGCTGGCAAGTTCTTGCTACTAGCATAGCCCAGGAAACACCACCGAGGAAACCTAATATATTGGAATAGATGTTGTGGCGTTTGGCCCACAGTTTAATAGCTCTCAGAGTTAACCTGAAGTTGTCAATGTTTGGTACTAGATGTAAAATTTCATTGGTTACCCTGCAACCGTTAAGACTTCTTATGCATCTTAGATCTAAATTCTTTTTTTTATTTTATTATGTTATGTTAATCACCATACATTACATCATTAGTTTTTGATGTAGTGTTCCATGGTTCATTGTTTGCGTATAACACCCAGTGCTTATATCTAAATTCGTAAGCAGACTGTCATCTCGTAAGTCCAAGTCTTCTGGAATAGTCTGCAGTGCTAGTCTTGCAAACAAAATATCAATCTCTATCTTATCAAAACACAGTTTGACAACTGGTACAAATGCCTCTTCAACAGCTCTTAAATCTTTCACTTCTTCCTGTAATTTCAGCTTACCATAGAATGAGGTGAAAAAGTCATGTCGATCAAAATGTCTTGGTGCAACACATAGTATGTACTCCTAATCTGTAAGATCCAAATGTAAAAATTTTTCCTCCAACATTTTCAATTACAGATTGTGGAAGATTCTTGCTTACACTGATTTCTCGTATCCACTCTTTTACCAGGTTATTTAATTTTCCCAAAATTAAAATCCTGCGCTGCACTTCCTCTTCCTCTTCAAAAACTCCAAAGGGCTTCAGAGTCTCAATTAGTGTCTGCGTAAGCAGGCAGTCTCGTTGGGGGCTGCTAAGCTGATAGGAGAGGTTAATGCCATAGTGCTTCTGGCGTGGCTGTGTTTGTTGTGATCCCTGCGTTGCGTTGTAACTGGAAACAGCACAGTCTCCTGCGCAGGCACCGCCCAGTCACACCCCCCCACATCCCCCCAACTCCACTGCCCTGGACACCCACTGAGGCAGGAGGGAGGTGGGATCCCAGGACCCTGGGATCATGACCTGAGGCGAAGGCAGGCACCCCTCTGTCTTGGTTTCTATGTATCAGATGAAACATCTGCCTCTCCCAGGATTGAAGGAAGGGCCTCACGTAGGCACTGAACCTTATTGTTCAACCCTACCCTAGCTTTTGGTTGTCTCTCAAACATTTGTGATAGTCCATGCAGCCAGTTTTATTTTTAAAAGCTCCCAGTAGTTGAGTGTGCCAAGACTGGTCAGTGTACTAGAGGGGAATATCTGAGTCAGTATGTAGATTTAGGCTGAGTGGAAGCCAGACCTTCAGGCAGCAGCTTTTAACTTATATATACAGTCCACTAGGACCACAAGCAGAAGCCCCCTGGCCTCTAGGGCCTGGTGATCAAGTGGCACCCCCTACATAGCAGCTGCAGAAACCAGGGTATGACATAAAATCCAGGGCAACAGACTTGTGTAAAAGTTCCCTTCCGGGAGATATTGGCGCTCCGGAGTCAGACAGGAAAAGCATGAAGATGACACCTGCTGGGTGGAGTGAGGTGGGGGATGGGGGGTGGGACTCTAAAGATAGCACCTGTTAGAGGTTCATGGTAGGCCTAGAGTTTTACTTTTTATTTAATTTTTTTAAAAGATTTTATTATTATTTAATAGCGAGAGATCACAAGCAAGAGGGGGAGACAGGGACCGCTGAGCAGGGACCTTATGCAGGACTTGAACCCAGGACCCTGGGATCATGACCTGAGCCAAAGGCTGCTGCTTAACTGACTAAGCCACCCAGGTGCCCAGGCCTAAAGTTTTAAGTGAAGATAGTGCCTGCCAGCCTTAGTTCCCTGGAATAGTATCACAGTAAGTCCCTAGATACGTGGTAAGTTAGATGCCTGCCCCTTAGGCCTACACTTTATGTGAAAGAAGTTCATTTACTTATATTAATAACTCTGGGTACTATTGGCTGCCTCTTTGCTGGGCCCTGGAGCAAGTTAGTCCACACAATAGCCATTTTTTCCTTCCATTATAGCTTTGTGGGTCTCATAGACATGAGCCCTATTGGCTTTCAAAGCTAGATGTTTTGGGAACTCCTCTCTCAAGAGCAGGTCTTAAAAGCTCAGGTGCCCAGTGTAGGGTTCAAACCCGTCGTACCTCAGGGAGCAGCTCTGGGTTACTTACTTACCTGAAAGCTGCTTACTTACCTAAAATTACTCTGCTTATGAGCTCTTGGTATTTTTTGATACTTTGCTCTTAAGCTTGATGAATCTGGTTCAGTCCCTTCCCTATGTCCAGAAAATTCTGTTGAATTGTATGAATCCTACACATTATTTAAGGGAAAGTGAAAATAATTCTTTAAGATAGTGAAATTATGTGTATTATCACTGGGTGGTTTTAAATAAGAGAATTTAATTGGTCAGGGTCCCAGAATCGAGTAATTCAAGATGGTTTATGTAGAAAGGGACCATTTCCAAAGGACTGGGTGTGAGGGAATCAGAGACAGTTCATGACTTTGGTGCTAGTAGCAGCTAAACTGATTACCAGAACCTAGAAGGCAAAAGTTGTGTTAAAGGTAACTTTGAGGGGAGCAATGACCTTTGGTAAAGGGACAGAGTCAGCCTCAGGTCAAAACAGGGAATGAGGCGGTGCAATAAATATCCTGACTTCATTCTCTTTCCTCCCTTTAATCTGCCAGTGAACCCTCTTGACTGAAGTTGGAGGACCCCAGGAACCCACTGATAAGGTTCATACCAGTTTAGTTTGCCAGGGCAGAGAGTCAGGGTAGAAAAAGGCATTAAGTGGGTATAGAGTGGCAAAAGAAAATATCCGGTATTAGAATGATGCAGGCTGGGCAGCCTTACTGGGATTGGTCCTAGAGCATCTCCAGCCTGGAATAACACACCTAGTAAGTGTCCAGGATAAGAGACCAATAACTGGACTATTAATTTTTTTTTAATGTGTAGCACAGAACTTTTTTCATTAGTTGTGTATTTAAAATTTTAATCATGAGTGAAAGAAAACCTTTTGTAAAACTGTTCAACTGGTTTCATAGCTGTTACAGCTAAACACCTCTCTAAACATGTAAGAAGGAAAATTCAGAAGTCTTTGAGTAAACTTTTCCAATGCTGTATGTGATTCAGCAATGGTCTGCAGGCAGAAATGGTATATGAGTCATATGATCTAAAAGTACAAAAAACACAACATGACTTTTCATTAGCAACATTTCCCTAAAATTTGGTTCCTAGGAGGGAGATAGAAGACATTTTCCTAGCACTTCAGACAACAGAAGGACATTTTCCAGATTCTGTATGTTTATGTACTTTAATTTCAAACCAAGTTATGAAAATATTTACCATCTCAAGAGTTTTTTATTGTTTTTGATGAAAAATTTGTCAGTTACCATTGAAACAAAATTTTAGACTTTTGCTGAGAAATACTCTTAGATATACAAGATGATATTATATATGGCTTTTGTATATTCTAAATGAAAATTAGGATAGTCCTGTGAGAAGTTTCTTTTAAAAAATAGTCATACGTGAATGCTAAGAATGAGTCATCTGGGGGCACCTGGATGGCTCAGTCGGTTAAGTGTCTGACTCTTGATCTCAGCTAAAGTCTCGGGGTTGTGAGTTCAAGCGCCACATTGGGCTTCACGCTGGACATGGAGCCTACTTAAAGAAAACTGAACCATCTGAAGTGTGTGGCATGGATGACCTGGGCATCTTGCTGAGTATAAGCTGGGCATGGGGTCAGGGAGGAGTGCACAGAAACACAAATATCCTATAGCTCTACTTGTGTGAGGAATCTAGGGTGGGGTGGACAAATTCATAGAGATGGAAAGTAGAGAGGTTGCTGGGGGATGGGAGGGAGGGTGGAATGTGGAGTTACTGCTTAGTGGATGCAGGCTTTCTATTTGGGGTAAGTCAAAGGGTCTGAAATTGTGGAGCACTGTGGGTTTGCTTGGTACACTGAAGGGTTTAATGTAATATTTAGAACCCTTGTGGACTATTGGTAGTGTAAAATACTGTAGTCACTATAGAAAAGATATAGCATTTCCTCAAAAAATTCAAAATATAATTACTCTATGACCCATCAATTCCCGTTCTGGGTATATACCTGAAAGAAGTGAAAAGTAAGAAGAGATACTTGGACACCAGTGTTCATAGGAACATTAGTCACGATAACTAAAAGGTAGAAGCAGTCCAAATGCCCCTTGGCAGATGAATGGATAAACAAAGTATGGTATACACCTATAATGGCATATATTACTCAGCCTTAAAAAGGGAGGAATTATGACACATGCTATATACAAATAAATGGTTGAACTTCGAGGACATTATGCTAATATGAAACAAGCCTGTCATAGACAAATACTGTATGATTCCACTTATATGAGGTACTTAGAATGGTCAAAATCATAGAAACAAAGTAGAATGGTGGTTGCTAGAAGCTGGTAGGGAGAATGGAAAGTTGTTTAATGGGTATAGAATTTGTTTGGAAAAAAATAGTTAATAAATTCTGTTTTACAACAATTAAAAATTAATCCTCTGAAATTCTTCTTTAGATGACTTAAATACAGGAACATTCACCAATGCAGAATCATGCTGTCGAACAGTAATAGAGAGGGAAATTCTAAATTGTTCATCTCCTGAGATTCCTGCAGAATTTAATGAACAGTTTAACACTAAGAAAGACAAAGAGGAACTTACAATAAATCAGGTTAAAGGAGTCAACTTAGAAAAAGAAAACGGTTGGCATAATGATCAGTGTAATGAGTTTGGAAGGACAGAGAAAACACCTATGAAGAAATGTCCTAAAAGGCCTGATTGGAATATAAATAAACCACTCAAAAGGTATATTCCAGCATCAGAAAAGTACCCTAAACAGCTTCAAAAGCAGAGAGAAGAAAAAAAAGTAAGAAGGCAGATGGAACTGCTTAATTTGGTAGAAAGAAATAATCCTGGACATCTCTCTCAAAATAGAGGCACTTCACCAGTTCTTCCTTCATCTCAAGAAACAGAGCCAAGGTTCAGGTGGCATCTAATCAAAAAGGTAAAACTTTACTGTCTTAAAAATATTTTAAAGTATGTATTGGTGTTTCTAGATTGAAAACAGTTACCCACATGGTTATTTTGACAAGGCTGTTCAAGAGTTTAAGAAATAGGCTTTAGTTTATACCGAGGTTGTCAAACGATGGCCTGTGGGCAAATCCATCATGCTGCTGCTTTTGTAAATCAAGTTTTATAGGAACACAGCCATGCTCATTCTTTTATGAATTGTCTGTGTCTGGTTTAGAGTAGCTGGAAGAGACCACCACATGGCCCACAAAGCCAAAAGTGTTTACTCTCTGGTCCTGTATAGAAACACTTGACACTTATACCCTATATAGATTAATGTTATTCATTGTTCAAATAGCCATTCAAAACTCTTGTTTGTAGACAGAGGATAATTTTGTAAGGTCAGGAATTACTGCACTGGTTCCGTGACTGGAACAATACAAAATCTCATTCTCCGGTTTTCAAAAATATTTGTGGAGACATATGGCAGTACTGTTACTCCTGTCTGCATTTATCTACCCTTTAGGAAGAAGAGCCTCTGAAAATTAATTCTTTCGGCAAGGAAAGGTACGTTATGGATTGGATTGATTCCATAGCTACTTAGTGCTGTGTGGGACAAAGGAAGTACAAATATTTGCTCAGAATATAGGTAAGATCAAAGCACATATATATATATATTTGAAGTCAGTAACAGGAAAGTGTAGGGACTTAGAGGTGGGAAGTAGAGGTTTAAGGGAAATGTGGCTGACATTCTACCTGAAATTTGAAGGCCCAGTTTGGACTGGGCCTAAGCATGTAGGTAGGAATGTACGTGAGTTATTGTCTGCAAACTTAGCTAAAGTAGTTTTGACTTGGGGCACCTGGCTGGCTCAGTCAGTTAAGTGACTGACTCTTGGTTTCATGAGGTCATGGTCATAACGGGGTCATGGGATCGAGCCCCACGTCAGGCTCTGTGCTT
This sequence comes from Zalophus californianus, assembly GCF_009762305.2. Classification (NCBI taxonomy): domain Eukaryota; kingdom Metazoa; phylum Chordata; class Mammalia; order Carnivora; family Otariidae; genus Zalophus; species Zalophus californianus. Next base: position 24,781,011 of record NC_045595.1, read on the forward strand.
AGCGCCGAGTCTGCTTGGGACTCTCTCCCCCAAATAAATCTTTAAAAGAAAATAAAACAGTTTTGACTTTCCAGTGATGTCAGCAGTGGAATAGCCCTTCTGCTTTGATTGAGGAGGTTATGAAGAAATGACTAGTAGGGATACTAGTTCATTTAACCAGGAGATTTAGATGGTTAGGAATTTTATTCTGTGCCTTTGTGCATGAGCCAGGTGGTTTAGAGCTGTGTCAGAATGTGGCTCTAACAAGAAGTTTGGTTCGCATGGTAAGTAGATTATTGTGAATTATCTGAGAAGAAACATTGGGCTTAAACCAGCCCAGCTAGTGTTGATCCTCACTTTTCCTCTATACTGTATATATCCTTGCCAAGTAAAGTCATCCTGTTGCCATTTTAGGAAAAGCGTCATAGAACTCACTTCTATTCCTAGTGTTCCTAAAGGTGTTACACTGTAGACTAAATTGAAATGTGATTAAAGAATAATTTAAAATACATAATTTTGCATTAAAGCTTCTTAGTCCCTAAAGGTGTTACATTGTAGACTAAATTGAAATGTGATTAAAGAATAATTTAAAATACATAATTTTGCATTAAAGCTTCTTAGTCCTTAATTGTGCTTTTTTGAAAAAAACAGGTCTCAGTCACCACCACCAGTTCCAGTGGTGAAAAACAGAGCGCAACAAACTCAGACACTAAAAAACCGTAATTATGAAAGAGAGAATCTGATCTTAGAAGATAGTCAAACAGAAACATCACCTGGGCTTTCTGAACCATCTCATTTTATCCCCTATGTCCGAACCAGTGAGATTTATTACCTTGACCCAGATGCACCTCTCTCTAGGCCTTTAACCCAGGATCTTCAATACCAAACTCCACATGGTAGGTAAACAGAAGTATCCCTTTCCCCCAACACTAAATTCAGAATCCAAACTAATATTCTTGCCCTTAGTCAGGAGGGGTAGAATTTCTCTTTTGGGGTCTATTACTAAATTTTTAAGATTTATTTATTTGACACAGCGAGAGCAGGAACACAAGCAGGGGGAGCGGGAGAGGGAGAACAGGCTTCCTGCCGAGCAGGGAGCCCAGTGTGGGGCTCGATCCCAGGACCCTGAGATCATGACCTGAGCCGAAGGCAGACACTTAACGACTGAGCCACCCAGGAGCCCCCATTATTAAATTTTTAATTTTAGAGATTGCATTTGACTTATACCACTTTCTTCTGTCTTCAGACTGTGACCAAGAACACCGGCAGCTATTGGATTCTGATGTCAGAGACCCACTTCTTAATCCTAACTTGGTGAAAAACAGGGATCGACAGCAAGCAATCCTTAAGGGACTATCGGAACTGAGACAGGTAGGAGCTTTTTCACCAAGTTTGGATGTAACTTTTCTGTGTATGTCTAAGGGAAGGCTATATATTGGAAGGGCTAATTTACTTTAAAGGCCTAATTGAACACATCCCACTTAAAAAAATTCACTTGTATATTAATCTTAAAAGTTCTTTCCTTCAATTTGATTCACATTGCCATCTTAAAATACTCCAGTATGAAATCATGAGACAATTGTAATATTAAGACAGTTTTATTTAATGAAAAACATACATTTGAAAGGGTAAACATGAAATAAACCCTAAAACCCAAGATAGAAAATACAAAATTATGCTTTAGTAAATTTAGTAATGCAGTTCACGTTTTTTTTTAATTGAATGTGTTGGCAGTGTTCAGAACAGAATATTGATGCAAGTCCCAAAGAATAATAAAATTTGGTGTGAAAGTATACACATAACCTCCTACCCATCAGACTACATCTCCTCCTCCCAGATCAGTTATTGTCACTTCTCGTTAGCTTGCTCAGGCAATAATAAAATCTAGTAACACATTCAGTATTTAAGGCTATAACCTTTATCAGCTGGCCTTTAAATACCTATCCCTAATCTTAGGAAAAATAAACTGCCACTTTAGGAGTGCCCTTTTCCATGTCCAGTCATTTACATATGCCTCTTCCATTTCAAGTTGTCAATTCAAGTGTTGCTTACCTAATTTGTTCACATAGAGCTAGAAAATCACAATAACAGAATTATAAAGTATCCTTTAGTTCTTTAAATGCTAGCTTTGGTTACATATAGATTATGTAACAAGCAGTAAATATTTCCAATTTTCCTTTAAAGTGACAAGGCACTTTTTTTAATAGAGGTAAAAGTTGTGAGGTTAAGAGGCAGGAATATATACCATGTACATAGTGACCCACCTGTACAGTAGCCACATCTTATTTCACCAGGGCCTTGTCTAAGCCACTAAGGTTAGTGCAGTCAAGATAAACACTGGATGTTATTTAAGGGAGACTCCTTCAGTGCGTCTCATTACCATTTTAAGAGCCTTTAGGGGATTTCACAGCCCCATAGTTATCGGAGACTTGGAAAAGTCATCCGAGACTTGGAAAAGTCATCCCTATTGGTTTTTATACTAAAAACATAATCTTACACGTATGTAATAGCTACACAATATCCAAGTGAGAAAGTCTGATGTAGGTTTTTTGAGTGGTTAAAATTCATCATGACAACGATAAAGCTATGGCCAAGTAACTGAACTGATTACAGGTTTTCAAAGTAAATATAATTCTAGATTAGCAGGGCTAAAATGTAAAATAGGAATAATTCGCAAGTCTGCTGCACACCTTACTAACATATCAATGTGATTTCAGGGCCTTCTCCAGAAGCAAAGGGAATTGGAAACTAATCTCATGCCTTTAGCTGCAAATCAAGAAGAGAATTTTAATTCTTCATTTTAAATGTAGAAAATCAAATCCTTCACATTTGTTGCTTCTGAATTATAAAATGTGTTCATTGCATAACTGTATTTTCCAAAATTTTAAAAATGCTTATTTAAAACTTGTACGTTATGTAGTACAACGCTGTGTGTGTGTATATATTTTTTTACAATAAAACAGACATTTTTGTAAAGCTAGTAAAAAACATTTTTCTGCTCTATTGCAATCTAGGTATTTAAACACTTTCTACTTACCTTAAGACAGGTTTCTGACCTGTTCACAGACCATGTTCTTCTACACTTACGTAGCTTATTATTGAAATACAAGTTAGGTATTTGTTCTATAAAAAGATTTAAGAGGTTAGAACTCTTCCAAGTTCTTCTGAGGTGCCAAAGGAAGGTCTGACTTTAGCTCAGTATTTCTTCTCTATAATTCCTGTTTTTAGGACTCTACAGAAACATTTTACAAGTTTGCATTTCTAATGCAGTTATTAGCGACACGGTTTGAAAATTGATCATATACTTTGTGAATTTTAGGTTATTTTTAGTAAAGCACTTAAGTTTTCACCACCTCAAAAATATACTTACATTTTTCTAAGACTACGAATTCAAAAATCTATAGCAAAGTTGTCCCAAATTTGTTTAGTGCCTTTAATAAACAGAAGCCTATCTATCTTTTGGAAATATGAAATTGAATTTGGTTAAGTCAAGGACCATACTAAGCACTGAAAATTGTAATGATCAAATACCTCAAATAAAAGGTTGACTGAAAATTTTACGAACAGGCAATTTTTACATGGCTAAGCCTAAAGATAAAAATAATGCTGCCTGGCATTAAGTCCTAAGTCTTATATACATAGTTTATCATCTAAACTGAAACTGCATTCATTGTTAGATAAATCTTGAGGTATTGAGCCAAAATCCTTTATATCTATTGACATCACTGGCTTATACCTGTATAAACACTATACAGAAGCTTAAACAATAGTCGATTTGTATGTCATTTCAGCAAAAGTAGTTGGTATCATCTGACTGGGGGGGGCGGGCGGGAGAAAAAAGCCATTGTTCACTATCCTTTTGCAAATTACCTAATTTTATATATAAAACAGGCTTCAATTTGAAGCCCAAGTACAGGTAACATATATATGTAAAACTTAAAAAGTGCCAACATGAGATAATTCAAGTACAATATATGTTAAAAATATATATATTTATTTCAATTTTCAGATGCTTCAACTGTTACAGGCCATCATGATTTAAATAAGAGGAAAAAAACATTGAGGAAGGACAAGAAACGTTTTGTTTAGAGAATGAAATATAAATTGTTAATTCACTTATAACAGAAAAAGTTCGTAACAACCTATTTCAAAAAAAAAGCTTGCTATAATTATTTCTCTTTTGAAAAGGGCTTGGAAGAATCACTTTTCCCCCAATTTAATGGAGATGGAGATTTAGCTCTATCCAAGCTTTGAGTGTAAGCAGATAAAAAGTAATTTTCACTTTCTTGAGACTGACTTGATGAAAGGGCATATGGTGTCCCCAAAAATGTCTGATGCGTGAGAACATTAAAATGACTAAACTGATGGGACATATTTAATTGACTGTGATAAACCTGAAAGTTGCTATATGAATCTTGTTCAGTTGCACTGCTGTTCTCTCCTTCAGAGCATACTATAGCAACAGAAGCGCTCTCTTCAGAATCAATTTGATAAGTCTTATCTTCTAATAAACTTTTTTGCACGTCAAGAGACGACTGCAACTCAATTTGAATATTCTTATTTTGATCTGTTCCACGTGATCCTTTGGTCTCTTTCGCCAATATTTCTGAATGAAAATTGCTGCATACTTCTATTTGTGAGATTTCATCCCCTGAATCCAGAGACATATCCTCTTCATCCTTTTCATCGTTTTCTAAAAGAGCTACATTTAAAAAACAAAAAGTCCTCCTCTATTGAAATACACAATTTGTTTAAGTTTTAAAATTATACACTACTCACACAATATAATGCGTCAGGGTCTGCAAGTCCACAATCCCTTAAAGCTTGGTCTTCTGCCACAAGTTCACTTAGTCACAACACTCACACTAGGTGTGAATGTCCAGATAATCCGATGCTAAAAGCTTCTGCGAAATGTGTTCACGTTTAATGTTGGGAAATCCCAACTCCCAGCTCCAAAGGGGTTAATGTCAAAACAGCATCTAAAGTTACACGGTAATTCAGTATTTGACAAGACAAATACAAAATAAAAATTTTGACATCTAGCTTCATTGGATTACGACTAAACTGGTTAGTTCTAGCAAATGTTTGATCATCTCTGCTTTTCATCAAAAACAAAGTACGTACATCTTTCATTTAACATAAAACCTGGAACCAAAGCAGAGGCCATCTCACAAAACACTAAAGCTATGGATATATCCCTACTACCTTGTACTTAAATTGCTATATACATCTGGGGAGAGTCTGCAGCCCAATACTAAATTCCCCATTATCTGGTGTCCTCCTTTTTAAAAACAGAACCCCTTTGCTGACAACAGCAGCCGATAAAGTTTATATACCCTCAAAAAGAAAATGCCTACTCTGGTAGTATGTAGCATACTTAAAGAGTTTGTATTGATTACAGTATAATAAATGAGCAAATTTTGTATATGCTAAATATAAGCACAGTTAAGTGCCTTGAAACACTTCCCCTGAGGCTGTTTACACAGAGGGCAAGTAGTTTCAAAGCAGGCATTTTGTTCTATGAAAATGACACAAAACCATTCCTCTTTTTCTGTCTGCCTTAAAGAAAAGTAAAACTACTGAAAAGTTACCTGACTGTGACTCAAGATTCTCATTAGCACCAAGCAGTGGAAGGTTTTCTTCTGTGATTGAGTTGTGATAGCCCACAAGATTTTTAAAGTTTTGCATAAAGTCTTCAGTAGTCGCAACCACTATTCCATTATCTGTGTAACTGGAAGGCATCTTGATGTTCTTTTCTAAATGAAAAAAAATAAAAAGGTTTGAGTATAAAACGTGAAAACCTCCATGGAGAGACAGACAATGATGCCGGCCCCCGCCCCCATGAAAGTGCTTAACACCCACTAACTAACGGCAACAAAACACTTCCATCCACATTCCTACATTCATAATAGAAAGCTTAAGGCGGCACTCTTTACCTGTTAGAAAGACTATGTGTCGTTGCTGTATGTTCTGAGCCTGAAGTCTGATAAGGCAATCCAATTCTGGAGCATTTCGAGTTTGTGAATCACAGTTGTGGTATGACAAAATTTCAACCAGATGTTTCTTCTGGTAGACATTCAGAAGTGTCAACAGACTTAGAGCTTTAGCATTCAATCTGTGGAAGTAAGTAGTTCAATATCTGGATCTGCATTTCTAAAATTTAGTATGGACGTTTTTGCTTCAAATTAAAACCATAATTTGTCAATTGAGGCAACCAATGACAATTGCACTGCTTTAGTTCACTGCCTGATGGATGGGTGCTTCCTAGGAGAGAGAGGGGAGCAGGAATTGTGCAACCCACATTTAAGTCCAGGGGCTTTTCATAGGTGCAAAGCCTGAGAGCCAGCCATTCAGCTTTAGACTAAAATCTCACTGTACTTACTAAATAACAACACTTCCCCCTTTAGCTTTACTAACTCAGAATGTGAACAAAGGGCACAGGACAAAAAAATAAAAATCTTTCCTTCAGAAAAAAATACATGGCTCAAAGCTATTTCTACACCTCCAAGCACAAGGCAACAAGTGGTAGAAATTACTGTTGTCAGGAAGATGAGGGTATTAACTTTGCACCAAAGTCACACCTTTGGGTCTCATTATTGTTTACTGTTACCTGTTACACAAAGGTAAAGGCTTTTCCAATGCCTATTTTCATATAATTTGAAGATAAAACAAGTTTTTAAAAAGTGAATTACTACAAAGAGTTAAATACTTTTCAATTATTTAAACCTGAATTTCCCTAAGTGTGTTCCATAGAATTAGAAGGTGTTAGGTATTAGAAGAAAAAATGTTTTTCCAGCCAAGTTTCAAAAATGCTAGCTGACAAAATGAAAAACAGAATTCTTAACTAAAGAGTCTCTCAGATCCCTAAATATGTAAATACTCTCTATGGGCTCTCTAGTAGTAAGACAGAGTATCCAAAATTCATCTTATTATAGAATCATTTGTGGGGCCTCTCAAGTGGACTAGTAATTCAAGGATCACTGGGCATTTTGGAAATCAACTACTTACATAAATGAATGTCCTAATCACAAATCCCCTTATTATGTCGGGATTAATGTCTCAGTAAGTGTGTAGATAGATTAGCTGCCTAAGGTGTAGTCCTTAGCTGGAAGAGAGCCTGATCTAGTTGGCATATATAGTTTGGTAAAAAAATAGTGCTGACTATTCCTTTTTGACGATTATTCTAAACCCGCAAGTGGCAAAGATTAAACCAATTTTACCTATATACCTAACTAGAACTTCAATTTTAGCAAAATTCTACCTAAATAAGAATACTATTTCCAAATAGGCTAGAATAATAACTACATTCCCCCTTATGACTGGCTAAGGACATCTGTGAAAACTGAGCAACATCCATAATCTATAAACAGAAAAACAGAGAAAGAAATTTTATGAACACAATGTTGACATCAACAACCATTATATAGTTATTTTTCAAATCTTACCTGCCCAATTCCTTTAGTTTTTTCTGAAATTTACAGTGGACTTTCCATTGCCATTTTCCTTCTGGAGTACTGAGTTCTTCGAGGAATGTCAAAAAATTTTTAAGGTTCTCTGTTAGAGATAATGAAGTTCATCTTAAATTCAATATGTAACAGTCACTCAACAAATGAATTATGGAAGAAATGTTTGTTGATACTATATAGGAATATCTACTTTTCTATGTAGTATTTTCCCTTCGAAGGGAGCCAGACATCTATATATACTCTTAGATTTAAGAACATCTACATAACAACAAAAAACATGCTGACAACAATAACAAAGCAGAAGGGATCCAAGTGCAATAGGTGCAGAGAGACTTGCTTTACATCAGATTTAGAGGAAATTATTTGCAGTGACTAAGAGACAAGGAAAGAAATTTGAAGTAATAAAAAGAAAATGATGGAAATGTACTTATCCATTCGGCCAATCAGAGATAACAATACATTTAAGAAGCATGAGTCATTAATGAGAAGAAAAAAACCTAGAAAGGACAAAAAAAAGTTTGTGCTCCAAATAAAGCATAAATCTTACCAATTGTGATAACTTCTGGATTTAGAATGGATTCATCAGACACAATAAAACCTCCAGATACAAATAATTCATTGTATGTATGATTTTTAACATCATCCAGACTATCAACACCAGCAAAACTAACGCAAGACAGCTTCTTTAAAGTCACCAAGCCAGGTACCTATTTAAATCCCAAAACAAAAACAGAAATAAGGATAGGTAAGAGAATGAAATGGTAAGACTCAGGTGTGAAGTAACCTACAAGAAAAGTTTAGCAAAATACAAAAAATATTCCCAACATGTCCAAAGACATAAACCAACATTTCTGTACTGGGTACATACCATGAACAGAACACGCTGACGAAAAGGCACCTACAACAGACCTGGCATTAGAATGATAAAGGCCAACGTGTCTGACCCTGTGAGTGCAGTCAGAATTCAGAGGAGGGCAAGAGCCCATGCAGTCAGGAAAGCCTTCAAAGGACAGCAGGACTTGACACAGGTTCCTAAGACTGGACGGGGTACCTCCAAATGCAACGGAAAGGGGAAATGGTTTGGCAAAGGGGGTACAAACAGGTTTTACCTGGGACATACAAATGAAGATGACAACAATATAAAGAGAGTCAACAGATCCACTGACATTCAAGGAGTTAACAGTCTTGATGAGTGACAGGGAGGGTCTGTCACGTGCCACAATTTAAAATTTTGCAGAGGTACAAACTTGATCACAAGCTGATTGACAGATTGTTTAGGTCTCAAGCCCTAAATCTCCCAAACTTGAAGTTTTCTCTCTTTTAGACCTTATAAGGATATTTTAAAAACAAACAGCTTTAGCCTCAAAGACAGTAAGATTTTAAAATGAGGGAGTTTTTATAACCAAAATAATACTGAATTTGACTTAAAAGTCTACCTTGTGAATGAAACCTGCAATGTCTTCATTCTGAATAATAATCAATAGTTTATCTAATTTTGATCTTCTTTCCAAAAACTGTTCTGGATGACATTCTGTATTGCCTAATTTGATAAGATATTCCTGTTAAAGAGAAAAACTAAATCAACATTAAAAGGCCTTTTTTGCAAATATCCACTTAACACCAGAAATGCAATATAAACTGGTAAGTAGTCACTCAGTAATGATCACTAATAATGATGACCTTACACTATGGACCTTAGAGATCATCAGGTCCACTCTTCTTATAGAAGAATCCATAGCTCGGAGCTTAAATGGCCATGGTCACAATGTCACAATGCTATGCAATCGAAGAAAAGTAAATGCCAGTGGTGGGTAACAAAAAGAACCATAAGAACAATGAATTAGCCCAGGTTCTTAACCCTGTTCCATTACTTATTCTGGGCAACCCAGAGCCCAATCATTAATGACTCCCTCATCTCATTTTCCTCTCCTTTCAAGGGAAGCCTTTGGTTATTTGCAGCAAGGTTACTGGTATAGTACTCCTTCCCTTACAAAGCACTTTTCTGACTACTGGACTCATTTAATTCACAACAATCCCAAAGTCATTCATACGGAGCTTCAGTATGTACCATGGCATTCACATACTATTTAGCCATGTCTGTCAAGTTCACACCTTCAAATAAAATAGACCCTCCCATCTAATACCTCCCTCCATGTTGGTGACATGGTACTATCAAAGGACACAGGGTAGTAGTGCAGGCAGGTTCCGTTGCTCTTTGCTTGCTGGTGGAATCCTGAAGTCTGAAGTAAAATGCAGGGTCCTAGAGGTCATATTCCTCATTTCACAGATACAGGTTGGCAAGGCTGGTTAGACAGCCATTAAATCTAAACCCAGCTTGCCTCACAACCAGTATGCTACTCTATCAAGAACTGACAACAAGCATCACCACGAAGAGGATGTTTCTGGGTGTAGCCCCAAACTAAAGCAGCATCTTATACATTATTAGATTTTGCTCTAACCTCCAAAGCTTCTGGGCAGATCTCAGAACAGCTTACAGACAGGTAATGAGAAGATAAATTATAGGCCAGCTTGTAATTTTTGGTCTTTTTACATTAAGAAGCTTTAACTGCAAATTCATCTTAAATGAGAACCCTGAACTCTTATAATAATAAATCCACTGGATTCCAGAAATATTCAGGAAGCTTAAAATTTTATTGATAGTATTTTTACTCCATTTTAACATTTTTGCTGGATATTTTCCAATGGAGATTGATTAAAAGAACTAAAGTTCTGATCTGACCTATCAGATTTGTGAAACACACAGCATCCTTCTTCTACATGAGTAATAAAAATAGGATTTATTCTATGCTAGAATGAATTAAATGCACCAGAAGTCAATACACTTTCTGTAAGTGTGATACAATTAGTTTACAAAATGTGGTGGGGAAGGTGCAATAAATGCTGAGCACACTGTGGAACTGTATCCACTCACTCTAATCTCTCATCTAGACAGGCAGCTATTGCCCCCACAAGTACTGTGCTTGAACCTGTTGCTGGGAATGGAAAAAGTTAAGAAGCTCTACATTCAATGATACAGGGCAAAAATCCAACCAAGAAACTCCTAGTAAGTCTGGTTTCATCTTCCCAAGAAATTACAGGGATTTAGTAGTAGAAAAGGCACACTGAGCACTCTTCCTCCTCCTTCATTTCCATGTTCTTCATGTTCTCATGGGCATGCTACATGAAACATGCTGACATCAAAGAGATTCCCAAACTGACAAAGGCTCAGAACATCTCAGCAGCACAGTTTCTGGGCCACTCTCGGCTATAAGGCACTTATTTATAGTACTTCTGCTTCCTCTAACAAAACAAGCAGAAATTTGTCATAGTAAGTTAATTCCATAATGGGAGCAGGCATTTATTGTAAAACCTATGCCATTTCCTGAAGGGATTAAAGTCCTAGAGTTTAGTAAATACTCTTACTATTAAAACACTGATACACTTCTTGTAGGTCATAATTTACCTATTGTTACAAATTTTATTTATCTATGTCTGTATCTACACACACACAAATACATGCATGTATTTTTAAAAATCAAATACTTGAAACACTAGTCTTACTCTGTAGCTTCAGTAGAAAAACAATATACCTTGCAGTGAGGAATCTTTCATGATTGGGGAGTCTTTCAGGATCATCATGTTTTTTGATCAAAAAGGCTGTAGGGAACCCTGACATGACCAGGGTATCAAGAAATGCCAAAATATTATATATATCATCATAAGGTCATCCCTGGACAGTTTTTTCTATTTGATAAAAACCCCCATAAGAAGTAAACACTGACAGCTTCTTCTACCTCTGTATCTTTCCCATTAAAAACCCAAGTAAGAAACATTTAAAATCTTTGAAATCAACAGTTTAAAGGTATTTGCAGTGTACATACAAATGGTCTTTAAAATCACTGATAAAACAAGATTCTAAATTCTAAGATACTTAGATCAGAGGTTCTACATTTAATTGAACTTACTAGTCTTACTCCACTCTGGATCAAATTATGAAAATATATGGTCAACATTTAAAAACAAAAAAACCCTCCATTTAATAGAGATCAGACCCAACAAGACAAGTTTATATAGCATTACTATTACTACCTTCTCATTTAGTTACCTTTATTTCTTTACAGAGCACACTCTCTTCTTCTTCATGAATATAAAATTTCACAGTATTTTTCTGGACATCTTTCATGATTTTAACCAAACTGTTAAATACTTCAGGTTCTAACTGGCTTATAAAATTTGAAAGAGCTGGTTGGGCAGAAATGTTTACATCACTGGGCGATTTTGTTGTTTCTTTTTCTACCGGTTCCCGGGCAGTATCACCAGGTACAGTATGATCAGAAGTCACCATCGGCTCTGTAGCATGGTGTGGCTGGTTCACTTCTACTTCGGTTAAACCCAAAGTTGAAGAGGAATGCTGCTCATTGGAGTTGGTGTCTTTCAAAGTATCACTACAAAGTGGCTCAAGGAGCTGTTTACTGTTGAAGTCACTTGAAGAAACTGGTAGGACAGCCTTTCCCAGAGGATTCAATGCTATCTTACTACCAGAATCATTAGGACTGACTGGTGGCAAATTCCCACCCTTGGCCGATGCTTTGATAATAATAGTATTTAGTTTCTCATGCAAGCCATCTACAAACTCCTGTACACCAGCTTTGGAAGTCTTAGAATATATGAACTCAGAAAGCCGTTTCATCTTCTCTTGTGTTGAAAAAACAGGTGTGGAAATTCTACTGACATATGAAACATTCTTTTGCTTCAAAATCTCTTCTATCTTCCTAGAAAAGAGATTGTACTCTCCTAACACTGTCCTCTCTGTGGTCTCACTCACTGTGGGCGGCTCTGCTGCTGGCACACACTGCTCCTCCACTGTCACCACCTGACCTGTCACCACGTCATCCTCAGTGGTGCCCTTCAGTGTGTCTGTAAATGGAGAGGATTGAAACTGGTAATCAGAACCTCGCTGTCTACTTATTACCCGGGGGTCGTTAGGAAAGGCTTCCTGTGGTGGCAGACACACCAGTTGTTCTTCTGGTGATTTCATACCTATATAGGAAGAGTTCATTATTATAAAAGCAATCCAAAAAAATAACATCTGAAAACACAAACTCGTGAATAGGAATGTCAGATCAAAGTATATATTCAGAACTAATTACGCACTGGAAGGCAGAATAAAAATCTCAAATGATGGTATGAACCCCATTTTCTATGTAGCCTACTTATGGCTGGTCTTGGGATTTCAGTAGCTAGACTAACAAGTTTGGATGTTATTTTCTTTGATTCCTTTTGAAGTGTTCGAACATGTGCCAATTTGGCATCCATATAAATTAAATATGCTTATATGCTTATTTCTGCTTCCCAGATAGATCAGGGGGAAAAAAAGGTTCAATAATATGGAAAAGAACATATTTCATATCTGCATTAACAGTAACACTCTTGAGATGAAGAGGTCATTCAGCTACCTGATGTTAATGAAACCAAACTCTGACTTTTGACAAGGTCAATCCATAGATTGTACTTCTTTCCCAGAAATTCTAAATTCAAACACAGTATGTTTCTAAAACTACATTTCAAAACAGATACCCTAAGTCCCTTTTTAAAAGACAAGGGGAAAATATGTTTAATGGCAATTTATAGTACTATTTTAGGAAAAGAAAAAAAATGCGTGATCTTTGCCTAGATGATATTATACAATTTTATTTTAATTAATTTTCCTTAGATCTTAAGCCAATATTTCCTAACAAATTACTGTTGTAGTCCATGAAATGGTACCTCTATATCAGGAAGTTGCAGGTGCCAGTATAGTTTTCAAAACTATAGTACTTTAAAGATACAGTGAATTCCCTAATCAAGTCTGCAGTCAGGTGTGGCAGCATACCCTTCTCCACACAAATTGTTTTGGTTTTCCTCACACACTTTTCTAAAGCTCTTAACAGCCTCAGCAGCAGTCAGCTTGTGACATTTCTCCACCAACCCTGGTAGTTACCATGAACGACTCTACCCATTAACTACTACAAAGGCACCTGCTGGCAAGTAAGACCACTACAGGTCTGTAGGTGGAAGAAGAGTAGGGGAGCAAAATACCCAATGTACCAAGGTAAGAATTAAAACTGTATGAAACTGATAAACCAGAAATTCAAGTTCCATAAAATAACTCCAGAATAGAGAACATCCTTCTTAAATCTGCAGCATGGGGTTTAGTGCACACATAAAATGTCTGGAAGGATACATAAGAAATCTGTAACAGAGGCTGACCCATGCAATGAAACTAAATGTCTGAGATAGGGCTGCAAGACTTTTTGAAGTATTTTACATTTTGAAATATTTTTGTACTTCCTACATACCATATCAAATGTCTGATTTATTTAAATAAAAACATTTTAAATTGTACCTTCTATAACAAACGGGTTGGGGAATACCACCTATTATTTTTAAACTTCCAATTATGTATTATTTCAAATGAAATACCTGCTCCCAAGATGTACAGCTGTAGTTCAGACCAGTAAGTTTACACCTAAAGGGCTATGGATAAAGCTGAATGAAGCTTAAATCCATGTAGGGAATTTTCCATATTAAAAGTCTAAACAAATCCCTTTTAAAAATGCAAATTACCATCACCTAATTCTACTGTCACAAATTTCCCCTATAACATTCTAATCACTAAAATTGACTTTATTTTAAAAAAATGTCTTCATTGGTAAATGATTTAAAGGAAACACACGTCAATATCAATAATGCATGTTTTCTTCTGCACAGCAAAAGAAACAGTCCACAAAACCAAAAGACAACCGACAGAATGGGAGAAAATATTTGCAAATGACATATCAGATAAAGGGCTAGTATCCAAAATCTATAAAGAACTTATCTAACTCAACACCCAAAGAACAAATAATCCAATCAAGAAATGGGCAGAAGACATGAACAGACATTTCTCCAAAGAAGACATCCAAATGGCCAACAGGCACATGAAAAAGTGCTCAACATCGCTTGGCATCAGGGAAATCCAAATCAAAACCTCCATGAGATACCACCTCACACCCGTCAGAATGGCTAAAATTAACGTCAGGGAACAACAGATGTTGGCGGGGATGTGGAGAAAGGGGAACCCTCCTACACTGTTGGTGGGAATGCAAGCTGGTGCAACCACTCTGGAAAACAGTATGGAGGTTCCTCAAACAGTTGAAATTAGAGCTACCATTTGATCCAGCAATTGCACTACTGGGTATTTACCACAAAGATACAAATGTAGGGACCCGAAGGGGTACATGTACCCCAATGTTTATAGCAGCAATGTCCACCATAGCCAAACTGTGGAAAGAGCCAAGATGCCCATCGACAGATGAATGGATAAAGAAGATGTGGTATATATACACAATGGAATATTATGCAGCCATCAAAAGGAATGAGATCTTGCCATTTGCAACGACGTGGATGGAACTGGAGGGTGTTATGCTGAGTGAAATAAGTCAATCAGAGAAAGACATGTATCACATGACCTCACTGATATGAGGAATTCTTAATCTCAGGAAAGAAACTGAGTGTTACTGGAGTGGTTGGGGGTGGGAGGGATGGGGTGGCTGGGTGATGGACATTGGGGAGGGTATGTGCTACGGTGAGCGCTGTGAATTGTGCAAGACTGTTGAATCACAGATCTGTACTTCTGAAACAAATAACGCAACATATTTTAAGAAAAAAGAAAAAGAAGATAACAGGAGAGGAAGAAAAGGGGAGTATGTCAGAGGGGGAGATGAACCATGAGAGATGATGGACTCTGAAAAACAAACTGAGGGTTCTAGAGGGGAGGGGGGTAGGGGGATGGGTTAGCCTGGTGATGGGTATTGAGGAGGGCACGTTCTGCATGGAGCACTGGGTGTTATGAACAAACAATGAATCATGGAACACTGCACCAAAAACTAATGATGTAATATATGGTGATTAACATAACAATAAAAAATAAAAAAAATAATGCATGTTTTCTACTGATTGTCATTCAAGCATTGCAGTACTTTGACTTTGAAAGGGGAATAGTGAGTTCTCTAAAGGCAGCATCACTCACATATTTACATTTTCAATCACAAAATATAAAGAGGATATGACAAGAGAGGACTGCAGATGCCAGTGGCACATGCTGAAGCATAAACAAGATACCTGGCTGCTTCTAATGAGAAAGAATTACTGACAGATATAAAATAGGTGAATCCCAGACATAATGTTGAGTGAAAGAGCCAAAAACAAAACAAGACATGTGTAGGTTCCATTTATCTTAAGTTTAAGAACAGGTAAAACTAATCTATGGTAAAAGAACTTAGATTAGTGGTTACTGTTGGGCCAGGGAGAGTACTGACTGGAAGGATACAGAAGAAAACCTGGGGGTGTTGGAAATGTCCTACATCTTGATCTGGGTAGTGGTAACATAAGTCTATACACATGTAAAAACCCATTGAGCTGTGTACTAAAGATTAATGCACTTTCCTGTGTGTCATATATCTGTTGTTCCTATTTTGGTTTTTTTGGTCATTTTTCCTAAGAGGCGACAAAAGATTTTCTTAAGACCATTCAGTCTTTTTTTAATTCCGCAGAGAGGAAAACCTTAAAGATCTACTAAAATTAAGCCACTTAGCTTTCCTTCCAAATTAAGAAAAAAGAAACCCACTACCACTTAAGATTTCTGAAAGAGTAAGATATAAAGAAATGGAAACAAAAAAGGCCCACCACCAAACTCTAAGCAAGAAAACAATGCCTATAACCATCTGCAGAGATGCTGAATGGACTGAACTCAGACAAAAGAAAAGGTCTTCTAAGAACCAACAGCAATTAGCTAGTCAGCAACATCTGTAACTGTTTCCAGAATCCCAAAGTTTCCTAATCTCTTATTTACAACACTACCTTATTTAAATAATCAGAAAAAGAATTGGGTCAAAAAACTCAAGATTAGGGATAATGAACCTGAAAGATAACTGGCCTCAATCCCTGTATTTTTTAAACTTAAAAGAAACTTGAAGAGTGTTTCTCATAGGATATTCTACAGAAATGGATTAAGAAAAATACTCCAATCTTCCCAAGTCATCATATCAGATAGAATCACTACAGTGAAGAAAACTTAATCTCTATGAATATTCAGTGACTTCTTTAAACACATTCTTTGTACAAGAATATTTGATACAAATAATGATTTTAAATGCAAACATTATCCAAATTTTCTGTAATTAACAGAACTCAAAATGAAGCCCTATCTATCGATAGAGAACCAGAAATGCAAGTAGCAATTCTGAAGAAGGCACATTGGGAGGAAAAGCAAAGGGAGCCTTCTCACCTGGTGTTTGTTTCTCACCATGTTTCCCCAGCTGGTCTTCCGGGCTTCTTGCATTCCCTCCTGAGGGAAAGCATCCATTAGATTTGTAGACTTTCTTCAGATACTGGTGATACCTATTAAGCACCTTTCAGACAACCCCAAATGCTAACAAATCCAAGTACTCCATCTTTTGCCTAAAATAATCCAGAAGGGTCATTCAGAAATAGAAGTTGCTTCCCTTTCCATTCAGGTGATGATGGAGTATCAACACCTAGATGCTGTGCCTTCAAATGGCTCTGAACATCAGCTATAAAGCTACCTAAATGATGAATGGTTAGGATAATCATTTGTATTGACTACTTTCTTACTCTGTTTCTCCCATTCAAGCCAAGATCTCCAGCTCTTAAGTACAAGTTACTTCTCCACCATCACTTCTAGGCCTCTCGCCCTCTCTGGTAAGGTACTAAGTAGAAAATGGTGCTGAAGCCCATGGAAACTCAAGTTTTAGAAATTCTTCTCAGAGTCCTTGGAAGTCTCAGTAGCTTCTAGGTCACAAGCCAGGCTAACTCTTTAGCAAAAAGTTGGGTTTTTTTCTTTTTAAAGGTCTAGGAATGGAAAAGATGTGCCCTGGGAATATTTCCAAAAATGCTTCGCTAACAAAGATGAGTAAGAACTTGAAATATTAAGAGTATGTAGTATATACATGCGTTGTGTGTATATGTATGTGTTTGCACAGAGAAATTAGAATACTGCAAAATGATCTTTCAACATTTATTAACCTAATCTTGCCCCATGGTCCAATAAGCTTTCTAGGGATTTCTGCATTTGATCATTTCAGGCCACTCTCTGTGATGATCTAATTTCTCTAAGATAATCCAATATTAAGAAATCAATTTTTTCTTCAAATAGATGAACCTCAACATGACCACTTCTTGGATGACAGCTTCTCATGGTGAAGTTTACTCTAATAATTTGAGACGATAGCATTTAATCTGTTGTCCCAAAGACCATCATTTCATGTCACTATCTCACCTTATTAGAAACTCAATTTCTGTCAACAATATTCATTTGGAAGTCTGCATACTAAACTCCATTGGGAAAGTATGTTTTAAATCTCTCTGCTTTTATAGGCTGTTTCGCAGATAACTTGCTGATGCTGACCAAAACCAGCAACAATCAGTGATGAACGTTACATTGCTCAAAATAAGATACGAAGATGAACCAAAAAGATGAACCACCCAGTGACCCAAGAATGGAATCTAGAAAAGATGAAACCCTTCAGGAAACTGCTCTCTAAGTAAAACCAAGCAAACCAAAGTCCCAGTATACTTGTTCTTACCTGTAATTGGAATTAGTTTCCAATGTATTTCAGTCTCTTCAACATTATTTGACTTAGATTGTCTGCGGAATCCATGTTCAATGGGAACAGTGGGACACAAACTGCAATCTTCAAAATTATTCATGCTAATTAAATTTGGATCCTAAAAATTAGAGTACATACTCTGGTTTCTCTTCAGATCGCATAAATCTTTCGCCTTTTACTAAAAATTAGAGTACATATTCAATAGCTTTCTTTTCAATTAATTTTTACATCCAGAATAAACAAGTAGGCTCCACACCCAATGTGGGGCTTGAACTCACAACCCTGAGACCAAGAGTCGCATGTTCCACTTTTTTTTTTGATAGCAAATCCACAAGCTTCAATCTAAACATTACAAATGAGTAAAATCAGCATGGCAAAGTTAAAATACTCTGGTCTTAAATTAAAACACAATGTTTCCCCTCAAAACATAATTTGATGTTGATTTAGAGCACAGGTTGGTAAGCTTTTTCAGTAAAGCACCAAATATTTTAGGCTTTGTGGGCCAGATACTCAGGTCTGCCACTGTAGTGCAAAAGCAGCCAGAGGAAATATCTAAACAAATGGCTGTGTTCCTCTGTGTTCCACTAAAACCTTAATTACAAAAATAGGCAGTTGGTGGGGACACCCAGGGTGGCTCAGTCAGTTAAGAATCCGGCTTTTGATTTTGGCCCAGATCATGATCTCAGGGTTTTGAGACTGAGCCTCATGTTGGGCTGCCTAAAATTCTCCGTCTCCCTCTCACACATGCACGCACTCTAGCTTTCTCTCAAAAAAATAAAAAATAAAATTAAAAAAGGCAGTGTGCAGAGTTTGGCCCATGCTCCCATCGACTCAATTTAGAGTATTAAATTTGTCAGGAAATGTTAATAAGTTAGTTACGTAAGTTACATACTTCCCCAAGTGGGTCTCCTGCCATTATCCTCCTAAAATAAATATCCTAAAACTACATGGAGAAAGCCTGGGGACATGCATGAGTTTTATTCAAAGGCAGGGAAGAGAAATAGGAGGGAAAAGTGAATTAGAAATAAACCCTTAGGAAAATGGGGCCATCCTGTTACTGTTATTCCCCAGAGATGCAGCCACTTTTGGGGGAAGACAAGGTTACTTCTCAGCTAGAGAGCAGTACTCTCTAAGGTTGCTTCATAAACAAACTGGATGTCTGTCAAGCAATGCTGAGAGTCATTTCAGAGATAATCCTTAAAGGACACTCACTTTCCATTCTTACTTGCATGAAAAATAGTTAAGTATCTAATCTTGTTTATATCACTTTTGGCCAGCAGAAAGCCAATCTTCTGAGGATTCAATTTTATTAGCTTTATATAAGACGATATACATAATCCTATAAGCAGGAAGGAAAACAGCTACTTCTGCATTTATCCCTTTGTAACAAGGAATAACTTAGAAATACTCCCCTGGACAGATACTTTCACTGCAATGTGTATTTTATTTCTTTTTGAATGGGAAAAAAATCCCACTGAAACACACCTACATCCTCTTTCAGACACACATTCACAAACCAACAAAGATAATCAAAAGACATATGCTTACTTCCTTCAAATGTAGTTTATGGTCAGCGCCTGCTTCACTGGTAGAAACAGCAATAGGATACTTTAACAATGATGTATCCACTTCTAGCAATGGGCTCTGAGTGCCCTTAAAATGCACATTTTCAATTTTTGCACAAGTAGGCTGCTCATATTCTTTCTTATCTGGAGGAGAGTTCAACTCATACTCATGTTTTTGCCTCAGCTCTTCATAGGCATCATCAGTGTTCAATCCTAAGGCTTTGTTGACTGTGTCTGTCAAGGATGCATCAGAATGACGTGCATTTGCCAGTGTTTCTGATAGCCAATTAAATAGCCGATGGATATCAGCAACACCGGAGTTAGAGGTATCCTGCTGCTGCTGTCTCAAATCAACATCATGCCCAAGAGAGCCAATAGGCTGCGGAGATTCTGAAGGGAAAGAGAAAGAAAACCCATCTCTTAAAGTCAAGTTTGGAATGTTTGCATAAAAATTTAAAAATCAAATATACCTAAAAATTATATTTATGGGTAGGAATCCAATCAGACCACTGGTTTGGACTATACAAGTACATCCATCCCTTTCTTTACAAATATAACTAGTTCTAAAATTCTGCACACAGCAGGGACCCAGGGTCTTGGGGCTGAGCCCCGCATCAGGCTCCTTGCTCAGAGGGGAGCTTGCTTTTCCCTCTCCCTTTGCTGCTCCGCTGCTTATGTGCTTTCTCTTTCAAATAAATAAATAAAATCTTTAAAAAATAAGAAAAAATAAAAAATAAATTTTGCACATAGCTAAAAATTCCCATAAATCAAAGTTTATTTTCATCATAACTTGAAAATTATATTAATGGAGAAATGAGCTCAGACAACATGTTGGTAGTATGGATAATATATATTAATATATTAATACCTGTACTGTAGTTACCTTAAACTCTACTACCAAAATCCCAATCAGTTTAATCCCAGTTTTACCTGACTTGAAAACAGATAAAATATCTGTACTTGTTATTTTGCAAAATGTTAGAGAAGAATATGCAGATTACATTTAAATCTACTAAAAAAACAAACCATGGCTCAATTTGATTTCTATCTCCTCTACACCGATTAGATTTTGTCTTTAAGATAACGACATTCTTATAATCTAAAACCTTATCTTGAATGACTAGATTACTTAATTTCATAACAAAACTAAGATACTAGAGATACAAAATCATCCTGAAGCAAGCCATACCAAACTTGCACTAAGAACAAAAAGTACTATGAAAAAAACATGTTAAGATATGGTTACAAGCAAGTATAAATCTGGGTAATCTGCATTATACCATTATTAAAAACCTGCAAAGGGAACAGACATTCAGAAAGTCATGTGCTTTTTAATGCTGAAGGAGGATAAAGTCTGGATAGATGCCAGGATTTCCAATTTAAGCAGGGTATAATGTACCACCCGGGGAAAAAAATTTAGAAACAACAAAGTACATCCTGTATGATTCTACCTATATGAATTATAAAATCAAAGAAGTGGAAAAACTAATACCTAAAGACAGAAAGCATATCAGTGGTGGGGTGGGGTGAGATTACGAAGGAGTGCAAGGTAACATCTGGGGGTAATGAAAATATTCTATAAATTGGAGAGGTGGTAACATAACTATCAAAATTCACCTTTAAACTGTGCCCTTAAAATGGGTATATTTTATGTAATATCATACCTCAAAAAGGTTAATGTAAAATGGGGTAGGGAAGATAGGAGGTTACCGCTTATAAAATGAGTGGGTTCACCACCAAATCAAGATGAGGGTATTTTAAAAGTTAGAATTCAACCTTTAAATCTCTATTTTCAGTCAAAAATAAACTGTACAAAATAACTAAAAAGAAACACAAATGAGGAACACCTAGAAATGCAAGTCTGACTGTCACTAGTTCCAGTTTAACCTATCTCCCCCTTCTCCCCTGCCCTACTTCTACTTTGGCCTATTGGCATGGCTTTCCCTCCATTTTAATTGCTGATAAAGCCTGACTGTCACCCACAACTATTTTTTCACATCTACAAAATTAGTCAATTATCAGCTAAAACAGTACTGAAATTTAAGTATCTTAACCATTATGTGCCAGGTCTAGTAAATACAGCCAAGTTTAGGAAAAATTTTTTGTCAGTCACAACTAAGTTATGAATTAAACATGGATTAACGAACTATATAACTTTAGCTTCTATAGATTTTCTCATCTGTAAATTAAGGATAATAAGGATAATAATGTCTACCACTCATGAACTAACTGAGTCCCTATATGTAAAGCACCTGGCACATGGTAAGCACTTAATTCTCAAGACACCAGGTCAACAGTGTAAGACAGTGCAGATCAGTAAATGTCAATAGGTACAGCATGGCGTAAGCTAAAGGAAATAGAAACCATCAAGTAGAACAGCCATAAATCTAGGGAGGGATCTGAACTGCAAAGATATGCGGCTTGAGAGAAATGAAAGATGCTTCAGGAAGAAAGAGGAGTGTAAAGGGCTGACTATGACATATTCTGAGGAGAGAGATGAACCCTAATCAAGGAATATGTGAAAAAAGAATGGGAAACATGGTTACCCAGGTGGGACATGGCCAATCTATAAAAAACTTTTGAAAAGACGAATACGAAGCTGAGACTGAAAGAACATGAGATTGAAATGGTTGACAGATGCCAGGAAAGCCACCCAAGAGGTTAAGAACAAGATGAAAATGTTGGAAAGAAAAAGAGAACACAGGTCAAGTAAAGAAAAACACTTGAAAGTTACTGAAGACAACAGCATTGTCAAACAGAACTTTCTGCAATGATGGAAATGTTCTCTATCTGTGCTATTTCAATACAGTGGTATGGTTTATGAAATGTTCCAAGTATAATACGTGAAATGAATTATTTTTTAATTTAAACTTAAATAACACGTGGCCACTGGCTACCATATGTGCAGAAAGAGAGGAAGTAAAGGAGAGCAGATAAGTGAAAAGTAACTGAGGATACAAGCACTGATTGCTAAGAGAACAGTAAAAAAACACTGATTTAACCTAGTCAGTTCTGAGACACACTGAATTTGAACATATACAAGTAAAACAGCTTAGTGAGAAACAGGGATGGAATACTGTTATCTGCTATAAACAAAAACAGCAGCAGCACAAAATTCAAAAGTCCATGAACTCAAAGAAGACATTTCATGCTTATTTTAGCAGTGTTAAGATATTAAAAATCTAGATGAAAAAATGTTTTAGAATACTTGCAATATTGAAACACACACTTAAAAGAAGGGTCTCCCATTTCTGTCTTTAACTGTCAACTAAAACAAAGAAAAATAGAAAAAAAAGCCAAACATATTACTGGACTGACTCCTGGGGTAGAAAAATATGTGGATGCATCTAAGAGATCGAATTTTAAAGCTCAGAAGGTTCCTTACACTAAGCAATATGCTAAAAGAACCCAATATTCAATGTACTTTCCCAATAATAAAGTTAATAGGATATAAAAGGACAAGAACTCCAATTAACAGGATAACAGCCAAGCATACTTCATTTTCCTCATATTAGCCTAAGCTACACAATTCAGAAATCTGATGTACTTTCTTTACTAAAAACAGGGGACAGGCTGGATTACTAACTTGCAGACCCCTGTAACTTGCAGACCCCTGTACTAGGGGAAAGGACAGAACTACTTTACTATATTTTTGGTTGTTATTTTTACACTGTGTAAAAGCAACCTGGTATTTTTACCTTCATACAGATGGCAATTTTCAGATAAATTACTGGTTTTGGCGAGCTTTCTCATATTTTCAGGTAGATCCTCAAGCTTCCTCTTCAAGACAGTTTTGCTTCTCATATCTTCTGTGTCTGAGTCCCCACCCACATTTTTTTTCCTACACTGAATTAAATTAATCAATTCTTTGACTCTATCCTTATCATAATCCAAAGAGTGAGAGGACTTCTGCTTTCTAGGTATAATAGTTTCACCCCTTGAGTTATTTCGTTTTCCAAATTTCACTTTTGTACCATTCATTTCTTCTTCTTGGCCTTCATAATCTGAGAGTGGACTGAACTGTTGAAGTTTCCTATTTTCTTCAAAAAGCTCTTTTAATTTACAAATTGGTAACTGATACATTTCAGGCCGAAAAATATAGGCATGCAAACAATTATCAATATGGGATTTATTTTTTGGAGCTGAGTATAGGAATTTTTTATCATCTAATCGTGAATCGTATGGAAACATGATAAACTCTCGTTTACCTGAACCAAAACCTCGCTTAAAAAATTCATTTACATACTTTTCAACAACAGAATGAAAATTTATAGTATTTATATTTTTGAATTCCTTTCGACACTGAATCAAAGCAAACTGTAAAAACTGAGTTATTTTTAATACATCTGTCATGCTCTCATGTCTCTTCTGTGGTGCTGCATTAGTTGAACCTTTTTGTGCTGTAAACAAACAAAAAAACAAACCATGTTAGCAATTAAGAATCAAACACAGATCTACATTTTGTCAAAGAAATGCAACAACATTCATACATTAATGGTAAACCAAACCAGGAGTATGTACACCCTGATACATATATGTAATATAGAAATAAATGAAGAATACTGCTTCTAAAAACAGGACAATAAGAAACTAAAACAAAATTGTAGGAGATGTTCTTAAAGGGAAAAACACCCACTCATTGAAGATCTTCATTTCTTATTGTCCCTAGGCATTCAACTGGTGGCAAGCAAAATGTAAGGAGAAATAAAGAAGCAAGGCAAAATCTGAGGCTCCTAGCAAGAGAATCCTGCAATTGATAGCAATGTCACTCCTTCCTGCTATACTGTAGTAAGTTTAACTTTACATTAATGTTCTATCCCCATAGCAGATATCTAAACACCAAGTGGCTACAATTGAAAATGCATTCTTAATCTAACAATGAAACCCATCAGTGTGAATTTTACCTTAATATAGCACTGAAACATGTTCTTAGAAACAGTGAATAGCAAATTTTCTCTACCAGTGTGAAAAATTTTTTAATTTTAAATGGCCTAAATTTAACCTAGCACATGATCCTTTTATTGTTGCTAAAATTTGAATGCAAAAATGAACTCAGCTAAAAAATTCTAATAATGTAAAACCCTAGAAAACAAAGGCACTACGGTACTTTAATAATTACAATCAATGTTTATTTAGCGAAAACAATGGTAACATCCAAAAATTTTCCACTAAAAAATAATCAGGTCATATATAATTTGTTTTATTTTGCTAATACCTCTTAATACCCCCAGTATTTCCCAAAATATGATATAAGAAACAAAATGTTTACTGAGTTATCTGGAAAATTTCAATGAAATGTAAGTATCAGTGACTTGATAGATATTCAAAGAACTTACAAGTAACTATGCCTCTAGGTTCTTGAAAAAGAAATAAAGCATGTAGCACTCGAGACTTGGCAGTCTGATGTTCTAAAAAAACAGAAGCCAAACTGATTAGCAATATGTTCTAACAAAAAAATTTAAAAAGAATTGTAAAAATTAAAGAGATCACCTACCATATGGAGAAACCATTTGACAAGGAGAGAGAAGAAAAAGGTAGCCGCGGTCTCCCAAAGGTTTAACAAGAACCTGCATTTTTGGGAAGAGGGAAGAATTTGAATCCGCTTCATTATTACTCATCATAAGGCAGGCACATAGCAGTTTCTAATAATTATAAAGAAAACAAGTTATTGACAGTCTTTCTTTAGGAAAAATATTGTTACCAAATTAAAAACTCTACCAACTCTGATTAACAGATTTCCAATCAAACAAAAATTCCCTAGTTTTCATACAAGTAAAAACAAGAAAATATTACTGAATAAATTTCCCTAATTAACTGTGAAACCAACTTGATTTTTCCTTGACACTAAAATACAAGGACCAAATTAAAGACTTCAAATATCTTCCTCAACAATTCAAAAGACATGTTATTAATTGCCAAGGCAGTGTGCTAGATGTTGGGGGGTATAAAACAAGTATAGCACAAACATTACCTTTCGTGAGTTCAAGCTAATCTCAAATGAAATGTGTTGCTATAATCTAGTTCTTCACCTAGTTAATGAACACCTTTCAACCTAAGGCAATTTGCCTTGCCAGAAATAACTTCAAAGACAAGCAACACAAGAGCCTTGATCATGAGAAATTTATAACTGGGTGGAGAGAGTAACACAAGAAATATCAATAATTATTCAAGACAGAAAAGTTCTCAAAAAGATACACAAAACAACAGGAAGAGAAAAAATATAGTTTATAGTTGGAAAAGATACTGAGTGTACTTCAGGTGGATTTTGAAGAATGGAAACACTGCCAACAGGTGGATTTTGAAGGATGGGAACACTGCCAAGAGCCTAAGACTATGGGAAGGACATTTCAATAGAGTCAACATCATGAGCAAAGGCAGAGTTATAACTGATGAATGGTTTGCAGGCATTAGAGTACTTCTGACTAGCAAAAGGGTGATGACAGACTAGGACAAACATACAAGTCTAGAAGGAAAGATTGTGGGCTCGATTGTAAAAAGACAAGAATGCCAGGTTAGCCAGGAATGCCCTTAAAAGAGTATATGCCCTTGACAAAAACAGACACACAGATCAATGGAACAGAATAGAGAGCCCAGAAATGGACCCTCAACTCTATGGTCAACTCATCTTTGACAAAGCAGAAAAGAATGTCCAATGGAAAAAAGACAGTCTCTTCAACAAATGGTGTTGGGAAAATTGGACAGCTACATGCAGAAGAATGAAACTGGACCATTTCCTTACACCACACACAAGAATAGACTCAAAATGGATGAAAGACCTAAATGTGAGACAGAAATCCATCAAAATCCTTGAGAACACAGGCAGCAACCTCTCTGACCTCAGCTGCAGCAACTTCTTCCTAGAAACATCGCCAAAGGCAAAGGGAAGCAAGGGCAAAAATGAACTACTGGGACTATATCAAGATAAAAAGCTTTTGCACCGCAAAGGAAACAGTCAACAAAACCAAAAGACAACTGACAGAATGGGAGAAGATAACTGCAAATGACATATCAGACAAAGGACTAGTATCCAAAATCTATAAAGAACTTAATCAAACTCAACACCCAAAGAACAAATAATCCAATCAAGAAATGGGCAGAAGACATGAACAGACATTTCTGCAAAGAAGACATCCAAATGGCCAAGAGACACTGAAAAAGTGCTCAACATCACTTGGCATCAGGGAAATCCAAATCAAAACCTCAATGAGATATACCACCTCACACCAGTCAGAATGGCTAAAATTAACAAGTCAGGAAACGACAGAAGTTGGTGAGGATGTGGAGAAAGGGGAACCCTCCTACACTGCTGGTGGGAATGCAAGCTGGTGTAGCCACTCTGGAAAACAGTATGGAGGTTCCTCAAAAAGTTGAAAATAGAGCTACCCTACGACTCAGCAATTACACTACTGGGTATTTACCCCAAAGATACAAATGTAGTGATCTGAAGGGGCACGTGCACTCTGGTGTTTATAGTAGCAATGTCCACAATAGCCAAACTATGGCAAGTGGCTAGATGTCCATCAACAGATGAATGGATAAAGAAGACGTGGTATATATATACAATGGAATATTATGCAGCCATCAAAAAAAAAAAAAAACCGAAATCTTGCCATTTGCAATGACATGGCCAGAACTAGAGGGTATTATGCTAAGCGAAATAAGTCAATAAGAGAAAGGTTAAGTATCATATGATCTCAGTGATATGAGGAATTTGAGAAACAAGACAGAGGATCACAGGGGAAGGGAGGGAAAAATAAAACAAGATGAAACCAGAGAGGGAGACAAACCATAAGAGACTCCTAATCTCAGGAAACAAACTGAGGGTTGCGGAGTGGAGAGGGGTGGGAGGGATGGGGTAGCTGGGTGATGGACAATGGGGAGGGTAGGTACTATGGTGAGCGCTGTGAATTGTGTAAGACTGATGAATCACAGACCTGAAACAAATAGTACATTATATGTTAATTAAAAAAATTTTTAAAAAAAGTATATACCCTTTTGAACTGAAGTTCAAAAAACAACAACAAAAAAACCTCAACAGCGCTGTGCAGGAGGGGGAAAGAAAACAGTGTAATGCAAAGAAAGTTCATGAGCTACTACAATCGTTCACAGTATGTTTTTGATTAAAGAAAGGGGAAATAAAGGAAGATCTAAGTATGACAGGTGAACACAAAAGGTTATCTGGGCTCTGAAAGGAAGTATGTGCTACCTAAGTTCCTATTAAACAATTCCAATAAACAAAGTCTGTGTAAGAACCCATCATTTAATGGACAAAAAGTGACTGCTATCAACTTACATTTAATAAAAACACTGAACAGCCAGAAGATGGACAATGTACATCCAAAATTCTTGTTTCAAACTTAAATACTTATGTCCAAAACATTTTTTATGTATTTATTTTGAGAGAGAGCGTGCACAGGGGTGCGGGGGCAGTGGGGGCAGAGGACAGAAAGAATCTCAAGCAGACTCCCTATTGAGCACAGAGCCTGACCCGGGGCTGGATCTCACAACCCTGAGACCATGACCTGATCAAGAGTCAGACGCTTAACCTACTGAGCCACCTGCGTACCCCCAAAACATTTTACATGTTTTTTACCATTTTACATTTACTTTTAACATTTACTTTTAACATTTTACCCAACTCTTGGTTTGTCAGAACATGAAGCTGGTAAGCATGAGTAAGATTTTTATGTTTTGTGGTCATTAAGGAAAAAATGATTAATGTTTCACCCACTCTAATACCAGGTTTTTAAAAATTCCATTGACTCAGTGTCATAAAGACCCTTGTCTTCTAAGGAGGCTCAACATCCTCAGAGACCCATGGCCCACAGGGAATCCACAAACAGAAACAACACTCCGGCAGACAGAGTCCCTAACAGTAGTATCTTTGCCTTTAGCTCCCAGAAACACTTTAAATGCTGTAGGGGAAAGAAACACCTATGAACTCCGTGCTTCTGCTGCCTCTATCACACCTTACTGTTTTCTTCCCCTCAGAAAACAGTATTAACCCCGTCTGCCAATTTTTATTATTTGATTCTACTATTTTGACTTTTCGGATAAACATTACAGGTCACATGGAACAAAAACAAAAATGTTGGGGGACCTGGCTGGCTCAGTTGGTAGAGTGTGTGACTCTTGATCTTGGGGTTGTGAGTTCAAGCCCCATGTTGGATATGGAGATTACTTAAAAATAAAATCTTTCCAGGGCACCTGGGTGGCTCAGCTGGTTAAGAGTCTGGCTCTTGGTTTTGGCTCAGGTCATGATCTCAGGGTCCTGGGATCCAGTTCCCTGTCAGGCTTCATGTTCCGCAGTGAGTCTGCTTGAGATTCTCTCTCCTCTCCCTCTGCCCCTCCACCCTGCTCACATTCTCTCTCTAAAATAAATAAAAATAAAATCTTTCCCCTGAAACTAATACTACACTGTAAGTTAACTAACTTGAATTTACATAAAAACTAAAAGAATAATAAAGTCTTAAAAAAAATGTTTTAAAAATATAAAACAGCAAGCTCACAACCTAGGAGGAAATAAACTACCCAAAGTGAGATTTAGCAGAAACAATAGATTCCAATACCCAAAGACTTCAAATGAGAATTATAGATGTAACATATAAAACAACAGGCTATGAGCGGCTTAAAGAAATAATTGGTAGAACTGAAGACATGTTCACACAAAAACTGGTACACAAATGTTCATAGGGGCTTATTTATAACAGTCAAAGAATGGAAACAATTGATGGACAAAATGCGGTATTATCCATACAAGGAAATACTGTTCAGCCATGAAAAGGAATGAAGTACTGATACATGCTACAACATGGGATGAACCTTAAAAGTATTATGCTAAGAGGGATGCCTGCGTGACTCAGTCAGCTGAGCGACTGACTCCTGGTTTCAGCTGAGGTCATGATCGCATGGTTCATGAGATCGAGCCCCAAGTAGGGCCCTCCATGCTTAGCAGGGAGTCTACTTGAAGATTCTCTCTGTCCCTACCCCCTTAATAAATCTTAAAAAAAAAAAAAAAATTATTATGCTAAGTGAAAGAAGCCAGGCACATATTGCATGTTTCCACTTATATAAAATGTCTAGAAAAATCCATAAAGAAAGAAGTAGATTCATAGTTACTAGGGACTGGAGGAGAACAAATGCGGAGCATATGCTTAATGGGGATGAGGTTTCTCTCTGGGGTGATCAAAATGTTCTGAAAACAGATAGTGGGGGTGGTTACACAACACTGTGGAATCTACTAAAAATCACTGAAAAAGTGTACACTAAAAAAATGGCTAAAGCAGTGAAGCTTATTTCGATAAAAAAATACCAAGGAATATGAGAATATAAGCTCCACCTCCTGTAACAGTGCCTGGCACACAATTAGGTACTCAGTAAGTATTTCTGAAAAACAATAAGAATCTGTCTTAAAAAAAAAAAACAGGCAGATCAAGAATCAAATATTAACTTTTAGAAATCAAAAATATGTGAAATTAGAAACTCATTGAATGAATTAAATAGCAAAATTAGACACAGCTAAAGACAAAATTGTCAACTAGAAGACAGCTATGATGAAATTAATCAGAATGCAGCACACAGAGAAACAAGTGGATATAAAACACAAAAGGTCACAGACATCAAGTACAAAATGAAAAGACCTGACATATGATAGTTCTAGTAACCTAGACAGTATAAACAGAATGAAGGAGAAATATAAACAGATAATAACTGTAACTGTATTACAGAAATGAGTATGTAAATCAAGATATGAAAGAATATACACCAAGCTGGATAAATAAGAAATCTACACCTCGGGGCGCCTGGGTGGCTCAGTCGTTAAGCGTCTGCCTTTGGCTCAGGTCATGATCCTAGAGTCCGGAGACCGAACCCCATATTGGGCTCCCTGCTCAGCAGGAAGCCTGCTTCTCCCTCTCCCGCTCCCCCTGCTTGTGTCCCCTCTCTCTGTCAAATAAATAAATAAAATCTTAAAAAAAAAATCTACACCTAGATATGTAATTGCAAAACACCAAAGATGAAGATTAAAAAAGCAACCAGAAAAAAGACAACCTACAAAGAAATAATAATTAGACTAAGAACTGACGTCTCAACAAAAATAGAAACCAGAATATAGTGTAATACAAAGTGCTAAGAGAAAATAGCTGTCAACCCAGAGGATCTAACAATTAAGGAACACACTTTTTTGTGTTTTTTTTTTTTTTTTTTGCATATCTACCAAGGGTGCATGTTCAAAGATTGACAACAAAGTCAGTTTTAGATCAAGTATCAATAAATTTCCAATCGCCACCTGTTCTGATTATAACAGAATTAAATTAGAAAAAAACAAAAAAAAAGTACTGTAATATATTAGGAAATTTAAAAACAATCCTCTACACCATGTGTCAAAGTAGAAATCACAATGGAAACTAAAAAACACAACTGAAGGATAATGAAAATCCTACATATTAAAAGTTGTGGGGGAATGCAACTAAAGCAGTGGTTGGAATTCAAAATTCATTGATCATTTTTCCAACTTCCAAAGGCAGAAATAACAAAATGAACCCTCCAAAGGTAAAAGTTAATAAAACAGTTAAAATTAGTAAAAGAGTAAAAAGAAGATATAACAGAAGGTTAAAACCATAATTTGATTCTTAAGACTAATAAAATAAACCTCTGGTGAAAGTGATTAAACAGGGAAAGCAAAATGAAAAATTATCATGTAATTATGATCATAGCAGCTATTGATAAGAAACTATATGACTATCGCAATAAACACAAAAACACAGAAGAAATGGACAAATTCTTAAAAACCAAACAAAACCATATGTCCAAACTTAACCAAGAAAAAATAGAAAACCTGAAAAGTTCAACTATTAAATCAAATCAGTACTTTAAAGTCATCCATAAATAGAAGACACAGTTTTGCAGTTAAGTGCTAGCCAACATCCAAAGAACAGATTTTAATCATATATACATTCATCTTGCAAAATGAGGAATACTACCTAATTCAATTCTGAGAAACTAGTAGAACGTTGATATAAAAACTAGACAAGGACAATATGAGAAAGAAAGACTGCAGGTCAATGTCACTCATCATCACAGATACAAAATTCCTAAACAAAACATTCACAAACCAAACCATGCATTTCAAAAAGAAAAAAAGCGGAGTTGGGTTTTTTTTTAAAGTAGGCTCCATGCTGGTGGGGCTCAAACTCGTGACCATGTGATCAAGACCTGAGCTGAGATCAAGAATCAGACACAACCGAGCCACCCAGGTGCCACTGGAGTTGGTGTTCTTAACCAGCAACACAAATACAGTTTAATATGAGAAAAGATAAAATAGAATTCATCTTATAAGTCTATAGGATAAATTCTACATGTGATGGTTTATTTTATGTGTCAACTTGACCAGGCTACAGGGTGTCCAAATATTTGGTCAAACTTTATTCTGGCTATTTCTGAGAGTATTTCTGGATGAGTGCAACATATGAGCTCTCCTGAATCTCCAGCTTGCTGACTGCAAATCTTGGAACTTTTTAGCCTCAATAATTGTGTGAGCCAATTCTTTATAATAAATCTTTCTATATATGTACATCCTACTAGTTCTGTTCCTCTGGAGAACCCTAATGCACCAATATACCATATTACCATCTTCATAAATGCCCCCCCAAAGCATTCAATAAATTCAAAACCCATCATGGTTAAAAAAAATGAGGAAAATTTTTAAACTGATAAATAGGTTTGTGAAAAACCTACTGCAAACTTCCTACCTAGTGGTTAATGTTAGACATGTTCCTTTGGAAAATCAAAAAGATAAGAAAATGTCTACAACTACCACTTTTATTCAACATTGTACTAGAGATCCTAGTTACACAGTAATACAAGAAAGAGAAATAAAAAGCTTAAGGACTAGAGAGGAGAAAAACAAAACAATGTTGCTCCCAGATAAGTCTATACAGCAATCCCAAATAATGTATAAAAGAAAAATTATTCAAATTTCATATACTGATCTAACATAAAATATATAAATATCAATTACATTTTTATATACACAACAAACAGAAAATGTACTGAAATGGAAAATATTGTTTATAATGGCATCAAAAAGAGTAAGATGCCTGGGGATAAACTGAACAAAAACTAAGCAAGATGTATATCCAGAAAATTATAAAACCCTATTAAAAGAATACCCTAAAGGAGTAAAGAGATAATCTTGTTCATGGATAAGACAGTATCACAAAAGACCTCCATTCTCTCAAATCTGATCTATAGATTTAATAAAACTCCAATTAAGAAATCCCAATAGGGTTTTTTGGGGGGAGAAGAGGGGGTTGGGAGGGGGAAACTTAAAAGCTGATTCTAAATTTTTTTTTAAAAAAGCAAAGCTGAAACTTAAATTTTTGAAAAAAGCTAAATCTCAAATAGCAAAACACTCCTTAAAAGAATGAGAAAAGTGGGGCAGTTGGCCCTACCTCCTATCAAGGCTTCTTAGTGGAGAAAGGCGGGACTATTCAATAAATGGTTCAGAACAACTTGTTATTCATATTGGGAAAAAGTGAAGTTGGATTCCTACATTATATCACACAAAACAAACAAACAAACAAAAAAACCACACAGGCAAAATCATAACACATTCACAAGAAAACCTAGGGCAATACCTGTAAGATCTAGGGATAAGGAAAGATTTATTAAAGTCACAAACAGTGCTTAACATTCAGGCAGATAAACTTAATTAACATTAAGAACATCTGTTCTTCAAAAAAACACCATGAATAAAGTAAAAAGGCAAGCAGATTATGAAAAAAAATTCTAGCACACATACCTCAGTTATTAGTACCCAAAATATATATAAAATTCCTCCAATTAGTAAGAAAACAAGCCACTCAAAGGAAAAATAGGCAAGTGAACACTAAAAGAAATAAATTTATAAAAGGATGATCAACTCATATTTCAGGAAAATACAGGCTAAAATCACAGTACAAAATAATTTATAACTACCAGATTGGCAAGATTTTGCCAGTCTGACTGTACCAGTGACTGTGTGAATTAAGGAGAACTTGCTGGTAGTAGGGGATATAAATTGGTACACTTAAAACAGTATCGCATTATCTTGTAAAGCCAATCATGTGTTTATGTTATGATTCAATAATTCTACTTATAGATAATAAATCTAATATACTAGATACATACCCCAAAGAAATATATAGAATATATACATATATATATATACACACACACATATAGAATGTTCACATCAGAAATAACATTCAAATTTAGGGACATCCATCATTTTCCTTTATATTAAGTTAGTTTTAAGAATTATTAACTTATCCTCTACCAAAAGACAGCTCAATATAATTTTACTTATATTATAAATCTGTGAGAAAATAAAATTTTCCAGAGTGTATAAACTCTGCCTATAAGTTCTGCATACAATTTGACTCTCCCACCCACAGACATGTATGTATACAATGAAATTCTACAAAACCATTAAAAATGCAGTTTCAAGTTCTGAATATAAAATAAAATAAAGGTTTCTCAGTGCTCCTCCACCAAAACTAGCCTTCTGATACACAGAAAAGTAAATATAAAGATAGGGAATGTTTGCTTTCATTTCCCCCAGAAATATTTTACTTCTCACATATTTTCAGAATTAGATCTGTAGCCAATTACCTAAGTAACTGCTCTGATTGAAAAGGATAATTAAATTTCCCTTATCTCCCTGAGAGTGCCGAGTGAGTACACAAGAGGGCCAAGAGGTTACAGCACAGATTAGTTCCTATATTGAAATATTTATATTTCAAGGATGAATGAGTCCCAGAAACTTGGGAGATGTCCCAGAGGGCTTAGTGCCTCCTGAAGAGATTTTATTTATTTACTACAGGGTTGGAGTTAATATTCATTACTATTTTCAAGGAGAACTTTCCAGGAGGGGAGGGAGATAGTGGCCTCCTTCCTTTAATAAGTAAAGAAAAACCATTTTTCCTCATCCCTTGCCTGTGGAATGTCCAGCTACTTGCATAGGATAACTGACCTGTCTTTCTTTGGGATGCCCTAAGGTTAAAGACTAGGGCAAAGGAAGGCTAATATATTTATTACTGTGAGGTATTCATTAAATCTCTGATCCATACCGTATGTTGTGTACATACTCAAGATGAAATTATTGAGAACCCAACAGTCCTCAATGCATCTTCCATCATCATTAGAACTATGACGAAAGTAGCTATAGTTAGAATAATTCCCAATGAGATTTGTAGGAAAAGGTATAGTTACACAAAATACCTAGGGTCCATTAGACTCAGATAGTGTATCCTTCTGGAATGCTCATGCCCTCTAAGATACAGAATCTTACTTTATTTCTTAATTCTGGGAAAATCCAGTCCTCCAAGAACCTAATATAATATTTGCTCAGGTGAATAAAATACCAGTATCTTCCTATCCTGATTCTCACTACTAGAAATGGAACAGATATAATTTTCTGATAAACTCCTCATTGTCAAGACTCAATACTCATTTTCTGAAATGCAAGAACCAAACAGATTTGGATAACCCAGTATCTCACCATATCCAAACCTACTCTCTAAACTTTCACTTTCTGAACTCTGGAATAAATAGATTTTGATTAGGAGGAATAGTTGTATTTCAGAAGAAAACAAGAAATGTAAATATAAAAGTATATTCATATGTAGTGAATGTGCATGTGTGTGTATGTGTGTGTGTTCTAAGATGCCTAGCCCAAAGATTTCTAGCTGGTTAGTCAAAAAGTTACTGTTAGGGGCGCCTGGGTGGCTCAGTTGGTTAAGCATCTGCCTTCAGCTCAGCTCACGATCCCAGGGTCCTTGGATCGAGCCCCACACCAGGCTCCCTGCTCAGCAAAGAGCCTGTTTCGCCCTCTGCCCCCCACTTGTGCTCTCTCTCTCTCCTTCAGATAAATCAATAAAATCTAAAAAAAAAAAAGTTATTGTTAGGTATCCACCAATTCCTAAGTGTATAAACTCTGCCTGTAAGTTCTGCATACAATTTGACTCTCCCACCCATAAACATGTATGTATACAATGAAATTCTACAAAGCCATTAAAAATGCAGTTTCAAGTTCTGAAAATCATTGATACTAACCTCCACTTGACTACCTGGAAATTGAGGCTCAACAAAGTGAGGAGTAAAAGGAAGTCAACTGCTGAAAAACTTGTATTGCACATGGCATACCTGTGCAAAATACTTCTTCCCCTCTCCACTGAAATGTTCCATCAACATTTAAACATGAGCCCCTCTCCTCCGTAACTACCTCCTCCCTTTCAGCTAAACTACACATAATAGCATGTATTCATTTTCTGTTCATTCCTGAACCCATCACAACTGATGCCTGACCTAATCCCTCTATCCAAACTCAATAAAATCAGTATCTATTGTTGGATACATCTAGTAAATATCTCTTAAATCAGCCTCTTATATCATCATTCTTACCCTTCTCCTCCACTGACTACCACCCTCTAATGTAATGCTAGTTTTCTGCCTCATCTCCCCTTTTCAATTCATTCTCTACAGAGTACCCAAATAAATTTCCAAAACACAGATGTGATCATGTCTCACATACAATCAAAATCTCATGCTAATCCCTTTAAAACCCAATTGCTCTTAGGATTACATCCAAACTTCCAAACATGTGAACGCTGCCTACATAACACTGAAGGACACAGCCCCCTACACACTTTTCTAGCCTCATGTCCTACCACTTTCTCTCA
Organism: Zalophus californianus; assembly: GCF_009762305.2. NCBI lineage: Eukaryota > Metazoa > Chordata > Mammalia > Carnivora > Otariidae > Zalophus > Zalophus californianus. The sequence goes on from NC_045595.1 coordinate 24,817,391, forward strand.
ACTACTCTAGTATTGTTGCTTTATTTCTTTTCAACCTCACCAAGCATCTTGCTCTTTATGAATCTTCAAATATGGCAGTCTCTACTGGAACAAACCATATCTATTTGAGGAACTCCATTTATCACTGTAATCCAGAAGAATAGTCTCCTTATCTCATTTTTTACTGAAGTATAAACTCTGCATAAGAAAATGGTATTCAATAAATATTTGTTGTCACAATCACAAAATACAATAAAGATACTTCATGGGGAAGACTGGCTTGCAGAAGGTCTACCGTCATGGCTAAAATAAAAAGACCACAGTAAAACTGTTCACTAAATAGTTGCAACAAAGAGACTTTATGGTACTTTCAGAAGCAAAAATGAAATAAGCTGAAACAATATGATCACTTATTCAAATACTTATTTCTAAGGGAGAATGAGGAACATTTTAAAACCTTTCACTCACAAGTTTTTCTTTCTCTAGTTTTTGTAGTAAACTCTCCATGTTACTTCCAATTCTTGTTTTTTCTACAACTTCATAAAGGCTGCAATACATTCCATTCTTCAAAACTGACATAAGAAAAAATACACTGTAAATATTAAATCAAATCTGCTTTTTATATATTTTAATAAAATTAAATTACTTACCTTCACTTGGACCTAAGTAAGTTTCCTTATAAAACAGCGCTGGAGGGATTTTCTGTTTCAGATGATCAATACTCATAACTGTTTCAACATCTAACTTTTCAGGACTGAAAGAAAATTGAAAAGACATGTTTGCCTTACCTATATGTTTAACTCTAGTAATGTTATTTCCTCCCCTCCGCTGCCCACACGAGGATCTTGGTGGAAAGCAGAGCACACTTATTAATATCATAGTTGACTCTAAAGAGGATTTGATATGGGAAGTCCAGATATATACAGAAGTAGAAAAAAAGACTGCCAATATCACCAACCTTCCATCTTTAAGCAAGAAGCTAATCCTATACACCAATTTTACTAAACCAAAAAGGATAAAAGGCTGTCCTTTTATTAAAAGTTCAAGTATGAACTGTTAAAGTAATCTTCAAACATCTATGAAGGCCCATAATATTTACTGGGGTGGTAGCAAAAGACCATTCTAGACCTTTCTATTCCAATATATGCTGCACAGGACTGAAAAGAGTCTATAAATTTTAACTCCACTCACCACATCAAATTCATTTCCAACAAAGAACTGATAACTTCTAAGTCTATCATGTTCAAATTGCTAAATGAAAAATATATCTAATTAGGATAAAACTCTGAAAAATCACTTTTTTAAAATTTAAAATCACTTAGAAAAAGTTTTATGCCATAAATGTGCATGACTATTTAGCCCACTCTCAAACCAAGACAGAAAAGTAGAGGGCTCATTTTGCCAACTAAGTCTCCCAAGTTATCAATTTTTTTAAACAAATCAACATTTATATTCTTTTGGACCAAAGTAAAATTTAAATATAAGAATCAAAAGCAAAAGAAGGAACTGAATAGTTAGCAACCATTAACTGCTATTTTCTTATAATATAACGTACTTACAGCTTGATAGGCAAAAAAGCACGAGTGGCTGACCTCAGAGAAATATAACACAAAAGCTTTCCTTTATTTAAAAGCTGTCCTTTCCACAAGGTGTAGTTAAATTTATCTAAATAAAAAGAATAACAACACAATTCAGCCACTGGCAGCCCAGAAGCAAATACATGCTTACTAGATAGAAATAAGGGAAACATATCTAGAAACAATGTTTAAGTAGAAGACCAGCAACAACAACAAAAAACAAAATGAACAAAAAACACCCATGACATTTCTATTTACAAGAGAGTTCAAATATTAGGATTTTTGTTTCAGTATCTTTTCTCTTGCAGGGTTATTCCAGCTGCAAAAAATAACAAATTTATTTGTCTAAATGTCTTTATATCAGAAAGTTAAAGAGCAAAGACAATATATTTACTGCCCTCTTACTTCCCCCAAAAGAGACTATATTAAATCCAGTTAACTACATGAATTCCTAATAGCATCTCACACCCTCTACTCACTCTTTTCATTGTGGAGAAACTTGATGACAGAAAATGTCAGTACTGCTTTTAATCTTCTCTAGGTCTTATAAATCCTAAACCTCTGATAAATACAGTATTTTAAAAAGCTGAGTTGTGAAGTTTATTTTTTTATATTTATCCAAGTGCTAATCCTTTGGTCTATTCACAGTATTAGCTTCCAAGAGAGACCTTATACTTGAACAACCAAATGCTGAAGCTACATCATAACATGGCCTCACCTCCTTTATCAGACTTTGCAGATTTTTGTTCATTATAAAAATAAAGCAAAACACTAATTTTTTACTGTATGTGCTTAGTTTTTCAATTTATAAAACCAAAGGAAAGAAATAAAAGAATCTTACCTGTGTTTCTATCTGCATTGAAACTGTTAGATCTATAAATAAATTCAAAAACAAAAAAAGAAAAACATTACTGACTGATAACAAGAAAGTTAACATTCAGGACCTTGACATAAGTGCTATTTTTAATGGTGTAATATACAAGAAAATTAAGTCCTTCATCCAAGTAGGAAGAACATATTAACTACTTATTATAACATTTAATAGATCCAAGTCTACATGAAGCAAACAGTTATTTGGCTCAAATTACCATATCTGTACAAATTTATGGGAGCTATTTTTCCCAAAAAGTCATCAGGAGTTAAGAGTCCATTAAAGTCTCTGTGAATTACTTTAATAGGTGATGAGATATGAAGAAATAGCCTCAATATATATTTAAACCTATTTATTAAATATTAAATGTTTAATATTAAATATTAAACCTATTCAATAAATATTTACCAAGCTTCTATTATTTACCAGGCACAGTTCTAGGTAACAGGATTACTAGGATGAACAAAGGCTCTGCCTTCACAGAGTTTACAATCTCATGAAGAGGACAAACAACAATCAAAAATTAAGTATATAGTTTACCAGATGATGATGGTTTTAAGTGCTATGGAGAAATAGACAAAGCAACTAAGGGTATGGGGTTAAAAATAAAAATCATGGAAGACCTTGCTGATAAGGTCACTTTTTTTTTTAAGATTTTTATTTATTTGACAGAGAGAGAGACGGCAAGAGAGGGAACAAAGCAAAGCAGGGGGAGTTGGAGAGAGAGAAGCAGGCTTCCCGCTGCGCAAGGAGCCAGATGCAGGACTTGATCCCAGGACCCCGGGATCATGACCCGAGCTGAAGGCAGACGCTCAAACATCTGAGCCACCCAGGCGCCCCTGATAAGGTCACCTTTAAGGAGAGATCTCATAGAAGTGTTAAGTTAAATGATGCCACTAACTGGGAAAAGAGAACAGCAAATGCAGAGGCCCTACGGCAGAAGCATTCATGGTATAGCAAGGATGTTCAATCAATGCTCGTTTTAAATGATACAGAGATCAAAAGATGGAATCAAAGAAGAGGCAAAGAAAATTAAGACAGTTACTATTCCTGGAGGTATGACCTCATAATTAAGTGCTGGGTGTCTTTAAAGATTACTCTTGAAAGGCACTATTTTAAATATATCATGGAAATCATAAATACAGAGCCACAAGACAGACGAAAATCACCAGTGTCTGGATATCATATGAATTGCTACTTAATGGCTATGGATGGATGGTTACCAGGGTTATTTGCTGACATGAAAAAAGTGTGCTGGATCTCAACTTAAAGGAAGACATGATTTGATCTGGAAAACCAATGAAAAGATTGACCTCAAAAAATGTATGTATTTCATGAAATGTGGCTTTTTAAAACAGTATTTCTAAATTAATAGGTATCAATTTTCCCAACAACTTTCTGGAACCACCACATGGGAAAAAAATAAGGGAAACTGCTTTGTATTTTGTCACCTTACATTAGAGCTTATAAGATATCACCAGTGGTACTCAATTGACTAAAAATCAGAATCACCTAGAAGCTTTTAAAATTATCAATGCCTAGACTACTTAATAAACATTTGATTTTTTAGTTGGTTTGAGGTGGACTGGAGCATCTTTTATAGAAGCTCCCCATTTCTAGGAGCGCTAATACATAAAATTTCACTTTTAAAAACTACATTTTACTCAACTATGCAAACCTTCAATATCAAGAGAAAAAGGGTTAACTGGTGAGGTTTAAGTAAATTTTAGTTTGTATTTCCACATAAATTATGTTTTTCACACTGACCTTTTAAAAGTCATCATGAACACTCATGCATCTAATTAACTGCCAGGTAAGAAAAAAAATGGGAAGAAAACAAAATGTTCCTCCTAATTCGGCAGGGCAGGACATGTAAAATAATATTCTGGATGATAATATTCTGGATGAAGTCTAAAACTCATGAGTCTTACCTTGATGAAGGCACAAACTTTGGAGTTTGTATATCATCTTTGTAAGTAAAAGATACAACCGCATATGGACATACATGTCTTGGTCTTCGCCTGAGTTCATCAAAGCTATACTCATAAAAATAATACTAAAAATAAGAAAATGCAAAATTAACTTCTGTAAAACAAGATGTACACAGTAGAATCTTTACTTCCCTGATTTTTGAGAAATATAACACCATTTAAACCTCAAACAGAAACTATCTTTAAGCACTGCTTATCAATTTATTTAAAATAATTTGTACTTTATATTCATTTTATGATATAAAATATTCTACTTCTCTATCTCAGATGCACTAGTAGGTACTCTAAAAGCTTACTTCTTAAAAGCTGACCCCTGGGAATGTACAACAAATTTCCTCATAAAAATGTTACAAATGGACATTTGTAAGCTCCCAAGTCAGCCCAGAAAAGTCAATTTGATAGAAAAAAGTAAAATGCTAAGGACACAATCTCAACCAAATCTAGCATTCTGTTCATTATTATTTTTTTTTTAAGATTTTATTTGAGAGAGAAAATGAGTGAGAGAAAAAGTACAAGCTGGGGTGGGGTGAGGGGAGGCAGGAGAGCAGACTCCCTGCTGAGCAGGGAACCTGATGTGGGGCTTGATTCCAGGACCCTGGGATCATGACCTAAGCCAAGGTAGACGCTTAACCGACTGAGACACCCAGGCGCCCCTGTTCATTATTTCAAAAGAAAAACATATTCTTGGTGCCAACTGCAGACCAAGCCGCAAAGAGGAGGTGGAAGGGATTATGAACACAGGTGACAAAAGTAGTTAATTCTCTTCTTACTACCCATCTGCCTCTCCCCTTCACCTATTCACAACATTCATTAGGGTTTTGTGACTTGCAGACTAGTGATTTTCATTAAAAAGAATGCTCCAGTTTATAAACAAAGCATTGTCCTTCAAAGTCCATTCCCTTGGGAAACTACTGATTTCAATGTTGTTGCTGCTCTAAAAATGCCTGAAAATTTTTTGGAAACATCAAGCTAGTTTACAGGTTGTTAGAAAAACCTACCTCAAAAAAAAAAAAAAAAAAGGAAAAGAAAAAGAAAAAGTTACTGCTACCTTCTGCAACTACTGCCCAAAAAAATCATCAAATGAGCCAGCCCAGATGACTTTGGTGAATATAATTTTTGCTAAAAGCCCCAACAATATGTCTTGCTTGCCCATTCAGAGTCTTCAAAAAGAGTCAATTATACTTCAATTTATTTATTTATTTATTTTTTAAAAGATTTTATTCATTTATTTGACAGAGAGACACAGCGAGAGAGGTAACACAAGCAGGGGGAGTGGGAACACAAGCAGGGATCCCAGGACCCTGGGATCATGACCTGAGCCGAAGGCAGACACTTAACCGACTGAGCCACCCAGACGTCCCTATACTTCAATTAAAAAAAAAAGTTTCACTTACAACTGAGTGTTAAAAAAGGAACAAGAACAAATTTTATTTTCTATAAATAAAGTGAAGATTAAAGAAAGAAAAAAAAAAAGAACAGCTCCAGGGGGGTTAGCATACCACTCCTTTTCCCATACAATCCATCTGGCTATATACATTTTTTATACATTTGTTAAAAAATAGCATGCATTTTTTATATAAAGTTTCTATTATAAAGTAATTCCCCATTACTTTATACAATAGTCCCCCCCATATACGTAGTTTCGCTTTCCATTTTCAGCTTCTGTGATCAACCATAGTCCAGAAGATGTTCCTCCTGACAAATGGTCAGAAGGTCAACAGTAGCCTAACATTACACCACAGTAACTACATCATTCCCCTCACTGCATCTCATCATGTAGGCATTTTATCACCTCATATCATCATGAGGGTGAATACAGCACAGTGAGATTTTGAGAGAGACCACAAAAACTTTATAGTATAATTGTTCTTATTTATTATTATTGTGATTAATCTCTTACTGTGCCTAATTTATAAATTAAACTTTATCATAGGTATGCAGGCATAGGAAAAACATAATACATACAGAGTTCAGTACTATCCGTGGTTTCAGGCACCCACTGGGAGCCTTGGACCCTGAGGATAAGGGGGGGGGCAATTGTAGTCAAACATCATATAAAAACATAGTGACTAAAATTTGGCAAATATATACTTTTTCCTGTTTATCATTTTAAAGCTTAAAATTTAATTCTAAGTTTGCATCTTAGAAAAATGTTAAAATAAAAAAACTATCAAATCAATAGCATAAAATTACATGAATTATGGTAATTCAAGGGTTTTCAACTTTAAAAAGGATGAGTAGTATTTTATTAGGCAGGAGATCTTTCTAGGCCAGAATCTAGGCCAAGAGAAGCCAAGGCTTCAAAATGAAATGAGGTGTGTTGAGGGCAGCGATCATACAAAACACCAGGTTGACAGAAAGAACTAGACTAAGGAATCTCAATATTACTCTGTAAGTCTAGGAAGCCACACTATGTTTCTGAGCTGTCTTGAAAACACTGAATAAATAGCAGTGAGAGACACTCCGGTAGTGTTATATGGACACCAGAGGTTAGACTGGTGTGGTGGCAGAAGGTACAGGGAAACATTAAAGGATTTGATGACAAATAGATATGAAGTCGTAACACTGAAATGAATCCAAGCACCTACCTGAGTAAGCTCATAGGCTCTGTAAGCCAAAAGTGATGTAACTCTATTGGCATTCTTTGACACGTGACATTCATGCTTTGGTGTTGGGTCCAAAGCACTTTTACTTAATACAGATTCCAGACTTTTAACACCCATGGGGTCGTATATACTCTTTATTTTACCCTAAAATAGACAAAACCTTTTAAGTCCACCTAAACTTATTATTGACTATATAACATTATAAAATACTTCTCCAAATATAGATCACCTATGACAACAGTTCTTTCCTTTAATACCTGGTAACACTCAACACATTTTACCAATATTGAAGCACCAAAAATGACAACTAAAAAGGTGCTGTTTGAATGTGCTTAATAACAAGAAAATAAAAATTTCATTTACAACCCTGTTCACTAGCCTAAACGACATTACCAACGTATTACCCTCTTTATTTTCTTTGGGAAGGAAATCAAATAAATCAAAGATGGCAAACCACTCTCGAAAATATCTTTATATACTAAACTAAGCAAGGACTGATTTTAATTTAATCAAACTCCTAAAGACAGGGCCAACTAAAATCCAAATCAAATGTCCTTGATATATGAAATGTAAATGTTAAAATTACCTTCATTATTTTAAAAATAACAACATCGCCCACTGCCCCAGGTTCCAAAGGATTAGCTTGTAATAAATCAGCATACCTAGAAAGATAGATACCTAGTGAAGAGGGAAAAATTAAAGAATTTGAATAAGGGCACAAATACAAAAAAGAAAATCCAAACATTTAACCTAATGATAAGAGATAAAAAAGGTATGACACCTTTAAAAATGTAATGACAGTAAAGATAGCTGATATTTAACCAAGACAGAAACAACAAAAAGAACCAGAAACATGAAACTAAGTCTAAGTTTCTCAAAATCACCAGGACTAGACTGACTTTAAAAAAGAAAAAAAAGAGATAATCTTTGATCAATCTGAAGTAAGCAAAATCAGAAACAAAGGGTAAAACCGGTTTCACATTACAGATCCTGAAACTATCCTCCTTTTCTAGGAACATGACAAGGCATACATAAATTTAATTTTAAGGAATGCAGCAAAATTAATATGTTTAAAAGGCAACAGTAGATAAGTGGGAAAAAAAAAAAAAGATTACCCATGGAAGGACTGCCAAGAATTGTTATTTTGGACTGGCCCACCTGTAATCCTTTTTCACATATGCTTTGGACCTAAATAAACAAAACACTTCATCTCACAATCATAATACATTAAAAACATGAAAAGATAATTTGTCAAGTTGCTCTATAAAACCCAAGCTTCTAAACTTATGTAGGTTCTGCATTACAGAAATTTTATATATATGACACTTTATGACTAAATATCAATGTGAAACTGGCTTATGCTTCCAATGTAACCATAGCTGGAATCCATTTTTGTTTATACTAGGTGTGACAGATAGTCAGAATTCATGCCACCCACATATATAAACATTCCCTTTTAGGGAGAATTAGAACTGGCAAAATATTTAAATAAAAATTCCACCTAAACATCTTCAATTGAAGGAGAAAAAATAGTTCCCAGCACATATAACCTACAATATAGAATATAATCTATTTTAATAAAGGGAGAATTATTCATTATCAAGCACATCCTAGGGAAAGAAAATGGGTTTGGTCAGAAAAAATTTAAGCACATCTGAAAAGCAATTACATGACAATGAAATACCTTGCCCTACTAAATCATTTCTTCCATTTATACCTCATATCATTTACACTAACTTATAAAATAGTTTATAATTTTCAAGTGTATTGTTACATTGCAAAACTAGTAACTTAACAATGGAAACATCCTCAAATTGTTTTTTATAAAGAGTTCACTTACCTGGTATCGATCAACCATAAGAAATGCATAGGATTCTGAAAGTTCTTTATCTAAACGACCATCAAACTTCAGTTCTCTTCGCTTTTCTGTGAACTAAACAAAACTAAATCTGTAACAACTCCTTAGTATGTGATTATGTCTTTCAAGCTAAGAGCTTCAGTAATTTTATTCCTAAGAAATCCCAAATGTAACCAAAGTAGAAATTATCTTTTCTCTCCCTGTATTTTCTGTGCTTCAATTTTTTCCTCATAACTAGCTCTTTACCTCATAATAATCAAATAAGCATCTAGTGTTTATCAATTTTAACTAAATTTCTACTAAAATTTTACCACATTCCAACTCTCCCACAGATTTTTAAGTTCATGTTTTAGTTACCTTTGGATCTCTCAGTTTACTTAACATGATGCACTGCATACAGTAGGTGGTTTAATAAATCTCTGCTGAATGATCAACTTTTGGACTATAAACTCAATCAGGACACGGAAAAGGTTCCATTTCTTTAAAACTATAGTCTCAATGCCAACTATGTAAGACATGTACCATACATACTGCCAGGATAAAAAAACAACTTTGTCTAAGTATAACTAAACTGCAAGTTACTGACTTTCACTTTTAGATACAAGCAAACAGATATACATTCAAAATATGGAGCCCACATCTAATAGATTTATATGCAGTATTCAAATAATTACCAATGTTCAGTAATATGATTAATCATTAGACTAAATTTTCATATAAAATTAATAAATAACCCTTATCATACCATGAAACCACATCAAACTATCAAGGTTTTAATTTTCTTGGGGAGCCAGTAACTTCATGGATTCTCTCAAAATTAATTCTGGTAGCACTGGGTTAACCAACTCACAAAAGTACATAATTAATAATATTTCATGTGCACTAGGAAGCAATAAACACATAAAATATTTCTAAACATCTCATTTATATCATCTCAGAATATGCATTTTGGCTTTTCCTAAAAATATTCTAATTTGTACATGAAACTTTGTTTACACTTTTTCACTAAGAATTTCTACTAGTGATAGTAAGAAAATTCAGCTACTAAGCAATAACTGGGGAAAAAATTAAGCATATCCTAAAAAATATATACATTTGATTTCATTAATTATCTTCCAATTTAGACATAATATAAATTATAGATTTCATTTAATTAATATGCACTTAAAAGAGCAAAGAGCCTTATAAGTTTATAATTAAGCCATTATACAGTAAGCTATTCCTATGTTTAAGATTCATTTTCAATAAGTTATTTTACATAATTGAACATTAACTTATCCGAACAAATAAATAGTGCTATATCAACAATACTTTGAAGAAAAAAGATGTGATTTAAAACTTGTTTTCCTTTCCATAATTTGGCTTTCCTAAAAACTAGCGTTTTTAAAGAAAAGGAACATAAAACAACTTCCAGACTATTAACTGGTTCTGAAGAATCTTACAATATGCACAATTTAAAACGTACCTCCTTAATTGACATACAATAAATTACATGTCCTAAAAAAAAACAAAAACCAAAACATACCTCCTTTTCCAAAAGTTCATTATGTATCAAGCAAGCACGTTTGTAGTTAAAATTTGTTACTGAGGTTGGCTCAAGGTAAGATGAATGGAGAATATTTAGAACATCTTCAAATTCTCGAGAGCCTGGAGTTAATGGCTGAAAAAGTGCTAAAACAAAAAAAAAATTAATTTTAACATGATTCCATCTTAAATGTAGTCTCTTAAATTTTGTGGGTTTAATATCACTTTTAAGTGAAGTTGAAAAAAGTCATCAAGGCTATCTTATTTTGTGATATTCAAAAGAGACACATTAATTCCCTGAAGAAAAATTACAGTTCCCTACATTGACCAGTTCCTTCAGCAATGAGCATCTGGCATTACAGATGTAGACAAGAGGTTACAATTTTGCAAAAACTTAAGAATGCTACGATGGCAACATAAATTGCTTTAACACTCTCATAAGAAAGAACCTGTGCCTATCCTCAACTTGTCTCCACTCCTATCTTATGTTACACTGAAATAGTATGTCTATGACCATTTACTTCAGCAAACTACATGCTTACAGCATAAATGAATGTATAAAAACATTTAAGACAAACTTAGGTGTCTATAAAATTATTCTATTTGGTTTTTAGTACTAAAATTAAAATAAAATACGCTACTTCCATTGCTTTCTTGTATTACCAACATATAGTAGAACATTTATTATGAAAGCTTAGTGAAATGGAAAGATGTAGAGCTTTGGAGTCAAGCCTGGACACAAGTAACAAATCTAGCATTTATTAACTTTGTGGGAGAGCCTTGGTAAATCAACCAAAAATAAGCTCAGTTCTCTAATCTGTAAAAAACTCTAGTTATCCTAATAACCACTAAATTCTACATTCCACACATAAGACAACACATGGAAAAAGCTCTAAGCACAGCATCCAGTATAAAGACAATGAAATTCTTTATCCCCCCTCCTACAACTTTCCACACCCCCCATTTAATTTTTAAAATACTTAAAAGTCAAATATCCAATTTGTTCTTGGACCAGTGGATTAGTGGTCTAATAATTTCAAATTTCCACTTTATGCATGAAATAGTTTAACTTACTAATAAATTTCAAAAGTCTACACATATAAATGTTCCCTAAGCCAAAAAAGGAACCATTTATATTTCACTGTATATAGAAGTATCCAAAGAACTTATGTTATACTGTATTACCTTAACTTCTTTTGAGATATTATTTCTGAAGAGAATAAATGTCACAGTCAAAATACTTTTAGGCTACTACTAAAAACAGTGTTCTGCTTGTACATATTCTTAAAGATACTAGAGAGCAGCTGTTTACTGTAGTTTCTATACATAGTATTAGGTTTTAAAGGACATGATTTCAAATGACATATCCATCCATCCATTTACCACACTACGTATATATTACAAGTGTCTGTAAAAATGTAACATTCAATAACAAAGTGTATATAAACGGTTCCTACTACTTTGGGATCCCACACTAAAAGAAATAAAGCCAACACAGTTACGATGCAATAGACACTAGGGGTAAGCAGGGGGAAAAAAAAATCACTCAAAAGAACATACTATTAAACACAAAATGTGTCCTATAATCAAATTTGTAGATGAATATACTCAATAATCTATTAAGGTCCACAAGAGCAAGAACTGCATCTGCTTTGTTCATTACTCTATCTTTATCATATGCCAGTAGCTAGAACTGTGAGCACTGGCCCCAAGTAAGTTGAATAACTACATAAGTTAGTAAAGAAAATAAGAATAAACTTTGTCAAAGATTTTTTTAAAACTAAATACAAATATATCCTACAACTACCAAAGTATCATTGCTATCATCTTAAGTCTTACAAATTCACCAATTCAGTAATATGTAAAACAAAATGAAAGCTTAAAAGAAATACACCCTCATTCAAATCTGTTTTACAGAATGTGGTAGGAAAAAACATCTTTGTGACTGTTCCCAACTAAGTTGGGAAAAACTTGGCAAGGAAAACAGCATGTGGAATAGTCTTTATAGGCTTTCACATCCAAAATGGGTTAGGTAGGATTTTAAAAATTGGGTTTTATGCAGGACTGATTTTTGTTTCTAACAAAGTGACTTCAGACATCTAAAATGGCTCCACCCAAAAGTACCATATGGCATTAAACTTCTGTAAAATTTTATATGCCTAAATTATTTTCCTTAGTTAAGCTGTCCCAACACTATTCCCACCATTGATCTAATCATACATGAAAAATTATATCATTTTAATTTATATAGAAATTAACATTCCAATTCTCAGAGAAGTACTAAACAGTTGTTTTATTTCATTATGTCCTATAGTCATGTCAAATGTACTCAAGTAGATTGCCAGGGGGGAAAAATTAAAGATGAAAATATAGAAAAAATGCCTGTGTCCAAGGTATTTTCTATTTCAAATGACTCCGTTGGCTTTAATACTTAGGGCAGTTATAATTTTTTTCCCCTCCCAGTTATCATTTCTACAAAAATAATGTAACTATTTTTAAGGATTTCAAGTCAATGTGCTGGTAATAATTAGAAATTTAACAAGTTTATGTTCTGAATGTACATTCCCAAGTTGCCTATTTTGTACTTAATAATCCTCTTAACACTGAAAATCCTTTGGTCACTTCTCTTAAAGAAAAAACATATGTACCATAATCTTAATTATGGGTCATTATTTGAGGCAATAATAAACTACCCTGTGATTATCCAAATGGGGAATAGAACATTTTATACAGTAATTATTTCACTTAATAAAGTATCCAATATATTTTTCTCTGGATTCTGACAATTACTGAGTCTAATCATTAGTGGGTCATTATTACTATTCAGATACTATACTGTTTACATGCATTATCTCATTTAATCATTAAAACCATCCTATGAAGTTCAATTATACCCATTTCACAAACGAACCTAACAGCTAACAGCTAATGTGGCCCAAGGTTACATACTTAATGAATAAATAGGGCAGGTAGGATTCAAATTCAGGCCGCGTAGCTCCAAATCTTGTATCCTGAGCTCTAAGTAAAAGAAAAGATTTATATACGTGTATACAAGAGCTGAAACTAATCATGACAGAGCTGGAAAAATAAAATTGTTTCCTTTTTAGACCAAGAAATTATACAGAACCCTTAGACACAGGAAATTAGGTATAAAAGGAAAAGAACTTGATGTCCAGGATTATGCTCTTTATAGCTTATGTGGCTTCTGTAAAATCTCTTTTCTCATTTTAATGCATTTAACAGGGCCAAAAGCTCTCACGCTGATTTATAAAGGTTAAGAGAAGTAACAGTTCTTCCACACACAGAAATCCTGCAAATAAGCAAAATTATGTTTTTCAATCAAATACATGTCAGACACATGGCTAATGAGTTGACTTTTGTAATTCACAAGGTTTCCTTATCGACAAAATTGATTATAGATATTTTATGGGACTGAAGTGCAGATTTAGAAAGACATTAGAAGACTTATAATTCAGACAAGGAAAAGGATTGTATCACAGAATTAGAACTAGAATTCAGGTCTCCTGACTTCATATTATCCATGCTATCAGATTATTTTTTTATAACTGGTAGCATACAAAAAAACATATTCAATTTAGGGGCGCCTGGGTGGCTCAGTCGTTAAATGTCTGCCTTCGGCTCAGGTCATTGTCCCAAGGTCCTGGGATCGAGCCCCACATTGGGGTCCCTGCTCAGTGGGGAGCCTGCTTCTCCCTCTTCCACTCCCCCTATTTGTGCTTTCTCTCTTGTTGTGTCTCTGTCAAACAAGTAAATAAAAAATCTTAAAAAAAAATACTCAATTTAATGTTATATTTAAGCAGTTGGAATAGACATAAAGTTTAGGTCATGAAACAGCTTAGTTCCTTAGTCAAAGGAACACTTTTTTCAATTTTACCAATTTACATAATTCAATGCCATGTATTAAGATGTATATATGTAAAAGAAAACAAAAAAAATCATAACTACATATATGTAAAAACAAACTAACTTTTAAAATAAAGGACCACTGTTACCAAAACATAAAAATAAGACAATGTGAACTACACATTCCAATTTAAAGTAACTAATTCATGGAAGAAAAGGAAACAGCCAAGAGTGGGCTGTGGATCATGTGTATTCTGCAATTCTCTGAATCCATCTCTCTGATGTCTACTGGTATTGATTAAAATACAACAAACACCCATGTTCCAATAATTTACTTGAAAGACTTTAAAAATCATTTTTCTTCAGTCTAATAAAATTGCTACAGACATTATACTTTAGGAATGGAGGTTTCATCTCTAAATCAAGACAACATAGTGGGGTGCCTGGGTGGTTCCGTCAGTTAAGCGTCTGCCTTTGGCTCAGGTCATGATCCCGGGGTCCTCGGATCAACCCCAGCATAGGGCTCCCTGCTCAGGAGGAAGTCTGCTTTTCCCTCTCCCTCTGCCCCTCCCCTACCCACTGGTGCTCTCTAATAAATAAAATCTTTACATAAATAAATAAACAGAACATAGTGCAGAATCAACAATGAATATGCTGGCAGGGACTAGAGAGACAAGCACAAATATGAAACTATTGACTTTTTCTGGCCTGGGGAATAAGTCAAAGAAAATTTTACTTCTACTATTTAGAATGTATATACACCTATCAAATGTTTATATGGATGACAGGATTGTGCCAATACTTCCCTGCTTATTTCTATGTAGGGAGATCTATGGTACTTAGAACCCAATCACCCATATACAACTACTGAAACACCATGCAAATATCTTCAAAGGAGACTTTGCCTCAAAGTCTTCAAAAAGACAACTGCAAATTTTTGGGAAAAGATGGGTGTTAGGGAGGAGAATGAGCCATTAATTCTGCTGGACTAGACCAGTATGGATGCAGGTACATGAGTAGTCTTGTGCCCTACATAAAACATTAACCAGTAAACATTTTCCAGAAAGTGAATCATCACTATTTCATTTCCCAAGAACTTTGGAGGGAAAAATTATATCAAATTACCAATTTTAATTTGCTTTTAGACTTATAGTATTAGATTTTAAAGCAAAAAAAGGCAAGAGTAAAACATCTACTGACAAAATGCAATTGTACAATTTGGTTAAATGTCAGAACAGTGCCTCTTTACACTACAGATAATAGCCCAGCCAATAAACACCACTACATCAAAGAGTAAATTTTACTCTTCCAGTCAATAGTTATGTCATTTAATCTGTCAGTACTGATTAAATGTGTTAATAAGTTCTGAATCTCAAAATATTCCAAAGATGAAGATATACTAAATATTTCTAAATGTTACAGAGGGTAAAAAAATTTTTACTAGATCAGATCAAAAGCTAACAAAAACACTTAGATTACAAAAAAAGAAGTCTTGTTACAGTTTGAGTAGTGGTAAGTACTATACACTTACCAGCTGTAAGTTCAAATTCCAACTCTATCTTTTACTAGCTGTATGACCTTGAACAAGTTATCTGACTGCGCATTACTTCGGTTTCCTCATCTGTAAAATGGGAATAATACCTACTACATGGAATTGTTGAGATTTAGTTAATGTGTGTAAATTGCTTTAAACAATGCCTCCAACTTACTAATAAGCACTATAAAGTGTCTGCCAATATTAATTAGAACGGCAGTATTCTAGATGTTATGCTATTGTCAATACCAAAAAAATAACTTGGAGTCAGCAAGTTATACTCATGTATTAAGGTACCAAAAATAATCAAGTCATGTTAAATTTCACTGGAAAAGCATAGTCACAAGCAAAGGTCTGCCATATTAAAATATAAATGCAAAAGAATCTTTCATACTGAAAGGTTCAGAGGTATCTACTGAAAATGATCTAACATTCACGATAAAAGACTCAGATGACCACAACTAATAGCTAGCCAAATCCTGTACATAAAGTGATACCTTTCAAGAGATGATTTGGGGATGAAGTGTGAAACTAGCAGCACCTGCTGTATTATTTCTGATAAAGCATTTTTTTTAAATTATGAAAACTTCAATTTTTCTATTAAGTTCTATAACCAAACACTATCTTCTTTCAGCTTGGACAGGATAAAGTCCATGGTGGTAAAATAGCTGCTTATTTAAGTTTTAAAAGCTCTATTTAAATGGTTACTGCATCATTTGCACAACTGCTGCTTAGTGCATAAATTATTTTCACTAAACATGAAAAAAGTCCAGTGTGTTTTATTTTCCTTACCTATAACCTCCCTGACAAGACAAAAGTTGACAATCTTTTGCCTCTAAGTGAAAATAGAAAACATAAATTTTCCCCAAGGAGCATCAGACTCAGGGGAGAAAGCAACTAGGTTTTAGATTTCCTAATTCCTCAATTATATTCACTTCTAGTGTGTTCAAATAAAGCCTATTTTACAGTAACCTCTGGATTTACCTAATTAAAAAAACCACATGTAAACACAGTGCCTTTCAACATTTCCTGGTGACTTCCCTAGTCGCAAACCAAACTATGAGGATTTCTACAACAATATTCTGGTCCTATCAAAAGTTAAGACGGTAAATCCATGGTTTAAGATGTACCATAAACCATATTCTTGGGCACTTAAGAGGAAAAAAAAAGGAAAACAAAAAAAATGGACTTCAAAATTTTATCAAGCTAGGAACAAGTTGAAAAAAGTTCAATCTCCTACCTCTTTACCACAGCCCACCTGAATGTACTTCCAACCTATTCTCTGCCAACTGGTAATTTAGGATGAGCAGCTAAATTTCCTTAGAGACTATACATCCTAACCAAATAAATTAAAGAACTGACAGCCCTGACCTTTACAAGTATCCTCTTGAACTCTAAAATACATTAATTCATTTAAAAGATATTTCTAGAAACATTCCTCATGCTGGTGGACAAAGGTAACTTTATTTTTGTCAACATCGTTTCTCACACCAAGGATTTCCTTGGCTTTGTCATGGAAATAGAAATTAACAGTTTGACTTCGTTCCTATCTTACTGATAAAAGGCTCTAACAATTTCAGTTGTGCAAATGGAGATAAGCACATGGAAAAAGGAAGCTCATGCTTAATTCAAGATTCCAAGTCTTTACTAAGATTTAAATTACAAATTAAAAAGCGTTCTGCAAAAAAAATTCCTATTTTCCAAAAAGTAAATCATGAAATACTAAACCACGCAGTAAAACAAAAAAACTTTAAATTGACTAAATCCAGAGTATCCCAAATCACTGGATAGTCAAAAATAGTCTAATAGAAAATGGTAATACTAATTTTGATCTCCATTAGAAAGATGTCATAAAATAGCATTAAGTTTTAAACAGATAAAAGGAGTTCATGTAACTGTTCCTATATTGGTTCCAAAATCTAGACTGGCCTTTTTTTAAAAAAAAAAAAAAAAAAGAAACAAAAACCCTGAACTTCTCTCGTCTGCAAGATCAAGTTGGTGACACTTGGGCATAAGCTTCTATTTTTTTCCATAGGGAAATTACTGCCCCAAGAACCTACCTTCCCATTCTTCTCAAATACAAGAGAAAACATACTAAAGTTTGGATTTAAAGAGAGAGACCTATTTAATCTAACGCTTCAAAAACAAGGGGAAAAATCTACATGGAAATGAAGTGTGATGGAAAATACCAGTGTGCATGGATCACATCTAATGGAGGTTTCTAAACAAGGGGGAGACGCTGACATCGAGCAAATTCCAAGTAGACACTTAGAGCTGAAGAATTTCCAAAGGGAGTAGCACTTGTGGTCCTCTGAATGCAATGGCCTTGGAGAAAGCCCCAGAATCCATGGCCACGGGCTATTTCCACAGTGAGACTTGTCAGAAGCATCCTTAGGAGGACACACCAGCTTCTGTGCCTTCAGGGGCTGGGAGGGAGGGGCGCCGAGCTCCATCTTTCCTCTCTGGGAGCTGCAGCCTTACGGACAAGCTTCAAACCTGAGCTACTTCCAACTTCCACGGGGACAGGGGAGCAGCGGAGCGTGGTTCCACCGCTTTCCTCTCGCACCAGGCGCAGCAGCTGGGTGGCCGTGACAGTGAGGGGAGAGGCGGCTGGCGCTGCATGCGTGTTTACGTGTCTCGGATGGGTGTGGGAAGAAGAGACAGAGAGGTTCTAATGAAAAGATGGAGGGGAGAGAGAAAGAGGGGTTGGGGAAGAGGGGAAGCACCACCTTTCTTTTCTCTGCTCTTCCTGGGGATCTGAAAACTCCTCCTAACGGGTCTTTCGGGCTCTTCGGGGCCTTTGAGGAGAGCGGCTGCGCCCGCCTCAGACGAGTCCTGAGGCTGCTCGTGGCTGACGCTCGGGGCGGCCGAGGCCGCAACGGTCTCCTCAGGCCCGGCGCCGCCGCCGGGCTCCGCGATGCTGAGGCCGCCGCCGCCGCCGCCATTTTGTGGGGAGGACTCAAGCTCCGGAAGCGCCTGCTTCATCTCGTCGTCTCCGCCGCCGCCACTTTCCCAGCTCGCATCCGTCGGCGGAGAGGCCTCCGTCTCCCCAGCAGTCGCCATCGCGCCGGCGTGAGGAGCTCCGGGAAGCTTCTGCCGGCAAGGTCGGCGGGGGTGGGGGGAAGGGGCGGCGGGCCGGCCTCGCCACCGAGCTGCTCTCAGCCCACCCACTCCCTTCCCCCCGTGGCCGCGAGCCGCGGTCCCGGCCCAGCAGCCTCTCGGGGGCCCAAAGCTGGCGCCCCAACCGTGCCGCCCGGCCCCAGGAGCCGCTCCTCGCTCGGACAGTTCTTCTGCCGGCCCCCGCCACTCAACGTGCTCGCGTCGGGGCCGGGAGGAGGCGGGCCCGCCGCGGACCGCTGCGCCAATGAGGGCGCGGCGCCCGCCTCTGCGGGTGCAGATGGACGGCGCAGGAGGGCGGAGCCTCGGGGCGCCCGAGCCCGCCAAAAGGGGCGACGGCAACGCCCTGCCAATACCTCGACGCCGCGGACCGCTTCGGAGTGGTTAGAACTTAAGGCGAACTGCAAGTTCCCGGACGGCTCCCGACCAGCGGTGCAGGGGAGGGAGGTGCGCCTGGACCGGTCCCGCGAGCCCAGGCGTCGCCTATCGTAGTGATATAACCCCTATCTCCGCTCACGAGTTTCCTCCTGCAAAAGAGGAGTCAAGCAATGGATGCAGGAGAAACCCAGCTCTGTGAAATATTTACGTGCACACGTGGGCCTGGAGAGGAGATAAGACAATGGACCACAGCGAAAACAATCTGAAAGCCTCCGGGCCCCACCATCTGCCTTTCCCACCGGATCTTGCATCTTTACAATACATTCTCCCCGCCCTCTTTGATCTTAAAGGGTTAGAACCAGTGGCACCTCTCCAGCCAGCAGTCAATGCCTGGGATCCTTTTTTGTTGTTGTTGTTTTTAAATTTTTAAATTTAAGACAGAGAAAGAGACTGAGCGAGCATGCGCAGGGGGGAGGGGCAGAAGCAGGCTCCCCGCTGAGCAGGGAGCCCGACGCGGGGCTAGATCCGAGGATTCTGGGATCATGACCTGAGCCGAAAGCAGCTGCTTAACCGACTGAGCCACACAGGAACCTCCAATACCTGGGATCCTTTCATGTGACTTCACAGCCTAGTGTTAACAAAATTTGGTTCTGGGGAGCTTAAGGGGGGGGGGTTGCTGGCTTCTAGACTTTTTTCCTTTGGTGTTTTGAGTTTTCTTGTATCGAGTATATATTAAAGAAAAATCTCTAAGTTTACCACCACGTTAAAAGATATACAGCAGGTGGTCGCTCGCCCTTAAAACAATTTGTCAAGTGGAAGGCGTTTTAAATACTTGATGCTAACTAAATTGAAACTACTATCATGGGTTATCTTGAGTACAGACAGTATTCACAGGGTGCTTTCTGTACGCCAGGCACTGGGCAAAGCAGTATACGTACTGTATCTCCATTTAATCCTCACAACAACAGATATCAGGAAGATCTATTATGCATAATTTAAGTGTTGCAAGACATTGAACAATTTAAGTTAATAAAATCAGAATTTGAAGCCAGGTCTACTTGCACTTCACTGTTTTTCTAAGACAATCTTCACAGCAGGACTGAACCTTTTATGAATTTTGTGGATGAAGAAATGAGGATAGATATTTTGCTCCAAGCCAGCAGGATCAGGATTGGGACCCAGATCTCCATTTTCAAACTCCAGCTGTCTCCCAAGGAGTTGACTGACCAAACCTATATAATTATAACAAAACCCTAGGCCTTGCCACATGGGTACTACTTAAAGAGCATTCCCCAAGGGCAAGAGGAAAGTTGGAGTCCTATGTCCTGTATTAAATAACATCCCAGCTAACATGGAAAACCTAATCAAGCTTGGCCAATCTATTTGCATCAGCTCAGTAAATCATAGGAAAGGGAGTTTCGATCACTCCTTTTATTAAATAGTTAATGTAAAAACCTTTTTAAATACTGATGAAAACACTAGGGGCTATGTTGAGACAAAATACTACATTATTTTTTTTTAAAGATTTTATTTATTTATTTGACAGAGAGAGACACAGCAAAAGAGGGAACACAAGCAGGGGGAGTGGGAGAGGGAGAAGCAGGCTTCCCACAGAGCAGGGAGCCCAGTACGGGCTCGATCCCAGGACCCTGGGATCATGACCTGAGCCGAAGGCAGACGCTTAACAACTGAGCCACCCAGGTGCCCCAAAATACTACATTATTTTAAGTTAAAAGTAACCTTTTTAATTTGGGGAAAGAGACTTTACTTAATATAAAAGAGGCTACAGAGATCAGAAGAAACTCAGATGTTGAGGTCTCCAGATGGTAACTCTTTTTTGTTGGTTCATTAAAGGCATCCATACAAGCTCATTTTTATCAGATTAAAAGATAAATAGGAACTAATTGCACGCTGGTGCCATTACTCAACTAACAGGCTTTTGTCATTTGCTCAGCAAAAGCCAACTTTACTTGAAAAGTAGAAACCCTTAGGCTATGAATAAAGCAAATACACAGGTTGTTGGTAGAGTACCTAAATCTTAGGCCAGAGAAACCATTTCTACAGAGATTGAATCTTAAATTTTGTGAGGACAAAAATTTTTTCCATTCCAAATCATTTATTTAAAAAAATTTTTTTAATGAATTTATCATTATACCTTACAAGGTACAAAAAATTGGGAATCTCTAACAATTTTAACTATTCAATTATTATAGATAGCAAAAAGTTTTAGGTTTAGCTGGATCGCATTACTAATATTCAATATTAAAAATATTTTTTAATTGCTTATTGGGAGCTAAGCACTGCTATGTGCTGAGGATGTAACTGAAGCAAATGGACATGGTTACCTCCTTTGAGTTTACAGATCAGTGGGGAATATATGTAAAATTAGGATCTATGGTGATGGCTAAGTAGAGACAGAATCAGCTATAAGAAAGGGATAGAGGGGGCATAAATTTGCTAAATCCTGCCTATCTCAGGAAAACTAACAATAAGACAGGTTATCCATATGTGTATTTATATATGCATGTATATAGATGTCAAGTATATATATTTGGCAGAGGTGGGAGAATGCAAGGAGGGGAGCCACAACAGATGTACATGGTTCTGGAGCAAGGGCTACCAATGGTTAAAAGTATAAAACCTATGTTGTCCCCTACCCACAGTAATGAACAAACAATAACACAAAGAACAGGGCGCCTGGGTGGCTCAGCTGGTTGAGCGACTGCCTTCGGCTCAGGTCATGATCCTGGAGTCCCGGGATCGAGTCCTGCATCGGGCTCCCTGCCCGGCAGGGGGTCTGCTTCTCTCTCTGATCTTCTTCCCTCTCATGCTCTCTACCATTCTCTCTCTCAATAAATAAATAAAAATCTTAAAAAAAAAAACCACAAAAAACATTAGAGAACAATATGAGACAGTATATAATTAAATATCCAGGGACCATAATCACCTTTTAAAACTTGGAAACAGGGCATCTGGATGACTCAGATGGTTAAGTGTCTGCCTTTCACTCAGGTCATGATACCAGGGTCCTGGGATCGAGTCCTGCATCGGGCTCCCTGCTCCTTGGGAGCCTGCTTCTCCCTCTGCCTCTCTCTCTCTCTCTCTCTCTCTCTCTCTGTCTCTCATGAATAAATAAATGTTTAAAAAAAAACTTGGAGGGCACCTGGGTGGCTCAGTTGTTAAGCGTCTGCCTTCGGCTCAGGTCATGATCCCAGAGTCCTGGGATCGAGCCCCACATTGGGCTCCCTTCCTGCTCCGCGGGAAGCCTGCTTCTCCCTCTCCCACTCCCCCTGCTTGTGTTTGCTCTCTCGCTGTGTCTCTCTCTGTCAAATAAATAAATAAAATCTTAAAAAAAAAAAAAAGACAGTGGCCTAAGATCACATTGCCACCAATAAGAGTTAACATTTATTGAGCACTTGCTATGTGTCAGGCACTGGTATAAAAGTTTTACATGTATTATTGCATTAATCCCCACAAAACGTACTAATGTCATCCCTATTTTACAGATAAACTGAAGCTGAGTGGTTATCTAACTTTCTTAAGGTCATTTAGATCATAAGTGGCAGAACTAAGATTCTAACCCAGGCAGTCTGCCTCCAGAGCCCATGCTCTTAATAACCACTATATCACAACTTCTCTTGATAGTGATAAAATAAAGCCCAGAATTCAGTGCATTTCCCGCTATACAATTTCACCTCCCTTCCTCAAACAGTACTTTAAAAGACAAATTATAAGTGGTATAGAGTTCCTGGGTGGCTCAGCTGGTTAAGCATCTGCCTTCTTCTCAGATCATGATCCCGGGGTCCTGGGATCGAGTCCACATCAGGCTCCCTGCTCATTGAGGAGCCTGTTTCTCCCTCTCCCTTTGCTCCTCCCCCTTGCTCGTGCTCTCTCTCTCTCTCTGTCAAATAAATAAAATCTTTTTAAAAAGGATAGATTGTAAATGGTATAACAAGAATTATCAGTATTACTGATGTATAAACCTTTGATCTAGCAATTTTACTTCTAGAAATTTATGGTACAGATACACTCATTCACATTCAAAATGTTTATTTAAACATATCTATTGTTGTTTATAATGGGATATCAAGTGTTTGTAATAGCAAAGGATTGGACACAACCTAAATATCCACCAAATGGCATATACCCACACAATGGAATACTATGCAGCCATAACAAGGAATGAAGCCCTGGTACATGCTACAACATGGATGCACCTTGAAAACATTGTACTAAGTGAAAGAAGCCAGATACAAAAGGCCATATATTGTAAAATATATCTATTCATATGAATATTCAGAATAGGCAAATCCATAGAAATAGAAAGCAGATTGTTGGTTACTAGAAGCTAGAAGCGGGGGTATTCAGGGAGTGAGGATAGACTGCTAATGAGCATGGGCTTTCTTTTCAGGGTGATGAAAATATTCTGAAATTAGACATGTTGATAGTTGCACAACTTTGTGCATATACTAACAACCACTGAATTATGCACTTTAAAAGGATGGATTTTGGGGTGCATGGCTGGCTCATTCCATGGAATATGCAACTCTTGATCTCAGGGTCATGGATTCAAGCCCCATGTTGGGTGTAGAGCTTACTTTAAATTTTTTTTTTTAAAAAAGGATGGATTTTGGGGCACCTGGGTGGCTCAGTTGGTTAAGCATCTGCCTTCGGCTCAGGTCATGATCCCAGGGTCCTGAGATCGAGCCCAGCATCAGGCTCTCTGCTCCGCTGGAGGCCTGCTTCTCCCTCTCCCACTCCCACTCCCCCTGCTTGTGTTTCCTCTCTCACTGTGTCTCTCTCTGTCAAATACATAAATAAAATCTTTTTTTAAAAAAAGGATGGATTTTGTGATATATGAATTATATCTCAATGAAAAAATGAATAGAGGACCTACTCATTCCCTGAGGAGAGAGACTCTAAGCAGCAGAGACTCTCTCTCTCTCTCTCCCCCACTGCTGGCTTTGATAAAGCAAACTGCCATGAATTCTACAGCTGCCAACAACTTGAAAGCACTTAAAAGCAAATTCTTTCCTAGTGAGTCTCCAGGTGAGAATGAAGTCCAACTGACATCATGATTTCAGCCTTGTGAGACCAGGCACAGAAACCAGCTAAGCTATTCCCAGACTCTGACCTATAGAAACTGAAAGATAATACATGGATATTGTTTTATGCCACTAAGTTTGTGGTAATTTGTTATGCAGCAAAAGGAAACAAATATAGAGGCTACAATATACTTGGTGCTTTCTAAGTGCTTTGCATATGTCAAGCTTATTTAATTTTCACAACTCTATGAGGTGGGTACTCAAATGATTCCCATTTTTTGGATGAAGTAGCTCATTATGTGCTTTAAAAAAAAAAAGCAAGGTACAGAACAGGGATGGATAGAATGTTAGCATTTGCACCAGAAAAAGGGAAATATAGTTAAGTATATGAACCTATTTGCATAAAACTTTTGTGGAAAGCTACATGAGTAACTAGCAACATTGGTTTCCTGTGGGAAGGGAACAGGATCTGAAAGACAGAGATGGGAGAGACTTCACTCTATATCCTTTCTTTTTTTTTTTTTTACAGATTTTATTTATTTACTTGAGAGTGGGGAGGGGCAGGGGGAGAGGGGGAAAGAGTCTTAAGCAGACTCTGCACTGATAGCGGAGCCTGATGAGGGGCTCAATCTCATAACCCTGAGATCATAACCTGAGCCAAAACCAAGAGGTGGACACTCAACGGATTGCACCACCCAGGTGCCCTTATCCTTTAAAGCATATGAATACGTTCCTTAAAAAAAAAAAAGAATGCATCCCTTACTCAAAAAAATTACTTTTTAAAAAGGGAAAGAAGATATAAAAAAGCATGCTCGGAAGCTCTCATTGTCATTACTCAGTAGCTCATGCAAGAGTAAAACTAGTATCTTAATAATCATCCAGAAAGCTAATACAGAGATTTTAGAAGGGTCCCTATGTTTCAATCTGGAGGAATTATAAACTTCCACATGATGATCAAAGCTATTAGGTAAGTAAATAGCCAGTTACAGGATTCACACATAGTAAAACAGAAGCATTAATAATAGTACTTCTGAAGTGAACAAAATCACTAAAAAGATTGGTAGTAACAAACACCATACCTTAACATTTGCAAAGCAATTTCATGTGTCTTTTTCAGGTAATAGATGTTACTCATGCTCACCCTTCAAGGTTACACAGCTAAGAGGCTTTTTTTTTTTTTTTACATTTCCATTGAAAAGCAGCAGTATGGAAGGATAATGAAAGCCAATCAACAAAACCACCACTAACAGATCCAATTCATAGAACTTTAAGGATCTTAGAGATTAATTAATCCAGTCCATTCATTTTCATGTATAAAGACAGTATTACAAGGCTACAACTCCATTGCCTAGTCAGATTCATCAAAAAACATGGAACTGTCATTCCTTCCATTACACTTCAGATAAAAACACAATTCTCCTTCCATGGAGTCTTCTTTCCCCGAAGTACTTAACCTGTTACTCACTAAGCAGATATTTTTCTTGAGTGTATCCCAAGTAAGTATAAGAAAGACCCTGTAGTTGTACAACAAACATGTTTGAAATTCATTCATGGTTAATGCCTGGAAGGAAAAACTTGAAAGCAATGAAGAGAAGCCTCAGTTGAAGATAATATAATTAGGGCTGAGCAAGTATGCAAGTATTGCTTCAACTACACAGCTGACTCTGGTAACCACAAATATCAACTAAACCCAGGAGTCAAGAGCTCTTACTAAGTTACTGTTTTTGTTTCATTTCTGAGTCAAACCCTTCTAAGGCTTCTGTTAAATTTAATACTGTGGATGAATCTCACAAGCACAATGTTAAATGAAGTGAGTCCAGATACAAAAAGAGTATGTTATAGGATGATTCCATTTATATGAAGTTCAAGAACAGGCAAGAAAAATCTATGGTGATAAGAGAATAGCGGTTTCCTTGTGCGTGGCGGGGAGAAGGTGTTGACTCAAAGGGGACATGACGAACTTCCTGGAATGATGGAAATGTTCTGTATCTTGATCTGGGTTGTTGTTATACAGTGTATACATACGTAAATATTATTGAACTGTACATTTTACAGTTGTACATTTTACCCTATGATGTTATTCTTCAATTAAACAAACAAAAAAACTCTTCTGAGGGTTCTCATTATTCAAGGGATAAAGATAAGAATTCTTCACGTGGCCCATAGAGCCTTGCTGATTCTGACCCTTCCATCTGCACTCCTCTTCCCTAAGCCCCTCCTCCGTGCTTCCTCAGTCTGGCACACCTGCCAAGCTCCCCTGGCCACATGATCAACTGCAGCACATGTTGTTTCCACAGTGCGGTGCGCCAGCCTCTTCCCCATTAGCTCTGCACTTTGGTTCAAGCTTCCCTTCTTGTGTAAGCTTCCTTGATCATCTAGATTGGGTTCCCCTGTTTGGTGCTTTCATAGAAACTTGTTTCTTGCACCCAATTTACTTCCCACTTCCATCAATCTAATTACTCCCACATTTGTGGCATTATTTAATCTAATCTATCTCTCCCAGTGGACCCTATGGTCCACTCCATGAGCTGAGGGGCAATATCTGGGTTTGCTTACCATAGTTTTCCCAGGGCCTGGCGGTGCCTGATACACAGTAGGTGTTTACTAGGTATGTTTTGACTGCTGAGGACAAAGAGGGTGGCATCTGGCATTTTCTGGCTAGAAAATTGCTAATATCTCACATTACCCAATTTGGAATTACCCCATTAAGTGTTTACTGGTATAGCTTGCTTTATGCCAACTGGATTCATTGTATGAGAATCTGAATTTACTGAAAATATAAATTAGGGCATGTCTAGCAAATGCCCTTTAAATGATCTATACAAATTCACAGTGTCTGGTATTGCATTTGAGAAGACAGATGAACTTCATCCGCCAAATCCAGTACTTGTTGAAATCAAAAGGATTTAACAGTGAGAAGTGATTGTTGTGTCATATCAGCTGGGGGACCGGTACAGACCTCGTTATAAAATCATTTATATATGGGGCGCCTGGGTGGCTCAGTTGGTTGAGCGTCTGCCTTCGGCTCAGGTCATGATCCCAGAGTCCTGGGATGGAGTCCCATATTGGGCTCCTTGCTCAGCGGAGAGCCTGCTTCTCCCTCTGCCCTTCCCCCGCTTGTGCTCTCTGTCTCTCTTAAATTAATAAAATCTTAAAAAAAAATCATTTATATCACTGCCACTTCCACCTGAAGACTCAGATTTATACTAACTTTGCATTGCAGACTTCTCTAAGAAGGAGGAGGGTGCCGAGGAAACAAGTCACACAAAGAGAGAAAAAAAAAGGTTTAAGAGGAAGTGGTATACTGCAAAAGTGCAAGCAGTGGTGAAATGTGTGAAAAAAATTCAAGTTAAAAATCTTTGTTTTTATGTTTTTTAGAATAAGGGAAGGTGAAAGAACGCCGTGTAGGAGTTCATGTTTTCAGAATACAACCCATCGTGCCACTCAAGGTGAAGACTGAATAAATTGGAAGAAAAGGTTAATAATACAGAAAGAACATTTGAATAACTCCTTACAATTTACCAAACGCTTCATTCATTCTCTCAACATATACTTCTTGGAATCCTCTCTGCTACTAGGCCCCAGGCTGGGCTTCTGGGTGTATCGGTGAAGACAAAGCAGATCCATCCTGACGCTGGGTTTAGCATGTGGTGCTTCCCATTACCTCATTTCATCTTCATAGAAGTTGTCAGAGAAACACTGCCACTTTGGGCGTTGGAGGAAATGGTGGCTTACAAGTCTTACGGAAGGAAACACCACCAAGAAGGGATGGAACGGGACCCAAATTTGCATCTCTTAACTCCAATTTCAGGCTTTTGCAACCTCATAAAAGCAACTTGCTGGTCGGCCTCTGGGATCTGTAGTTTGTTAATCAAGGCTCTCGAGAAATGACGGAGGTACAGCACTTTCAGTCCCTCTCCAGTGTGGCCTTTCTTTTCTATTTTTTGTCTCTCTATTCTCCCAGGGCAGTAGGAAACTTTCCACCAAATCCCTTACAAACACAAGCTTCTTTCATTTTTACTTCTTTTTTCTTTTTTTAAAGATTTATGTATTTGAGAGAGAGAGAGCGCGTGCGCATGAGCAGAAGGGGCAAAGGGAGAGGAAGAGAGAACGTCAAGTGATTGCTACACTGAGCCTGAGCCCCATACGGGGCTCGATCTCACAACCCTGAGATGACAACCTGAACTGAAACCAAGAGTCAGATGTCTTAAGCAACTGTGCCACCCAGGCGCCCCACATTTTTATGTTTCTAATGGCACCTACAGATTTGTAGATGGTTTTTAGACAGAAGCAAATCACTCATCCAGTTTCCTTAACTGACCAGAAACTGAATCAAGAGCCTTCCCTTTTACATCACATGACTCAGGTTACTGCTCTATTATTTGGTGCTTCATACAATACAGAAGCATATTCAGACTGACTTTAACTTTGGACATTTTCTCCCCAATCCATAAAAGCCTAGTAATAAAAGATGCATTTGACAGGACTTTTTCCTTCATAGTAAATACTGATTTTCAAAGAACATTATTGGGGTGCCTGGTGGCTCAGTTGGTTGAGCCTCCGACTCTTGGTTTCAGCTCAGGTCATGATCTCAAGGTTGTGAGATTGAGCTCCACGTGGGCTCCATGCTCAGCACAGAGTCTGCTTCGGTTTCTTTCCATCCCCCTTTGCCCCTCCCCCGCATGTGTGTGCTTGCACACACACCCTATCTCAAATAAATAAATAAATAAACAAACATTATTAGCAAATGTCTATCAACTGATGAATGGATGAACAAAATGTGGTATTCTCTATACAACGGAATACAAAGGAATGAAGAACTGGTACGTGCAACGAAGATGAACCTTGAAAACTGCTAAATGAGGGAATTCAGTCACAAAAGGCTGCATTTGTATGATTCCATTTATATGAAATGGCCAGTATAGGGAAATCTATAGAGACAGAAAGTACATTTGTGGTTACCTGGAGCTGGGGGCATGGGTGGATTGAGGAGTGAAAGCTAAAGGGTAGGGTTTCTTCTTAGGATGACAAAAATGTTCTAAAATTAAATGTGGTGATTATACTAAAGACTGTGAATTGCATGCTTTAATAATTCAGTGGTATGTGAATGATATCAAAACTGTTTTTTTAAAGGAAATTGACAAAGTGGTCCACTAAAACTTGGGGGACATAGTTTTTCAGGCATACGATGTAGGAAGTTATTTTGACCTCCAACCACTGCTTACATCCGGGTTGACTATGTAAAGGTAACTGAATAAATAATTTTCTATGTTTTCTCTTCAAAGCAAAAGAACACTAGAGTCTACCAATACAGTGGCAGCATAATGTAGATATAACAGCTGAGATACAGTCTGGGTCAATGAAGGCAGCAATAATTAACATCTATACCCTATTCACATCTATATCCAGTCATTATAATATGTGCATATATAAGTAGCAAAAGTGCTGGCTGGGTCTTTTCTTGAGTTTTATATTTTAAATTTTTTTATGAAAGTTAATTAATACTAACCTCTATTAAAAAACATTAAACAGAAGTCCTTATGAATTATCAGTATAAAATATTCCAGATTATTTTCCCCCCAAAAATACGTTTTACCTATTTAACATAAAAGTTAGATTATTGTTTGGCTTTATTTTATTTTTTTTTAAGATTTTATTTATTTATTTGAGAGAGAGAATGAGAGAGAGAGACAGAGCACATGAGAGGAGGGAGGGTCAGAGGGAGAAGCAGACTCCTCGCTGAGCAGGGAGCCCAATGCGGGACTCGATCCTGGAACTCCAGGATCATGACCTGAGCCGAAGGCAGTCGCTTAACCAACTGAGCCACCCAGGTACCCTATTGTTTGGCTTTAAATACCTTCATTCAAACGTCGTTTTCCATAATATCCCCAAACACACACACAAAAACATGTTTATCCCAATTATTCTTCCATTTAATGTAAAAAATTCCTGGCTAGAAGAGATTTGCAAAAATAGAACTTTACAAAAAATATGACCTAGAGTTTTAGTACCCCCAAGTGGCTCTGAAAAGATAGGCAACTAATTATTATAAGTTTTCTTCTAAGAAGACTTTGGGGAACCAGCCAAGTTTAAATAGGGTAATTGGTAGGTCTATAGTTGCAATTTACATAAATTATAGAAACATAACACCAGACATTTATCTAATTGAAGAAAATGTGGTGTTCAGTTACTTATCTAGAGGAATCCTACTTGTGGTTTGTGCCATTTGGTGATCAGTCCATTCTCCTGAGACTCTAAATGTGTTTCTCTGGGGACAGCATATGGTAATAATGTTTTAAAATTCATTTTGCTTTACTTCGCAAAAGCTCAAAATATATATTAAATATAAAATACTATTCATATATATTTTTGAATAAAAATAGCATTAAAATAATATAACTCCATAATTCCTTTACAAGATGTTTATCCACATCCCTACTGGAGAGGTTGATTAGTTACACTCACCATTATGTCCTGCTGCTTTTTTAAATGCTAACAAATTAATCACTTCTCCTAATCAATCTATCATAGGTCCTATGTCCTTTAGTTGAGTTTGTTTCCTATAAATAAAATAAGCAATGTAAGACATTTAATATTATCAAATGTTTCCCAATATTTCTTGCACTCTGTAAGTATGAAGTTACCATCTCTACAAAAAGTCTATTTGACAGATCTTACATTTCTGTAGAATTGCACACCAGAGAATGTATCCCAGATATTTAAGCTTCATAAATTATCCATAGCAAAATTCTACATCCCTCTGTCTGAGGTGGAGTCAAATTGCAAGTTTTATCATACAAGCACATTTTAATGCCTCAAGCAACCTCCAAACACAGCCAGTCTACAATAACCTAGGAAATTTGTAAGACAGGAGAATGCTTCATACCCTCACAGTGGGACACTGATCATTTGGAGCTTACCACACTCATGTTACTGGTACTCATTTACTAAACCCATTTAATTATTTAGCAACTAGTTATTGAATAGTATGTGTTTGCCAGGAACTGTATCTGATGCAGAGGATTAACATAAGGCATAGTTGCTGCTCATAATTAATAAAGCAATCAAGCAAAGGAGACCATCCAGTACAAACTCACTGAGTTAGCAAAAGCCAGAGATGAGGAGGAAGTGAAGTGGCAGGGAGCATGACAGGAAGCCTGGTAGAGAGGACAGTGAGGGAAAAATGGCCAAAGATACTAATGTGAGAAGCAAAAAAGGTTTATGCAGCCGGGAAGCACAATTGGCTCTTGTGTTGGAATACAGGGTGAGACAGGAAGTCAAGAAGCAGGCTGAGCCGAATCACAGAAAGTCACATATCCTGAAGGCAAGAGATAAGAACTTAAAGACTTAAGTAGAGACTGGCCCAATCAGATGTGCATTTTCAGCAGATCATTCTGGTTCTTGTTATTGAAGGTGGATTTTAGAGAGAGAACACCAAGGCAAGAAGACCAGTTAGGATACTGTTGTTAAAATCTAGGTGAGAGAAGGCTTAGACCC
Source organism: Zalophus californianus (assembly GCF_009762305.2). Classification (NCBI taxonomy): domain Eukaryota; kingdom Metazoa; phylum Chordata; class Mammalia; order Carnivora; family Otariidae; genus Zalophus; species Zalophus californianus. Next base: position 24,849,232 of record NC_045595.1, read on the forward strand.
TCACCAACCTTGGTGGCTATCAGACGATATAAACCAAGGTTGTGTCACAGTGTGAGAGAATTTCAAAGGAAAGAAGTAAAGAGATGGAAGAAATAAGTAATAGTTACGAAGGAAGCTGTTGCTGTTCTCCCTGCCACCATATTCCTTTAAAAAAAAAATGATAGTAACCTACAATTCACCAAAAGGACCAAGTAGTAAACCATAAAGTGACGTTGCCAGGTGTTTTTAAGTAGGCTGTATAAAGGATGAAAACCCTAACAATTCACAATTCAGATGCAGAAGACCCTACAATTGTTTACAAATTTCAAGCTAGTTACACCCCCTTTGAAACATTAGAAGGTATTTCCCTATTGGAACTGCGTAACAGAGGACCATAGGGTTTGAAATGGAGTGATACAGCACAAAAGTTTAAGAGCAGATAGTGAGAAGACTGAATGGCTTAAGGTTTTCTCTTTCCATTCTAAGACGAGATTCAGGACGTAGCTGGTGTGTCAAAATCAGATTAGGTAACATTTAAATACACCGTACTGTGTTTATTGTAAAAATAGTTTCAGTGTCTAGAAATAAAATTGAAGCATACACTTGCAGAATGTCTAAGACACTTTCTTGAAGCTCTAGGCTCTAAGAACAGAATCTATCACTGAGAACCCAGTACTTGATGCTTTATAATCCTCTTGTTGCCAAAAACAGACCGGGGGGGGCATATACACAAACCTTCCAGCAGAGGGCAGCAAAACTTCACTAAGCAGTTTTTAAAGACCCTAGCCATTTTTTTATATTGCTTAACAATATTTTTAAATATTCAGCAGAAGATATGTGAATATATATGTGTTTAACATATGTTAATATATATGTATATATTAGTTTATCTTATATATAAACATACCTGAGACTGCTGAAGGCTCTTGGATGGATAGGACCTGAGGCAATAATAGCAAGAGGGAAAAAAGGTGAGCCACAATATCCTAATGGCATCATTGGCTGGTGGTTTGCCAACTCTTCTACAAAGATCATGGTTTAAGGTACGGTGGGATTCTATGTATGTATCTACATATATATGTATGTGTGTATGTATTTATTTCCCCCCTCCTCCTCAGTGGGATTCTTTTAAAAAATATGTTCCAGCTATGTGTCTGAATTTCCTTATTGATAAAAAGTAGGTAATAATTGTATCTGTACTTCAAGGGGTTCAAAATTAAATGTAAGTAAGTGGAACGGTGTTCACTGTTTTTTGAAAGTTATTTTAATTTATTTGTTAATATTATTTAATATTATTGTTTAATTATAATCAACTGTTATTTAACAATACTATTTATTCATTTATTTACTTTTATAATATAATATATAATTTTATACGTATAATTCACATATATATGACATACTGCATATAATTATAATTATAACATATATTAAAACATTAACATATAACAATACAATTATATAATATAAATATTTAATACCTTAATATATTATAAATATATTTTTTAAAGGTTTTTTTATTTGACAGACAGAGAGAGAGAGAGAGCACAAGCAGGGAGAGCAGCAGAGGGAGAGAGAGAGAGAGAGAAGCACGCTCTCCACTGAGCAGGGAGCATGACGCCCAGCTCCATCCCAGGACCCTGGGATCATGACCTGAGCCAAAGGCAGACACTTAAATGATTGAGCCACCCAGTTGCTCCTTAATATATTACAAATATTATAGAATACAATATATATTGCTATATTTAATAATTGTTTTTTCTTTAAATTAAATTATTAAACCTAACATAAATTTTACCATTTTAACCATTTTTTAAGTGTATGGATCAGTAAATTCACATTATGTGCAACTAATCCTCAGAACTATTTTTATCTTGCAAAACTGAAATTCTATACCCATTAAAGAACAATTTCCCTTTCTCTCTCCCCTAGCTTATGGGAGCCACCATTCTACTTTCTGTTGCTATAATTTTGACTATTTTGGTTACCTCATACAGGTGGATTCATGCAGTATTTGTCTTCTTGTGATTGGCTTGCTCACTTAGCACAATGTCCTCAAGGTTTATCCACAGTGTTGATGCTTCAGAATTTTCTTCCTTTTCAAGGATGAATAATATTCCACTATATATATTTTTTTAATAAAAATTTTAAAAATGATTTTAGGACTCCTATTTCCAGTTATACTGGGATAACAAAGATCAGACTTACCCTCGCCATATAAACAATTAGGAAATTGGCCAAAATATGTAAAACAATGGTATTCAGACATTAGACAATAGAAAGAATGGATTGAGATTCCTGAGAGAAGGGAAGCAGAAAGGTAAACTCTTACAGCCACCCCAGATTTTTGCCTAGAGGCAATTCGCAGGCATGGATGCAGGGAGGGGAGTGCAAGTAGAGACCAGCAGTCTCTCTGAGTTAAAAAGTTGGGGAGGCCAAGGTGACTAAAAGTTGCTAGGCAGAATTCTAGAGAACAGGTAGCTGTGCAGAAAAAGACCTAGAATTCTGACTAGGATGTCCCCTGACCACACATATGTAGGTGAACATTCATAAGACAGAGCAAAGAAAGACTAGGGTGGCTGTAAATTGAGTAATACCCAGAGCTGGATGGAGAGATGTGGGAACTTCAATTAACCAAAATCCTCAACTTATTAGTAAGACTGAACAATTAGGGTAAAGGCTAATTAATATGTGTTGTAGCAAAAATTAAAATAAGAACTAAAAGGATCAAATTGTTCTATAATTAACTTACCTGCCAGCCAGAACAGAGCCTAACATTCTATAAAGGAAAACAACAAAATTCAGACACTCATAATATTCAGTATCTGACAACATATTACTAGACATGCCAAGAATCAGGAAAATATTGATTCATAACCAAGAGGGAAAAAAATCAATAAATAAAAACAGATGTAGAATTATAGGGATGACGGGACTAACAAACAGATAAGAATATTAAAACAGCAATTATAACTATGTAAGCATATTTAAATAAAAATATGGACACAGTGAGGAAGGAAATGAAAGATACATAAAAGGACCAAATGGAACATCCTGAGATGAAAAATATAGTATCAAGAAATGAAAGTTTCTCTAGATGACACTGATAAGAAAAGACACTACTAAAAAATAAACCTGTGAACTTGAAGACCTAGCAATAGAATCCATAGGAAATAAAGCACAGTTTTTTTCATTTTTTAAAATTTAAATTCAATTAATTAACATATAATGTATTATTGGTTTCTGAGGTAGAGGTCAGTGATTCACCAGTCTTATATAATACCCAGTGCTCATTACATCACATGCCGTCCTTGATGTCCATTACCCAGTTACCCCATCCCCCATCTCCCTCCCCTCCAGCAACCCTCAGTTTGTTTCCTGAGATTAAGAGGCTCTTATGGTTTGTCTCCTTCTCTGATTTTGTCTTGTTTTATTTTTTCCTCTCTTCCCCTATGATCCTCTGTTTTGTTTCTTAAACTCCACATATAAGTGAAATTATCTGATAATTATCTTTTTCTGACTGACTTATTTCACTTGGTATAATATCCTCTAGTTCCATCCACATCATTGCAAATGGCAAGATTTCATTTTTTTGATGGCTGAGTAGTATTCCATTGTATATATATATACCACATCTTCTTTATCCATTCATCTGTCAATGGACATCTGGGCCCTTTCCACAGTTTGGCTATTGTGAACATTGCTGCTATAAACATTGGGGTGTAGGTGCCCCTTCGGATCACTATATTTGTATCTTTGGGGTAAATTCCCAGTAGTGCAATTGCTGGGTCATAGGGTAGCTATTTTCAATAAAGCACAGATTTTTAAAAGATTAGAAAATAAAATGAACAGAGCCTCAGTGACCTGTGGGAAAACATGGAGTGGTCTAATATGTGTGTAATTGGGGTCCCAAAAAGAGGGGAGTACAAAAAACTATTTGAAGAAATAGTAGGCTGTAGTTTTCCAAATTTTGTGAAAATTATAAACTCAGAAATTCAAGAAATTCAGTGAACCCCAAGAAGGTTAAACACATTCACAGATACAAACCATAACAAGTCATGTCATAATCAAATTGTTGAACAATAATTAAGAGACAATCCTAAATGCAACAACAACAAAGAAACGCCCCCTCCACCACCACCACCACCACCACCACCACCACCACCACCACCACCACCACATTACATACAAAAGAATAAGATAAGAATTATCAGAAACTGTTGTCCAAAACAATGCAAAACAGAAAATAATTCCGTTGCATGTTTAAAGTGCTGAAAGAAAAAAAACTGTCAGACTAGAATTCTGTATGCCATTAAAATATCCCTTAAAAATTAAGTCAAAACTTTTCCCAACAAAAACTGAAGGAATTTGTTACTAGTAGACCTCCAATAAAAGAAGTTCTTCAGGCTGAAATAAAATGGTAACAAAGGATATCTTGATATATACAAAGGAAGTAAAAGTACTACAAATGGTAAATAAGTGCATAAATATAACATGATTTTTACCTAATTGCTTTATTTCTTTAGAAGATGAATACCTTTATTAAGAAAAAATAATGACAATAAATTGTAGGGCTTATAACACAAGGAAACAAATGTATAACAGAAGCACAAAGAATGGAAAAGAGGAAATGGAAGTATACTGGTGTCAGTTTCTTAAATTATACATGAAACAGTATAATATTATTTCAAGGTAGACTGTGATTAGACTTAGAATAAGATTGTGATAACAATCACTATGAAAAAAGAGAGAGAGAACAGAAACAGTGAGAGACAGAAAGAGAGAGAATAACTAATAAACCAATAAGGGAGATAAAATGAAATATTAAAAAATACTAAATCTAAAGGTAGAAAAAAGGAAATAAGAACAAATGGGACATAAAACAAGTAGCAAGATGGTAGACCTATAATGAAGTATACTGTTAATTACATTAAGTATGAAGGGTATAAAATCTCCAACTAAAAGACAGAGATTATCAGGCTAGATTTAAAAAAAAAGTGAGACCCATAATGCCTCTTGCAGGAAACCTATCTAAATACAAAGACATACAGATTAAAAGATTTGATGACAAAAGATATATCACATATGCACTAATCAGAAGAAAGCTAGAGTGGTTTTATTAATATTAACGAGAGACTTTCGAATGAGGAATATTACCTGAGATAGAGGACATTTCATAATGATAAAGGGGTTAATTCATCCAGAAGATACAACAATTCTAAATATGTTTGCACCCAATAACAAAGCTTCAAGATACATACACAAAAACTGAGAACTAAAGGAAAAAAGATAAATCCAAAATTATAGTTGGAAACATGAATACTTTTTAAAAATTGATATAAAAGGTAAACAGGAAATCAACATTGATATAGAATACTTAAACAGCACTGTAAGCCAACTTCATCTAATTGACATCCTACCCAACAGTATCAGAGTTCACATTCATTTTATTTATTTTTTTAATTTTTTATTGTTATCTTAATCACCATACATCATTAGTTCTTGATATAGTGTTCCATGATTCATTGTTTGTGCATAACACCCAGTGCTCCACGCAGTACGTGCCCTCCTTAATACCCATCACCAGGCTAACCCATCCCCCTACCCCACACCCCTCTAGAACCCCCAGTTTGTTTTTCAGAGTCCATCGTCTCTCATGGTTCCTCTCCCCGTCTGACTTACTCCCCTTCATTCTTCCCCTCCTGCTAACTTCTTTTTCTTTTATCTTAACATATCTTGCATTATTTGTTTCAGAAGTACAGATGTGTGATTCAACAGTCTTGCACAATTCAGAGCGCTCACCATAGCACATACCCTACCCAATGTCTATCACCCAGCCACCCCATCCCTCCCACCCCCCACCACTCAGCAACACTCAGTTTGTTTCCTGAGATTAAGAATTCCTCGTATCAGTGAGGTCATATGATACATGTCTTTCTCTGATTGACTTATTTCACTCAGCATAACACCCTCCAATTCCATCCACGTCGTTGCAAATGGCAAGATCTCATTCCTTTTGATGGCTGCATAATATTCCATTGTGTATATATACCACTTCTTCTTTATCCATTCATCTGTCCATGGACATCTTGGTTCTTTCCACAGTTTGGCTATTGTGGACATTGCTACTATAAACACCAGAGTGCACGTACCCCTTTGGATCCCTACATTTATATCTTTGGGGTAAATACCCAGTAGTGCAATTGCTGGATTGTATGGTAGCTCTATTTTCAACTGTTTGAGGAAACTCCATACTGTTTTCCAGAGTGGCTGCACCAGCTTGCCTTCCCACCAACAGTGTAGTAGGGTTCCCCTTTCTCCACATCCCCGCCAACATCTGTCATTTCCTGACTTGTTAATTTTAGCCATTCTGACTGGTGTGAGATGGTATCTCATTGAGGTTTTGATTTGGATTTCCCTGATGCCGAGCGTTGTTGAGCACTTTTTCATGTGTCTGTTGGCCATTTGGATGTCTTCTTTGGAAAAATGTCTGTTCATGTCTTCTGCCTGTTTCTTGATTGGATTATTTGTTCTTTGGGTGTTGAGTTTGATAAGTTCTTTATAGATTTTGGATACTAGCCCTTTATCTGATGTGTCATTTGCAAATATTTTCTCCCATTCTGTCGGTTCTCTTTTGGTTTTGTGGACTGTTTCTTTTGCTGTGCAAAAGCTTTTTATCTTGATGAAATCCCAATAGTTCATTTTTGCCCTGGCTTCCCTTGCCTTTGGCGATGTTTCTAGGAAGAAGTTGCTGCGGCTGACGTCGAAGAGGTTGCTACCTGTGTTCTCCTTTAGGATTTTGATGGACTCCTGTCTCACGTTTAGGTCTTTCAACCATTTGGAGTCTATTTTTGTGTGTGGTGTAAGGAAATGGTCCCGTTTCATTCTTCTGCATGTGGCTGTCCAATTTTCCCAACACCATTTGTTGAAGAGACTGTCTTTTTGCCATTGGACATTCTTTCCTGCTTTGTCAAAGATCAGTTGACCATAGAGTTGAGGGTCCATTTCTGGGCTCTCTACTCTGTTCCATTGATCGATGTGTCTGTTTTTGTGCCAGTACCATACTGTCTTGATGAGGACAGCTTTGTAATAGAGCTGGAAGTCTGGAATTGTGATGCTGCCAGCTTTGCTTTTCTTTTTCAATATTCCTCTGGCTATTCGGGGTCTCTTCTGGTTCCATACAAATTTTAGGATTATTTGTTCCATTTCTTTGAAAAAAGTGGATGGTATTTTGATGGGGATTGCATTGAATGTGTAGATTGCTCTAGGTAGCATTGACATCTTCACAATGTTTGTTCTTCCAATCCATGAGCATGGAATGCTTTTCCATTTCTTTGTGTCTTCTTCAATTTCTTTCACGAGTATTTTATAGTTTTCTGAGTACAGATCCTTTGCCTCTTTGGTTAAATTTATTCCTAGGTATCTTATGGTTTTGGATGCAATTGTAAATGGGATCGACTCCTTGATTTGTCTCTCTACTGTCTTGTTGTTGGTGTATAGGAATGCCACTGATTTCTGTGCATTGATTTTATATCCTGCTACTTTACTGAATTCCTGTATGAGTTCTAGCAGTTTTGGGGTGGAGTCTTTTGGGTTTTCCACATACAGTATCATATCCGCAAAGAGTGAGAGTTTGACTTCCTCTTTGCCGATTTGGATGCCTTTGATTTCTTTTTGTTGTCTGATTGCTGTGGCTAGGACTTCTAATACTATGTTGAATAGCAGTGATGAGAGTGGACATCCCTACCGCGTTCCTGACCTTAGGGGAAAAGCTCTTAGCTTTTCCCCATTGAGAATATTGGCTGTAGGTTTTTCACAGATGGCTTTCATGATATTGAGGTATGTACCCTCTATCCCTATACTCTGAAGAGTTTAGTTTTTTTTTAAGATTTTTTTATTTATTCATGAGAGACACAGAGAGAGAGAGAGAGGCAGAGGGAGAAGCAGGCTCCCAAGGAGCAGGGAGCCCAATGCGGGACTTGATCCCAGGACTCTGGGATCATGACCTGAGCCGAAGGCAGACGCTTAACCATCTGAGCCACCCAGGCGCCCCTGAAGAGTTTTGATCAAGAAAGGATGCTGTACTTTGTCAAATGCTTTTTCTGCATCTATTGAGAGGATCATATGATTCTTGTTCTTTCTTTTGTTAATGTATTGTATCACGCTGATTGATTTGCAGATGTTGAACCAGCCTTGCAGCCCAGGGATAAATCCCACTTGGTCATGGTGAATAATCCTTTTAATGTACTGTTGGACCCTATTGGCTAGTATTTTGGTGAGAATTTTCGCATCCATGTTCATCAAGGATATTGGTCTGTAATTCTTTTTGATGGGGTCTTTGTCTGGTTTGGGGATCAAGGTAATGGTGGCCTCATAAAATGAGTTTGGAAGTTTTTCTTCCATTTCTATTTTTTGGAACAGTTTCAGGAGAATAGGTATTAATTCTTCCTTAAATGTCTGATAGAATTCCCCTGGGAAGCCATCTGGCCCTGGGCTTTTGTTTGTTGGGAAATTTTTGATCACTGCTTCAATTTCCTTAGTGGTTATAGGTCTGTTCAGGTTTTCTATTTCTTCCTGGTTCAATTTTGGTAGTTGATACATCTCTAGGAATGAACCCATTTCTTCCAGGTTATCTAATTTGCTGGCATAGGGTTGCTCATAATATGGTCTTAGAATTGTTTGTATTTCTTTGGTGTTGGTTGTGATCTCTCCTCTTTCATTCATGATTTTGTTGATTTGGGTCATTTCTCTTTTCTTTTTGATAAGTCTGGCCAGGGGTTTATCAATCTTGTTAATTCTTTCAAAGAACCAGCTCCTAGTTTTGTTGATCTGTTCTACTGTTCTTTTGGTTTCTAGTTCATTGATTTCTGCTCTGATCTTTATTATTTCTCTTCTCCTGCTGGGTTTAGGCTTTATTTGCTGTTCTTTCTCCAGCTCCCTTAGGTGTAGGGTTAGGTTGTGTATTTGAGACCTTTCTTGTTTCTTGAGAAAGGCTTGTACTGCTATATACTTTCCTCTCAGGACTGCCCTTGCTGTATCCCAAAGATTTTGAACAGTTGTGTTTTCATTTTCATTGGTTTCCATGAATTTTTTAAATTCTTCTTTAATTTCCTCGTTGACCCATTCATTCCTTACTAGGATGCTCTTTGGCCTCCATGTATTTGAGTTCTTTCCGACTTTCCTCTTGTGATTGAGTTCTAGTTTCAAAGCATTGTGGTCTGAAAATATGCAGGGAATAATCCCAATCTTTTGGTACCGGTTGAGACCTGATTTGTGACCTAGGATGTGATCAATTATGGAGAATGTTCCATGGGCACTAGAGAAGAATGTGTATTCCGTTGCTTTGGGGTAGAATGTTCTGAATATGTCTGTGAAGTCCATTTGGTCCAGTGTGTCACTTAAAGTCTTTATTTCCTTGTTGATCTTTTGCTTAGATGATCTGTCCATTTCAGTCAGGGGGGTAGTAAAGTCCCCCACTATTATTGTATTGCTGTCAATGTGTTTCTTCACATTTGTTATTAATTGCCTTATATAATTGGCTGCTCCCATGTTAGGGGCATAGATATTTACAATTGTTAGATCTTCTTGTTGGATAGACCCTTTAAGTAGGATATAGTGTCCTTCCTCATCTCTTATTACAGTCTTTGGTTTAAAATCTAATTTGTCTGATATAAGGATTGCCACCCCAGCTTTCTTTTGGTGTCCATTAGCATGGTAAATGGTTTTCCACCCCCTCACTTTCAATGGGGGGGTGTCTTTGGGTCTAAAATGAGTCTCTTGCAGACAGCATATTGATGGGTTTTGTTTTTTAATCCAATCTGATAGCCTGTGTCTTTTGATTGGGGCATTGAGCCCATTTACATTCAGGGTAACTATTGAAAGGTATGAATTTAATGCCATGGTATTGCCTGTAAGGTGACTGTTACTGTATATTGTCTCTGTACCTTTCTGATCTGTGCTGCTTTTTGTCTCTTTCTTTGCTTAGAGGACCCCTTTCAATATTTATTGGAGGGCTGGTTTCGTGTTTGCAAATTCCTTTAGTTTTTGTTTGTCCTGGAAGCTTTTTATCTCTCCTTCAATTTTCAATGAGAGCCTAGATGGATATAGTATTCTTGGCTGCATATTTTTCTCGTTTAGTGCTCTGAAGATATCATGCCAGTCCTTTCTGGCCTGCCAGGTCTCTGTGGATAGGTCTGTTGCCAATCTAATATTTCTACCAATGTAGGTTATGTATCTCTTCTCCCGAGCTGCTTTCAGGATTTTCTCTTTGTCTCTGAGACTCGTAAGTTTTACTGTTAGATGTCGGGGTGTTGGCCTATTTTTATTGATTTTGAGAGGGGTTCTCTGTGCCTCCTGGATTTTGATGCCTGTTTCCTTCCTCACATTAGGGAAGTTCTCTGCTATTATTTGCTCCAATATAACTTCTGCTCCTCTCTCTCTTTCTTCTTCTTCTGGGATCCCAATTATTCTAATGTTGTTTCGTCTTATCGTATCACTTCTCTCTCGAATTCTGCCCTTGTGATCCTATAGTTGTTTCTCTCTCTTTTTCTCAGCCTCTTTATTTTCCATCATTTGGTCTTCTATTTCGCTGATTCTCTCTTCTGCCTCATTTATCCTAGCAGTTAGTGCCCCCATTTTTGATTGCACCTCATCAATAGCCTTTTTGATTTCGACTTGGTTAGATTTTCGTTCTTTTATTTCTCCAGAAAGCGTTTCTCTAATAACTTCCATGCTTTTTTCAAGCCGAGCTAGTAGCTTTAAAGCCATGATTCTGAACTCTAGGTCCGACATCGTACTAATGTCCGTATTGAGTAGGTTCCTGGCTGACGGTACTATCTCTTGTTCTTTTTGCTGAGGTGATTTTTCTCGTCTTGTCATTTTGTCCAGAGGAGAATAGATGAATGAGAGAACAAAATGCTAACAGGTTAACAACGTCCCCAGCAAATATACTCTATATGAATCAGAAAAGACCTGAAACCAGGGGAAAAGAAAGGGAAAGAAAGAAAAAAGAAATAGAAAAGAAAGAAAGAAAGAAAAAGAAAAAGATTAAAAACAAAAACAGAACAATACAAAAAAAACAGAATATGATCAAATATGATCAGGCTAGTGCATAGATCAGTGCCACACACTAGATTTTGGGCGTATTTTGGTCTGTTAGAAAAAAGTGCCTCCTAAAATTTTAAAGGAAGAAAGACTTATATATGTACAAAAGAAGGGTTGATACAATGAAGGGTTGGAAGATGACTTTAAAGATGAAAATTATAAAAGATTTTATAAAAGGAATTGATACGATAAGAAGTTGTTTGAAAAAAGAAAGAAGATGATTTAAAAAAAAAAAAGGGAGAGAATGTGATCAGGCAGGAGACTAGAACAAAGCCATACACTAGTGATTTAGGGTATATTTTGATCTGTTAGAAGAAACTGTATCTCAAAATTTTAAAGAGAGAACAACTTATATATATAGGCCAAAAATAAGGGTAACTACTATGAAGGGATAAAAATATGACTCTAAAAATGAAAAATAAAAATTTTTTTTTAAAAAAAGGGATTGATAAGATGTTGGTTGAAAAGGGAAAAAGAGAAATTAAAAAAACAGTTAAAAAATTAACTTTGAAAAACTAATGAATCATGGTAAAAAAAGCCATGAATTCTATGTGCAGTATTCCCCTAGCGCTGGAGTTCTCCCGTTCTCCTTGATTGGTAAACTTGGTCTTGGCTTGCTGGCTGTTCGTGCTGATCTTCTGGGGGAGGGGCCTGTTGCCGTGGTTTCCAAATGTCTTTGCCGGAGGCTGAATTGCCCCGCCCTTGTCGGTCTGGGCTAAGCAAGCTGCTCGGGTTTGCTCTCAGGAGCTTTTGTTCCCTGCAAGCTTTCTGTACGGCTTTGGAGGACAACAGTGAAAACGGCGACCTCCCAATCTCCGCCCCAGAGGAGGCAAGAACTTGGGACCCCTCTCCTCAGTGCGCCCCCAGAGAAAAGCAATCACTCCCGTCTCTCTAGTCTCCGGCCGCACTCCGTGCTCATCCGGCCTGTGACCGAGCGTTTCTATCTCTGGCACCCGACCCCCATGTGGTCTCCAAACCCAGCAGATCCCTGCGGTGCACTCCCGCGCCGCTCCTCCCGGGGGAGGAAGGGGAGTCTCCCCGGGTCTGCCGCTTGTTGGGTCCCTGCTGGAGGAGCAGTGGCCCGACTGGGCCGCAGATCATAGTTTATGGCAACCCCGAGCTGAGAGCCCGCGCCTCGGCTCCGTCTCTGCAGCCGGCTTCCCCGCTCTGATACCTGGGAGCTCTGCCGCACTCAGGCACCCCCGTCTTTCTGTGACCCCGAGAGTCCTGAGACCACACTGTCCCGCGAGGGTTCCACCCCCCGCTTAGCCACTGGAGCGACGTCCCTCATCGGAGCCGAGTTCTAAAAGTTCCGATTTTGTGCTCCGCGGCTCTAGCACTTGCCAGAAGCGGCTGATGGAGGCCCCCTCCCCCGCCGTCTATCCTCCTGAATATCGCCTCAGATTCACTTCTCCGCACGTCCTACCTTCCAGTAAGTGGTCGCTTCTCTGTTCAGAGAGTTGTTGCTACTCTCCTCTTCGATCTCCTGTTGAGTTCGTAGGTGTTCAGAATGGTTTGATCCCTATTCAGCTGAATTCCTGAGACCAAACGAAATCCAGGTCTCCTACTCCTCCGCCATCTTGCTCCGCCCCTCTTCACATTCATTTTAAACACACATGAAACATTCACCAAGATAGACCATATGCTGGGGTATAAAGCAAGTCTCAATTTACAAGGATTAAAAAGGATACTCTAAGGGGCACCTGGCTGGCTCAGTCAGAGGAGCATGCAACTCTTGATCTCGGGGTTGTGAGCTCGAGCCCCATGTTTGGTGTGGAGATTACTTAAAAATAAAATCTTAAAAAAAAAAAAAAGGATACTCTATGATTAAGTAGTGCATATCCTCGGAATGGAAAGTTGGTTTAATATTAGAAAATTAATATAATTCATCCTATTAAAAAGGGGAACCATATGATCACCACAGTAAATTAAATAACTTTAGATAAAATTCTACTCCATTCAAGATATAAAAAACAAAGCAAAATAATTTCTCAGCAAATTAGTAGTGAGAGAGAACTTAACCTGATAGATTCAACGATATAAATGTATATAGAGAAAAAACATGTCCATTGATTGAAAGACAATATTATTAAAATGCAATTCTCCTCAAATTGATCTTTATAATCAATATAATACCAGTCAAAATCTCAGCAGGCTTTTTTGGTAAAAATTGATAAACTTACTCTAAAATTTATTTGGAAAAAAAAAGGACTTAAAATGGCCAAAGTAATCATGAAAAAGAAACAAGAAAAAAAATAATGTTTAGACTATCTAACTTTAATAAGTGCTATAAAGCTACAAGAATCAAGGCTGTATAATACTGATAGAAGGAGAGTCATCTGCAAAGCAAAAACTGGATAAAGCTGACATCCAGAATATATAAAGAGTGCTCAGAACTCAATATTGAGAGCAGAAGCAACCCTACAAAAATAGGCAAAATATTTGAACACTTTACAAAAGTAGATATGGGGATGGCTGATAAAGTACATGAAAAGAATCTCAACATTGTTAGTAATCAGGGAAATACAGTTAAAATCACTATCAGATATGGTTACATGCCTGCCAGTCTCATGAAAGAGAGAGGGAGAAACAAACCAAACAATACCATGTGTTTTTGAGGACATCAACAGGTGAATACATAAACAAATTGTGGTATATTCATATCATAGAACACTATTCATCAGTAAGAAGGAATATACTATTATTATATGTGACAACCTGATTGAATATTAAAAATGTTTTGATGAGGAAAAGCAGCCAAACACAAAAGAATACACACTATGTTGTTCCAATTATATAAAACTCTAGAAAAGTAAAACCTAATCTACAGTGACAGAGAAAAGAATAGTCAGCTGGAGCCAAGGGCAGGATGGGGAGTAGGTGGAGGTATTGACTGAGAAGGAGCACAAGGGAATCTTTTGGAATAGAAAAGTTCTATATCTTTACTGTGGTTGTGGTTCCACAAGTGTAAATGTTTTCCCAAAGTCTGAGCAGTACAGTTAAAATGGGTTCCTTTGCATGTTTGTAAATTACACCTCATTAATATGATTTACAGTGAAAAATAAAACTTTGCCTGCTCCAATAGATTACAAACCAAACGTTGACAGACTAGACATTCCTGACTCAGTCACCTGTATTGCCACTTGATGTCTCATAGGAGACTCCAGCTTAGCACATGCAAACTGGAACTCATGGTATTCTCCCCCAGACCTGCTTCTCCTCCAGCATCTGCTATTCATTCTCCACATTGCAGGTGGGCAAACTTTTGAAAAATTTTATTGAGATAATTGTGGATTCACATGCAGTTCTAACAAATAATACAGAGATACTGCTGGCCCTTCACCTAGTTTCCCCCAAGAGTAACATTTTGCAAAACTATAGAATAGTATCACAACCATGATAATATATGCCAATTTTACTCAGATTTTTTCCAGTTTAACTTGTACTTATTTGGGTGTGTGTGATGCCAATGTTGGATTTTTTTTTTTTTTATCTTACAGGTTCCTGGGGCTCTCCTCATTTCTTTCTAGTTTATTTTCTCTTGACGGTTCAGGTCAAGTCTATTGATCTGTCTTTGAGTTTCTTGTTCTATTGTCTATCATCTCCCCTTTACCATCAAGCCCAAAGAGTTTTTTGGTTTAATTTCTTTGGTTGTATTTTCACATTCTAGAATTTCCACTTGATAACTGTTTCATGTAAGTTCTATTTCTTTGCTGAGATTTTCTATTTTAAAAATTTTTTCAAGAGAATTTGCAATTGATTTTTGAAGCACTTTTGTGATGGCTGATTTAAAATCCTGGTCAGATATTGCCAGTATTTGACATACTGATGTTGGCATCAATTGATTGTCTTTTTTTTTTTTAAGATTTTATTTATTTATTTATTTATTTATTTATTTATTTATTTATTTATTTATTTAATTTATTTATGAGAGAGAGGGAGAGAGAGAGCACAAGTGGGGGTGAGGGGCAGAGGCAGAGGGAGAAGCAGACTCCCTGCTGAGCAGGGAGCCCGATGCTGGGCTTCATCCCAGGACCCTGGGATCATGACCTGAGTCGAAGGCAGATGCTTAACCAACTGAGCCACCCAGGCGCCCCAATTGATGATCTTTTCTTATTCAAGTTGTAATTTTCCTGGTTTTTTATTGAAAAAAAGGTGTTTTTTAATTGCATCCTAGGCTTTTTATTATCATCATTATTATTTTTATTATTAGTAGTATTATGTTGGGAGGATGGGTGCTATTTAAATATCTTATTTTAGCAGGCCGTGATTCTGTTTAGGTTTGGCAGGCAGGTCTCAGTCCAATTTGGGGGACTGTGGTTCCAAAGGCAGGTTAATTTTCAGAGTGATGAAATTTCTGGTGCTGATAGGGCTCCCACTGGTTCTTGCTGGTGCTAAGCAGGTAGAGAGTGTTTCCCAGGCTGGACCACCAGGTGTCTTTGGGTGGAGGAGGTGACTCTAAAGCCCATGGGAACAAAGACACTTCCTAGGCTGGCCACTTGTGGTGGCAGAGTCTCTCTTGCCAGTACCACCTGTTACTCTAGTATCTCTTGGTGGGGAGAGGGTTGCTTCAGCAAGAGACTCTCACAACTCCTATTTAATATTGTACTGGAGGTCCTAGCACAAAACACTGATGACAAAACTATCCTTTTGCACTGAAATGCCTTCACGTTTTTGTTGAAAATCAATTGACCATATGTTTGGTTAAACTTCTGGACTCTAATTGGGTCTATTGACTGTCTTTCTTTATACCAACTACTCTGTTTTGGATGTTGTAGCTTTATAGTAAGTTTTAGATTTTTTAAAAAATGATTTTATGTAAGTAATCTCTACACCCAACGTGGGACATGAACTCACAGCCCTGAGATCAAGAGTTGCATGCTCCACTGACTGAACCAGCCAGGTGCCCTGTAAGTTTTGGCTAAGTCTTCCAACTTTGTTACTCTTTTTAAAAATTTTTTATTGTTATGTTAATCACCATACATTACATCATTAGTTCTTGATGTAGTGTTCCATGATTCATTGTTTGTGCATAACACCCAGCGCTCCACGCAGAATGTGCCCTCTTTAATACCCATCACCAGGCTAACCCATCCCCCCACCCCCCTCCCCTCTAGAACCCTC
This sequence comes from Zalophus californianus, assembly GCF_009762305.2. Lineage (NCBI taxonomy): Eukaryota > Metazoa > Chordata > Mammalia > Carnivora > Otariidae > Zalophus > Zalophus californianus. Next base: position 24,865,438 of record NC_045595.1, read on the forward strand.
AGTTTGTTTTTCAGAGTCCATTGTCTCTCATGGTTCGTCAACTTCGTTAATCTCTACAGAGTTGTTTTTGGCTATTCAAGATCTCTTAGATTTTCATATGAATTTTAGAATCAGCTTGCCAATTTCTAAAAAACAGTCCAATTAGATTCAGATTTGCATTGTGTTAAATCTATGGATTCATTCTGGGGAGAGCAGACATCTTAGCAATAGTGAGTCTTCCAATCCATGAACATGGTATACTTTTTTCATTCATTTAGGTATTCTTTAATTTTTGTCATCAGTATTTAAAATTTTCAGTGTACAGATTTTGTAAATCTTTTCTTAGTTTTATCTCCATGTTTTTCATATTTTTATGGTAATATAAATGGTATTTTTATGGTTTTAATTTCAATGCCTCATTGTTCCTTACTATCATATAGAAACACAATTGAATTCTGTACATCTTATGTCCTGCAAACTTGAATTTATACATTTTAGTAACTTTTTTGTATATTCCATAAAATATATCAAGGATATCAGAAAATTTTTAGATGGTATCTATGTTTCTGAAAAAGGAACAGTTTAGCAGGCTGATGAATAAGATCTATGCTGCTCAGCTACAGAAACAGCAAGATGGTGGATGATTTTTCAGACTTATTTATGATATTTTAAAGATGCAATAAAAGCTCTATTAATTTGGGAAAAAATTCTACATAGATGATATTATTTGTGAATAAAGACAATTTTACTTCTTCCTTTCCAATTGAGCTGCCTTCTACTTATTTTCCCTGCTTTGTTGCACTGGCTAGGACTTCCAGTACAATAATAAATAGGAGTTGTCCTTCTTTTGTTCCTCATCTTAGGGGGAAAGCATTCAGTCTTCAGCATTATGATGCTAGTTTTAGTTTGATAGATATCCTTTATCAGATTGAGAACATTTCCTTGTATTCCTAGTTTGCTGGAAGTTTTTTTTGTTTTTGTTTTTTTAAATCAGGAATGTATATTGGATTTTGTCAAATACTTTTCTACTATTAGGATGACCATGTGTTCCCCTTTTAAAATCTGATGAATTACATTAACTAATTTTTTGAAAGATTTTTTTTATTTGAGAGTGTGTCATGCGGGTGTGAGGTGGGGGGAGTGCAGAAGGAGGGGGAGGGAATCCTAAGCAGACTCCCCACTGAGCATGGAGCCGGTTGCAGGGCTTGATCCCACAACCCTGAGATCATGACCTCAGCTGAAATCAAGAGTTGAGCGATTAACTGAGCTGAGCCACCCAGGTGCCCCACATTGTCTAATTTCTTTTTAAGATTTATTTATTTGAGACAGAGAGGGAGATTATGAGCAGGAGTGGCAGAGGCAGAGGCAGAGAGACTCTCAAGCAGACTCCCCACTGAGAGTGGAGCTCAATGTGGGGATTGATCTCATGACCCTGAGATCAGGACCTGAGCTAAAACCAAGAGTCTGATGCTTAACTGACTGCATTACCCAGGGGCCCCTGACTAATTTTTTGAATGTGAAATCAACCATTAGTATCATTTTCCTTCTGCCTTAAGGACTTCTTTTGAAATTTCTTGTAGTTTTGGTCTCCTGGTAATGTATTCTTTCAGCTTTTTTATGTTTGGAAAGAATTTATTTTGCTTTTGAAAGATCTTTTCCCTGGGTATAGAATTCCAGGTTCAGTTATTTTTCTTTCAGTATTTTAAAGATATCACTCACCGTGTTCTTGGTTGCCTTGTTTCCAATGAGAAATCTTTTGTTATCCTTAACTTTGTTCTTTTGTACCTAACATGTCTTTTTCCACTGGCTACTTTTTCAGGTTTTCTCTTTATTGCTTTATTTTCTTTTAAAGATTTCATTTTTAAGTAAACTTTACACCCAATGTGGGACTCGAACTTAAAATCCCGAGATCAAGAGTTGCATGCTTTACCAAATGAGCTAGCCTTTATCACTGGTTTTGAACAATTTGATTATGATATGCCTTGTAGTTTTATTGTTTCTTATGTGTGGTGTTTATTAAGCTTGTTGGATCTGTGGGTGATAGTTTTATCAAGTTTGGAAAGATATTTGCAATTATTTCTTCAAATATTTTTTTCTGTCTCCTCTCTGTTCCTTTAGAGACTCCAATTACATGAATATTAGGACACTTATGTTTGTCTTGTGACACACTGATGCTTTTTTCATTAAAAAACTATCTTTTGTATTTGATGGTGAGTAGTTAATGTTGTTAATAGTTTATATCACTGATTTTTTTTTCCTGCAATGTGTAATCAGCTATTAATCTCATCCAGTGTATCTTTCATCTCATACATGATAGTTTGCATCTCTAGAAGTTAGATTTGGGTCTTTTTTTTTTTTTCATATTTTTCACTTCTCCACCTAACATTAAAAATATGGGACACAGTTATACCTTTTAATGCACTTTTCTTTTAATCCTAACATTGGTGTCCGTTCTGGGTTGGTTTCAATTGGCTTTAGTATTTTTTTTCTTCACTATGGGTTGTACTTTCCTGCATGCCTTATAGCCCTTGATTAGATGTCAGGCACTGTGAATTTTACCCTGCTAGATGCTGGATAATTTTGTAGTCCTAGAAATAATTGAGTTTTGTTCTGGGGTGCAGTTAAGTTACTTGGAAATGGTTGATCCTTTTCAGCCTTTCTTTTAAGGCTTGTTAAGTGGAAACCAGAGTTGTGTTTACTGTAGAGTTAATTATTCCCCACTACCAAAAGTAGGCCCTTCTGAGTACTTTACTCAATTATGATATTCTTCTGGTGTGGTTTGTGGGAACAGGCCCTATTCCCAGCACTGTGTGAGTTCCCTCTAATCCTTTTTGATAGTTTCCCCCACGCTTGGGTAGTTTCTCCACATGTGTGCACTGATGAGTACTCAGCTGAGCACCTGAGGGGGTCGCTCTGCAGACCACCACGGTTCTCCCTCCAGGCATTGCTCCCTTCTCTAAATCATGGCTGCCTTGGTCTCCCTGAACTCTCAGCTCCATCTATTCCACTTAGTGAGTTCCCTTGACTCAGTCTCCACTGACGGGTGAGTGGTTTCCACTCTGCACTGCTGCCTGAAAACCCTCTTGAGGCCATAAGCTGGAGCAACCACAGGGCTCACTCCTTTGCTCTCCCTCTCTTAGGGCCACTGTTCTTCAATGTCAGATGTCCGGTGTCTTCAAAACCACAGTTTCATATATGTTGTCTTTTTTTTTTTTTTGGTTGTTTCAGATGAAAAGGTAAAGCTAGTCCTTGTTATTCCAGAATAGCTAGAACTCATTACTTTAAGGAGACTTAAACAAGAAACGCATTTCCTATTTTCCCACATAATTGCATTTCCAGTGCCCTTTCTTCTGTTGTGTGGATCCATATTTCCATCTGGTGTCATTTTTCTTCCATTGAAAGAAGGTCCTTTAACTTTTCTTGTAGTATCGGTCTGCTGGTTACGAACTCTTTTGGCTTTGGTATGTCTGAAAAAGTCTTTATTTTGCTTTGGTTTTTGAAATAGATTTTCATGTTTTTTCTCAGAAAACAATCCATCGCCACAATAAGAAACAGAAACACAAAATCCATCTTTGATGATTCTGCAAGATCTTTGTATCCTTGAACCATAACATGTGAAAATAGAATACAGATGGTGGAATAACGATGATGATGATGATGACGATGATGATGATGATAGCACATGTAATGTAATGTTTACGATGTCAGCCACCAGTATCTGTCAGGGGCATAGCAGGCTCTGCAGCAGATTCAAATTAGGTTAATTCAAGGAGAACTTCATAAGGGGACTTTATGCACTTGTGGGCAGGGTATAGGGACAATGCAGTCTCCCAGGGCTAGTGACAGTAGCGTTGGTACCCTCCTAGGCTGGCAAGCTTAATGGGAACTCAGAGAGGACTCCTTGAGGGGAGTTGTGACTTCATGTCAAGAGATGCAGTTGGACCAAGGCAATTCTTTGAGAGAGCAGGGGGGAAGAAATATCTAACCTCAGCTGCTCCCTTCTCTGATGTTATGCAAGCACTTCCCTTTGGCCGGAAGCTACTAGCAAGAGAGCCCATTGATGAAGTACATGCAGGTGCTGCAGGCACATTAAAGGAAGGATCGGGTTAGGGAGTGGCTTTGGAGAGGTAAATGAAGATATCTGGCATTGCATCCTTGGATATATTAACGCGTTTAATCCTCCCCCAAATCCTATAAATTACTATTATTATCCTCAGCTGAACAAACAATGCAAGAAGAAAAACTCAACAGAATTATGATGCCCTTTAGTTTAGAGAAGACACGGCTTTCACTAAACAAGAACAAGATACTCTAAGAATAGGAACAATGATAGAAAAAGGGAAAAGGGGCGCCTGGGTGGCTCAGTCACTAAGCGTCTGCCTTCGGCTCAGGTCATGATCCCAGGGTCCTGGGATCGAGCCCCGTGATGGGCTCCCTTCTCAGCGGGAAGCCTGCTTCTCCCTCTCCTTCTGCCCTTGCTTGTGTTCCCTCTCTCGATGTCTCTCTCTCTGTCAAATAAATAAATAAATAAATCTTAAAAAAAAAAAGCTTCCTTTAAAAAAAAAAAGAAAAAGGGAAAAAATTTAGCAATAAAACTGTGATTGGGGTGCCTGGCTGGCTCAGTTGGTAGAGCACATGACTCTCGATCTCGGGGTTGTGAGCTCAAGCCCCATGCTGGGTGTCAAGGTTACTTAAAAAAATAAAAAAAAATTTAAAGATTTATTTATATGAGAGAGAGAGCATGGGGAGTGGGAGGGCAGAGGGAGACGGAGAGAGACTCCCAAGCAGACTCCCCGATGAGCGTGGAGCCCGACATGGGGCTTGATCTCATGACCCTGAGATCAAGACCTGAGCCAAAATCAAGAGTCAGAATTTTAACTGACTGAGCCACTCAGGCTCCCCAAAAGAAAATCTTTTTAAAAAACTGTGATAGCTAATCTTCTCCCCAAATTAATAGAAGGGTTATAAGATAAAGACAAGTAAGTCTCCCTGAGAGAAAACAAAATACAAGGAAATAAAAAGTAGGAATAAGAGATAAGAATATTTGAAAACCGATCAGGAATAAGAGAGCAAATCCACAAAGTTCAAAATCTCTCTTTCTGGGGTTCCTGAAAGAAAAAAAAAACCCAGAAAATTGTGGAAAGGAAAACACCAAAGAAAAAATACGGATTTGCTGGATTGAGAAGACCACTCACCCCTCTTACAGTCATGCAGTACAAGGAATGAAAAAGACCAATCCCATACTTCTGAGAAATTTTCTAACACTGCATGTAAATTTAAAAGTATTAAATAACAACAAAGAAAACCATTAGCTCTTACTCATTTTCAAAGTGATTTCACATTCACTATCTCACTTTTTACATGGCCTGAGGGCTTAAAGTGTCCCTTCACAGACAGGGAAACAAATACACTGAATACAACACCTGCAGGATGATATTCTTCAAACCTTTCACAGATGAGTATCACAGTTCATTAACATTTAGGTGTGTTTGTGTGTGAACACCTATGTGTAAATGGACAAGTCAATTGGAATGCCCCTCCGGTTTCCTGAACTAGATGATCAGTTCTCAAAGATACAGAGCATGGTTTCTAATCCTTTGCTATGCTTTCCAGGTCAGTTGAGGAAGGGCTTAGTCTGGGTGGATCTACATAGCTGACTAATGTGCTAACCAAGCCCGGAGGAAGGAGATGTGACACTATGAGCTGTGATTGTTTTGTGCTTCTTTGCATAAGGCCCAGTAGGTGCAGTGAGTACAGTCACCTTTTCTCATTGTGTGTTCCTATGGGCAAGGTGTTAAATCTTCATGATCTTCGGATTCCTTCTGGAGGGTTTGGGTTTGAGGCACCCTCTTCAAATTCCCTTTCAATACCATAATTCCAGCATTCTGTCAATAAACAAAGATAGTTTCAGTTTACTGAGCCAACTGCATCAGTGAGAAGGGGTGTCCGGCATGGGATTTCTGCAATACCAAGGGGAATCAGGTGGGGAAAACAGCTCACGTAGAACTGTGTGATCAAATCTCCCCGAGAGTCCTCAGGCTTTTGGAGAATTAGTAAAAGGTGGACAGAGACAGAATGTAAATGGAAAGTTGAACAGCTTGCTCTCCAAGACAGTGGGTTGCAGTTTCCTGTACCCACAGAGACTTTGTGAAAATAACCCTGTTGTAATGAAGAGTCTTGCCTTCTCAGCTGCTGGAGACTGTGCCAGGAATGGAAATGAAAGCAGTCACTGGTGGTGACCACAACCAGAAGCTGAAACCACACTCTAATTTTGCACAAAATTGCTGGTTCTGACTCTTCTTTGCTTATGACTTCTCCTTTTGACTGCAAGGATTACATCTAGTTATGTGTAAAATAACATCTTGAGAATAGACTGAAGAAAACCATTTAGCCCTCAGTCATCTACTAACCCGCAACATGTCAGTATACTGCTAGGGATGCAGCCTCCTGGATCAAAGTCAGCACAACCATGGCAGTGAGAGGTGGATGGAACATCCAAAGGGGCACTGAAGAAGGACAAGGAGGATGGAAAGGAAGGAGGAGAAAGAAGAGAATGAGAGGAGTGAGTTTTCATTTGGGGAAAAAAGATGGACTTACATTTATGTGAGTATCTTGACTAATCTTAGAATTAGCAGCTTGTTAAAGAAAATGGTGAGAGGGTATTACAAAGATGAGACTACCTACTGGCCTTATCGAGCCACCCTGCTACTGAGAATTGGTGACAAGTATTTAGCCTTTTCATCTAAAGACCACCTTTTGGGGGTGCCTGGGTGGCTCAGTTGGTTAAGCATCTGACTCTTGGTTTTGGCTCAGGTCATGATCTCAGGGCCCTGGGATCCAGCCCTGCACTGGGCTCCACACTCAACGTAGAGCCTGTTTAAGATTCTCTGTCTCTCTCCTCCCCTCCAAATAAGTAAAATTAAAAAAAAAAAATGAAGACTACTTTTTGGAGGAATAAAACTAACCATTTTTTAAAGGATTTATTTATTTTTAGAGAGAGAGATGGGGGGAGGGGCAGAGAGAATCTCAAGCAGACTCCCCTGCTGAGCACAGAGCCTGATGTGAGGCTCAATCCCACAACCCTGAGATTGTGACCTGAGCCAAAATCAAGAGTTGTACCTTAACTGACTGAGCCACCCAGCTGCCCCAAAACTAACAATTTTTTAAAAAGATTTTGTATTTATTTGAGAGAGAGAGACAGAGATAGTGAGAGAGAGCATGAGCAGGGAGGAGAGGGAGAAGCAGGCTCCCTGTTGAGCAGGGAGCCCAATGCGGGGCTCAATCTCAGGACCCTGGGATCAGACCTGAGCGAAAGGCAGAGGCTTAACTGACTGAGCCACCCAGGTGCCCCAAAACTATTTTAATTAAAGAAAAAGTGGCATGAATTTCCAGTAAGAATTTCAAAGTAGAATTTGCCTTCTACTATTTGGTCTCAAGTTTCTCAACAGTCACCTATCCTAGCAGTGAGACTCAATACTCTTTTCCTATCACAATTATGACTTTCCACACAGTACAGATTCAAGATACAGTGGTTAAACATGAGTAAGTGAATAAGTGAATGAATAGAGAATACTTGAAAAAATAGATCTTAGAAATAGGAGTTCTGCAAAAGTTGTGATAGATCAAATTGAAGTATTTATTTCAACCTGCACCCTATTTTAGAGTTTGTATTTGGGCACAACAAGCAAAAATTCCAGAAAGAACCTCCCAGGAAGATAGCTGAAATTTGACATTTGTTGGGGACATACTGTACACAACGAAGGTGACATTTTAATGTAATTTATTTGAAATGCTTCCAGAAAAATTTAAGGCCATTATACAAAAACATTCATTTCATCAAAACATTCACTTTCTTCCCATAGGCCAGCACTTAACGGACCTCTTGTCTCAACACACTGACCAAAGTGGCCGATGGCTCCTGCAGAGAATGATTCACTCTTTCCTCCACCATCAAACATCGGTTCTCAGCTTATGTCTGCTTCTATCTGCAGCAGTTCACTCACTTGCTAAATCAGTAACAATTTGAGAAACAAAGCAATTTTAAATAAACTCATAATAGAAAAAAAAATTCACCATGTTTAAAATCTATAAATACAGAAATATGTTTTACAGGGTAAAATTGACCACAATATTTTTTCATTTTTGAAAAATAAGTAATATTACCTTGTTTTTATATTGATACATCTTGTCACACAGCTTCTTTGAATGCACATGTTAGATGTACATAATAAAATAACATAGCATTTACTGCTCTCTGTAAACTTGAAAGACACAGAAGATTAAAAAAAAACTTTTTGGCAATAATTTAGAATCATTACTACTAGTGCTGGTGTGGGAATAATTTTGCACAGGTCATCCTTAATATTTACACTCACAGGGAGCTTTTCTGTGTATTCAGTTAACTTTTTTTAAAGGTCGGCAGTCCACTCTGCATTGTAAATCAAGGCTAGACAAAGAGCTTACTAGTTTGGCTAACTGACCCCTAATTAATCATAGAGTTAATTAAAATTGGCCTATGGAGAATGTAATTATGACTCTGATCACAGCACAGAGCCAGAGACGGCAAAGTGATGACCCAAAAGCAGAGCAGGAAAACCCAAGGCGCTGGCCTTTCCCAGAAGGGCACTGGACCTTGTTTTTCTCTTAATGTTTCCCGCCTAAGGTCATGATGAAGCTCTTCTTCCAAACTCCTCCTCTTACATGTTTCTGTAAACAGAGTCACTGACTCACCTGCGGTCTCTTCCTCAGTGCTCCAAAATATGAGTAGGCCTTGGCACATGAAACAAAATGATAATGGTCCTTCTTATTAGCCTGCTGGGTATTCCCAGGACTTTTGAGTTCTATTCTGGTGTCTTCAGCTAGAAATGGCTCTCTAAGGCAAGCCAGCAACTATGACAGGCACCCCCCCCCCCTCCACCCCAACCACCGCCGCTCCGGTGCAAATGCATTTCAGGTCAAGATTCAGAGCTGGCGGCTGCTTTCATGCTCGTCCTTTCAAGGTCAGACACTGTTCCACGTCCTAATAGATTATTGCATCAAATTTGCACTTGATGACACTGCAAGGTCAACACAGTGCTTCTTCCTTTGCACAATTAAGCGTCCAGCATCCCCAGGGATGTTTTCATGCTTTCTGGTTGGACAACATTGAACCAAGTTCACTGCAAGGATTGATCTTTTCCCGTTTTCCTGCACATACCATCACAATACACGAGTGACTTCCTCGTGCCGTTTGCCAGGCCCTGTAAATTCCATGCCTTCAGCTATCATGTCAAAGAGCTAGAAAAGCATTAGAGAAACAAGGGAGGATTCTTTTTAAGCAATCTACATGAAACAGTAGTTTAGAGAGTCTTTTCTATTTTTTAAAATCCAGCAGGACAAGTGAAAGTAACTTGTTCAAGTACCTCTCCATCCCTCCAGACACTTGTGAAATGCAATACAGGGTAAGAGTTGCCACAGACCCCAGCTTACACGGACAGATTGGCAGTTACAGTACTAGGGATAAAGATACAAGATACAAGAGACGGGGTCAACACGGTCACTAAAGTATTAAAAAGTGCTTCTCCAAACCGTTCCGTGTGTGGAATGCAAATACTGTACAGGTAATACACACGGCTCTGTCAGACGTTGCTTTCGATGTACCTGCTGTTCCCACAGGAAGAGTCTGTCTGTTCCATGCGCTCACAGTCGAGGCTGACCTCGCTCGTGTCCATACTACAGTCTGACTCACTGTCCGATTGGTCCATCTGCTCAAGTTTTGTTTCTCCCTGTGGCTCCCGGCTCCCAGTGGCAGGATTTAGGACTGGTCCCTCGGAGTCCAGCACCCCGGCCTGCCCGGCAGCACACACAACTGTTTCTTTGGCTTGACGAATGCAGTTGAGCCACTGCTGTTTGTTGAAGGTGTCGTTGGCTTGTAGTGAGTGGGTCTGACTTTGGGAACCGTTTTTGAAACTTACTCTGAAGAAGTTTTTAACTAGAAATGAAAAATAGATGTAAAAAAAAAAGAAAAGGTCAACGGACAGGTATTTCCCAGGCCAAAGATAACTGATATGGTGACATTAACACCCTGTACCTAGGGCAGACGTCATTAATTGATTACAAAATGTGTCCCACTGGTCCAGGACATGGCTCAGCTCTACCCTGCAGCCACCATCAAGCAACTGGATTTCACACCAGCGTAGCTCTCAGTTCTCCCTGAGGCTGGCAAGTGGACATCAGTTTAAATCTGGGTGCATATTAAAATCCCCCGTGGGCTTGTTAAAAACATAATGCCCGGACCCTACCATTAAGAGACTAGGATTCAATAGGTCTAAGGTGGGCCTGATAATCTGGACTTTCAACCACTGCCCCAAGTTAGAGCCTTTTCAAGTTTAAGAAGCTCTGTGTAATATCAAACCATGTCCATGATCCTCCACATGATAACAGTACTTGCACATATAGTACCTAAATGACTGAGAAGATATGCAAAACTCAGAGCTGTTACAAATTCAGTTTCACTTTAAAATAAAAATACATTTTCATTACCTCCATAGGAGCTATGTGTATTTAAAAAAAATGGTAGCACACAATTTGGAAGACATTTTATTTAGTTTTACCAGCACATAACGGGCCCCGCATGACGCGTGCAATGCTTGGTTCGAAGAAATGGGTGTGTTCAGTCCCCTTGCACTATCCCTGGAACCAACGGTCTGGGAACCACCACTTCAGATAAATTCAGGCTCCACCTTTTGCTCCTGGGCAAGCGCCTTAACTTGTGTATGACTCAGCGTCCTTATTTGTAAAATGCGAGAAATGAAGAGGACCTATCTTGTAAGATTATTACGAGGGCTAAAGGTGGTAACGCGTGTGCTTCTACAACACCTGGTACATAGTTTGTATTCAAGAAATAGAAGTTGCCACCACCACCACCAGGGCGGAGGGACTAATGAGCAGGTCAGAGGCAGTACATATTAATTATGTTGACAATATGATGGCCCTGTTAACCCAAGAGGCTCAAATGTCACTTTCTCAAGGAAGACTTCTCTGATCATTTCCTCTAAAGCAAACCTCCAACTGTTATCCCTACTGGGCTTTAGTTCTCTTAACAGCACCTGAATATTTATTCATCATCTATCTCCTCTATCACAGTGTAAGCTCTGTAAGGGGGAGGAATTTGATGGTTTAGTTTCGTTTGACCATTTAGTATACTAGTGCCTGGAATGATATATACATCGATACTCAGTAAACACTGCCATTGTAGCTCCTCTTGGTTAATTTGTTTATTACATCTCAAGTTAGAGAAGCCCATTAGAATAATTACAGATGAATCCTCAACCCAGGTGACCATTCTTGATCCTCTTTAGGGATGATTGCCCTGGCTCTACAAGAGCTACCAGTAAGCAACTGGTATTGACACAGGGGCTATCTGGGATTAAGCATGCTTTTATCCAATGGAAGGAGACAGAGAGAAGTAATGTAAGGAGTACCTGTTATGTGCAGACAGGTTCACTTGCAGTATCTTAATCCTTATAACAACTTTATAAAGTTAGTATGCATACATGCCCATTTTACAGATGGGAAACTGAGGCTCACAGAAGTGGCACAAGGTTACACAAGTAGGGAGTAATGAGACAGCATTGGAATGTAGTGTGACTCCAAGGCCATGGCTACTTCTCTATCCACCAGCCAGCCACTCCCTCTGAACCACCACCACCACCACCAAACCATTCAACAGGTCAAAGCCAACAGCCATCCATACTTCTCTCATTGTTGCTAAATGCCCCACGCAGGGAGCCGCCCAGCCTCACTTCTCCATCCTGCAGGTCTTCCAGCAGAAGGTCCTTTACGGGGATTGGCTGCCGGTACAACTGGTAGCAGAGCTGCTCATTGTGGGTGACAGCTCGAGTGATCACAAGCACTTCTTGGAACAGGAAAACATGCAGTTTCTAGAAGAAAAAAATCCACAGGATTTCCCTAAGCGACTGCCTAATAAGAAGTTGATTAATGGACTTCTGTGGATAAGAGGTCCCCAGGCACCAGCTTCACACTGTATTATGAACTTCTAGGCTCAGATCTACCTCCAGAACAGAAGTTGGGCAACTTGGAGGTATTTCCAGATGCACCTAGTGCCTTTCCTGGAGGAGTGCCTCCCTGGGGCACCCACGGAGAAGGCCTTTCTGCCTACAGACGTCTGCAGCCAGGACTGCCGGCTCCAAGGACATCATCATATTGCATATTCACAACCTGTGCAGACACACACAACCTCCAGCTTCCGTAAGAAAAAAATGAGAAGGGGGAATAGAATAAAGGGAGCAGTGAAGGAAAAAGAAGTGAGTACCCCCACCCCCACCCAGGCTTTGGTTTATAGCACCCAATATAATCCTAAGAGATCATAATGAACAATAGTCTATAAAGGATACGACTGGCATATCAAAGCCTAATATTAATCTTTGCTTCCCAAACCCATAAAAACACTTGTTCCTTACGCCATAGAGCTGAGTATCAGCTCCATCCAGGCACACCAACTCGGAACACTGCCCATTCCCGAGGGAACCAGAGTGTGCTGTCGTAGCCACAAAGAAAGATGATCAAAGAACTGGTCCTTCTCAGTTATGTTCCTCAGAACCTCAGTGTTCTGAAGAGGCTGTGCTTAAAAGGCTGATGACTGATGTGTGTTTTGTGGGCGAAAAGAAAATCTCAAAAATAAAGGCTTGTCCCAAACCACATCATAAAAGCAATTTCACTGGGTGGAGCTGGGGTAAATTGGCTCCATTCAATTCCAAGTGCTAGACTCTTCTCACAGTTTGGAAATGCTAACGAACTGAAGTGAAAAGATCTACGACCTTTCTAGCTGGTTCTGGTTTTCCAATGGAGATATTTGGGAATGTGAACCCAGGGGTCTCAAAGAGGTGGAAACTCACATTAGAATCTTGTTTTGGGGCAGGAGAAGCATATTCAGCATTATCAGACAATTTTATATTTGGGAGAAAAGAAACTTGTGGATACCCCACCTACTCTGACACACACACACACACACACACACACACACACACACGTACTTGTAGAAATTAAAGCTTAACCAAATGTTGGCTGGTGGAAATAAAACTGATAATTTTGTACTGGGTGGGAGGAGACTGAGGAGTGAAAGTTTATCAAAAGTGCATTTAAACAGAGTAAAGCAAAAAAATAACCAAGTTAAGGGCCTTTTTTCCTTTTTTTTGAGGGGGATATAGGAATAATGTTAAGACTTCTTTTGGGGATGGGGAGGGAAGGAGTTGGTCATTGTTTTATATACTAAACATTAGGGTTTTTTGTTGTTGTTGTTTTTACACTGTTTCTACTTCAACAATCCTCTAGCCAAGGTAGATAATTTGAACTCAGATTGTCTGGGAAACCTTTTAAAAACATCCCTTATTTATGAATGCTTCTTTTAGCCCTCAAACTATCAAGCTTTTCTTCTGACACAGCGCTTTGTTCCTAAAGACTTCTGTAATTCTACTGGGAAAAACAAGTAACTAAAACAAATCTCCCACCCCAACTACTATCTTTGTTTTCAAAAATCTATCTGCCTGAAATATGAACTAGAGTTCATCTTTAATGCCCTAGGCATAGCCAACCAGAGAGTCTCAGTCCTTGACTGAGGGACAGAAAGAGAATAGGTCTCATTCCATGTGGTGATATATCGTCCCAACCATTTCCCACAGGGCTTCTGAGAAAGAATGCTCAAGAAGCCAGAGTATCAGACATTAGAAGTCCACCAGTGTTTTCTGAAAATGAGCAAGAAGCAGAATGCAGCTTTCTAGCAATCAGTAACTCTGTAGTCAAACAAATACTTCTTCAAGCAGTGGCCCGTGACCAGTCTCAATACCTCTGCTGGACCATCACCTAGTTGGATCCCCAGCAGCTCTAATAATGGGCGCTATGATATACACTCAGTGATTTCAAAGAACATTTCCAAGCCTGCTCACAAATGCCACTCCAAAGTCCAGGTCAAAAGGCTGACTCTTAAATCATCAAAGTTTTATTAAGAACTATTCAATCTAGTTTTGGCTTTCATTCTAAGAGTTGACTAGATACTGAAGATGAAATATAATAAGAGATTCTCTTTTTCGATGGCTTTCCCAACATTGAATTTAAATATCTATTGTATATAATAAAATCTATACATTATATAAATATACATTCCTATGTATAATATGTTTAAATTATAATATATAATAGACATATTAGCTTTAATTTCCACTGGCTACACATAAAAATAGCCTGGTGAGTCAAATGAATTTTGAGCTCTCATAAAATTCAAATCCATCCTTCCTTTATACAAATATTCATTCATTCATTCACTCACTCATTCACCTAACAGTACTGAGTGTTTAGTACATGCCAGGTCCCCATAATAGGTTCTGGGGATTAACAAGACATGGACTCTACCCTAAAAGATCACAGTATAATGGAAGATACTGACAGACATATGGTGGATAATTACAACCCACTGTAGTAAGTGCTCCAGGGAGATCTGTCCAAGTTGCTATAACAGGAGAGGAGGAACAATTTCAATATCTACTCAGGATTAAAAGCCAGGAAATTGGGCAGAGTTAGATATGAAGCCAGTTTTAAAGCAAAAACTGGTTTAAAATGGCAGTCTGTGGATGGGTACCAATCCATAAAAAAAGCAAAGAATTTCTCATAAAGCTAAGAGTTTCAACTTAAGAGCTGTTTTATCATACACTTTTTTATATTTGGGAGAAAAGAAACTTGTGGATACCCCACCTACTCTCACACACACACACACACACACACACACACACACACACACACTCATATAGAGTGTGTTTTAGAAAGATCATATACTTTTTATATCCTGTTAAAATCACCCCTTGTTTTCTGATATCAAAGCCGGAGGAGATGTTAACTGTTCTGTATTTGCTACTGAAGGTCATGATCAAATGAAATACTAAGCTGGCAACCCAAATTCTTCCTGAATATATACTGGTAGTGAAATTTTAAAATATATATATAATATATATTTTCTGAAATATATAAAAATATATATTAATTATAAGTTGGGAACATAATACATATTATTTATATATAAATTATAATATATGAATATATATACAATGTATATAATTATATATATTTCCATATACATATGGGATCCTATATACAAAAGACACTGGAAAGCAATTTTTGTCTGAAGAATGTGACCCTGGGTAGGGAAGGCGGAGTAACAGCGGCTGGGCATCAAATGGATTAAGCATTGGGGGAGGCCCAGGATGAGACCACTGAGGGAGAGTAGCCACTCACCACCCCTCGATTGTTCTTCAGTTCTCCATGACAACACAGCACTCTCGAGTTGTCGATTAGAGAGTCTTTCTGGCCTTCTTCCAAGTAAAGAAGCCGCTCTTTGTAATAGCGGCACTCAGATTCCCCAGTCTTGGTGTTGATTTCTGCCACGATTCCCTGAATGATGTTTATCTATGGAAACAAAGAAGAAAGTATGGGGAAAGTAAGCAAACCATCCACACCAGTAAGTCCCAGGGGCTCAGCCTAGAAGGTCACCAAGATAGACTTGCATCTAATTCTGAGATTCTGTTATCTAACTTGCTGCTTTGGGAAAAGGCAAAAATAAATATATGCTTTGAATATATTGTGTCCATCTATCCACCTATACATTTACACACAGATATACATATACACACACATATATATTTGTATACACATACAGGTATTTGTATTAAATATAAAGCTGATGTTGATGCATAATTTTATCTGAGAGGAAGAGATATAAGGTATAGCTTTTGCTATGCAGGACTCATAACTACTGAGCTCTATGTTGCACATTTCTTCAAACATGCTTACAATGTTGAAAATATAGGCATATAAAAACTTTAGCCAAGGAGAGAAAACAAAGCAGAATGTAGTAGCCCCCAAAAGGGATCATCTTTAGGGGTCTGAATCCAGTTTCAAGGTTTCCCTATATGTACTCAATCTAACCTACAAACAAGATTTGCAAATTGGGTGTGATGAAATGATTTGGATAGCTTTTTAGTGGTAAAACATAAATGATTTAAAAAGGACAGAGAACTAAAAATGGAAAGACACTAGGTGTAATGATGGGAACTGTTTGTCTCTGTACATACACTCACACCCATGCCTAGAGCACATGTGAATATGTTAGCGGTGGAGGGATTTCAGATCAAGGGTGGACACACTTGTTAATACAAAATGAAACAAAACAAAGCAGTAAGAGTACAAGCGCTCAGACACAATCAGTGGGCATTTATTCTGATATGTTGTTCTATCACATGGATCATATGTCTAAAAGATATAACATACTAAAAAACAAAGAACAAGAAATTAGTTGAGTAAAAACTCAAAGACACCAACCAAAGGCAAAATGATGACTTCCTCAGCAGGGTCCTCTGTCCTCTAAGAGTGAAAAGACCAGCAGTCCCATCTTTTTTATGGTAGTATTATTTTTTTAAGTTTTTATTTAAATTCCAGTTAACATAGAGTGTAATAGTAGTTTCAGGTGTACAAATGATTCAACACTTCCATACAACACCCTGTGCTCATCACAAGTGTACTCCTTAATCCCCATCATCTATTTCACCCATCCCCTAAACCCCTCTGGCAACCATCAGTTTGTTCTCTGTAGTTAAGAGTCTGTTTCTTGGTTTGCCTCTCTCTCTCTCTTTCTCTCTTTCTCTCTCTCCCTCTCTTCCTCCCTCTTTTTTCCCCCTTTGCTTGTTTCTTAGATTCCACATATGAGTGAAATCATATGGTACTTGTCTTTCTCTGACTGATTTCACCTAGCATAATACTCTCTAGCTCCATCCATGTCATTGCAAATGGCAAAATTTCATTCTTTATGGCTAATATTCCATTATATATATAGTTATATATATGTACACACACACACACACCCCATGTTCTTTATCCATTCATCAGTCAGTGGACATTTGGGCTGTTTCCATAATTTGGCTATTGTAGATATTGCTGCTGTAAACATTGGAGTGCATGTATCCCTTAGAATTAGCATTTTTATATTCTTTCCGTAAATACCTGGTAGTGCAATTGTTGGATCATAAGGTAGTTCTATTTTTAACTTTTTGAGGAACCTCCATTCTGTTTTCTACAGTGGCTGCACCAGTCTGCATTCCCACCAACACTGCAAGAGAGTTCCTCTTTCTCCACATCCTTGCCAACACCTATTGTTTCTTGTTTTGTTAATTTTAGCCATTCTGACAGGAGTGAGGTGGTATCTCATTGTCGTTTTGATTTGTATTTCCCTGATGATCAGTGATGTTGAGCATCTTTTCATGTGTCTGCTGGCCATCTGTATGTCTTCTTTGGAAAAATGTCTATTCATGGCTTCTGCTCATTTTTTAATTGGATTATTCATTTTTGGGGCATTGAGTTGTTAAGTTCTTTTTTTTAAGATTTTATTTATTTATTTGAGAGAGAATGAGAGATAGAGAGCACGAGAGGGAAGAGGGTCAGAGGGAGAAGCAGACTCCCCGCTGAGCAGGGAGCCCGATGAGGGACTTGATCCCGGGACTCGAGGATCATGACCTGAGCTGAAGGCAGTCGCTTAACCAACTGAGCCACCCAGGCGCCCCTATAAGTTCTTTATATATATTTGATACTAACCCTTTTTCAGATGTATCATTTGCAAATATCTTCTCCCATTCTGTAGGTTGCTTTTCAGTTTTGTTGATTGCTTCCCTCACTGTATAGAAGCTTTTTATTTTGATGAAGTCCCAATAATTAATTTTTGCTTCTGTTTCCCTGGCCTCAGGAAACATATCTAGAAAGAAGTTGCTACAGCTATTGTCAAAAAGGTTACTGCCTGTGTTCTCCTCTAGGATTTTGATGGTTTCCTGTGTCACAGTTAGGTCTTTCATCCATTTTTGAATCTATTTTTGTGTATGGTGTAAGAAAGTAATCCAGTTTCATTCTTTTGTATGTTGCTGTCCAGTTTTCCCAAAACCATTTGTTGAAGATACTGTTTTTTCCATTGGATATTCTGTCCTGCTTTGTTGAAGGTTAATTGACCATAGAGTCGTGGGTTCATTTCTGGGTTTTCTGCTCTGTTCCACTGATCTATGTCTATTTTTGTACCAGTATCATACTGTTTTGATCACTACAGCTTTGTAATATAACTTGAAGTCTGGATTGTGATGCCTCCACCTTTGCTTTTCTTTATCAAGGCTGCTTTGGCTATTCAGGGTCTTTTGTAGATGCATACAAGTTTTAGGATTGTTTGTTCTAGCTCTGTGAAAAATGCTGTTGGTATTTTGATAGGGATTGCATTAAATGTATAGACTTCTTTGTTAGTATAGACATTTTAACAATATTTGTTCTCCAATCCATGAGCACAGAATGTCTTTCCATTTCTTTGTGTCATCTTCAATTTTGTCATTAGTGTTTCATAGTTTTCAGAATACAGATCTTTCACCTCTTTGGTTAGATGTGTTCCTAGGTATTTTATTGTTTTTGGTACAATCGTAAATGGGATTGATTCCTTAATTTCTCTTTCTGCTGCTTCATTATTGGTGTATAGAAATACAACCAATTTATATACATTGATTTTGTATCCTGAGAATTTACTGAATTCATTTATCAGTTGTAGCGATTTTATTGGTGGAGTCTTCTGGGTTTTCTACATAGAATATTATGTCATCTGCAAATAGTGAAAGTTTGACTTCTTCCTTGCTGATCTGAATGCCTTTTATTTCTTTTTGTTGTCTGATTGCTGTGCCTAGAACTTCCAGTACTATGTTAAATAACAGTGGTGAGAGTGGACATCCCTCTCTTGTTCCAGACCATAGAGGAAACACTCTCAGTTTTTCCCCATTGAGGATGACATTCGCTGTGTGTTTTTCATATATGGCCTTTATGATTTTGAGGTATGCTCCTTCTAAATCTACTTTGTTGAGAATTTTATCATGAATGGATGTTGTGCCTTGTTAAATGTCTTTTTCTGCATCTGTTGAAATGATCATGTGGTTCTTATCCTTTTTTATTAATGTAGTGTATCATGTTGGTTGATTTGCGAATACTGAAGCACCCTTGCAGCCCAGGACTCACGTTATTAGCAGGAAAGAGCTTAACAGATGAGAAATGGTAATAAGGTCTCTTCTTGGTTACATTTACTTAATGGAAAAACAAAACAATCTCTGAAAAGCAAGATTTTTTTTAAAAGAAGACTTTACTCAGTGAGAACTTACCAGATCTTGTAATGTGTTAAAGTGGCAGTGAATTCTAAGATTGTTAAGTGATTATTTTTCACATTCTAGTGAAATGATACCTTCTGCCCAAAGCCAACTGGATAAAACTTCTACCCAGTTAGAACTCTGGCATTTCCATGCAAGTCTGACAGAAGATCTTACAGCTCTGAGTTGAAGTCTGGTGACTATACCCTATGAACAGATGCATAATCTATATATTTTTGTAGCTGTTATGAGTTTTAAAGCTCATTTATTCTTTTCTCTATCTCCCAAATTTTGGCGGTAGCACTACTTTGATAATAAATACATCTTTTTAAAAAACACAGGCTTTTTGTAGCATAAAATAATTTTTTTGGCTTTTAATGTCAATGTGACATTAAATATAAGTCCTATGAAATTAACCTGAGTTTTACTAACATAAAATAAATAATAAATAGAACGCTTTGATACACAAACTTTCTCTTTGTTTTTTCCCCCCTCTTGGTTTTCAGACATGCCTGGTTATTGTTAACTTTCAAAAAAAAAAAACCAAAAAAAAAAAAAAGAAAAAAGAAAAGGAAACTTCACAAAACATACTAAACTTATGACTCATCCTTCAAATTAATTCAATTAATGCTTGTTGAGCATCTGTCCAGTGTCAAACTAGATGGTATCATTCAAAGAAATGAGACAGGGTCCCTGCCCTCAAGAAGCCTTAAAATATATGGGAGGTACCTGACAAATTCTTTTATGTCTACCTTAATCTTTAACCTTACTACCCTTTTAATATGTTGTGGAATCCATACTTTTTCCTTGCTTTTAAAGGTCTTAGCATTAATTGCTGTGGCTCTTTTTAGAGTTTACTATTACTAGGTTTACCTGGCATTAACTGGGTCTTGAGTCAATTTTCTGAGGTTCCTGCAAGTATCCAGGAGACCAGAAAAATGATGTACTGTAGGCATAAATATGTGTGCACTTCCTAATTTAACTCAGGGACTGAACAGCTGACATATCACATGAAGATTAATAAACTCACACAGCCCAGTGGTTCCTCAGGCAGCTATGACTACTGTCTGATGCTACTTCTTTCTCTGGTGTTTGAAAAACTAGAGAGACCAAATGATAGAAACAATCAGCGTTATTCTACATTCTTTGTGGACATTATAATAGCACTTCTGGGCCTGCTTTCATTTATTAAAAATCTTGTTTTGTAGTTATATCCACCTCTACACCATAAGCATCTAATCTCTGCACTTTTTTTTAAGATTTATATATTTGAGAGAGAGAGAGAGAAAATGCAAGTGGGGGGAGGGGCAGAGGGAGAGAATCTCAAGCAGACTCCCTGCTGAGTGCAGAGCCCAACCGGGGCTTGAGCCCAAGACCCATGAGATCATGGTCTGAGTTGAAACCAAGAATGGGACGCTCAACCGACTGAACCACACAGGTGCCCCTGTATTGGTTCTTGAGAGGTATTTATTGTGCAGAATCGCAGGGAGGAATAAAGGTGTATATAGCAGATTGCCAATAGCAAACAGTCATGGTGGTTGTGCATTCAAGTTCAATTCATTGTTGCACCTCTCATCAGGGTTCAAACTGAAGGGAAAGGACCAGTAAAGCAAGACGATGACAAATACCTGGTAACAGAGCAGGCGTTAAGCCCACACATGCCGTAATCATCATCCTCAAAGCGGAATCTAAAAGCCCTGCCTGGTTCCTTGTGCGGTAATGTCATCTATTCGTAGGCTTGTGACATGAACCAAGAATAGCAGCCAGCATGGCAGGAACAGCAGGACTGTTCTCATTGATTCCAGTGATTTTTTTTTTTTTTTAAGGAGTTGGGGAACAGTGGCGGGCGGAGTGAAGAGATGGTCTGCCAGATCATTTGTTGGCTGAAACAATCCTTAGAATTTAAAATGATAACCAGACCTCTGGACTATCTAAATATCTGAAGTTCTATTTAAAAATGTTCTCCTTTGGGGGAAATTTCTATTAACCCTCCAAAATACTGTTAAGAAATTCTAATAAAGATGTGGTAGTTTATGCATTGCAGTAAAAGCAAGACCCTTTTTTAGATCTAATTATAGGACTGGACACTTTGGTGTAGAAGCAATTTACTTATTAGGGTCTCTGATTTTTCCCTTTTCATAGGTGGAAAATCTATTCAGGGAACATGTAATTCAAGCTACGTTGGTACTATGGGTTTTATGTTTATCAGGCATTCACAATGTACCCAAGAGTACAGGGCTAAATTTTTTTTAAAGATTTTATTTATTTATTTGACAGAGAGAGACACAGCGAGAGAGGGAACACAAGCAGGGGGAATGGGAGAGGGAGAAGCAGGCTTCTCGCGGAGCAGGGAGCCCGATGTGGGGCTCAATCCCAGGACCCTGGGATCATGACCTGAGCTGAAGGCAGACGCTTAACGACTGAGCCATCCAGGCACCCCAAGAGTACAGGGCTAAATATTTCTGTTCATCTGGGTTAATGCCCAGAGGATTTTGAAAAGAAGGGAAAAAAAAAACCCCAAACATTGCTGTGCCACTATTGTATAAGTGGGCATTTAGAAGACTTGCTTTGCAGACATTTTCAAATGTGGGTCTGCCATGCTTCACACACAAATCTGCCTGAATAACTAGGTGCAGATTCAACTTTTAAAAATGACATCACATTTTATGCACTAGGGAAACTGGTACATCCTTTCATATTGCAAACAACCGTCTTCTTATCTGTTTTTAAATCCAAACTTTAGCTCACTGGGCAATTTTAGAAACAGAGCATTCTTCTTTCATGCTGCATATTAAAAAGAAGAATTCTTAACAGCAAAACTCAGAGCAGGCTCACGTGCTTCAAAAAAGTAATTATTTAGACTAGCTCGAGCTCCCTGTTGTTTTCATTCCTGCAGACCACACACTTGCTGGGATGAAATATGGACAGGAGGCAACCCTACTGCATGCTTCCAATGGTAGTAAAAAACAGACATGATGAAATGGGATGGGCCTCCTCCCCAGTGCCTGTGTCCCTTATCCATGCTGGATTGGGGACCTGGTCTGTGTGTGTTTGCAATCAGTCAAGAGCATCTTTCCTCTATCTTCTCTATCCCTACAAGAAGGCACCTGGCCCAGCTCTGCACCCACGAGGCCTCTCCACAAAGCTGGGCAGTTTTCTGTAATCCTACAGGCAACGGGGGCTCAAGGAAGCATCCAGGCTTTCAGCTCCATGGTACAGGATCATAAAATAGTGGAACAGGCACAGTATTTGCAGTCCACACTGAGAGATTTGACATCAACTTCATCACGTGCTGGCTCTGGACCCAGGCAAGTTATTTAAGCCCTCCAAGCCTCTTCTGGAATATGGACAGCTATCTAACCCTAACAAGGACAGCTATCTCATAGATTATTATAAGGATTAAATGAGATATATAACCTATAAAGTGATTACATAAAGCTGATTTACTAGGTACTCAAGAAATGTCAGCAGGTATTGCTAGAATTATTATTGTTGTGATTACTACTAATTATTATTAAACCCCTCTCTGGGAGGAGATAGTTTGCTCATAGGTTTCATGGCTTCTGATTTTCAAGTCACCTATGCATATCCTCTTTCCGTTCCAGATGCAGTCAGGGAATGAGCCCTTTGAATTGGTAAGCCTCCATCCCCATGGCTCCTCCCTCAGCAGGTTTCCATGACTGCATGCCTGGACCACTGCAGCAGCCTCTCAGCTTGCCTCCCTGGTCCTAGCCACTTCCTCCGCTGTCCCCTGTCCTACAGACAAGGAGACTAACGTGTCCAAGGTTCCACAGCTTGTCAGCAATGGAGCTGGGATTTGAACCCTGAATCCCAGCTACTTAGAAAACAACAAACAAACAAAGGAAAAACATCTATTTAAAATCCTCTAGAACCAGACCTGAACTCCCATCTCCTGCCTTCTCTCCTGCAGCTTCCTCAGAGTATCCTCAACTGTGGGCAGACCGATCCATGGTAGTCCCCAGGCATCTCCTTGTCCTGTCATTCTTCCAAAGCTTTGCTCAGGCCACTGGGTCCTCCTGGCCTGCTATCACCTCTGCCCTGTCCTGCAGAGCACCCCAATCAGAACCAAGCTCTCCAGACAGAACACTCACTGTTCACAATATTCTCATGAGATGGATCCATTTTCCTGGTCTTCTACTGCTGCTAGGGAAGAATCTCTCTCTCTCCATACTTAATGAACATTTTCTGGTGAGCAGGAGGTTTGACTAGGTTGGACCCTCACTGCAGTCAGAGGCCGAAGAGAGATGGATCTGAAATGGGTGTCGACTTCACAAATGGGTTCAGGGGCTAAGGTAAGAGGCAACTCCGATTTGCTAACTAAACAAAGATATTCAATTTAAAATCTCCAGAGATCTTAACCCTCGCAACTGTTGTAACAGATTACAGTTTATTATGAATTGTAATCACAGATTACAGAGTCACCTATACAAAATCAAGAACTTTTAGAAATCAAAGCAACCTTTGGGTGTATTTCATATAAACACTGCATTTTATAGGTTGGGAGAGTGAGGCAGAGAGAGAAGAAGTCACTTTCAAAATCAAAACATGACTGATGGTAGCACCAAGCCTGGAAGCCAAGACCCCTGGGTCCCGTGTACCCAGACACCCACCATTCATCCATGCACCCAATCTAGACACAATGGAGGAAACAAGGTAAAGACAGAAAGAAACAGACGCACTTACAGCTTCTTCCAGGTGTTGCTGATCTGGATTATCATTTGGTGTGTGCCTCAAGATTTCTCGAAGAAGCAGAGGGTATTTCACTAGACGGCTCCTTGGAATATCAAGAAAATTCCAGAGATCTAGCTTGCGGCTAAAGGGGGATTCTAAACATCGCTGTAGGAAATCCTGGACTCGATGGTCTTGTTTTTTGTGGTCCAGCAGAGCTTTGGCGGCGACTTGATTGCTGCAGTAGCTGTCGTAGGAGCTGAGACAAGGCAGCTAGGAAAGGAACATCAAAACAGGGTTGGAGTGTGGAGCTAATTGTGCTCTGAAGCTACCAGCGAGTATCACTTGAGCAGACTGAACAACACCTAACTGGTCTCCAGGCCTGGCCAACATTCCTTTATGTGCATGACTAGAGGAGACAGACTAGTGCAATCTTCAAAATCTCAGGCAATGAACAGTTTTTAGGGTTTGGCTTGCTTGCACGAAGTTATTTTCTTAGTTGCACATTTAGTTTCTTGATTGTTAAGACCCCATCATAATTTGTCTGGGTTTCTGCCAATCTAAGCTAGAAACAAAAGAACCAGAAAAACTGCATACACATACAGCTCAAAATTTTCCTGAACTTCCAAAAGTGTCTGGTGAGGGGAAAGCTTCCTACCTTTAAAAACAAACAAACGGGATTTCTTTTAAAATTATTCATAAGAAACTCATCTGGAAGACTTGGTGGCATAACAAGAAAGCAAGGAGTCAGACTTCATGGCCCAGCCCTTTGCAAGGGCTGGTGCAAGCATCTCTATGTTAGCTGAAGGTTACCTGGTTCCAAGGTGGGCCAATTATAAAGAACTCCACGAAGTTAAAGCAAAAGTATAATTAAAAAATTAGATGCAGGAAGCACTTAGAAAAATCTTTTAAGTTAGATTCTTGTCTATACCTCATGGTTAACATCACAACACCATGCAAAGAACATTTAAGCCTAAAGACTTTGGAACACTTCAACTTCACTATCTTCCTTCCAGCAAAATACTAATTTCCCTGACATGTCCCATCAGTCACACTGTGCAAACACAGAGTCAGAGACCCAGTAAGAAGGCTGTTCATCTCCCTTTTCCACTCCTTCCTTTTAGTGGCACCCAAGGCTCAGCATCCTAATGCATGGGCTGTCAGCTTCCGGAAAGGTACCAGAGGCAATAAAAAGCTGCCAGTGGCCCCACTGTGTTTGCTTCTCTCCCTTGGACTAAGGAGCCACATTTACCACAACCCCTGACCTGTGGAGGGATTCAGAGCAAGACAGTGGCAAGAGGGTCTTTAATTTCTGCATCCTCAAACTTTGCATTGGGCCTACCATCCACAGACATTCAAAGTTTATATTCTGAATGAACAAATAAATGGTATTTAATGGTTTCCAGATTAGGTAATATTTGATGGCCTGGGAACATGGCTTAGAAATAAACTGTGGCAGCATCTGAACAATGGGTCAAAGTGTAAGTATTCTGGTGCTTCTTTTATACCTCTTATTGAAATTATTTTCTCAGTGACTGAAACCAAAAAAAGATACCAAGGAAGTAATGTTTAAGTTCACTGTCGAGTTTAACATTCTTTGGAAAGGTCTACCTTCCTTATGGGTCATAAAAAACACAAACCTTTACTTGTGTTAAAAAGAGCTGCAGAAATGCTTTCCTCAAACCTTATATTTGAAAGTAATGATAATTGCTACTTACACACTTACACACACACACACACACACACACACACTCCAGAGGTGGTATTGTGGCTTGTAATTTAGATTTTCAGAGTTAATTAAAAAGAGCTTCAGGCCCTCTTAATTTCATTCCCACTTCCTCGCCTTTTAAAAAGACTTGAAAATGCCCAATGTTTTCATTATGGAGAAACAAATCAGCGGTAACTATCAGATGTAAACCAGTGAGGAACTCTGACCACACTGCTGCTCCCCTCCAATGGGCCATTACTCTCTGATCCTGCCGCCCCCACTGCCATGGCAACTCGAACCAGCTCTGGTCCTGTTCACACCTGAAAGGGTGCTCATTTCCTGGGCATGACCTGAAAGGCGATCTGGTTCAACCCCACTGGCTAGAAAGGGCCATGAGTGATGACTTGATAGGGAAGGAAGAACGTACACATCCTGGTTCCCAAATACATACACATTCACTTACATAAAGTGTGAGAGGTGATAATACAGTGGTTAAGTGGGCAGACTCTGGAACCAGGGATAATCATGCTCAAAGCCTAACCTGGACAGTTACTAGTCAGGTGACCCTTCTGAGCCTGTTTCCACACTTATAGAATGCATATACTACTGTCCTATCTCTTAATGAGATAAGGCAGACAAAAAAAGAGCTTGGCTTCTGGGTAAGAATCTGTAAGTACTAGCTATTAAAGCAAAAGTATAATTAGTAAAAAATTATTTTTTTGTTATTTATCCCTAGGATATTTTTATTGAAGAAGTTGTGGTTTAGAGAAGCAAAACTACTTGCTCAGCTAGAGACAAAACCAGTCTGCAGCATGTTCTTCCCCCACCCTTCTCCCCAAAGCTCTGAACTCCTTGACAGCTCTTTAAATAGACCATCAAGAATTTATAAAGGAAACTCTTTCACTTTCTTTAGAAATTCTTTCTATCTCCCTAACCTTGTGAAAAGCGGCAGAACAAACCCATTTTTTTTTGCTTCCATGTACCCTGCCTCTCTCTATAGAATTAAAATTTAATTAGAACCCAAATTAACATGAGAACTTGCTGCCTTGGAGAGCTTGTAAATTATTCAAATTTATTAAATTATATAAATATATTACTGAAAAAACGTTAGCATGAAGATAAGTCGCTTGGGAAGTTGTTTCTGTCCAAGAGGGGAAGTGTATGGGATCAGGCCTACACCGGTGCGGGAGACGGATCCTCAGTGACCAGGGTGGCTCCCTGAGGAAACCACCACTCTGCTTCAGGCCTTCAAAGTACAAGTAATTGATTCATTCTAAGGTCAAAAGGACTGGCCAGGCCTGTCCCATCTGGGAGGCTCACTAGTTTAAAAGGTTTTTTTTTTTTTTCCCCACCTTTTTTCCCCGGGGGTGGGGGGAGGTTGGGGTGGGGGTGGCGAATAAATCAATTTTTCATGGGTCGAATGGGCTCTGACTTTTCTCATTCAAAGTCCCCTCAGATGTTTATTTTGTTCTGTTAAAAAGACCAGAACTCAAACAGATGTACCCCTTGGTTTACAGTTCCCACTCGCACGGACACATCTGCAGTTAAAAGTGGGAAAACATTTAACAGCTCGTCGGGCCTGATAAATAAGGGCCGTTTCTCATGAGGTCTGGTCACAATGGGCCAGTTGTTTAATTTTAGGCTGCTCTTCAAGCTTTAAGTCCCCATTTGATGTCTGAAGGGTTCAGAGAGCAGTGGAAATGGTCACATTTCCTTTGAGTATGTACAGAAAAGGCCTGCAAAAGCCACCCCCAGATCAAACCAATTTCCTAATAAGAGTGGCAAACACTTATTTCAGAAAAAAAATTAATAACAAGGCAAATTAATAACAAGGCAAAACCACTTCTGCTTCTGGTGTGAACTGACAGTTTGTATATGATGCCTATGGAAACCATGTCGTTCTATACTGCCATCTCGTCAAAGACAGCAGCATCGTGCTAATTTTGGAGTGTGGCCTCAGTGGCCCCCCCCATGCCCATCAAAGCAGCCCACAGACTCAGGAAGTTTAAGAAATATTGAGGCAGAATCTCTCTTCTCATTACACCTTCTCTGTCTCCAGCTGGCTGGCTCTCTTTAGAGAAATTTCTTTGAAGGCTAAAGAAGTTAAAACACCTACCACATCTTATAATAAGTCAAAAATATAAGATGAATGAGCTCTCCTGAAATATTAAGGCACGTTTTCTAAATTATTCATCTTAGAACATTGCTTGCCTTTCAGATGCCCTTGGGGTATTTCGGCCTCCATGCTAAAAGTGACTTCTGAACTAAAGCTATCCAAGTCATGAAACCCTCAAACTTTCTTGATCAAGGCAGTAATTGAGAAGCAGAAGTTAGGATAAGGGATCAACATCAAAACGCAGGAACCGGAAGGCCTAGGAAGGTTAAAATATAACTACAAGTGTAACTGGATCAAGAGAACTCACACAGTGATAGTAGGATTTATAACCTTCACAACATTCCCCAAACAGTGGGATTACTCTAATGCTGGCTGCCGTAGCAATTCCTGCCTATTTTTCTGGAAGACTGTGTGGATCAGAGAGATGAGAGATCTAACCTTGCCTGGAAGAAGTCATCAAAGTAATCTGCTTTTATTACCTGCTTCATGACAAATGAAAACCACCTGGAGCTGGGCTGGTACACTCAAAGACTCAAAGGAAACAGAGGTATGGTAATAGGGAATGGTGGGGACTGTGGCAAAATAGAAAGTACATGCCTGGTCTAAAGTACGTTAGGCAAATGAATGACCACATTATGCACCCAACAAAACACAAATTCAGCCCCAAGACCATAAATTTAGAACCCCTAATCTAAGGTCACAGCTGTTATTCTTTGTTTAATTAGGAAAGGGAATGGGTTATTTGGAATGAAGGTCAACATGATACCAAGCCTTCCTATGAAGTTACTCAAAATCAGATAAAGGCTAAACATTAACAACATTTAGTATTACCTTGTGTATGAAACTACACTTGACCATGAGAGTTTTTTTTGAAGGCTGAATAAAAGCGCCTTTTTTTTTGGTGATGGATACGAATATGTCTGTGAATATTTACTGGAATAGAAATGATAACAATTATATTAGTAGTAATTGGCCTCTTCTCATTTCACCTTATTTAATGTAAAACTAGTAACCATTTCATGTGGGCCTTTACTTATTTTGTTGCAAAAAGGCCATGTTATCTTTAAATGCTGCAAATTTGTATTAAGGAAAAAAAAACTGTTTCCATGGGTTGAAGAGATACAGCCTAAATATGATAAATTTTGCTAGGAATTTGCCATTTATGATGTAAAACTAATATTTGCCAATACAAAAAGTCTAGCTAAAGTGAAACTCTATCTCCGTTATTGAAATTTATGCTCAATCAAGACTAGAGAACTTTTCTTACCCAGCCCACGAGGATGGGACCAACATGTTCGGTGGAGCCATCAGGCTTCCGAGCATCTCGAAGTTGACTAAGGAGCTCTGGTTAAAAAAATAACAACAACAAAACAAAACAGAATGCTTATTTTGTTAGGCATTCAAATATGAACAAGACTGGAAGTAGATTCTGGGTTAATCACATTATTACATAACCATGACTTGTGGGACGACTCAATTAAGGCTACAAGTCATGACTCATTCTGGGAACAAAATTATACCTTCGTGTAGAGGAATGAGAGAGTCCAGTGTTCCAAAAATTTGATTCAACTCTTGTTCTGTCATTATGGAGAGTTTCAGCATGGGGTCATGATAGGCCTGCACAAGAAGGGCAAGAGATAGAAGCAAACATTTAAAATCAGAGGAAGCAAGTGGTTAATGTAAACGGCGTTGGTGTCTGTGAGGCCCCACATAGTAACAAAATATTTGGCTCTCCCCAACAACTTCTTCCATAATGCTGCAGAGACACTGGATGGGTGTGGCCAGAGCAGATGAGAATCCAGCATTGCCTTGAGCCGTTGGTGGTTGTTGATCAACCAAAGCAGATTTTTAAAAAGCTTTTTTATTCTAGTATGTCATACATCTAGACAAGGGCACAAATGCTAAGCACGGAGCTGATCTGATTTGTATAATGTTTTAAAATTTAACGTTATTGAAGATCTTGCAGCTTGAAAAGCTCCTAATTTATACAGAATTAGTTACTAGCAGGTTCTTTTTCAATTAGTCCCTACTTAAACTAAGCAAAGAAAGAAGAGGCCATTAAGAGAAGGAAGGGAAAAATGAAGGGGGGGAAATCGGAGGGGGAGACGAACCATGAGAGACGATGGACTCCAAGAAACAAACTGAGGGTTCTAGAGGGGAGGGGGGTGGGGGGATGGGTTAGCCCGGTGATGGGTATTAAAGAGGGCATGTACTGCGTGGAGCACTGGGTGTTATACACAAACAACGAATCATGGAACACTACATCAAAAACTAATGATGTATGGTGACTAACATAACATAATAAAATAAAATTTAAAAAAAGAAAAGTGATGGCATCCTTTATGACTGCTCTGAAGCCAACAGACCAAAATCTCTGTCAATCTTACCATCTCTTATTAATGACAATTAAATAAGAACGCACAATCATACCCAGGTCACTGTACTAGAGTGCAAAAACTCAGATGGCACAGTCCCTGCTTCCAAGAAGATTTATAAAGCTAATCGGGAGGTAAGAAAAACACGTGGATAATTAGATATATGTTTTTAAAAGCTCAAGACTAAAAACAGGAGAGATGTCCCATAGCAGCAAAAACTGATCAAACTATAACTGCTTAGAGGGTGAGAGAATTAAAGCTGGAGCAGTCAAGGGAGATTTAAGAAGAGCTGCCTGGCACGGAGAAGGAGGCAGTAAATACTGGTGAGGAATGAACTGAGATTTGAGCTAGTTCCTGGAGGACGGCTGGATATGGATGGTTGAAGGGAAAGGAAGGGTTTCCAAGAAGGTAGAACCACCATAAGCAAAAGGACGGCAGTAACACATCCTTAAGGTGCTTAGCTTTGGGAAATCTTGAAACAGAGTTAAATGCCTTCTTTGTCATCTCTGTCTTCCTCCTCCTCCAGCCCTGCCTAAAAACTCAGTTTCTTGGCTGTGTCCAAGCCAAGTGTGGATGGCCATCTCCTGGGAATGGTACAGACCGGACTTCATAGTAGCAGGAATCTGGACTAAGGACACTTAAAAGAAGGGAGGCATCTTTCCAACCCTGTGATTCTTTAAAGGGGGCTGGTGATATCAGATGAAGGAGTTTGGATTTCAGCCTTCGGGGGGTGGGGGATGTCACTGGAATGGAAAGGTTTTTGAGGAAAGTTTGTTGTCCAGACAACACAGGCTCGAAGGCTTGGGTTTCCTCTCCCTTCCCGCACAAAATGTGATTAAAACACAAGTTTCTATATAAAAGACCCTAATTCACATGATAGTATCCAACTGCCTCACTTAACCAGTTTCTCTACTTAGGAGATTCAAGTGGCTTTATTTCTAAGACATCGTTCCAGTTTCAGACATCTGCATGCTCTCTCCCAAGGGTAAGGAGGCTCCGCATGAGAGACAATGAAATATATGGAAAGTCAGGCCTCTATGAACACTTCCTGATTAAACTCAAATATTCTTTGAGGTGCATTAGAGACATGCACAGGAGAAACCCTACAGGCACCAGATGCAGAGAACCTTCTTGTTTTGAGCCATTTTCCCCACTACTTGGTTGGTGCAGATTCTTCTCAACTGTTGATCTGTCTTAGTCATAAAAAGAGTGCTCCTAAAGCATAATCTTAGAATTGTGAAATTACTCATAAGAAAAAAAAAAAAAAAAGGAGGTGGTCCAAATGACTACTGGATTGAAATTTACCTTTTTTGCCAATTTCAAGTCCTCTATCAAGTCTTCTTCTCCTTGGGAAAGCTCAAAGATTGCCTGCAAGCAAAGACAAAACACATTCACTGAACATTCCATTTATGAGACCAAATTCAAACAGTGCTGGTTCTGTTGCTCAAAGCCCCAGATCTACCCATTTCTTAAACATTTTTGAAGGATTCTTTAAAAAGTTAAATTAACCTGCAGCAAATGCATCTAAGTAGCTAAAACCTATAAAGGAAGAATTTTGCAAAACTTCTATATAATGTACTCACCTGTTTGTGGAAGAAAGGGGTTCCACATATGTTTCCAACCCAGTAAGTCATCTTTCACGTTACAGAACTTGGGTGCAGCCAAACAAGAGGGAACTATTTTAGGTAAAATAATGACAGTTGGATTCTGCGTCTCTCATGTGTGCAGCAACCATCATAAACAGGTCTGTTCTCAGTGATGGGCATGGCAGTATTATGAACTGGACCATCACAATTTGTCTTTGTTCTACTCAACAGAAGGTGAATCTCAGCAGAAAGCTTTATTCTTATCAGCCACTTGTCTTGAGGCTGGAATTGTAGGAAGAATCCAATATTTTATCACTCTAAATGTCTAGTGAAGTTAATTCATTCTAAATTACTTCTCAGCCCTACACGGTACAATAAATAAAATTATAGGAGCCAGCTGTGAGCAAGAGTGTGTAAATGGACCGTTTCTAATTTGGCTCTATTAAGCCATCATAATTTCAGAGCTATGATGTGCAGAATACTCTTTCACTCATCTGGGAGTCTAAACTGTTGGCAAACATTGTTAAAGGACTCTGTTTAGTCCTTTAATAGGAGTGATAGTTTGGGGACTCCTACTACATTTCTCTCAGACTAAAGGGAAGAAGTGAGCAGGCCTGGAGAGCACCATCCATCTCTAGGGTGGATGGAGTATAAGGCAAGGAATTTGCTCTCAGATAAAGCAGGAGAAGGCAGAATACTGTGCTGGAGGCCATGCATGGTGACCCCTCCCAAGGCCCAGTAAAGCCACATCATGCCCTCCCGGTATTCTGTTTTGTTGAACCAGACTCAAAGGAGAAGTTGTAAACATAGTACAGTGAGGTCCTGTGCCCCCACTACTCAGCTTCCCCCAATGGTGATGTGTTCCATAACTACAGAGCATTATCAAAACCGGGAAATGGGTTGTCACAATACAATGAACTAGACTTTACTTAGACCTTCCTCAGATTTCCTGTACATCTGTTTTACTAGAGCTTACTTACATAGGTGTGATGGTCCGACTGACCAAATGTGGTCCCCAGGAGAGGAAAACCACAGAACCCCATACTGGGAAATACCACCGTCAGATGTCAGTTGTGGGACAGCACAGTGTCACCATGAAGACCATGGGCTCTGGACTAGGACAGGACCTGGGTTCACATCGCAGCTCTGTAACTTTCTAGATGGGCAAACTTGCATTCACTGTACCTTAATAATCTCCCAATCTGCAGAATCAATCCTTCTTTCCTTCCCACTACCAGATCGTACAAGTTCTATAGGCATACTGTTAACACTTAGGAAAACACAAAAAAGTGTAAAGTGGAAAATTTTAACGTACCCATAATACCATCTTGTTAACTATTGTTAGGGTTTTGTCATATTTCTTCACAGATTTTTTTTCAGTGCATGTATTATTTTAAAATGCTTTATTTCTTTTAAATAGGTAATACATTAACACAGTTCAAAATTTATAGTGCACAAAGGGGTGTATGGCGAAAACTTTCCTTCTTAGTCTATCCAGCCACCCAGTTCCCACCCAGGAGGCAACAATGTTACCAGGTCCCTGGGAATCCTTCCAGAAATATTTTATAATTCTACAAAGCAAAAATGTGCACCTACACACATATATTCATTTTTCCTTGTTCTTTCACATAGCTGGTAAAACGACATAATATACCCTATTTTGTGCCTTGCCTTATCCACTTAGCCATACATGCATACCAGCACTTCTTGTTACGCTACATTGTAGTCCATGTATATCTTATAGATATTCATTATTTAGCCAGTCCCTGACAATAGATGTTCAGGTTCTTTTCAGCACTATTATAAACACTACTGTGATGAATAACCTTACATATATATATCTTTTCATCTGTGTATAAGACGGCAGACGGATTCCTAGAAAGGAATTGCTGAGCCCAAACCTAGAAAGCTTTCAAGTATTCCTTTTGCCAATGTCAGGTTTTCCACGAAAATGGAGGGTTCCAAGGGTTTCACTTAGATGATGCACTAGATGTGCCTTGGGCACAGCCTGGCACTTGACAAGCTTTCTATAAAGGGTTAAGATGACCATAGTCCTTTAGAGCTATTGATACAGAAAACTTACAGGTCATGAAATGAACTGCATTCCCTAGATAAGTTCTCCACAAAACCGAATCAAAGTTTCATCAACTGAACATTTTAAAATATTCCAGAAGTTGCTATCAAAATATAACTCAAGTGATTATTTTTGAGAGCTCCGGGATCCTAAATAGACACTTCCTGATTCATTTTCTTTGTAAATTCAGATTTTCACATCAGTTTCTTTTTAAAGCAAGGGCCGCCCACCCAGCTGATGCTGGGTTCTCAGTTCCTTACAAGGCGTGACACCCATGTGTCCTCCTACAAATGCAATGAAGAACTGATTGGGAGCCTGTGGTATAGATGCAATTTGGATCTCGCCTATAGCGCACTTCGTTCCAGACACAGGGTGAACTCCTGGGTCCTGAGCCTACCTCCTGACGTTTGATTTCTTTGGACGGAAGCATCTGATTGACGCACACATCGAAGGTCTCACTCCACAGCTTGCTGTCCCTCCGCTTCGTGCTTGAGGGGGCGGCATTTCTGGACCAGGGTCGGGGGGCGAGGATGTCAGGACGGCTCTCACTGCGGAAGCTGATGGAACGCTAAACAATGAGAAAAACAAACCATCACGGGGCCATGGCAGGACTTGGGTGGATTGTTAGAGCAGCTTCCTGTCACTGACAGAACATAAATCAGATAGTCACAAAAAAGAGAGGAAAATGCCACAAGGCCTTTTGGGAAGTGGGGTGTTTTCTTGAGCCTACGTGCTAAGGGAAATCGGGCAAAGGGGCTGCGTTCACACATGTACTGGGAGTATCCGTTCTGTAAGACCCGGACACGGCACAGAAACATACACAAAGGCAGCTCTCAGAGAGGCCACAGGCTCCACATTTTTTCCAGCAGACACTCCCCTTCTTCAGAAGAACAAGGATTAACAGCAGTGGATGTCTTTTACATCTGGCTAGTACTCCCACTCTCCTCCCTCCATCAAGGAACAGAAGCCCGCTATCCTTGGGTATTCTACTTGGTGCACCAGTTTGGGTGGGATGCCCCACACCTGACCAGTCAGAGTAGTCCTCCACCCTGGTTCAGGGACGGGTACCTGCTTCTCCGAAATGTGCTAAGTGGTTCATGCGAGAAAGAGTGGGAGGGTCTTTATTCCTCTAGTATTGTGAACCCAAGAGACAAAATAAGCAGGAATTTCTTGCAGCAGCTCTCTCTGGTCGTGCAGATAAGTCTATTTGCTTTCAAGGAGAATAAAGGGACACACAGAATGAAGGACAGAGGGAGAGGAACCGATGGAGGGAGGGAGCAAGCTTTACCCACACTGTGGAGACCCCTGGATCCCACTGTACATGAAGCCAGGAAGAGCCACACTTAGATTAAGGGACTAATACATTCCCCCTTCCGTTTATATTAACTTCGGTTGGGATTCTGTCAATTTGAAAAATACCAACTAATATGTATATTAAATGCCATCTTGGCAGTAAATGATGCCTGTCTCTGAGGTATTTTCTTATTTTCTAGAGGCCCTGGTAGACTTTGGGGTACTCTGACTACCTGAAGTCCACTCTTGGGGGCTGAAACATGCTATCACAGTGCCTTCTCACGACAAGTACAAATGATCAAGAAGAAAGCTAAGTGAATCATCTTTAGCCTTCATCCTAGAAGATTTCAACACCCTTATTGGGAACTTTGCCAAAGCATTAAGGTGTTGCTGTGCTCAAAACCACATTCTTACTTAGTAAAACATGGCTGTGGCCACATGTGTATGGCCTTCAGAAGTTCCAACTCCTCAGTTTGGCATAGAAGACCTCTTGTAATCTGACAACGGTCTATATAATTAGAATCACCTCCTGCCCCTCACCCGTGAGCCCTCTATTCTCCAGCCCTACTAGGCAATCTGCCATTTCCTAAATGCATTATGCTTTGCCGTCCCTCTGTACTTCTTCAAGCAATCTTCTTTTCCTGGGACGCTTTTCTTTCATTTACTAGCTGGCTAACTCCTAAGTGTCCTCAGGATATAACTCAAACTCCTCC
Source organism: Zalophus californianus (assembly GCF_009762305.2). Taxonomy (NCBI): domain Eukaryota; kingdom Metazoa; phylum Chordata; class Mammalia; order Carnivora; family Otariidae; genus Zalophus; species Zalophus californianus. Next base: position 24,901,167 of record NC_045595.1, read on the forward strand.
TCTAAGAAACCATGACCACTTTCCCAGAGCAATTTGCACATAGTTCTGATATAGCAATGATCACATTTTATTACACGTACTGGTCACCTGCCCTGATCTATAAACTTCCTGAGGGCAAGAACTGATTTTGCATGTGACATATGAGGTTGCCATCACTGAGCTAGACTAAGGCAGCTTCCAAATATTTTGAGATTCAACAATAAAATTTAAGAAAGAAAAGAAAATTTTAAGGGAGCTATTCAACATAAGGGCATTGTTAAATAAGTTATAATTCATCTGCTTGATGGTATACTATCTAGCCAATTAGACAATTCTGAGACTATTTTAACAGCTAAAAATCCTTTCTTTTTTTTTTTTTTTAAGATTTTGTTTATTTGACAGAGAGAGACACAGTGAGACCAGGAATACAAGCAGGGGGAGTGGGAGAGGGAGAAGCAGGCTCTCCGCTGAGCAGGGAGCCCGATGTAGGGCTTGATCCCAGGACCCTGGGATCATGACCTGAGCCGAAGGCAGACGCCCAACGTCTGAGCCACCCAGGTGCCCTTAAAAATCCTTTCTATGTAAGTTAAAATCAGAACTAAAATCTGTATATGAATACTGTTTCTAGTTATGAAAAAAAGCACATGAACAAAGATATAAAAGGAACACCAGAAAATTCTATTGTTTTTGCCTGATGACATGATAGGTGATTTTATTATCCTGTTTTTATAAATTTTTTATAATTCAAGAAAAAAATGAATAAATGAAAAATGTAAAAAGAAACTTCCAAGGGGCTTCAAGGTATTATCACAACCTTCTTGAAGCAGGAAGTTAGCTGTTTACAAGCAGCAACACGAGTTCCTCAGGCTGGCACAGGCTTCCAAGAGCCCCTGGGCTCATTAGTGAGCTCATGATCATTGGACCAATCCCCGATGCTGGTCAAGAAAGAACTTGCACCAAATACGTGGTTCACTAATGGTATATCGCAAATCCTTGTGATCTCTTGAAAACAGGCCCTTATAAACAGTGACCAGACTAATGCTTGCAGATCCTCCGCACTCAGAATCAATTAGCCACAGGCACGGAAAGGTCAAAACAAGCAAAGTGAGTCATCAGGTTACTCACTGATCTCAGTTTTCGGTTCTGATTACAGCCGGGGCAGGAATTAAAGAGCAGAAAGAGAGGAAAACACAAAAATAAGATTCAAAATGAAAGACATTTTCCACTTTCACTCGAGAGAATCAACCGCCCACCTTGTAATAGTTTCAACTCAACCCCTGACCAACTTAAAATTCCCCTCTCTTCACCACCAGTTCTCAAGTAACTTATGCTAACTTTAAATTTTCATACATTACAAAAGTATGTAAAACTAAGTACAAATCCCCTCATTTTCCCAAGTCTACTTTCCAGAAGTAATTGCTATTAAGTCTGTTCTAGATCTTTCCAGACCTTTTAAATGCATTTGCCAACAATCACAGAAAACAGAATGTTTTCTCACTCAACAGTATGTCTCTTCGTATTAGCATTTGACTCATTCTTCCAAAAAAATAATTTATGGGGGTAAATTTCACATAACATAAATTAACCATTTTTGTGAACAATTCAGTGGCCTTCAGTACATTCACAATGTTGTATAAACACCACCTCTGTGTAGTTCCAAAACATTTCCATCACCCCAAAATCACTTTCTCTTTAATGAGTGCAGAGTTAGTATCCCATGGTCCAGATGGACCACATGGATTTAATCAACCTCCCACTGATGGGACATTAAAATCGTTTCCAGTGTCTGGCTATTAAAAAAAAGTGCTTTAGTGAACATCCTTTATGTATTTGTGCTATTTTTATAAGGCAGATTCCTTAAGTAGAATTCCTTGGTCTAAGAAATATCTACATTTTAGCATTTGACATGCATTTCCAAATTTGCCAAATTGACCTCCAGTCTGTTTCAACTTTATTGTCCCCAGAAAGGTATGTGAATTACCTTTTTTCACATTCTATCAACAAGATGTTATTATTCATCTAATAGGGAAAACAACTACAGCTGATCCTTAAACAACAGGGGTTTGCACTCTGAGGGTCCATTTAACATGCAGATTTTTTTTCCCAATAAATATGGCATAGTACTGTAAATGTATTTTCTCTTCCTTATGATTTTATTTATTTTTAAATATTTTTTAAAGATTTCATTTATTTATTTGTCAGAGAGAGAGAGCACAAGCACGGGGAGCAGCAGGCAGAGGGAGAAGCAGGCTCCCCACAGAGCAGGGAGCCCGATGTGGGACTCGATCCCAGGTCCCTGGGACCATGACCTGAGCTGAAGGCAGACACTTAACCAACTGAGCCACCCAGGCATCCCATCTTCCTTATGATTTTAATAACATTTTCTTTTTACCAGCTTACATTATTGTAAGAATACTGTATATAATACTTATACAAAACATGTGTTAATTGGCTATTTATGTTATTGGTAAGGCTTCTGGTCAGCAGCAGGCTATTAAGTAGTTAAGTTTTGGGGGAGTCAAAAGTTATATATGGATTTTCATCTCTCTGCAGAGTGTGGGGGGTGTCATTGTCCCTAACCCTTGCATTGTTCAAGGGTCAGCTGTATATCTTAACTCCAGTTTCATGTTTTTGAAAAACATGACTGAGCATATTTTTATGTATGTCTTGAAAAATTTCCCAGAGAGCTGGAGATATTTTTCTGTTGTAGTTGGGGGTGGGGGGGGAAAAGAAAGGTGAGCTATACTAGGTGAGCTCTATTATTAAGAATTCCTTGTTTTGTGTTTCCTTAGTGAGTAGTGGGCTTGGGAGCAAAGGGGGAAGGGACTGGGCAAAGTTCACATACATCAAAGAGGGGCCTTTATGTGCCTGCCCACACTTAGCACTTCTGATGAATTCTCTGATCCTCACAACCACCCACACGGTGGGGGTTTATTCCCACTTCACTGATGAGGACACGGAGGCTAAGGCACTTGCTCAGGCAGGATTCAAAACCGGATCTGTTTTGCTCTCAAACGTGATCTCTTTCTATCATGAGGGCCGTATGCCTGCTACTTATATGCAAATCATGCACTGGGGGGAGGTTTCAGTGATATGGGCCCCAGTCCTCTAAGAGTTTAAATCTAGTTATGGAGAGGGAATGCATTTACTTATTTTTTAGGAATAATGACTGAGTGGCTCTTTGACCAATCAGAGTAACCCTTTTGGTTGGTCTGGATTAAAAGAAACATTTATTTTTAACTCCACTTAGAAAGGGGAAGGATGCTGAAGAGTCCCAAAAATGCAATAAAGAATGCTGGTCAGGTGTGTGGTTGGCATGGCCAGCCCTGAGACAGCTGATAGCCAACCAGAGCCAAGCCATGGACAAGTATTTAAGACCATACACCATGACCTACACCTCTCCCAGTCCTCAGTACAACTGGGCGCAATTAGATGAGAGGATTGGAGCTGGGGAAAGAACACGTTACTACTGCTAGGAGAAAAACCCCAAAGAAGAGGATGCCTGTTGAGGGAGGAGAACAGCTATGTCCCTTCCAGTGCCCATCCCCCTTCTCCTGCTTTATTTTCCTCTATTTTCACCATGTGCTGTGTGACGTCATTTACTGGTTTCTGACATGTCTGTTTCCTCCCAATAGAGGGTAAGCTCCTGGAAGGCAAGGATATCTATCTGTTCTGTTCACTGATGGACTTATTAGCAACTGGCACATAGTAGGAGCTCAACAATTTTGCTTCATGAATGAATGGCATGCTTGTATGTGCTGGGCATGGTGAGGGGAGCTTTAGAACCTTGTATAACCAAGAAGTAAGGATTGCTAGCCCTATTTTACAGATGAGGAAACCAGAGGCTCAGAAAGGGTAACACTTGGCTGAAGGTCATACAGCTAATGAATGGTGCTCCAGAATTAATTAATTAATTAATTAATAAAAGATTTTATTTATTTGAGAGAGAGAGAGAGAGAGAGACAGTGTGAGAGGGAACACAAGCAGGGGGAGTGGGAGGGGGAGAAGCAGGCTCCTGGCCAAGCAGGGAGCCCGATGTGGGGCTCGATCCCAGGACCCTGGGATCATGACCTGAGCCGAAGGCAGTCGTCTAACCAAATGAGCCACCCAGGCGTCCCGGTGCTCCAGAATTTAAACCCAGGTCAATGGTGAACTCAGAATGATGACATAGGTCTGGTCTATTTCAGTTCCCAGCCCCTCCAAACTCAGGCCCCTGCTGACAGTTTTAACCAATATCTTATCCTGCTTCCCCTACTCTAAGATTCAGAGTGTGGTAGGAAGCATGTGCCCAAATAAGAGACTTTCAGGCTACTTCTCAGTCCATGACAGAGATTCTAAACCTTGCCACCAGTAACATTTTGAACCAGAAAATTCATTACTGTGAGGAGCTGTCCTGTTCTTGTAGGATGTTTAGCAGCATCCTTATCACTAACCCTTAGATGCCAGTAGTGCCTGCATCCCCACTGTGACAACCAAAACACCTCCATTGCTGAATGTCCCCTGGGGTGAGAAACATCAGTCCATGCTGACTAGGAGAGACCCAGCCTTGGGAGGGATGGCATAAAAACAGAAACATGTACATAGATCCCTCTGGGTGTGGGGAATGAAAAATGTTCCAGGACAAGCAACAGTTTCCATGAGGGAATCCAGCTCAGCAAATGAGTCAAAAACCTAAAGCTCATAATTACTGGCAGCTAAAATAACAATAGCTAGAACAGGCACAGATGATGCACATTTAGGAAATGAGTGCTTGTATATATGCCTGAGCTGGATACGTGGAAAAGATGCTGCAGGTGCCAAGGGGACTGTCTGTCAGGCGGGAAAAGAGGGACCCTTTACATGTGTCAGAGGAAATGTAAACCCAGCAGGTGAGGCATGACGGAACAGATTTAATTTGTTAATGCCGCCTGTTCAGCGGGGTGCTCCCTTGCCCTCTTCCAAAAACAGAAGGTCTCTACAGCTAAAGATAACAGGCTCCAATAAAGAGAGGTCAAGCTAGGGAAATTCTCTGCAGTTACCATTACTATTTTGTAACATGCTTTATTATTAAATGGATTGGAGGTTAGGGTGGGACTGTCAGAGGAAAATGGGTTTCTATGTTGCTACTATAATGGATTAAGCCAAAATGTACAGTAGTTATGGCTGGGATTAGAAAATGTTCTTGAAGAACATCTTGGAGGAGTCTCTTATGGAAGGCTTGATTAGAGCAATTAACTTAAATTGAGAAATAACACTTCTCAGTTTTGTAGCTTTCATTACTTCTGACCCTCATGCTAGTCTTGGGAGAGGCAACTGGACAGGTTCTTGCATTTTTGCCCTTTTTAATAGATGAGAAATCTGAGCACCAAGAGATTTAGTGACTGGCCCAAGGTAAGTGTGGGGATAGGAACGGAGTCTAGTCTTTTGACTATAAAACATGGATTTGGGTTAAGAACCCAGGCTTTGGAGTAAAACAGACATGGCTTGAAGTCATCTCAGTAGCTGAGGGACCTTGGGGAAGTTAATCTCTCTGGATGTTAGTTTCCTCATCTGTGTGTGTGTGGTTTTTTTTTTTTTTTTTAGAGATTTTATTTTATTTATTTATTTATTTATTTGCCCAGTGCAAGCCTGAAGCAGGGCTTGATCTCAGGACCCCAAGATCATGACCCGAGCCCAAACCAAGAGTCAGACACTTAACTGAATGAGCCATCCGGGCACCCTCTCAGTTTCCTTATCTGTAGAAGGGCAGAGTAATGAGTACCTCACAAAGTTGTAGTGAGGATTACATAAAATATAAAAGATAAAAAATGTCAAGGGCTTAGCCAAGTGCCTGGTATGTGGGCAACAGGAGATGGATGTTACCTATCAGTGTTATCATACCATTGGCTGCATTGCTATACCATTAGTGCTGGTTTACATATGTTTTCATTCATTAGCAAACAGCAGACATATCTTTGAATTACTTGGACCAAATGACTCCTTGGGGACCTCTATTAGGATAACCTATAGGAGAAAACCTTCAGCAGCACAGTGCTGCTTATAAAAGCAAAAGATCTAGAAACAGCCTAAAGTGACCAACAGAGCATAGCTGAATAAATTACAGTGTAATAAAAAAATGGAATATGTTTGTTAGAAACATTATTTTAAGAAAAGCTTAATGATATTGGGAAAGTCTCACATGTAGAGTTAAATAAGAAACGGAAGATCCCTACTTAAAATACAATGTGTTAATAGATGTTACCCCTAGATGATGGACTATGGATGTTTTTATTTTCATCTCCATACGTCTCTACATTTTCCAGATTTTTCCGTAAGAGATATTAACTAAGAGAAAATGAAATCAGTAGACCATGCAAGACCATGAATATGGAGTTTGAAGTGGTGCTATAAACATAAAATCATATAATCATATTTGGATTTGATTCAGATTAATGCACATTAAAAACACGGTAAAAAGGCACCCAGTCAATTCACAATAAAAGAAAAAAATCAAACCCCATAGACCCAGGGCAGGAAGTCTTTCTGTAGCTGAGAGAGATTCTGAGTAGAATGAATGAAAAGTGGAAGAAAATATTTGGTTCCGGTGTGGGGAAAATATCATACAATTTTCTTAGTTCTACCCAAAATTTAGGAAGCCTTCCAGAGGCTTGGGACAGCAGCCCAACCTCTTCATTAGGCACCATAAAATGGCTTTTGCACAATAATATTCAGATACAATATTCCACGAGCTGAAATGGAAATGTTGACTCTCCCTGCCACATAGACAAAGAGTAAGGAACAACAGTGAGGTGTGATGCTTCAGACCAAAAGTCTGGTCATCATTTTTAGATCCTGGCAAACTACAGGCTTTATTACGACCAGCTGACTTTTTTGCAGAAGCTGGCTCCAGGAGAGCCGCTGTGAAAACCCTGCAGGATCCCAGCTCCAGCACTCACCGCCTGCGTGACTTAGGGCACGTTTTTCAGCCTTCAGATTCCTCCCCTATAAAGTGGTGCTAAATCCTACCTTGCATTGTTATGGAAAAGATGAAATAAAGCCACGAATGTAAAGTACTATGCACAGAACCTGGCTCATTGTAAATACTCAACTAGTGGAGGTTGTTATTACTAAATAAAAAAAGACAAGCTTTAAATTACAATAGTCAACTATGACAGTGGTCTAACTCCAGGAATAGTAAAGATCAACAGAAAGTAAGGAGTTCCTCTTGATGTGGAATACAGCTCACTTCCTAGGTATACCCTTTCTTTCCAGACTGCAAGGCAATGTGATTTCTGGTTGCTTCTTCCAACACACACACACACACACACACACACACACACACACACACACACACACCCACACACACCCCACCCCAAGCTTATTTCCATATCTTCCAGATAACTTAGGATCAAAAACTTTTTGTGAGTTATAGAAAGTGTATGACCTTGGACCAAGAGACTAAGTTTGAGGTCCTTGGAGAAGAAAGTCATGGTTTTGAGCACATGGGAATTAAGCACATGGGCTTGGGTACTCTTCCTACTTAAGTCTCAAACTAGATGGCATCAGTCTCTTCTCATGCTCCTTCCTCAAGATTGAAATGCCCTCCTTCCCTTCCCCTCATCAGCTCTGAGCCATTCCAGGCCCAACACAAATCCTTCCACACTTGCCAGGTAGCCTTCCTTTACCCATTGCCCTGGCCCCAACAACCCAGCCATTACTAAGTTTCCTCTCTCTAGTATATTTTATAAGATTTTAAAATCTTACACATTTTTATTTGGTTGCAAAGATAATATATAATTATTTTTAAAATTTAAGCATGATAGAGATATGTAATGTAAAAAATAAAAGTCAATAGATCCAGCCTGTTTATTCATCCTCTACTGATTTGTAATTCTTATGTATTAGGAAAAAAAAAGGAGAACATAAGACAGAAAACAAAAGAACTGTCCAAGTCTCTTATACTTGTATTCCCAAGAGAGAACCACTATTAAGAATTTGATGATATTCTTAGTTTACTATCCATATACTATTATGGATGCATATTATTAATTGGGATACAATGGTTTCAAATTTCCTTTTTTTATTTGCTGATATATCTTAGACAAGTTTTTTTAAACAATTTTTTAAAAAAATTTATTTATTTATTTGAGAATGAGAGAGCGAGAGAGAGAGAAAGCACGAGCAGGGTGAGGGGCAGAGGGAGAAGCAGGCTCCCCGCTGAGCAGGGAGCCTGACATGGGGCTCAGTTTTGGGACTCCGGAATCATGACCTGAGCTGAAGGCAGACACTTAACGGACTGAGCCACCCATGTGCCCCTAGACAAGTTTAACAAGTAGATTTTATCCTTCTCAAGAGTAGGCCCTGTCTCCTTTTGCATACGGATTACCTCCCCCAACAAGTCTAGAGCAGAACAAATAACACAGTAGATAAAATGAATAATAAATGCAGAACACCATTATATCCCATTTTCTGCTGCATCTCAGTGAAATGAAATACTCTGCAGATCTAAGGGCTCAGGAATGGAGCAATAAGAGACTGTGGTACCAGAAACCCTTCCTAAGCCACAACGATCCTCCCCAAGGGGATATAAGTGGGGGAGGGCTGATATTCTGTTGTGAAGTAGTCCAGTTATTATGTAATATTACTAGGTGGGCACCCACTGCCAGCTCCTGGAGAGCCCCTAGGAAGAGCAATGGCTACCTTTCCTAGTAATAAACGCAATAATAACAGTAACTGTCAATTTCTGTCAAAGTAAGATACAACCTTGTTCTGTGTGGAAAGTCAAGGGGCCCCCAGGAAGGGCTATCCTGTGAAGATGTCCCAGCAGGCAAAAAACGGTGGGAAAAGAGAGGGGAAAATGTGACTACAAGTCTAGAACTGGGATGTGAGAACACAGAGGAGTAATTCTGCCCAAGACAGGTACACACCAGAAAGAGAGGCCTGACTCTAGAGACATCAGATGCCTTGAGTTTACATCACTTGACCAGAATTCCATTTCTGGGAATATCATCGAAGGAAAGGAAGGAATACAGACACACATAAGGTTTGCAATCAGGATGTTTAAAGCAGTATCATCTCTAAGGGTAGAAAAATGGAAAGAACTTAAATGTTCAACAAGAGTGAATAATCAATACCTGGTATATCCTTTTGATGAAATACTATACGAATTCATTAAGAATTGGGTTTGTGAAAAATACTTAATGACATGAAAGTGTATTCTCATACTGTAAGGTTATTTTATACTGTTAAGACAAAAACATGTTAAAAGATAGTACATATATAAAAAATAGTATATACACATACACATATGATTAGGATTTTGTTTAAAAAAAACATGCAAAAACTAATGATGTAATGTATGGTGATTAACATAACAATAAAAAATAAAAAAAAAACCACATGCAGGTATATTGTAAAAGAGAAGATTGAGTATACACCAAAATGTTATATAAGATATTTAATGATGGGTCGGTGGGGTTACAAGTGACTTTTATTCCCTTTTCTGTGTTTCTATTTTTCAATTTTAAAAATATGTTCTATAATCAGAAAAGAAAGCACAATTGGAAGATACTTTTATTTTTATTTTTTTAGTTTTTCTTTTAAAGATTTTATTTATTTGACAGAGAGAGACACAGTGAGAGAGGGAACACAAGCAGGGGGAGTGCGAGAGGGAGAAGTAGGCATCCCGCTGAGCAGGGAGCCTGATGCAGGACTCGATCCCAGGACCCTGGGACCATGACCTGAGCCGAAGGCAGATGCTTAACAACTGAGCCACCCAGGCACCCCTGGAAGGTACTTTTAAAAAATAGGACAAATGTCTTCAAAAGACATTCAATACAGAGTTATTCGATAATATAAAAAATATTCACAACCTAAATAACCATTAATAGGCGACCGGTTATATAAAGTAAGTTACATCAACACATTGGAATAATATAACTTGGTCCCTTAAGATCATATTTTCCAAGAATAACTTGGAAAAGTGATATAATATTTTCCTTAAGCCATAACTGAATTCTGATCCAGCTAAAGGACAAAGAAAGGATGCTAATAAAAGAGATGGGAGAAACCAGGCAAAATGCAAAATGCAAAATCCAAAAAAAAAAAAAAAGAGAGAGACATAACTCAAGACAAAAAGCATTAAAAGAAATGAAGAGGGTTACTGAACCTTAATGAGAGGTACAACTCCCCCCAAGAGGCTGTAACAATAATGAGAGGAACCTTTACATGCCTAACAGCATAGCTTGGAAATACGTTAAGGCCAAGACCAATAGAAACGCCAAGAGAAACTGACCATGCAGATCCCCATGGGAGATTTCAATCCAAGAGTGAACAGATCAGACAAGATAAGGCTGGATACACTGTGAGTAACCCCAAATGAGGTTCAGAGTATGTAAGTTATGCAGATATACCTAGAAATAACACTGGAAGGAAATTATTAAAATACTAACAGGTTGTTTTGCAGTGGAATCTTTTCTCTTTCTCCTTTTTTTGTATTTTTCCATACTGAACCTATACTTTTATAATGGAAAAGAAATGAAGCTCATGTTCAGAGAGAATGCAGGCCTCAACTACAGTGCTGTGAACACAGTATTCCGTAGCACGCATGGGCCCCAGCACTGGCCCCAGCTCAAATGCGTCTACCAGCTGTGCAGGGCCGGGGGTGGGGAGAGGCAGGGCTCAGCAACTCGCCCACGGCGAGCTCACTGTCCTCACTGCACAGGAGGGGTACATGCAGGCCCCTTTCAGAGCCAGACCACGTTTTTCTCTCCGGTAGGCCACTGAGGAGATTTTTAGGCCCACAGGGATGCAGACATCTGTGCTCCAGTCTATCAGTAGCACTCACTTCCCGGTCAGACAGAGACAGAAGGCCAGGCAGAGGCTGTCCCTCTCCAACTTCCACAAATGCTGTCTTTGTGCTGGGGCCCGAGCCCCCAGTCTATATGGGGCACAGGAGAGGCAAGAGAGAACAAGTTCTGCAGTGTCTGGTTGAACTGTTGCTGCAAGGACCACTCCCATTTGTGGCTGGGGTTTTAACCTTTTTGGAAAAGCTGCTAGCCACGAGCTGTCCTGATATCCTTCTGAGCTAACCTGGGGTCTCCTGAGGAGCCAGAGGAAGGACTGCTAAGTGCTCCATTATTGATTAAAGTATTGTGGTTGAGTGTTTGGGCCTAAGTCATCTCTTCTATAATAAAAGGAACCCAACCTCAGACATAACTGGACACTGAAAGGGATATATATGTCTCTATGAGGCCAGCACCAGGGACAAGGGATACTGTGACAGAGAACCAAGCTGCTCGATTGCAGCCTCGAGTTGTTTTTGGAAGTAGAAGAGGCATATATAATAAACACCTATGAGTGAAGAATGAATGCTGAGAGGTTTGGGGCAGCCTCTACCCCACTCTCCTTGTTTTTTGTTCCTCCCCTTTTGGAACAGGCACGAAGACCACTGAGCACAAAACGGAAGAGAATGTGAAGACAGGCCACGGAGTATCCCTTTGGGGCCTCCTGCTTCCCCTCCTTCCTGCTCCTCAGATCACATTAGCACCCTATCCCCTTCTAGCTAAAGAGGGAAGCAATAAAGTCATGGGGCAGTTACTGAGATGCAGGCTGGAAATAATTCTGCAAAACATGCACTGCATGCATCAAGGTGACCAAGAGGGAGATATTTGTGGGGCAAGAGAGCATTCTCTCTGCTTTGCAGATCATCCTGCAAACACGGCTGTCTAACTGCACACAGGGGCATAGTTCCATTCACTGACCGCCCCCCACCAAGGACACACTCACAACATAAGCACAGTGCTCATGTTCTCTCTGTGTCCATGTACACAATCGTTATGAATTACCATTCTGCTTCTGCTGGCTTGTTTCTGTCCTATAAATGGAGCCTGGAGTTAGCTATTTATCATTATATTTGAAAAAAGTAAAATAAAAAATTATTTTGCCAAAAAAAAATATCTTTGAGGTTTTAGAAACCAATTTCCACATGTCAGATCCCTCCCTTGGGTCTGGCTTTCTCATCCTTGTTTGGCCTCAGTCTGTTGGATTTCAGACATGGCTTGATTTCTTTCTGTCCCAGTTCTCTAGGTCAGTGCAAATTTTCAAGATGACCAGATATTTCCTGAAGGCTTCCTAGCGTAATATCTGTAGGGCAGAGACAGGAGAGGAGGAATAAAGGCTGCCTGGGAAGCCAAAGGAAAGGTTTTGAGGGTACAACAATGGAGGATCTTATCGCAACACACAGTCAGGTCTGGGCTGTCGCGGGAGGCACAGAGCAAGCTGTCCCGAGACCTAGGAGCATAAACATGGAGTCTACAGGCCAGGCAAGGTGATGACAGTGAGTCAAAGGGTCAGGTATTGGAAGGACAATTGGGAGAGGTGGGGACATTTGTAGGTGACAATTGGCTGGCTACCCAGATCCAGCTCATTATTACCATGTAGCAACACGGGCCCAGCACTGCCGTGCTTTTCAATTCTTTAAAAGAAGCCAGAACTTAAATTCTTTTTTAAAAGATTTAATTAATTAGGGGTGCCTGAGTGGCTCAGCTGTTAAGCGTCTGCCTTCGGCTCAGGTCATGATCCCAGGGTCCTGGGATCGAGCCCCGCATCGGGCTCCCTGCTCAGCAGGAAGCCTGCTTCTCCCTCTCCCACTCCCCCTGCTTGTGTTCCCTCTCTCGCTGTGTCTCTCTCTGTCAAATAAATAAATAAAATCTTTTTAAAAAAGATTTAATTAATTAATTTAGAGAGTGTGTACAAGCAAGGGGAGAGGCAGAGGGAGTGGAAGAGAGAGAGAATCCCAAGCAAGCTCCAAGCCCAACACAGAGCCCGATGCGGGGCTTGATCCCACGACCCTGAGATCATGACCTGGCCTGAAATTAAGAGTCAGATGCTCAACTGATCGAGCCACCCAGGTGCCCGTGGAATTCCAAATTCTTATACGGATCGTTTGGATTTTCATATGTTAGCTCAAAACCCCTCACAGCCAAACAAAACACAATTTGAGAGCCAAATGTGGCCATGAATCACCAGAAGGCAACTCTGTGCAAAATGTAAGCAACATGAGGGCAGGATGTAGAGCCTCGTGTGTGATGAGGGCCCACCCAAGGCTTACAGAATGAGTGAGGGCCTTCCCAGGGAAGAGGTCCGACTGTCCTAGGAGAGCCAATGGGAAGACATGGCTGGCAGCACAGAGGTCTCATAGTCAAGGACGGAAATAACTATAGAGTGACCTTGAGCCCCAGCCACTGGGATGGAAAGGAAAGGGTGAAATGGCAGTAGACAGGCTAAAGAATTTTCAAAAAGCAGAACTCAGCAAAAGACCAGATGTGCAGGACTAGGGCAGTGATGAATCTTCCAGGGGAAGCCGGTGATGAACTTGGCCAGAGGGCTGAGGGACTGGTCATGGGGGAGAGAAGGTAAACACATTTTTCTTCACTAGCTTCAAAGCCCTTCATCTGGCTCCCCCAGATGACCTTATTTCTTTTTCTTCTCCATTCTCCCACAAAGGGGATCAGGGGATAAGCAAGGGCCCACAGGCCCAAGCACTGAGAGAAACAGAGCCAAACCTATAGCTAATTAGGTGATGAGGTATTCGTTCAGGAGAAACTGAGGAGAGCTAACAGAGGAATGGACAGGGCAGGGAATAAGCACCGAAGGAGGAGAGCATCCATAGGGAAATGTAAAGCACAGCCTGGGCTGTGCAGAATCATGGCATGTTGGCTGAATGGTGCAGAAGCAATGGCAGTAGGGGGTGAGGGAGACCTAAAATAGTCCTCAAATCATAGATTTTCATAGCATAGGACATGCCTTGGGTTCTGGTCCACAGTTTTCTTAATAACTCAGAAAGCCAAGATAAAGATACTGCTAAGCAAAAGTATTCAGGACAAGTAAGGAATGGCAGACTCAAGACCACTTCTCAGCTAAACAAGGTAAGCCTTTTCATGGCATGGCTTTTGTTGGCTTCAATCTGCAAGAGGATTTTTATGATTATGAAATTTGGTCCAAGGCCTTGGACAAATCTCAATATTCACCTTAAACCATGAGAGACTATGGACTCTGAGAAACAAACTGAGGGTTCTAGCGGGGAGAGAGTGCGGGGATGGGTTAGCCTGGTGATGGGTATTAAAGAGGGCACGTACTGCATGGAGCACTGGGTGTTATACGCAAACAATGAATCATGGAACATTATGTCAAAAACTAATGATGTAATGTATGGTGATTAACATAATAAAATAAAAAAGATAAACTTTATTGGGAATTTTAGAACAACTCTAGCCACTTGTTTACCAAAGAATTATTATAGTAGCTAGTATCTACTACTTAGCCAACTAATTAGTAAATTAGTGATTGCTAACAAAGGGCATAGTATAGTTTTGTTGGCAATATAGCCCTTTAAATGCACTATCTTATAAACACTAAGGACTTTATTTCTTTTCAAAGACTACTTTTTTTAAAGATTTAATTTATTTATTTGACAGAGAGAGAGTGTGCAAGCACAAGCAAGGGGAGCAGGAGAGGGAGAAGCAGGCTCCTACTGAGCAGGGAGCCCGATGCAGGACTCGATCCCAGGACCCTGGGATCACGATCTGAGCCGAAGGCAGACACTTAACTGACTGAGCCACCCAGTCGTCCCAATACTAAGGACTTTAAATGCACTATCTTATAAATCTTTACAATGATTCTATTCTAAAGAAGCTGTGGCATTACCCCCAATTTACCCATTAGGAATAAAAGCAAGACCTAGAGACATTAAGTCACCTGCCCAAGGTCACAAAGTCTCTGGGGCACAGAGCCAAGATCAGAACTGAAGTACTTCCACTACAGGGCCTTTCCTCTAAGCCAGGAGTCAGGAAACATTGTCTGTAAAGGGGCCAGATAGTAAATATTTGGGCCTTGTGTGTAATATGGTCTCTGTCCTTGACTGTGCCACTGGAATGGAAAAGCAACCACAGGCGGTACATAAATATTGAGGCATGCCTGTTTTCCAACAAATCTTTACTGAATGGACACTGAAATTTGAGTGTCATATAATTTTCAAGTGTCATGAAATATTGTTCCTCTTTTGACTTTTGCCCCAGTCATTTTAAAAGGAAAAACCATTCTCAGCTTGTGTACCATAAGAAAACAGGGGGCAGGCTGAATTTTTCTCCTCATGCTGTCATCTGCTGACCCTGGTCTAAGCACTAGACTCTCCTACCTTCCAGCTCATGTCACCTGCTGGTTTTCTTAGGAAGCCCATAGATACTTTAGGACCAATCCTGTGAGTGTGCATATGGATGGGGTATAGGACTCTGAGGAAAGATCCAGCAGAGATGACTCCTCAAGTCAGCCCTCAAAGGACTCCATCTGACCCCAGTTTACAACTGGAAAGCACATCTTTCTTCCTTTCAGTTCCCTTGTTTGCTCTCTTCTGCTGAAATAAGCATTGGTTCAGATCTCAGGGGAGGTTCTGGGGAGAGCAGCAATGACCCCTCCCACACAACATGGTTTGCTGCAAACACAAACCCACAGTGTCCTCCTTACCTGCAGGGTTTGGCTGAAGCGCTTTAATGGTGTGGCCTTCACGGGTGGGATGAGGTTTGCTAGTGATGTGACTCTGGAAAGGGGTTTGACACGTTTATTACTAGGCTCCTAGAGGGTTAAAAAAAAAAAAAAAGGAAGGAAAATGTCAAGGTTAATTACGGACAACATAACTCCACCCTACAGTCCAGTCCCACTCCACGAGCTACTCCTACCAATCTATGGAATATAAACTGTGCCCCGTCTCACTCCAGCTGTGTGGAGATGACTTGGCTCAGGAGCCAGGGAAGGGGAAATGGCAGGGGACATCAACAGAAGCAGCCTCTGGGCAGACAGCAAATGGGTAGGGTCTGCTCCCTACACTTCACCCCCAATATCTGCTAGCTTTTAATTCAGAAGCTTCCACTTAGAATCATTCTCCCTGGGGCGCCTGGGTGGCTCAGTCGTTAAGCGTCCGCCTTCGGCTCAGGTCATGATCCCAGGTCCTGGGATAGAGCCCCACATCAGGTTCCCTGCTCAGCAGGGAGTCTGCCTGTCCCTCTTCCTCTGCCTCTTTCCCTTCCCCACCCCTTGTGCTCAATCTCTGTCAAATAAATAAGTAAAATCTTAAAAAAAAAAATCATTCTCCCCAATGCCTCCTGCAGAGAAAAGCTGCCTCAGATTTCCCATCCAATGACCTTGTCAGGCAGTTGTGTTTTGATGCTTCTGGTTTCATCTTTTTATTTATTTATTTTTAAAGATTTTATTTATTTATTTGACAGAGAGAGACACAGCGAGAGAGGGAACACAAGCAGGGGGAGTGGGAGAGGGAGAAGCAGGCTTCCTGCGGAGCAGGGAGCCCAACGCGGGGCTCGATCCCAGGACCCTGGGATCATGACCTGAGCTGAAGGCAGACGCTTAACGACTGAGCCACCCAGGCGCCCGTTTTCATCTTTTTAAAAACCCTTTCTCCACCTTGCCTGAAGCCACTCCCCAAATTTCTTTTATGCAATGGGGCTTTTCTTAAGCACAAGGAATGTTTATCAGTTCATTAAATTAAAAAAATTTATTTTAAAGGAAGTTCTTCTATTGCTGGGCTCTTACAAAGCATCTTTGTTTCTACAGTATATTTGAAATGCACCTATGAATACTTATAAATAACAACCAGTAAGAGAAAATGTAGAGAGAAATTCCTACCGTGCGCATCTGTTTTTATAATTCATATAGCCACAAGTTTTGAAAATCACCTCCACATAAAACATTTGCAAATCTGCAAGTTACCCCAAACCAAGCTGATGGGTGTGACCATTCCAATGTCTTTGCAGAGGAGAATTACATAAAAACAACAGGCTGCAGGAAAGAGGGACATGACAGACAAAACATTTTACAAAGACAAAGAGAACAGTTACCCTTGCCTTCCTAAGTTCCATCTGACCTGCCGTAGATGCTGGACAGCACATGAAGACACCAAATTTTGATGGAAAAAGCCAAACTTGCCAATTGCTGTGGTGAACCTCAACCATTTCCAGAGGAAGCCTCAAGATGCTCATCTTTCTTTTTCAGCCATTGCTTTCAAAGTTTTGAGGGGTAAGGCAGAACTTCAGATTCTCCAGGACATCCCTGCAAGGTGTTTTGAACATAGTAGGTGCTTGGAAAAATCTTGCCTGAATTTGGAATTCTGTCGAGAAACTCTCGTGTCATTTTGTGCCCTTGCCAATCTCAGATGTCAGAAGCCCTCTTGGAAATAGACCCGATCTTCCTGGCATTTAAAGAGAAACATTAAAAGACTAAAGAAAAAAAAGTGCAAAACAATTCCATAATGTTGCCAGGATTGACTTCATGATTTCTCGAAGCAGTGAAATACTTTTCCAAGACAGAGAATGAATCTGGGCTGCCGGGGACCTCTCCAGCTTCTTGGCATGCTGAGCGGAACAGACAGTAGGAAACTCTCCGAACACTGGGGAGGCTCAGTTCCAAAATGCAAGGGATGAATCTCTCAATATGAGAGACATCACATTACTATTATTGACGTGCTGAAGAGGAAGATCCAATAGCCCTTCTGCTTCTAGGTGACAATGTCCTTCAGGGTGCTCCCTGTCCAGTGCCTGGCTCCTGAGCATCTGTGCCCGGAGGAGGATTTTTAAAATATTTTTTACGTCAGAGCTGCATCACCAGCATACTAAATACACACACACACACACACACACACACACACACACACACACACACACACACACAAACACACACCCTCTTGAGCAGCCTCTGAATTTCTCGAAATAGCTCCTGCTTTGGGCTGGAAATGCCAGAGTTGTGATATCACCAGCTTTGGTGGTCCAAACTGCATTGCAGCAAATGGTGGAGGGGGGCGTTCATGGGGCAGCAGGACTTGGTCTCAGATGATCCTGCAAACACCTCAGAGCCCGGAGACTCCCAGATCTCCATTTTTTTTTAATGGCTAAAGGTGCTGGATCACAGATACTGTATCAGAATGGGGAGGCTGAAAGGCAAATGCCAATTGGGTTCTCTTGCTTTAAAAAGGGGCAGGGAGCAGCGCACGCTTGGCAGGATGGGGAAGATTCAGTTCTGTTCCACTTGCTGTGTCATCTTTTCTAAGGTTCTGTTGACTTTGCTGTATGACCCAGCCCACGGGTGTTTACACAGCTACAAGATATATGCACAATGCAGATGCCAGCCCCTCTGCACGTTGTGTGCAGCGGCACTACATGAGAATGTAATTAAAACTCTTTCCTAGGGCATTGCCTATTTGGAAGTAAACATCAGGCTGCTCTCTGGCAATCTGACATTCCCAAGTAATGAACAACTGAACCAGAAACCACTGCTGCATGATTTAGTGCTGTGATCCAGCAAAGCAGGCAGGTGCAATTTTAAAACCAGAACATTTATAGGTTATTGGATCTATGGAGGAGGCTTTATGCCTGACCCACATGAGCAAAGTATGAATTATGGTGTTCTCCTTGAGGGCTTCAGTGAGACTAGGAGATTAAAAAAATTCTTGGCCTAATTTGATTTTTCTTTTCCATTTACTCAGTATGTCTCCAGCTACATTTTACTGCTATCTAAAAAGAGCCCTCGGGGAAAATGTTTCCATATTCTAGTTAAATAGCTCTACTGAAAACTAGCAAATGCAATTCCAAGGATGCTTTTGGGCTTTACAGAGAGATGACAGAATACAACCTGCAGAAGCTTCCTAGTCCAACAACTCGGCTGCCAGACTAAGCTGGGCAAAATCAATGCTAAACCCAGACACAAGATATCCTGTTTCAAGTGCAGACACCACCCCCACCATGCAATTTTAAGAAGGGCAGGAGGGCATCTCACTAAAAAGGTTTAAAAGCAGAAAAAAGATAAAGGCATTGAGTATTGTGTGTAGGCAGTATTGTCTGTATAACAAAATTTTGTTTAGTCTTTTCTAGGCCTTATAGGTTTTTGGTTTTTCTTGTCTTATTGCACTAGCTAGGGCCACCTATATATTATTGATTACAGGCTGAGAGAGTGGGTATACTATAATTCTTGATTCTAAAGTGATTATTATGAAGGTTCATCATTATGAAGTGTGTTTGCTGAGAGCATGGAAGAGATGCCCTTTATCAAGTAGAAAAAGTTCCACTCTATGATAAGTTTGCTGTGAATTTTTATAATGAACGAATACTGACTTTTATCAAATGTTTTCTTGTTATCTTTTCAGAGGACAAGGGAAGGGAAAAAAAGAAGCGAGAGGGGCAGGACGGGAAGAAGACAATGAAGACGCATGGAGGTCACATATTTTCATAAATGTATTGGCACGGCAATTTAAAACATCTTTTAGGCTTGAATTACAAAGGGGAACAAAGCACCCTGTGCCATTTTATTTTTAATGTGAGATTTTATTTTTGTTTTTTTTAAAGATTTTATTTATTCATTTGAGAGAGAGAGGGAGAAGCAGACTCCCCGCTGATCAGGGAGCCCGACGCAGGGCTCAATCCCAGGGCCCCAGGATCATGACCCAAGCCAAAGGCAGACGTTTAACCGCCAGACTCCCTGAAGTCTGCTCTATTCTATTTTTAAAAAAGATTTTATTTATTTATTTGTCAGAGCGAGAGAACCACCCAGGCACCCCTAAGGTGAGATTTTATTAAGTAGATTTTCCTACTCCTTCGCTAGGGGAGACAATGGTTTTCTTTCCCTCTCCTCCTTCTTACCTCCCAACAGGTGAAAAACGAAAACAGGTTACATGCATGTAAGGTCAAGTGCCTATCATATCAATATAATCTAGCACAACTATTTATACCTTCAAAAATGATTCCATTCTAATAGACGTGGCATATAGGAAACCATCACTCATTCTCCTTGCACTTCATTTTTGCAGCTAGAGTGGTGTTGGGGAGCAACAGGAGGGTCTTCCTCATTGTGTTTGTAGGTGTCATGAGACTACCTTCACTCAGACACAAACCCAGCCCAAGAGGGACCAGAAATGCCTTCATCAGTGCAGGACTGACCACTCTACTGCAGGGCAACACTGCTCTTGGCTGTTATACACCTGGCCAGGAGCAAGGGAGAGGTGAGAATCAACTGTGCTAGCAGAAGCTTCTGCCCATGAGTTGATGGAGTCAGAAAAGTCTTTCAAATGTTTGAGGACACCAGGGAAGCCTTAGGCAGGGCTCCATCTCTGTGGAAGGAGGAGGTGTGCTAGGAATACCCAGTAGCCCTCTAGGAGGCTTTCACCATCCTCATGTTGAACAGAAGTTACAATCTCAGAGTAGTTGAGAAGCTTTCATATTATGAAATAATAGTAATAATAATAATAAGCTCATATATTGTGCAGGGACTTCTCTCAATGCTTTACAGATATCTACTAATTTATTCCTCCTAATATCCCTGCAAGGTAGATACCATGATGATCCATATTTTAAAGATAGAGATAGAGATACTGAGGCAGAGGATGAGCTATGTGCTTAAAGTCACTCAAAAGAGGTGGCCAGGATTTAAACCTAGGCAGGCTGGCTCCAGAGCCCCTGCCTTACAGCTTTGTGTAAGGGGCCAGATAGTAAATGTTTTAGGCTTTGTGGGCATCTAGCCTCTGTCATGACTATTCATCTCTGCCATCAGCCTTAAACAGTATGTAAATAAATGAATGTGATTATGTTCCATTATAGACACTAAAATCTGAATTCCACAGAGTTTTTACATGTCACAAAATATTACTGTTTTGCTTTTTTCAACCATTAAAAACAGAAACGATTCTTCGCTTGAAGACCAGAGGAAGTGGGCTATATTTGGCCCATGGGCCATAGTTTGCAGACCACTGCTCTATACTACTTGCTGGCTTTATAGGGATCATTTCCTGCATCAGCTGTCCTCAGCCTCAGCCTTTCTGCTGCGACATACCCAAAGACTCCCAGGTACGGCACCCTCCCAAAGCACACTTAGACAGTCTTCAAGCTCTGGAGATGGCGTAGGCTTGATTTGTTGATTCTTTCTGGAGATGGGTATTCAGGGTCCTCCCCTGGTAAGCAGGGGAGATATCTGACTTATCTTTATGTGAGTAAGCCCTATCCTACTACATTTTATTTTCTTAACTTTCCAAATAATTCAGCCCAAGCACGACACAAACGTTCCCTGACCATTAATGTATACAAATAAGGGACAAACAAAATGATAGGATGCCTGGGATCTGCTTCATAGTAATACAGGAAGAGGGAGCCAGGATGTGTAGGAACGAAGGCTGACCACAGGTTGATAACTGTCAAAGTTGGGGGGCGGGCAAAGGGATCTCAGTATACAGTCCTGCCTGTGGCATACAGTCAGACACTAGATAATACAAAGGTTTATTTTAATGGACAGAGAACCATTTTGCAAATGTATCAGTGAGCAGACAGATGCCATCAAAGATTTGTACTTCAGCTGTTAGTGAGGGTCTGGTGAGAAAGGATACTGAAAGAGACAGATGACAGACATCATCTAGAACTGAACACAATTAGAAGAAACCTGATAAAATGAAAGAAAAAAATCCCACTAGTGAATTTCAGTAACTTTCAACTAACATAGGCCAGAAGAGGGAAGGGTCTGTGTGGCTGGGAAATCAAAAGCTGGGAGAGCTACTTTGAAACGTTCAAACTTAAAGATGAGCAACCCCATGGAGAGTCGCCGACCCCAGCCGCCAGACTCCCTGAAGTCTGCTCTATTCTATTTTTTAAAAAGATTTTATTTATTTATTTGTCAGAGAGAGAGAGAGAGAGACAGAGAGAGAGCACAAGCAGGGGGAGTGGCAGGCAGAAGGAGAAGCAGGCTCCCCACTGAGCAAGGAGCCCGGTGTGAGACTCAATCCGAGGACCCCGGGATCATGACCTGAGCTTAAGGCAGACACTTAATTGACTGAGCCACCCAGGCGCCCCTGCTCTATTCTATTTGCTGGTTTTTTATTTGTTCTCATCAAGAAACCATCAACAGGCTGCCAATCATGGGACTCCATGATATAAAACAATCTGGTGAAGTTGCACTCTGACGTAGAAACATAGAGAGAGAATAGGAGCCATTCAAGGTCAGACTGCCCGGGGAGGGGACACTTCTGTTCTGTTGTATTTATTTTATGAGAGTGCTTCCGTTTCCCCGATTCTGCCTCCCCAAATTCATGTTTTTCTCTCCATTCCTACAACAGCACCATCTTCTACTAAGAAGGCAAGGCCTCCCATCCTCACTCCCACTCTGCCTCTCTCCAGGTACATAAACGTAAAGTGTGTGACCCCATGACTGTCTTGACTTGACTTTACCACCTGCATCCTTAGGCCCAAAGGCTGGTTCACAGGGTCTTATGGTTTATGCCCAAGCTTCTTACCCTTCAAAACTTCTAGGTCACCACAAATATTATGGTGTTCTCACTTCTGTTGACGCCTCCTATTGCCAAGGCCTTCCCACCCTTTTTGGGTTTTTCACTGACTTGCTGGTCAGTTTTTTTTTTTTTTTACTCTTGCCTGTGCCTCCTCCAAGCCATACCTTTACTTCAAGTGGCTCCTATCCTCCCCTCTGGGGGACCTGACAGCCTGCTTTGTAACTTATCCCTCAGAGACAACATATTCCTGCAGGTTCTCCTTCCTAGCTAATGTTTTTCTAACTAAATGATTAAAAATGAGCCTCATTAAAAAAAATCTATCTGTGTGGCGCCTGGGTGGCTCAGTCAGTTAAGCGGCTGCCTTCGGCCCAGGTCATGATCCCAGAGTCCTGGGATAGAGCCCTGCATCGGGCTCCTTGCTCAGCAGGAAGCCTGCTTCTCCATCTGCCTCTGCCCCTCCCCCGGCTTGTTTTCTCTCTCTAATAAATAAAATCTTTTAAAAAATCTATCTATCTATCTATCTGGGTCTAGCTCTCATACATTCTAGCTGGGTGATCTCAAGCAAGTTACTTACCCACAGTCTCTTCAACTGAAAAACGAGGAAAGAATCCTCCCATAATGCAGTGGTGGGGATTGTGGCTAAGAGCTATCACTTAATTCTGTAAGAGTTTATAATCTGTGTCAGGCACTGGGTTGACCGCATTATATGGATTTACTTGTAGCAACTTCAGAATATCCAACGAGAGAGCTAAGATCACTATTCTCATTTTACAGATGAGTAAGCTGAGGCTCAATGAGTGTAAGTAGTTACACAGGTCACCTATCTCAGGTGGCAGAGGCAAGATGGGGATCCTATCCTGGACCACACACCTCAGCTACACTATTCCGCCCAAGAGACAACAATAATGAGTACACAGCACACTGCCTTGTGAAAAGCAAGCTTTCCGTGAACAGAGCCTAAAATCGAACTCACAAACTGGTATGATTTTACTAGATCATTTCTCCTCCCCTTCACCTTTCCCACTAAGAACAGGTGAATTTACATAATCACTCAATGTGTGCATTCTCTTTTTTAAAGAAACGGATCTTGAAATAATTTTAGATTTATAGAAGAGTTGCAAGAACAGTACAGAATGTTCCCATGCGCTCTGTACCCCCCCTTCCCCGATGTTAACATCTTACATAACTATGGTACGTTTATCAAAACTACGATACTAAAAACAAACTGAGGGTTCTAGAGGGGAGGGGGGTAGGGGGGTGGGTTAGCCTGGTGATGGGTATTAAAGAGGGCACGTTCTGCGTGGAGCACTGGGTGTTATGCACAAACAATGAATCATGGAACACTATATCAAAAACTAATGATGTAATGTATGATGATGAACATAACAATAAAAATTTTAAAAAATAAGGTTATAATGCCTAAAAAAAAAAACTATGATACTAACATTGCTACAAGATTACTAACTAAACTATTAGAGGATTTACTAGGATTTCACCAGTTTCCCCACTAATGTCCCTTTTCTGTTTCAGGATCCAGTCCAGAATTTCACATTTCACGGTCATATCTCTGTACTTTCCTCCAAACTGTGACAGTTCCCTGGTTTGTCTTTCATGACATTGACACTTTTGAAGAGTACTGGTCAGTTATTTTGCCGAATGTCTCTCCATTTAGATCTGAGGTTTTCTTGTGATTAAAATAAGATTATGCATTTTTGTGGGCCCCCGGGTGGCTCAGTTGGTTAAGCATCCGACTCTTGATTTCCACTCAGGTCATGATCTTGGGGTAGTGGGATCGAGAGCCCTGTGTTGGGCTCTTCACTCAGTGGGGAGTCTGAGGATTCTCTGTTTCCCTCTCCCTCCGCCCCTCCCCCTACTCACAGGTACTCTCTCTCTCTAAAAGTAAATATATCTTAAAAAAAAAAAGGGTTATGCATTTTTGGCAAGAATACAACAGAAGTGACTTGTCCTTTTTTGGTACATCATATCAGGGTAACATTATCTTATTACTCACTTACCATTTGGTTAAGGTGGTGGTATGGGTTGAACTATATACCCCTAAACAGATACATTGAAGTTCTACCCCCAAACCTGTGAAAGTGACCTTTTTTGAAAATAGGATCTTTGCAGATATAATCAAGCTAGTTCATACTAGATTAGAGTGTGTCCTAAATCCAATCACCTATATCCTTATAGAAAGGAAATTTAAAGACACAAAGGGAGAAGGCAATATAATGACAGAGGCAGCAACTGGAGTGATATGTCTAAGCCAAAGAACACCAAGGATTGACAACAAATACCAGAAGCTAGGAAGAGGCAAGGAAGGATTCCCCTGCCGGTTTCTGAGGCCAAGACCTTGATTTAAGACTTCTGGTCTCCAGAACAGTGAGAAATAAATTTTTGTTCTAAGCCACCCAGCCTGTGGTACTTTGTTACAACTACCCTAGGACACTAATACAGGTGTTATCTGCTGGATTTCTCCTTATAAATTTACTATTCCCTTTGTAATTAATACATATATGGGAAGAGATATGTTGTGACTATGTGCATCCTTTTAAATCTAACTGTGTGAGTGTTTATATAACATTTGCAAAATTGGTTTCACTAAAGTGTACATCTGTCACCCTAGGGGGGGTGTCTCTTGGCTGAACAGGGCGAACCAGAAGACTGATCCAGGCAAAGTACCCAAGAGAGTCAGTGTTGGCTGGAGCGGGCAAGGAGAGGGACACAGTGGACCACAGGGGCATGCAGGACACAGAGGCAGCGATGAGGAGGCCTTCATAGAGCCGTTTGAGCAAGGGGACTGGGGCTACAGGAACACAAAGCTTCTTTGGAGCCTGCAAGTGACTCTTCATCTTATTTTCTTGTAAAGAGAAAAAGACCATAATGAAATAATGGTTTCTAACTCTAAAATTTCCATTAAGTGGTTTTTTTTTTTCTGTTCCCTTTTCCCTGGCACAGAGCTAACTGACCTGGTATCATCTGTTACCAGAAGTTGAAAGGCAAATAATGAGGCCCAAATTCCAGCGGAAACCTGGCTTCATTGATTAGGCCAAATGCATTTCAGAATTATTGGTTTTTAACCCGCAAGGTGAGCAAAAGGTCTTCAAACTCAGAACTATAATTTTCCTTCAGAGATGCTTATCCGTGGTTTCAACAAAAGGGCTACAGACTTTGTGGACTGGGACAAACCACCAGGAACAGCTCCTGGAGGGATCCCTGATACCTTTGTCTTGGCTAATCTCAAAGATGGAGGCCACACCCTGTGCTTATTCTCTCCAGCTGTGGGTCTGGTTGCCTTGCCCTATGCATCCAAGGGAGATTTGATCTCCTCTTTGATGAAATGGCTCAACTCTCTCCATATCAGATGCTATAAGAAAAACATCTCAATTTCTTAAAAAAAAAAAAAAGCCATGTGGGTGTTTTTGTTTGTTTTTTATTTATTTATTTTTTTTTGTACTTTTGCTTGCTAACGGAGAGTAAGGAGAGCCTGGATAAATAAAATTCACAGACCACTCTGAGTTCGTTCAGTCTCATGGCCAAGCTGTAGACAGGATATTGGATTGCTATGTTGAGAATCCAACAATCTCTCTAGCCTCCTCTCCTGGAAATGCTAAACAGCAGATGATGATAGAGATGTCACAAGATGGTCTGCGCAAATCCACAAATTAAACCATCAGCTCTCGGGGCCACAAAACTGAACACGTGAAGGTTGGAGAGATGATATTTATTCCCTGAACATCAAGTCTTCTCGGCCTGTGCCAGTCAGCACCTACGGCCTCTGGCCAAAGTCGGCCTGAGAGGTGGCTGCTTTTGGGAAGCCTTGATAAAGGGGGAGGCATCAGGGGGACATGTGACTGAGCTAAGACAATGCTGGCATGAGCCTCTGAAAGCCTGCTTAGTCCCTGCTCCAAACAGAACCTCCCATAAAAAGCAAATAAAAAAAGAGGCTCGAAAGAAAATCACATTTTATGACAACTTCTGTGGTCATCCCGGCTTCATTTCCTCCAGGCCTCCCCGTTTCCTTCAAGTCTAAAACACATGTTGGCAAAACACTATAGCTCCCTAATGTTCGTATAAACTAAATGGCAAAATGAAGGGAAGGAGGGGCGTGGGGCAAGGGAGATGGATTTCAGCCAGTATACCCTGCAGAAGCAATTAATCTTACTACAGACTCAGAGGGCTAATGTTCAGGGCAAACCATTTTGTTTCTGAGGGCAGACGTCAAGCAACTTATTATCTTTATTTTTCTGATTATCATTGAATTTGTGCCCCTACACTGGAAAAATAAGCTGACCTACTTGTCTGCCATGGGGAAATTCATTTTTGCTGAATGACGGTGATGGGATAAAAAAAATGAACCTTGGGAAATAATTCAGTAAAATATGGGACTCTCAGAGCTGAAGCAGGCAACGGCAGCCTAGGTTACGAACATAATCTCTTAGCAGTGCTGGTAAAATAAAACAGAACCACTGTTTCAAGACACTGTATTTTTGGCAAATGTTTCCACTCCTCAATTATTTTCAAAGTTATTCGTTTCAGTCAACATTATAAGGGTAAGTCAACATTTGTCCTGGCAGCAAGCCCAAATTTGTTATTTTATTAGTCTGCTACTGGTTAAATTGGCCCAAGATTAAACACATCTAATAAATAGCCCTAAAATATTGGAGTTTAGTGGAAGACCACATTCAAGTTCTCTTACACAGGATGTTACCATTAACCTTGGGAAGAGGAGAAATGTACACCCACATCCCAGTTAAGTTCCTTTTAGCAAACGCCAGCCCATCTCCTGAAACTCATTTTGGTCATGCCCAGACATGGCACTCCAGACCTTCAGAGAAAGAGGAAGCCAAATATTTAGCTCTCTCTGCGGTCCCTGGGTCCACATCTGCCTTCTGAACGTCAAGCAAAACTCTTACTTTCTCGAGGCAAACAGGGCCAGATGCTCGGGGCTAAAGCGCTTCATCAGTCTGACCTCCTAAAAAAAGTCTCAGGGCTTCCAGCAGGGTCATGCCTCTGTGGCCCCGCAGGGAAGGCAGCTCTGGGCCCAGAAGATATTTTCTCACAGTTAGATTCAGGTTATGCATTTTTCACAAGAATGCCACAGAAACGATGTGCTCACCATGCCACACCCATCTGGGGGTCTAGAAAATGGGGTCAAAGGACACACCTCTGGCTGCAGAATGCTAACAAGGTACACAGAGGTGGCAGGGGTGGCCTAATCACAGGCACAGGGCCCAGAGGAAGGCCTCCTCTGTGGTTCTGGGGTTTTGCAGGCAGTCATTTCCTACTGACTTCTTGGAAACCCTTGGGTGGGATACAAATTCTGCATTTGTTTTTCTCTATAAAAGGGAATCCCTGGCTTCCCCTTGGGCTGAGTTGGAGGGGAAGGGGGAGAAGAATGCCACTGGGGATTCCACCCCTGCTTCAGGGTTTGGGAACTGCCATGTACAGACCTCAAGGGTACTTTAAGGATATTTGCTGAGGCTTCCCCAGAATTTAGGAATAAGCCGAAAGTAACAAAGTTCTTATCATGCCGGCTCAAAGAATGTGTTGATTCTTTGCAAAGGATCTAAGGATAAAATATGAGCCAACCTACCTGGCCAGAGCACAATGCCCTATGACCTCAGACCGACAATATAACCTCCGTGGGCTTGGTCTCCTCCCCTGTGAAGTGGGGGTGACTCTCCTACCCCCTCACAGAGTTGTTGGGAGGATGACATGAGATCATGTGTACAATGTGCTTGGTACAAGCCTGCCCCATAAGTTGCCTTCTGTAAATATCAGATTATTGCCCTTATTTCTAATGCCCAAGGAGGGGTGTGGTCTCTCCCCAAGCCTGCTCTCTTGCCCTCATCCATTTCCTGCAGCACTAGATTTTGCCCCGGGCATCCTAAGGATGAAGCTTGAACTCCATGTCACCTGCCACACCATAATCTCACCAATGACATGCTCCTGCCACTAGGCCTCAGGTTATGAGACCACATATTTTGATTCCACATTCCTGCCTTGCCTTTCTTCCTGCAGCTTTATCATCTGTTTAGTCAAGCTCTGGCTGGATAGAGCAAAACTGGGGGTGGTTTGGCAGGATCCAAGGCTATATCGGAGGACAGGAAAATGTCAGCCATGAAATCCCAAGATAAGAACCTGAGTTGGGGGCGCCTGGGTGGCTCAGTTGGTTGGGCAACTGCCTTCGGCTCGGGTCATGATCCTGGAGTCCTGGAATCGAGTCCCACATCAGGCTCCCTGCTCAGCAGGGAGTCTGCTTCTCCCTCTGACCCTCTTCCCTCTCGTGCTCTCTATCTCTCATTCTCTCTCTCAAATAAATAAATAAATAATCTTTAAAAAAAAAAAAAAAAAAGAACCTGAGTTGGGGAAGGGAATCCAAGTGGGTCTTGAGGTCTTCATCAAAACCCTCCTACCTAACCCAACATCGCTAAATTATGGGCTAGAAGAGCTGGTCTCCAATCTTGCCAGATCCCAGTACCATCTGGGATTAGGCATTGATAGGAACTCTGGGCATTCAACCCATGTCAGATGAGCAAGGTGGAATTTCTCCCCCAAATAACAAGCTACCTTGGGCTTCCAGAAAGGACCATACAGACCCACTGGCATGTCTTTTCTCTTTTTCATCCACCTATTGTCCTTTGAAGCTCAGCATTAGCTTTGTTTCCCAGAAACCGGAAAAAAAGGTACAAAAAAAAAAAAAGATGCTCAGATCTTAATCTCAATGTCCCAAAGGAAGGACAGACTGTTCCTGCTGAATATGGGATAATCAAACATGTCTCAGGCAAGCAAAGCTGACAACCAGGTCTGCCATCTGATTGAAGACTAAGCTGGGACCAGGGAACCCACATACACCTGCTGGGTAAAACCTACAGGGATATCTGACCAAGGGCACGGTGTCAGCAGGATGAGAACATGGACCCCCTTCTCTTGTGGCCCAGTCAGCTCCTGTTTTTGACAAGAACAATATCTGAGCAGATGAGACTTGCAGAAATGTGGCCTCCAGAGAGAATCATAAACTACATTTGCCACACTCTCTGGTTACCCCCCCAGCTGTCCCTCCTAGCACAATTTATCCCTTCAAATCACTGGGTTCACGTGCATCCTCAACAGTACATGCCTCCAGTCAGAACCAGGGAACACTGCACCTGGGGGTTTTAGAACAGTCTGCTCTCGACTGAGAACAGAATACACTGAAATCTGATTATTCAAAATGGAAAAAGCTACCAGTGGCACAGCCATAAGGGATTGACTGAATTGGGGAATAAAATAAAATAAATTTTAAACTTTCCTGTTTGCAGCTCTCTGCTGACACTTACCACCCACTGAGCAATGGTATGTAGAAAAATAAGGTACAAAGCATGCTGTTCAGGAAGCTGTGAGGTAGGTAATCTATAATGGATTCATATGGCCTTTCTGTTGGCCCACACACCCCCACTGAGCACATGGATAGCCTCAAAATGTTATCCCCTGGGAGATGTGTGTGTGTGCATGCGCCTGTGCGTGCATGCGTGTGTACGTGTGTGTACCGTACACACACACAGAACACAAGACTAACTTTACTTGAGACAGTTTTCATTCTGTAGCACATTTTTAATGACAGGAATAAAGAAATGCCCACTAACAATGGATTTTTCCAAAGACTCATAACAAACACTGGCTCTCAGTGCTATGCATTGGCAACCTTGAAACACAGTGATTATGTGTTATTTCTAACTCTGAGCAATTAATATGCAACCAGATGTATCATTATCTACAGCGTATTAAAATTCAGAAGCCTGCAGATTTGAAAAAGAGTGTACCATGCATGACAAAGGAGGCAGAAGCCTCAGAGACCTGCTCTGCTCCCCACGTCACTTGCAGCTTATTTCAATTACAAAGTCACAAGAGAGAAAATGAATAGACAATGCAGTTGACTTAAAAGAAATGAAGTAGATACAAACCTGTGATTTGACTGTTTGGTTTCGTAAAGAATGTTGGTTTAGCCATTGGAGATTCAGTGGTAAGGGATGCCAGTAAGAGTTTCCAGAAAAGACAAAGGCAGTTTTGTGGTAAAAGAAAAATGTTATTTTTCGTGGCAGAAAGGGGCGAAGTTCCGATGAGTCTTCAGCTCAGGCCATCTACAGATGGGAGGGTTCCTTTGGAAGACCACGTGGGGTCTAACCTGACAAGATTTCCCTAGAGAAGTTTCCCTAAGGACACCTAAGGGATGGAGGGAAAGTCTCACTGGCCAGGTGCTCGCTCCTCTGCCCTACCATTTAGGAGTGAGGGTCTGGGACTGCTCCTGAATTTATAAAGCAGGGCTGCACGGAGAGGTGTCAGGGGCCACAAACCCTGCAAAGCCTCCAGAATTGTTATTAAATTACATGCTGCCAGGTTCCCTACCTACTCACAGATTCTGGCAATTTTTTAGAAGCAGAAGTCGTCCCACACCTGACCCAGGTGTGACTCATCCCTTCTGTCAAATAGAGAAGGAAGTGCTAGACAATGGGAGACCCCTAGGAGGGGAGGAGAAGGTACCAAGAGCCATGGAGTCACCCCATGCCAGGTGTTGGCTCACACACACTCATCTATACGATATAGCAACCCCATCACCTCATTTAATAAAAGAGGAAGCGGGTGTTCAGAGAAGTAATGTGACTTGCCCCAAGTCATACCCAGTAAGAGCTGAAATTCAGATTCAAATCTACCTCACTTGAAAGGCTTTCCTGCCACCCCCACACCAGCTTCCCGGGATACACAACTTCCTCTTATAACATAATAGCAACAAGACTGACAATGACTTCATGCCAGGCTGTGCCAAAGCGCTCTCTACGCACGATTTCCTTGATTTCTCTTAAGTTAGTACTATTAATATACCCATTTCACAAAACAGGCGACTGAGGCTCAGAGGGTTTAAGAACCTTTCCTAAGGTTACACAGCCAGTGGCAGAGCCAGGACTGAGCCCAAGGCTGCTCCTCAGCAAGATCGGTGATCTGAACCACAGCCTGCTCCTTTCCTAAGCCCTATGGGAAATAAAAGAGGGTAGAGGCAGGACAATGGAGACTGAGGCAGGAAGCTGAAAATCTGAAGCTGTTCATTCCACATTCAAGCCCTGTCACTCTGGAATCAGCAGCCCTTCCTGTCTTCCTCCCTTCCCCCCCCGCCCCCAGCATCTTAGAGCGTCCAGCCAGGCTCAGGTGCCCTGCTCATGTGCCCCCAGTGGGCAGTGTCTCTGTTAAGGCACAACTGGGGAATGGTGTGTACGCATCCAGCATGAGGGGGCTCACTGGATGACCACCTCCCAGTACTGCCCCCCTCTCAGTCTGTCAAAATCCCCAGCGAGATTGCCTGCTTCCCCATCCCTCCCTCCCTGATTGACAATCACTGTCTGTTTGTTAGGGTTCTGAATGACTCGGTCCAACTCAAGTACAAGTTCCTTGAGGACAGAAAGCATGCCTTTCTCTTTTATACTCAAGAGAAACTGTTAGGTAGAGTCTGGTCTCAATAAATATTTACCGACAATCAGAGAGCATTGGGGGTCATTTTTAGTTGTTTGGCTCTTCACCAAGTTGTAGCCATCATGCTATGGAATTTCCCCACATTTCTAACAAAGGATCTATTTATAATTAAAGCACCCTGCTAATGAATAGGGCAGGAAGAACTCTCAAAGCAACCTAAACCTCCTCACCTGAACTGGGTCTGTCCCTGCGGCTGGAGCTTGGTTAAGATTCCCAGATGATGTGTGTCAGATGGGAGCCAGCCTTAGGGATGGATGACAGGCTCTTCATCTCCCATGACCAGGGTGCCTCTCTACCCTGAGCTCACACCCCACTCCCTGCTTGAAAGTCATTCTGGGAACATTAGAAAACCATACTAGGTTTTTTTTTCATCCTGCCTGGCAGGAATGAACGTGAATCTTGCCAGTGTGCTTGGAACATCTTTTGTTTTTTAAAAAAATAATGGCCAGTGCCAACTCGAATCCCTGGGAAATTGGGTGGGTATTTCCTACAAAGGAAAGAGTGACCTCCCAGCAGACCCCTTGATAGAGATGATCAGCCACAGCTTCCACTCAGCTGATGTACACTGAAAATAGATGATGCTGTTGTTGCTAATGATCTGCGGAACACTTGCTCTGTGGAATCCCTTTGTAAGCTCATTCGTTTTCACAGGTCCCTTGGAAATTCTCATTTAGAGATAAGGAAACGGAGGCTTTAGAGGATGAATCACTGTCCAAGGTCTTCTGGCTCCAGATGGCCAACTTGGGATTCAGACTTGGCTCAGTCTACCCCTCAAATCCAAGTTCCTAACCACCACACTCGGGGTCTGCCCCAAATTAAAATGCAATCTTGCCCAATCCTTCCCTCAGGGTGAAGGGGAAAGGAAAGAGGATGTGTTAAATGATTTCAGCTGGAACTTGGGAACTTTGAAGCTTTGAAAAGAAAAAAAAGATTTTTGTTCTTAGAAGAGAAATCCAATTTTTTTTTTAAATTTGCTAACATCTAGTCCAGGATAATTTTCTATGACATATTAAAGCCCATCTTTATCTGTTTAAAAATATTAATATCTGAAATCTGGGTCCTATGTTCGAAGTCCAGATTTAAGGTTTAGTCTGTAAGCAGCTGTATCCAAACTTGGGAACCTATTGCCGCAGAGCTTTGGCCATAGAAAAACCCTCAGAACACACGAAATGCTGTTTCCAAACTCTCGCTACCATTGTTGACAATTTTTTTTTTGCCAATGTATATACCACCTGAACTATTACATAGTCAATGTTTCCTTAAATTACTCACCTTTTACTTAAGTAGCCATATGATAGAAACAAACACTGCATCTGCCATAAATAGAAACTGACTTGAAAATATGAACCCTATTGTTAAGTTCTTACTAGATGCTCCCGCCTGGCTGAAGCTTCTAAGCCTGAGGCCTGAGCTTTGTTAAAAAGGGGGGACTAGCAAGTGACAGAAAGGTGTTCAAGACATACTAGCTCCAAACTCAGCTCCAAACTAAGATTTTCGCCTCGGCATGATCAGAAGGGTCGGGGGAGCAGAAGGACAGGCAGAGAACTGAAAAGAGAAAGTGATTCAAAATGATTGGGTGTCTTATCTCTGGATGCCCTTGTCCCTGGTTATCATTCAGGCTACTACAAATGGTACGAATCCCACCTTCTTGGAAAAAAGCGATCTGAGCCAGTCTTCTCATTCCAGAAATAAAGACTCTGAGGTCCCTTGAGCCTCCTTGGGTCCTGTCCCCAGCTAGTAGGGAGGCTCTTGGAAGAACCAGCTTAGAAACAAATGCTGCCGAAGAAATTCAGATTTAAGCATTTTAAGAGTCGTCCAAAGCAAGTCCCCATTCCTTGATGCTGAGCCAGAACAAAGCTCACTCTCCTCGGCCCTTAGAGAGTGGACGTACAGCATTCAGAAACTAACAAGAGAAAACCAGGCTGGTCTTCAGATGCGCTCTCTTTCAAAGCTGTGCAATTTAAGTCACCATCAAACAGCTGAGGCGGAAGGTGACTTCTCACCATGTGTCTGTGGCTAACACTTAAGTTACCATCAATTTCTGTCCTCTTGTAGGAAACAAGTCTGTTTCCTTCGCAGTGGTTTCAGACCCCCTTGGCAAGACCACACCCCTGAAGCACCCAAGGAAAACACCAACCAGCAAAGAGAATGGCTGAAGGTGTGTGAGAACGAACAAGACCCCAAAACCTAACAGGATACTGATGAGCCGTGCGCACCCTTCCCCAACCTGTGCGAAGTCAAACATAAGAAGAGTCTTCACCAGTGACCTTTAATTATCTTCTCTGTATTTGCCTGGGGTCCTTCTTGACATGCCTGCGTCATTTGGGGATTATGAAATGTTAGCATTTCAATGTAAGATAAGACACTTGAGAGGGACGCTTGCACTGGCCTTGTGCTGGGGCCAGAGAGCACACAGAGGAAAGACTTAATCACTTGTCCCCCTGAGGTATCAGGCCTGTAGCTCCTTCTTTTTCCACCCACTGGCTGCTTCCCTATTCCCTTCTGAGGCTTCTTCCTCCAGGAAGACTTCAACCTTCCAAATCTGACAATGGTGGCACCGGCTGAACATTTAACTTTATATATTTTTTTCAAGGTCCTGACATAGGCTCTCAGTTTTATTTCACTCAGGTTGCCAACTTCTCGTGGTATCCACGGAAACCGTCCCCTCCGGGGAAATGCTCTATTTCTCCTTACCCTTTAATTATCGCTTCTGCTGCAAACATTAGATCTGCAGAGCCCAGGAAGACATCATTTTAAGGGATG
The DNA here is from genome assembly GCF_009762305.2 of Zalophus californianus. Taxonomy (NCBI): domain Eukaryota; kingdom Metazoa; phylum Chordata; class Mammalia; order Carnivora; family Otariidae; genus Zalophus; species Zalophus californianus. The sequence continues at coordinate 24,935,695 of NC_045595.1, forward strand.
TCATCTACATGTACAGAAGTTTCTGTCTATCCATTTTTTGTGGGCTTCTTGTTTAATAGTGATCACACATCAACTATAAAGCAGGCTTTGCACTTGAATCTGGTGTGCAGGCCACGGGATGGGCCCACCAGTCCACTGGCTCTCAGGTGAGATCTCTGCATGCAGTAAGTTTAATGGGGTTCACTTTGAACACCCCCAAAATAGCGCTGCTTACCAACTTCACTCAGGAACATGACTGGGTTAAGCCAACACTGTGGTGTGCCAAGAGGTCAAGGCTGGGCAAGGAGGGCCCGACGTTTCGGCCCTGCCTCCTAATCTCTCTGAATCTCTGTTTCTTCGGTTGACAAACAAAGAGGACAGTCCTTGCCTTGCTCAGCGTCCTCAACCAGTGCAAGGTTCAAAGGAGATCATACATGTGAAAACACCTGCCTGCTATTTGAACACAGGGCGACACTGCTGTGAATTTAGGGAGCTTGGTGAGAGAGGGACAGGGGATGCTGATAGAAACATCCCTTTCCTGACTTCCCTACATCCCATGTGCTTGCGTAGACACTTAAATGGATTATATCATGTGTGTAATTATGCTCAACTTTTTTCCTTTTTATTTTTTACAAGAACAGTAAGGCATTTCTGTTGGCTAGTGTGTAATGGCTCAAATGATGCCACTGACCCCTGTAGCAGAGGCCATGGTACATGGGGTCATCCCCTCACTATAGGTCAGAGAGGTTGTTGGCTTTTCTGTCTGTTATAAACAAACAGGAAAGGATGCTAACCTGAAATGAGACAACCGGACTTCAAGCTTCAGCTCTGCCATGCTCAGTGGTGTAATCCTGGGAAAATTACTGAATTTCTCTGATTCTTAGTATCCTCACCTTTAAAATGGGGATAATTATACTCAGGTGAGGAAAAGAATATAAAAATGCTTTGAAGCTTATAAAATGCACAAGCATGCAAAATGATCATTCTTGCAAATAATATCATTATGAACAACTCTGGACACATGGCATTATTCCCCCTGAGAGCTGGAATACCGGGTCCAGAGATTTGAACCTTTTTTTGTGTTTTAATATACACTGAAGAGTACTCTCCTTCCCCACAGATGCATGTTATTTCCCTGCAACATCCCCAGGACTGGGTTCTATCATGTCTTTAAGATATTTGTGATGTCAAGTAGGTATGAAACAGCACCTATTATTATTTACCATTTCATTTCTATAATTTCTACTAGAGTGAGCATTTAAATAATGTTTACTTTCACAGTTCCTTCTGTGTGAACTACCTATTAGTGTCTTTTTGCTCACTTATCAATGGACACCTTGGAAGGTCCTTTTGCATCTGTATAAATTACTTATATGACAAAGATTAATTTCCAGTCGGTCATCTCTAATTCAAAAGTCTTGTTCAATATATGAGTCTACTTTTCTTGCCTAAGGAAGCACATTAAACATAAAAGACACCTTGTTTGTTGATATAGCATTATACAGTGTGTCTGTGGGCTGATCAATACTCAAGATTTCCAAGCACACTGAGGATGCCCAGTGGAAACAAGCAAGGAAGAGAAAGAGATTGGACAGTATGTCCCATTTGGAAAACTGAGAGGAACCAGGACATCTAGCCAAGAGAAACAAGCACCTGGGGGAAGTGTGTGTGTGTGTGTGTGTGTGTGTGCGCGCGCGCGCACGCACGCATGCACACACACATACACATGCATGTGTGTGTGCAGAGTGGGAATAGATGGGGAGAGAGAGCAGTTTTCAAATATTTAGGGAGATAACACATGAGAAAGTATTACTGTATAATTATTCAGTTGTAGAGAGCAATGTTACAATTAAGAGAGGATTCTTTCATGATCCACACTGAACAAAGACAGAATGTACAGACTCAGAAGGTAATGAGCTCTCTGTCTCTGGAGATGTTTAAGCAGAGATCGAATGGATCCAGCAGCGGGTTAGCACTGGGCTCCATCCATATCCTTAACAGGACTTTCCTACTCTAAGGTTCTCAAATGCATGACCCTGGGTCATTTCCTGGAGGCTAGTTTTGTTTGTTTGTTTCATAAATCCCCGGGGAAAAAAAGCTTGTTTTGCTACTCCTTGCCTCCTCATCTTAAGAGCCAGAGGAGGAAAGAAAAAAAAAATATCCAGGGAATTTACCGTTAAGATTTCTGGTTCTGTTCCAATTAATTGAAGTTTAGTAATAATCAGGGCCGCCTTCTCACAAAAGAACACAATGGCTCAAACACAGAAGGTCCAGACACAAGTGTTTCTAGACTTAAAAAGAACCACTCCTTTCCCAGCCAGTAGAAGGTTCAGAAGCCTTTCGTGATTAACGTGTGACATAGCCTCTTCTAAGCTAATAACGGGTGTCAATTCATAAAAAATGGAAGGCATTAGAAACCACTGGCCTTCATTCTTGACAGTCCATGAGTCAATACAAAAATAAATGGCAATGCAATCACAGCAATTTCCTCATTTCATGTGTGACCTGTACACATTACCAACACTGACAAATTATGGAAGGCAACTGCACACATACATCACAAATGAAGTAGCCCTTCTAGATATACACATGCCATTAATAACAATTACATGTGCACAGGGCTTTGCAAAATTAGGATATGATCAGTAATTTATTTTCATTCAGTTGTTATGAAAACAGTGGCACCAGTCCAGGATTTTACAGGCAATTGCAAAGTGTCTTGAGAAAATGACACAATTTGCAAGTATCCAGATGGAAGTCAGGGCCTTCCAGTTATTGGTTTAGGTGGAAGTCTGGTGGTTAATGTAGATAAGCAAAATGACTAATTGCAGAACTAACGGTGTCACCTCCACAGAGCTGAGCATGCGGAATTCTGCCAAAGACCAGCTCTTTGGTGTTGAGAAACACAGAATGGAAGTTACCAAAACCCTCCCAAATGGAGGCTTGCAATTCCCATTCCTTTGGGTTGTAGCCATTCTATGAAGTGGCCTGGCAGAAACACTGAGTAGTGGTGGGGTCTCCCATCCAGACACTCAGGAAAAAGTAGGCTTTTGACTTCAAGGTTATTTGCTCCAGCAGGCGCATTCATCTTTCATGTGTTCTGTGGTGAGAAGACCAGTGATTTAGTCATTTAGATGCAATGCGATGTGGTTGGCAAAGTATAGACCGCAGGGTCGGAGGGGGTGTGAATCTTGGCTCCTCCACCTAGTAGCTCAGCCATCCTAGAAAGGCTACCGCCCAGCTCTGAGCCTCAGAGCCTCAGAGCTCAATCATCAGTTGCTTCTTCTATAAAAAGGAACAAGTACACCAACCTCATAGGATTGTTGCGGGGATAAAGAGCGGACCTACAGTAAGGGGCCCCTAGTGCCCTGCTGGGCACAAAACAGCACTCAGAAAATTTAGGATAGTGATCATTAATTAAAACTGTGTGGGAAATCTTTTCAAGATTCAGAAGTCTTGATGATGATGATGATGATACTTATTGAACACTTATTATGTGCCAAGCACTGGACTAAGCACTGTACGTGAGACATCTCATTGGCCCTCACTATGACCCTAGCAGGTAGAACGCTCATCATCCCCATTTTACCACTGAGGAAAACAGGGCTTAGAGAGGCAGAACAGCTTGTGGAGGTGTAGCTAGGACAGAGTAGCTAAGCAGGTAGTGGAGATGACATTAGGGCTCAGTCCAGAGTTGATACCCTAAACATCCTCAAATGTACATGTGTAAAGTCAACATGTTTTCCTTTAATAGACCTATTCCTAGTTCAGGTACATCCTATCCTGGAGGCCCAAGACCCCGCAAGACCCCATGTGAACAAGCCTCAGAATCATGGGCTGGATGACCATAACCAGATCCTATCAGCAAGCGATGGCCTTTGCCTATGTAACTCCATGTTGCTCCCTTCCCAGCAAGACAAGAAGTCAAATGATTCATGGACTCTACTTATTTGGTCACTTGAAGAAATACCAGGATTCAAATGCAATAACTCCTCAGAACTATTTCCATGCAGTTAGTTGTATATACTTTCAGTTCAACATTATATGATATAGATTCCAAGAAATGTATAAATTACTGGAAACTATTTGACTCCTTTAGCTCTCCAGCTGACATGCAAGGAGTATAGCCCCAGATGCATACAATTTTCAAGTCCACATGTGGACTTACTGGGGCACAAATTATGGCAGGGGCACAGGGTTCACCTTACCCTTTAAAGCTGAAGCTTTAAAAGTACTTCCCCAGTTACATAAAGTACTCATGATTATATATTTAAAAGAAAATATTTTAAAGCATTTTACACATCTGTTAAGTTTTCATTCCGCTCCCTTTTTCTTCACAGAGGTAAACACACTTATGTGCCACAAAGTATGCTGGTATGAAATGTTGGACTAAATCCATTAGGAAACCTGGCACTGGATCTTGGTTCAGCTACTGATTTTCTTCGTGGCTTTCTGCAAGTCACCTCCCCTCAGTGTGTTTATTCATAAAGTAAGGAGAAAAGTATGTGCTTTCTGTTAACCCTACAACATGGTTACGGTCTCGAGTGAGACACTAGATGTGGCACTTCAAAAGGAATAGAACTCTGTCATTTCTAGGTACATGTCATCCCAAGGGCCACACAAGGCTCCTGGAGGAGTCAAAATCAGAACACACACTTTTGAGAGACAAAGGCAATGATTACAAATACTGCTCACTAAATCTGGCCTAACTCTAACCAACATCTGGGATAGTGAACCTTAAAACCAAAAATGAGCTGTCCTTCAAATTGTCAGATCTATTCTTAGAAAGAAAATAATGGAAACATCTCTTTGTATTTTCATTAAAAATGAAATGGACCCCAAACTCTTAAAATCTTCTTACCAGACTCCAGCATCCTTAGTCAACATATCCACTCATTTGAGCTTTCTTTTTTTTTTTTTTTTTACGATTTTATTGATTGATTGATTGGGTGTGAAGAGGGTGTGGGAGAGACAGAGAGAGAATCCCAAGCAGACTCCACGCTGAGTGCAGAGCCAGACGCGGGGCTCGATCTAATGATCCTGAGATCATGACCTGAGCTGAAATCAAGAGTCGGATAGTTAACCGACTGAGCCACCCAGGCGCCCCAGAGCCTTCTTTCTTTAAAAGTGAACCTCCCCGTGTGGAAATAGTGACTTTTAACTTACAATCAGCGTGATTCATTAAGCGCTAACAGCTTTCCTTCTAGTAACTTGATCAGGTGTTCAGAGCAGTTAACATGCCTGGAAGGACTAGTCCTTCCTGCCATGGAAATAAGCAAAACATAAATTAAGTGAAGCTACATCAGTGATCAGAAGAAGCAAGCTTAACCATGCTCACGTGATACCATGCTTTTCTGTGAAAGTCGAGAGCCATGGACTAAAATGGACTAAGCTCCTTGGATTTCATAGTTAATGATCAGAGGTAGAAGAATCTAGCTGGTTTTGGTTAAACACTTGCAACCCAACTCCTACATCTATGCCATAAAGAAATACCAGATCAGGAAGCAGTATTATATTAATATCATAATCCATGTAGAATACTATCAGTGTTTAAAATAAATATTTTAAAGAAAATAATTTTTAAATATAAATATATCACCTTTTTTCTTTCACTGGAAATTATCACTGAAATTAAGAAAATTTCAAAGCACTTAAATCCCAAGTAGAACTTGTTACAATTTGCATTTAAGAGAATGTTTGTTGTTGCACATTTTTCACTCAAGTGTATGGTATTAAATGCACATCACTACACACCAACCCCTTCTCCACAAGCCTTTCCTTAAGTGGCTTTCCCCAGCACGCCTGCTGCAACCATGCTAGAAGGCACTTGCCCATGCAGTGCTCCTCCCCATAGCAAATTCCTAAGGAAAAGCCATTATATGTCTAAAGGGCACAGGTGCTTTGCTGCAACTGCCTTTGAAGGTCAAAAAGTACTTTGGATAAGCCAGTCCTTCTCTTTATAACCCACCTTCTTTTTGGAAAAAAAAATCATCAATCTTAAAAAATTACTTTCATAGGAATTAACAGTCAGTGCCTAATTTATAAACATGTATATAATCATGTTTTTCAAAAGGCCTACCAGGGTATGCTGTTCTTTAAACACTTACAAATACTGATGACACCTGCTGGTAGAAAATATATTTTAGTTAATTGCTGATGGAGAAGTAAGGCCTACAAGGGTTGACTGTCTTTTGCATGGACAGGGAAACCAGAAAACTACCCCCTACACTCAACTTCAGTTTCTTTTTCCAGCTTCGCCTATTTGTCATTACCAGAAAATGAAGCTAGGAGATGCACTGGACTGGACATCTCTGCCTCAAGATGTATAGAGCATACACGATACTTCCCTGATTTAAAGTGCACACATACACAGAAAACACTCAATGGGGATAACTGAAAAATATTTACCATTTCAAAAATTGTTCCTCCCCCATCCTTACTTCCATACCAGGACATCCCCATAAAAGGAAAACAAGTCACATTTTGTAATTTGGATTTGGCTAACATGAAGAAAATTAATATTTGACATTTGGTGATACATTTCTTTCATCACATTTGTGATATACAGATATATTTCTATTCTAAGTATAATAATAAGAAAAGATCAAGCAGATGAGTTTTACCTAAGCTTTTAACTGAACTACTCAGAAAACATAGGACTAAGGGAAAGCAAGAAGGGACTAGAGTCCAGAGCTATTCTCACTATTCTTTCCTTTGATCCATTTCAATTTATTAATTCAATTTGGTTATGCTTTGCTTCCTTCCAAAGGGAGTTTGAGAGGATACTAGCTTCACTGCTCCTACATTCATTAAATTATGAAGTTCCTACTGAAAAATCATTAGATCCATTCCAAGCCTGCACAACCTGAATTCTATGCTGGTGCTATCTCGTCAAAACTTTAAAAAGAGTCCAAACACCATTAAGACCATTACACTTCCACAGCTGCTGGGAACAAAAACTCTTTGTGAAAATACGCAACTGAGCTGGAGTGTGGGGTGGGGGTGGGGGTGAGAAGTTAGTGTGCTCAGCTTACAGAAAGCTGATTACAACTGGAGACTGTTTGGAGTCTTGTCAGCTTGGAGCAGCTCTTGTTAGAGGCAATGAGTCTTTGATGCTGTCCTCCCGAATATACATAATTCAGTGAGCCAAGTGCACACAGCTAAGGAGACCCAAGTGTGGTGGGTGGGTGGAATCCTCAAGACAGCTGCACCAAGGTCGGATGCACATCTGCCTCCAGACTTTCCCCAGTCATGGTTGGACAGACTGACAATCTCTCAGATACACATACGAAGCAGCAGTGATGAGCTGGGTCCTGTGCGTTCCACTATAGCTCGGCCACAGCAAAGCTGTGGTCTAGTGGAAGCAACTATATTCCCTAAGACCCTCAAAAACTGAGAAGGATGCTTTCTCCTCTAGCTGAACCCAACCTTTAAGACCACTGAGCTCTTTGCCAGAGATATAACACACAGAAGTAAAAGGCAAGATTAAACACAAGCCAGGAGGGCTCTCTCACATCGCCCTCAAGGCACCAGAAAGTTCCCAGAAAGGGAAATGTTTCCAGTGTTCCAAGACAGTTTCCCACTGCCCCAAGTTTAATTCATTTTCAGGATCCATGTGCAAGACACTCAGATTACTCATTTAGCCCCCAGACCCCCAGCTGAATGACCCCACTGGCCACAGATGACAAAGAGAGGTTCCAGGCCCTATCTTTGCTGCCAAACAGCTGCAAGGTCAAGCCTGACAGGTAAGATGGCCCCCAAAGGCCTCCTCTTGCTCCCCAACCCAGGCAAGAGGAAACCCAAGCTTAAAAGGTAGCTCTTCAATGACATCTGAGCCTAAGGATACAGTAAGAGAATGTCCCTCTGCCAGGTCTAGACACAAGATTGACAGTCTGAGAGCCTTGCAGGATGCAAGAGAGGCCAGGGCAAAGAGGCAGCTGCTCCCTGGCCAAGAGGAAGAGGGCCAGGGACAGGAGAGGAGGCTCATGATGATCCACAGAGAAGGGGCAGAAGGGAGGCAGAGACAGAGAGTGAGACATGGAGGGAGGGGGAGGGAGGGAGAGAGAGGGGGAGAGAGAGAGAGAGAGAGAGAGAGAGAGAGAGAGAGAGAGAGAGAGAGTGTGTGTGTGTGTGTGAGAGAGAGAGAGAGAGAGAGAGAGAGATGGGAAGAGGGAGAGGGAGTGAGGGAGAGGGAGAGAGAAAGGGAGGGAGGGAGGGAGAGAGAGGGAGGAACAGGGAAAGGTACAGGGAAGGAGAGAGGATGGGGGGAACACACTGAATAAGAGATGCAAGCACTGAGAAGACTGACACAGCGAGGGAGCCAGTGAGAGATGGAGCGAGACAGAGAGACAAACAGACCCCCAGAGGTCCAGGTGGAGGCCCTACCTCCGCGTCCTTGGCCGGACTGCTGGCCGGGGGTACCTCCAGGCTGCAGTTCGCCCTCTTGACCGTGAGGTAGAAAGGGTAATCCTTGGCCACCATGGTGGCTGCCGGGCCTGCTCTTTGGGATGTCACCGCTGACCCGAAGCGACCACAAAACTCCCTGGCGAAAGGGGGCCCCAGCTCCACGGTGCCGGGCGGCAGCGTCGGTAAGGAGGCTGACAGCCGGCTTCTTGCCTGGCGGGACCGACTCAGCTCTCCGGCCGAAAGCGGGGAGGAGCCTCGGCCGGGCCCGCCCAGCTGGGGGTGGGGCACGGGGGGTGGGGCGGAGCGCCGGCTCGGCCCCGCCCCGACGCGTCCCCGGAGCGCCCAGGTACCACCCGGGGCCGCGAGGGGCGAACCTCCCGTGGGACCCTTCTTCTTGCAGGCTGGATGCTCAGGGCCCCGCTCCCAGTGACTCCCTGGCACTCCGCGGGTGGAAGAGGCGGCGGGTAGAACCGAGGTGGGGCGAAGCTGGGCGGCGGGGAGAGGTGGCCCCGCGGAGGAAAAGGGAGCGTTTTAAAAGCCCACGTTAAGAAGAGGCGGTATTCTGCTTTGCCTTCTTTCCAGCCAGCCTCCCCTCACACTTTTTTTTTTTTAAATGAACGTCACTGGAGTATAATCTATAAACAGTAAGATGTGCCCATTTTAAGTATACAGTTAGTTGAGTGTTGACAAACGTAAACACTCACACGTAACCACTTCTATCATCAGGAAATACATTTCCACCAGTTCCAGAGACTTCCTTTGAGCGCCTTCCTCTGCACGCATTTTTAAATATGAAGAGGCTGGTTAGAGGCAGCCAGCCACTCAGAAGGGCAATCTGACAGGGTCTGTCAAGCTGTGCAGTGTGAGCCGGCTGGCTGTACCAAGTCTTATTGGAGAAATACATTGCAAATGTCTGATAGGCAATTCTAAGATCATTTGCTGCAGCCCAGTCTGGGACAAACAAACCCCAAACTGGAAACAACTGTAATGTTTATCAACAGGGAGTGCTTAAATACAGTTTCCTCCTTACAGAACCCCACTCAACAGCGGTCAAAAAGAAGGGGTCTAGGGCTGTGGCATGGAAAGATCTCCAATGCATTAAATTCAATTAAAGAATAATTGCAGAGTAAGCACAGTATCCTACCATTTATGTTGAAAACACAGCTACATAATACCATGTATTTTCTATAGCAACATGTAAGTAAATACCATTGAAAACCATCCAGAATGATGCACAGCAAACTTATGAGTCCCTTTGGGGCTAAGGGGAGGCAATCAGTGCCAGAATGTACACCTGGGATTAAAGGATTAAAAGTAGCAAAGGAAACTTTAAATTTACAGCTATTGTTCTTAAAAAAATTTTTTTAAATATTATTTATTTATTTATTTATTTATTTGACAGAGAAGGAGAGAGAGAGCACACAAGCAGAGGCAGAGGGAGAGGGAGAAGCAGGCTCTCCACTGAGCAGGGAGCCCGATGCGGGACTTGATCCCAGGACCCTGGGATCATGACCTGAGCCGAAGGCAGACGCTTAACGACTGAGCCACCCAGGCGCCCCTTGTTCTTAAAATTTTTACAAGAAAAGTATATGTGTTACTTGGTAAATTAGAAGTTAATTTTTTAAAATATTAAAATGATCATTGTCTCAAAAGTTATTTTGTGGACTGCACTGTTGAACTTTTCCTCCCTCCTATCAAAGTCATGACCACAGCAGGTGGTGGTCTGGAGAGATGATGTCTTTTGTTTTGACTTCTTAGGTATATAGGAGGTAATGGGAATGGAAATATCTAGACCCTGTTTCAGTATTCTCTACTTCCAGCTAAGGCCAGAATCCAGTTTCCACTTTCCAGGCAGGAAACATCATGCATGATACATAGCTCTTTCATCCCAGGTACCAAACCCACACCCTGGCACTAAATTCACCTACTTTCGGGCGCCTGGGTGGCTCAGTTGGTTAAGCGACTGCCTTCGGCTCAGGTCATGATCCTGGAGTCCCAGGATCGAGTCCCGCATCGGGCTCCCTGCTCAGCGGGGAGTCTGCTTCTCCCTCTGACCCTCTTCCCTCTCGTGCTCTCTCTCTCATTCTCTCTCTCTCTCAAATAAACAAATAAAATCTTAAAAAAAAATAATAAATTCACCTACTTTCCTGTCCAGCTAGTCCACAAACTGCCTTCAGAAAAGGGAGAATCTATCTGGCCGGTTTTGCTAACCCTGTTTTTGCCACACATGTAAAGGAAACTTTTGAATTAGTGGGTTCCAGTTGAAATTGAATAAAGCACCTAAGTTTTTTCCCCCTCATATATATATATATATATATATATATATATATATAATATATATATACACACACACCCTGGAGCACCTGGGTGGCTCAGTTGGTTAAGCATCTGGCTCTTGATTTTGGCTCAGGTCATGATCTCAGGGTCCTGGGATCAAGTCCTGAGTTGGACTCCATGCTCAACAGGGAGTCTGCTTAAGGATTTGCTCTCCCTTTTGCCCCTGCTCCCCTCAAATAAATAAATAAATCTTTATATATATTTTATATGTACACACACACACCCTATTTATTTATATATTTATATATATTATATAGAGAGAACATATATATTATACATATACCCTAAAGCAGTGGGAAGGAGGTGATTGAAGAAGATGTTTGGGATGAGAAAGATGCCTCTGGACCATCGATTTTTCCTACTCATAGTCCCAAACACAACTTCATTTTTTTAACCCAAGCTGTGCTGGTGGGGAGCTTACATAGATGCTCCCTGTAAGCCTGACCAAGCTTGGTGGGGATATGAAGGGAACCTTATCTCCAAGGGCAGCCAACTAAAGCAGCCCCTGATTAATTCTGCAGCCAAAGGAGGGCCAGGAAAGGCAATGACACACCTCATTCAGGGCTCCCCTGGCTGCCGAGGATATGAGCTGAATCACGTGGACCTGCTCCTCATTCCCTTCTTCCTGCTCTTCTGGCCCCCATAGGCCCACCATCTCAACTAGATGACTCTGGCTAGCAACAGCCCCTTCAGGGACAGGCTTAGATCCCTGGTGGAGCTCACTGGGCCTTATCCTCCAGTTGGGAAGTGTACTTCCAGCACTAGGTGAAGAAAAGAATGACCCTAGCAAACTACAACTGGTCTTCTCACTGCGGGATCCTCAGGGCTGGGCAGGAAGTCTGATGTACCATAAGTCCAGTGTGGTAATAAATAAACCCTATGGAAAAGAGGGGACTTTAACCTCAAGTTTGAGTACAACTATTGTGGAGCAAAGAATAGTCATATTGGTTGATGAGAAGGCTGCCATATCTACTTTCTCTTATAACATTTTTTTTGCCCCTCCCCAAAGGATTTGGAACAATAAAAATCAATCAATACACATGGCACATAACACATGTGCAGGAAACTTCTGTGTTTTCTGCTATACATGCTAACCAGAGGGAGAAAGAGAGAGAGAGAGGGAGAGAGAGACTGCTAATGATGAGTAACCACTTCAACAGTGCTGGGGAAAAAAAAAAAGGCATAAGCCCCAAGAAGAGTGTGGAAGGAAAGATGGGAATCTGGAGTTCCCTTGGTGGTCTGATGCTTCTAAGCTTCTCATAGCATGAATGTCTCACCCCCATAAATAGGGTTCTGGTGCTTCAAGATATATTTTTGGTACAATAAGGCCTGTAAACTGAAGCCAGGCAATTTGGGGTATACATAAGCCATGTATGTGGTCCTTGAGACATTTTAGAGGATTTCAAGGTATTTTTGACCCCATGCAATCTCCACCTTGTGCCCTGACTTCAGAACCTCTGCCATGTGTCATGCGCTGCTCCAACATTAACAGATTCAGGGTTTGGATACTCTGCCTGGATTCCAACCAGAGGTGTCTGTGACCAAAGACTTTGTCAGGAAGCAGGCTGCTCTACACGAGGGTTCCCAAGCACACCCCCTGAGGCTGGTGTTACAAGTGAGGGAAGCCAGTCCAATTCTGCAATGCTGCCCAGCTGAGTGGGCCCCAGGAGCCCGGCGTTCCCCATCCTGCCTGTGTGTGTGTTTATGAGCTTAGGAACAACACTGCCCTAACAGTCAGCTTCACTCAAAGCAATGGCACAAAGTGCCTTTCAGAACTTGCCTTCAGCACAACCCGTTATAATCCTATAAAATGCTTCACAGCCAGGCAGTGTTCCTTGCTAGCCAGAAGCCTGGAGACTGGAATAAAGAAGGCTGTTCTGCGTTTCCAGGAACGGTGCCAAGAGCAGGGCCTGTATTCTCGCCTGGGCCGAGCAGGGCTCATTTGTGCTGCTGGTGGAATGGTGGGCCTCCACACACAAGCCCACCACTGGTTATAAGCTCCTTTCAGAAGAGCAGACAGCCAGACATGGCTGAGAGACCATCAATCATCTCCTCAAATCCCACTGCTGTGGCAGTGAGCAGAACAGGCCCAGCATGAGGCTAAAACTTCAGAAGTTGAAGTGGTTGTGGCAATCTTTTCAGCCAACTGGACGATGCCTTGCTCTGTTACCATTATACTTAACATTAGAGTTAGTGAGTTCTTTTTTTTCTTAAAGGCACATTCATTTGTTCATTCATCTAACCATCCATCCATCCATCCATCCATCCATCCATCCATCCACCCATCAAATATGAAAGAGTGTTTATTACAGAGCAGGTGTTCAATTAGCTACCTTTCTCCCCTTTCTTTTCTACCTATTCCTGCACCTCTATCCCAGGAAGGTGTGTAATACACATCAGCTCAAGAAATATGGTTGACTTTAAAACATGGCCTTTCAACTATAACCTCAGCAGCGAGGTGTGCATTTGCAGAAGGAGCTCAGGTGACAGCAGACAATCCCCTAAAGCCCAGCCTTCAAACACGTGCACCTCCATCTGCTTTCTTGGCGTCTGGAGCTATCCCTTCTACCCCTGCTAATCTCACACAGTCGTGTAGGTACATGTTGCACACATATGTGTACCAACACCTCTCCCCTCCCCTTTCATTTGGGCAACATTTCCAGTTAATGACCAAGCTCCCTCTCCTCTCTGCCACTTCAGTCTTGATGGGAGAGGGGAGTCAAAAGCCTGAAAAAGTTCTGGCAGTGAATTCTGAGAGATCAGGACTGTGGTTTCCTGCCAGATGGGTAAAAATGGCACAACAAAACACTGATAATATCTAAAATCATACCAGTATTACTACTGTCCCCCCTGCTTGGGGTTATGTCCACTGGCTCCCAGCTAGATTTATGAAAATACATCCCTGGATATTCTAAAGCTGAAAGACTTCATTCATGCATTCACTTAAAGATCTCATTTTTTAAAACAAGTTTGAAAAACCAGTTAAGTGATAGAATCTTTGTCTTTCTCCCAGGATCGAGCTAATCCTGTGGATTAGTAGCTATAATGCAAAAATAATCAAGACTTTATGTTTAAAAAAATTAATATTTGTTTTGCGCTGATATACCACAGACAGGTACATTCCCTAGTCTCCAGTTCATTACAGCAGTGATCCTCAACTGGGGGCAATTTTGTGTGTCCCCCCCCGTGACATTTGGCAATGTCTGGATATATTTTTTATTGTCACTGGGGGAGGGTCCTAGTGGCATCTAATGGATAGAGGCCCAGGATACTGGCAGACATCCTATAAGGCACAGGACAGCTCCCACAGCAAAGAATTAACAGGTTCAAAATGTCAATAATGCTGCTATTGAGGAACCCTGCATTACACAGAGAGGAGAACTAAAATATAGCATCAGAGCCAGGATAATCCATTGGTTTTGACCTCAAGGATATTCTTTCTTCAGACCTTGGCCATTGACTGATGTCAAATGTCAGTCTGGGCATGGTGGGGGAAAGAAAAAAATGCTTCAGTGTGCCAGGCAGCCTCAGAGTTATTGACATGCCTAGAATCTTTCCCTGCTGCCCAAACCCAACCCTTAACAGAATAACAGATTTCACAAAACACAAAAGGACAAGAGAACAAAATGTACAGGAATAAAGGGTGGGGGACAGAAAACTATCTTAAACTCTTCAGATATGAAAATGTACTTCAAAAGGCCAGTGAAAATGAAAGTTTCAACGAAAGGTAATAATTTAAGAAGAAATTGGGGAGGAAGAAGAAATGTTTCAAAGCTTGGTCTTTTCCAGGAAAACCTTTTCCACCCTATTTAATTGTTTTGGGGGCAGAAATTCAAACTCAGTGATGAAATAAAAACCCCAGAGGATTCGATTGACTGTCTTTCTGATACATGGTATTCTGGCCACACTGTGTGTATGCTTGGAAACCTGTCTTAAGATTTTAAGACTCAAGATTTTGCAGTAAGAGTCCTGACTTTCTCCAATTTGAGCTGATTACTATTAGCAGGCTTGTTTTGTTTACAGAATATAAGCCAGCCTTTAGAACACTTTCTGTATACTACTAGAAGGTCTTTGAACTTTATGGATAGCCTGCATTTGTTTGAGAGTATTTCATATCTTTTGACCAAGAATTCAGTAAGTTTGAATAATATTTATTCCCCCCGGACTACAGCTAATCTTATATAGGTTTTCTACACTAACCATTGCATGGAGGAATTCAAATCTAAAATATGTAAATTCAAGAAGGAAGGGGAGTAAATTGGAGGGGGAGACGAACCATGAGAGACGATGGACTCTGAAAAACAAACTGAGGGTTCTAGAGGGGAGGGGCATGGGGGGATGGGTTAGCCTGGTGATGGGTATTAAAGAGGGCACGTTCTGCGTGGAGCACTGGGTGTTATGCACAAACAATGAATCATGGAACACTACATTAAAAACTAATGCTGTAATGTATGGTGATTAACATAACAATAAAAATTTAAAGAATAATAAAAAATAATGCTTCTATGAAAAAAATAAAATAAAATAAATATGTAAATTCTAGCTTTGGATAATAGAAGTGTTTTCTCTTTCATCAACTATAAACTCAGCAATCAAAGTATCATATTTCCTCAAGCCTAAGATGCTGAAGACTGTAATATGTGCTATTATTTTATGTATTACCAAGAAAAAAAATGTTGCCAATTGAATTATAACATGTGATCAGTTATAAGATACATCTCAATTCTAGAAAAATTAAAATGTGGGGGAAATGTGCATTTCAATGATAGCAGTGTTCATATCATCCGGCTGGGATTTGAAAACCTACATATTTATAGAAACGTGACTTCTGGGAATTCAGGGACAATAATTCCAGAGACCATCTATAGTGAAACCAACTGAGAAGCTTATCAAATCCATACCTCTGGACCCCGCTTTGGGTTTGCTGAATTGGACTCTAGGATTTGAAGTTTTGATAAACACCCTCAAAGAACATTTGTTTGAGTAGCATGGTGTTGTGAGTTAGAATTATCAGCCAGCCCCAAATGAACCTGCCCACCTCTCCCATTCCAGGAATATTCTGAACCAGTTTCTTGGGCCAGAGGTGCCCAGGGGTAATTAGCCCAATGTTTATAGCATCAAAATCCAGAGTGGGCCTAGAGAGCTGCTTACTTGCTCATCCAGTACTGAGAAACTATATATGCTGGATAGCCCGCTCTGTACATACGGGTGCATCAGGGATACAATGAAAAATATGCAAGTCCACACTCCAAGTAAACTACCAACTAAGCCACCCACCAGGAGACATGTTCTGGCTCTTAGAACTTGATTTGCAATCTGGTATCCAGAGTTTCAATTAAAAACATGCTTATCTTCATAGCCAGGGGACATGACTGCATTTAAGTTTTTAAAAAATTAGCTGTAGCAATAGAGAATGGGAGGAGGGCAGTTGGCTTGAGATGTTTACTTGAAAGAGATCTGGGGCTGGGGGGTGCAGGGCGCAGGGAGGTGAGTGGTGTGTGTAGAAGACCTTAATTAGAGAATGAGTTCAATGAGCAGGAGCAGACTTGGGGACTCCTTGGAAGCACGTGTCTCACTCGTGATGGGAGCAGAAGTCGGTTGGTGCGTGCTAGAGGGCAGCCCATGAGCTAAAAGTGTTCCTCATTGTCATGGGCGTCTGACAACACTACGGAGGGGACAGAGGGTGTAGGTTCACTGGGTGCTTTGGTTAAGTGGGAGGTGAGTTCCGCTCTGTTTGAATTTTTTCCACCCCACATCCAAAACCAAGCTCAGCAACTCAGGTCTCATGGGCTCACTCTTCTGACTGAACCAAACTTGGCAACAGAAAGCTGAACAAAAGCACAGGCTTCTAGTTCACCAACCTTTATGGCTGCATGATCATTTAGTTCTTTGGCATGACAAGAACAACTATCAAATGGCTTCCTACCAAATAATTCCTCTCACTCAAGGCTGTCCTTGATCCCCAGGCTAGGGGAACCCTTGCTTTGCGCAAACCCCCCTCCCCCAGCACTGAAGACCTCTCTTTCCCCAACACCCATCCAGCTTATAATGACTGATTTGAGGTGCCACCACCTCAAAGGCACAGGGACCATATTTATCTCGCTCACCACAGGGGCTCCAGCTCCTTCTATCATGCTGGCATATGGTAGAAGGATCCATATTGGTTAAAACGAACATTAAATCCAAGTGGGACTAATCAAAGAACATGTCATGGAAGAGATGAATCCAGAAAAGAATGTTTGCAGTAAAGGAACACAGCATATTTAAAGTTTCTGTGATGGGGGGCACCTGGGTGGTGGCTCAGTCAGTTAAGTATCTGCCTTTGGCTCAGGTCATGATCCTAGGGTACTGCGATTGAGCCCTGCATCAGGCTCCCTGCTCATTGGGGAGTCTGCTTCTCCCTCTCCCTCTGCCTCCTCCCCTCTGCTCATGCTCTGTCTGTCTCTTTCTCTCTCAAATAAACAAATAAAATCTTCAAAAAAAAATTTTTTAGTAGACATGAGTAGACATGTTTCTTGCAGAATCCAAAATGCACCAAAACCACTTTGAGAGAAGTGTTCCTGCAGTATAAGGCTATGAGGCCCTTTTGGATATTACTGACAGCTTTCAGTTCCCTCCAGGTTTTATACAGACCTGGCAATTTACACTAATTCCGGAACCAGGTGGACTTGCCAGGGGGACTGAAACTAGTCACAAAGGATATCAAAGAGTCTGCTTTCAGAGATACCTTGTAACATGCTCCTGCATCATTTTCTTGCCCTCCAGAGGCACTTTCTTCCTTTTCCTTCTCTAGGTTTTTGATTCCAGGTTAAACTCCCTATATATTTTTTTTCTTTTCAACTTGCCATGCTCATACCTCATGTTATTTATATTGAAACGTTGTTCTCTTGAGTTGGGCCTCTCATGAGGGGCTGACTTTGAAGGGGGAGGGGAGGTTTTTGCCTGGTGTTTCTGCAGGATTAAACATGGTGCTCATCTAAAGTTCTCAGGCTGATGTGAAAGTACGGACTCAAGGACTTTTTCTCCAAGGAAGCCAGTGGGAGAAGAAGGAACTTTCTCTCCTGGTTGCTCCATCAAGGGAGGGTGCCACCCTCCCCGTCTGAGCATCCTCACCTGGAGTCTTACAAGAGATGATTTGAGAGCTCATTCTAGTTTAGACACAGTACACGGGAAACAAAAATTAATCTGTCAGGGAGTGGGAGGCAGAGAGGGAGGGAGGGAGGGAGGAAGGTAAGAGAGAATTAAAATTGTAAAGCCAACATCACGTGGCTTCCTCCTTGCACTTTAATAACCCAGCACTGTCTGCAGGCTCAGAAAAGCCAAACGCAATGGGTAGGTACAAGGATTGTTCTGGTGCCAGGAAAATGCAATAAGACATAACTTTTACAAGGTAAGCAATGAATAAATGCCCTGCAGGAACAAAACAGATTTTAACATCTCTGAAGTTGGCAGCCAGGTGCCTGAAACATTGGTCCAGTGCATCCAAAATGCACAATAGACAGGACCACATTCTTTAAGATGAGGTCATATTTCAGGGGATGCAATGGCTGGATAGGCTGGGTTTCTATGATTGAGGGAAGGAGGGGAACTTGATCAGTATTTTCTTTGCCACAGTGAGACCCATTTCAATGCCTGTGAGAGATTTTCCACATGCTGGGCAAATTTTCTAGAGTTTTTTAAAGGGAGAACTTTCTGCAGACTACCTTGGCTTCTGAAAGAGGTATCTTTCTCTCTGAGTTGGGAGGGATCTTATTCTGTCCCATGCTATTATCGAGAAGATCTGAAACTACAGCTCTTCTTTTGGATTCTGCTGTTATAAAATGTGGTTTGGGGTGTCTTGTTACACTTTACCCCCAGAAGTGTTAAAGGAAGTGCCTGTCACCAACACTCAAAAATAAAAATGAAAATGATGCTGGCCGGGCTCAAAAACCAAAGGGATCAGCATTTTGCTTCAGTTTCCTGTTCATAAAACTTTATAAAAACAACCCACCCATTAAAGAAAAAAAGCCCATAACAATAGCTCATTATTCTTTTCCTAAACGCTTGCCTCATGCCACTCTGAAATTAGGTGCCATCACGTTTCCTGAGTTATGGGCTCCAAACACCACATCCATTTCCTCCTTTCCTCGCCCCCACCCCACCTGGCATCACTCCTGAATTTAGACACTCAGTTTACAAGCTCAGCAGAGAGAGGCCAGCGCCCTCCTTCCTACCTGTCCAGAGGAGGCCAAGCATCTGTGGAGCCTTCCAAATTAATTTCCATTCCCTAGAGAAACTTTTAAATGAAAGGTGCACAGTTACAAAGTGAAGGAAAAAAAAGATACCTACAGACTGCTTCCAGTAAACTGAAAAATAATTATACACACATTACCTTGTGATGTTAATTTTTGAAGAACAGGAAATTTCCCTTCTACCCTGGCTCTACAGTACAACTTTATGGAATATTGAACACCTCATCCTTCAGTTCCCCATAGAACATAGGAAAATGCAAGCTCTAGAATAAGAAGCCTAGATGCAAGCACCAAGTTTTCCACCTGCTAACTAAATGACTTTGGACAATTTATTTAACCATGCCAAACCTCTGTGTAATCATCTGTAAAATGAGGCTATGAGAGTTTCAAGGCTTTAATGAGATAAAATATCTGAATAGTTTAATAAGATAATGTGTATGTCAGTGTTCTAGGCACAAGGTAAGCATATAATCCATATTGTTATCAACCTTTCCTACTCTCTTTTTTCTTAATGAATTAGAAAGGAAAAGATGGTGGGGGGGGGCCGCCTGGGTGGCTCAGTTGGTTAAGTGTCTGCCTTCAGCTTAGGTCATGATCTCAGGCTCCCTGCTCAGAAGGGAGTCTGCTTCTCCCTCTCCCCCTGCCCCTCCCCTTGCTTGTGCTCTCTCTCTCTCTAATAAATAGATCAAGAAAAAAATTTTTTAAAGGAAAAGATGGGATTTGGGGATCTTTTCCCCACCCTTCTTGCTTCTAGAGAGGTTAATCATTCTTTCATTTAAATCCATAGATTTCAACTATTGACTTAACCATTGTGCATACATAAAAGCAGTGGCACAGGAAAAAGTGAACTGACCTAAATTTGAAGATGTGGGGTCCAATCCTGGTTCTACCTCTAAATTTGCTGTGTGACCTTGGACAAGTCAACTAAACTCACTAAGGCCCAGTTTCTTGAACTGTAAAATAAGGTGATTTAAACACAGATGCTTACCTTCTGTGATTCTATCAAAACCCAAAGACTGAAGTGTCTATGAAGTGCTGCCTCAGTTTTATCTTATTTTATTTCCGGAAAGAAAATAAAACTGATATTATCACCTACTGACGAAAGCATCCTTATCTAAAATCAGCATGTTTGCTGTAGGCAGCCCATATTTTGGGTTAGTTCAGTACAGTAATATTTTATACAGGCTCATCAGAAAATTCAGGTTGATGTCCTCATTTTCCAGGAAATGCAACGAGGAATACAGATTCCTTTAATATCAAACGGCCAAGAAAGCAAGATCTAAACAGTGGTAAGATCAACTATGGGCAAAAAAAGATCGAAAAGGAAATGCAGCTACATTATACACGGGATGGAACAGGCCTGAAATACACCACTGTTACTTAAAAATAGGTACTGGGCCACATGGTGCTTGTGTTATCTGTATGACAACATTTGGTTCCTACTGAGTCCTCTTCCTAGAGGCCTGTTATGACTAGGAGAGCTGTCTGTTCCTTCAGTGACCGAGTCTTGCTGCCTCGTGGATTTTCCCTAGTCATTCCTTTCTGCCCTTCGGGTAGGCTGCTTACGTCCAAGTGGAGGGACCACAGCCAGTTCTGTTCTGGATGCAACACACAGATGGTTGTTGGCATGTGCTGAGCACCAGGGGTTGAGGGGCTGAGGGCTCTGTGTACCCCAGGCCAACCTTCTGGTGCAAAATATTGATGCTGAGGTCACACATTTATAAAAATCAAAACTAAAGAGAAAGATACACTGCCGCAAGTTCTAAACAGTGCCCTATAAATAAATGGAACTAGATTTATGGAACAAATCATAAGCTTCATTATTCTCTAACATCTGTGTCTCCCTCTTGACTGTAAGCTCCATAAGGGCAAAACTCATGACTCTTGTTCAGGGCTCTAGCCCCAGTGCCAAAAAATGCCTGCCAAGTGCTAGGAACTCAACAAATGACGACCTTAGCTAATGCTCACTGAGAGTTTGCTTTCCGCCAGGCACTGTGCTTTGACTTTACGTGACATACCTCAGGTGATCCCCACAACAATCCAATGAGGTGGGTCCTTCTATAAAGGGAGAAACTGAGGTACAAGGAGTTCACTTGCCCAAAGTCATAGAGCTGGTAAATGGCAGAGCTGGGATTCAAATGCAAGTACTTTTCTTCCAGAACTTTCAGTTCCAATCATGAAGTAGACCATTAATTATTTTCAGGCCATTTGCAACTTAGCAGGTGTCCTGATACCAGAGACTATGATGCTAAGGGTCAGGGGTTCAGCCTATATGATTATAAGAATATCAAACAAGAGTCAGGAAACCTAGGTTCAAATCTTAGCCCTGGACTCCTACACTGACTTTGGTCAAGTCCTATGACTTCTTTGCTCACCAGTTTCTCCTGCTGGTCAAAAAGGGGTTGGATGGCCACTCAGATCCCTGACGGTTGTAAATCCCAAGTGCTAGAGTTGCCCCAGACATTATCTCACATCCAGAAAACTGCAGGTCACAGAAGTGTATTCCTCCATCTTCCAGTCTTCAGTAATCTTCAACCATCACACAAGTTACTCAATCTCTCAGAGCCTCAGTGCCCTCATCTGCAATTAGGATATAATAGCACCAACTTCAAAGGGTGGAGGTGAAGATTAGAGAGAAGCCAGGTAAGAGGCTAACATATAGTACTAATTTTATAAACAGTAGCTAGGAATTATTATGGTCCCAAAGAGAGCTGGGAGGTAAGTCTGGAGGAGGAAAGAATCTCCTTAAAGCCCAGGAACCAACCAAACAATTGAAAAGACAGCATTGAAACAAAGTGGTTTAAACAATTTCTAAGAGTAGAGTACATGTTTGCTGCATCCCCAGATCAAAAATTCCTTACTGGATTCTCTTTCCAAAAAATGGAGTAAGACAGATGTGAGTTAACTTCAGATAGAACAAAAAGGAACCACTGCGATCTGGGGAGTTCACATGTGTGTGTTGAAACACTAGAAAATTTGCTTTATGCCAGCCCTGTGACAAGCGTGTGATATGTATTATCTTACTAAGTCCTCACAGCCTGCTGAAAAGGGTACTCTCTGGTTTATGATGAGGGTATAGAGGCTCAGAAAGGTTAAGTAACCCGCTCAAGATCACACAGTTACTAAATATCTATACCAGAACTTAGTCTGCTCAGGACACTGATGGCCTTAACCATGCAGCTGCACCCCCTCCCTAAAGATGGAATGTCGTTGGCCTCAGTGTACCCCAAAGCCACACAGTATCAATCCTTGTCCACAACATGAGCAGTGGCTTTATTGGCAGCACATGTGTGTGGTCTCAAGCAGCCTTGGGTTTCAGTCCCCATTTATCCACAGACTCCCAGCAGCTGTGGACAAATTATTTAACTTTCCTGGATCCTGTTTTGATCAAACCGAATGTACTGGATTAGAGTTCTTCAATCCAAGTCTTGTGGAACATTAGCCACTGACATATTACACCCCAGAACGTTAGGGACAAGAGAGCCGAGATGTGAGTGGTCCTCTCTCCGGATTTCCTGGTTGGGGGAAGGAGTTAACAAACCCAGAACTGGGTGACTCCTCAATTCTTTCATCTTGAAGATAATGAAATTCTACTGCATGTTACGTGATAGGGAAAGAGAAAGGGGAAGAGAGAGGCTTACAGGAATCATGCGGGGTGGAATGGCTGGGGGTTCGTTTGAAACTGTTTGCAGAGCAACACAATGAACATACTTAGCTTGTAAGCTTCCTTGGGGTGCTCTGGGGTGGGGGCAGGTGGAGGTAATGGGGAAGGAAGTTAACTGCCTCTTCTTGAAATGACCACTAGTGCACACAGCAAGCACTCAGTAGATGCTGACAGAATTGAAATCAAACGAAAACAGACCTGGATCAAATTGATAGAGGCGAAGCTGCTGCAGAGGAATGAATATGTCCAAAAATGCTAACAATTTCTCTCCTTTGTTCCCAGCCGCCCACTCTATCATAAGCCATTTTTGATCTCAAGATGAATTCTTGTCCATGTGAATGAGCACACCTCTTCCCGCGGGATAACCGCAGGTAAGCCTTCCCTCTGCCTCTAGCCTACACGCTTGGAACCTGAACAAAGGTGAGCTGAGAGCTGAAGAATTCTTCTTGTTTTCATTTGTATCCTTGCCCAGGGCAGTAACAGACACTGTTTCATGAGTTTCCAGCTTAGCTTTAGAGCTCAAAGGATAAAGCGCCTCCACAAGAAAGACAAGAGAGGAAAGAAGGTAAGAGAATTTTAAAATTTAAGATATACATATATAAAATACATATTATATAATACATTATATGTATATATCCTTCAACTAGTTGGATTTCCCAACTAGTTGGATGTATATTTTTATATGTATATAAATTTTATTGAAGTAGCAGAGTCTTTTTTTTCCCAGGAAAAATGACAGTGTGCTCTAACCTCAGTCAAACCTGTTGGGGTCTCTCCCTGGAGATACCGGGAGTCACAATAACCTCGAGGAGCTCCTTTTGTACTTTTGTTCTAAAAACAGGATTTCAGAGTAAGCTCAGGTCTTCTGACTCCCAGCTGATGCTCCTTCCATGAAGGCAGGTTGCCTCATGAGCCATGTCCCCATGCCACAAAAAAGGCCGGCACATAACAGGGGCTCTATAAATATTTGTTGAATAAATTAAAGAACAAGGGACAGAAAAAGTCTCAGAAGACAAGTATGGAAGGCTGTCAACATGAGTGGATGGATTGGCTGACACTGGAAAATCTTGTGTGTCTTTGAACTCGAATCCAGAATAGCCTCTCCCTTATCTTTCTCTGCCTTTCAAACATCACCAGTTGTGAAAATCCTAGACCAAGGTTTTCTTCTCAGAAGCCCTCCCGGATGCAGCCACCTCATAGGAAATGGTTTCTTCTTTGAATTTCTAACAACTCTTATTAATACCACTCATTAACCACGTTCTGTCAGGTGGCAGCTTCTGAAATGACTTAACAGACTACAGCCACGTACCTTTTCTGATTACCTCCCCACCTAGAACTGGAGGGTAGGGCCTGTCCACACCTCCCTCTGGATCTGTTTTTAGGACACTGAAACAAAGAAAGAATGACTTCCAGAGCAATGACTAACTACAACTGGAGTATTTTTAAGCTAATATAATCACCTATTCCTATATTAAACTTCTTCCAACTAGTTGAATGATCAACAGAAGCTTTGTGCGGTTCTCCTACGGCCAAGGGAGGCCAGTAATAATTGCATAAGACTCCACTCAGGGAAAGACTGTAAGGGGGCGTGTCCCCTCAAAATACCCCATTAAAATTAAGGATGGTGCTGATATATCAAACCTCCAGATCCACCTACCAGTTTACTGAAAACAGGAGGGAAAGAAGAGTTAAGCCACACCATGAGAAAGCAACCAAGCAATCACCGAAACAAGGATAGAAAACATTCCACAAGATCAATGACCTGGTTTTTCCAACCAATCAATAGCAGGGGGGAAAACACAGGGAGGGGGAAGTTTTACAGAGTAACAGTCATAAGAAACAGGTGAACCATGTTGGGATCCTGGTTCAAACAGGACCTCTTTGATCAAGAGTCTCATGCTCTATTGACTGAGCCAGCCAGTGCCTCTGCCCCTTTTTTTTTTTTCCAAATAGGATCTCTTTTTTGTTTGTTTGTTTTTGAGAGAGAGAGAGAGAGAAAGAGCGCTGCGTGCACAAGGGGGTTCGGGGGAGGGGCAGAGGGAGAGAGAGAATCTCAAGCAGACTCCATCCCCAGCGTGGAGCCCGATGAAGGGCTCTATGTCACAACCCTGAGATCATGCCCTGAGCCGAAATCAAGAGTTGGTAGCTTAACCGGCCGAGCCACCCAGGCGCCCCACACAGAACCTCTCTGAGACAAACTAACAAGAATCCCCTCCATATCACCTAAGATGCAGTCCAAAGGCAAATTTGAATTGGGGATATCTGACTTTGGAGCGAGTATTAGATGATGTGAGGGAATTCTGTTAGTCTTGTTAAGTGTGATAAGCCATGGGAGTTATGTAAAAAAATAAAACGTTCTTATCAGGTAGAGACGTACGCCAAAGTTCTGATGACTGAAATGACAGGATGCTGAAAACACGGTGTGGTGAGACTGGGAAGAGGTTCACCATTGTGGATGCTGGATGCTGGGTGAGTGGAGGTGCTAATTATACTATTCTCTCTGCTTTTCTCATGTGGGCAGATCACCAGGCATCATGTCTAACATACTAAATTGTCCAACTTAGCAAATGAGTTTCCAGTGCTGGTGAGGGCATAGTGAAATAGCACACTCAGAATTGTTGATGACGGTGAAAACTACTATGATATCGAGAAACATCAATATACACCGAGAGCAATATAAACATGCAAATGTCTCGGCCCAGTTTTCCTATGTGGGTGAATTTACGAAATGAAAATCATCCAAAAGGAAATATTTTCAGTGCACTGTCAATTTAATAGTGATGAAGTAGAAATAATAAGACTAGCTATTGAATATAGAACATGCACTACATGCCAGGAACTATACGAAACGTTTTATATACATCCAAACAACCCTTCGAGGAAAGTATTCTCATTCTCCCGGCAAGTCCCCAAATTGGCACAACTAAGAAGTGGCAGAGCAGGAAATCATGTCAGGTGGGTGACTTCAAAGCCCACATTTTCCAGTCCTGCGCTAAGTTGCCTTGAAACCCAAATGCTGGACAAGAGGAGATGTTTAATTAAATTACAGGACATCCACGGTAAACAGTAAGAAGTATACTAATGAAGCCAAGCAACATGAAAAATGCTACATTTAAAAAAAAAGTTTGAAAGCCATTTATCAGAGCACCTCTGCAATATGTATACATGTGCAAAGGCTGGCAGGAAAAACACACACAACGAAAATCATGGTTGTATCAATTATGGACCATGTGGTTATGTTCTTTTTATAATGAAAAAAATTTGCAGGGGTGATCACTGAACTGAGGTGCGTCACAACTGCGGGTAGAACCAGGGCATTTGGTAGTGGTGTTGCCATAAATATTGTAAACCATTAGTTTCTTCAAATCAGTTTTTTTTTCCTTGTTCTTTGGAAGCCTACCAAAACTAAAGGAAGAAATATTCCTCCTCCCTCAAATACCTTTCCAATGACCTCTGTTAGGAATTCACCTATTTGATCAGGAAGCAAGCATTATCCCATAGTTTCCCCTTGCAGCAGATGCTGAGTAAAATGTTACAATATAAGATGGATGCCTTACACATACCACAAGAGGGGGGAGAAAAAGACAGCTTAAATGAATCTATAAAGGATTGTTTTATGATCGAGGTTCCCTCTGAGTCTTGTGAAATCCTCTCACAGATCGTTTGTTATTAGCATGACTGAGAGAAGCACCAGAAAGCCGAAGATGTGGTTCTCCTTCTTATCACAGCCCAGTCCAGGCACATCCTAAGTGCATCTAAGGGACTGCTAATGGCCTCAAAATCCCATGCCACGGCTCGGCATCCTGGATTCACTCTCCTCCTCCCCCGCTCCTGCCCTGGACAGACATATCTGACCAGCTCCCAGGGACAAGTTCACTGTGAGATTATGTACATGGAAATGCTCTGGAATCTATAAAATGCTCTTACAGATGGGAGGTTATTCTGATTAAAAAACCTGATACGGGCCCTTGTGTGTTTCTTCTGCCATAAATGAATTCCAGAGATGTTCCTTGGGGAGGAGAAAGAACAACTAACTAGTTCCCAGGTTATTTTAATGGCCAGAACCAGGGTTGCCATAAATAATCAACTTTTTATAACAAAGCTTCTGCAACTGCCAGGGGGATCATTATCACCTGAAAAAGGCACTAATCTGTGAGCCAGGCCACGTGACCATGTGTGATTCTATGTGGTATTCGTCAGTACCTGTCACCAAGATAACAGCTTAATCTTGAATGGAGGAGGCAAGCATATTTTAGAGAAAGGCCTGTAAGAGATTCCCCTTTAAAGAGCTAAACAAAGAGAAAAAAATCTCGGGGAAAGAATGAAAACAGAAGGAGCCAGACAGCCAGCTGGAAGAGAAGACTGAGCTAAAGCCATCGACCCTTCAGGGAGCTAGTGCAACTTTTGTGGGAGATTATGGAAAAGCTACTGTTTCAAAGCCTCTGGACATCAGAGGAAAAAACACAAAGGAGAGTTTGCTGAACAGAGAGCTTTAAACAATTCAAGTTCAAACAAAAAGAATTCCAGGAATTAGGAAGAGAGGAAATTACAAGGTGCTTTGCAAACCACTGCAAAGAAAAGGATGTTTAACTGTTAAATGTCAGTGATAAAAATGGCGATCTTGTGGTGCTGGAGTTTATTTTGGAGGGGGAGGGGTGAGGACAAGAAATAGTAGGTTAATTATAATTGTAATAATCAATAATTATATGACTGGCAGCTGGCCTTTCCTGAGCCCTTCTTAGGGGCAGCATTGTGCAGAGCACTTTGTACGCTTCGTCTCCTTTAATCCCCATGACAGCCCTGTGAGCCCAGACCTACTGATGACCCTGTCATAGATGAGGAACCTGGGACTCAGACAGGCTCTGCAACTTCTTTGAGGTCACAATGGCAGGACTATGATTCAAACCCAGATGTGCTTAAAAGCTCAGCCTTGGAACCCTTTACACACAGGTATGTAATTACCAGCTCTCACAGATTGGACTATTTTTAAAGATTATTGACAATTGTAAAATTCAGAGCTGATAGCCAACTTGGTCAACATCCTGGCTACTTGCCTTCCTTCCTAAAGATAAAATGAAAAGAATGGAATGCTATTCGGTCCGTTTTAGCAACTGTGGATGTTTTCTGGAAAAAGTGGGAGGAAAGTAATTGGAGAAATCTATCATTATTAAGAGCTAATTATATACCAGGATTCTCAGAGTAGAACACTTCAGTGGCATCACTAAATTTCTAACAACCCAAGGGTTCACCTGCAAAAAGTAATTGAGGAAACTGTGTGAGGTGACAAGGTCAGGGTTACACAGCCAGCTAATTACTGAGCACTGTTAGGAACCCATATGCTGGAGTCCAGCTGCCACCTGAGTCTGAATTCTGATTCTATTACTCATTGCTCTGGGACACTGGTGAGGGGATCCTTCTGAGCCTCAGTTTCCTCACCTAAATGGGGATGAGAACAGTCCATAAGGTTATTGTGAGAACCAAATGAGATAATGCATTGGAAGCATGAGGCACAGCCAACAAAGTAGCCAGATCGCTTCATTTACAAAGAGCCCTGCACTTTATGCCGTGTTTCTTCACAATCTATAGAATATTCAGGTGTGGAATGAGTGACTGTCATTTGCAAAAGCACCAAATTAAGAACCTAGCCCAATTCAAGACCTTGTTCTTTCCCCAAACCATAGTCAGTGGTGGAGAAAGGGAAACAATTTTCCCATATGTTCTCTTCTGCTGGATTTTGGTATTTAATAAACCCTGATGACACAATGGTAGCTTTCCCAACAAATTCCATTAGAATCTCAGAAACCCATCATCAGTAATAGACAGGCAGCAACGTTTTCTGTTTGTTTAGTTTTATTTAGTCACACTGATGAAAACTGAAAACTGACAAATGTTATTGCTCTTGATTATCACAAGACAGCAACCCAGGAAGCCTTCATTTTTATGGGTTTAATAGATTGCTCCAGTCATGACTTTCATTGCTTATGTTCTTGGCACCTGGAGTCGATTTTTCAAGGGCTCTGAGGACAGGAAGCTGGTGCTGTGGGGGCACTCTGGGGCTTTCACTTGCTCGGCATTGGTTCCTCCCTCTTCTAATAACAGTTCTTCCATTTTCTTTGGGAAAACTGCCCACCTCTCAGTGTTTGTGGTTTTAATGGGACTGAGCCCACTGTCAGTCCCCGTGGGAGTACATGTGACTCAGGACTGCTAATCAGCAACCCCCTCTTTCTGGTCACAGTGATTGGTTCAGGAGAGGGCATGAGAACCAGGCTTGGGATTTTTGCAGGAAGAACTGGGCAAGAAAACACCTGTAAATTAGAAGGGGGTAAGCTTAGAGATGTTGGTGGCCATATTTCCACCAGGAGAGGAGAACATATCTGAGAATGGAGGCAACACATAAAAATACAAGATGAGAGGTGAAGAGAGAGAGAGGACATTCTGAAGAAAATTAGCACCTAGATCCAGCCATGCCTGAAGCCAGTAACTACTGGACTTTTCTGTTACATCAGCATAAATTCCCTTTCTGCTTAAAGGAATTTCAGTTGTGTTTCTGGTACTTGCAACTGAAAGAGTTTGGGTTCAAACACATACAAAAAGGTCTTTACCATATAAATCAGCACTTGTCTTCCTACCCCCATGTATTATTCAGGATTTATATTACATATTAACTCTTGCTTCCCTCATTGAGATTGTAAATTCCTTGAAGCCAGGAGACAAATGTGACCACCCACTGATAAAGTAACACTTTTTGCCAAAACCAAGCCTAGGATAGCTGAGGAATCATTTTATAACAGTATCAAAGAGAAAAATGTTAAGGATGTTTCACAGGTGAGGCTTTGGAAACTGATGGCATAAGGAGTCAGAGGTCTCATGAGTATCCAGAGCTACCTCCAGAAGTTTCATTTGTCTGAATGTCCTCTCTTGATCTCCCCCCACCACCCTGCACTCGACCACCCCAGTGGACAGGAAAACCCCTACTCAAGCTTCAGCCTAGGGGTCTAATTAGAATTGTGAATAACTTCCTACTTATCACTTGTGACACCAATAAACCTACTTTTATTCTTAAAGGAAGATACACTACTCCAGATACTCTCCAAACACAAACTCTGACCACATTTGGATAGGGTAAGTTGTTTTGAAGTGTTTTTTCAAGTTTATTTTTAAACGTGTATTTCACCTTGTATACCAGGATAAACTTCAAATGGATCAAAGATTTAAATGTAAATATGAAAACATAAAAGTGCTAGAAGAAGATGGGCAAAGTTCCTGATGTAGGGAAGACTTTTCAATGACTCAAAGTTCAGAAGAAAACATTAACAGATCTTTTTATCATAAAATATAATAAAATAGAAAACACTTCTATGTGGCAAACAAAATGACAATAGCATCACAAGCAAAGTCAAAAGGAAAACTGGGAAAAAATATCTGCAAATCATATCAGAAAGCTCTAATCTCCATAATATATAAGACCTCCTAGAAAGCAAGAAGCAAAGGACCAATGACCATCTCTGTATGACTGTGTGTCGGATTAGTGTGAAAACATTCATGAGGAGCAAAGCCACGTATTATGCATGAGTGTTTTAAGGGCTAGTAGAGTGAGTTAAGGACTTGGTGGCCCAGGTTCAAACCCCAGCTCGGCACTTTCTAGTCTGTGGCTTGGGTGAGCTAGTTTACCTGGTAAGCCTCATTTTTCTCATCTGTAAGATGGGGATTATAATAGTATGCACCTTGCAGTGCCATTCTAAGGATCAAACACATTGTGAATGTGCTCAGTGACTATCACATAGTAACTGCTCAATAAATGCATGCCGTTAGTATGCCAGTAGAGGTTTTAAAATTAACAACATAAAAAATAAATAAAATTAAGAACATAACCTAACCTCGAGATCTTGCAGATATTCAGATGTAAGGTCCATGCAAAGTAACAAAACATCAACACAGTAGATAACTTAGTAAGATCCTATCTTACAAATACGCTTGTGTTTATTCCTATTCCCCCTTTTCAGATGAAGACACTGAGACTCAGAGAGGTTAAATGACTTGCTTCAGGTGACAGATACTAATTGATAAAACTAAGATTGAACTCCAACTATGACTGGCTTTGAAAGCCGGGTGTTTGTTTTACTATGCTATTCTGTTTCTCTGTAATTTAAAGCCAAGAAACAAGTTATCCAACTAAGCGGTTGCAGGAAAAGATACCCAGAGCCTCCGAAGTTCTAAAGATCTAAAGATCCCAGCCCTCAGGTAGAGGAATGGACTCTGGCCCAGAAGTAAAACTTGCCATCTGTGGGCTCTTGCTTCTGAGTAGGAGTGAGAAAGATCTGGGTTTTAGCAGATCTTACCACATGTTGCTACTGATTGTTCTTTTGATTGCTCAGAAAGGTTGACGAGATCTCTTCTGTGGCTGTGGGTGGAGGGGAATGCACACGGCTATCTCTTTGGGACAGACTTTCATACGGCACAACTTTTATAGGGCACAATTCATCTGGGCTCCAGGTGAGTCTATAAGCAGGGGCTTTTCTCACCTCCCAGAAGCTGGTCTCCTGTCTGATATATGACTGGGACAAACATGCCCCCATGTTTGGCCCAGATTGTTCAAAGCCCATAGCTGGAATAGTCAGGAAGCTTTTGCTACCTCTGAGGCCCTAGAGCTGAAATGAGGGTCTGCTTAAGATGGAACAATGAGATGCCCTTCCCCAGCCTCCCTGTAAGAAATACTGCCGTCTGAATGACAAGCCTGCCAACCCCCACCCAGATATGGATTTTCAGAGCAGGCACAGAACTCTGACACACTTTTCTGTGGAAATCCCAGTACATTTTCGTTGCCTTTTCATCTTTGGAATGCTGATTGAAAAGCCTGCAGCTAAAATGTCCTAACAAACAGTGGGACTGTCTTGGCTCTCTGGAACGGCCGCATTTCAGAGGTCAAGGAGAGAGCCCTCCCATCAGCCTCAACAATCAATGGGTTATATAAAGCAGAGTTTGTTTTTGACCTCTAAGGATGATATCCACAGAATGCGAGGATCTTAGCAATATTCACCAAAGCTACCAAATACAGGACCATCTGCCCACCTCCAAATAATAGCAGCACTGTTTAGGGTTTACTATCTGCTGAGTACATTATGGTACTCTACAATGTCCCAGAAGAAAGGTATTATGATTTCCCCCCCATTTTACAGGGAAGGTATCTGAAACACAGAGAGGATGTGTCATTTGCCCACCGTCACAGAGCTCCTAAGTGGCTTGAACCTAAGTAATGTGGCTTGAGTCTGTACTCTTAACCATAACGCTACACTGTTCCTCGAGGTGGTAACGGTGGTGGTGATGGTGGAGGAGAAGGTGGGGGTGGTGCCAATGACGGTGATGATGATCCTGGGTCCTTGGCCACATGCTAAACATTTCCCATACATTATCACACCAAATCTGATCTTCCAGCAAGTTCCATTAGTTTCACTGCATCCATCTACTTCTCTCCACCTTGCCTGCCATGATCCTAGCCCAAGCTGCCTTCCTCTCTCACCTGGACCATGCAAGAGCCTACTAACTCTTTTCTCTGCTGCAGCCTTGTCTATAGACTCCTACCACATTACAGCTGCCAGAAGGATCACCTGAATACTTAGACCACAGCACTCACCTTCCAACGGTTTCCACTGCACTTTAGACGGAAATCCCAATTCTTTGCCATAACTGATGAGGCCCCATGGGATCTGGCCCTACTGACCTGTCAGACCTCATCCCCTTGCTTCTCCCCTCCTCACCCGCAAGGCTGTATGGAGCACAGCCTCCTTTCCTTCCCGACCAAGCAGGCTCATTGCCAGCCAGGATGTCTGTACTTCTGTACTGGCTGTTTCCTCTGCCCCCAAATCTCTGCCGGACTGTCTCTTTTTTGTCATTGAGGCATCAGCTCAAAAGACCCCTCCTCGGAAGGGCCTACCTGAACTCTTAGCTATAATAGATCTCTAACCCCCATCTTTCTCCCTGTCCCCCTGCCCAACCATTTCAAGACCAACTTACTGTTATATGCCATCTGGGTTACAATTCTGTGCTTCACATTTGCTGTTATATCACCAGCACCTCAAACAGTGCTTGGCACTGAATGGAGCCCAATAAATATTTACCGATGAAATAACTGAGTTATCTCACTTACTCCTCTCAAGAACACTGTTTAAGAAACAAGGCTTTGTAACCTCCAATGACACAACCAAGGCCGTAAGTCTAGTAAGTGGCAGTTAACTCCAGAGTCCACACTCTTAACCCTCAGGCAATAATTGGCTCTGTGACCCTGACTTTTCACCCCATTTCTCTGCATTTCAGTGTCATCCTCACTTTAAGATAAGAAGATGGAAAGATCTTGTCTCTTAACTACCTTCTAAGAGTATTTGGAGTAAAGAGCCCATGTTTCTAACCATTAGACCAGGAGCTGGCAAACTTTCCTGTAAAGGGCAGATAATAATTATTTTAGGCTCTGTGGGCCATGATGTAGCTATTTCATTCTGTTGATGCAGTACAAAAACATAGACAATAAGTAAATAAAAATGTGGTTGTGTTTCGATAAAACTTTATAAAAACAGACAGTAGGCCAACGGCATCTGGGTGGCTCAATTGGTTAAGCAACTGACTCTTGGTTTCAGCTTGGGTCATTATCTCAGGGTCATGAGATTGAGCCCCACATTGGGCTTGTGCCCAGTAAGGAGTCTGAAGATTCTCTCCCTCTGCCCCTCCTTCCACACTCAATCACATGTCGCACACGTGGGCACTCTCTCTCTCTCTCTCTCTCTCTCTCAAATAAATAAATAAATAAATAAATAAATCTTTAAAACAGAGTAGGCCAGATCTAGCTGTAGTTCAATGATACATGCATTAGACTGCTTGGAAAGAAGTCTGCAGTTTTCATCTATCATTCAGTTTTGTTTTGTTTTGTTTTTCATTTTCAGTTATTATGAGGCCTGGTAAACAGACATGACAATCTCTTCCTAGAACAGAGTATGTTTTAAGAAAAGTTAAGGTCTTGGGCGCCTGGGTGGCTCAGTTGGTTAAGCAACTGCCTTCGGCTCAGGTCATGATCCTGGAGTCCCGGGATCGAGTCCCGCATCGGGCTTCCTGCTCAGCGGGGAGTCTGCTTCTCCCTCTGACCCTCTTCCCTCTCGTGCTTTCTATCTCTCATTCTCTCTCTCTCTCAAATAAATAAAATAAAATCTTAAAAAAAAAAAAAGAAAAGAAAAGTTAAGGTCTTCTCTGCAGTTCCATATTAACCAGTCATCATATTCATAGGGACAGCATGGCTACTCTTCTGGTTTTTTCTGGATCTAACTTAAGCAGTCTTTGGGTGAGCCTGGTGACAAGGGATTCTCTAACAGGAAAGAGGATTTTTGTCCAGGCTCTGGGAGGAGTCAGGAGGGTAAATATCTGCTGAGTCACTGGGGAATCAAGAACCTTGACATTTCTCCTAAATCAGGAGGTGTAATGATGCTTTCCGTCAAGAGGGGCCAGTGGAGGCTGTACAGAAAGAGTTTACCAACTAGAGGGCCAGGATCCAGTGGGATCTTAGGAGGTGGGCAGAAGTCTGAGATGGACAAGAAGGCCGCTCTCCTCATGCTGAGCTCGCACGCTCTGGGTACTTTGCATCTGGTGTATTTATAAGAACTACATATAAATATACATATATTTTTTAGAAATTTAAAAAATCATAGCAAACGCTGTGAGCAATGTATAATAATTGCGGACATTCTCATCATCCAGAATTAAGAATTCAATGCTTTGTTAAAGTTGCTTCCAGGACTTTCCTTCCTACCACCTCAGGCCCCTACCCCACCTCTCGCCACCCCAGTGGCAACTACAGTTATGGGTCAGGTGTATATCTTACCAGTCCATTTATTGTTACAAACATTTTTTTAATTGAGATAAAACTCATTATTTTAACTCTTTTAAAATATACAACTCAGTGGTGATTAGTATATTTACACTATTATGCAACCATCACCACTATCTAATTCCAGAGCATTTCTATCACCCCCCCCCCCAAAAAAAGCCCCAAATCTCCTCTCCTCCCAGTCCCTGGCAACCACTAAGCCTCTGTCTTTATGGATTTGCCTGTGCTGGTCATTTCATATAAATGAGATCATAGTATATGTGATCTTTTGTGTCGGCTTTTTGGACTTAGCATGTTTCTAAGGTTCATCCATGTTGGAGCATGTATCATGATTCATTACTCAGCCTTTTTCTGGTTGAGTAATAGTCTATTGTTTGGATACATCACATTTTGTTTATCCATTCATCAGTTTTTGGAAACGTGAGTTGTTTACAGTTTTTGGCTATTTTGAATAAAGCTGCTATGAACATTTTTGTGCAAGTATTTGAGTCCATGTTTTCAATTCTTTGGGGTATATACCTAAGAGTGAAATTACTGAGTCATATGGTAACTCTCTATTTAACTTTCTGAGGAACTGCCACTCCTTTCCACAGTGGCTGTACCATCTTACATTCTCACCAGCAGGGCATGAGGGTTCCATTTTTCCACAACCTTCACAACACTTGTATTTTTAATTTTTTTTCTTTTTTATGATAACCATCCTAGTGGGCATGAAGTGGTATATGATTGTGGTTTTGATTTGCATTTCCCTAATGACAATTGATACTGAGCATCTTTTCATGTGCCTTTTCATAGGCTCATGAAATATTAGAAAGCTATTTGTATATCTTCTTTGAAGACAATTTATTAATTTTTACCAGTGTATTTATTCCAGGCACACAAAATAATGGGTAGCACTATTTTGTGAGTGTAAATCTATTTTCTCTACTTAGCATTGTTTTTGAACTCCCTCCATGTTGTTTTATATAGATCTAGTTAAAAGCTTAACTGTATCTAGCACCCCTTACACTGTATTTTATTTGTTCTCTTATTTATGGATAGCTTGATTTTCTTCTTCTTCTTTTTCTTTTTCTTTTTCTGTTACAAAAATCATTGCCTTTCGTTTCCCTGACCCACCTCCTTCTGCATTCTTGAGATTGGCTCTCTGAAGCTCAAACATGTATAAAGCAGGATCATAGGATATGCACAGTTACAATCTTACCAGATGTTCTTTAAAACATACATTTGGGAATGCAAATGCAATTTTGGATCACACTTCAGGAGATTCCTCAGCCTCCAGTGTAATTCACACCTGCACATTCGCCTAGCTGGGATAGCTGTTCAATTTTTCTGAATTTTTCTGAATCGCAAGCATTCGGATTGGGAGGTAAGTGTAACGAAGTGATTCTTCTGCATCATATCTGTCAGACCAGTGGCTTCCAGGATGTGGTCCTGGGGGCACAGCATAAGCATCATCTGGGAACTTGTTAGGAAAGCAGATTCTTAGGCCTCTTCCCAGACCTGAGTCAGAAGCTCTGCAAGTCCTCAGTGGGGTGCTGACTGACACTAAAATGTGAGAACCACTGTATTAAGCGTTCCCATTTTACAAGTGAGAAGCAGAGGAAAAGGACCAATCACCTAATTGTGATGCTAGAGTCAACAGGCCATGAAGAAGGGAGCTCTTTATACCACAGAGTCTATGGGCCCTAGGGAGAGAGCCTGGGACAGCGGTACAGGATGAGACTTCGGGACCAGAAAGAGCAGCGTTCAAGTCCTCATCCTACAGGACTGGAATCCCTGGCAAGACTCTCAACCTCCCTGGGTCTTACCTCACAGGGTTTGTGAGGGTTAAAAGAGATGTTACGCAAAAAGTCCTATGTTGCATAATTCCATTTATAGGATAATATCCAGGATAGGGAAACCCACAGATAGAAGGTAGGTCAGTGGTTGGTTACTATGGGCTGGGGAGAGGGAGAGAGGGAGTAACTGCTTAACAGGTATGGGGTTTCTCTTTAGAGTGATGAAAATGTTTTGGAACTAGAAGCAAGGGTTTCACTAACATTGTGAGTGTACTAAATGCCACAGAATTGTACACTTCATTAATTAATTTTTTTAGAGTGTGCCCAGGAACTAGCTACATATCCAAACCACCTAGAGAACGTATTGGAAATGCAGATTCCCAGTCTCACTTATTATTATTGCAAGATCGCTCTCCAGAGTTACAGAAACCACATTTTATTTGAGTTTTTAAATAATTTTTAAAAGTAATCTCTACACCCAATGTGGGGCTTGAACTTACCCGGAGATCAAGAGTCGCATGCTCTACCAACTAAGCCAACCAGGTGCCCATGCACACTTTAAAATAGTTACTTTTATGTTAAATGAAGTTTGCCTGAATTAAATAAAAAGAGAGATGTTACATGGGAAAATGCTCCACACAGCACTGGGTATGAAGTAGAAAGCAGCTTTCATTATTGTAAAAAGTTGAGTCTATAGTAAGAAAAACTGGAAGCAGGCTGTATGTCCAAGAATAGTGGATTAATTAAATAAAGTTAAGTCCCAGTTGAACAATTTGATATTATGTAGATATTAAGAATAATAAGGCACAGGTGTGTATGAACAAGAATAATGCTCATGTGTAAGAACAAGAAAGCCACAAAACACTATCTGCACACCATGTCCCACTATTTGCGTGTGCACCTAATTCTACATTCAGGAGAGCTCTATGCCAAAATATTAAGAGTAACTCTGGGTAGTACAGTCATGACAAAATAATCTTTCTTTAAGTTTGTCTTTATTTTATAATTTTCTACAACATCCATGTAATGCTACTCAAATAAAGAAATAACATTTGAAAAATAAGTGCATTAGGGTGCTTTTTCCTTAAAGACTAACGGTAATGCATCCTTAACTAAAAGTATTTTGAATGTAAATTCCCTAAGTTATCAATATTTTTGTGTTTATGATTTTAATATTAGGCTTTCTCAAAACAGATGCATGCCTATATTGCATGCATTGAAATGAAACAATTATAAGACATGCTAAATATTAAATAAAAGAATTAATTCAGAGTAAAATGTAATTCATTGTTTAATTAATTGCTATTTCCACTTCCAAAGGCCTAAGCCACATGGAAAGACCATATTGCTCCCTTGAAAGAACGACTGAGATTTAGCAGAAAGGCTTAAACAGACAACCCTCTCCCCACTTTTCCCACAGACAGAAGATGACCTGTAAGGTCCAGCAGAGCCCAGGCCGGATGGCTAAAATGGGGCCTGATAAAGGGCCCTGTGGCTGAGTCACCCTCAGTTCACTCTTGACCTCTGGGAAAAAGAGAGGAAAGAAGCTGAATGATGCACCTTCACAAGGACTTCCTGTGCAAGAAAGATTTCTCATACAGGGAAGAAACGACTTAACTTTGGGTTTCCTCAATTTCCCCAGAGAGAAAAATCACTTCTCTTAGGAAAACTGCTGGTGTTTAGTGTGAGAGTTTCTGCAGCAAAAATTCCCTCTTGACACAGTTCAGCAGGCAAAGGTATCATGTTTACATCTGATTAGTGTAAGCCATTTTATCACTTTTCCTTGCCTCCATTCCCCCCCCACCCAATCTTCCAAGCCCCCATGCTTAAAAGCCAACTCCTTATGACTGCATACTGTTAGCAATTTTAGGAAGAAACAGATTGAAAACCAGATGCTTGTTTTTGATCAATAGTTGATGAAAAGCTTCTAAAGGAATAAAGGCCATCTATTCCTTATAGGGAAAGTAGCCTTCTTTTGGACGGGATTTTTTTTTAGGATTCCTTCATACTTTCTTTGCACATAGAAATGTTACACTAACTTCAATCTATTACTATTTGGGGGGCGGTGAAGAGACAGTTGACATTTTTAATTAAAAGAGAGTTCTGAAACATTCTAAATCCCACCATGGGATTACTCTAATGAACTGTGTCACACATTCATTCAGTGCTTCATTCACTCACTTACCCAGAGTCCCTACATGGGCCCGACACAATCTTGTGCCTGAAATCCCAAATGGGATTTCAACCTATTCCCTGCTCACTTGGACTTTTTTTTTTTCTTGTTTTGTCCTATTCTGAATGATCTACACCGGTTCTGAAGATACTTATGAAAGACAACCAGATGAGACAAAGACATTGTGTACAGGCCAACAATTAGTCTGCATTACATAGTTTTTATTTCACTCTCCCCCGATGGCCCATCCTCCAAATATTTAGCATGAACTCATGCTTTCAGAGATGCAGAGTCTGCAGTAAGTATGCTTTATTTGACAAACAAATGATTTCCTAAAAAAGTGAAGAGTCAGGATCAGAATCAGAATGTTCAGAAAATTTATTTTGAGCTTTTGCAAAAGACTGGCACTAAATTGTTGATTAAAAAGAACAGTGATGACATGCATGAAGGGGACTGAGAGATACAGGCTTCCAGTTATAGAATGAACAAGTGACAGGAATAAAGGTACAGCATAGGGGAATATAGCCAATGTTATTGTAATAGTGTTGTATGGTGACAGATGGTAGCTACACTTGGGGTGGGCATAGCATAATGTATATACTTGTTGAATCACTATTTTGTACACCTGAAACTAATGTGATATGGTGTGT
This sequence comes from Zalophus californianus, assembly GCF_009762305.2. Classification (NCBI taxonomy): domain Eukaryota; kingdom Metazoa; phylum Chordata; class Mammalia; order Carnivora; family Otariidae; genus Zalophus; species Zalophus californianus. Next base: position 24,974,779 of record NC_045595.1, read on the forward strand.
CAACGATATGTCCATAAAATAAAGAAATAATTAAAAATTAAAAATTTTAAAATACAAATAAAAAGAGAATGGTGATGCCTATAGCCCAGAGAAGAGTCTAATTAAGAGACTTTATTTAAAAGGAAGGAGAGGAAGCAAGCAGAATCCATTTTCTTACTCTGTGACCATACTGAGAGAAGAGTATGGCTCCCTGGGGTCCCGGGGAATCAAACCCTTGCCTCCTGGTCCAGTATTAGCTCCACAATCCCACCAACTGAGCTAACTGGAATTGACTGCTCAATGGAACTAGTCTTCCACTTTTAATTGGCTAGAAAACTTGTCAAGAAGTTTTGTCTAACAGTCTACCCAGCAGAAAACACGAGGATGGGCTCTATAATTACCAATGGGAATCGAAGAGGATGACTATTCATTAAAGAGGCTATGTCAGGAAGCTGCTTGAAGCGGCAGGGCAGGGAAATGCTGAGGGGCTGGGGGTGGGTGGGGTGGCCAGAGCCTGTGGGAGCCTGCCCCTCGTAAACCCTGGGTTCCAAGGCCATCACCCCCAGCAGATGAGGTCACAACAAATTGCAACAGGTCTTGACAAACAGTTTCCCTCCCAGGAGTCAGTAAGTCACCTGAAAAGGCTTAGTTCTATCTGTCTGAATTCCCCCCAATGTGAACACACTACCAGAATGGTCCAGGAGGGGCTGTTTCCTTTGCTGCTGTGCAAACAGCCACTCAGACAACTCTACTCCAGAACCTCAGGCTATAGCTTCCTTCAGCAGGTAGAAAAGCTCATATTTCTAACACTGCTAAAGGTGAGAATTGCCATCAAGATACATTGAAGTGTATATTCTTGCTCAATAACTTCACTCCTGGGAAGACAGCCTTTTGAATGTGTGCAAAACTGTAGCTGCAAAGACTACTTACCACAGGACTATTTATATTTTAAAAAATGGAAACAACTTAAATATCATTCTATATGTGCGAAATATAGCCATAAAATGGAATATTTTTGCCTTTCAAAATAATGATATAGAAAATAAACTTGTCTATATTTCCCAATTTTTCTACAATACACAAATATTATTACAAAGCTTGTAAAAAAAGAAACACCATGGGGGAAAATAATTTAAAATTTCACATAGGTTAATGTTTACACAGTTAAAATGATAATTTAAATACACTGGAAGAACATAATACCAGGGTGAGCTTTTTCTGGTAAAAATCTTTCCATAAGACAGATATTCATTCCCATTTTTTTTAATATTAAAACTGGATTCTATTATTTAAATTATCACTAACCTTTGCATTATTTATCAAAAACTGGAAAACAAGATAATAAAAAGGCTTTTGAAAAAAAAGTCATAAAATCCACATACTAAGATGGTCCATGAACCTCATTTACAGGTAGTCTTCCTTCCATAATTCTGAGAAGCCCTACTGCATGGTTATGAAATCTGACCAGGTTAGCAGCCGAAGTGTAGATGTGAGAAGGTCTAGAAAAACCATGGCAAGCTGACCTGAGGACTCAAAAAAGCGCTGATTCCTGGTGCCAACCAGCCCTGAAACATCAAGAGGCCAATGCAATATAGCAAAGCATAGTGACTGATGCTCATCCCACAGTGGCAAATGATAGTTTGTAAAATCTGTCTTAACAGACAGGAGAACATAGTATCTATTACGTAATGGGATAAATGTGTGTCATTGCATATATACATTTTAAAAGTAGGATTTTATATCTATTTATGTAGTGGTGCATGTATAGGTGTGTGTATATGATTTAGTGTTTGTTTTTAATTTGGGTTTTTAAAGGAGAATGTGTGGTAAAATCCAAATAGATCATAGTTTCATTAGGAATACTGTATCAATATGACTTTCTTGATTTTGACAAATGTGGTTATGTAAAATATTAACATTAGGGGAAGGTGAGTGAAGGGTGTACAGGAACTCTACCAGATTTGCAAATTTTCTGTAAATCTAAAATTATTCCAAAATGAAAGTTTACTTAAAATATAGAGCAACAACACAAAGAATAAGGGCTTGGTTATTTAAATGTATTTTCTACCCCCTGCACCCTCTCCCCAAATCTCAAGGGGTCTGGTAACTAAGGTTTTACTGATTGGATCTGCATGCATCAATGCACCATTACAAGGACCCTTTCACCCTAGATGGCTATCTTCCTTTAGAATCTGATAGCTCACAGCAAAATATCACATTTACCCATTCACTGCCCTGGGAAAAGGAGTGATTTCCCATAACAGAGTATTGAGAAAGTGAGCCTGGTCCCCAGGTTTGCAAACTCTGGAAAAGAAAGTGGTAGAACGCCATAGGATCCCAGGGCTCTCAGGACCGGAAGAGCTGCATCTGACAGGAAGCCCCGTGGGGATGACCTCAACCACCACATCCCAGGCATTATCTCATCTTGGCAGTGTGTCATCCTCTACGTTTTCCCTCAAGTTGCTAAGAGGAAATGGGGAATGAGATGCAGTGCCAGCAGCCCACCTTGTTGGTAGGTAAATATTTTTAGCACTTTGGGGCAAAGAGGTTACTTTTTAAGACCATCCCAGACATTCTGCAAAGGAGAGATGGAGACTTTCTCCACTACACTCTAATGAAAAACTCATGCTGTGCTTAGAGCCAGGCAACAATGGTCAGCAACAGGAAAAAACACTCTGCTTCAGGGGGCCATAAATATTTACCAGGTCCGACGGTGTATTTACTACTCAGTGATCATGCAAAATAAATGTTCTAGGACAAGACATGGTCTGTATTCCCACAGGCTCATAGTTTGAAAGCTGGAAAGGAGAAGAGATGTCATCCAGTTTGTACCTTTTACAGACTAGAAGGTTCAGGTTCCAAGTATGCTCCCATCAAACATCTCCTTTTAAAGCATCTCTATTACAACACACAACCCCTGTTCACTGTTTAAACATTTGTCTTTTGTATGAGATTAGAAGTGTGCATTTGCTGAGGGACTTAGTACAACAAGCTTCATAAGTGTCAATAAAAGTCTGAGACACCAGGATGGAAACTCAGCTCTGTCCTGACTCATGTTCCCAGGAATTTCTTTACTGCACCTAATTTTAAAACTGAGAAGACAAATTCTACTCTTGAAAGGCTGAAACTGCAGCCAGGAGTACACTGGAAATTCACTTGCTGATGTATTATAAAATTAATACGATCTATTAAAAATTTTTAAAAATTATTTTCATTTCATTAAAGACTAAAATGTTTTCTTTTTTTAAGTTAAGAATTTTTAGGATGTTGCTTTATTAAATTTCATGGGTAGGAAGATTTACTGAGATAGAAAAGATTTTCAAAAACAGTAGGATGGAAATGGAAAGGTTCCTGTTATTAACATACACACAGTTATGCAATGCCAAAGAAACTCTTCAGCCCCAGAATGTATCTACGTGATCTGAAGAATGCTTAAATTAACACTCCAGGCTGCAAAACTGCTGAAAACCCTTTCCTTCACCTCCAATTCATGAGTATCTACAGTTCCTCATCTGAACTAATCAAGTTCAGGGTAAAACAAAATGGCAAATTAAGATCCCTAGATATGTCACTTGGTATCTCAATTGCAAGACTGAGAAAGATGGACCTGGCTTGAGTCTTTGCCTATGGTAGCAATGGTAGGGAAAGCTCAGTCACGCCCACTAGCTAATCAAGCAGAGGCTCTAAGGAAGCGACAAGGAGAACTTGGGAGTGTCCTTGTGGGTGGGCTTCCCGAACCAAATCACCTTTTCAGCCACAGCACACTCCTTTGTTCGGTTACATGAGATCTTCAATGGCCTCCACAGAGGCACAACTTACCCAATTAGCTGCCATCAACTCTGCTCGGCTGCCACTCTCCCACTTTCTCCATTAAGGCAGTCACTTAAAAGCCAAGTAGCTGAGGGAGGAAACTTCACTTTTCTAAGCACAAAGTTAACTAGCAAGCGCTAGAGCCAGAGCAGATGTATGTGATACAAAATTTAAACATAAGCACCCACAATCTGATGAGATGTTTCTAAGGCTTTAGTTACATAGTTTCATACTAGAGACTTCACCCCCACAAAGACCATTTAATTAGAAAAATTCTTGGGTATGATTCTGTGCATTTCAGAATAGCTACGTAATCGCTTTGATTCCATGTTTTGCCTTTTTCAGCCATCAGATTGATTTGAAATAGGTAATTCCATGCATTATAGCCAAAATGTTAATTTAAAAAGGATCAAAAGGGAACAGTTTAGGGGAACAGCCCCCCATACACACCTACAAATTTCCAAAACAAGAAATTGAGCACTGAACCATCACCAAAGAATGACAACATCTATTACAGATGTTATATTTAATCAAGATCTCGGCATTTGTTTACTATTTGCAAAGACCTTTTTTGTTTTGTTTTTGGCTAATAATTTGTAAGCACTACACATTATGTTTTATAGATGTTAGTTCAGATAATCCTTACAATCGCCCTACAAGGTAGGAACCACTAATAAGCCTCCTTGGAGGTGAGGAAATTCAAGACTAAGAAGGTTAAGTCCTTAGGTTATTAAGTTAGTTGTGGAGGCAATATTTGAACCCAGATCCTCCCCAAAGCTCATCCCACTTCTGACAATGTTTCCCTAAACACAGCCCATGTACCACAATTAGAATGTGAGATCTTTATTTATTTTTTAAAGTAGGCTCCACACTGGGCGTGGAGTCCAATGCAGGGCTTGAACTTACAACACCAAGATCAAGACCTGAGCTGAGACTGAGTCAGACAATCAACTGAGCCATCCAGGCATGTGAGATTTTAAGATGCACGTGGATACATACATTTTTGGTTTAATAGTTATATACGTGTTTATTTTAATGTGGATTAGAAAAAAAATGATTCAACTAGCAGATCTAATGATTCAACTAGCAGATCTAACTTGGATCTTATTGCTGAGGACCTGGTTAATTTAGCATCAGTTACATACTTTACAGGAGCTAGAAAAATAGTCAAGAATTCTCATGCCATTTCTTCTAAGGAATCGAGTGATCTGGCCCACCAAAGGATGGACTCCATACCAGTCTCAACAGACTGGCACCCAGCTGACTTAATCAGTCTGGACATTAAGTGATTCCTTGCAGATGCCTAGAATCCAATGCTTGTACCTTCAAAGAAGAGTTTCTTTTCTTATCCCTCTCTTCTCCATCAACTAACCCCCTTTGCACCACCACCCCCCTCCCTGCAATACACACATTCGTCTGGTCCTGGGAGGTTACCCAGCATAAGGTGAAGTGATAGAGAGCAGAGATATCTAGAAGAGACAGACCTGCCCACTCATCCCTCTCTCCCCAACACAGCTCATCACAGAACCCTCCCTAGGGTGGCCACAGCTGACTCTTGAGCAAGCACCCTGTTCAGACAAAAGCCAGACATCAAAGCTCTAGCTGACTGAGAAAACTCTGGGGGGAAAAGTCCTCTTGGTGACATGGTATTTTTAGTTTATCCTTTTTCTTTATTGTTGAAGTGACTTTATAACTTTTGGCTGTGGCTCTTTAAGAAGTAGGCTGACTTTGTGTTATATATATATTATATATAAAATATATATATATATTTTAAGTAACTTCTAATTGCACATGTAGCACATGAATACTTGAATACTTTCTCCTTGTAAAAATGTAAAATGTTAAAGCTTAAACTAAAGCTGTCCCAGATGGCTGCTGGAGCCAATATCAGACCCCATCCTCAGAGGAAATCATTTTAATGAAGTTAAGGTATAATCCTTTCAGGTTGCTTTCAATACATTTGTGTATCTTTGAAAAATAAATAATTGCTTTTTTATGGTTTTTACAAATATTTTGTTTATTTTAATGAAAATGGTACAATGTTCATTTGAAACCCATATCCGAACCAAAAAGTACAAATAAAATAAAAAAGAGCAGTGTTCTGTTGAATACACTTCTGCACGAATAACTTTATTAACTGTTAATGAAAATTACAACTTTTCTGAGCTCTTCTGACAAGACTTTTCTTTTATCTTAAACCCTTTCTCTTCAGTGAAACCATCTTTGGAGTTAGTCATTACTCTCACCATCTCTGTCATCTTGACTCCAGCCTGATAGCTCTCTTCTTTTGGTCCAGACCCTCAAATTTTAAAAGTAGCTTCAAGTTAAGGAAAGGCCATTTTTTCACAGTTCAGTTCTCTGAAAAACTTCCATCACTGAAAGTCATAGTCTGGGAATGAAGCAATCACTCCCATTGGTAGATCTTACTTATCACAAGCCTGAAAATGCAAAATCCTGGAAAAGGTGGCCTCTCTGTGCACACATGTAATTTTTAAAAAGGAGAGGGCAACACGAAGGGGGCTAAGGCTTTTTTTTTTTTTTTTTTTTTTGAGAGAGAGAGAGTGGGCGGGGAGCGACAGAGGCAAAGGGAGAGAGAGAATCCCAAGTAGGCTCTACATCCAATGTGGGGCTCGATCTCACAACACTGAGATCATGACCTGAGCCCAAATCAAGCCAGACGCTCAACCCACTGAGCCACCCAGGTGCCCCAAAGGGCTGAGGTTTCATCACCAAAAATCAGCACAATGAAAACAAATGATAATGGATAATGGGTACTAGAATTCAAATTAGCATTTGTTTCAAAGAGATGGGGGTGCCAGTTTTCAATTCCATTTTGAACACCATTTTACAAAAGAACTATTTTTATTTATTTTTAAGATTTATTTATTTATTTGAGAGAGAGAGAGAAAGAAAGAGTTGTATATAGGGGGGTGGGCAGAGGGAGAGGGAGAGAGAATCCCAAGCAGGCTCTACACCTGACGTGAGGCTTGGTCTCACAACCCTGAGATCAGACCTGAGCCAAAACCAGGAGTTGGACGCTTTACTGGCTGTGCCATCGAGGTGCCCCAGGAACTATTTTTAAAAATAAAAAAGGATTGAGGGTAAAGAAAAAAATAAAAAGAATATCTAAATTGTTGAATGACCCGCTGTTTGTTCCTGATAAACTTCAACCACATCTTACTCCATTCCCAGTTCTTTTGGAGTGTGATTATCAGCGCTTCTCTGACCTTCAAAGAGAAACCTGGTGGGCACCTGGGTGGCTCAGATGGTTAAGCGTCTGCCTTGGGCTCAGGTCAAGATCCCAGGGGCCTGGGATCGAGCCTCACGTTGCCTCCCTGCTCAGTGGGGAGTCTGCTTGTCCCTCTCCCTCTGCCATTCCCTCCGCTGTGCTCTCTGGCTCTATGATTCTGTCAAATAAATAAATAAAATCTTAAAAAGAGAGAGAGAGAGAGAAACCTGGGTGAATTCATTGGAATGCGCTGTCTTTGACAGTGATTTTTTGAGTTTCCTGAGATGTGTTGTCATTTTCACTTTGAAATGAATCTCACTGCTCTCCTGTCCAATGACTCTGAGTTTAATGTATTCTCCTGCCTTCTTATCCCGCAGGTCCTCCGCTGAAGGGTTTGCCTCCTGGTCAGACTTGGTGACAGTGGCCTCACCCAGGGTCTCCGCACAGCAGCGGCCTCGAGTAGGCAGAAACTCCCTCTGGGATGTACAAATCTGTCCCTCTCTGCCCCCACAAATAACTTTTTTTCCCTAAATAATTGCTTTTTATGTGATTTAGTTTAGCACACAAATGGCATTATGCTCAAATTTCTGCAACTTGCTTTTTATTCTTATTATTTTTGCAACTTGTTTCTTAAAATCTAACACTATATCTTGAAAATCTTTTCATCTTAGGCTTACCTCACTTTTTCTCTTTCTTTTCCTTTTTTTTTAATTGCTGTATTGTATTCCACAGTACAGATATATATATATATATATATGTATATGTATATATGTATATGTATATGTATATATATACATATATATTTTTTTTTTTTTAAGGTGAAAATATCATGCAATTCAACCTTTGGCTTTTCTATAGCACTTCTTCTTAGAGAGCAATGACACACAAGAAGCAACTCCCCTTTAAGTTCTATCCTTTCTGGCTTCTAGAAGACTGCCACTGATTTCCGTAAAATTAAGAAATGGGTCATGATCTGAGTGAGGGATTGACCTTAGTTTCATAAATCCTGCTGCAATGACATGTTAACAGGCTATGGAGTCAGGCAGCATCCCACTTCAGAGCTATGTGGCCTTAGACCTGTTAAACAACATTTCTGAATCTCAGACTCATCATCTACAAAATGAAGATATTACTATTTACCTTTCAAGGTCACCATCAAGACTGTGTAAGAAAAGGAAGTGAAAACAGCAAGCAGAGAAACCGACACATGGTAAACACTTTGTGCATGACAATTATTTCAAGCTTCATGGCACAGTTCTGCTCAACAGTGCAGAATGCAAATAAATTTCTATTGCATAAGATTTTCAGCTTATGTTAAAAAGTTATTAGTTCCCCTAATGAATCATTGAAAACCAGTGATGTACTATACAGTGGCTAACTGAAAATAATAAAAAAAAAAGTTATTAGTTCCCCTTGGAACATCTTGTTAGTATAGATACTGTACCCTGTGGATTTATAGGCAGGGAAAGTGAGATAGAGGTATGCTCAAGGTAGATCCATCATGGAGCCAGGATTTTCTAAGAGCCACTGAGCTCCTTCTTTTATGATTTATCATTAAGTTAATAAACAGAATGCTTGAAATTGCTACATGAAACCTTCTAAGTATATTGTCGGGAAGCTTGCTTGCCTTTGTTAATTGCCTTCAAATGACTATTACTCAAATTAATTGAGCTAAACAAATTAAAGTTAAAAACAACTGGAAGGAGCACAGTCTTTCAGGCAAAGAGGGTAATATTTAATGAAATAAAACAAAACAGAAAAGAAATAGGAAAATAAAACCAGTACAAATGGATACTGTCACCAGGACCAGGATTCCAGCCAACAGATAATGAAACAGGTTTTGCCCAAATCTTGTAGCAGGGCTAAAATAATCAGCCTGAGGGATTCGGGACTCTGGATAAATTTCCCAATATTACATGGACAAAGAGGAAAACAGAGGGTGGTTTTCTGGCAACAGCAATGTTTCCCGGGAGCTCCACGGGCTCTGGTCTCTTTGCCTTCTTTCTGCTCCATCATCTCTACGAAGTCACTGAATATCGCATATGGCTGACAGCCCCTGTGACTCCTGCCTCCTTCTTATGAAGCCTTCAGTTCTGTAACCACAAGGAACTGAATGCTGCCAAACACCATGTGAGGTGTTTTTTTTTTTTTTTTTTTAAGATTTTATTTATTTATTTATTTGTCAGAGAGAGAGAGAGAGAGAAAGAGAGAGAGCACAAGCATGGGGAGCGGCAGGTAGAAGGAGAAGCAGGTTCCCTGCTGAGCAAGGAGCCCGATGTGGGACTTGATCCTAGAACCCTGGGATCATGACCTGAGCCAAAGTCAGAGGCTTAACCAACTGAGCCACCCAGATGTCCCAACCATGTGAATTTAGAAGCAGATCTTCCCTAGTCAAACCTCAGATGAGACCACAGCCCTGGCTGACACCTTGATTCCAGCCTTGTGAGACCCAGAATTAGAGGACCCAGCTAAGCCATTGACAAACTCCTCACCCACAAAAACTGTGAGATGATAAATGTATGTTGCTATAAGGGGCTCAATTTGTGATAATATTGTTATAGATAACTAATACATCACATTTGCTTCCATCTGAACCAAGAGGAGAAATATAAAGCCTGGTCTCACCAGTAATGAGAGAGTAAAAACCTCCAGCAGTATTGGGTCTATTTGATGATACTTGAATTGAAATGAGCCTTATTCTAAAAATGGTGCTATATTTTGTGGGGTTTTTGTTCATCAAGTTTTCCTTCTTTGTTCACGGTGAAAGACAACAACATACATTTTAACATATAATAGAACTCCAGGAGCAGATGATCTCCCTGGGAGATTTCCCTGGCTTCCTAATTGATTTACCAGCTGCCAGGCCCCAACTACACAGACCTACTCTCTCTGTCCTTGACCTTCTGAAAAGACCATGCTGATCAGATCATATCTTTCTCCCAAAACCATCCCTGCCTGGAGAATTAAAACCAAACTCCTTAGCAAGGCTCCAAGGCCAGGTCTGTTGAGTGAATAAAGAAATGAATAAAGGCATGTGGTAGAAAGCATATCACACTGCACTGAAGTTGTGATTTCTCAACGGCAAAGACCGTATCTCATTCATTTTCACTTCCCCGGTGCCCAGCACAGGGCTTGCCATGCAGCTGCTGCCCCTAATCTGCCACTATGATGCTGAGTTAAAAATGCAGCATCACGCTCCACCGTTCTAAGGATCGCTGGGTCACCTTGGTGGCCTTGCTTCTGGCACCTTGCACTTGTGACAAAGAGCCCAGGCTTTCCCAGGCCGATAATCTGCCCATTGTATAATAACGTTCAGCAGCTAACGATGTAACATGCCATCTGTGTAGCAGTCTAAAATTCCCGACTGGGTTCATAATTCTTTCTTCACTCCAATCCAAGAGACTTTTGTTTATACCTTTCGTTTGGTATGTTTTACTCCACTTCATACCTCAAGGGAGCATGAGGACACCAACACAACTGTACAGAAACAAAGGGAGTAGAAAATGGAGCTGCAGGAAATAGGAGTTGAATGAAGAGACCAGGTAATGGTCTCATGGCTTAGGGAAGTGTGTTGAGACTGAAAGTGGGTAGCCAGTTCAGCAACAGTTAACCAGAGTTAACAAGAGAGGGTAAAAATGACTAGAGACCTTCCAGGTCCAGCTGTTGTTTATTCAAAAGGGACATGTAAAGAAATTGCTGTGAATGGGATCAACGTCTGTGTATGCTGTTTGATTTGCTGTTTTTTACTGCTCTGAATACTCTTCTGTACACCGGAAACTATATGGTGCTGTTTTATAGCAGAGCTTGCGTGTGCACTAACTTCACGACCTTCTCCCCATTCAGTCAACCCTCCCCCCATCCAGTCTTTGATCAAAGGTATCTTTAGTGAGCCCAGGGCCTTGTATCCTGTCTCCCTCCCCTCCCTGTCAAAGCTCTAAGAAGCTAAGAATCATTCATAAGCACTCCCTTCCAAAGGCACTTATTTGCACTGTAACAAGGAAAACATTAATAATTATTTACAAATTATTTATTTACAAAATATTTACAAATTATTTTCAAATACACCATCTTATTTGATACTCAGTGCCTAGCCCATAGTAAGCACTCACTTGTATTTATGGAATGGATGGGTTAAGAAATAGAGGCTCAGAGAGGTGAAGTGACTTACCTAAGGTCACACAGTGAATTAAAGGCAGGATCGGGGAGGAGAACACAGGTTTTCTGATTCCACATGCCAAGCTTCCACTATTCCCACCAAGTCATAAACCAGAGACACAAAGATTCACCAGAAGAATTTAAATTTGGGGGGAAACTGGTTTTCCCAACTCCTCAGAATTTATTCCATGAAAGCAGTTTCTTCTGCAATTCAACCCTATCTAAATTAAGGCATATTCTAAGAATCAAACTTGCAAACTCAAACCAGAATTCAGCCTCATTTTGTACCTTCAAGCAGTTATTTGCTGCCTATGTTCCCATGTAAGAGGCTTTCAAGGTGGAAGCAGTGAGCTTGGGGTTCAGGAGGAGCCGTCTGTCACCTCTTCCGTCAAAGATTCTGTTTCCCTAGGATTGCTTGAAAATTCTGAACTCCCAATTTTTTAGAAGCTGAGAAGTCTTTAAGAGCACTGGCCCCACCGACTAGGGCAGAGCGTGGGGATGGGGTGGGAGTTGGGGAGGATGGCACGGCTGCTGCCCCCTTGGAGTTTATGAGGCACAGGAAGCGATCACAGAGACAGTGACGTCACGACCACACTAAGCACCATGGACTAGAGAAAAGTTCACTGTAGAGCAAAGCGAGCCGAGAGCAGAGGAGGAAGTAGCTTTAAAGCCAAACCTGCTAATGTTGTGACACTGAAACTATCTTTGGGGTTTATGTATGGATTAAATGATTTGATGTTTGGGATTTGCCTTAAGATGCCAAAATAAATAAATAAAGGGTGTATGGATGGGGGCATAGAGAAAAGAAACGGTAAGCTATGGATGACTGTTGGAGCTTGGTAAACCAAGAGCTGGGGCTTGAGAATTTCTGCAGTAAACAAAAATAAAATTGTTGGGGAGTTAATTCAGAGCCATGTCACTTGCTAGCTCTGTGATTTTGGGCAATTCACTTAACTTTTCAGAGCCTCAGTTTTCCCGAGTGTACAATGGCTGTGATACCCCCTTCTCTTAGGGGGCTTTTTTGAGACTTAAATGATAATGAAATATATGTAAAGGACCTGGTATTATTTCCGAAAAAAAGGTAGGAGCTCAACAAAAGGTAGTGTATTATCAGGTAATAAATTTATTTGCGGGAGGGCAGAGAACACACTCCTACATACGCACAGCCTCCATTCACGTCTCCCACTAAGACATCTTAATACTCTTGATGTGCATGTGACTTTTTTAAAAGGCTGAACTGCATACTAATTATCATCAGTAGGTATCCAGATCTTTATTTAGTAAAACCACTAAAAGAACTGTATTTTTATCTTAATTGTAGTGAATCAAGCCTCATTCACCTCCCACAGATGTGAGAGCCAGCTTTTTGTGATGTGATTTCTTTCTGTATGTTCATGGGGGCTTACAAAATAGCACCTAAGTATCCTGTACCTACAGATTTCAGAAAGTTATTTTTTTTCCACCAGGAACTTACATAATTCATCTTTACAAGTTTGCATGAGAAGCTAGAACTCTGCTTTATTTAAAATAAAAATAGCACACACTTGAGGGGGTTTTTCCATACATACATACAATGTGGCTTAGTGTTAATGCCTGGATTCATCCTAACAGTATGGAGTTACAGCCTTGATCAAGTGTCCTTACCTCTTTTGGTCTCATTTTTTTCATTTGTAAAATGGGGACAGTGACAGAAGCAACTCCTCAGGGTTGTTGAAAGGATAAAAGGAGAACATACATGTTAAGTCACACCATAACAGCTCAATAAATGCTAGCTGCTTCTATTATTCATGTACCATGACCTCAGCCAGAAAACTCTCACACTGATACCACTTCCCTCCCATGATGTCCATAGCCTGTTGCGCCTTAAAGATGATGTTTTATCAACTCTAGTAACCCAAAATGATGGTCCCTCCCCGCCTCTGAGTGAAACAACAAGAAATTTAATTACCAAAGAAAACACACTTTGTGTTCTATTTCTAGCTATCAATCTTAAAGAAGCACAAAGAGTGGAAGAGTGTGTCCTGGAGGATGGCCGTTTCTAGAATTCAGAGAACAATGCCTTCTAAAAATACCATGCCTGCATCTTCCCCGGTTTCCCCCTTAAGAGAGTTGCCTTAACACTCCGGTGGGGACCTGACAGCTGAAAGGGCCTTTTGGAAGCATGCCTTCCAAAAGGCAGTCTTGTGCCTTAGGTTTTACCAGTTTGGGCTTAAGATCCAAAATAAAGTTACTTTGTGCATTTTCTGAGTTTCAAGCACTGCTTCCCCCCACAGGAACGCACTGCCAGACACTTATCAACAATGTTTTTAAGCCCTATTTGTTTAATTGATGCTTTCCCACATCATCCATCATATGTAGGTACAAGGCACTGCAGCTCCTGGAATTTTTGAAAACTCAGGCAGTCTGATGAAATAGGGGTGTTACCGATGTTTCTTTGTAAACTTGGTTATTTGGAACTTGAAATGAGTTGTTCCCCCCCACCCCCTCCAGGCACAGGAAACAAAGCCATCTGGGGTCTACATAACTCATGGTACAGTCAAAAAAATTATTTAAAAACCTAACTGCCATGTGTATTTACTTGCCAACTATAGGCAGAGTGCTTACAATCTACGTGATGCGCTTGGGGAGACGCCGATTAAACACACATTCCAGGCCCTTAGCAGCTCAAACTCCAGTCTCTGTTTCTATTTATCAGTCATTTTGTAGAGCTTACAGATGCCACACACTGTGCTAACCACCTTACTAATATTAACTTAGTTAATCCCTGTAACAACCTTATGAGGCAGATATTATTATTAGCCCCATTTACAAATGGGGGAACTAAGGCACAAGAGAGGTCTTGTAACTTGTTTTAAGGTCATTCGTTAGTAAGTGATAACGTGAAGACCAAAAGCAGGGTGGTCTGCCTCCCAGGTTCACCTATTTGCTTGCTCACCGCACTGCCTTTCAGGGGGGAAATGCCCTCAGATTCCACTGGAGCATGCCAGCTGTGTGCGGGAGAGGGTGCTATGTCTCCCATGTCCCCAGTTCCTTCATGCCTGCTGGGCACACCCTCCTCTTCCCTCCTCCAGCCACCTCTGCTCCAGTTACTGACACGAGGCCACCAAGTTTTACTACAGCCCTCCCTCCCCCAGCCTGTGTCTGGACACTGTGGATTCCCCTTGAAAATACTCTCCTCTCCCGTCCTACCCTGAACCTCTATCACTCCTCACCTGGACTAGTTCAAGAACCTTCTACAGGGTTTCCCTTCTCGGTTTTCCTCCAATACTCTTTCCTTTTCTCTCTCGTTCTCTTCTTTTAAAGATTTGTTTGTTTATTTGAGAGAGAGATAGAGCATGCGAGTGGGGTGAGGGGCAGAGGGAGAGGGAGGAGAGGGAGAGACAGAATCTTAAGCAGACTGTGTGCACTGAGCTCAGAGCCAATGTGGGGCTCGCTCTCACAACCCTGAGATCATGACCTGAGCTGAAACCAAGAGTCAGACATTTAACCGACTGAGCCATCCAGGCACCCCCAATACTCTCTTTTCTTAAAAAACAAACAAAAACCTGTGTTACGGGTTTTTTTTTTTCTTTTAGTGTAGAAGTAACACATGATTTCTGCAGAAAAGGTGTAAGATCCAGACAAGCAAAAAGAAGAAAATTAAAATTCCCAAAGCTTATCCCCAGAGATAAACCTGTCTTCAAGTCACTTCAGATCTTGTCTCTCTTTATTATATAGATATCAACATCAGTCTATATATCGTTTATCTATAAAATCTGTTTCTTAGCAATGATTCATTATTGTTAGGCTAATCGGGTCACAGCACCCCACGTTGCGGGCACAGGCCTTCGAAGATTCCAAGTGGAGTCCAGTCTCGTCGACCCAGCCCCTGTGCCCACTGTCACCCAACCCTCAGAGCACACGGTCCCAGGTCAGGTCACAGACCCTGGGAGCACCCGGTCAGCCCTGCGGTCCTGGGAGTCTCCCTACACCATCTGACTTATTCTGCTCCTATCCAACATTTCCCAACCCTGGGCCTTCCGTTAGGGCTACTCCTTGTGCAGGGAAAGCCCACACAAAGCAGAGGCGTGGGTCACATGCAACAAAAATGCCCTAGTGTAGAAACAAGAAGCTTCCTCCTGGGCTTCCCCCAGGATGAGGGCCTCCAAGCACCTGGTGCCCCTGCCTGTTCTAATCCTATTTCATTATTGATTGCTGTCTTCATATATGGAGTGCTATATCTCACAGGAGGGAGAATCTGAGTAAGTGTTCTCCTTGTTCTTCTTCTTGTAGTTTCTTCAAGAAGCAAGCTCTGTTGAAACAGAGCCCAGAGATATTGGAGACCTGAAAGAATGGAACCTCTGGGCCCATCACACTGACCACCAGTGACCTGAGCCCAGGAGGCAAAGCCTGGCAAGTCACCTGATCTCCTACATGCCGATGTCACCTTTGAAGGTCACACACGCACACCTAAGACCTAAATTGCTGTTTTCCCAAATGTAACAGCAGAAAGCTAGAGGACTCAGCCCCTTTCTCCTTACTTCTGCAGATCAAAATCATGGCTAGTTCTGTTTCATGGGATTAAAGGAAAAGCTCTACAGAATTGTCACAAGCTGATTCACACACTGTAGAGAAAACCCACTTGTATAATATGCCATTCTTAATGGTCAACCTGAAGAAGAAAATGTGAAGTATGCACCTGGTAATCTTCCCAGCTTCAGACTGGGCTGCCCCAATCACCAAATCCCGGCCTGACATGTCTACGTTATCCTCTCCACCACTGCCTTGATTCACTGGAATTATTATTTCTCAAGGAGGAAGGCTGGCTGCTCAATGGATGTATAGATCCTGCATTGCCTTTAAAAAATAGTGAAAGCCCAGGCTAAGAATAGCCAGAGTGCATTAG
The DNA here is from genome assembly GCF_009762305.2 of Zalophus californianus. Classification (NCBI taxonomy): domain Eukaryota; kingdom Metazoa; phylum Chordata; class Mammalia; order Carnivora; family Otariidae; genus Zalophus; species Zalophus californianus. The sequence continues at coordinate 24,990,837 of NC_045595.1, forward strand.
TTGAGAGTCTCTATTTGAAGTTCAAGGGATTTTGTGTTTAAGAATACAAGACCTCCCAGAAATGGCAGGTTTTAAACACTGGATTTGACCCCAAAAGGAAATCTGTACATATGAGGAACCTTGTTTCTTATTTCTTTCAATACAGCGCTTCTCTCTACTCCCTGAGCACAGGGTGCAGAGGTAGCTGAACAGACCACATAGCATTATCAGAGGAAAATTCAGGGAAAATGACAGGTCAGAAATCTACCAACAAACAGGTCTTGTGATTGTGAGGAAGAAAGACCTTATCTTCCACCCTCAACAATATACCTGAGTTACCCCGTGATCCAAGGTTTTCTTGCTACATTTTTATTCTAGACTGTTTTGTTAAGAACTGAAATTAAGGAATGCTTTAAAATTAGAGCCCCTTTCACACACCATGAATCCTCATTTTCCCCCTCTTGGTTGAGTACTTGGGAAGCACATACTTTGTTTGAAGACTTGTGCCAGGCACTGCAGGCACTGACATAACCAGTGAAAACACAGGCTCCTATGGAAGCCTCCAGAAGGGGCACCTGACCGAGGGCCAGGGAGGGCTTCTCAGTGCAAGTTATGAGAAAGCAGAGACCTGAAGTTATGAGAAAGCCAAGGCAAGGGTGAGGGTGAAGGAAAGAAGATTCTGGCAGAAGGAACAGCAAGTGGAAAGGACTATGGTCAGGAAGTCTGGTTGTTTTCAAGGGAGAAAAGAAATGGTAAAAGACACAGGGGGCAGGCAGGGCTGGGGCTTGCAAGTCACGTTGAGAAGCAGGCTTTCTCCTTGGGCTTTCTCTAGAGGGAACAGGAAGGGGCAGCAAAAAGGTAAAGTAGCAGAGTGACAGCCCAACTTGTGTTTTAGGAAGGGCCCTCTGGCTTTCTGCAGGGAATAGATGGGAGGGGGAGGAAGAAGGCAGCAGGAATGTGGGCCAAAGAAGAAATGCCCTCAGCAAAGGAAGAGGCATCGGGGCTGGAGAAAACCAGAGGATTCCAGAGATACTTAGGGGGTGGGCAAGTTGAGACTTGGTGATACAGATTCAGCGTGGGAAACAAGAATAGGGAACCAGGCCACCATGCCACCCAGGTTTCTGGCTTTGCCAACTGAGAGGTGCTATTCGGGGGGACACAGATACCTTGAGGGGCAGTGGGTTTGATGGTGGGGGAAGGCAGGAACTATACCTTAAACAAGTAAAGGATGAATTCTGGGGGAGACACTCAGATGCAGCTGACCAGGAGGCCTCACTCAGGACCCCGACAGACATTTCCATTTAAGGGATGAGCACAGGAAGAGGAACGTGTGAAGGAATCCAAGGTGGGGCAGCCAGAAAGGGGAGGGTGAATCAGGAGAGTGTAGGTCACGGAAGCCACACAGAAGGGAGATCTGGATCAGGAACGGTCAGTCATACCACACGGCAGAGGTCAGGATGGGGAAAAAAAGCCATTAGCTGTGGCCATGGCGAGACCTGGTTGGCCAACGCCACATGATGTCTGGCTATCGGGTCAGATGAGGACTAAGGGAGGAATCAAGACCGGAGTGGATCCAGGAGCAAATGGAGCTGAGGAGAGTGGAGAGGAGAAAGATGGAGGTGAGGGGCAGGAGGATGGCGCGGTACCTGCAATCACCAAAGGGGTTTCACTGCAGCGAGAAAGACTTGAGGTTGTCCAGCAATAATACTGTTGGCATTTTTATGCAGAAGGAGCAGAAAGTGGAAAGGACTATGGTCAGGAAGTCTGGCTGTTTTCAAGGGAGAAAACTCTCTTTTCCCAAGAGAGTGGAGGAACAGGAATCCAAACACGTGTTTTCTGACTTTCAAAACGTCTCATCCTGGTAGCAATACATGGATTTTATTGATATGAAAACAAGTACTCTGGGCAGCCTGCTCCCCCCGCCCCCCACCCCGAGTGACTGCATCACAGAACTAGAGACTCTGAAGGGGAAACAGCCGTAAAACTGAATCGCAGCTTTCCCACATTTGAGACGTACACGCACAGGTGCTGGATGAGAGTTGCCATCAGTAAAGGCATTCCAAATACTTACCCTTAACCCTAAAACACAAGGAAATTTAACTTCTAAAGCCACACCTCCAACAAGACAAGTGTCATTTTTTAGCTCCACTATTTGGCTTTCAAAGGGCTTCTTTTCTCATTCCAGTTAGGGCATTTCACTCAGTTTGGAGGGGGTGGGGCCGGCAGAGGGCCTGCAAAACAGCAGGGGCCAATGCTGAGGAGGGAGAGGTAGGGCTGGGGGGCTGAGCTGGTGTCCATGGGAGATGTCTGTCCCAAGGGTGGGGGTGGGGTACTGGGCGATCACAACCAGCCCATCCCAGGAAGTGGCACCATTGAAAGGCACCAAGCCACATGAAATACACATAATTCAGGGAGAAAAAAAAACTATGAAGATAATAAGGGAAAGAGGAAGAAAAAGAAAAAGAAAATGAACGACCTATGTCTAATATCTGTCTGGAAGGACGTTGACCCCACATTTTTTGTAAAACTCAACCTCTTTCCTGAGCTCTTTCCCCAGAGCCTTCACATACCAACATGGGGCTAAAGGATTTGTAAGTTATCAAATCTAATACTGCGATTTCACTTGTCTATTTATCGCTGACAAACTCAATCTTTTATTAGTGTTTTATTACGCCAGCAATCCATAAATACGGGTCCTCCTTACAGACATGGCTTGAGCCCCCTCAGGCCCCCTCCCCCCTGCACCTCCACTGCAGAGGAGCTCCCTTCTCTGATGAAGTGGAGGTGGCTCTTCTTCCAGACCTTTCTCTGTGCATTTACACACATAGATTACATAAACATAGATCCCCTCTTTTCTTGTGTCTTGTGTTTTATAATTATCCCAAAGTGAACCAAATTCTATTTCACCTTGAGAGTTTTTTTTTTTAATTTCATAGGACCCATCACAATTGCAGTTGACGCTTCTGCTCTAATAAAACAGGAATTTAAAAAAGAGAGAGAGAGAGGCTTTTTGGAGCTCAGTCAGAGGCTTTGCTCTGCCTTCCAAGATCAATTGACTGCATCTTCATAATCTAAGTAAGGTCTAAGCGATGTCATTTATTTGAAAATTTATATTAGAGCTTTTCCAAATCCCTGGCACACATTCTCCCTTAAAACTAACTATGGAGACCAAAGCCTGTTATATATAAGCATCCACGTCTGCAGCCATGGGCCATAATTCTTCAGCTGCCAGATCACATGCCGGATAACAAGGCCAAGATAAAGGCAATAATTAAAAAAAAAATTCTTTTCTAGAAGAAAAATGACCTATGTATTTGAAAAAATAAAAAACAAAAAGTTTCAAGCTATTCCCTTCAGAATCCATTCTAAGTAGTTATCCAACAATAAAACAATAAGAAATTTGATTTTTTTTAAAGATTTATTTATTCATTTAAGAGAGAGTATGTGTGCAAGCAGGGGGAGGGGCAGAGGGAGAGAGGGCCCCAAGCAGACTCCCTGCTGAGTGTAGAGCCCAGTGTGGGGCTCAGTCCCCCAACCCTGACACCATGACCCCAGCCAAGAGTCAGATGCTCAACCAACTGAGCCCCCCTCAGAAATTTGTTTTTTTAAAGAGCTACACCTATAATGGACACTGTGGGTTGCCTTTCTAATAGCTACTCCCTCTTTCTCCTTCTTATGGAACCCCTGTTTTCTGCAAATATTTACAGCATGCCCACTGCATCATCTGAGTCAAACTGCCTAGCATTCCTCTGGGAGCTTGCACTGGGATGAGCTTATGACTTAATGTGACAATCACACTAAAAGGAAGGACTTATTTTCCAGAAAATGGAAGCACATTGCTTCCATAGCTACGAGCAGGCATCTTGCAACCATGAAAATTATCAGCCTGAAGCATATGGAGAATCTGGGGAGATGGGAAGGCCTGGTATTTGCTTTGAGTTAAATAACTGAGTCAGCCAACCGGGGTCCAGCCTAACTCTGTACTTATTCTGTGAGACACAGCATCCTTGCTGTCTAAAGTTCTGTCAGATTTCTGCAGCTTTTTCCAAGCTGATCTGCCACCAAAGAAGGCGGGAGGGGGAATCTGGTGCCCTTTTCTGACCTATAAATTACATTTGACAGGTTTCTTTTTTTTCTTTCAGGGTCACTTACATAACCTATTCACTATATCCACATGCATTTTTGTAGCTGAATACATTTCCCTAGGTTTTGAAGCAACCACTTTAATGGTTTTAAACCTAGTGATTAAATAAATATGATTAACTGGCTGCTACCATGGAGAGTTCAAGAGATGCAAACTCAGCTCGGAGGACACCGAGGCCCTGGCCAGTGTCTGCCAAGGTGCTCCAGGCTGGGGCTACAGCAGGGATTACAACAATTGACAATCAGGGTCCCTGCGTGTGCTTGTGGACTTACCTTCCAGTGACTAGCTCTAACTGCCAAGAGGAAACACTGGGGGAGGGAAGGGTCTCCCCTGACAGGATTATCAGGGATGATATGAGGCATGGCCTCTACAAGGACACAGAATAAAAGGCTGAGATCAGAGCAAGATGGGAGCCAGATCTGGGGGAAGAAGAAAGACAGGAACGAACCCGGCATGTTTAAGGAACACCAGGACATTCTGGTTTACTAGAAGGTGCCAAGGGAGGGGGATGATGGAGGGAATGAGGTTGGCAGGTAGGCAGGAGCCTAGGCATATCAGGCCCTGCAGGCCAAGGAAGCTGGATCTGTATTTTATTCTAAGGCAGGGATTCTTCATTGTTTTTGTGCCAAGAACCTCATGGGCAGCACGCTGAAGCCTACGGACCACTCGTTACAAAGTGTTTTTAAATGACAAAGAACAAAACAAAACAGAAACAAAGAAAAAAAAAATTAGGATTATGAAGGAGCACCTGGGTGGCTCAGCTGGTTAAATGTTGGACTCTTGATTTCAGCTCAGGTCTTGATCTCAGGGTCATGAGATCGAGCCCATGTCAGGTTCTGGGCTCCATGGGGAGTCTGCTGTCCCTCCCTCTCTGCTCCTCCCTGTCTGTTCCTCCCCGCCCCTGCCACTCTCTAAAATAAATAAATAAAATCTTTAAAAAAATTAGGACTATGAAGATCATAGTTGGGTTATCAGGGCAGGGGGATAGTGGAAATGGTTTATCTTGGCACGGAGGAGTATTTTGTCAATTACATTGTTTGGAGTTGCCAGCATATAGTGATAATAAAAAGCACATAGACCTGAAGTCAACTTTTTATTGCTTTTCAATTCTTTAGCCAATGCATTCCCTTATTGCCTGAAATAGGGCAACTGCTCCCATCACTCCCCTACCCGCCCACCTTGGTCCACTTCTAATGAAGGAAACCCATTATATTAAAATAGTTATCAACATATTAATTAATTTATCATATGGTACAAATGATTTCTTTGCTCATGCTTTAAATAACAAGATCTGGTGATGGGTCTGTTAACTACTGTCATTTTCAGTAATCATGTACATGCAAGATATTTAGAGATATATGCAACCAGTGTCATGTAAAAAGAAAATATCAGGGCATTCTTTCGGTGACAGAGTCACAGGTACTGCTATGGTTTGCTGCTCTCATTTGTAACAAAAGGAAATGTATTTTTTCAGTTGGAAGTTAGTGAAAATAAAGATGTGATTTTTTTTCTAATCCAAATTTATAGACTCTATGGAAATTGCTAGAAGTTTGATCAAGGGGTGTAAAATGATCTGATTTATGTTTTAAAAAATCAGCCTAATAGATGTTGGGGGGGTAAGGCAAAAGGAAAAAACATGCACTAAGGTCATTTTCCGTTGAGAGGATGGCAATGGCCAGTTGTAAGGAATGGCAACACCACGCTTTTCTTGCTGAGAAACTGCTAAAGAACAGATCTGTCTTTATGAGCGCTCCCTGGGCTGGGGATGAAAAAGGCCACGTTGCAGCAATAAAGCACCTCTGGCCCTCTGCTGCCAACAGAGAGAACAAGAGGTCACAGCCAGGAAAGACCCCTGTGCAAGTCAGTGAAGCTCAGAGAAAAGAAACAGCATTTGCCCCTGTTTCCTGTAAGATGGGCCTCATGATAACTACCCGCCGGGCTGGGTCAGCTGACGAGAGGAGCTGCCGGACACAGTGCCAGGCACCAGCGAACAGCGAGCCTTCAGGAAGTCGTGGTCAGTGCTGTGGTGGGACCGGGCTCCTCTGGTGCCTTCTGCCTGGAGCCTTGATCGTGCACTTTGGAGGGAGGGTGGGGCGTACAGGAGTCTGAGAAACCATCTGGCCTTGCAGACTGTCAAGGGATGGCCCCAGGTGATCTATAAAGGGACCAGGGCCCAATTCTGACATCTAGGGTTGGAACAAAACCTGTGTGAGCTCCTCAAATACTCAAAATCTAAAACCTACATTGCCCACGTAAAAACATGCCAAAGGAAACCCTCCTCCTAGCAGGGCAAGCAAGAGGGTAAAGAGGGTAAAGCAGGAGCTCCAGACCTGGGCTTCCCTCTCTTGATGCATTTGCAGAGGGGGCAGTGGGCCACCAGCTCCTTAAAGGGAGCCTGTGCTTGTACTGCCGAGGGGCTGGAGGGTGGGGCTGGTGAAGCCTAGACTTTCAGGGCCCTTGGAAGAGGGGCTGCTCAGAGCCCCTCGGGGAGCCAAGAATAGAGTCCACCACTGCCAAGTCCTGTGCTTAGCCCAGAAGTTCCTGCCAGACAGCACTCCTTCTCTCCCCAAAACTGGAGAGTGTGCCTCACTCAGGTTCTTGCTCCTCTCTCTCTTCTAAGGGTCATTGAAAACTTCTACCCTACCTTTGGCATTTTTGTTTCTTTTTTACTCTTTCTCTCCCGAATGCCTCCGATCTAAAAAGTAGCAGCTCTACTTCCAGTGGCTTATAACAGTTCTCAAGTGGCCCCCAAAACCCACACACAGTGACAGAGTGCACTAAAAATAAATGGCCTCTGGCCAATCTAATACAGAGTCAAAAACAGAGATCCACAGCTTGAAATGGGGGAAGCAAAAGGAAGGGTAACTCCCTGACCCTCCTTGCTCATCCACCTTTCAGGGATTTAAAAGGAATGGCACAAAGGCAAAGACATAGTGACGGGGACTGGAACGGGGAGTGGGGGCAGTTTGTCCTTCCTTAAGTGTGAGAGATGTCAACCCCCCCATGCCCAGAGTAACCGAAGCACCACCCAAGAACCCCTCTACTCCACAAATCCTGTGTTCACTTTGAACTCAGATCCATGGAACAGCTTTAGTCGAGCCAACATCAAACCACATTTTAAGAGGGTGGGGAAATACCCCTTCCCAAATCCTGGCTCTTATTCCAATGGCTAAACAAAAAGCTTTTATGCGAATTATTTCACTGGGCGACACGTCATGAAGAAAGCAGTCCACTTGCAGTCTGAAGGTCAACAGTGCTGCTTTGTCTGAATTTGTGTCCTCTACAGGGCCAAGGCTGAGACGTGCCGCCCTCCAGGGATCTCTGTGGCAATGTGCATTCATTTCAAGACTCACACAGGATGAGGTTGCTGTGGGCAGCTGACCAAGGCTGACCAGCAAATTACACCTCCTGTCTTTCCTTTGGCTCTCTCATTAGATTTGTTTTTAGGTCAATGAAAATGTTATCAACACTCCTCCTTTGGAAAATGTTTGTGGTTGCAGCTGAGCACACCTGTTACAACTGCTGACAAAGGATTCCAAAATCATAGGGCACAAGAGTCAAACGAACCCCCTTAGCAAAAACTCCTCTCGCTTTTTTCCACTCCATTTGGGCTGTGTTCACGGGGCTGCTTCATTAGAATCCCTGCTTTCACTCCTACTCGTGTGAACGGTTTTGTTTTATTTTTCTAATGAATCACATCTGGTGGGTTTCAAAAAGGCATCTGTTATGGACTGAATATTTGTGTGCCCCTAACATTCATATGTTAACCCCCATTGTGATGGTATTTGGAGGTAGTCCTTTGGGAGGCAATTAGGTTTAGGTGAGGCCATGAGGATGGGGCCCCCACAATGAGATTAGTGCCCTTACAAGAGCTCCTGTCTCTCTTCCAGCCATCTGAGGACACAGAGAGAAAGTGAGATGGTGGTTGTCTGCAAGCCAGTTAGAGAGCTCTCACCAGAGATCAAATGTTCTGGCATCTTGATCTTGAATTTCCCAGCCTCCAGGAATATAAGGACTTGAATTTCCCAGCCTCCAGGACTATAACACTTAGTCCAAGTGTTTAAGCCACTTGGACTAAGGTATTTTGTTATAGCAGCAGCCTCCAGGACTATAACACTTAGTCCAAGTGTTTAAGCCACTTGGACTAAGGTATTTTGTTATAGCAGCCTGAGCTAAGACAGCTCCTAATTAAAGAACAGTCTTATGTTTGCCATAATGAGAAATGGAAAAGTATGCACTAGTGTCCTTGACTGCTTATGACTTCTTCCACTATCCAAGGAGTGGAGAGAAGGACTTGAAGCAGGGTGGTCACATGAACAAACTTAAGATGCTGGTCTCCCATTATTAACCAACATCTAATGTATTTACCTTCTAATCATCTACCTGAAAAACCCATGGTACCCAAAACATCATGGATCAGGGAATTGGGGCACTGGAAAGGATGTAATTTGACTGCTTTACTTTACAGATGTGGGAACTGGTGCCCAGAGAGGTGAAGCAACAGGTACAAGGTCAGATAGCTACCAATGACAAAAGTCAAAATAAAACCCTAGTCTTCTAATCCATGCTGAGAAATGCCTATCCCAGATGAGGCAGTAAAGATACAAAGTTTTACACACATTCCTCAAACTCATCTGCTCCACAGCCAGCTAAGTCTTACATCAAATGTTGGTTCCTCTGAGACATTCTCCACTCAGCAACCGGGAGAATCTTCTCAAAACACACAACACGCCCTTGCTTAAACCTCCCCGTAGCCCTGCTAGTGACTCCCTACTGTTCTTAGGATAACAATCTAAATCTTGAGCATGTTCTTTGAGGCTCTGCATGGTCTGCTTTCTGCCAATTGCTCTAATCTTACCATCTACCACTGGCCAGACGCACTTGCCTTTAAAGCAGCATGCTCCATCCTACCACAGGACCCTTGCACATGCTGTTCCCATGCTGCAACTCTCATTCTCACCTTTGATCTAGTTAACATTTCTCCCTTCTTTCAGATCTCACTTCCTCAAAGAAGCCTTCCTTGACCTTTCATGACTAGGTCAGGGTCCTTGATTAAATGCCCTCACAGCAACATGCTTCTCTCGCTTTCTAAGCTTTTATTTCCAGTTGTTATTATATTCTTGTTACTGTAATTATTAATTAATGTCTGCCTCCTCAACTAGGCTGTAAATTACCAGAAACTTGCCTATCTTGTCACCATTTTATCCTCTATCAACACAGTACGAGCGTAGAGATGCTCAATCAATATGAATATGAATAAAAGAATTAATGAGAAAAAGAATTTAAAAATGCACGTTAAGGTCCTTGAGGATCTTAGAGAAATGTCTTCTGAGTCACTTGTGTACATTGGGAAGCTATTCAATGATCAATGCTGCTTCACACAGATCTTTCTAGGAGAGAGGGAAATGACTTGATAATCCTTCTCTCAGAAGCACACTTTCTTCTTCAAGACCACATCACATAAAATATAGGAACATTTTGATGTCTACTCAATCAAATGTCACTCTTCTGCTAACAACATGAGACCTTCCATCAAATGGAAGTTCCTAACCTAAACAAAATGTCTGGGGTCCCAATGGCAATTTTGTTCCTTACTGTGGTTTCTCGAGACCCCATCAATCAAGCCCTTCGTTATATAACACACAGAGCTAACCCTCCCTTTATACCATCCCTGTTTTCAGACACATTCTTCATGACCACCGCCAGCAGTGGCTCATTTCTCATTTCAGACACTCCTCCACTTTCCCGCGGGGACAGCAAGCACATGGCCTATCTCCCGCAATCTGACAACAATTTAAATGAAATCTCAGCCTCAGTTGCTGCTTGTATTACGGAGGGAGGCCTGTCATCGAGGAACACAGCGCAACTTAGAGCAGGCATGTGTCAGAGAACATGGACAGTGTGGTGCTTCAGACACAAAGCACAAGCAAAACAGGAAACGTCAACTTTAAAGGAAGGCAATTTACAATTTTTTAAAGCCACATATGTTTCAGCTAAACATAACTTTCAAATTTGTGAAAACCAAACCGTGTTACAAAGATGTTTTCTCTCTTCTCTCTCCTCTGTGGAATTTAGTCAATTCCTGTGGCTTTAACATGTGGACAGGTGGCTGGTGAGGTGCCATCTGCGAGGCTGGACATGTTGTTCAAAGGGCAGTCGCCTCTGTCCGCTGTAGGTGAGTCTCTGTCATTTGGGTTATTTGCAAATAAAAATAAGCCTACTTTTTTTTTTTTAAGATTTTTATTTACTTATTTATTTATTTTGAGAGAGGGACAAAGGGAGAGGGAGAAGCAGGCTCCCGATGTGGGGCTCAATCCCAAGACCTTGAGATCATGACCCGAGCCGAAGGCAGATGCTAACTGACTGAGCCACCCAGGCGCCCCCCTTTCTTTTAAATTATTAGCATGATTAAACTGAGTATCATTACGTCCATTTAGAGGGGTCCATGCAGCACCTCTTACTTAATTTCCCACTGTCTTATAATCAATAAAAGCCATTTTAAACCACAGCCTTATTTACCTTCTCCAAGTAAGATAAGCCAAACACAAGGTAAGGGGAAGCTGAAGGTGGTGGGTCAGCATGGCAGGTACCCCACGGCCCCTTCCCAGGTGGGGCGCCTCCACTCACCCTGGAAGGCAAGTGGGGAAGAATTCCACTTGGGTCCAGCTGGAAGAACGTGGCACACTTCTTGTTCCTACAAAATTGAGTCTCTCCGAAGCGGCTCCCTTATTTTCTCCACAGCACTGAGAATGCTCAAGAATGCAAGGCACGTTCACATTTCAATACAATTGCCAGAACACATTCCAGGCTGAGATACAAATCATGTACTGGCACTCTACTGTTGTTAAATGTCCCAGAATATACTCCTTCCCATTAACTCGGATCAACCAGAGATGAGCGTCGTGACGCCTTACAAGTTCCTCTCTTTCCACGACCACATGGTGGGCATGAGGAGCAGCATTCAGCATTCAGTAAATACCAAACGGAAAGGAACTGAGACTTCAAAAGGGGAATGTTTTTCATTTTAACAGAAAATTTCCGTTCTGCCCATTATCCTGAGAGAGTTAGATGTGCGAGCGCGGGCATTCACGATTCCACATCTGCACAAATCATGTGTACATTCCATATTGCTTATGTCCTCTTATCTTCAGGCTGATTTCTTTTATTAGCTCATAAAACCCTGGCCCTATGTTCACTTGTCTTGCTTTGGATACCATGAGGTCTCTTCAGGTAGGTCAGCCTTGGTTTTATCCTCTTGTTTTATCACTGTTCTTCAAAATGAGAGAATGCAAAAATGTGCACAGAGGAAGACAGACGTTCTTAAAATGTTGCCAAGATAAATCGAAGTCATGTTTACAGTCACCTCCCAAAGACAGTGTGAAACATGAATGATGAAGTGGCCGCTCATCCAGTTATCCAACAAATGTGAATTGGACACACTCTGTGTGAGACACCATTCCAGATGTTAGGTATAAGGCAGAAAAAGAAAAGTTATATCCCAGTGTGAAGATACTGATAAATAAAAATACATAGTGTGGCAATACTAGGAAGAAGAAAATAAAGTCAGGTAGGAAGACCTTTGAGCAGATACCTGAAGGAAGATGAGGAAATATGTCCTATGGGTATTGAAAAGAGTTTTCCATAGAGAGAATTGGTTTTGCCAAGGCCCTGGCATGTGAGTGTAGAAGAAAAGGAGGGCCAGGGTGTGAGAGTACAGGGCAAGGGAGAGTGGTAGGTGATGAGGTGCAGAAGAAGCCTCATGACCTGAGTGTGCTCGGCCTCAAGGGCCACTAGAAAGATGCAGTGATGCCACTGAGTCAGGAGGGAAACATGAGCAAGACGGTGTGTAACTTTAACTTAGGCTTAAAAGAAATTCTCTAGCTGCTGTGTTGAGAGTGGACAACAGAAGGTCAAGGGCAGAAGCAAGGAGACCTGGTGGGAGGCTTCTGGAATCATCCAGCCACTACGGAGATGAGGGGAGCCTGATGAAAGTGGTCCAGCTGGACGTGATCATGGTGTGGTTCTGGCTCTTCATCAGGCAGAGCTCACGGTGATGTTATCAGCCAGTTACCCATTGTTCGTGACTGCTTAGCTCTGAATCAACCTTTGCAGAATGCAATCAACAGCTGAGACATTTTGTTAAATACTTCTATTAATTATTATTTACAAATAATAATTCATTTAAAATCAAACTTGTTCCTCCCAAAAGGCCACAGGACTCCCTCTTGTTTTAAGCAACACATAAACATCTTTATTTCTGCCTTCCTGGTATCACTTGTCTTTTATGAGAATTACCAAATTTACATTTGAAAAAAATCCATTCAACAAATCTTTTTCTGAGGGCTGGATACATACCGGGCACTTTCTTGGGCACCAGGGTGACAGTAGTGCCTAAAATAGACAATATCTCTGTCTGTGTCCCGTCCCATGCTCCTGGATTATTTTACATCAGCAGTAATGAAGTGCTTACTGTGTGCCAAAGCCCTGCTACATTATCTTACTGAACCCTTACAACAACTCAATTATCATCTGCATTTTCTAGCCAAGGAAACTATAACCCAGAGAGGTCGAATATGCTGCCCAAGATCACACAGCTAGGAAGTGGTGAGGCCAGAATTCAAAACACCAGAACCAGAACTCTTAGCTTCTGCATGTTCCTGGATTTCAGGTACAATCCAGAACATGAGTCCCAAGAGACTTTTACTCTTCCTTGGTCATTTTGGGCAGGGCACTTGACTTGTCTCATTTCAATTTTCATATCTACAAAATGAAATGCATTCAACTAAATAGTTTCTAAGGTCCCTTCCAGGTCTAAAACTTCTAGAGATTTTGCTCTGAAACCCAGCGCTCTCAGAGCTAAATACCCTAACTGTAAGAAGAACACGAAGCAAAGCCTACCCGCCATACAGTATAATTTCTCAAGGCTGGCTTTTGCATAAAATAAAGTGCAGCACTTCCCCAGATGAACCTGTGCATTGACCAGCTAAAAGAAAATAAGTCCATTTCAAGGATCCTCTAAGGGAGAAAAATCTCAGTAGCAGTGAAATCTATAGCAAAATTTCTTTCTTTCAAAACCAACCAACAATCTGGAATTACTCCCCTACAAGAAGGAGAAAACCAATCCCAGGTATAGCTAAGATGTGTCTTCCCTGTGCTTGGTTAACCTGCAACAAAATCAAGAGCAATCCCACTTGTCTGTTGACCAAAAAGTCTTAAGTGTTACTTCCTGCAGTGTCCTTGTGCCTAACACAGGCTAAAGTTCAATAAATATCAGTTGATTGAATGAGTCATGAATGATTTCATGAATGCACTAAAGAATGAACAGATGAACTCATTAATTCTATAGTGATAAATATTTCCTTGATAGAATTTATATAGATCTGGCCAGCAAATGCATCACTTTCCTTTGCCAAATAAAGGTGAAGAAAATAGTGTAGATGTATTGATTTTAGTCTTCAGTAGAAGACTCCAATTTGGTAAACTGGTATTTTGAGGCATGTGGGCAGTAAAAGAAATTCACTTATAGAACTAGAAGAAGAAAAATCAGTCTTCTGGGGCACCTGGGTGCCTCAGTCGTTAAGCGTCTGCCTTTGGCTTGGGTCATGATCCCAGGGTCCTGGGATCGAGTCCTTCATCGGGCTCCCTGCTCAGCGGGAAGCCTGCTTCTCCCTCTCCCACTCCCCCTGCTTGTGTTCCCTCTCTCACTGTGTCTCTCTCTGTCAAATGAATAAATAAAAAATCTTAAAAAAAAATCAGTCTTCTGCTCAGGAAAAAAACCACAATAAACACCTTCAGTTCCCTGCATGACTTCTACAGAGTTGACCACAAGCTGGCATTTTGATGACTGAAGATAAGCCCATGGCTCAGTTTCAAATGCTTCACAATCAATACCAACCATGAGTGTCGTTTGCCAAGAAACCACCTGCTCATATGGGTTCAACTCTCCCCATAAAATGATCTACATATAGCACTGTTAAACTAGACAGCAGGGTGGAGGAAGATGCACAAACCATGAGATTTCTCCTGGACCCTTCATTCTTCTGGCATTTTTCAGAAGTTACCCAAGAACCTAAGTATCAATCAGATGACATAAAAAGTTTATGCACAGTCAACATCAAGGGGAAAAGTCAACATACTACCTTTTCTTCACAGAGAATGAGCATCAGACACAACTGAGAAAATAAGGAGGAAAAAAAAAACAGCTTCTGCTATTCAAACCTGGAACATATAACCAGATCAAAGAGGAAGCTTGATGCAATTATGTAAGTCATTTGGGGAAAAACTCAATTAGCTGGGAACGGAAGCCCAGATGGAACTTCCTAACCAAGACTATTTACATAATTTTTAGGTGGACAGACCTAGGCTACATTTTAGAAAAAAAAATCATAAGCAAAAGTATTTATGAACAATTGTTTTCTGGTGACTTTTTACCACAAATAATCTCAGTCAAAATAGAGCTACTGATAAACTGCAAAATTTCAAAGGCAGTTGAGCTATAAACTTTGTCAACATCACAAATATACTCTTTGAATTCACAACTACAGTTTCCCCTCCCTCCCTTCCTTCTTTCCTTTTCTTTCTTTTGAACCATGGGTGACTCAGAAGGAATATGCTTCTGGATATATAAATTTAAACAGTGCATATACTTTTGCTTAACTGACGCACACATGACGGAGACAAAATAACTTTCTTTCTCCAATGCTCACAGCCTGTTCAGATCTGCATTTGATAACAGTATGGTTTTTATCTATTTGTTTTTCTCTGGTGTCCATGAATGGAAGCAGAACAAAAAAAGAGCACAGGAATCTGAACCACAAAAATAGTAATTTAACATTTTTCATACTAACATTAAAATAGCATATGTCCACAGGCACTTTTTTTGTATTTATCTTACTGCTTGCTCTGGAGGATGAGACGGTCTTTGTAACTAGAAAATACTGGCCATCAGTAGTGCCCCTCAATGGAGAATCGTGTTAAAATCATGGAGAATCATATTAAAGTAAACTATGATCCATTTGTTTTATGCAATAATAAGCAGTAGTTAAAAAAATAAGACATATCCTTTAATAAGTGAATGAATAAACTGTGGTACAGCCATACAATGAAATACAATTTCAGTGATAAAAAAAGAAGTGAGTTCTCAAGCCACAAAAAAAGACATGGAGGAAACTTAAATTTATATTACTAAGTGAAAGAAGCCGGTCTGAAAAGGCTACATACTGTATGACATTCTGGAAAAGGCAAAACTGTGGCGACAGTAAAAAGATCAGTGGTTGCCAGGGGCTGCAGGAAGGAGGGACGAATAGGCTGGAGCACAGGATTTTCAGGGCAGTGAAACTATTCTGCAAGATGCTATAATGGTGGATATTTGTCATCACACCTTTGTCAAAAGCCACAGAATGTACAACATCGAGTGAAGTCTAATGTAAACTATGGACTTTGGGTAATGATTATGTGTCAGTGTAGGTTCGTTGATTATAACAAAGGTACCACTCTGGTAGATGTTGATGATGGGGGACAGGGCTCTGCATGTGTAGGGTGGGAGCACGTATGGAAACCCTCTGTACTCTCTGCTCAATTTTGTTGTGAATCTAGAACTGCTCTTAAACAATAAAGACTACTTAAAAGGAGAAAAAAGCAAATTGCAAAGTAAAATAAAAAATGGCAACACCTATGTCTGTAAAAAGCTACCACAAGCTAATTTTTATTCCTCTATCTATATGTCTAACTAGGTCTAAACACCTGGAAGGAGACTAAACTGATAACCAGGATTATAGCTGAAGAGACACGTGGAACCAGGACATCATCAAGGGGCTGTTAGTTCTATTGCTGTTGTTTGATTTTTTTTTTAATGGTGGAAATGTGTGCAGAATTACTTGTGTATAAAAAATAAAACTGTTTTTCTCTTTAAAATATTCATTTCATATTTTATGCGAAAGAGGTCCAAAGTAAATTACAAATATAATGACATTCTATCCCTAAATACTTTAGAATTCATTTCTACCAAATAAAAACATTTTTCTACACTAAGACTATTTTTTCTAATAACAGAAGAAGCAGAAAAGATTTTCTACTAAAATACTGGGGTGACTCAATTAATATATTTCTTTTTTAAAGATTTATTTATTTGAGAGAGAGAGAGAGAGAGTGCACAGGTGCATACAAGTGCACCTGAGCCGGGGGGGGGGGGGGTGAAGAGGGAAAGAATCTGAAGCAGACTCCCCACTGAGCATGAGCCCGAGGTAGGGCTCGATCTCATGACCCTGAGATCACAATCAGAGCGGAAATCAAGAGTCTGATGCTCAACCGATTGAGCCACCCAGGCACCTCTCAATTAATCTATTTCAAAAAGCTGAGGTGATATCAAAGAAAATCCTATATCCAAGTGTTGAGAATTGATTTAATGGTTATTGCAAGGTTTTCCTAAAAACAATATCATCATTATTCCAGCCCCTTACTTCTATACAACATTTTACATTCTCTCCTTTAAAACACTAACAACCTCACATACCAATAGGCCAAAATTAATTATATTTGTTGCATTTTTTACTTCAGTCATTTGAATTACTAAAGTAATACAATGCAAAAGACCTATTATAGCAGATCGAGTGTCTTAATCAAGAATTCCTAATTTAGAATTCTCAGCCCCCCAAGAAGTGCATGGACAAAATTCAGGGCATCTGTGAACTTGGATGGAAAAAAAAATACATCTTTAGTTTCATTAACAACTGAAATCTAGCATTTTCTTCCAGTATAAATGAAGGCGACAGATCACAGAAGCATTAGCAGACCCATGACTTTGTCACCATAGAAATCACTATATTTTCAAACCACAGAATGGTCGGTACAGGTATTTCAAAGTATCATCTAGTAGAAGGTGTATTAGTTATTGGACTTACTGCCAGATCTTGTTACTTAAAGCATTAATTAAGAAGCACATGTGTAACTCTTACTACAAATTTGTAATTTAAAGATTTTGATAACTGCATTTCAATATAACTGGGTTTTGTTGTCATCTTATGTATTTAATTTTAGGCATATAGAGATGGCCTTCTAGGGGGCAGGGGAATTCATAGGTTTCCCAAGATGCCAAAGGTCAAGAACCCAGGAACTGAAGCTCCGCTTCTCATAATTCCATCCTCCAAAAAGCCACTGTCCACAATGTAGTGCATGCTCCTCCATTTGCTTATTCCTTTACATGGACAAATATATAAAAATGTCTAGTAACATAATTTATATTTCATGTGCTCTGTCATTGTGTTTTACACTATAGAATTTGGATATTTTTGCTGTTTCCAGCTTTTGGCTATTATTTAAAAATGCTGTATTAAGACTCCTTGTATATATCTTTTTTTAAAAAAAAAATTCACTATCAGTTCTATTTATGGATTGCTTGTGCCAACAATAAATATCCTTAAATTTAACCACAAAGGCAATTTTGTATTATGAAATCAACAGAATAACAGCTAGTATTTTCATACTTACTGCGGGCCAGGTCCTAAGTACTTTACATGAACTAACTCATTTTAATCCTCACAACCCTAAGGTGGGGCACTGTTTTGATTTCAGTTTACAGGTGAGGAAACTGAGGTACAGAGCAGTGTTCAGTCTCTAAGCTCCCATAGTGTGATTCTCATGACAAATTCAAACAAACAGGTGTTCTCAGAGCATGAGAAGTCTCATGTAACATGGCAAGGCAACAATAAACATCAACGTCACTTTGAAGGGAGTAGTAAATGATGATTGACACTTTGTTACATCGATTACCTTCTGAGAGTGTGTCCTGAAGCTCCTTAGAATTTCATTGTCACTGTACATTTTAAGAGGTAGATCAAAGAGTAAAAATCACAGTGATTATCACAACCCACCACCTAATAATCAATTAGGCCAAAGGCTAGACCGAATGGGTCTAGTGTCAATAATGAGCACATTTGCCATTAGAGATGGTAGTACCACCTTGGACACAACGTAGGGTCTCCACTACATTAAGCCCAAGCAATTTCACAGCCAGCAACAGCAGATCATAAATCCAAAATAGAACACATGCCAACAGGTTAAATACAAGCATACGTTCATAAAGACCCAATCTCAGTGCAGGCCTGGTCTCCTCGGCAATAAGAGCCTTATTAAACTCTCCCACGTAATTCATCAAGGCCCCATGCTGGCCAGGGCAAGGCTAATCTCTCTCCCCAGTTAGCAAGTTCCAGAACAGACCAAGAGAAAGCAAACCACAGCAATGGTATCTTTTTTAATTATCTGGACTCTGCTGAGCAGAGATAAAATAATCCCTACTGCTATTCCACGTCTGCCTTAACATATCCTAGCAATGAAACGTCATTTAGGTTAATCGAGACAAGAAAGCTCTGTCCCCTTTCTATATCCATTCTTACGCTTTGAGCATCCATAGAACAGGGTAAATCATCAGAAAGCACAGGCGACAAAAATGTCATAAACCTCAAAGGTGCTTTGCCAGTAAGAGGAGCCGAATGTCCTATACGTCATCTACTACCAGAAGCTACCAAGCTAAATGTTTTCATCTTCTTCCCAGCCTGGAGGCAGTGTGGGGAGGCTGTGGAATCCAACCATCCTGGACTTGAATCTACAATAAGCTGGGACTCTGAGCAAATTGCTTATCTGTCTGAGGCTCAGTTTCTTCATCTTCAAAAGGGTATGATAACACCTGGGGTGACAGGCAGTTGTGTGGATTAAGTGGATCTTATCCCACCCCAGTCATGGTTCAGCCCCATCTCCACCAGCCACAAGAGGGGCCTGGACCCTGCCAGGGGTGACAGGAGGGCTCTTCCCAAAGAGGCAGTATAAGCAAATACCCCATACAAAGTCATGTACTTAGCAAGGGACCAGCAATACAGTTGAAAGAGAAATGGGGCAGAGAAACCTGAGAAAAATCTCTACTCTGAGTTTCTGAACAAGACTCACCTGCTCTGAACTGAATTTCCACATCTCACTTCCAGAAGGGGTACAGACTTGTTCATGGGTTTAAAAATATTTGTACCCTTTTGGCCAGGAATTTCATATTTTATCCATTTTATCCTCCTCATGTAAGATTACACAGATATTTTAAATGCCTGCCAGTATTATTTATAACAGTGAAAAGTTATAATTTATCTAAAAATCCAATGAAGGATTGGTTAAAAAACTTGGCGCATCATGTGACAAAGTACTGTATGGTTATTAAAAATAATGTTCTTAAAGAATATTTTAGGATGAGGTGACATGATCTCAATGTAGTAAGTAAAAAATTCAGGATTAATTAGTATGTGTTATGATCCCAATTTTTAAAAATTTGTGCTTACATAAACTTAAGTATACATGCTACTTAGGGATACATGTTTGTAGCAAGTTTATAGACAGGCAAGGCATCGATAAAGATTAAATTCAGCAGAGCAAGGGGTTCTGCTTTGCTGTTAAGAGCACATTTCCTCAGTTGCATTGGTAGCTACATTATATATATTATCCTCAATGCCATTTTGTATGTCTGCAATATTCATGATGAGAAATTTTCAACTGTGTATATAATGCCAAGAAGGTAATACATCAAAATGTAGCTACTGTTTTGAGGTGGGATTATTAATGACCTCTCTTATTCACAGTGTCCAAATTTTCTACAAAGAACATGTATTCTTTTTCATCTTTTATACTGTTGTTATCATTGGAAACTATTTTTATGCCCACCCCAGAACTCATTTGTTTTTTAAGAGAGGATCCTTGGCGCTAAGCAGTGCCCCCCTAAGCAGGGGCACACTTGGCTCTTCCACCACCCTGTTTCCTGGGACACCATGAACCCTGGCTCTTCACTCAGGCATCTCTCCCCCGTTAGAAGTTAAACCAGAAAAGTGCAGTGGGGGAAGCAATGTCTCTGAAACCATCCCACTCACATCCTCTGACGTGAGAAGAGATTTGTAGGCGGCTGCTAGGAGCATCCTCCACTCTGCAATTTGTTCTCAAAAGTATAGGTTGCTTTTTTTTTTTTTTTTCTGGAATATTTTGTGTTCTATCCTGCCAGGAAGCTGGGGGCTCAGCCAGTGGCTTGGGTAAAGTGGTGGGAAGAATCAGAGACCGATTATAGCGTCAACTAGCATGGACATTCCATCACCACTTATTTTTCACCAAGTGCTGGGGGTGGAGGGTGGGAGAATAATTCTTTGGAGATACATCACCATGCCTTAAGACCCTTCCAGTTCCCTTTTTAAGAAGGAACTCTTAACATGGGTCTTGGCTGAGCTCATGGGGCCCACGAAATCACACATCAATCTTGTAAAATTTTCTGGAGCCCAGATTCCCAAAAGAGTCTGTGACCCCCTAAACAATTGAAGATCCCTGTCTGTAAGAATAAGCTCTTTTCTTAGCTTACGCACTTCTGTTTGGTCTCTAAGCCCAAGTTCAGTAGGAGGTTAGAAGGAAAACTCCCTTCCAGGCCCCTATCAGAATCGTCATTTGAGGCTTTAAACCAAAGCAAGATGTCAGTAGGAATGTTTGGTGTTATCATCACTCACACACACTGAGGGGCTCTATACACACTTTTTAATCAAAGGGGGAAGACTTCATCTGTGTTAACATCTCCCAACTCTATGTGACAGATATATTTCTTTAATAGGGCTGTATGTGCTAAATTCTACTACACATTAGGAGGGTTCACTGTTTTTTTGTTTTTAAAAACTAATCAAGCAATAAGTACATACTAAGAGCTCAATGTGTGTGCAGCAATGGGCTGGAACACAATGGAAACTTGACCATGATCCCCTAGGGACCCCTTCCCTTCATCTAGTAACTTCTTGTTGAAAGCACACATCTGATGAATATCTTTCCACTTATTAAATGGAATCAAAATTGAGTTACTAATATTACTTTCCCAAGCCCTCACATCCTCCCGTTTATGAGTCATCAGTCGGAACCCACCTTCTTTTCAGATACTTTACACGACACATAGAAACAGGGTCAAGCAACTCTTCAGTAATGCTGCTGGTTAGTTAAGGGACTGTGACTACTGGATATCACCATTTTAAAGCATCTTCAAGTAGCCTACAAAGGCCATTTATTTATTAGAACAATTCATTTATCGGACTCAGCTACTTATTTAGACACTGTTGCCTTCATGGTAAAACATCTCTCATGAGTGGCTCCACCCACCACTTCATTCAATTCAATGTACCTCCACTGAGTGCTGGTGAGGTGTGAGGGACTAAAAATCATACCACTTCTTCTGAGGCCCTGGCTGGAGCTGTCACACATCCTGTCATTTCCAGATGACTGGGATTGTGAGTGAACCTGGAACACACCAGTTTTCATGTCTTCCGACAGCTTCTAGGAGTCTAGGATCTTTCTAACTTTTACAATTTTTATAATATCATGTGACAATATTTGGAGAAAACTCTGCTGAGGTTCTAAAATCTGTCTACCAAGGTTCAGGAAAAATTTGCCAGGCAAATTAGAAAGGAGTCTGGCCATAGCTGAATCCCTAAACATAAAGGTAGATTTCTTTTCTATACAAGTCTCTTTATTATGACAAAACATGATATGAGAGGGTTAAAAAAGAGAGAGAGAGAAATATCCTTTGCAGCTGCACCAAGAGAAAAGAAGTCAGATTGTTGATTGTATGAGCCTTAAGTGATCTTAAGAGAAGGCAAGGTTATTGATGTCAATCAGCATAAAAACCAAATCACAATTCATAATTGCAAATAATCCTTTCATATAAGAGAGGTTCATGGTTTTTTATTAAAAAAAAGTCTAGAGACATGTTTTCCTGAAAAATAAATATAATAAAATGTAGTTGAAGAAATATGTTTGATGAGATGTGATCTTAAAGTCTTGCCTAAATCACTACATCTCCCTGGGCTTCTACTCTTCATTTTCAAAGTGTGAGGACAACTATATGTTGGATAAGAGCTGTTTCAATTCAGAAAGTCAATGATCCTAATAATTACCACAAAATTAAAAACGTTGAAACACACAAAAAAACTTGTTGCTGCTAAGGGAAGTTTCATGGGCTTCACCTGTCAATAATAAAACATTCAGTGAGTAAAGTAAAACCCAGAAGAACATCATTTTTTTGTCCTGTTACCATGGTATCCAAGTAAACTGGTCCAACGCCATCAATCTGATGGTCTAAAGACTGGAACAAACACCATATGGTGAAAAAAAGATGCCCAAGTACATCAATTAGATGCCAGCTCAGGATCACTCCATCACGGCAATTTGCATCACACAAAATTCTGCAATAATTAAAAATAACTAAAAGCATTGTTTAGACTGGTAAATAAATGTTGTCAGATGAGAACCCCATGATCCATGTTCAACAAAGTTTCAAATTTTCACAATGGCTTTAGAGGACTTGATCTCAAACCTCTTTTTTTAACAAATGAGGAAACTGAGGCTCAGAGAGGAGAAGCAACTTGCCAAGGTTGCACTGTTAGTTACAAGCAGAGCCAGGACCATGACTCAGCCCTTCACTCTTAGCATAGAAGCTTTCTCATCTCACAACAATGGCATCAGTGGTTTCTGTGGAGGAGAAAGACCAGAGCCTAAAGTTGGATGGATCCACTACACACAATGAACGCACTCCAAGGAAGTGCACAAGATGAATGGACGTGGGGAGCCCAAGAGGACCTGAATATCCATCCCCCAGCCCTTCAGTAATGAGTGCATCAGAGACCCAGGTTGGCTTCCCAGTTGTGTCGCTGGGGAAACAAAGAGGCCACACAAAGAAAGCTGCTGAAATTAAGCACCCAGGACATAGCCCCCAAATTCAAGAAAGCTCTTTACCTCTATCATCACCAGCACTCGACCATCATGTCATTAAACATCTTTTGTAAACTTCTGCTTTTCAAGAAAAATACAGCAAGGCTCACATTTGGTGGGTGTGTAGTATGTACCAGGCAATTGTGCTTGGTATCTCACTTTTATTGTTTTATTTGATCCTCACAACAATCTTGTTAGGTGAAGTCTTTTCACCTCTATTTTCCAGATAAGAAAACAGATACAAGGAAAGGTGTCACATTAATGGTAAATGTAGAATCTTGATTCAAATGAAGATCTGTTAAAGCCCAAGTCACTCACTCTGTCATGCAGCCGGAGACTTCTCCCAGCACTGGCTGCCTGAGTTGGGCCAACTCAATAACTTCTGTGAAAGGGGGACAAACATCTGACCATCTTCTGGAACCAGCCTCTAAAACGGCACCGTGGCATTCATCTAGATTCTACTCAGATGCACTGATTTCATAATTCATTTTATGAGAGAAAACATGAGCAATAAACAACTTGGCTTGCAAGCTTAAGTTGGCCACTCAGCTTTCTCCAGTCAAATGAAATGTTTAAAAGAGTTCTCCCCAGGTCACAACTTCCATTGTCAGAAGCTGGAAGCCCCCTTAAAGCACACGGCATGTTAACAAATAGATTCAGAGACAAGAGGTGCTCTCATGGGAGATACAATAGGAAGCACTGTACTTACACTTATGTCGAGACTACAAAGGCTAACAGCATCCTCATCTTGGGTGCTCTGCTTGCGTTTTCGCTGCAAAACAAATGATAAACAAAGTTCAGTGTAGACAGGGATTATGGCTTTGATTAAGGAAAGGAAAAAAAAAAAGCAATCAATTGAACGGCACATGTAATCCTTGTCATTTCTATCATGTTTCCCCAAAACTTTAACCAACCTATGTAAACAAACAATTCTAAGAAAGCCTAAGAAATCATGGGAAGCTTTATAAACTCTAAGGTAATTGGTAAGGTATTGTTCTTATTCCTGCTGCTACAATTTATTTATTTTTGTATTTCATTTTTTCCTAAATATCTCTATATATCAAGGTTCAGAAATTTAGATACAAAGTTCAGATTCTAACTTGGGAGAAGAAACTAGCCTGGAAAGAAAATCAAATTCACTTAAAGATATTTCATTTTTAGAGCTCTTTGTACTTGGGTAATTTAAATTTGTCCTAAACTTCATCTAGGGTCCTGATATAATCACAGAACCAGAAAGCTGGAACAAACCTTAGACATCATCTCCAACCTTCCTATTTTATTGCCATAAACACCAAGAAAAATCATTACTTGAATGGAAGAAAATTGAATTTGAAATGACCTTATGACCAAGGAAGTCTGCCAGGTTAGATGTGGAAAATATATTTTCTTCCTTATAAAAAGAAAAGAAACTCCATCTACAAACCATAATAAAGCTCATCAGAGATACATTCACCTCTCTCCTACATCCCAGTTCAACCAACCAGGCAAGTATTGCTTGAGTCCCTAATTTGTGACTGGCTAAGTCTCCTGATCCTACTTGGCAGAAACCTGCTAAAGGACCAGAATCACTGGCATGCAGTTCCCATGGAGTCCAGAGACATCTGGAGTCTTCAATCCCTAAAGAAGCTCACCTCTTCCTCCTCTATCATATTCTGAGCAGGAGAGACAGACAGAGAGTGGAAAGTGACCAGAGCCGTCCTTGTATATCTCACTATAATTGTTCTATTATTTCTTTGCTTCAGTTCAAGGAAGATTTGTTGAACATCTACCACGAGCCTGGCCCTTCATTTGCTCCTGGGACTGCAAAGACCAGCAGCACCCATAGTTAAAGAACTCACATTCTTGAAGAGGGACTGACTCTAAAGGAATGAACTATAATGCAGTAAAATCCAAACATCCTAGGAAAGTCACATCACTTTTCTGAGTTACCCCTTCTCAACTCTTAAGGTGGGGGTGATGACATTAGCTTCTATTCTCAAAGGGAGAGGAAAAAATAAGGTGATGCATTTTAGAACTTAGCAGAGCGCCTGGTACACAGTGGGTGCTCAAAACATGGGTTGGAAGCTCTGGAAGCACAGGGAGGAGTAATCAGTTTGGCTTCGGCGGGGGTTGGGGAGGTATTCTCAGAGGAGACATTTGAAGAGGCCAGAAGGTAAATAAGTTTGACAAACATATTGGGAGGGGACTAGGGCCTCTTGTTTCAGAGCCAGCTATCTAGATCTTTAGAACCCCACAGGTGCACCTGGTTCTATCCAGAGTAGTGGAGTTCTAGATCCTATATATTATTCCACTTGAGCAGTAGAATGATTTAGAGATGAATGCCAGGAATCACGATACTGAATCAGCCATCTGGGATAGTGCTCAAGAATCTGCATTAACGAACTCTATTCCGGGGTTTTTGGGGGAAGCCTTGAGAAGATGGTGGTAGCCACTTGCCACTTTTGAGGATGTTTCATGTTTGCATAGGAATCTGACCCTCCCCGATTCATCCTCTAATTAAAAGTAGCTCTGTGGGGTCAGTGAAGCCAATTCACTGGTTAATATTTGTAAGGTGACTTTTTGAGGCAAAGAGGTCAAGGGATAATTTCCATTCTAGGGTAAATAAACTGAAGTCAGGGGAGATAAACAATTTGTTCAAAGTTACATGTCTACAGAATCCAGGATTCTAATTCCTGGGACAGAACCCTTCACACACATCACGTAAAGCATACTTGGCAAATAGGTTACAACTCATTTGCTCTCCGGAATGTCTGGTAGCATCTGCTGGGAGGGGGGCACTGAGGACTACATAGCACAGCAAATGGGAGAATGCTTCAGTCAATCAGTAACATGTGTGGGGTGTACGAGAGGGGAAGAGCTGCTGCCCAGGACAGCCCCTGCCCTTCCTGAGTCTGGCCACTCTTGCCTTGAGAGGCTAGTATTATACCCAGGATCTTGGGAACTGCCATGAGGGACTGAGGCTCTAGGATTTTATCTGTAATGTGGAAATAATGCCTACAGGGTCAGGCTGTCATGAGGATCATAGATAATATGAATATGGCAGCTGGAACGAGGCCTGATATACAGTAGGTGCACAATAAATGGCAGTTCCTGTCATGTGTTACCCAAACTGTAAGCCACACAGATATATGCTGCTACCCGGTATAGTCAGATTATAGAACTTTGGGGTGCTACAATTCCATTCCTACAGCTCTGCAATTTTGTCAATGCAACACATTAATGGTAACCTGTTACCCCAAGAAGCCCACCCTGGGGAAGGAGAGGGGATAATAAGAGGTTTTTTCCCCATAGGCATGCAGCCCTCTCCAGACCAACTCAACACATTACCCAGCACCTAGTCTCCAGAGCACCCCTCACCCCAGACACTTCCACATGCCTCAAGTGTCAAATCCAGAAGACAAATGTCCTCTAGCCACCTTTTTTAATTAAGCCATGGCCAGTTAATCTGGGATAGAATGATCTCCTTAAGAAACACACACATTTTACAAAATGAAAGCTGAATGGATTATCAACGTGGATTTTCTTTTCAATTTCTGTTACAGGGGTTGGTTGTTGACCACTGCAGCAATAAAGAAGGAGCCTGATGTTTAAATTCTGAGCCTGAAGCAAAAATTTCACAAAGTATCGCTTGGTCATTTGTTCGCTTGCTTTATGGCCACTGAGCACTTTTGATGTGCAAAGCCCAGCTGTGGGTCTGGAGAGACAGCAGTGAATGAGCCAGTCATGCTCCTTGCCCACTAATTGGGAGTAACAAGAAAAAATAATTACCGATTATGATCTCTGCTGTGAATGAGTCAGATGAAGTGCTGAGACGGAGACTAGCAAAGGAGACCTAGTTTAGAACGATAATTTAATTTAATATTTTGTTTTCTGGTTTTTGGTTGACCTTCTCATCAGACATAAGCCCATGAAGGCATGACTTGGTCAGTCCAGGTCACATTTCAGAACCTGGTGCCATATCTGGTGTATGGCTGACACCCCTTACAATAGTATTTGATTGTTTTGTTGATGCCTTTGGTCTTGCTCCCTTTGAGAAGTTTGTCTTCACCAATTACCCAATTCCAAGAGGGGCACAGGTGGAGGGAGTGGAGGGGACCAAATGGGCACCCCTTCAACCAGACTGGCCAGCCCAGTCGACTCAGGTGATGAAGGGTGTGCAGGTCCCATGCATGTGCTGCATACCCCATGTGGGAGCTTCTAAATTCCACCTAGGAACTTCTAAATTATTGGAGAGCTGAGCTTATAACAATGATCTAAAGAACAGTCCCTGGAAGAAATCACCAGTGGGAAATTTAAATCCTGGAGACACAGACAAATGAACATTTCAGAAAGCAGAGGGCGTGGCAGGACACTGCACTCATTTTGAACTTCACCAAATGATTGATAATGACAATAATCAGCTTTAGCCTATTAAACACTCACTACATGCCGGTCACAGAACTAAATCTTCATATGAGTGATCTGATTTGATCCTCATAACCACCTCAGGAGGATCCCCCATTTTGCAGAGGAGGAGATGGAGGCTCAGAGAAGGGCAAGGATTTGCCCAAAGTTCTATAATTAGCAAGGGGCAGAGCCTAGATTCACTGGGCTCCAAGCTATGTGTTTCCCCACTGCACTGTTCTGTCCCAGACTCTGGAAGGGCACATCATACAGAGATGGTCTAAGAAAGTGTTGAGCACAAGGAGTTTGGGAAGAAACACCTTTATAATCTATTCTACTAAAGAATTGGCCTTGGGGCACCTGGGTGACTCAGTCACTTAGGTGTCCAACTCTTAATTTCAGCTCAGGTCACGATCTCAGGATTGTGAGACAGAGCCCAGCATCTGGCTCCATGCTGGGTGTGGAGCCTGCTTAAGATCTCTCTCTCGGCCCCTCCCCACTCCCTCTCTAAAAAAGAAAAAAAACAAAACAAAACAAGAATTGGCCTTGAAGATAGTACAGCTAGGTAACATTTTGAGGTCCTTTCTAGTTTTTTTTAAAACTATCACTGCCTGCTATCAGGTAGGCTATGGATGAGCCAAGTCACCATTTTACTGCCCCTGTGCATCTGAAACCATGGGCAGGTTATGGGGGGGAAGGGAGGTTCCCAGGCAGGAAGGATACTGTGTGAACTGTCTGCATTTACACACTTGGCCTCACATGTTCTCATCAGCCAATTGGAGGAGCCATGGAACCACCCTGTTATTCTTGTTAAATTTACTGAAGCGAGTGCACAGTCCACTTCCCTTTCAAGCATGAAAACAAAGCGCCTTGGGTGCTGTAGTCTACACTGATTTGAGCACATGACTTTAAGCCCCAGTGCCCTGTGCAGTGGGTCAGTGAATAATTTCTGAATGAGTGACTAAAAGAAAGAATAAAGGAGACTGGTGTTTTTGAGGTGACACCCTTCCCTTCCACTAACCACCTGGCTGCCAAAATTAAATCAAAACCTCAAAAGCAAAGATTACTGAAAGCTGACATTCTTCAACCTCAGATTTCCTTGGAAGACTCAAAACCTGCACATTTAAGCTACAACTCTTGCTTTTCAAATAGGAGGTTTTTTTTTTTTTCCTTACCAGTGAAGGCATTTATTTTCCTTAAAATACGTAGACATGTTAAAAGAAATCATGGCTGTTCAAACATGGGTCCCAGTGGGACACTGGTGACTTCCACTCCTCCTATGAGAAGGAATGTCAGATCTGTTCAAGGGTGAGGCACACCCATGACCAGGGCATCTATATCCAGGCACTGCCCTCGGCAATGGCATGCAGACTCAGTCTCTGTGCTTTACGAGCGAGGAATCCAAGTATGTAACATACCTCAGCTGAAAGGGAACAGTCAACTGAACCAAATTATAAGTGAACTTAATGGACACCTGAACCCTTTGTCTGAACATTTGGGTGCCTATCTGGGGCAGGCAGGAAAGGCAGTTATAGAGGGGTATTTATGGGAACAGAGGGTCTGAATGCACGATTTGGTTCCTTAGCCCTGCAGGTTACATATTTGATAAGGCACTTTCTAGAGGTGCTTGGGTGCTGGAAAAACTCTCTCATGCTTCTCAAATCAAAAAACAAGCAGGAAGCCCCTTTATTAATTTGTAAAAGAGCAAAGCCCTTTGTATATTTGGATATGAGGTCTGATGGAAATAGGAGTATGTCTGGATGGATCAAGTGGACTCTGTCTGAGACTCACTACTGGTAACAGCATCCTGCTGTGTTGACCTTAGATCTTCACCTGGGCTCCTTTCACCCCACTTTCATGAAGCATCACTGTTCTTCAGGCCACTTGATGGCCATCTCCTTTAGGTTTGGCTACCTTCTAATAGCATAAGGCAGACCACTAAATCTCATTGGTAAATGTTCCGGAAACAACTATTTTTTCTGGTGTTCTGGGTAAGCTCTCTGTGGGGAGCACTGACCCTATCCTTAGCTGATCAATGTTCAGAAGAGCTGGTCCAAGGGACGCCTGGACGGCTCCGTCAGTTAAGCGCCCGACTCTTGATTTCGGCTCAGGTCATGATCTCAGGGTCGTGGGACAGAACCCTGCATGGGGCTCTGCGCTCAGCAGGGAGTCTGTTTCTCTCCCTCTCCCTCTGCCCCTCCCAGTGTGCATGCTCTTTCCTCTCTCTTTCTAAAAATCAACCAATCAATTAATCTTGAAGAAGAGGAAGAAGAGGAGGAAGAAGAAGAAGGAGAGGAAGGAGAAGGAGAGGAAGAAGAGAAAGAGGAAGAAGTGGAGGAGGAAGAAGAGTTGGTTCAAGCCTGAATATCTTATCCTACGGGGCTCAGCTTCCATTCTCTCCGGGCTCAAATCTTGGGATCCTTTGAGGTGTTAAGCTTTAGAATTCAAGGAGAATCACCGGGTGCTTTCTAATACATAAGGGAAGGGAAGTGGATGCTGGAACGGGGCACCTGCTATGAGCTAAGCACTGTGCTCACTGCTTAAAGGACTGTTCCAGTTAAGCTTCTCTTTAACCCAGTTTAA
Source organism: Zalophus californianus (assembly GCF_009762305.2). Taxonomy (NCBI): domain Eukaryota; kingdom Metazoa; phylum Chordata; class Mammalia; order Carnivora; family Otariidae; genus Zalophus; species Zalophus californianus. The sequence goes on from NC_045595.1 coordinate 25,020,682, forward strand.
ATAAGTATTGCTGTGTTCATTTTACAGTGGGGGACACTTGAGCTCACTCAAGGTCACAAAATTAGTAAATACTAAGACAGGGATTTCTTGCTGGGCCAGCCTCATTCCCAAACTACTGACCAGAATTTCTGCCACACAATGCTATTTCCCTTTTTATATTGTTTAAAAATAATATGTGCTCAATTTAAATTAATATATTAAAAATATATCATAAATGTAAACACTTATTTAAAACAATACATGTTTTAAAACAATATAGAGGAATTCTTAATCTCAGGAAACAAACTGAGGTTGCTGGAGTGGTGGGGGGTGGGAGGGATGGGGTGGCTGAGTGATAGACATTGGGGAGGGTGTGTGCTATGGTGAGTGCTGTGAATTGTGTAAGACTGTTGAATCACAGACCTGTACCTCTGAAACAAATAATACATTACATGTTAAAAAAAAGAAGATAGTAGGAAGGGAAAAATGAAGGGGGGGAAATCGGAGGGAGAGACGAACCATGAGAGACTATGGACTCTGAGAAACAAACTGAGGGTTCTAGAGGGGAGGGGGGCAGGGGAATGGGTTAGCCTGGTGATGGGTATTAAAGAGGGCACGTTCTGCATGGAGCACTGGGTGTTATATGCAAACAATGAATCATGGAACACTACATCAAAAACTAATGATGTAATGTATAGTGATTAACATAACATAATGAAATAAAATTTAAAAAAAAACAATATAGAAAGGCTCACAAGGCATTTACCTACATACCTGATATATATTAGGAGCATAAGTGAGACAGACCTGAATTTGAAATCCAGCTCCTTCATTTGCTATTTGGTGTGATAAAGTTACTTCTTTATCCATTCATTCAACAGTTATTTACTGAGGACCTACTATGGGCAGGCAGTTTCCAAATGTGGGGATCTATAAATGTCTATAAAACACTTCTATAAGCTTTGATTTCTCCATCACAGGGTTATTCCAAGGATTAAAGGAGACAAAATATTTTGAACAGGGCCAGGCAAATGGCAAAAGATTAAAAACATGGTCATAATTATTGCTCTATTACATTATTATTACTATTACAATTGCTGTCACTGCTGTTTTGTTTGTTATCTGACATTGCGAGGTGGGCAGGGTGGGCACCAGAGATGGGGATCCTGCCAGATGGTGGGTGACCGAGCTGGGACACGGCCTGACCCTCCTCAGACTGCCCACGGCACAGGGGGGGTCTACGTGGACGCTCTGTGGATACCTCCAGTCACGTCTGCTGAGTTCCCACTCCTCTCACAGAAGACAGGCCAAATGCAAGGCCTGACTTCATTTTAAATGGCTGAGATTGAATTGATTAGTGTTGGAACAGCCCTGTGATTTAATCACAGGGTTTTTCTATTTAATAACCAAGTGACCAGAGCAGCAAAAACACACTGATGGAGGGAGTGCAGCTCCCGACCTGACAGCAAATGGCCCCTGATTAGTCGTTTGTAATTATTAAATTCAAACCAGATCTCAAACCTTTTTGATTTATCTCTTTGCTGGCAAACAGCTTTGGTGCTTTCAGAGGCTTTAACGCCTCCCTTTCATCTGAGCCTTCTTGGGGGAGAGATTAGCAAAAGGATTTTGTGTTCTTGTACTTGCCCTTAGCTGGAGCTGGACTCACTAAACTCACGTTTGAGCAGGGAATGGATCCACATTCTGTTTCTTTCCTGTCTGAAGCTCCAGGGGTGAGCAAGGCACAGGGACCCCGCCTCCATTTTTAATACACTGTTGGCGAGTTTTCCTCATTTTTAAAACATCCTTCTCCAGCATCCAGGAACCCTGAGCCTTTTTTTTCTAGATTCTTCAATGTGCTCACAGGGTAGCAAACCTGGAAATCAGGGTGCTCTCTGAGCTACAGGTAAATAAATCTTTACTCACATGAAATGTAATTTTTGTATGTAGATGCCATTAACTGTAGTTTGAAGATGTTCAGTGGGCACTAAAGTCAGACGTGGTGGCTTCACACCCTAGTAATGCCCTTTATTTGTTGTAGAACCTTAAGCACATCATTTCACCTCTCCAACACCTGAATTTCCTCATCTATAAAATGGGAATACAAAAGTTACTGTGAGAGTTAACTAGATCAATGTGGGTAAAGGGCTTAGCACAGTGCCTGGCACACAGGAACTGCTCAAGTATTTTTTTCTTAAGATTTTATTTATTTATTTGACAGAGAGAGACCCAGCGAGAGAGGAAACACAAGCAGGGGGGAGTGGGAGAGGGAGAAGCAGACTCCCCGCTGAGCAGGGAGCCCGATACGGGACTCGATCCCAGGACCCTGGAATCATGACCTGAGCCGAAGGCAGACGCTTAACTGACTGAGCCACCCAGGTGCCCCAGGAACTGCTCAAATTCTTAGCCAACTAGGAAAAGCCCCAATTATTGATTTTGGCCGTGGAACACCTGGCCCATAGCTTGTTTGGAAGAAGAGATGAAGTCGTCTTAGCCAAAGAAAGGTCCTTCTCTCCCACGGGAAGAAAAACATGTTCAACCAGACAAATGGGAGGAGGGGAGAGCCAGCCAGCGTGCCAGTGCCACCACCAGCCCTGCTAAGCAACCGGCAGCCAGATTCACTGTCATTTCTCAAATGTAGACCACTTTTCCCTCCAAAACACTCCTGGCCAGAGGAGCAGGAAAGAAGACAGAAAACTTGTCTACCCAGGGCAGAGGGCTGCTGAGTATATTTTCCAGAAAGATTACCCTAGAAAAACTTCATTATGGGCATCAACTTAGGGTGGGAGAAGCGGTTGTCATTCACACAGATTTTCAACAATAGGATGTGACAAGGATCACAAAATTGAATGAACTGGAGCACTTTTTTTATGACTTTCTAATAATTACTATAATTATTTTATATTTTCTTCTACTGGATCTCAGGTGTACTGAATTGGACTAATCACTGAAGTCCTTGGTTCATAACACATTACAATCACTGGTGCTTCCCGGCCTACTTTTATGTGTTTATTCATTTATTTTTAACAGTATAATGAACTCCCATTAAAATTCTTTGCATATGGAATGGTTTGAAGCCCTTATCAACAAAAATATTACTTATATAGTTCAGGGAATGTCCAAACAATTGCTTAATTTCTAGATAATTACTCTATGTAACCAATCAATTCAGATAGTCCGACTGTACAATTCAGAGTCAAATATGCTTATGGTCCTTGATAATACTGAGAACCTGATTTTACAAGGAGAGTTCTCTGTTCTTTACTCATTTGTGTTCCTGCCTTTCCCTATCTAGAAAACCCCTGGATGCATCCCATGCATTCTCAAGTAGGTCCCCAACTGCTAACAGGCAAGCATCTCACCATAGGGAGATCAAAGCTTCCCTTTAGCCACTGGTCTCTGGACCCTTTACTCCTGGGAGCACCCTGCCACACAAAGCAGAGATGAAGAACACTTGGAGAAACGGCTGCGCCTGCTAAGATGCTCTGTAAATCCTGAGAACTCATCAGGATAGCCTTTATATAAAGAAAAGTTTCCCTGGCAGAACCATGAGGTACTGTCTATCAGATGAGAACTCCCTCTCTCCTTCCCTTTGCTGGGTTTATAATGACAACTGTCTATTAAGAATCCATTGTATGGGGGGCGCCTGGGTGGCTCAGATGGTTAAGCGTCTGCCTTCGGCTCAGGTCATGATCCCAGGGTCCTGGGATCGAGTCCCAAATTGGGCTCCCTGCTCCTTGGGAGCCTGCTTCTCCCTCTGCTTCTCTCTCTCTCTCTCCCTCTCTCTCTCTCCTCCTCTGTCTCTCATGAATAAATAACTAAAATCTTAAAAAAAAAAAAAAGAATCCACTGTATGGGGACGCCTGGGTGGCTCAGTCGGTTAAGCATCTGCCTTTGACTCAGGTCATGATCCCAGGGTCCTAGGATGATTAGTCCTGAGTTGGGCTCCCTGCTCAGTGGGGAGCCTGCTTCTCCCTCTGCCTGCCACTTCCCCTGCTTGTGCGTGCGTGCTCTCTCTCTCTCTCTCTCTCTCTGGCAAATAAATAAATAAAATTTAAAAAAAAGAATCCACTGAATGCTGGGTACTTTCCATATGTGACATCCAATCTTTACAGCAGTATGAAGAAATGATTACACATGAGGAAGTTGAGGCTTAAAGAGTTTAAATGGCTCATTAAGGCTGCTCTGTAAGTGTACAAAACCGAGATTTTCTATCAGATCTGGCTAACTGTGTAGCCAGTACGGCCGGCCCACATTCCCCAGGTAGTCACTATTCTCTTGCATTCTACAGGCCAGAAATGCCAGGCATTTAATGCCATCCAGAGTAGCCCCCAACCTGTGATGTACTGGAGTTGACACGTAAATAGCCCAGCTTCCTAAAGTTTGCAGGGACAACTCTGAGGTGTGGTCTGTCTTGAATGTATACTGGAACCACCCAGGGGTTTAAAAAGCTCTCATGCCTGGCTCCCACCACCCAGGGATTCTGAACATCAGGAGTTTCAAAAGCTTCCCAGGTAATTCTAATGTGCAGCAAAGTTTGAAAACCACTGTCCTACATAGTGTCCCTAAAGCCCCCAGCAGGATTGAGCCCCAGCTGCCCACAGAGCTAACCTGTTCCTGATTACTTCCTGTTTCAGCTTGCTTCCCTTCTCTGTCTCTTCCCTGCTCCCTCACCGGTGCTTCTGGAAATTAACTTCCCAAATAAACTGCTTGCACTTATATCCGGGTCTGTTTCTGTAGGACCGAGCAGAAGATAAGCTGAATATAGCTCTGGGCTTCTAACTCTGGAAGTGTACTAGGAGGCAGGTGAAGCCACAGAGTAAACACAGTCCATCAACTTGACTTTTCAGGAAGCCATGCCAGCTATTATTTATATATTTCAACAAGAACAGAATGTCAATTTACATAAGATTTTAAAGATAAGTCTGGGAAGAAATTTAAAATCAAGTGACCTTCACATCGATCTTCCCTCGTACAAGACACACAAAGGGCTGAGTCCGTTTCCCCTCTGATCAGAGGTTGGGAAGCATCCAGAAGCCAGAGAGAGTCACAGCTCCTCCTTCTCCTGGCTGCATGGTCCACCCACAGTTCTCCTCCAGCAGACAGGAGTCCCAGTAAGACTCTATCAGGGAGCTTCCATATACTTTTACCAAGATCCACGCAGAAGGATGTTTACTGTAGTATTGTTTACAAAAGCAAGATACTGGAAACACATGTCCACCAAAAGAGACTGGTTAAATAAAACTAGGCTATCTGTATAATAAGAAACACAATGTTATTACATAGAATAGTGTAGAGCCACACAATATATGGAAGGACCTCCAGGATGTATTGAGTTACCAAAATGATAATAATAGAATAATAATAAAGAGTATGCACAGCATTTTTCCTGCTGTGTCAAATTCTTAAAATTAAAAGAGAAAAAATACATATTCTCATGTACATACATACATCCTGATACATGTATTAAATTTTTTTCTGTAAGGAAGCACATGAAACTGGGGACAGAGCTAAGCATGTGTATATGTCATTTTATTAATGCCATTATAGGTTATCTGGGTACTGAGACAACTGCCCTTTTGGTGATGGTTGTTTCCTTCTTTACGTATCTCTATACTAAAGAAAGATGACACAGCTGAAACTTTTTTTTTTTAAAATAGATATATGTAGGTAGATTGATATTGGAGGCATCAGAATGAATTCATGGTTATACACCCCCCCCACACACACACATTTGTATTTTTTCCCTACCCCTATCTACTGAGAGGTGAAAAAGCATTGACACCCTAGCAGCTCTGAACACACCCAGCACCCAGATCTTGGTTTCTAAATACCATTCTCAACTAAAAGGACCAGGGCAACTTGGAGAAAAGGCTGATTCCAGGGTGAGGGCAGGAAAAATACAAGATGAACCTGGAACATCTTTCTGTATCAGGAAGTAATAAAGTGCTCTAAGAATGACGGATAGAGTCACCAGCTTATAGGGCTCTCACCAGCCACGTCTGAGACAATCTCAGCATCAGACGAATGATGATAGTAATGTACCATAACCCACCAAATAAAATAGGAATCCATGAACCCATGATGACATAAATAACTAACTAATAAACAGAGATGAGATGATGGACCATCAATAGATGCTAAAACTAGTAGGTTAACATTTCATGACAAATAGGACTCTTCAATAGTTTCAATTTACTTGTTACCTAAAAAGGGAAAAAGTCATAATTTCACAATGGAGAAACTTACAAGATGCCACTTTGAATCAAAGCTAACGTCACCAATACTGGGACAAATTGGTATCACAAATCCTTTGATGTGATGCACTAAGAAAGACACCATATCATTCCTATAAATATTCCTGTGAAAAATGCACACCCCCCAAAAAATATCCTCTAGATATTTTTAAATGCACAATCTCAATCTAAACATATGAAGAAATATTTAATAAACCCACATTGAGGGACACCATATAACACAACTGGCCTCTACTCTTTAAAACTCTCAAAATCAAGAAATACCAAGAAACCTGGGGAACTGTTCCAGATTAAAGGAGGCTCAAGAATACCTAACAATAAATGCAATGTGTGACCCTGAATTGGATTCTGGACCAGGAAAAATAATAGCTGTAAAATATTGTGACCATTGGCAAATTTAAAAAAATTAATGGATTAGTTAATATATCCTGTCAACATTAAATTTTCTGCTTTTGATAATTATACTGTATCAGAGGATGCTTTTATTCTTGCACTGAGGTATTTGGGGCTAAAGGGACATAACGTCCGTAACTCAATCTCAAATAGGGGCAGAAAAATAATTTACATTTATGTATTATATAAATGTATACTATACATATAATGTCTGTACATACCCCTCCCCTCGAAACAATGTACTTGAATATGCCAACAACCTCTCTTAACCCAGCTCTTCTGAATACTGCCTCAGGAGGCGCCTGGAGCCTCAGGAAAAGCCATAGACTGTCCATGTGCCAAAGACGTCTTATCCAGACCAACTAGAGTCCATTAGCTCCAGTTTTTAGAGTAGTCTTGACTAACTTGAGAATAATGCTCTTGGCAAAAGTCTGCAGAGAAGCCATCAGGACAATAGTGTGAAAGACAGTTACCATTTCTGATGAGCGATCTGGAAAGATGTCGACTGTGATTAGAGGGACGTTTTCCTTCTGCAGCTGTCTTTGAAAGTGCAGGAGGGCCTCATCACAACCCCAAATTACAGGAGGGAGGCAAAGGACCCCCAAATGCCAGGGACATGCAGGTATTCAGGGCACCCCTCCTTTATGGCACTATTAGGTCCTGTCAAGTTTTGAGTAAAAAGCAAAAGTTGTGGCAAGCCACAGATGAGCTGCAGGGAGTGGGGAAGTACTCTGTGCTACATTTTCTAATCCTGAATTTTTGCTTCAAAGCACATCCCAATCACTTTTATCCTGAAGTCTGAAACCAAGGTCTGGATTTTGCAGAATCAAAGCATATTTATCCAGTATTTAATCTATTTCCCAGAAAAATCAGTGTGTTGCGAAGAATAGAATTCTTTCATGCCCAGAACTTCCCTGGACATTTCTAAGGCATAACCCAGCACAGAGCAAAGGCTCAACAAATGTTTGTGGACTGATATATGTGAATCAGTGAATACCCTTACCCACAAAAAGGCAAATATAAGGCCATAGAATTTCCTGTCAGGAAAATGAAAACACCAAGAAGTCCATCAATAAAATTTCATTTTTGATTCTCAGGCCCACAGTATTCAATTCTGACAACAGGAACTCAGGAACGACAAGAGACTCACATAAAAGAATTTCACTGTATGGGTTTATTCATTCAACAAATACTTCATTGAGCACGTATTATGTGGTAGGCACTATGCATGTTAGATACATTGCTTAACAAAAGAGAAAAAGGTTTCTGCCCTCAGAAAACAATACGGTCTAGCTGGGGCCGGAGAGTCGAGTAGGGGACAGAGACAAAAAGCCAGTAAGCAAACAAACAAGCTAGTTCTAGTGTACAAAGAGTTATGAAGAAAGTAAACCAGGGTAATATGAAAACCTGTGAAAGGGGGTAGAGACAGAGATACTAGAGAGAGATGTCAAAGAGACTTCTTGGAAGACAGACATTTGAAAAGAAACCTAAATGATAGTATTGGAGCTAACCCAGCAATGATGTGGATACCTGAGGAGGAAGAGTTTCTTTCTTTCTTTTTTTAATTAATTAATTAATTAATTAATTTGAGAGAAAGAGAGCAAGCATGCACGAGCGGGGTGGGGGGCAGAGGGAGAGAGAGAATCTCAAGCAAACTCCCCATTGAGTGTGAGCCCCCCGCCCCCCACCTCACAACCCTGAGATTGTGACCTGAGCAGAAACCAAAAGTCTGTTACTTAACCAACTGAACCACCCAGGTGACCCCAGGAGGACGTTTCTTTCCTTTCTTTCTTTTTTTTTTTTTAAGATTTTATTTATTTATTTGAGAGAGAGAGCACCACGAGCAGGGGTTGGGGGGAGAGGTAGAGGGAGAAGCAGACTCCCCACTGAGCAGGGAGCCAGATGCAGGACTCGATCCCAGGACCCTGGGATCATGACCTGAGCCGCAGGCAGACGCTTAACCGACTGAGCCACCCAGGCGCCCCAGGAGGAAGTTTTTAAAGGCCTCTCATCATTAAAGGTTCAAGTTCTCTCCTCTCACAAGTCCCTCACACAATACCTAATGCTTGTTCTAACGGGTCAGTGCCTCTGCCCACGTGGTGCTCCCATACCTGACCCCTGTTCTGACTGGTCAGTGCCCATGCATGTGATTGTTTACATGGAGTTGTGGCAATTTTCCTTCTCAGTTTATCTGAAAAGGAAACGTGGGTGAATATTTATTCTTCCTCCTTTGTGTTATTTATAGCCATGAAAAAAGTCCTGAATTTCTGAAGACTTGTTAATTTCCTCTAAGACCCTGTGCCAAATCAAGTTGTGCCCCCCCCCCCCACCCCCACCCTCATTCGCTCTGCTCTGAGCTCTGGCCTCCTATAATCCCAGTTCCTCTTCTTCTATGCTCCCTCATGCCTGGAGCCCTCCCCCCTCCCCCCTTTCTCACAGTTAACTCCTCATCTTTCAAATGCCAGCCCTGTCAAGGAAGTATTCCAAGATGGGTTACAAACCAGATCGAATCTCCCAGTTATATCCTCTCAGCATCATGTGTTTCTTCTTTGTTGCACTAACCCATCAAAATGTCGCCATTTACTTGCATGATTCCTTGATTAATGTCTGTTTCTTCCCTCAGAGCTGAGTTCAATGAGTGCAGAAACCAGATCAAATTTCATCTACTGTGGCACGTCTAGCACCTTCCACTGTGAGAGCACACAGAGTTGAATGATTTGTTGTCACCATCTTGAAATTCTTAGAAATTTTTTAACAAGGGCCCTGCATTTTCATTCTGCTCTGGACCTCAAGAATTATGTAGCCAGTCCTGAAAAAGAATGTATAGGGACTCTTTGTGACTGGTACTCATTCTGATGCCACTTTTCGGTTCTGAGGCCACTATCCCTAAAAATCCAAAGCAAGTTTGATGGCCAAGCATCTATTCATTCAAATATTACACAAATATTTATTGGGCAACTCTATTTGCCCACAGAGTGGAGCCCTTCTGAGCACAGAGCCCTGTCCATGAAGTTGGCCCTACCCCTGCCTTCCCCTTGGAGGCCCTGATCCATGTCACTTACAGATGCTTCTGACTCTTCTGATATATCCTGGGGTATAGGTCACCCTGGACTTCACCACTCTCTGAACAGCCTAGGTTTCATGGGATAGGACCTCCCTGGCATGGGCCCAACCCTGAAGACAAGAAATTCTTTCCCCATTAGAACTTCAGTTCTGCCTTTTGGCTCAAGTCAAAACAGAAACTCTATCTTGCAGAAGCACCTTTTTAATCTCCCTAATTTTGAAATCCTGGTTCTCCTCAGGATGTTGTAAAAGCTTGCCAGAAATGGCTCTCTGAGTTTGGCAACACTTGCCTGCTGTGTTTCAGCCAGGCTTATCATTGATGCATCTGTAAATGTTTACTTGAGGGGCCACAGACCCACAGTGTTGTTCTACTCACTGGCTGTCTCCCACTGGCAAACAACTGATGAACGCCACACAGTAAATTAAATTTACAGGCAAATTCAGGAACACCAAGTTTGTTAGCAAATCATAATACCATATGGAAAGAAGGAGAGCAAAAATGGAGACCGATGTTACTCATCAGAACAGAGTGTCACCAATACGTTAGGAAGAATGCCAGAGAGAACTGGACATTAAGAATTTCAATATATTTTTGAATTCAGAAAAAGCAAAGTGATACTTTGCTTTATACCATTTGGGTATATACCTTGGGATAGTGTTTCCCAAAGGATAGGTCTGGTGCCTCAGTGGTTTGTAAGATCATGTTAGGCAGAGTGTTTACCAGAGTATCTTAGTTTGCGCTCCACCCAAAGCAGATCCTGGGGTAAAGATTTAGGTATAAGTTTTTTATGTGGGAGACAATTCCCAGAAAGAACTGTAGGGAGTGGGGAAATGAGATGGAGAAATGAGGGAAGCCACTAACAGAGCAAGCGGGTGATGGTTACAGCCATGAGCAAGCAGCCAGAGTTCAAACCACTGGGGACTCACCGAGAGAACTGTGTAGGACATTGCTCATAATTTTCCACTGAGGGATGAGGTGGGGCAAGTATTCAATCCACTAACTCCTGCCTCTCTTTGATGGTGAAGGGCTGGCCCCTCAGGGTGTTAACTCCCTTGGCTGGAAATCCCCTCAGGTAGAAGGACACAGAAAGTCGTAGGTGTGTACGGGGACTCTGTAGGTGATGAGAGTAGGGGACCTGGAGAGTCTGCTTTACCCACATCAGATCACATAATAAGAAAGTCATTATGTGGGGCACCTGGGTGGCTCAGCCAGTTAAGCATCTGCCTTCGGCTCTGGTCATGATCCCAGGGTCCTGGGATCGAGCCCCATGTTGGGCTCTCTGCTCCGCGGGGGGCCTGCTTCTCCCTCTGCCCCTCCCCCAGCTCGTGCTTTCTCTCTCTCTTTCTCTCTCTTGAATAAATAAAAATCTTTTTTAAAAAGTCATTATGTTTTCAATTCACTGGCCAGTCTGAATCCATCAAAGAGAAAGGCTGAGCTTGGGCTACCTCACCTTGAACGCCCACCTAAGCTTACTAACCTCAGTCTGTCTCTTCTGGGGGCAGAGGCTCAGGTAACAGCACCTAGCTAGAATTTAGTTACATTGTTTTGTGCATATTTATTTATCTTAATAGTTCCATACTATTTATGGCCAGCTTACTGGTTTTCCACTTATCACAATAATATAAACTTTCCACCAGAGGTAAATATAAGAGAAAAAGCTGTGTTGTTTTGTAGAAAATTACTAAGTATTTTTCATTGTGAAGGGCTAAGGTAAAAAGTGATCCACGAATGAGTGAGGTTTAGGAAACACTTGCTTTGTGGAAAATCCCCCTTGTAATTGTCACACAAAGTAACAGTCCCTTGTGTTTTGCCCCGGCCAGCACAGAAAAAGCAACACTGTGATACCTTCCCTCACCCCCCCACCCCACCCCACCTCCCCCCCCCCGCCCCCGCCCCTGCCCCAGGATGACTACAAGGGGACTCCTTTTTCCTGGTGGTTTCTGGAGAGGATCTGTAGCCTTCTGTCTGCCCAGTCATGGATTAAAAATGAAATTTGTATCTAATAGGTCTAACTTTAGCCACAGGAAATGGGAGTGCTTGGGACCCAAGGGGTTAGCCATACTTTGTTTGAGGATGGGCACATTATCTTTACTGAACCTTCTTCCTTCCCCTTTTTGGGAGGGGAGGGGTGGAGGCAAAGGTTTGGGGAACAGACAGGAAGGGAGGCCTGCTGGATCTGTTTCCTGGTCTCGTTTGTGGGAGATTTCTCCCCTCTCTGTTGTCAGTCCTGGCACTCAAATTTATGCTACATCTCATTAGGACCAAGCGGTGCCCACTTTTGAATGTATCATAAAAGAGATTTTGATGACAGAAACCACCTTAATGAGGAATTTAAAAGCCCTCTATGTTGCAAACATCTAGACACCTTGACTGCAGGTATGAAATGCCTTCTGTGAAAAAAAAGAAAATTTAAATCTCGTGTTTAAAACCGTATATTTGTCTATCTTCTCCGGCTTTACTACAACGTACACAATTTGCAGAAATCGGTTTTATAAATTTTTATCAGAAGCTGTCAGTTCACAACTGATGTGATCTTTCTCATAAAGATATCTGATGCATAAGTAGTAAAATAGAGTGAACGAGGAACAATTTTTAGCTGGTTGTTTTCTACTTTTTAAGGTCATCGAACTAGCTCTGTGACCTCAGGCATTTCACTTTCCCTCCCTGGATCTCAGTTTCATCATCTGTGAAATGAGGGAGTTGGACCAGGTGACCTCTAAAGTTTCCTTCTGACATTGTTTGGATGTGACAACGTGTGGCCAAGGAGAATGCTGAGTGGGAAACATTTTCTAGACATGCATAGGAGATTCCTGATTTTCCTCAAAATCATGGATTACAATCCTATCTGTAAGCAATATTTTTGAAACATAAGGTCTGTGTGCAGACCCCAGCATAGCCTAGTGAACTGAACAAAGAAGGCGGCCCACTAATGGGTAGTGAGTAAACGGACAGAGGCACCTTCCCTGGGCACCTTTTGAGAACCCAAGGCTAATGCCAGCAGGACCAATGGTCAGTGGAAGAGAACAGAAAATGCAAGAGGTTAGGAGAAGAAAAAAAGGGAAGGAGAGTGAGCACGGGAGAGGGCGGGAGAGGAAAAGACAAACATACATACATAAATAGTCAATGCTGGTTATTCGCAATAGTTATGTTCTATAAAGTCTCCTCGAACAGTGAGTAAATGAACACAGGGCTAAGTTTCTGCAAGCCTCTGGTTACAACACGTTGTCAGCCAATCAAGACATAATCTTGCTTTATGTGTGTTTCTAGTTATAGACACCTTCTTGAATATATATTGTTGATTCATTGACATTGAACTCACAGGCAACAGCACTATAACTTGTACCTAAAGGAAGTCTATTGAACACACGTATATTGTCTGTAAGGCACCCTGCAGCCAGCCTGTGCTTAGACAACACTTCGTCACTACTCTCAGAGAAATTACATCTTAAATAATCATATCAACAGTAGCACAAAAATGTGAAAAACATGGTACTAAACAGATCACAAAAAAGACATTTGTTTACAGTATGAGAGCGGGAACCAGAAAGTAGAATGTTACCTTGACTGACCTCAGGTGAGAACGTGCCTGTCAAGTCATTCAAATTTTTTGCTACTCTATTCACGTCCGTGAATGACTGCAAAAGTGCTCTGGGTGTTGACTTTGGGATTACAAGTACATTTTAGCAAGTGGGAAAATAGGGAATTTGTGAATGGTGAGGACAGACAGTATATGTATGACTGTGTGTGTGTAGACAGAGAGAGAGAGAAGTAAAAAAAAAGAAACAAAATGCATGAAATGCGGAAATGAGTATTTCACCCAAAAGAGCTTTGGAGTTCACGGTGGGGTCAGGCCCTGCACAGAGTGAGAACAGTGTTACCCATGTTGCTGTCCTCCTCTCCCCACACCCTTTTTAATCTGAGAGACACAAAGATGCCTCAGGCAGGACTGGCTATATCATTTGTAGAACTCAGAGCAAAATGAAAATGTAGGCCCCCTCATCCGAAAATTAGTGAGTTTCAGGTCAGCCACAACAGAACATTAAACCACACAGGGGGCCCTTCTGAATGCAGGAAGGACCCTGTGCACCTGAATAGGTCACAGGCTAGAGAAGCAGGCCCTGGCTTCAGTCCCACAGGGAGGCCTGAGTCGGGTGAGGACATGTGACCAGTTCAAAGACAGCGCTTCACCCCACACTACACTTGTTTGCTCAAAGCCTCAGGTCTTGCCTTAATGCCTCAGATTGGGCTTTACCCCAAACACTAGCCCAGGCGGTGCAGAAAAGCCCAGTTTCTCCTTCTTCGGGGCAGATCCACCTGACCCCAAATTACAGCAAACACCGCAAAAGCAAGCAGGGTTGACTGGGTGATTTCTATCTCAAATAAAGAGTGGGGGTCCCCAATTTTTTATTCTTTCCTTATCCAGAAAACCAGAATACAGAACCTGCCTCTTTGTGTTCACACATTCTCACACAGAAGTGCGTGTGTTTCCTGGAGGCAAAGACTCTTTCTGAGTCATCTACAGTTCAGACTTTAGTAACTTAAGCTCTAAGGTGAGGAATGGGGGTAGCACTGATGATGGGCTTGGGGTTAAAACAAGATGCCATTTCACACCCATCAGATTGGTAAAATTAAAGAATCTGACAGCACTAAGGGTTGGAGAAATGGGGACTCACATAAGGTTGGAGGGAGGGTCACAGATGGGGAAACAACTAATTTCGTCCTGCCCAGCATTCCACTTGCAGGGAGCTACTCCAGACTAATTCTTGCAGGTGCTGGGCACTGAGCAACCCGTGCATGGATGTTCATAATGGCAAAGCACTGGAAATAACAGGAATATCTATTCATACAGAAGTGGAAGTTAGGACACGCACAAACAGCCCTGTCAGTCAAAACTGATCCATCAAGCAAGCTCCCTCTTTCGCCCATACCTGACCAGATCATGTCTTTGCTCTCAGATAGATGCTCCGGCATGCCTAGCTCACGCCTCCAAACCTCATTCACATTTGGATAGTACATTTGTTTTCCCGGAGTTTACCTGATCCAACCAGAATCATAAGTTCCCCAGGCCTCCTTGCTTTTCAGACCAGTGGTTCTCAGATTTTTTGGTCCCAGGACCACTTTACACTTTTAAAAATACTGAAGGCCCTGAGGGGCTTTTGTTTATGTGGGTTATGTCTATCATTATTTACAGTATTAGAAAAGAAAATTGAGAAATTAAAAGAAACCATTCTTTTAAAAAGTAGCAAGTGTATTACTTGTTACTCTAATTAACATATTGTAATGAAAATTAGGGGTGCCTGGGTGGCTCAGTCAGTTAAGAGTCCAACTCCTAATCTCAACTTATGTCTTGACCTCAGGGTTGTGAGTTCAAGCCCCACGTTGGGCTCCACGCTGGGCGTTGGTGCCTACTTAAAAAAACAAACAAACATATTTTAATGAAAATTAACTATATCTTCAAGAACAAAAACACAGTAAGAAGAGCAGCATTGTTTGACACTTTTACAACTCTCGTTACTATCTGGCTGCATAGGAGACAGCTGATTCATATATCTGCTTCTGCAATCAAGCTGCTGTGATTGTTATTTTGGTAGACACATACAAAGAAAATCTGTTTTGTAGTGATGTGGTTCATTTCTAGGTCTTGGGGACTCCTAGGGCTCCAAGGATCACACTTTGGGAATCACTATTTCAAATTATTCTCCACTTTGCCCAAAGTTGTCTTCCACCCAAACACAATCATATCATTTCCTGCTTCCTTCAAACTGTCAATGGCTGCCTGTTGTCCAAACTCTGCTCACAAAACCCTTCCCATTTGGCCATTCCAGTGCCTGTCCAAACTCCATACCGCCCTATTTTGTATACTGAGTACTCTGCCCACCACCGGGTACATACAGATGCCTGAACCTATCCTGCATGTTCGTGTCTCTGAGCCTCAGCCTTCCTCCTGCCATAAGGACTCCTATGCATCTTTTATAAGTCAATCCAAAGACCACCTCTTCTAGCAAGTCTTCTGTGATTCACCCTTCTCTTAGAGTTTCCTCTTTCTGTGTCTTATTTATTTTTTGGCTAGGTAATTCAAGTGCATGAGATTAAATTCCGAAAAGATATACCCTACCATGATAAGGAGACCTCTCTCCCGTCCCCAGCTATCCCTCACTGCCCCAGGAGGCAACCACGGTGATAGGCTCCTTCTGCCTGCTTCCAGAGCTGCTCTAGCCATAAATAAGCAAATCATTTCTTTTACCCAAACAGTAACATACTGTGTACAATGCTCCACACTTGCTTCACGCCATATCTTATGCAGCCTTCCATGCCGTCAAACAAACGTTGGCCTTGTTTTTTCAATAGTTGCCAATTACATTTTCCAAATGTACCATAACTTATTTATCTAGTCCCCCACTGACCAGGTATATGTGTGGTTTTTGATCTTTTGCGGCAGCAAATATCCTTCTATGTAAACCAGTCGACACACATTAAATAGACACTATAGCATTAACATCTAGGACTGGAGCTGCTGGGCCCAAGGGCATATATACTTGAAATTTGATAAATATGGCCAAACTGTCCCCCATAAAAACGGTTCTAATTTATCCTCCTGTTGGCCATACATGAAAGGTCCTGTCACCCTTCCCAGTGTTATCCTACTTGTTAATCTCTGCCAAGGTGGCAGATGAAAAATGCTACCTTATTCAAGTTTAGGCTGCTATTTCTCCAACGAGACCAAATCTCTAGACCTATACTATCCGTATATGAGAGCCACTAGGTATATGCGGCTGTTCGGATGTAATTTTAATTCATTCACATTGAATAAAATTTAAAACTCAGCTCCTTAGCTGTACCAGCTACATTTCCAGTGCTCCATAGCCATTTGTGCCTAACGGTCGCTGTAGGAGACAATGTAGATACCACCATCATGAAAAGCTCTACTGGACAGTCTGCTCCAGACCCCCATGGCCCAATGGCTACCATGAGCCATATGCGGGTACTGAGCACTTGAAATGGGGCTCGTCTGAACTGAGCTGTGCTCCAAGTGGATAATACACAATTTCAAAGACTCCGTATGAAAAAGAGAAAGTAAAATGTCTTCTCAATTATATATGGATAATGTGCTGAAATGCCAATATTTGGATATACTGGGCTAGGTAAAGTATTACAATGAATTTCACCACTTTCTTTTTCTCTCTTTCAATGTGACTACTAGGAATTTTAAATGACGCATGTGGCTCACATTCTACTTCTCTGGGAGAATAATTCTCCAGAGGGCACAATGCTCTGTTGATACTTGGATGTTAGCATTTTTCTTTGTAACACAGAAATAATTGTAGTCACCAACGCTGTAAAGAAAAATAGACTCATGGGATTCTCTTCTTCCTCCTCGCCCTTCCCCGCCCCATGCAGACAGGGTGGGCAACAAAAAAAGAAAGGGCGCGATGATCCCGATGACGAAAGATCAGCCCTAAAACAAACCAGTGCACTTCCCACCTGGGCGGCCACAGGCAGGAACCAGTGGCATCTCTGACCCTGAGCAGGGACTGATTTCCTGGTGGCTGTTAAAACAATGCAACAGAGAACAAAGTGCCTTCAAAACTAAGAATAGAAGAATGGCTCCAAATAAGATTTCCAGGACTCCGCAGGAACAAATTCTTCCTCTGCACCGACCCTAACCCGCCTTCCACCCTTGCTTTGGCCTGGCCCCTCGGCTTGACAAGTGTCTCAGCCCCAACTGTCCTGCATTCTCAGCCGTCTGTACACACAGTTCTGGGTGACGACTGGAGGATGGAGTGGAAAGGGGAGACCAGGGAAAGAGGCGACAAGGGCTCTGCGCTAAAGGGCTCACACCACAATGGTTCTGTGGTTGAGACAACGGCATATATGTTTCTGTCATCTGTGTCTTTGACTTTGGATATGAAAGTTAAGAAAGCTCAAGTTTTGTAACATGATCTATAAATTTGATCGATCAGAATGACACTGTTTTCTAACCAGGTACTGAGTGAACGAGACCTAATTGTATCTGAGCATAAGTTACCTGCTTGAAGGAAAACATTAATTTATTATTATTATTATCATTATTATTAGCTGTGTGCCTTTGGGCAAGTGAATTAACCTCTCTGGGTCTCAGTTTTATCATCTGTAAAATAAAGGAGTTGCCAAAGAAAATGATAACACGAATTCAAAAAGAGATATGCACCCCCATGTTTATTGCAGCATCATTTACAATAGCCAAGATATGGAAGCAAACCAAGTGTCCGTGGATAGATGAATGGATAAAGAAGATGAGGTACACACACACACACACACACACACACACACACACACACACGCACATACACACCCTGGAATATTACTCAGCATAAGAAAGAATGAAATCTTGCCATTTGCAACAACCTGGATGGAGCTAGAGAGTATTACGCTAAGTGAAATAAACCAGTCAGAGAAAAACAAATACCATACGATTTCACTTGTATGTGGAATCTGAAAAACAAAACAAACAAACTCTTAAATACAGAGAATGAACTGATGGCTGCCAGACAGGAGGCAGTGGGGGGATAAGCCAAATAGGTGAAGGGGATTAAGAAGTACAAATTTCCAGCTATAAATTAAATCACAGAGATGAAATGTACAGCTTAGGGAATAGAGTCAAGAATCTTGTAACAACTTTGTATGGTGACAGATGGTGATTACGGTTATCATGATGAACACTGAGTAATGCATAGAATTGTCAAATCACTATGTCATGCACCTGAAACTAATATAACATTGTATGCCAACTATACTTCAGTAATAAACTTTTTAATAAAAATAAGTAAAGTAAAGGGGTTGGATTATATGAGCTTTCCTATCTAATCCTGTCCAAATGTGTTGTGAGCCGATGCATATGCAAACAAGACATCACTAACCCCTTCACCTTCATTCTCTCACTCACTTAAAAAACACTCATTAGGCTGGCCATTAATTTGAGCCAGACCCTGAGCCTGACTTTGGCATACAAATATGGAAAAACATCTCTTCCAGTGGATGAAGGTCTTAAGAGAGGGGAGGAAAAAGAGGGAGAAGGGGACAGGAATGAATACTCACAGCAGAGTTCTTTACCTGGGGCCATGGATCTGCAGAGAAATTTTCACATCTCTGAGTTTTCTGAAGAGAATATTCCAAAATGCATGTGACCTCCCAAAAAGCAGAGGGCTAGGGATTTAGAGAAATGATGATA
Source organism: Zalophus californianus (assembly GCF_009762305.2). Classification (NCBI taxonomy): domain Eukaryota; kingdom Metazoa; phylum Chordata; class Mammalia; order Carnivora; family Otariidae; genus Zalophus; species Zalophus californianus. The sequence continues at coordinate 25,039,580 of NC_045595.1, forward strand.
GGCCAGGTACCATGCTAACTAAATTCTTAGTATGTGATGGGTGCTTAAAGAGTAGCACCCAAGGCAGTGCACAAAGTGCATGGGAACAAGGGCTTGAGGGATTTGAACTGGAGCCTTTTTGGTGTAAACCCTGCCTCTTTCCCCACATCAGGGATGATCTTGATTATATGCATTTAACAGGCCAAAATAGTATCCTGCTTGTTTGACCTGGGATGATTGCACCTGCCCCACCAGAGTTTGGAGGATAAAAGGTGATAACCTCTATGAAATACTCATCACTAGTCAGCACTCGAGAGGTACTACAGATACTCATCCATTAGACATTTGTTTAGGACCTACAGCATGCCAGGCCTTGGGCTAGATGTCCTCATTATCTTCATCATTTACTGTGACTATATTTATCCTCCCCCAACATGGCAGAGTGCCCCACACAAATGTGGGCTGAATGAGTAAATAGTGATGATCTCTGTGGTGGATTAATTTATTCTTCAGCAAACTTCTATGCTCTCTCCTGACCGCCATGGTTTGGTACTCTCACTTGCTCTGACCAATGGAATATGGGTGGAAGGGACAGTGGACCAATTCTGAGCCTAGGCCTTAAGGGATATCCTATATTCCGGCTTGCTCCTCTGGGACCATCTGACCTCTGCAGGGGAAGAATATTACATATGGGTAGCTAATGGACCCATGTGGGACAGACCGCCCCCATCAACCTGCACAGTGAAAAATATAAGAACAAATACTTGTTATTGTTTGCCACTGAGCTGGGGTGGTTGTTACTCAGCAAAAGCTGACTGAGACGGCCTCCTTGACCCACATCCAGAGATTTCAGGCCGAGCGTGGCCTTGACTTCTCTTACTTCTCATTAAGGAGGGATTTCAGCAACTAGATTATTTCGTGTCTCTCTCTACCCCATTTTCTCTGGATTGGTAATGTCCCGTTCAAAGAAGATAGAAAAGGCTACAAAGACCCATAATTTGGGCATTTCAGCACCTGGCACAGAGACGGGCACAAGGCTGGTTCTCAGGCACTGCCTGATGAATGAAAGGACGGGTTGACTTTATTCATTTTGGTGGGATGAGCATTGTGGACACCAGTAGCTGGCAGCAACCTGGGTCTCAGATGCTGCAGTCCCTCAAAGTGCAGGAAGTGTACGGGGAGAGACACAACATCACTTCAGCCCACATGCAGTAGATCTGGACGCATTTATTATAATGTATTTTAGGAAACACATTACAGCATTTAGTAACTGCACGACCGAAACCAAGAGTCAGATGCTTAACCAGCTGAGCCACCCTGGAGCCCCAATCATAGCTAGCATTTCTGAGCACTGACACAGATACACTGTTTTAACGGTTTCACAGGTATTATTTTATAAAGTCCTCATGGTAACTGAGACAGGTACTACCATGATCTCCAGTTTTTGCAGGTGAGGTAACTGAGGCCCAGAGAGGTAAAGAACCTGCCCAAGGTCAAGTGGCAGTGAGGATTTGGACCCAGACAGTCAAGCTCCAGGATCCAGGTTCTTAAGAGCAATGTCTCCATTGGAGAACCTGGTACCCAGTGAGGTTCAGCATTGCCCAAGGTGAACTGCAAAACCGAGGCCTTGAACCCCAAACTCCTGACTCCCAGCAAGCAACTATCCTTGCCCCACGAGAAGCAAGCACCATGGCAACCGCACCTGCAGTTTCTGGCAAGGGCTGGGTGGGGTCTGCAAGAAACAAGGGGGAGAGGTGGTAAACACCACAAGGAAGACTTGGAAGGGAAGAGATGGGGACATAAACAAGGCTGCCAATCAGAGGCAGATGCTCAACAGATGCGAAGAAGCTACAATATGGACAGAATTATCCAGAAAAAGAGGGCTGACAGAGCAAGGGTTTTGTCACACAGGAGCTGCTTCCGGAGCTCTTCCCAAGAGACCCGCCCAACCCGGTCAGCATCGGGAACTGGTTTTCCCTAAGTGACATCCACATAGCCTATATTTAGGTCCTAAAGTCACCCATTGTTTCTGTCTGGGTGGACACGGGGGGTCACCACCCTGACCTCGCCCTCTCCAAGCCATATCTCTGTGTGTTCTATCAAGAGAGGCCTTTTTAGAATCTGGTTTGAATCAACTTCCCCTTTCATGGCTCCCACTTGGCGTTCTGGGCAAGCTGTAAAAACATGGCTGGAGGGGTGCCTGGGTGGCTCAGTCGTTAAGCGTCTGCCATCGCCTTGGGTCATGATCCCAGGGTCCTGGGATCGAGCCCTGCATCGGGCCCCCTGCTCCGCGGGAAGCCTGCTTCTCCCTCTCCCACTCCCCCTGCTTGTGTTCCCTCTCTCGCTGTGTCTCTCTCTGTCAAATAAATAAATAAATAAAATCTTTAAAAAAAAAAACAAAACATGGTTGGAATTCGGGCTTTAAAATGAAGTACTGACCTTCTGTGGAATATGCTTCCTTCCCTCAACAAAATCAAACCAGGGTCACATTCATCTTTGTGGATAGATGTTTCACAGCCCTGGCACGGCTAAGTCTTTACACACTCAGGATTCGTGTCTCTGGTGCCCACCAACAGTCTGCGGTCAACAAAACCAGGGACGTGGATCACATTTGCTGAGTGCTGGCTCTGTGCGAGGCACGGTTATGGGTCATTTCATTTATTCCTCATGACAATCCTATAAAGTAGACACTTATTTATCATCCCCATTTTTTGCAGAGCAGAAAACAGACTGAGAGACATTTGGTAACAGGCCTAGGATTGCATGGCTAGTAAGAGGCAAAGCTGGGACGCAAACCTACATCTGTGTGGTCCTAAAACCCATGCCCTCAATCATTACATCCTAGCATTTCTCCACCTATACAGAACTCCCTTGGCCAAATCTCAGAAGATGGATTTATGAGATCTTTGAAGTGTTTCTCCCCTCCCTTTCTCTCCACCACATCCATTTACCAACTCACCTCCCACACCCAGCCCCAATTCCTCTAGATCCTTTCTCTGGAGACTCTCAGAACCGAGACATAAAAATGTATTCAGTAATATTTTTAAGAGCAAAATAAAGGTCAATGGCCACCCAGCCAATTACATTTTTAGTTCCAGTTGATATCCTTGGGAAATGTATGTTTAAATGTACTCATTTAACTTGGAGATAGGAAAGATATGAGAACTATGTTTGACTTTTTGTGCAAGATATTTGCATACCTTAGATTCATTATCAGAACTAAAATGAGTTTAGAGAAACTTCCATTTGACAGGTAGGAAACTGAGTCCAGAAAAGGTAGTGATTTGTCTAGGTAGCCACTAATTGGACGATAGCAAACATCAACCAAAACAGGCTGATTTGCCAAAGGATAGGAAAGCAAAGTATTACTGAAGATGCTGCAGGTGACAGGCGATGTAGAAAGGGCTCCATCATTGAAATCCTCATGCAGCACCTAATAGCTAAGAATGTCATTTCTGGATCCATTCTGCCTGAGCTTAAAGCCTGATCCACCGCTCCCCAGGTAGGTGACCTTGGGCAAATTATTTATCTTCTCTAAATCTCAGTTTACCACCTAAGAAATGGGGATAGTAATAATAGCCAACTCTATAGTGTTGTAGGAATTTCATGAACTAACGGGAGTCAAATGCTTACTCAGGTGGAAAGTATCTAATAAATGTTAGCTAGTGTATTATTTTTCATTTATGTTGTATTAACTATCACTAAATTGTAGTAAGTCATTTTAAATGTTGTCAATTTCTTTATCTCAAAGACTCAAAAATGATTATCAGGTGAGTAAACAGCTGGATGAGTCAGATGGGAAAGGAGAAAGACAATAAAACCATCCAAATCACATGAAAAGATTAAAAATGTATGTCTAGAATGGTCACGTATGAGAGTTGGAATTAGCATTACAAAAATCAGTCTCAGAATTCTGGTGAGAGGAACAGAAAAAGCAATGGACACTTTCTTTGGAAAATAGGAGTGGCTTATCCAAAGCTTTAACACCCACCCACAAACAAAAGGGACAGAGGGAGTAACCTTCAGGCTTCCTAACCATTCTTCAGCCCATTGACATGCAACATTTTCAGCCATTCCTTCAGACATAACCAAACCAGGTACCAACACTCATTAATGAGAACACCAGTGAGTCTGAATCTCCCCTGATAATAATATCCGACTTCATCTTCTCAATGATGAACACATTCACAACACAAGACTCACTCTAAGGAAACCTACGAAAAAGCTGTTCCAAGCAGAATGAACTTCCAAAATTGATTTCAGCCATCTTTCAATCCAAAGGAGAAGAAAAGGTCTTGGAAATCCACTTTGTGACTTTAAAAAACTCCCCAAACAAAAAACACCAGAAGGCAGATGCATCCTTTTTTCCCCTTGATTAACTGAAAACCAAATCTCTTATAAAAATTAAAATACTAGCATCGTGAAACAAAGAGTGAAAGACACTCTCCCCGCCCCCGCTCCCCCCCACACACACTCTCTCTCTCTCCTCCAATCACAGAAGCTAAAGGAAGCGCTAACAGCTAGGCACTCACTTAACTCACCATCTCCAACCAAGCAACCATTGTGGTCTTAAACACAACCACGCAGCTCTTTTCTGATCCACACTAAAGAGACAGCAGTCCCCTCTCCATCATCCCAGGTGTTTTTAACAGCAGCTCCCTGCCCATTTGCTTGGGAGGTGCAAGGCAGCTTCACCCTCCCGCACCTCAGCTCCTGGCACCGCCCAGGCAGGCATGGGTGGAAGTGGGCAGCCCGTCTGTCCCTGGCTCTGCCGCAGGGAGCTTACCTGAGCCCGGACAAAGAAGCAGCACCAAACCATGGGGCGCTCCGGCCTCATCCACGCGGAGTCCCCCGCCCCTAACTGCCACGGAGCCCGGCAGACGGGATTCTCTGAGCTGAGCAGAGCATGGTTTCCCTGGAGGAACTCCTCCCCGCCACTTGGGCTGCATGACAGGAAGTGACAGGGGGCCATCAGTTATAAGTGTCAGAAGCTGAGACCACACCAGCCAAGAGCTCCCCACCTCCGGCGGTTTCCTCACCCGCTGCTGCTTTTTCAGGGCACTGTGCCTTTGGGCATTCAGAGAGAGGCACACCAGAAATCCAGTGTCTGGCTGGCAATCCCCAGTCTGGAGGAAACACACAACGCTCACCGGGTCCCCACCTAAAGCCATGCCGGGCACTCTGGCAGCTCTACAGAGCTCGCTGCTAGGACATCAGGCTTCAAGTCTGGAGCTCTGCAGACCCAAACCCAGCCATCGGCATGAGACAGAGAAGGGATGCCAGGAGAACTTTGTTCAGAGGGGAATCAGTAGAGCCAGCGGCCCTGCCCAGGACACAGAGCCCTCACTGAATCCCAAGTTCATAGCAACTCCATAAATGAGAGTGGTGGTGAACACCACACTCATCTATTTCTTTTTTTCTCTTAGGCAAATCTCCTCTTCAGAGCCCCCTTCAAAATAGCTGCCTCTGGAAACCTACCTTTCAGCTTTTGACGTGCATCACAAAAGGCCTTACTGCTCTTCTCAGAGTTATTATGGAAATAACTCATGGCTGACATTTCTCATTTTATGAAACGGGATCTCACCAGAATGAACACCTTGCCCGGCTCACCTGCCTTTTACAAAACCCAGACTCTTTGGGTGAGATAGATTGTCTCACAGAGACCTGCAAGGTTTCAGGCAAAAACCATGGCCTGTTCATCCCCTCTGCACAGACAACTCAACCCCCTCACCCTCCTTATATGGTAGAGGTGGGTCTCAAATCCAAGGAGACATAACTTCAGCGCAGCTTTCAATTATTTATTTTTAGTTTCTAGTTTTCTGATGGTGTAGTTTGATTGGCAACTTTTAGCTGCAAAGATTTAGGCAAAAGTCTCCCGGGGCTGTTTTACAAATGCCCAGATTTTTAAGAGCTTTGACTTGTCTGAGCCCTGAGTAAAGTGGGGGACCCAGCAAAGAGGGAACAAGCTTCCATCTAAGACGGGACTCCAGAGCATCCAAGCAAGCAGGCTCTCCCCATCCGCTCAGGGCAGTGACCTGGCCCCTAACAAGCGCCTCGGAAGAGTGCCTTGTGCCCTGCAGGCATTACAGAAGAAAACACCAGGCTCTGGAAGCACAAGGATGAACCACCGATGGCCGGAGAGGTGCTGCCGGGATTTGCAATAAGAGTATTGAGGGGCCAAGAAATAACTGAGCCCGACCAACACATTTTTTTATGGGGACAAAATCTGGGAAGGCTTCTTAGAGCAAGAGACACATGGGTAGAATCTGAGGGGTTTTCTAGGCAGGAGAATTGGCAAAGGCAATAGCAGGAATGTGCAGGCCCACGGGGTACTCTGCAAGAAAAGCAAATGCTTTGAAAGCACTGTTCCCCGACAGACTTGGGTCTTGCTTCAAAGAGCTTGAAGGGGTCCTGTTTGGAGAAAGAAGGAAGTGAAATGACTGTGAAAAAGGCTCAGCCCTTTCAGGCCACCATCTGGGTCACCTCAAAGCCCACACGTGGTACCTACCAGGTCTGGCACTCAGGAAACCCTCGGCAATGCGCGCCAAAAAACAGCAGGGCCCACAGAAGGTGGGTTTCAGCTCATCCTTGGGATCCCCTATGCCCAAAAGCCTGATTCCCCACAAAGCAAGCCTGGGGTAGGTGGTGGCTGGTTGGGGTGGGGGAGTAGGCATCCCTAAAAAGGCCTCTCACCCTAGCCTCCTGCACAGAAAGAGGCCTGAATTCGTTCAGGCCTATAAACAAGCTGAGATTAGCCAGCTCTAGAGACAGCTCAGCTAATGAAGAAAGCCCATCTCCCGAGGGCCAGTGGAGGTTCCCATAAGCCCAGCCGCTCCTCCCCTGGAGGATTTTCAAACACGCCACTGAATGGAGCCCCAGCAGCCGAGGCCAGGATCACCCCCAATGAGAGTCCAAAGGAAACGTACGATGATCACTAGACTTTACTTCTTCTCTGGGGGAGGAAGGGCACATTCACATCAGCTAATCCAAGAATGATTAAGCCTGACTTCTGGTTGCTGACTATGAAGGAGAAAGAAGAACCGAAACCCGTGGGCTGTAGCACTTCGTGGAAGAGGTGAAACTGAGCGGGTCCCAGGGCAGGTAGCCATGAAGGAGGGAACACAGGTCAGAGAGCCAGCAGATACCCCTGGCAGGAGAAAAGGAAGGAAGGAACAGGGCATGGCCATCTCCTCTGACATCCCTGCTTTGACCAGAAGTGAGAACTCCAGTAATGAAATTGGTCCACGCAGAGGGCATCTTGATGGAACATTTCAATAAGCAGAGGCTCCTGCCATGCAGAGTTCAAGTTCATTTTTAGCTTCATAATGAAAGCTTATAAAGGAACAGGAATGTGGGTTTTCTCTACAGGGCACCTAGGATACAACCAAGTATTCAAATATGTTTTTCTACTAATTTTTCAATTTTAAAAGTAACAGGGTATTAATACATTCAAACCATACAGAAATATATAGTGTAAAAAGTGAGTCTTCCCAAAGGCCCTGCTTTTTTTCTCCACCCCAAACCCATTTGCCAGAGTCACCCATGTCAAAGCCAGCGATACATAAAGGGGTTATAAACCCAAATGCTTTCAGGGCCAGGGGTCAGGTACCTGAAAGAAAAGCCTGGGTGGACCCTGGGGTGCCCCTGAGAGTATTGGCCCAAAGTTCCAGCTTACAGGGGTCCCAAGGGACTACTGGTCCAGGGTTACCAGACATTCCAGTTTTTTAAGAGAAGCTGGAAATCCCAGGTTATATGTAAAATCTCACAATGTTTAAATGCTGGCAACGAATCCACCATTTTAAAAAGTGCTATACAGGCCACACAAAACACAGTTGCTGGCTGGATACGACCCAAGAGCCACCAGTTTGGCAATCCTTCTACACATTTCCTTCTGTCTAAACACACACAAGTTGTTGTGTACAACATTTTATTTTTAATTTATATTTTTCAAAACTGGAATGGTAACATTGTTCTACCACTTGCTTTTTTCACTTAACATCCAGAGCATCCTTCTATATCATACACGTTTTAGACCCATACGGCAGCACATCCCACGGTATGGAAGTACCCAATTCATCAGCCCCTCGCCTGTGAACTTTCTGCAAACAGGAGAGATGAACTTGACATGTTGCCTCCCAGTTACTTACTCTTAACTCTGCCGCCACTGAGAGCATCATTCATGATGAAAGTGCACCTGTGTGCAGATATTAAAACATCCTAAAGACACAGTTACTAAAACCATAAACGGTGACTGCAGACTTTTGATGTTTTAATAGGAGTTGCCATGCAGTTTTTCATTTGACCTTCACAAGTGTCCTGAGATAAGCCTCACTGTTATCTCTACTGTACAGATTTTTTTAAAATGGCGTCTCAAACGGTGGCAGGAGCCTGCCCAAGAGGGCCTAGAGGTGGCAGGGTCAGGAGTGGGGCTTGGGTGGGCTGACTCCAAGCTCCTGCTGCAAGCATACAGCCCCTGGAACAGACAGCCAGAAACCTGCCCCAGGATATTCTGGAACTTGACATATGGCAAATGTTGGACTGCAAACCACAGGAGGAGAGAAGGATAGCTAACGAATGGGATAATTCATTTCTTGGAAAGAAAAGCCTCCTTTTAAAGCCCTACTTCACACTGTGCAAAATAAATTCTACATAGATCAGGGTGAAACGTTAAAAAGAAAAAAAAAAAACCCTATGAAATTCTGGCGGCGTAGGTTCTTAAGGTATAATATTTTTCTCTAAGTGTGTGGAGCTGAATCATTATATATTTATAATGGCGAAATACCCATAAGGCACCTATAATGCAAAAACTGGCCCCTGTTTCCCCACATCTGGTTAAATAACCACATTGCTAGCGAATTCTTATTGTACGCAGAAGACACTAGTGCCAAAATGTGGACCTAGCTAACGTGCCACCACATGCTTCCTTTTGGCCCTGGGACTCAACGGGATGTGTTTCCTGCACTGTTATTCGATATATTTCACCGTATTTTTCTGTTGAGAAGTTTCAAGCAGTTTTCTCACCAAAAATATTATAAGAAACATATTCATCAGGGTTGGGAGAAGTTCATGTACATAAAACGAAATGGTGAGATTTCAGTAGAATTACTTCACTAAAAGTTGGTGACTAACGGTGGTTTTTGCCGTGTGAATTTTATTCTGGTTCCTGAGTCTCTTTCTTATTTGTACCTAAGAAGACATAGATTTCACAAAAGCTCAGTGTTGGCTGGGAATTTCAGGGTCTTTGACCATATTCCATTCGATGCCTTACATTTTTGTTTATTTAAAAAAAAATTTTTTTAAAGAGAGAAGGGGGGGCACCTGGATGGTTAAGCATCTGCCTTCGGCTCAGGTCATGATCCCAGAGTCCCAGGATCGAGCCCCATGTCAGACTACTGCTCAGCAGGGAGTCTGCTTCTCCCTCTGCCCCTCACCCTGCTCTTGTGCTCTCTCTCTCTCAAATAAATAAATACATAAATCTCTAAAGAGAGAGAGAGAGAGAAATAACACACATGGGGGGAGGGGCAGAGGGAGAGAGAGAGTCCTCAAGCAGACTCCCGGCTGAGCATGGAGTCCAATATGGGGCTCGATCCCACCACCCTGAGATCATGCCCTGAGTGGAAATCAAAAGTCGGATGCTTAACCAATGGAGTCTCCTAGGTGCCCATGATACTTTACATTTTAAAATAATTCCACAACCTGAATTGAAAACTAGGTGGTGAAACAATCTCATGAAAATGGGATGGCAGTAGGGATGGCAACTTAAAATAGTGTACTGCACAGAGATTTAACCAAGATTCCAGTGTCAGAAAATCATTTCATGGATCTTTTGGTTTTGGATGCTACTGTCAAATTCAAGTAAGACTTAAAAAAAAATTTATGTTGTGGTGGAGAGGGGAAGTACAGTAATACCCACTGGTGTTACTAGGTTGTCAGAAAGGCATCATGCAAGGCAAGTCAGTGAGAAATAAAAAGGGCTTCAAAGTATTTTGAGCCTGGGAGTTACTTGCGGTCATGCATTCTTATCAAATGTCTTCATATCTACTCCTCAGGGCTGGAAGTGTGGTTAATCCAAGCAAAACTTGAACAACTACTCTGCCCCTTTTCCCATGAATCATCAACAAATGGGGGGTCCAGACCCCGTTCCAGGCCAGGGCTGCTTGTATGCAAGACGGTTTAACTCAAATGACTTGGACCATTTGAAAATGTTGATGCTCTTCTAGAGCCCTGCTTAATATCCCAGCTCAACAAGATTACAAAATGATGAGAAGAATGTGGAGCAAACCTGGCTGCCCAAGGTCAAGAATGAATAAATAGAAAAGTTTTCATCTATGGTTTCAACACAAGAACTAAAAATAAATGAGGCTCGAACATGGAAGTCTCAACAGATTGCTAATCATGGCTAATCTTGAGGGCTTATCTTGCTGGTTTTGTTACGAGCAATAGCTTGAGCACTGTATTTTTTCTCTCTAAACAGATCTGAACTTTTATAATCAAATTCCTCACATTATTTTGGCAACCGACAAGCAGGAGGCTATTTTAAAAAGCGAATCAGAAACAGGGAAAGCTGCCTTCCGATGTGCGCTGTGATGAAGCAGCACCCTAGGGTTCCCCCTCCTTTATGAACACAAGCAAGGGTAGCCTGAAGCATTTCCACAGGGAGCAGACGGGGGTGTAGCAAATAAGCCCATTCCGATTTATTGCTCAGGAACACGGACACCCTGAGTACAGCTTTTTCAAAGGACCATCAAGGTCTCTTTGTTATACTATCAGTTCAGAGTGAAACTCCAGTGGGTTGCTGACCTCTGCCCAATTCTTAGGAAAAAGAAAGGCTTAAAAACTGATTAGCTGATATCTATCAGCCAGAGAGCTTCCTTACTTGGAAATGAGAATTACTATTTGGCATTCTACTGTCAAAATTGATTGGAAATGGAAAATGTGAATTATGAAGGGGGGTGGTATTCCTAACACCTGAATATCTCAGGAGGATTTTGAACAGTCATTTGCTCATTTCAAAGAACAACCTTTGACAAACTGAATTTCTGAGATAAAAATATGTAACAAGAGCAGAAATCATTTTTACAAAATAGTTTCTCATCCTTATTTTTGAGTTCAGGATATCTCCTTAAGGATAATTTCTGGGAACAACGGGCCGGCTGGAATGATGAACAGTCAATTGATAGAGTAGCTCTGTGATCTCTGGCTTTGCCATTTACTAGTTGAATGACCTGGTAACTCCCTTAACTTCCTTGACCCTTAGTTTCCTCATCTGTAAACCAGGAATATTATCCCTCACGGGGTTGTAGAGAGGTCTATAGGAATCTAACTGAAACATGTGTTTAAAAGCAGAACTAAAGATGATGGAAACATTGGGGGCCACTATTCTTTCTATTTTTGCATAAGTTTAAATTTTTCCATAATAAAATATTTTTGGGGTGCCTGGGTGGCTCAGTCGTTGAGGCGTCTGCCTTAGGCTCGGGTCGTGGTCCCAGGGTCCTAGGATCGAGCCCCACATCGGGCTCCCTGCTCGGGGGGAGGCCTGCTTCTCTCTCTGCCACTCCCCCTGCTTGTGTTCCCTCTCGCTGTGTTTCTCTCTTCAAATAAATAAATAAAATCTTAAAAAAAATTTTTTTAAGCCAAAAAAAAAAAAAACCCAGTAATAACTTCTTGGGTTTTTTTTTTTTTTAATTCAAGCAGAAAATGTTCCTCTTAGCAAGTTGAAAAGTTGGTACCAAATCTGAAATAATTTGATTTTTACCCTAATTTGAATGAGAGCTGTCAACTAGATATCTAATAAGAAAAAGACAATGGAAGTTTGCAATTTCCCATTTCCCTTCTTCCTTCCAACAGAGAAAACAAAAATATGAAGGGGGTAAAAGCTTAAGTTCTATTTTGCTTTTTTTTTTTTTTAAGAGAGGGAGAGAGATAGAAGTGGGGGGGAGGGGCAGAGGGAAAGGGAGAGAGAATCTTAAGCAGGCTCCATGCCCAGCACAGAGCCGGGCGCAGGGCTCAGTCTCACAACCCTGAGATCATGACCTGAGCCAAAATCAAGAGTCAGATGCTTAACCAATTGAGCCACCCAGGCGCTCCCCCACCCATTTACTTTTTCAATGTTATAATGCTGACTTCCTTGAAATCCCTGTCTATCTAAAAAGTTCAAGATTCCTATGAAAATACGCCCCCCAAGAAAATAACAAGAGATTGAAAAAGCGTGTGTGCACCTGTGACTCAGAGCATTTATTCTGCCTACACCACAGTGAAAGTAGTTTTTTGTTTTATTTTGGTTGGTATGTATCCATGTGTACTTGAAGAGTAAATACGGACACTTTTTTCCTTAAATCAGAATCAGAAGGGAATCACCCAAACACTGGAAACCAGCAAACCAAGCAGTGGATACTCAGAAAAGGCTTCCAGCTGCCACCGGAGGGACGCGGATTCTGGTTGGAAGCTCGGAGCCTTCTCCCAGCTAGTGCTCTGCCCGGGATGCTGTCCCTTTAAGTCAAACTTCCTGGTAAGGCTCAGAGATTTCCGCATGCAACTTCCTGGAGACCGTGTAAGATAAACAATAAACTTTGCAGCAAAATCTTGGACAATAAGCCCCACGTGGTCCTAACGAGAAGCAATTATAAGGCCTGACAATGGCTAAGGCATTTCCAACAGGAATGCCAATCTGTGATAAACATGGGGTAAACATGCTACCCCACACACCTGCACGAACTAAACTAATTAAAAAAAAAGTTCCTAGCCTCTCAACAGACCAAGAAATAGCTGCTTCCAAATTTGGCGCTATTTTTCTTAAATCACTGTCTAAGAGGAAGGCAGTCTGGTCTTTCTTAAAGTCTTAGGTCTTTCACCTACTGGTGAAAACTGTTAAGGCCAAGGGACTCCATGAGTCACTTACTCCACATGTCTCTGTGAGGGACATTTAACCCTCTGGATACTCTGCAGTTCAACCGTCTCCTTAGGTTTAGGGGAGCCCCAACTCATGAAGAAGAGCCCATGTTCTACCAAAAGAGATAAGGATGCCACACACTTTCGTTCCCAGCCTCCCTTGTAGCTAGGGCAGGAGAGCATGAACTAGGCTCAGGCAATCACATACTCCCCAGATGTGGCAACATAAGCTGGTATGCAAAGAGCAGGGACACTACAGACGCTATTCTTGCTGGGGGTGGGGGGGGCAGCAATAAGGGAAACTGAGAAGCCACATTAGTTGGCACTGTGCTATCTACACCCGCCCAGCAGTGGCAGCAATGGTGTGCTTGTAGGAAATGTTTGGTGGTGTAATTTGAGGTTGTTCCCGGTTCCCTAATCCTTCCGAAATTCTCTGAGCTTCCTATATCCTGTAATAAATTTCTCTTCTGCTTAAATCAATCAGAACTGGATTTTATTGCTAGGGGTTAGTTCATACACACAGAACCACAGGATAGGCTAAAGTTTAAGTAGTCCAGAACCCCATCCCGCAGAATGATTCTGAGCATAAGGACTGAATGGCTTCTTTCACATTTCAAATTCAATACAAACACGGGGTCCCTTGGTCCACAGGGCCCTGCATCAATTGGCCCCTGTCTCCCTCCTAAGCTCTTATCTCATTCTACTCTCCTCCCAACTCCCAAGCTCTAATCACACTTTCTGTTCCTCATTAAGCTCTTTCCTGCCCCCAGGGCCTTTGCACTTGCTCTCCAGAAAGCTCTTCTCCTCCAGATCTTCACCTTACAGCAGCATCTCTCTCATAGTTTGGTCCCAGCTTACAGGAAACCTTCCCTGACTAAGCTGCCTAAAGCATCGCACTCCCCACCTCACCATCTTATCCTTTCTCATGACACTCTGATGGTTCTCCTTCTAGCGTACATCCTGTGATTAATTCATCTATTAATAACTTTAGCAACCACCACTGATTGGGGGCTTGCTATGCACCAGACATTAAACATTTAATTCTATGACCATTGTGAGATAGGTACTTTTATTATTCTTAGTTTATAGAGGAGGACACAGGCTCAGAGGGGTTAAGGAAGGTGTCCAAGCTTGGCAGTGATGGAATAGAGATTTGAATCTAGGTCTGCAACATGGGCTCCTCACCACAGTGCTCATTCAGGCAGTTGTCTGACAGCAACTAAATGAACATTAACCACAGGGTAGACTCTGGAGCAAAAGGGCAGACCCCACTCTCATGGAGCTGATAGCCTTGGTGTTCCAGCTCTATCACCTGGTATTCTATTATCCCCAGACCCTGCTTAGGAAAGAAATGCAGCTGGGCATGTGTAAAGAGGGAGCAGGGGTCCTTCGTTCAACAGAAAAGTGTCCTGCTCTGTGCTCAAAGTGTTGGACATACAAAAATACCACCGGAGAACTCATGGGCCAGAGGGAATGCAGGACCTGCAAACAATGTTTGCTGCTCATCCTGTCATGTTCCATGGCCTTGGAATACCAGGAACACTGAGGAAGCAGCCAGGGACAATTCTCAGGTCCCCCCAGGAGAAGAGCCATTCAAGCAGTTCATTAAGGATGTGTAGGGTTTTGCCAGGCTGAGGGGAGGGGAGCCACAGTGAAGAGGAGAGGTGAGGAGATGTTCAAAGGGCCACGGGAGGCATGGGGTGGTTGGGCTGGGAGAAGAGAAGGTTGCAGCCAAGGGAGAAATCCCAGGTCTTCCCTGTGGAAAACAGGGAACGAGAGCAAGATTTTCAGCAAGAACAGATACACGACCAGATATGAATTCTTTTTGTCAAGAATGGCCATGACTATATAATGGCCATGACTATATAATCCTGGCGGTATGTCTTAGTACCTTATTTCCTCTGTTAAAGTACATAAATATATTAGCTAAAAGCCAGGAATTTAACAGCAATAACAAAATTCCATTTCTATGCTTCCTAACTCCCTCTCCTTGCTGAATGAGAAGTGAGATAAATTTCCTCTCCCAACAGGAGTTAAGCACAGCCATTCTCTCCCATGATGTGAAATTACACAGAGCTCTCGTGTCAGTAATTTATGGAGAAAAGAAGGAATTCCCCTGCTACTTGACTTTACAGCTCCAATCACCTCTGCCCAGATTCCCCCAGCGTGATAATAGGAACCTCATCTCTGGGTTGTGTCATTAAAACGAAAGGCTGATTTTTATTTTTTTTTAAGAATGTACAAGGTTGAGGCACAAATGGCCTCCTGTGTTGAATAAGCACCTGGGGGTTGGGAGAGGAATCGCCAGAACCACCCTGTGAGGCCAGGTGTGGCCAAGCACACGGTGACAGGCCCTAGGAAACAGTCCGCTAAGTTTGCGGCTAAAGAGGTCTGGGAACCCTGAGGCCAGCCAAGGGGGCAAGGGCACAGTATCTGGAAAGTAGACTGTGGAAATCAATGCAAGCAGTGTAGCTTGGGGTCAGGAATAGGAAGTCCGAGCCAAACAACCCGTTCAAATCCCAGTGCTATGCTTACCATGTGACCTCTGGCAATTTACTTCTCTGTACCTCCATTTTCTCATCTGTTAGATGGAGATGCTAAGAGTAAGAGCACCCACGACACAAGGCAATATAAATTAATATTTTAATATTATATAACATATTATACATAACATTATATAATAGAGTAATATAATAATATTACCATGATCTACTTTAACCCAATTTAAGAAAGAATTTGTCAGGGCACCTGGGTGGCTCAGACAGTTAAGCATCGACTCTTCCTTTCCACTCTGGTCATGATCTCGGCGTGAGAGCAAGTCCCACGCCGGGCTCTGCACTCAGCAGGGAATCTGCTTGAGGATTTTCTCTCTCTCCCTCTGCTCCTCCCCCCACCGCCACTCTCTCTCAATCTCTAAAACAGATAATTTTTTTTAAAAGAATTTGTCAACAAAAATGAGGGGTCTGAGGAGTGGAGGCCCGGGAGCAGATGGCTGGGCAGTATTTGTGCGGTGATTTCTGCACACCTTGAGGCAGAGTGACAGCGACACTAACGTGGAACCAAGCCATTTGCTGAGCCAGAGTCCAGGCTCCATCACTTCTGGGCCACGGGCTTGGGAGAGTCACTTAGCCCTTAAAACCTTCATTCCCTTATCTTGCAAAGGGGATAACAATAGTACCCCCTTCATACTCTGAGCCAAGCCCCGGTGCTCAACCTTACAGGCATTTTTCACAGATAATCTCCCCAACAACACTGTGAATCGCATACAATTATGATGTCCATTTGACAAACAATAAAACCCGTGGCTCAGAGATGTTAATCAAATCACCAAAGGGCACACAGCTAGACTGACCTGCAGGAAGTCCGACCCTCAGAGCCAGCGCTCTAAGCCCCTGTCAATTCTGCAGACGTGTGAAGCATGAAAAGGATGCACCATAGTCCCTCTGCAGGAAGAGGGGGTAACTGATGTGTGCATGGGAATCACCCTTTAAGAAGCATGTGTATTTGCCTATCACAGATCCCTGCCCTTATGGCACCTGGTAAACAATGAAACTCCCCCTCGGTCACCACCTCCTATGTGCCAGGCACCACGGTGAGTGCCAATTACATCAACATCATCTCATCACCAGGGCAACCTTCCCTGAGGCCAAGACTGGAGGGCACTGAGGCTCAGAGAGCTCCTGGCCCACGGGTCACAGAGTGTGTCAGTGGTGGCACCCCAACACACATCTGGATCTGTCCTACACCCACTCAGACTTGGGGACAGACCCTTAAATGTCCCTCAAGCGCCACTCTCCCCCTCATTACCTCCCACTCTAAGAGCACAAAGCTGCTTATTCTGCACCAGGATAATGACCACGGGGGCCAAGCAGGGCCATGGCACAAACTGTAATTATTGCACACAACAATTTGCATTCCCAATCTGAAATGTGCTCAGGGCCTCACTTGAGCCCTGTAATCAGCTTAGCCTCTGCCCAAATCTCTCTCGATATGAAGACATACTTGAAGCACTGGGCCACAGCGGGGTTTGGAAAATATGCCTCTGCCCCAGCGAACTGCCACCTGAGGAAAAGCCATGCCGAGAAATGGCCAGGGTTGAGTGGGATTTAAACCCTGGAGAGGTCAAATTCGTCTGTTGCAGAACAAAGCGAACAGCAGCCGGGACAGAGGACAGGCAGGGCAAGACCGGTAAATAATTAAAGGCAGGAAATGCATTACATAACACATGGGCCTCGGTGCCCAGAGGTGGAATGGACCCCCCTCCTCTTTTATCACACACTGCTGTCTTGCCTATGAGTCACATGTCAGGGTGTGGTGGCTCTGCTCCCCAGGACAACATAGGACACCTACTAGATCAGCAAAAGGCACACGATGAGAAGAAAAAAAAAAAATACAGCGTCTGCATTAGAGAAAGAGTTCCGGGAAGACCTTTCCATTCACAAAGAATACTATGATTTGGGTACTCCCAGGTGCGGGAGGAGGGTATGTTGAGGGGAGTGGGCGATACCATAATTTTCAACCCTACCTCTGGCCTCTTTTACTATGTCCCAATCACAGAAGGATTCGTACTAAGTGGCTAGAGTCCCGGATACAGGTTAACTGGAATTCACCCTGGCTCTACTTTCTGTTAGTAGAGACTGAGGACAAACTGCATGTCAATTTCCATCACCTCGAATCCTGACCAAAGACTTTCACATGAAATCTCTACTTGAGCTGATGGTATCTGCAAGCTGAATCTGCAAACCTTCATGTGCCACACATCAACTGAGGATCTTGATAAAATGCAGATTCTGAGGTCTGAGGTGGGGCCTGAGATTCTGCATTTCTAACAAGCTGCCAGGTGCCATTGTTGCTACTGCCCCATGGACCACACTTTGAGAACCTTTGCTAGGAGACGTGCGAGTAGCTGAAGTAGACTGAAAAAAATTCGTATTTTCTGTGTTTCTATAGTCATGGTGCTGAGCTCTTTCATTCTAAGAACAAAGAATTCAAGCACTAGATATCTTTAAAGTTCTTGTTTCCAAGTTATCTCATTGGTGGTTTCTGGAATAGCCCTGGATCCTCTTAGGTTCAAAGGACCTGAGGCATCAAAGGACAACATAGCTGAGCATCTTGCCTTTGCCAGTGTTCTCATTCACTGATGCCTGTCTCCCTTTCAGCAGTGTGGCCAACCCACTGCAGGTGCAGTCATGTTCTAGAAACTGAGTAACCTATGAACCCAGCCCATCAGTTGTGGCTGGAGCCCCTCAGGTACTTGAGTGTGGCGTCAACAGTCACAGACTGCATCTTCCCAACCAGACAGGCACCTTAATAAAATCATTCAACTAATCCGATGCATTTTTTAAAAACCGGCTGGAGCTGGCTGCCCTGTCCCGTTATGCAAACAGTACACAATGAATTGCTGATAGCATCTTTTCATCATTGCCAACATAAACCCTGCCAGGCCAGCAGAAATAAGCCCAGTGACTGTAAGCAACAATAGTTGCATAAGTTTGTTTAAATAAACACAACTAACAACAGGTAAAAATGTTTTTATCACCTTCTATTGCCAAGCCAGAGACTTTTGCGATTGAATTCTTGTAGAAATAAAACCAGAATCAAGGGTAAGAAGCAGAAGGCAGCTGAGGAGAGAATGCCAACTTCCTACTTCTTGCAGAAACACACATGTGTTTCTAAAACACTGATATCTATCAGTTTTTAGAATAAGTAACTAGAGCTCATAAAACCAAATTAATTGACTTACATTGTTTACTGCCTCACAGTAGGGATTTTCTTTCCTGTTCTTGTCTACTTGTCCACTTTTATGCACTTTTTGACATTTGCCTGTTGAGGTGGGTAGCGGAAATATTTCTTAATATATTAAAGAAGTTTGATACCACCAAATAACATAAAATTACACATAAGAGATATAATAGGTAATATTAGCCCTTAAACCAAAACCCTAAAATAGCAAAATAAAACACAAGTGGACAAGGAAGGGAAATGAGCATTTATTAAAGTAGAGGGATGAAGTTCAAGTAGGAGGCATGGTCAATGGAGGGAATTTGGTGAACCACGTCAGAATGACTCGTGAAACAAGATGGAGAAGTCACTTCCTGAGCAAAGGGTATCAGGACAAAAGGAAGAGCGAACTGAGGACAAGTATTTTAGTGACACATATGCAGGGCCTCTTAGTCACTCTGGATAATGAGATGAGCACATTTTTAAAAGAAGGAAAAAAGACATGACATCAAGACTGTAAGAATAAGCAGCAGGTTTTATTGTGTTTCAAGAACATCAAATCTTGGCCATTTGTATCAATAATGCAGACTTGAAAGGACTATTCCAGTCTAAAACTCAAGGTTTTCCCTTCCCTGAGACGTTTTAGAATTTGGTGATAAATGTATTAATGCCTGGCAAAGGTTTGGCCCAAGAAAAACACGTTTGATTTTTAATTACACAAGCTGTAAGACAGGAAACATACTTGGGGTGAAGGGTATTTTTAAAAAGCCAGTATCTTTTTGACCCCAAAATTACTAAGCCAACTTTGCAATCTGTAGCCCTCTGAGTTTCAATAATAAACGAAACCAAAGAGAAAGAATACGCAGGCTGCCGTATTAAGCATTTTTCTCTAATTTTCCAAAAGTGGCATTCTAAAGTATTCTCCCAAGCTATCATTCAGAACCCATCAAAATAATGTACCCCAACTTAGTAAGATGCAATTGAGTTACCTATTAATTCTTTGGAATATTAACTCTTTGGGGATGATTTCCTTCTTGGTTGAGTACACAGTGTTCATCCTTATTAAGGGGCTTTCCTCCCCTCTCAAATATCCAAGTAAGATTTATGGATTTGTTGTTGACATTAGAAAAGGAAGACAAAATTCCTCCAAGTTCACCTTCGTCCAGTTCTCACATTTGAAACTCCTCCACAAACAGATGCCTTATTTTAAAATTCCATCTTAAGTAACCACGGGATTTAGGCCAAATCATCGAATTTCTGACTTAGATTTATTCCTCTTGCCTGTCAGGATGATTTTTATCCTTAAACCTAAAAACCTAAAACTCCACTTCAAAATTACAGTTCAAATATCTGTCTTCTCACCTCAGTTTCTCTTCTTGATTATGAAAATTACATATGCACACACCCTGTAGAAACTTGGAAAAGCCGAAACAAAACAAAGAAAAAATGTCACTTCAAACTCACTTACTGGGAGGAAATCATTATTAATATTTTGGCATGTTTAATTTTTTTTAAACAGGATCATTACCATATATACAATTTTATTTCCTGCTTTTAAAAACATAATAAACATTTTCACTGACTAACACTCTTCCACAACATCCCCTTATGGCTGCATAATACATGCTCATATGAATAAAACACAATTCACACCAACTGTCCCACATTATTGGACATTTAGACTTTTTCTACTTTTTCCTATCATTATAATGATAGCTGCACTAAACACTTTTGTGCATAAATCTTAATCCACATGTCCAGCGACTTCTATAGGATAGAAGTGGAATTATTGGGCCAATGGCCATAAATATGTTTATGGTTCTTAACACAAACAGCTTTCCAGAATGATGATCAAGTAACAATGCCACTGAACACCATCCTATCGCACCCTCACTAGCATCCCAAATGACCACTTTTAAAAAGGCTGATTAAATCTGTAGGTGAAAAACAACACTTTGAAAAATTTCCAATCCTTAGACTGACCTGCTGAGGTCAATGATTTCAAATGTTCTCTCAATATCAAAATAATCTTCTTTAATCTTCAAAACAAGATGCTAATTTTTCCCACATATAAAAATGCAATCAAAACCACAAACATGAGAAGAATGTCGACATTTGTTGGATATTTTCATTGGGCAACTAAGGTACCGTGGTTAAGAAGCCAAGAACAGCCAGTTCGATGTACCAGTCTGTGACAGGACAGAGAGACAGCCTGTGTAGAGAGATGCTAGCAAAATAAATTCAGAACTAAATCCACTGCCAAACTTCACAAGATACATAAGATTTGAATTACTGTAAGCCAACACCTATCAGAACAAATACAGTAGAATGTTCAAGAATATATGCAGACTACATTTGAAATTCGTTCAATAGCTTTTTATGTAAGAAATTTTCTTTCCTCCCTCTAAATCAGTGCATATTCCCATATCCATCAAGTATGTCTTTCTTTGTTTAATGGCACAACACATGCGAAGAAGAAATGGTCCAGACTCAGTCTCCCACAACCCAGGGCCTGAGATGATCACTCTATAACATGGAAAAATAGTAGATAAATGGAAAGTTCTTCTACTATCCTAGAAATGTTTTGGGGTATTTTTCTATTTTTCCCACATTTTCTTTCCAGGGAATTGGCCCCACTTTCCCCACAGTTCCCCCCTGAGTGAACATAAGATAAAAGCTGTGGTAGCCAAGAGGGGAAAAGTATTTATTGAGCACTTACTATGTCATACACCCAGTGTTAAATACTTGATATACATTATTTCATTTACTGCTTATCAGAACCCTATGAGCTAGATACATTTTCAGGTGAAGACTGAGTCTCAGTGAAGTTCGTCCCTTGCCCAAACTGGTGAACAGCAGATCCATTTGACCCTGACTTTCTAGCCACACATGACTGGACCAAGGAAGAAGGAAGCCCTTCTAAGAACTGGCCAGCAGCCTGCCCACCACTTGTGAGGCCCAGCCCAAGAAAGATGAGCTGATGTGATCAGAGTTTTCTTAGGGAGTTGGGGATGGGGCACCTGAGACTACCCAGTGGGCTGTAGGAGAGCAAGCTGCTGAAATATCCCAGCAGGTTGGGTCAGACCAGCCCAAAGTGCCACATGCATGGAGAAGACATTGGGAGCAAGACCTACGCATCAGAAGGGGAAGGTAGAGAAAGGAAGAATGAAACCGACCAGAGAGAGAAATCCTGGGTTCCTGCAATTGTATATTCTCTCATTAATTAGCCCTTTTCTTGAGGTAGTAGAACAAGTGCCTGTGGTTTTGTTTGTTTTTTTGTTTTGTTTTGTATTGTTTGCCAAGAACTCTAAAATATCCACCAAGGACAAACTAACAGTTACCAAAGGGGAGGTGGAAGGGGAGATGGGGGGATGAAATGGGTGAAGGAGATTAAGAGTACACTTATCATGATGAATGGAAGTGCTGAATCACTAGATTGTAGGCCTGAAGCCAATATAACACTGTATGATAGCTACACTGAAATTAAAATTTTTAAAAAATTAGGGAAAGGTGATTGACAATAATTAATTAATTAATTAAAACTATCTATCAAGGACTCTACAGTGGAGTTGCTCCTCACTCAGAGACTGGGCTCCCATAAACATCTAACCTGTCTTGAGTCAGCATAACAACCTACTGCTTTGTACCTCTTCACGTGCCCCCCAGTGCCAAGTAGCTGGCATTCCTTAGGATGTTTTCCTGCCCCAAAGTGTATAACCTCAAACAAACCAAGCCTTTAGACTTACCAATTTATAAATATAAAGGACAGAGGAATAAGTTAAACGACATCATAAGGAAGCAATCAGATAAACTTAAATGTGAGATATATTCCATAAGCAACTGGGCTGGTCTTTTCAAAAAGTCAATGTCATTTTAAACAGGGGGGATCGTGATGAGGGAGGTATTTGAGAATAAAAAAAGACTAAAAAGCATAGTAACAAAATAAAATCATAAAATCCTCAATTACATTTAAAAAAAATCCAAACATATGTGATGCATAACTTTTGAATAATTTTGGGGGGAAACCAACTATAAAAGACAATTGCAGAAATATGAATATGGAATGAGTCTTAGGAAATGGGGAATTATTAGTAACTTTCTTAGGTTTGGTAATGATGTTACAGTAATGTAGGAAAACCTTATTCTTAGGACACATATATTGAAGTATTTAGAAGTGAAGGGTAATGGTATCTGCAATTGAAATGGCTTAGTAAAACAAATCCAAACTGCACAAACAGCTATAGATAGATACATACATAGACATATATAAATAGATACATAGAGCAAAATGTTAGTGATTGTTGATTCCAGCCAGTGGGTGTTCATTGCCATCATATTTCACCTTTCCATATGTTTGACACTTTTCATAATAAAAAGTTGAAAAAGTAACACAGAGAATAAAAATAATAATCAAGGAAACTCCTTAGGAAGGCACCAGGTAAAGTCTGACAACCCCTCTCTCCAAAAACCATACTTATCAGTTCCTACCCTACCACTAGAACAAATTTACTCACTAACCACTTATTTATACTTCACCTTAAAATATTTCTGTTTTTGAAGATGAATAAGTCTTACAAACCTACTCATCTTCAGTAATTGAAATGGATATTTTCTAAAAGTGTTGCTTATTCCATCTTGATTACATAAGGCCTGATAACTGTTGCTTGATTTTAGGAAGCATGCTACACAGAAAGCCCACATCAAGACCTAGAATTACCATCTCCTCATTGGGATTGACAAACAGCACAGCAAGTTTACCATCCCATCTAATGCTGAGTTGTAAGTTCTCTCCCTACCTCCCTTTTCAATGAACAGGTTTAGCTGAAGCTGTGTTAATTAAATGCATTTACCTGATACCACTCCATTGCACCTTCTACAAATCAGAGCTATGATTTTAAACAAATCCTCTTCTGTCCCTAAAAAAGTAATCAGCCTCATTCCTCCTTTTTTTCTAAATGGGATGTTAGGTCAAATCAGCCCTGAGGATACAAAAACACATTGTGTATTAGCAGCATTCTGCACAGAACATTTCCTCCTCCCTGAATGTGCATTAACCAGGTCAGGGCACTGGTGGTCCACGTTGCTGCTACAGCATCTAATCCAGCTGGTTTTATTACCAGCACCTTGTGGAAGTCAGCAGTAATAATCATGCACAAAAAGTCTGATCCAGGAGTTGTATTCATTGAGATTTCCAGAGTTGAATGGCAGAAGGAGAGAGCCTGGGTAGAGGAAGACAAATGTCAGGTGCCCAAAAACCAAGTAAGAGAAGAATTTTCATCATCAGGTTTATATAGGGCAGCACATCTAAAAACAGGCCTTATGTAATCAAGATGGAATAAGCAACACTTTTAGAAAATATTCATTTCAATTACTGAAGATGAGTAGGTTTGTAAGACTTATTCATCTTCAAAAACAGAAATATTTTAAGGTGAAGTATAAATAAGTGGTTAGTGAGTAGAACATGCATATGGGCAACATAGATAGGAAAGGGTGCAGGGAACAAAAGAACTTAATATTCAGAAAGCAGCTGGTTACTAAGTGCTTGTGATCCATGGCGAGGAGGTGAGGTGAGACTGGCGAGGTACTAAATATACAGAGGCACTAAATACATCTGAGCACTTAACATACATAAGACCTTGATTTGGCTACCACATTGGAGATATCCATTCTGGCTCCATGTGTTCTCTGCCCCCAAAACACAAATAAAATAGAAATTAGCCAGCTGTTCATCTGGCTTATTGGCAAACTGCAGCTGCTGAGTCTTGTGATAAAGAAGTCTGCCTCATTGGCCCAGGGCACCTTCAGCCTGTGGGCCTCTTGTTTGAACTTCAACTCTGCATCATCATCATCATCAACTACATCATCCATGGGGAAGGCCAAGGCAGTACAGAGAGAGAAAGGACATATTGGCATTGTGGACCCCATGATTCAGTAGGGACCATTCCATCCCGCCTGCATCTTCTCTGCAGTGTGTTAGCTTTTACCCCTTGCTTTTCATTGTGTGTTTGGTTTAACGGACAATGTGGTCTGAGCACTTGAAAGGGCGGTGGGGGGTATATGGAGTCACAATGAGCTAAACCAAGTTCAATCCATTAAATAGACCTTTGACTGTGAAGAGGAAGAAGTTGACAGGAGAGAAGAAAAGTCAGTGACAAAACCTCTACCAACCCCCCATGCCAAAGGCTTTAATTCCTATCCCCAGTTTCTCACATGGGCAGGAAATAGAAAATAAAATCTCACAGAGAGGGGAAAAGGAAAACTGAGGGGGAAGGTTCAGCTTCAGAAAAGGGATTTTCCAAATAGGTGTAACCCCTTAGTTCTCAACATTACCATCTCCTCCCACATCTGCAAATAGTATCAGGGCCTTTTGAAGGTGACAAGATCATTGCCCTGTTACTGTTTGTGTAATAAAAGCTAAATTTGATTAAAATGAAAAATGAAGAAATAAAAATAAATAAAATGAAAAATAAAAGGCTCCATGAAAAGCCATAAATTTGGCAAACTACAAAGCAACACAGGACTGATATTTGGGCTATTTTCTATTTAAAACCCAAGACTAAGCTCTAATAGTTTCCAATATTATAGAGACAGCCTTGAACCATTTCAGAATGCAATTTTCCAGGATCTGCTATTATTTCAATTAATCCAGAAGACAATTATGTTTTATGTCTTATAGGCAGTCTATTCTTGCTCCCAGGTTAGATTGTCATGGTTGAAACAAAACAAAACAACACAACACAAGTGGCTGCTTCTAACCAAACACGAAAGAAGAAGAGTTAGTTTTGTCCACCTGAGAGCCAGACCCTGGGAATCAGGATGACTATCCCTTACTAGGGGAGGAGGAGACTTTTATAGACAAGAATTGTTAGTACCTGCCTAGTGCTTCTCCCCTTCTTCTGGAAACTGCCTCCTCCTTCCCCATATCCCTATAGTTAACATAGGAGTCAACACAGTGGTACAGCAGAACCCTACTCCATGGCCACTGCTGATTGGTCCAGGAGTATCCACCTGACCTAAGATGGACCAATCAAAATCCCTCCCTAGTAATTTTGGTTCGGAGAGAGAAGGGGCTGCTATGTGCATATGGTTGCATTTCCACAGCACGGAGAAATGCAAGTCAGTCCACAGAGAAAATGAAGCAAATAACAGAGAGGAATCCAAAACCCTCCCAGGCGGCCAGTTCCAGTGGCTTCTAAGGCCCCACTTCATTCCACAAGATACTCCTCCAGACCTCTGTAATTTTTTTTAAAGATTTTATTTATTTGTTTGTCAGAGAGAGTACACAAGCAGGGGGAGTGGCAGACAGAGGGAGAAGCAGGCTCCCCGCTGAGCAAGGAGCCAAATACGGGACTCAATCCCAGGACCCTGGGATCATGACCTGAGCCGAAGGCAAATGCTTAACCCACTGAGCTACCCAGGCATCCCTAGACCTCTGTAATTTAAAAAAAAATCTCCTTGTTTAAGCCAATTTGAATTGTTTCTGTCACCTTCAACTAAGATTTCTTAACCCAGAAAATTAAGTCAAAATTATCTTTTACCCTGCATAATTCTGGAACACAAAAGGGAATAATTGAATAGCTACATAAAATAAAGGCATCTATAAATTCTGCCTCCAAAGTTCAGAATTTGTAGTACTGTCATTAAAGCCACTACGTCACCACAGACCTCACATGTGACCAAAAAAAGAAACTGCTTTTGCATCTAAAACTGAGCTTCAGGGGCGCCTGGGTGGCTCAGTCATTAAGTGTCTGCCTTCGGCTCAGGTCATGATCCCGGGGTCCTGGGATCGAGCCCCACATCAGGAAGCCTGCTTCTCCCTCTCCCACTCTCGCGCTGTGTTCCTGCTCTTGCTATCTCTCTGTCAAATAAATAAATAAAATCTTTAAAATAAATAAATAAATAAATAAATAAATAAATAAATAAATAAATAAATAAATAAAATAAAACTGAGTTTCAGTGTGTCTGACGTATTGTTGGTGTCCGCAGACTGAAGAGGACAGGGGCTTATCCTCACAGGTGTCAGCAGCTGTTCGAGGGCTAGCTTCTCTACTGCCTGGAGGGAAATGAGGCAAGAGGGCCAAGCGGAAACCAGAGACAGTCAGTTTTTCCTTTTGAGGGGGCACCTCACACGGAAAAGGCATCTCTTAAACACACATATTTAGGAAACAGTCACTTCAGGTGTAAGAGAACTCTAGTTACAAGGAGCTAGTATTTTCTGCACACTTAACCACATGGAGACATTATTCAGATCCCTTTACATCCATTATAACTAAGTCTTAAGTTTTGAGAAATGGCATTACTGTCCCCATTCTGCCGATAAGGACCTGATACTCTGAAGTGTGTCTTGTCTTAAGTTTCCAGTTGGCGTTGCGCTGTCAGAGCATGTACCTGTTCACCACATATGCTTTTGTTGCGACTGCCAAGGGCTGTCCACCAAACTCAGAGTTTGGGCTGTCCAGAGGCACTGTCGAGAGGACAGTGAAACTCCCCACCCTGTGAGTGTGTCAAGGCAGCCTCTAGCCTGACTCTCAGGTGTGGGGGGTTGGGGGGTGAGGTGGACGGTGAGACAGGATGGGGGCAAATATCTTGCAGCCTGGCTTGGTAGGTGCCTGCCTCTTCCATGCACCCAGATTCGATCAGCCCCCAGACGTTTTGCCAGAACACATGTTAGTGATGAGCCCTGATGTTCTCTAAGCCCCCAAGAAGCTTTTAAAATAAGCTTCCTCTTGCTTGTGGAAGATTTTGCTTGTGGAAGGAGTTTGTGTTTACATATTACAAGTTTTGAGGGTTTTGCTCATTATAAAAGCAATATATGCCCACTCTCAAAAATTCAGACATTGCCAAAAACGTAACTACCATAGCAATGGTTCTCTGGTGCCACCCCCAGGTTGTCAGTCAACAGGGGTATTCCTTCAGACGTTTTTCTGTGTATATAATAGTATGTTCTCTTCTTATAAGGGGGAATTTCATTTTTGTTAGTTTTGTTTGCTTTTCCTTACTTACTGGTTTACTCCTAAACATAGAGTTTGATATGCTTCTGCATCGTGTGCACTTTCAACTGTGCTGGGAGCACAGGCTGCCTGAGTTCAAAAGCTGGGCCCACCACTTCACTGCAGTGCAACCTTGGAGATGGGTAATTAAAATTCTGGGCCTCAGTTTGCCCATCCAGAAACTGGGCATAATAATAGTATCTATCTAATAGGGCTTTTGGAGGTGTGATGACATGCAAAGCACTAAGAATAGTAGCTAACATAAGAGCTAAATAAATGAAATACATTATTATAGTATTGTTTTTATCTATTTTGTTATTTAAAAATAGTTTTATTTTAGGGACACTTGGGTGGCTCAGTCATTAAGCATCTGCCTTCGGCTTAGGTCATGATCCCAGGGTCCTGGGATTGAGCCCCACATCAGGCTCCCTGCTCCACAGGAAGCCTGCTTCTCCCTCTCCCACTCCCTCTGCTTGTGTGCCCTCTCTTGCTGTCTCTCTGTCAAATAAATAAATAAAAAATATTTTTAAAAATAAAAAGTTTTTTTATTTACTTATTTTTAAAGATTTATATTTATTTGAGAGAGAGAATGAGAGAGCAGGGGGAGGGGGAGCAGAGGGAGAGAGAATCCCAAGCAGACTTGACATTGAGTGCAGAGCCCGATGTGGGGCTTGATCTCACGACCCTGAGATCACGACATGAGCTGAAACCAAGAGTCGGATGCTTAACCAACTGTGCCACCCAGGAGCCCCTAAAATTATTTTTAAAGTATGAGTTAGAATGAATAACTTGACTTTGTTTACTGGTCATATGTACTTTCTCTTCTGTGCTGTTTATTCATATCCTTCAACTATTTTCCTATTGGGTTTTCAAATTTGTGTTATTGCTTTGCAAGTGTCCTTTGTATATTAGGGAGGTTAGTAATTTCATACTAAAGAAAATTTCCCAAAAGGTGCTGGCAAGGAACATGGACTTTGGAATGAGGTGAGCTTGGGTTAGAATCCCAGCTCCACTACTTACCTGTCACGTAACCCTGAACAAGCTGCTCCACTTTTAAACCTCTGTTCAGTGGGCAGAATTCTAGCATGGCCCCCAAAACCCCCAGTCCCTAATGTACACGTTGTATAATCCCCTCCTCTGAGTGCCGGCAGAATCTGAGAATGTGATGAAGTATCACCCCCATGACCAGATTACTAATCATTGGCTTTTAGATCATCAAAAGGAAGATGATCTGGGTGGTGATCTAATCTGGTGAGCCCTTAAAAGGAACTGGGCTCTTCCTCAAGTCAGAGAGATATGAAGCATAAGCAATAATTTGATGTGAGACAGATTCTCTGTTACTGGCTTTAAAGATGGGGATGCCACAGGGCAAGAACCCGAGAGAAGCCTCTAGGAGTTAAGAGCCACCCCCAGCTGACAATCTCCAAAGAAATGGGGACTTCAGTCCTAAAGCCACAAGAAACTGAATTCCTCCCAATAACCTAAATAAGCTTGAAAGAGGCCTCTGTGCCTCAGAGGAGACTCCACTCTGGCTGACACCTTGATTCCTGTCTTGTGAGACACTGAGCAGAGAACCCAGCACACCATGCCCAGACTTCTGACCTACAGAACTGTGACCTAACGAGTGGCTGGTGTTCCAAGCTGCTAAATTTGTGGTAATTTGCTATGCGGTGATCAAAAACTAACATACTCTACTTCCTCATCTATGAAATGAGGATGAGGCTCAAACAACATCAATCTCTTGGGATTGTTCTGGGAAGTAATGTATGCATAAAGCACTCAACACAGCGCCTGGTATAACCTAAGTGAATGCTAGGGGCTAGTTACCTGGGATTAATGGAGCTGTTATAACTGTATCTACCACTACAAATACAAAACAGGGTAACAAATTATTTTCTTCATAAATAAAGTAGGGAAGATCAAACCTTTAAAAAAAAAATGAAGTCCAAAGGAGTAGAAGGGAACTAAAAGGGATCCTGGGTGATGAAGGTTACCATAGCATACTCACTTGTTCCTAGCATTTTAAAAAAGATCTTCATGTCTAACTTCCTTTGAAGAAAAGTATGTGTCATCAGCCTTGTTTTAAAGAGGCAATACATGTGGCACCTGGGTGGCTCAGTCGGTTAAGCGTCTGCCTTCGGCTCAGGTCATGATCTCTGGGTCCTGGGATCAAGCCCTGCGTGGGCTCCCTGCTCAGTGGGGAGTCTGCTTCTCGGTCTCCCTCTGCCCCTCCCCCTTGCTTGTGCTCACTCTTTCTCTCTCTCTCTCTCAAATAAATAAATAAATATTTAAAAAAATAAATAAAGAGGCAACAGCCCTAATGGCCTGGGGACCGACAGTCCCGCATTCAAACGCTGGCTCTGTCACTTACTACAGCTGTGATTTTAGGCAAAAGCTAGCACACGTGGGGCTCTGTTTCCTCATCCTTGACATGGGAATAAGTACATCTACCATGCAGGACTGCCATGGCCTTGCCGGGAGCTGATGTGTAGTAAGTGGAGGTAAATGTACCAAGTGAGGCTGCAAGAGAGAGAGCGTTGTGCCCCCTTTGTTGCAGGGTGGACACAGTGAGGTCACAATAAACACTGGCCTGGCCGTGTATGTATTGAGTCTTAGAGACCGTCACTCCACTGAGTTGTGAATTTTAGAACATTCCAGTCTGACCTTCAAGAAACATTCACTGACCCTGAGGTGTGTGTACTTCCTGCCAAACACAGGATTTGGGATGTGTCAAGGCAGCGTGCAGCAAGCACAGGACTCACTGTCTGAAAACCAGGTTCTAGATCTGATCTCTTGGGAGAGACCCAGGAGAGATTTGGTAACAGTACCAAACTCTTCCTTGGTAGCACTCTTCCCTACCTCAAGTAGCTCTCATGGAGCTGCACTGACAAAACCCCGTCCACCTAGCTCCCTCAGAGGGAACACGTGACCAAGGCTTGTCCATCTTCTTAATGACAGTAATTGGCCAAGGCGTAGCCATGTGACCCAAGCCAGGGCAGTCAGAGTCCTTCACTGGGATTTCATATGTGGACTGTGGAATCAAAAGCTTCTCTCTTTCCTCTGGAAACAAGGAGCTGTTTGTGGTCATCCTCTCCCTCCAAAACAGTTCACATGTAGTATGCAGGATAAGACCAATACCCCAAGAGTAACAAAGCTGAGAGGCAGTATCCCTGGATACTGTTGTATCTGAAGCCTACCCACCTCAGTGTCTCTCAGTCAAATGAGCCAATCAATCTCCCTTTCCACTCGAGCTAGTTTTAATTGAGTTTCTATTACTTGCAATCAAGAGTCCTGACTAATACATTAGGCCTTGTTTTCCACATCTGAAAATTAAAAGGTTGGGGCTACAATGTTCAAAGTTTCTTCCAAAGCCTCAGAGTCTAGAAATTTCTTCCCAAATGGCCTAGGCAAGAGTAAAGAGCAGGTACTGGAGAAAGAGACAAGACAAGCACAGCCATGAAATTTGGTTGGTATTTAATGGAAACGTCAGTTCTAACACCTTAATGATGCTTTGTATGGAGCAGTAGGTCTTGCTAAGTATTTCCTAGTTAATTAATAGGCAATGGTAGGAGGTGTGCTCCTGAGATTTCCACACTTCTAGAGCGAGTTTCCTCCCTGAGTGTCTCTCTCTCTCTCTCTCTCTCTCTCTCTCTCTCTCTCTCTCAGCTAACCGGAGGAGCTGTGGCAAATATTTGCACAAGGAAGAGTGGAAATTCTGAGCTCAGCACTGCCCCAACCAGATGGGGACCAGATGTGCAATGAGCACCTGATGGAAGCACTTAGTAACAGTACTGCAGGGTCCACCTTCTTATTCCTGTCATTCTATTCTGGTTTTACTCATGATGTTCCCACCATAACTGCTCCAACCAAAACCTCCTCTTGGCTTCTATCCATAAGCATATGTGCAGCACCTATGGGTCTGGTGAGAGACAGGCATGACCCCACCTCTTGTTCAGGAAGGTGGGGCAGTCAGGAGGGTTGGTAACACCAAGGGCCCCTGTCTGCTTAGATAAGAGTGGGAATCAAGAGACCTAACCTGCACTTAATAACTCCTATAAAGGGCTAAATCACTTGGTAGGTAGAAAGAGTGTCATCCAAGGGTCACCAGCTTTTCCTGAACCTCTCTACAGCCAAAAACTGCAGCCCCCCAAAAAAGGAAAACCACAAAGCCTACTCCTAATGCCTTGAGGAGTAATGCAGATCTTCAGTGAATGTTTCCAGGGAAGACAAGGAGGGGTTTACAATACAACTCACTCAGAAAGACTTTCCTAAAATTATTTTTAAACATCTCTCTCTTTTTCTAGACCCTTATTAAGATGCCAACCACTCCCTCTCCTCCCTTTGTGCCCCAACTCCCTCCTGAGCCCTCACATGTGTCCCTCTTGGCTTCTCATCTAGAGTGATGTGGTTCCTTGTCCTCCTGCCTTTTACCATCCATCTTCCCACACCACTTCTCTCCATCCCCCCAAAATCCACCAATGCCCAGAATATAAGGAAACTCACACAGGATCTTTATTCTTTACAAGCCAAAGAGGAATGGAATTACAAATGCTTTAATGGTTTCCTCTGCCACATATATAAATATGGGAAATTTACTAGTGCACAGATTCTAAAACCTTCCTTTCTCAATAAGGAAGAAAATAAAGCCTTCACAAAAAGCATGCCCTGCCCTAGGACAGCATGCACAGCTCAGTCTAACAGGCCTGGGAGTCACATTTCATTACAGAAAATATATTAGCTAGATAATGCCTCAAATGTCTTCATCCTGGCATTCTGGGCCTTCTTGCTCTTCAGTTCCGATTACCATAATGATGGTTACAAAGCATGGCTTGGCTGGGAGTAAGGGTGTTTCCACTTGGTAGGGTTCCCTCCTGCTCCCTCTATGTCAGGGAGGATTATGTTCCAACAGGGGGAGAGATCAATTTGGCCAATCTGGCAATTGATCAAGCCTCAGACCATCTCCCTCTGGCATATCTTAATGTCAGTTTGTCTAACTTTACCAATAAGCCCAAGAGGCCAGGAGAAATCAAACCAAGGACAAGGGACCAAAATAAACACCACATCTGACCTAACCACCTAACAGACTCTACTCACTCCAACAATTTTAACTATTCCCTTATTCCCTAATATCAAATGTTACCATGCAGGGATGAAGCTATCAAAGGGTCACTTAAACCAAGTGTATATCTAACAGGTTCCTTTGAACAGCAATTTCTATAAAACAGAGTTGTGCTCAAAAATTCACAAAACATTTTTCAAGGGAAAACAGTTGGAGAGGTCTTATCACCATAGGTATGGTAATCAATCATCCCAGGTTGCCTGGGACTTCCAGTGCTAAAACCAGGACAATGGCCTGGCAAACTTAGGTGGTTGGTGACCCTAGATGTACCACAAGAGTTGGCCAGTGACCACTGCTGAAGCAGAAGGAAGGATAGGGTATCCTGAGGGGAGGCCAGAGACGGAGAGAAAATAAATGTCTTCCAAAAAAGGCCCACTTGCTCACAGAAGGTCTAATTTCTCTACAGTTCAAAATTGACAATAAATGCCAACTCTTCCAAAGTGTGTACAGACTATCTTGTCCACAAGGATTAATGAACAATGACTTTGGGAAATGTCACCAACAACATCAACTCAAATGTAGTCTCCAAGCACAGCAACACATCAAAGGATCTGAGAAGTCTTGAAGCAGTGAACATATTTAATTAGGTGCTCTCAGTGTGCCCCAAGTTTATTTGAGTACACAAGGTTTTTTCCACGTAATGGTTATGATCATCCAACTGAATCCAACTGATCAACCAACACACTCGAAGGAATGGGGATCTTATCCACAAAACCGTAAACAGCGTAGGAGACACATGACTTACATTCAGTAAGACATGCACGTCTATTTAAGAGGTCAACACACTTTTCTTTGCACTCAGTGAAAAGCATATTGTAAACTTAGTGAAAACAGAACCATGATCTATATTTATTTTTAATAACACACTTGGAGAAAATGACTAAGTTCTATGTAGGAGACTAAAGGGGAACTCAACTAGAAAAAACAGTGCTGCAAAGACCAAAGACGTCAGCTTGAAACACAGTCTGAAGTGGACTTTGTGTCTGATGGATGTGAAAGATTTCTTTATTCATTCAACAAATTAATTAAGTATGTAGGTGCTAGGCGCAGGGATCTGCAGTGAACAAGACAGAATGACAAGGTCTCTACACACCTGATGCTTGGAGCTTCTAATCTTACATTTCCGTAGACACTAACTATCTTATCCCAACAATGGGAAGGAAGTGCAGGGGTTCATAGGAGGTGCCTCAGCTCAGAAGGCTTTCCCATGGGAGGTGATGTCAAGGCTTAGACCCAAGGGATGAAGTGGGTGAGCCAGTTGCTGCGTGTGTAGGAGCACAGTGCTAGACAGAGGGGGCTGTGTTCTAGGCAGAAGGAACAACTCAGCAAAGGCCGGGTGGTGAAACAGAGCTCTGAGCATTCTTTACACACACAACCATGTTTTTCCTAAGGTCAGAGCTAGAATTCATTTTAGCACACGGCAGGGCTTCCATATACTTTATTATTATTATTATTATTACTATTAACATTATTATGTTAAGGAAGAGAACTGTGCATCAAGAGATTAGATCTGACTATACAATGCTAAGGGTCAACGGCCTTATGACTGGGAGATTTTTATGTTTATATCTGTTTAGAGCTTACAGACTTCTCCTTCTGGAAAACAAAGCTCCCCATGAAGTCGTAAATCTATATATTAAGAGATGGTATATTTCTGATTTCTTTTGTCTTCATTGTGCACTGGGTCCCCCCAGGTTCCCAAGAAAACAGGCACAATGCCTCCCCCTCCTCAACCCTGACTTGGCTTCTTTACCAGATGTTTCCAGGAGCCCAAGACCTACCGGGCAAACGAACATCAGCGGGCGCTTATAATTGAGCCACTTAACGTTTTTTAATTAAGCCACAAGTGCTGACACAAACATGATTTCTCCAAGAGCTAAAACACAGCTTCTTTGGCAAAGACCGATTAGTAGAGCCAACCCCAAGAGCACCGTCTCTGGGGCAGCCAGAATAGGGTGTAGAACAGTGGGCACCATGCCCGGGAAAACACTTACCCCTCTGAAATTCCAGGCTTTAGGGGAGGAGAACATGGGGAAGTTGTTTTGCCGCTGCCTCCTGGGCCTAGAAGAGGAGAAAAGACAAGACAATGTGTTCGTCACTCATGGGCTCGATACTCAGAGGAAATCACTGACTTCTGATGTAGTTTTATCAGAAAGAGATGGCTGGAGAAACGGCCCAGGCCAATGAGGCAGCTGGCCTTTTCTACAGCCCTGCAATCCTTCGCAGCCAAAGGCACTCCAAACTCCTTCCCAGTCCCCCAGGACAAGAGCTCCAGAGCCCCTCAGAAACCGTCAAGCTCCCACCCTTAAAAAATCAAATCGAATCTAAAATTCAACCTGGTTGCAATCAAAGAGCCAGACCGAGCTCCCGATCTTGATCTTTATTTCTCACACACAAGCAATTCCCAAACGGACATCATCAGCTGGTGTTTACAGCTTCAGCCGAGCCCGGAACTCTCCCTGGAGCAAGCTGCACCTGAGCTCCAGACTTTCAGACGGACGGTCCACAGGATATGTAGCCGCTACCTCGCCAGCCAGAACCAGTTTCCTCACCGATTAACATCACCCCCATGAATCAGCATCCTTACACATGACAGAAGCAGGCTCTGGTGGGGTCAGCACCAGACGTGGGTAAACAGTACAGGGAAGGAAAGCAGGAGCAGTGTGGCTGGGCAACTCCAGACAGCTACCAACACACCACCAGGGACACCGTCTACGATGTTTCTACGGAGTAATAAATTACTCCTCCCAAAAATGTTGTGTATGTCAATATGGCAATTCAAATCTCATGTTTGCTTAAAATACCACCTCACTGAAAAGCATCCCTAAGAAAGGTTCATCTTGGACTTTCCCTGAGGTTTTAGTCACTGATGTGCAAAAAGGTACAGGATGTACCTTGGGTTCACTGATGTACCAAAAAGGTACTAAGTTGTCAGTTTTTCACGTGATACCCACACCTTTACTTCGACTTCCCTGCCATAATCAGCAGTAATGCCTGTCAGAAGTGACCACTGCACAGGCTTGAGTCAGGCTCGAGTAAAAGTCTTAATTGGCTCTCCCGTATGAAAGAGATGTAAGCGAACTGCAAGGTGATTATCCTAACAGCAGCACCTAACAGGTATTGAGTCCTTAAAACAGCACACGCTAAGACTTCGTAGAGTTAATCTCATTGACTCCCACACTGCGAGCTAGAGTTCGTCATTGTACCCATTTAAGAGATAAGAAAACAGAGACCTAAGGATATTAAGTGCCAACTGTCAGCACCCAGGTGAAATCAGGATTCTGATCCCAGTTGTCTGATCTCAGATCCCACGGTGTTTTACCAGCTGTGCAACCCTGACCATGAGGCTTCATCTCTTGGGCTTTCATTCTGCCTCTGTGCAAAACAGCAGAAGAGATACCCGGTACATAGAGTCAAGAAGGGATGATGGTTCTAGATCCAGTTCTATCACTGCTAAGTTCTCAAAGATGTCAGTGCAGAGCCCCTTCCCCTCCTCCCAATTTCTGGCTCTAAGAACAGCCTTCGAGCAGGGGCACAGGACCGACACAGAAAAGCTGGGACAACTCACCAAAAGCTGTGTCTTTATATCCAGCCCCACTTTTGCCTCACCCTCCTCCTCACCCACAAAGACAATAAAAACCCAGGCTAATAACATCTCAAGACACACAGAACACGTGGGTGGTTATTTAGATTTAATACACTTCTCTATTAAGGAACATGTTGGTCTAAGTTCTTCTAAAAAAGCATTTCCCCCTTGAGAGAAAAAAAAAACTTAGAATTTAACAAAACATCTCCCTGGATACTGTTTCCTGCTCCCCCGGGTTAGAATTGGGCTTTGCCCTCCTAATTATTTGATGAGCTTCACTGCTTCCAAAGCAACAACATATAGCAAGCCTAACATTGTGAATAAATGGGCCCCTGTTTTATACGTTGGGTCCACAGAAAATTATGATCACAATAATTAACAGCAATTAAGTTACATGATGTGCCAGGGACTATGCTAAACACTTTGCCTACATAATCGAAGTCTCACAATAAGATAGGTTATTATGTTACAGTATATTGTTAGTACATGATATACAGGTAGTGTTATAATGGTGCTCTATAATGTTCTATATATATAAAAATACATATGTACAAATTTATAGTACATAATACATTATAATGGCAAGATATATTTTTAAAAATACTTTTATTTATTTAAGCTCTACACCCAATGTGGGGCTTGACCTCAAAATCAAGAGTCACATGTTCTACCAACATAGCCAGCCAGGTGCCCCAGCATTATACACTTTTAAGTAAGTAACCTTGTATCATATTTTCATATATTATGGTATAATGGGGGATATTACCATTACCCCATCCTACAGATGAGATAAACTAGGACTCGGAGAGGTTAAGCCACATGCCAAAAGTCACATAGCTGGT
The DNA here is from genome assembly GCF_009762305.2 of Zalophus californianus. NCBI lineage: Eukaryota > Metazoa > Chordata > Mammalia > Carnivora > Otariidae > Zalophus > Zalophus californianus. Next base: position 25,076,705 of record NC_045595.1, read on the forward strand.
AGGTGGCCAAGTTGGGATTCATAACCAGATGTGTCTGCCTCCAGATTCAGAGGATGTAGCCCCTCTCATACAGAGAGAAGCCCCACCAAACAGGGCACAGCATTCTTTTAGAAGAATATGGCCTGGGGGTTCCTTGTGGGAGGGCACCAGCTTAGTAGGGTCTCACACTAAGAAGCCTCATAGGTAAAGAAAAAGGATCAAAGCAAATCTGTCAATCCAGGGCACTCTCATGGCAATTTGGACACACCCCTCTTGGCTGGGGAACTGCCAGGAAACCTACCAAGAGAAGGACTGTCCCTAATTGTAGGCTCCCCACAACCCTTGTATTCCATCACCAGCCAGGCTTCCAGATCATTCACATTAGCTGGAACCCCTTTAATAGTCTAATCTGGCATCATAAGAGTCTCCTACTAGTATCCTCCTTCTCCCCAGCCAAACATTAGCACCCAGGTGGCTTCAAAAGATGGCTTCAGGAGGGGCACCTGTGTGGCTCAGTCAGTTACGTGTCTGACTCTTGATTTCGGCTCCCCGGTCCTGATCCCAGGGTCCTGGGATCTGGGCCTGTGTTAGGCCCCCTGCTCAGGGGGGAGTCTGCTTGTCTCCCTCTCCCCCTGCCCCTCCCCCCCCAACCGCTTGAGTCCATGCCCCACGCACACATGCTTGGTTAAGAAGCACAGCCTGGGGGGGCGGAGAAAGATGGCAGAGGAGTAGGAGACCTAGATTTCATCTGGTCTCAGGAATTCAGCTGAATAGGGATCAAACCATTCTGAACACCTACGAACTCAAGAGGAGATCGAAGAGGAGAGTAGCAACAACTCTCTGAACAGAGAAGCGACCACTTTCTGGAAGTCGGGCCACTGCTCCTCCAGCAGGGACCCAACAAGCGGCAGAGCCGGGGAGACTCCCCTTCCTCCCCGGAGAGGAGCGGCGCGGGAGCGCAATGCAGGGATCTGCTGGGTTTGGAGACTCCACACAGGGTCGGGTGCCAGAGATAGAAACGCTCGGTCACAGGCCGGGTGAGCGCGGAGTGCGGCCGGAGACCGGGGACACAGGAGTGACTGCTTTTCTCTGAGGGCGCACTGAGGAGTGGGGCCCTGAGTTCTCAGCTCCTCCAGGTGGAGATTGGGAGGCCACCATTTTCACCCTGGTCCTCCAAAGCTGTACGACAGCTTGCAGGGAACAAAAGCTCCTGAGAGCAAACCCGAGCAGCTTCCTTAGCCCGGACCGACAAGGGCGGGGCAATTCTGCCTCCGGCAAAGACATTTGGAAACCACAGCAAGCAGGCCCCTCCCCCAGAAGATCAGCACGAACAGCCAGCAAGCCAAGACCAAGTTTACCAATCAAGGAGAACGGGAGAACTCCAGCGCTAGGGGAATACTGCACATAGAATTCATGGCTTTTTTTTTACCATGATTCATTAGTTCATCAAAGTTAATTTTTGTTAACTGTTTTTTTTATTTTTTTCCCTTTTTCAACCAACATCTTATCAATCCCTTTTAAAAAAAAACATTTTTTATTTTTCATTTTTAGAGTCATATTTTATTCCTTCATAGTAGTTACCCTTATTTTTGGCATATATATATAAGTTGTTCTCTCTTTAAAATTTTGAGATACAGTTTCTTCTAACAGATCAAAATATACCCTAAATCACTAGTGTATGGCTTTGTTCTAGTCTCCTGCCTGATCACATTCTCTCCCTTTTTCCTTTTTTTTTCTTAAATCTTCTTTCTTTTTTCAAACAACTTCTTATCCTATCAAGTCCTTTTATAAAACCTTTTATAATTTTCATCTTTACAGTCATCTTCCATCCCTTCATTGTATCAATCCTTATTTTGTACATATATGTCTTTCTTCCTTTAAAATTTTAGGAGGCACATTTTTCTAACAGACCAAAATACGCCCAAAATCTAGTGTGTGGCACTGATCTATGCACTAGCCTGATCATATTTGATCATATTCTGCTTTTTTTGTATTGTTCTGTTTTTGTTTCTTTTTTTTTCCTCTTTTTTCTTTCTTTCCCTTTCTTTTCCCCTGGTTTCAGGTCTTTTCTGATTCGTATAGAGTATATTTGCTGGGGACGTTGTTAACCTGTTAGCATTTTGTTCTCTCATTCATCTATTCTCCTCTGGACAAAATGACAAGACGAAAAAAATCACCTCAGCAAAAAGAACAAGAGGTAGTACCGTCAGCCAGGGACCTACTCAATATGGACATTAGTACGATGTCGGACCTAGAGTTCAGAATCATGACTTTAAAGATACTAGCTGGGCTTGAAAAAAGCGTGGAAGTTATTAGAGAAACCCTTTCTGGAGAAATAAAAGAACGAAAATCTAACCAAGTCGAAATCAAAAAGGCTATTGATGAGGTGCAATCAAAAATGGGGGCACTAAATGCTAGGATAAATGAGGCAGAAGAGAGAATCAGCAATATAGAAGACCAAATGATGGAAGAAAATAAAGAGGCTGAGAAAAAGAGAGAGAAACAACTACAGGATCACGAGGGCAGAATTCGAGAGATAAGTGATACGATAAGACGAAACAACATTAGAATAATTGGGATCCCAGAAGAAGAAGAGAGAGAGAGGGGGGCAGAAGGTATATTGGAGCAAATAATAGCAGAGAACTTCCCTAATGTGAGGAAGGAAACAGGCATCAAAATCCAGGAGGCACAGAGAACCCCTCTCAAAATCAATAAAAATAGGTCAACACCCCGACATCTAATAGTAAAACTTACGAGTCTCAGAGACAAAGAGAAAATCCTGAAAGCAGCTCGGGAGAAGAGATACGTAACCTACAATGGTAGAAATATTAGATTGGCAACAGACCTATCCACAGAGACCTGGCATGCCAGAAAGGACTGGCAAGATATCTTCAGAGCACTAAACGAGAAAAATATGCAGCCAAGAATACTATATCCAGCTAGGCTGTCATTGAAAATAGAAGGAGAGATAAAAAGCTTCCAGGACAAACAAAAACTAAAGGAATTTACAAACACGAAACCAGCCCTCCAAGAAATATTGAAAGGGGTCCTCTAAGCAAAGAGAGAGCCTAAAAGCAGCAAAGATCAGAAAGGAACACAGACAACAGACAGTAACAGTCACCTTACAGGCAATACAATGGCACTAAATTCAAACCTTTCAATAGTCACCCTGAATGTAAATGGGCTAAATCCCCCAATCAAAAGACACAGGCTATCAGATTGGATTAAAAAACAAGACCCATCAATATGTTGTCTGCAAGAGACTCATTTTAGACCCAAAGACACCCCCAGATTGAAAGTGAGGGGGTGGAAAACCATTGACCATGCTAATGGACACCAAAAGAAAGCTGGGGTGGCAATCCTTACATCAGACAAACTAGATTTTAAAACAAAGACTGTAATAAGAGATGAGGAAGGACACTATATCCTACTTAATGGGTCTATCCAACAAGAAGATCTAACAATTGTAAATATCTATGCCCCGAACGTGGGAGCAGCCAATTATATAAGGCAATTAATAACAAAAGCAAAGAAACACATTGACAACAATACAATAATACTGGGGGACTTTAACACCCCCCTGACTGAAATGGACAGATCATCTAAGCAAAAGATCAACAAGGAAATAAAGACTTTAAATGACACACTGGACCAAATGGACTTCACAGACATATTCAGAACATTCCATCCCAAAGCAACGGAATACACATTCTTCTCTAGTGCCCATGGAACATTCTCCAGAATTGATCACATCCTAGGTCACAAATCAGGTCTCAACCGGTACCAAAAGATTGGGATTATTCCCTGCATATTTTCAGACCACAGTGCTTTGAAACTAGAACTCAATCACAAGAGGAAAGTTGGAAAGAACTCAAATACATGGAGGCTAAAGAGCATCCTACTGAAGAATGAATGGGTCAACCAGGAAATTAAAGAAGAACTAAAAAAATTCATGGAAACCAATGAAAATGAAAACGCAACTGTTCAAAATCTTTGGGATACAGCAAAGGCAGTCCTGAGAGGAAAGTATATAGCAATACAAGCCTTTCTCAAGAAACAAGAAAGGTCTGAAATACACAACCTAACCCGACACCTAAAGGAGCTGGAGAAATAACAGCAAATAAAGCCTAAACCCAGCAGGAGAAGAGAAATAATAAAGATCAGAGCAGAAATCAATGAACTAGAAACCAAAAGAACAGTAGAACAGATCAACGAAACTAGGAGCTGGTTCTTTGAAAGAATTAACAGGATTGATAAACCCCTGGCCAGACTTATCAAAAAGAAAAGAGAAATGACCTAAATCAACAAAATCATGAAGGAAAGAAGAGAGATCACAACCAACACCAAAGAAATACAAACAATTCTAAGAACATCTTATGAGCAACTCTATGCCAGCAAATTAGATAACCTGGAAGAAATGGGTGCATTCCTAGAGATGTATCAACTACCAAAACTGAACAAGGAAGAAATAGAAAACCTGAACAGACCTATAACCACTAAGGAAATTGAAGCAGTCATCAAAAATCTCCCAAGAAACAAAAGCCCAGGGCCAGATGGCTTCCCAGGGGAATTCTATCAGACATTTAAAGAAGAATTAATACCTATTCTCCTGAAACTGTTCCAAAAAATAGAAATGGAAGGAAAACTTCCAAACTCGTTTTATGAGGCCAGCATTACCTTGATCCCAAAACCAGACAAAGACCCCATCAAAAAGGAGAATTACAGACCAATATCCTTGATGAACATGGATGCAAAAATTCTCACCAAAATACTAGCCAATAGGATCCAACAGTACATTAAAAGGATTATTCACCACGACCAAGTGGGATTTATCCCTGGGCTGCAAGGCTGGTTCAACATCCGCAAATCAATCAACGTGATCCAATACATTAACAAAAGAAAGAACAAGAATCATATGATCCTCTCAATAGATGCAGAAAAAGCATTTGACAAAGTACAGCATCCTTTCTTGATCAAAACTCTTCAGAGTATAGGGTTAGAGGGTACATACCTCAATAACATAAAAGCCATCTATGAAAAACCTACAGCGAATATCATTCTCAATGGGGAAAGGCTGAGAGCTTTTCCCCTAAGGTCAGGAACGCGGCAGGGATGTCCACTCTCACCACTGCTATTCAACATAGTATTAGAAGTCCTAGCCACAGCAATCAGACAACAAAGAGAAATCAAAGGCATCCAAATCGGCAAAGAGGAAGTCAAACTCTCACTCTTTGCAGATGATATGATAGTGTATGTGGAAAACCCAAAAGACTCCACCCCAAAACTGCTAGAACTCATACAGGAATTCAGTAAAGTAGCAGGATATAAAATCAATGCACAGAAATCAGTGGCATTCCTATACACCAACAACAAGACAGAAGAGAGACAAATCAAGGAGTCGATCCCATTTACAATTGCACCCAAAACCATAAGATACCTTGGAATAAATTTAACCAAAGAGGCAAAGGATCTGTATTCAGAAAACTATAAAATACTCATGAAAGAAATTGAAGAAGACACAAAGAAATGGAAAAACGTTCCATGCTCATGGATTGGGAGAACCAGCATTGTGAAAATGTCAATGCTACCTAGAGCAATCTACACATTCAATGCAATCCTCATCAAAATACCATCCACTTTTTTCAAAGAAATGGAACAAATAATCCTAAAATTTGTATGGAACCAGAAGAGACCCCGAATAGCCAGAGGAATATTGAAAAAGAAAAGCAAAGCTGGCGGCATCACAATTCCGGACATCCAGCTCTATTACAAAGCTGTCATCATCAAGACAGTATGGTACTGGCACAAAAACAGACACATAGATCAATGGAACAGAATCGAGAGCCCAGAAATGGACCCCCAACTCTATGGTCAACTTATCTTTGACAAAGCAGGAAAGAATGTCCAATGGAAAAAAGACAGTCTCTTCAACAAATGGTGTTGGGAAAATTGGACAGCCACATGCAGAAGAATGAAACGGGACCATTTCCTTACACCACACACAAAAATAGACTCCAAATGGTTGAAAGACCTAAACGTGAGACAGGAGTCCATCAAAATCCTAAAGGAGAACACAGGTAGCAACCTCTTCCACCTCAGCCGCAGCAACTTCTTCCTAGAAACATCGCCAAAGGCATGGGAAGCCAGGGCAAAAATGAACTATTGAGATTTCATCAAGATAAAAAGCTTTTGCACAGCAAAAGAAACAGTCCACAAAACCAAAAGACAACCGACAGAATGGGAGAAAATATTTGCAAATGACCTATCAATCAGATAAAGGGCTAGTATCCAAAATCTATAAAGAACTTACCAAACTCAACACCCAAAGAACAAATAATCCAATCAAGAAATGGGCAGAAGACATGAACAGACATTTTTCCAAAGAAGACATCCAAATGGCCAACAGGCACATGAAAAAGTGCTCAACATCGCTCGGCATCAGGGAAATCCAAATCAAAACCTCAATGAGATACCACCTCACACCCGTCAGAATGGCTAAAATTAACAAGTCAGGGAACGACAGATGTTGGCGGGGATGTGGAGAAAGGGGAACCCTCCTACACTGTTGGTGGGAATGCAAGCTGGTGCAGCCACTCTGGAAAACAGTATGGAGGTTCCTCAAACAGTTGAAATTAGAGCTACCATTCGATCCAGCAATTGCACTACTGGCTATTTACCCCAAAGATACAAATGTAGGGACCCGAAGGGGTACGTGCACCCCAATGTTTATAGCAGCAATGTCCACAAGAGCCAAACTGTGGAAAGAGCCACGATGTCCATCGACAGATGAATGGATAAAGAAGAGGTGGTATATATACACAATGGAATATTATGCAGCCATCAAAAGGAATGAGATCTTGCCATTTGCAACGACGTGGATGGAACTGGAGGGTGTTATGCTGAGTGAAATAAGTCAATCAGAGAAAGACATGTATCATATGACCTCACTGACACGAGGAATTCTTAATCTCAAGAAACAAACTGAGTGTTACTGGAGTGGTTGGGGGTGGGAGGGATGGGGTGGCTGGGTGATAGACATTGGGGAGGGTATGTGCTACGGTGAGCACTGTGAATTGTGCAAGACTGTTGAATCACAGATCTGTACTTCTGAAACAAATAACGCAACATATTTTAAGAAAAAAGAAAAAGAAGAAGATAGCAGGAGGGGAAGAATGAAGGGGAGTAAGTCAGAGGGGGAGACGAACCATGAGAGACAATGGACTCTGAAAAAGAAACTGAGGGTTCTAGAGGGGAGGAGGGTGGGGGGATGGGTTAGCCTGGTAATGGGTATTAAAGAGGGCACATTCTGCATAGAGCACTGGGTTTATGAACAAACAGTGAATCATGGAACACTACATCAAAAACTAATGATGTGATATATGGTGATTAACATAACAATAAAAAATTAAAAAAAAAAAAGAAGCACAGCCTGTCCTGCAGATGTCAGGAGAACAGTGCTGACCAGTACCTATCCACCTCCGTGGAGAAACCCATGGGAAGCCAGGGATGGGCATGCAGCAGGAGAGAAGCCACCGAGACAGGAGGGAGAGCTTCTTGACTAGGAGATGATAACCGTAGGAAAGCCTAGGAAGAAAAATTATAAATATTCCCTCCTCCAGAGAGCTTATGGTAGACATGGAGAAATGCCCACGGTAGGAGCAAAAAGTCAGGATTCAAGATGCATTTAGGGAATGATCTCAGATTCAGGGGTGTGTGGTTAGACTCAAACAGAATAAGCTCAGTAGCAATAGGCCTCAGGGTTAGCAACAGAATGTATTTCCTGCCACAGGAAAACAAATAGAGCTTTTTCCCACCACCTTGGGAGGAGGATTAGTGACCATTTCCAGAGCAGCTCCAAAGAGTATGGGTTTCAGAAGCTTCTGCTGCCCATGCACTATGTGGGGCTAAGAGCCTAGTGTCTGGGGTAGGACCAACTTGGGGCTCCAAGAGTGGCTCCCTCCCTTTCTTGTTGGGGGACTTCAACCAGGCTACCTACTCTCTACTCCCTCTGAACCTCCATTTTCTCATCTGTAAAATGTGGATAATAATCTCTCTTCACAAAATTGAAGCATTAATGTACTATATAAAATGGTAGGGAATCTGGCACACGCTAGATGCTCAAATTAGTTATTACAGTAGTCCCCCTGTCTGCATGAAGGGTATGTTTCAGAGGCACCTGGCTGGCTCAGTAGGTGGAGCATGTGACTCTTGATCTTTGGGTTGTGAGTTCCGGCCCCACACTGGATGCAGAGCTTACTTTAAAAAAAAAGGGTATGTTTGAAGACTCCCAGTGGATGCCTGAACCAACGGATATGACTGAACCCCATACATGCTATGTTTTCTCCTAGACATATGTACCTATTATGAATGGGGCATACATAGTACAGGGATGACAATAACTCCTAATAAGATAGAATTATAACAGGAGCACCTGGGTGGCTCAGTTGGTTGAGTGAACGACTTTTGATTTCGGTTCAGGTCATGATCTCAAGGTCATGCGATTGAGCCGCACGGCAGCCACACCCAGCATGGAGCCTCCTTAAGATTCTCTCTCTCCCTCTCCCCCCCACCCCGCTCTCTCCAAAAAAAAAAAAAAAAAGAAGAATTATAACACCAAATGTAGTAATAAAAGTATGTGAATGTGGCCTCTCTCAAGTATCTTATTGTACTGTATCGCCCTTATGATGATGATGTAAGCTGATAAAATGCCTATGTGATCAGATGCAGTAGGTAAATGACATAGGCATTGTATGTAGCATTAGGTTACTACTGACCTTCTGACAATTCATCATAAGGAGGAGCATCTTGAAGGCTCCTTCTTTAACCCAAAAAGAAGGAATGTTACTTATCATCATCATTGCTATGGCTCATGTTGGACAGCCAGTGAAATTCACACTAATTCTTATACATTGGATAAAACAAAATAAAACAAAGGCTTCAACCTGCCATATTTGTGTTAGACAACAACATGACTACAAAAATGAACACAATGTAACCATAAAAAGTGATCCCCTCCATTCTCTAATTTTCTGCCCCCCACCCTACTTCCCTTCCAAAGAGTACCATCTTTGCCAGCATTTTGTATTTGTTTTAAATATTTTAATGTCTTAATTCTCAGTTCAAGGCATCTTGCTAACAAAACTTTCCTTTTCTTTCTTCTGTTTTACTTCTCTCTATCCATAAAGACAATTGTAGCACTACTAAGAAAGCCAAAAAGCTACATTTTATTAGGAAAATTAATGCAGAATATGGTACCACCTGTGCCAGGTAATATTTTTTAAAGATTTATTCATTCATTTTTAGACAGAGAGAGAGAAAAGGAGTGTGTGAGCAGAAGGAGGGCCAGAGGGAGAGGGGAGGCAGACTTTCCTCTGAGCACAGAACCCGACACGGGCCCGATCCCATGACCCTGAGACCACAACGTGAGCCAAAATCACGAGGGGGACGCTCAGCTGACTGAGCCACCCAGGCGCCCCCGTGCCAGGTATTTTTATTCTGTTTGGATCACTTAAGACAGTGACAGTCTCTTTCAGGGAAATGTCTTCTTAGTTCTGTTTGTGGTACATAATTGAGGATGGACTGGCGGGTGTTAAGCCGGGTGAAGACACAATTCTTTGTGGAGAAGCTCACGGTGTAGAGGTAGTTTGCTAAATAGAAAGCTCCTCATTGTGGCTCATCTCTTACACAAAAGCACCAAGGCACCACCCAGTAACACGTTTCCACAGCTTCATTCGCTCCTGCCACGGCTGCCGCCCCAACTCTTTATGTCCTGATACGTTGTGGGGAAAAAGGATCACAGAACCTCAGAAATAGCCAATTGGTACAAGCACTCAACACTAGTTGGATCCTCAGCAACAGCCCTGTTGAGAAGGCACCCTGAAAGAGAGCCTGCACCCTTTGGAGAGGGGGGCTGTACCCCATCATAGGGGCTCACACATTAATTTGCCTCCAATATTATAGAACACCTTCTGTAGGGCAGACACAGTACCAGACACTAGAGATACAGTTACATTACATTAATGAACAACACAGATCCAGTGTCTGCTTTCATGAAACTTACAAAAAGACAATGAGAGAGAGAAAGAACATAGTAAGTCTTTAAAAAAAAAAAAAAAAAGAGTGGTATAGGGAGTGCCAAAGGGGCTCAATCATCTGAGGAGCCAGAAGGACCTCCCAGAGGAAATGAGGCCTCCCTGAGACCTGACAGAGATGAGGGACTTCAGCAGGTGATAAGACAGAGCAACAGGCCAGGCCACAGGAAAAGCAAGCTAAAAATGCAGGAGGTAAAAAGCTGATCTTTGCAAAGATTACCAAAATAGACAAAACTGCCCAAACTGATTGCTGAAGCTAAAAGAGTCAAGAGTTAAGATGCAAAAGAGAGATGGCACAATGGAAAAACTGGAAGCTAAATTTAACATCTTACACATCTGTCAATAGAGGACAGCTTAAATGAAGCTATATTCGTTCTTTGCAGTGGTAGACCACGTAGGACCATATGGTAATGAAAAATCTAAATAAAAAAAAAGAGAGAGAGAGAGGGGGGTGCCTGGGTGGCTCAGTTGGTTAAGCGACTGCCTTCGGCTCAGGTCATGATCCTGGGGTCCTGGGATCGAGCCCCACATCGGGCTCCCTGCTCAGCGGGGAGTCTGCTTCTCCCTCTGCCTGCCACTACGTCTGCTTGTGCTCGCTCTCTCTCTCTGTCAAATAAATAAATAAAATCTTTAAAAAAAGAGAGAGAGAAAGGAAATCCAAGTTGCAGGAGATATGCATGATATATGATATAATACTATTTAGAATCTCACAAAATAACACTCTGTTGTTGATAGCCACACATATACGTAGTAAGACTACAGATGAAAAGGCTTTATCAACTGTGGTGGAGTGGTTCCCTCTGGGGACTGAGAGGGAAAAGGGACTGGAGTGTGTGAGGCTTCATCTCTACCTGTAATGTTCCATTTATTCACATAAAAATTCTGAAGCCAACAGGACAAAATGATGTTTATTAAATCTAAGTGGTGGGTACAAAGTATCATATGATCTCACTGATATGAGGAATTCTTAATCTCAGGAAACAAAATGAGGGTTGCTGGAGTGGTGGGGGTGGGAGGGATGGGGTGGCTGGGTGATGGACATTGGGGAGGGTATGTGCTATGGTGAGCACTGTGAATTGTGTAAGACTGATGAGTCACAGACCTGTACCTCTGAAACAAATAATATATGTTTAAAAAAAAAAGAAGATAGTAGGAAGGGAAAAATGAAGGGGCGGAAATCGGAGGGGGAGATGAACCATGAGAGACTATGGATTCTGAGAAACAAACTGAGGGTTCTAGAGGGGAGGGAGGTGGGGGGATGGGTTAGCCCGGTGATGGGTATTAAAGAGGGCATATATTGAATGGAGCACTGGGTGTTATACGCAAACAACGAATCATGGAACACTACATCAAAAACTAATGATGTAATGTATGGTGACTAACATAATAAAATTAAATTAAAAAATAAATAAATGGTAGGTACAGAGATGAATGTTATAATAGCCTATATTTTGCTATATGGGTGAAATTGTTTATAATTAATAACAACAATAAACAAAAAACTAATGATGTATGGTGATTAACATAACAATAAAAATTTTTAAAAATAACAACAATAAACAAATGAATAAATTATGGCACAGCCATATAATAAAATACTAAGGCATCCATTAAAGATAATGCCCTCACCAGCAAGGATCATAAAATACTGTGTGTACAAAAAGCACGACAACACATAAACCCATTTATTTTTACACACACACACACTCACACACATACAGAATCAGCTGTGTACACCAAGTGAGGGCCCTGGAAGGGCATGTGCCCAGCTGTTGACAGTGATTGATTATGTGTGTAGCCCTAGTGGGGGTTGGGAAGCATAGATGTGGACATCATATTTTACATTATCTATTTTTAAATCTTTACTATGGAAATGTATTGTGCAATGAAAATCATGATAATGTTTACTGAAAGGCCTTGGCAGATGGGGAAGGAGGCAGAGAGGCATTAGATGAGGCTAAAGAGGCGGCCAGAGCTGAAGAGGGCAGAACCTTAAACGCTCGGGTTGGGGGGTTGGCCGTGAGCTGAGGGGGCTCCAGTGAAGCTATAGAGTGGGGCATGACATGAGGTCTGTCTTTGGAAAGATCCCTCTGACTAGAGGGAAGAGAAGACAGCTGAGGGGTCCAGAATGAAGGCAGAGACCAGCAGGGAGGCATCCAGATCCAAGGCAGCCTCTCTCATGGGGCACTTTCTGAAGGCAAGAAGTCGGAATTGTCCGTTCAGACTTCTTTTCCCCATTTTCTATCCCTCCGCCAGTTGTTCTCTAGAACAGCACTGTCCAATGGAAATATCATGTGAACGGCATATGTAATTTTAAATTTTCAATCAGTCATATTAAAACGGTACACAGAAACAGGTAAGTTTAGTTTTAATAATATAGTTTATTTAACCCAAAATATCCACATACTATTATCAGTTCAATAGATATACATCAGTGTAATAGAAAAAAATATTAGAGATATTTTACATTTTTTCACATCTTCAAAATCCAATGAGTATTTTACTGGGGCACCTGGGAGTCTCAGTCAGTTAAGTGTCCGACTCTTGATTTCAGCTTAGGTCATGATCTCAAGGTCAAGACATCGAGCCCCACAGCTGGCTCTGCACTGAGTGTGGAGCCTACTGAAGATTCTCTCTCTCTCTCTCTCTCTCTCTCTCTCTCCCTCTGCCTTCCCCCCCTCTTGCCCATGTTCTCGCTGTGTCTCTCTCTTAAATAAATAAATTTTTTTAAATCCAATGAGTATTTTACTCTTACATCAATTTTAATTGGCACTAGCCATGTTTCAAGGGCTCAATAGCAGTATGTGCCATGTGTTTAACATACTGGACAGCGCAGTTATAGAAAAACAACACACGAGGGAGCCTGCGTGGCTCAGTGGGTTAAACCTTCGGCTCAGGTCATGGTCCCAGGGTTCTGGGATTGAACCCCACATTGGGCTCTCTGTTCAGTAGGGAGTCTGCTTCTCCCTCTGCCTGCAACTCCCCCTGCTTGTGCTCTCTCTCTCTCTATCAAATAAATAAATAAAATCTTTAAAAAAGAAAAAAAGAAGATGTGGGGTGGGTGTGTGTGTGTGTGTGTGTGTGTGTGTGTGTGTGTGTGTAATGGCATATTACTCAGCCATAAAAAAGAATGAAATCTTGCCATTTCCAATGACATAGGTGGAGCTAGAGAGTATCATGCTAAGTGAAATAAGTCAGTCAGAGAAAGACAAATACCATATGATTTCACTCATATGTAGAATTTAAGAAACAAAACAAATGGGCAAAGGGGGGAAAAAAGAGAGGCAAACCAAGAAACAGACTCTTAACTACAGAGAACAAACATGGTTACCAGAGGGATGGGTGAAACAGGTGATGGGGATGAAGGAGGGCACTTGTCCTAATGAGCACCGGGTGATGTATGGAAGTGTTGAATCACTATATTGTTCACCTGAAACTAGTATTACACTGTATGTTAACTGGAATTTAAATAAAAACTTTTCAAAAAGGAAAAAGCCTTATGTTTCATTGCTTTAAAAATTTAAAAATATTTTTAAAATAGTGAGAATAAAATAAAGATAATTTTCAGGCAAAATAAAAGATATGTATCTAATGGGAAAAAAATCCTCATGAAATAATAATGCAAAATAAAATACTGTTAATTATACCAGAAGCGGGAATTGTGTAAAGAAAAGCCAAGAGAGTAAGCACTCTGTGTCTGGGAACTGATAAAAATGGCTTAGATGTGGAGTTTTATCAGCACTTGTGAGAAATCCGCCCTACAAGCCCCTGTTTCAGAGACCCATATTTATGTGAATCCTTCAACAATGATAAAAATTCCCACACTCTGGCTTTCTCCGCTTCCTCCCATTCTCCACTCCTGGCCCTGGCTCTCTGTGCTCAAAGATTCTGCAGCAACACCCATTCCATCCTTTGCTCCCACCCCAAGAGGCATTCTGCTGCATTTCTCTTTCGCCCTGGAGCTTCCTATAAAGCTTTTATCTTCAGAACAACTTTTCATGAGTGTAGTCTTCCAGAAAAAGAACTCTCAATGGTAAATTTTAATGTTTCCCAAGCAGCAGTTAAAAGTGCAGATGTCTTGGGGGCACATGGGTGGCTCACTCAGTTAAGTGTCCAACTCTTGATCTCAGCTCGGGTCTCCATCTCAGGGTTGTGAGTTCGAGCCCTACATTGGGCTCCATGCTGGGCATGGAGCCTACTTAAAAAAAAAAAAAAAAAAAAAAGGAGTGCAGATGCTTGGAGTCAGCTCTGCCATTCACTAGCTGTGTGACTGGGGGCAAGTGACTTACCCACTCTTTTCCCTACTTCCCCCATCTGTAAAATGGAGGTAATAACAGGATCCCCTTATAGAGTTGTTGTGAGGGTTAAGTGAGTTAATACACGTAAGGCTCTTAGCACCTGACGCCCAAAAGGTGCACTTTAAAAATTAGCCCACTTCTGGGTGACGAGCTCTGGCAGGCCAGGGACTATGTGACTTGGGTTCACTGCTGTCTCCGTACTCCCTGCACCTAATAGGACCTGAATCAACAGCTGGAGAATGAATGCATGGCACTTGTCCTGTAGGTCTGTGGTCAGCAGTGTCACAGAGCAGCCTTATGTACACACTGACAGAACATGAATATGACCACATGCCCTTGAGAGAGGGAGAGCAGGCTGTACAGCTGAGGCCATATCTTGGGCCCTCTTGAGCACTGGTCACGCATGGCCCCTGAGGCAAGGCTGAAATGGGCTGTGGATCTGCCTCCATCTCAGCCTTCTGTCTATTCCCAAGCCTCTCTCAGGCTTCGCTGGGTCCTATGATAGGCACTTTCTGAACACAAGTTCCTCAAATTCAAGATAGTTCCTCAGCGAGCAACTGTTGAAATGAATAGCACCAGAGGGAAGGGACCCTGGTCATGAGGGCAGGTCAGACTCCAGCATGGCACCTTCCCAAAGGTATTTAAGTGCATTCTGGATTATATATGATTTTCACCTTATTAATTCTGCTATACTTCCCATGCTGTCTCCTTATTCAAGAGAAAGTACCTACAAAATGCCATAACTGCCCCCAGGAAATTAAAATCAGAACATTCGGAGACACCATCCCATCATGACAAATACACCAATACTCCTGTCCACTTGCGTATTTCAAGTCCAGGGTGGGTCAGAGGTTGATCATTCACATTTCTATGTGTTGGGCAGCCACTGTAAACCTTTCTGGAACAAAGTAAACCCACCAAAAATAGACAACAGCCACACAAGGTGGTTGGAGCATGGACTCTGCAGTCTCCAAGACCCTGGTTCAAGCCCAAGTCTACCAAGTGATCTTGGGCAACTTATAGAACTTCCCTGAGCCTCAGTTTCCAACTTGAAACCAAAGGCAAATCACAAACCAGTGAGTCCAGATCATACAGTCAAAGAGCAGTTACTTCTACTATCTGCCTATTCTCTTACTCTGCTGTTTTTCTCCATAGGATTGATCACCTCCTATTGTAAGCTCTGGGAGAACGGAACTATGTTTTACTCTGCAGCATCCCTTATGCCCTCAGTGATGCCTGGCACATAGTAGACGCCCAGCAAATATTTACAGCTAACATTTATTAAGCTCTCAGTGGGAGCCAGGTAGTACACAAAGCACTGTACAGGAATTATTGACTTACTCCTCATAATAACCCCATGAAATCTGTCTCGCCACATCCATTTTCAAGTTGGAAATGGAGGCTTGGGGAAGTTTGGGGAGCAGAAACCACATGGTAAGGGTCTTAAAGCCTCCTGAAAGGTTTTGGATTTTAGTCTGAGTGGGAAGCCACAGAAAGATTTTGAGCAGAGAAGAAAACATGACCTATGTTTTAAAAGGACTGTTCTCAAATAATCCAATCAAGAAATGGGCAGAAGACATGAACAGACATTTTTCCAAAGAAGATATACAAATGACCAACAGACACAGGAAAAAGTGCTCAACATCGCTCGGCATCAGGGAAATCCAAATCAAAACCTCAATGAGATACCACCTCACACCCATCAGAATGGCTAAAATTAACAAGTCAGGGAACAACAGATGTTGGCGGGGATGTGGAGAAAGGGGAACCCTCCTACACTGTTGGTGGGAATGCAAGTTGGTGCAACCACTCTGGAAAACAGTATGGAGGTTCCTCAAACAGTTGAAAATAGAGCTACCATACGATCCAGCAATTGCAGTACTGGGTATTTACCACAAAGATACAAATGTAGGGACCCGAAGGGGTACGTGCACCCCAATGTTTATAGCAGCAATGTCCACAAGAGCCAAACTGTGGAAAGAGCCAAGATGTCCATCGACAGAGGAATGGATAAAGAAGGTGTGGTATATATACACAATGGAATATTATGCAGCCATCAAAAGGAATGAGATCTTGCCATTTGCAACGACGTGGATGGAACTGGAGGGTGTTATGCTGAGTGAAATAAGTCAATCAGAGAAAGACATGTATCATATGACCTCACTGATATGAGGAATTCTTAATCTCAGGAAACAAACTGAGGGTTGCTGGAGTGGTGGGGGGTGGGAGGGATGGGGTGGCTGGGTGATAGACATTGGGGAGGGTATGTGCTATGGTGAATGCTGTGAATTGTGCAAGACTGTTGAATCACAGATCTGCACCTCTGAAACAAATAATGCAATATATGTTAAGAAAAAAAAGAAGAAGAAGATAGCAGGAGGGGAAGAATGAAGGAGAGTAAATTGGAGGGGGAGATGAACCATGAGAGATGATGGACTCTGAAAAACAAACTGAGGGTTCTAGAGGGGAGGGGGTGGGGGGATGGGTGAGCCTGGTGATGGGTATTAAAGAGGGCACATTCTGTATGGAGCACTGGCTATTATGCACAAACAATGAATCATGGAACACTACATCAAGAACTAATGATGTAATGTATGGTGATTAACATAACAATAAAAAATTTAAAAAAAGAAAGTATAAGAATTCTCAAGAACAAAATCAAAAAAAAAAAAGACCTATTGGAGGAACAGACTAGGGGACCAAAATCAAAAGCAGACAGATCATCTGTATTTGTATGGATCTCGAAATGGAGATTAGAGTAAGCAGTTGGATACAAGAAATTGAAGAGTATATTCAAGAGGCATCAGCCTTTAAACTAAGGAGGAGCCCCACTTCAGTGAGAGGAGAACCAAGGGAGAGGAGCATTCCAGAAGCCAGGTAAGAAAGTGTTTCAGGCAGGGAGTGCCCAACTGTATCAGTAAGTAGGGGATGGAGAAACACCCAGTGAATTCAGCAAAGCAGGGGTCCCAGATGATTTGACAGGATAAAGTGAATGGAGTTGGGGACAGAGCTGAGAGGGGCTTGTCTCAAGACTACCCAGAAGCAATGTCCGTAGAAAATCTAAGTTGACAAGGATCTTAGATATTGGCCAGTCCACCGAAGTCATTAAAATAAGAGCTCCCTAAGGTGAGCACTTCATCTTTTTTTTTAAGATTTTTTTTTTTTTGAGAGAGAGAGTGAGCAAGCATGGAGGTGGGGGATAGAGGGGGAGGGAGAGAGAGAATCTCCAGCAGATTCTCCGCTGAGCACAGAGCCCAAAGTGGGGCTTGATCCCATGACCTTGAGATCATGACCTGAGCTGAAATCATGAGTTGGATGCTTAACTGACTGAGTCACCCAGGCACCCCCTTCATTGGTTTTTTTAATGTTTTAGTCCCACCTTCTGGACACCTAGCACATGACAGATGCTCAATAAATATTTGCAAGACTTTTTTGAACTTTCTTAACATCTCCAGTCAAACAGGACAGGTCAACAGGAACTTTGCATCCTTAATAGGATGGTATGGAAGACAGTGAGGAAACTCATACACAAATTATCCCAAGATGGAATGTTTCATTCCCTTCCCTTGACTAAAGAAACTATAATTAACACTACTTGGCATTTATTCAGCATGGAAATAACGCGTTTTCCAGTTACTCCTCATTGGCATTCAGATCTATATCATCAGTGGATTGAATGGCTTCTCATTGGCAACACCAAATCTCACCATTCAAGCTAACTATAAGCTGGTCTAATTAGCAGAAATTACAGAATATTTTTAAAAGGATGTTTTGTCACAGAGGTCTTCTGGAAATCCAATTTAGGAAAATTATTATTTCCTATTCTCAAAGTGCTGACCTGCAGGCCACGTTTCTAAAGCGTTTAGGGGTCACTTTTAAAAGCAAGGGGATCATTCTCCTGCTCCCCACCTGCATCCATCTGAATTATGGCACATTTTCAATGGGAAAGCCTTCATTACATCCTAAGGAAATCCACATCCTGCACCTCCAGGTCACAGTCCGGCAGAGAGAGGCCTCACGTCCCTCCGGAAAGGATAATTAGTTTTCTACCCTTTAATCAAGGAGGAGCAGATTGTTGTTTTTCTAAAGTTTTGCCTGGGGAGAGGCTGTTCTTTCCCGAGTGTGTGTTTTTCTAACTAGGACTCCTTGTACGTACCCAACCTTCCCTGACCCAACACTGAGAGGCACTCTCCCCTTATCTGAAATGAAAAACTGACTCTCCACTGATGACAGCCTCTGGCCCCTCAATTCCACAGATGTGGGATCAGGTCATGGTCATCACAAATTACTGGCACCAATAACCTTTTACTTATGGACCAAGAGAATCCTCAATCTCTCTATCACGGAGGTCATGTTTTTAAGGGTTTACTTAAAAAAAATGCTTATCATGTGCCAGATACTAAGTGCTTAATAAATATTAACTTATTTAACCCTCAAAACAATCTTATAAGTAAATACTTTTATTATTCCCACTTTACAGATGAGGAAACTGAAGCTCAGAGAGGTTAAGCGACTTGTCCAAAATCAGACAGCCAGTAGGTGGCAGAGCCAGGATTGAAACCCAGGCAGTCTGCCTCCAGAAAACAGCGGAACAGATGTTAAAACCATTGAGGAAGAAGTGACAACAGAGAAAAGAAAATGGAAACCGAAATGCTTACTATGTGCTAGGCCCAGAGCCAATGTTATTGGTTGGTTCCTCTTTACATGAAGTGCAATTGGACTTTCTGTTTAAATTTTTTTCAATTGGACTTTAAAAATAACAATATAATAATAATGATCAGAGATTAGTATTATGTGTTGGTTTTTCTACATCAGCAAATAGAAATCCATGCAGATTCACTGGTATATTTTTACTGTGTGCATGTTACTTTGATAAAAGTATAATTTTAGTTTAAAAATTTTAAAGGCTGAGTTTTCTTTATGTTTTAAAGGGATCTGAATGAAATAAACAGCCCTTAGAAGGTGTTTTTAAAAAATCACCCTGAGTTCTCTTTCCAATTTTTGTCTTAAAAAGAAAAGTAAGAGAAGTCTTTGGAATTATTCTATCAAACTGTATACAAATCAGAAACAAAAAGGAAGGAGATAAATTCATGTTTTTCAAATCCTGGAAAGCTCTAACTCAAAAATTATATTTACAGACACCATACTTTGCTAGCTTCTATCTAACAGGCATTCTATGAAGGTTTTTTACCCAGGGTGGGGCAGAGGAAAGTCTTCACACTTTATTCAGTAATATATTGATCAGGGGCACCTGGGTGGCTCAGTCAGTTGAGCATCTGACTTTGGCTCAGGTCGTGGTCTCAGGGTCCTGAGATGGAGCCCCGAGTCAGGCTCCCTGCTCAGCGGGAGGAGTCTGCTTCTCCCTCTCTCTCTGCCCCTCCCTCTGCTCATGCTCTCTCTCTCAAATTAATTAATTAATTAATACTATATTGATCAGAAGCTAATAAAAAAATCAGTATGTAGGTGGCCTAACGCCTCCAAAATGAAAATCACAATCCTAAAAATTAGGATTCAGAAATGGGCATCTCTAACAAATGTTCTGTTGATTCTAGCTCAGTTAAAAACACCAAAAATTCTTAAATTAGCCAGCATCGCTTAAAGCAGTTTATTGACTTTCTGATAGGACCTACCACAGTCTCCAAGGTAATTGGAAGCTCATGAATGCTGTTTTTGGCAGTGACTGGGGCCACACAACAAAACATGTTTATTCCCAAACTGTCAGTGAATATGGTGGTGGGGGTGGGACCACGTCAGCATAGATGGAGAAAAATGAAAAGGTAATGCTAAGGGCACCATCCAAACTGAGGTTATTTCATCACTATGACAAACAGCAAGTCACCCCCAAAACCCTGGGTGAGAGAGAGTAATTCTGAGCAAGACAATTCCTCAGGGTAAGAGAAATTCTGAGTAAGACAGGGTAATATATTTCAATAATAATAATAATGCTATTAGTGCTATGTTTATTATGTGGATTAGTTCATTTAATTGTCATGGGTGCCCGGAAAAGAAGGGCCATCACAGAAGAAGGCTGTGGCACTGAGAGGTTAGACTTGGAAATGCTCCATGGCTGCTAAAGGTCAGAGCCAGACCACTCGATTGCAGGATGCCTGCTCTCGGCCCCTGAGTCCTGCCACACTGTCTAAGGGATCTTCTGGCCACCTAATCCACAAAAGCCACCAAACTGAAGAGGGAAAATATGAGCCGTGTTGATCAGTGATGTGCTGCTTATCAAATATTTCTATCAACCATGGTCCCGATGCATGGGTCAGAGCAAGCCCCCAGCCATCCTCTAGGGCAGCTCCTCTTCCAGCTCACCAGCTGGGCTCCAGTGGGAACAGGCCATATCGCATTCAGCGTTGCTATAGCTGCCACCATGGCAACCGCCCATTGTCGCCCAGGCAAAGATGCTCTCCCCACTCTTGGGAGCCCTGATGCAGGGACACAGCCCCATAGAAACGTGTGTTTTTACCTGCTCCCAACTTGCTCAAGTCTTTACAAGACTGAGAATCAACTGGGGGTTCCCCAGGCCCCTGCTTGCATTTGGACCAGACTAATATAAAGGCTGAGAGGGAGATGGGGCTCACGGAGAAGCTGTACAGAACTGAGGAGTGGGTAGTCAACCTCACCTGGCAGGGCTGTCTGAGTTCTGGCTCTGGCACGCCCTACCTGGGGATGCTAAGCAAAGGGTTTGGCCTCTGGGAACCTATGTTTTAGAATACGAAAAACAAGGATAATGCTAAAATTTTACACTTTCTAGAACTGTTGTGAGATTAAGTAGAGCCAAGCATGTAAAGGACATACAGATTAATGCCGGCTATTATTAACTAAAGTCGCCCATTCAACGGTGCTGGTGCCAGCAGAAGATGAAGAGCCCTCATGCTCTCGCTGCCTTTATACCACTCCCCAGCCTGACGCTCAAAACAAAAAGTGTGTCCACAGCGTGGAGGCATCGACTCGAGGGCTGAACAAAGCCAGCAAACAGCACAGTCCACACACACACTGCTGAGGGCAGGGGGACATGAGAGTGGTCAGTGGGACCCCAAATTCAGTACTCTTCTCTCTAGGCAATATGGCTTCTCCAAAAAGATTGATTTATCAAAATAAGCCTAAAGTTTATTCAACAAAAATGCCAAGGCGTTGGGACACCTGGGCGGCTCAGTCGGTTAGGTGTCTGACTCTCGATTTCGGCTTGGGTCGTGATCTTGGGGTCGTGGGATCTGCCCCGTGTTGGGCTCCGTGCTCAGGGGGGAGTCTGCTTGGGATTCTCCTCTCTCTCTTCCTCTGCCCCTCCCCCAGCGCTCTCTCTTTCTCTCTCTCAAAAAATAAATAGGGGCATCTGGGTGGTTCAGTCAGTTAAGTATCTGTCTTTGGCTCGGGTCATGGTCCCAGGGTCCTGGGATCGAGCCCCGCATCAGGCTCCCTGCTCGGTGGGAAGCCTGCTTCTCCCTCTCCCACTCCCCCTGCTTGTGTTCCCTCTCTCGCTGTGTCTCTCTCTGTCAAATAAGTAAATAAAATCTTAAAAAAAAAAAAAGAATGTAGAGAAACATTTTGCTTCACAATTGCAAATGTATAAACTGATATAACATTTCCACAGGGTAATTTGGCAGCATTTCCCAAGAACATTAAAATGACCCAGGATTTCACCTTTATAATAATTAATTTGACAAAATGAACCACAAACATGGGCTTAGTGATGAGGATACAGCTTTTGGTGTTGCTTCCGAGGGAGGAACTAGGCTCAGCTCACACAGCCAACAATAGGGACTAGCTAGCTACTGGAAAAGTGCCTTGCAAAGTTCTACGTGTTCATTAGGCAACACACAGGCAAGAAGACTTGCTTATTCCACATTGTGAAAATATGGAATTTTCTGGATTTGGTGCTTTTAATTGCATGCTTCCATCCCACACTCACTCCATTTCGCAGCTAAACAAACCAAGACCCAGACCTTGGAGACAGTTTGCCCCCAAGTGGCTGGGACAGCTTCATAGTCTCTCTGCCTTCCAGGGGGCAGAACTGTCACCTTCGAGACCAGACACAGGATCTGCGGTGGAGCCAAGCTCTGCCCTCGTGCCAGACAGGGCCTAGCTGGGGGCAGAGACATCTCTTCAAAGACCTCTTCCCCTAAGAAGCCACACCTTTCGAAGAGCTCTCAGCCCTCTTCCAGCTACCAGGAGCAGCTCAAGACAAGGAACGGAGCTGGGGTCCCAGAGCCAGGCCCTCTCACTAACAGTTCAACAGCCAGCCTCCAGAGAAGCTCTGCTCCAGGCCAGGTCTGCACGCAGTGCTTGTCATCAGTCCCTGGTCACCCCACAGCAACCCCAAGGCTCAGCAAGGTCAGCTTCCCTGTCTTAAATCACCCAACTAATCCGGATGTGAACTCCATTCATGCTCTTACCTCTTGATGGCGGCTGGGGCTTCCTCATCCACAAAATGTGGAGAATAACAGCAATCACTTCAGAGGGTGGGCTGTGAGGGTTAAACGAGCCAATCTATATAGAGAGTGCTTGGAACATTTCCTGACCCATAGGAAGCTCTGTGTCCCTCTTATTATTTTAGTGAGACTGTAAAGCGTAGTGGTGAGAACAAGGACCCTAGAGCCAGCTGCCTGGTTCAAATCCCACATCGACCACTCACTGGCTGTGTGACTTTGGGCAAGTTACTTAACTCTTTGTGCTTCAGTTCCCTCCTCAGCAAAATGACTATGACAACAGTACCCACCTGAGCTCACATGAATGATCACATTATCCAGCTGAGCTAATGTCCTTAGAAGAGTTTAGAACAGTGTCTGTCACATAAGTGTCTGGGCCTGTCATATAAGCACAACGTGTGTCAGCCGTTATAAATGCGACACCGCTCTGTCTCCTGTTTGTCCACGGCTGCGTTGGAATGACACCTCCACCTTCACCATTAGTCACTATTCTGACTGACCAGAACCTGACATGTGTTCTCCTATTTAATCATGAGAACACTCTATGAGTAGGTGCTATTATTGTTCAGCTTTACAGAGGGGGAAACTGAGGCTCAGAGAGCTCAGGTAACTTGTCCCAGGTCACACAGCCAGGAAACAACATTGCCGGGCTTTGAACCAAATCAGTTGGGCCCCAGGGCTCTTGCCCCCCGCACTGCATTGCTCAGCCCAAGACTCACAGAGCCAATCCTTCCACCTCTGGAAGGGTGGTACATGGCTTCTAGCTTGGAGATGAGTCATGGCCAAGTCGCCCACCATGTAGCACAGACACTGGCCCCATAGACAACTCATGAACAGCAAGAGTAAGTCACCCAGCACAGTCACCAAGGAGCAATCCCTGTCATCCCTCCCTATCTTCCTGGAGAAATACACTGGTATTTGTCTAACAGGAGAGATGAGACATAACCATTCGAACAGAATTCTGGACTGAGACATCTAATTGGTGTCTTGGAAACTCATGCTGACATCCACACAGCTGGTTTTCCCCACAGCCATTGATAGTCATGTGTTGTTTAAACTATGGCCTGCTCACAAGTTCAAGCTGGGAGGCGAAGCCAGGGTAAATCTTCCAGTCTGCCATTCTGGCCTTTGGAGCATGAAAGTCATGGCAATGAGTTCATTTCCCACCACCAGAATAAAAAGTTTACGAAGCTTCCTTGCATGCATATGGCCAAAGCTGTAAGTGGGTGCCACCAGGAGATGACATGGCTCGAGCAGAGGCAAGTCTTACGTTCCCCACAGCTTCCTCAGCAATTCGTCAAAAAAGCTAGTTGTTGGCGGGGGGGACACCCATGTGTTTCAGCAGGATCCATAAGGCTGTATTGTTTCAAACCCAGTAATTTAATGAAATAGTATCTGTTTTCCACTAATGTGCCTAAAACTCAAACAGATTAAGAGCTAGAAGGATCCTCAGAGAACCAGCCAGTCTACCACCCTCATTTAGACACTGGAAAACTAAGAGCTGGCTCAAGGTCATATCGTCTGTTGGTGACATCCTGGGGCCCTGGGAGGTATCCCCATTTTCAGGCTTTTTTCAGCCCTGGCAAGTGTTATTAGCATGGACATTTGCTGTTTCTTACTGCCCAGCATTCTGTCCCCCTTCTTCTGCCAATGGCACCCTGATCTTCTGTTGAAGAACCTCCTCAGGAAGGGCCGACCCTAGGCTCCCAAGATGGGCATGTGACCTGGCCTGGAAGAATGAGAGGGAAACCTGAGACTTGCTGGAGTTAAAGAAAAGAGATGCGGTCCTCTAGTGCAAGAGTTGAGCTGATGGGGTGGAAACTTGGAATTGTGCAGGCATCTTGGTCAGAGAGCCGATCTGCGATGTAAGCTAATTTGGAGAAAGTAGAGTGGGAGATGGAGAGAGATGGATTCCTGGTGACAGAGAATAGCCACCTGGATCTAGCCATGCCTGAAGGCAGAACTATCACTGGATTTGCCAATTGAGTCCTTTATTTTTTAAATTTAAACAAGTGTGCACTGTATTTCTGTCGCATGCAACCAAAAAACTTAAGCTTTTGTTTCTAAGTTTGTAGAAGGAAGACTATCACAAAATGGGAATGTTCCCAGGAGACCCTCCAAGTGCCTAACACAGTTCCTGCCACAGTAAGCAAGCAATACATGTGTAATGGAGTAAAACTCTTCCTTTGGGTCTCTTCTCAGTAGGACTCTCCCAGATCACCCTATTGGAAACCGCAGCCCTCCGCAGCCTCGCTCTCCCCCACCCCTGCCTGTTTCCTATGGTGTTTATCACCATCAGACCCATCCTATTATTTATCATTTCTTGTTGGTTTCCCCCACTCAAGTCCCACAAGGGTGGGGATTTTTGTCTACTTTGCTCACTGCTATATCCTGGGGGTAGAACGGTGCTCAACACCCATAGGTGCTCAACATATATCTGGTGAATGAATGAATGAATGAGGAAATGAACGATGGAATGAATAAGGATACAGTACACAGAGGATGGTGCCCAGCACATAACAGGCACCAGGCCCCCACCAGCTGCCTGAATCAGCAGCCTCTGGGACCTCTTGGATAGCGGTCTTCTTTCCTGTTCCCTAAACCAAAGCTCCAACAGCCACCCCCACAATCCAGACAACCCGATCATCTCTACCTGTCCAGAGAGCATGAACAAGAATTTTTTTAAAGATTTTATTTATTTATCTGACAGAGAGAGACACAGCGAGAGAGGGAACACAAGCAGGGGGAGCGGGAGAGAGAGAAACAGGCTTCCTTCACAGCAGGGAGCCCGATGCGGGGCTCAATCCCAGGACCTTGGGATCATGACCTGAGCCGAAGGCAGACGCTTAATGACTGAGCCACCCAGGCGCCCCTAGCACGAACAAGAATTAAAAGATAAGTAGCCCTTTGGGTTATAAAGATGTTTCCTTCTTTTTTCTTGCTTATAAAAATATTGCATGCTCATTATAAAAACACACAAAATAAAAATGTAAAAAGTAAACAATAAAAATCACAATTTTGGGTGCCTGGGTGGCTCAGTCGTTAAGCATCTGCCTTCGGCTCAGGTCGTGATCCCAGGGTCCTGGAATCGAGCCCCGCATCAGGCTCCCTGCTCCGCGGGAAGACTGCCTCTCCCTCTCCTGCTCCCCCTGCTTGTGTTCCCTCTCTCGCTGTGTCTCTCTCTGTCAAATAAATAAATAAAATCTTTTTAAAAAATCACAATTTAACCTCGAAGTTAAATTTTGGGTGTAAGTCATAAATAGGCAGATTGCTGATATATTTTATATGACCCACAAGGTGACCCCCTTTTTTTTTGAGGTAGCTTCCAACATTTAAAAAGCTAGAGGATTTCATTTGAAAATCAGGTAGCTTCAGCTGCATGTCACACAGGGCCCGTGTCCCCACATATGACAATGATCAGCTGGGGCTGAGTGGCAGATGCCCCTTTCAGGTGGGTGTGGGGTCTGGGGGTCTCTCCCTCTCCCTACACTGACCCTTGCACTGCCCGGGCCACTGGTTTTAGGTGCCTGCCTGGTCCCTGACACATGCAGATTTGGTCACCTCTGGCCTGGGGTACATCCTTTCAGATTTTGCTGTGGTCATAAAGCTTTCTAGGAAACCCCTCTGAAAACCTCACTCTGCCTCCAATAGTGGCCTGGGATGCCACACATAAGGCCTTAATTTCCAGCATCCGAGAAGGCTGCATTTGTGGCACTGCCCTTTTGCAGCTCAGCAAGCCAGGTCAGGTTCAACGTCTCCTTCTCTGACTGTCCCAGTTCAACAGCGGACCTGGACACATGTGAACATAAAGCCCTTTGTGAACCCCAGACAGAGGGGTCCCCCAGTCCTGAGCATCGACTGGATGCCTTTTCCATGGGGAAACTCTAAATCCAGTGTTCAAACCAGCATCCCAATGTGGAGAGACTCCATCAACGCAGGACAGCCACAGAGACTGGGCCACCACCACCCCAGTGGCCTGCAAGCACACATGTATTGCCCGTGGGACCCATGGTCTGCTATCTTCCTCTGGGTTCTTTATGCTCCAGTTCCACCAAATAACACTACCTCTCTCCGGGCAGGGATCCTGCCTGCCTCATTGATCACTGTTTTCCTAGAACCTAATGCTGTTCCTCACACAGGAGGCCCTCAATCCATGAGGGACAGTCAGTCAGAGAGTACACAGACACATGATAGGTAGGTGGTTGGGTACGTGACAGGGTGGGAGGAGATGAGCCCCTTAGCTGTGATTTTCTAATGTGCCAGTGTCATAGGCAAATGATTATATTAAAATAGTAAATTTAAAAATACACTATAGAGTTACATAACGAGTAAACTCACATGATTAAAAAAAAGATAATGAAAGCACTATAATAGCAATAGTGGTATTACTTTTTTAACTTTATTTTTTTAAGGTTTATTTGTTTTAGAGAGAGAGAGTGCGCGTATGTGCATACTGGCAGCACGGGCTGGGGGAGGGGCAGAGGGGGAGGGAAAAAGAGAATCTCCAGCAGACTCCACGCTAAGCTTGGAGCCCGACAAAGGGCCCCATCCCATGACCCCGGGATCATGACCTGAACAGAAAGCAAGAGTCAAACACAACCAACTGAGCCATCCAGGCCCCCCTAGAACTTTTCTAAAAATCCCTTTGTGTATTTTCCATTTCTGTATTATGAATTTCATTTTTAACTGCCAAAGTTGAACTCTAACCAAGTGAATATTCTTCTCCTAGACTCTGACAGATTTCAAAACACCAAGGGGCCGTGGAGGAAAGGATAATATTTTGGATTAGTTTGGCTCTTAGAGTGGAATTAAGAGGGGAAGAAAAAGAAAACACGGAGGTGAGTCTGACCTTCCACATGAAAACCGATCCTTCAAGACTCCTCGGTGGCCCCCGTAGTGACCAGTTACCCCCCTTCACCTGCTGTCAGCAAAAGCAACATTAGTTCACCCTCCCCCCCACCCCAATTGCAGAAATCCAAAATGTTATGAGAAATATAGTTCTTTTGGAGCAAAGTTGGGTAATTTTTTCAAAGGAAGCCTATGAATGCTTCTGAAGAAAAACCAAGAAACATAAAGAAATCTTCTAATACAAATACCTGAATTTAAATTCAAATACACATGAGCCTAGAAAAGCACGATAACTCTGGTACAGTCCTTGACTGTGGGGCAGCCAGGACAGCACATGCCTCACAGCAGGGCATCGTGCTCTGATGACGCGATGTAGTCACCGCTCCTGGGAGCCCCGGGCCAGCTCTGACACCTCGACTCGTCTCCAGGGGCACTCCCCAGACGCACACGATGGGCAGCGAGAGCTCAGGGCAAGCTACTTTGTAAAGGCAGACGAGGAAACAGATTCTGAGAAGAGGAGTGTGTGCAGGGGAGGACCCGGAGCTGAGAACCACCACTTTCCTCCTTCTTGGTCCCTCCCCTCGTGCATTTCACAAACCCTACCTGAGAGTTCCTAGGTACCAGATACTGGCTAGCAAGTAGGGGAGGAGTGCAGACCCATAACAAATAACCAAGTGAAGGACCAAGATAACCCCAGGTGGTTATATGGGCTGACAAGTGGGACATAAAGGCAAGGGGAGGGAAAGTTATTTCTGGTTTCCCAAAGAGCCTCAGCCATGAAGTACTGTGCAGTTACAAATGCCCCCAGGCTGTGCCAGAAGCAACTTAATAACAGATTGTATTTGGGCACTGGAGTCTGTGAGGGATGCATGAATCACCAGCAGAGTGGATTAGATGTAACAAAAAAAAAAAAAAAACACACATACGCACAAACTGGGGGCGTCCCCGAACAACTCTAAGGCTCCCCCAGCAAGGCAGGAAGTGCGGGCTGTGGACCTGGCTTGCTGTTTGGAGATGGATAGATCTGGGATCAGCCCTGCTTCACTGCAAAGGCTTCCCAATGCCCTCAGAATGAATTTTCACGTGTTTAAAGATGCCAGCCTCCCCGTGGTCCGGCCGGGGACCAGCCACAGCTGCCCACAGCTGGCCACAGCTCACCCTCTCCCCTCCCCCAGCAAGACTGTGCACAGTCCTCTCCTCCTCCGGAACCTCAGCCCTCAGCACCACTCCTTTAAGGCCCTCTACCCTGATGCTGCTCTGGCCCCCATGGCACCCTGACCCTCCCTTCCACACGGCTCTTAGATGTCCTTATTCCCCGTCTGTTTCCCAGAATTCCAGAAAGTGAGTTCTGTGGGGGCGGAGAGCAATCCAGCCTCCTGAGGACTTGATCCTCAGCTCCCAGAGCAGCACCCAGCGCCTGGAGGGGCTGAGGCAGAGAGACAGAAGAGAAGAAAAAGAAATCTCTCCACCATTTCCCAGCGTCCTGAGCCTCAGTTTCCACACCTGTAAAACCAGGGCAAGCCCAACCTGCTGCTGAGCAATGTCAATTTATTCCATGTTCCTGCCCGGCAGCCTGTATTTAGTTTTATTAATTTATTTTTTAAAATACACTTTTACATAGAAATTCACTTTTTGATGTGCAGTTGTGAATTTTGGCACTCACAGGTGTATGACCATCACCACAAGGAAAACAGAGAGCTGTTCCATCACCAGGAAAAAGCCCCCTCGTGCTGCTCCTTTGTAGTCATAACCTCCTTTCCACCCCCAGCTCCTGGTAACCTTGATCTGTTTTCTGTTCCTGTAATTTCGCCTTTTCCAAGATGTCATGTAAGTGGGATCATACCACGAGTGGGCTTTTATGTCTTTCTCACTGGGCACAGTACATGGAGATTCATCCATCATGCTGCGTGTACCAGCGGTCTGTTCCTTTTTATTGTCCTCTCCCCGAAGGAAATCTGCTCAGTGATGTTTAAAACAGGTTCATCATCATCTTATATAACCCACCCAACACCTTGGTGGGCAGATTCAGTTAACATCCCACCTCCCCAAGGAGGAACCTGGCCACAAGGAGAGCACGCAGCATGGTAGCAGGTCAGGGAAGCTGAGCTTGGACTCCGCCGGTTCTCCTGCAACACGGAAGCTTGGCAAGAGCCAGGAGGGGGGCAGAAGCGAAGAAGCCAGTGGGAAGAGAGCTGGAAGATGGGGGGGCCCAGGGGACGTAGGTGGATGTTGCTGCAGGCATGCCCTTAGCTCCAAGCTACTACACTGAAGCTTTGCTCTGTTCTTTTCAGCAGCAGAACCACGTGTCAAATCTGATCATACTCAAAACCCGAGACATAAACCTGGTGGAAACAAGAGTTGCTCAAAAAGAAGGGAAGGGGGAAATGGAGCCGGGCCCGCCGACCTCCCCCTATACCTACAACCTCCCTCCTGGTGGCCTCTGAGGAAGAGACCTTCCAAGGAATGCAGGGCCCCTTAGGGTCTCCACTCTCTGATGTAGGTTCCCTGAGGGCTGGCTCTTTCCTTCCTTCTTGCTTTCCTTCTTTCAGCTTTCAAGTTATCAAAAAACACATTCAAAACTAAAATTAGCCAGAGAGGTGCTGCATGCTGCGTCTGCACCACATTGTCCAGCATATAATTAGGACTCAACAAATGGGTGATGGGTAGGTCTGGGCACACCTGTGCAGGGCCAAATCTGGATCTTCCCTCAGCAGCTAAGTGACCCTCAGCAAGTGTCTGACCCTCACAAAGCCTCAGAAGCCCCAGCACTTCCCTCGCCTCTTAATATTTTAAGAGGGTTCAATAAGCAAACACTCCTAAAAGCACTTAGCACAGTGCCCAGCAAATGGTAAGAAGACATAAAGTGTTACCTATCATTATTATTAACCCTGCATTCGCAGGATTAAAACTATGTTGGAGGAAAACAAAGAATCCACTGGAAGGAATTAAAATGTCCCCATGGGAAGATGGTGCCTTGGAGGTCCCAATGTTGTTCCCTTCTAGGGCTGGCCCGGGAACGCTCTGCTTTTTTAATCGTCTCTTTCATTTTTGTACCAATGGGAGGAAGGGCCTGGACTGCAGAGGTGTGAGGATCACAAGCCTGACATGCAGGGCTCATCTGGAGCCAAGTATTTATTAATTGGTGTTTATGTAACACTTTGTGCCCCCTTGGCCTGCTTCTGTCTGAACATGTGCTCTCAGTGCCTTAGAGAATGCATCTCCCTCTTCTGACTTTTGGATGTTCAGACAAGAGCACACAGTGCCCTTAAAATAACAGCACAGACACTGTGGCTCTAAAGGGAAAAGTCCACTCCTTGAGGACTCAGAGGTAATTTAGAAATAGCTGGTAATATCGAAATAGTGAATATTTTCCAAGACCGACTTTTCCAGGAGAGAGCGGGATTCCAGCCTCCGCAAGAGAACTTTGCCAAGCAGAAGGATGGCACCGAATGTGAGTGAAGAGTGTCCTCTGCTGGCCCTCGTGAGAAATGTTCAGCTGCTGATCTCATCCACCTCCCAGGCCTCTGGGATGGCTCCACTGCGGCTGCCAAAATACCTTCTGTAGTTCTTTTCCGAAAAAATTAATCTGAACTGCAAACAAAAAGGCTTTTTTTCTGGGGCGCGTGGGTGGCTCAGTCGGTTAAGCATCTGCCTTCAGCTCAGATCATGATCCCGGGGTCCTGGGATCAAGTCCTGCATCGGGCTCCCTGCTCAGCGGGGGAGCCTGCTTCTCCCTCTGCCTGCCACTCCCCCTGCTTGTGCTCTCTCTCCCTCTCTGACAAATAAATAAAATTTTTTTAAAAAGGCTTTTTTTCCCTAAAAGGAGAAGAGCTAAGAGAAAGGTCATAGAGCATTTCATTCCCTCCTCACTTAAGTTTTTCTTGCTGGAGCACTTGAATGTCACCTGAAAAGTGGCCCTGGGAACGCTGAGTGTGAGCTCTGCATCAGAGAATCCATGCAACGTGGGGAATTTGACCAGGTGTCTGCAGGGGGCCTACAGCATCGCCCCATTTCTATTCTCAGAGGCTATCTATCCTCTTGACCAGACTCCAAACTTCACAGACACTCACCTTGAGTCAAAGCTGCCTCCTTTCTTCCAGAAAACCCCTGAGGGTCTGCAGGCAGGGATGGCAAGATCCTGGTAGCCAAGAGGACAGGCCGATCTGGATCAAACCCAGCCCATTCTGATGGGCTGCCCTGCAATCTTGGAAACTTGGCACAAGACCCCAACTCAAGACTAGAACGCAGTTTGTCTGGCTTCCTGCTAGGCTGCGCCTGACAGCTGGGGCCCTTTGGACCTTGGTCTCCAGCCCTAGCACAGTCCCTGCCCCACTCCCTAGGAGCAACCCTGACCTCCTGGGTGAGTTCTAACCCACCTGGCGTGGTGCTCACTCTGAATTTATGCACCAGAGCCAAGCTAGAGGAACTGCAACCCCAGCTCATCACTTCACAGCTGTGTGAGCATCTCCAATGAGCATCCTCCTCTGTAACAATACTAGGAGCTGCCATTTACTCAAGGTCCACCAACTGCCAGAAACTCGACATATACTCCTTTCAAATTAATCCTCATGACCACACTATGAGGTGCTCTTCTTTCTGAATCAAGGGCAAGAACTCTTTAAAAGCTGAGGCTACCCAGCTTCTTGTTCACTGGCTAAGGAAGGACTCTGCCCCATCCACCATCCTCTTCCCTTCAGTATGCAAACTGAGTTAATGAGAGGGCAGAGAAGCAGGTGTATGGAGAGAAAAGGGAAGATCAGGAGTGAGGGAAAAGAGAAAAGTCTTCTGGAGCAGAGGGGAAGGTTTAGGGTGCCTGCAAGGCAAGGGTGAGCTGGAGACAGAAGGGGATGAGAGGAGAGAGAGCAGTCCCTTACAGGGATGCTCTTGAGTATAAAAAGAATCCCCCTTGGGTCTTCTTTGAGAGACACAAGTAAACAGTAGAGCTATTTTGATTGTTGGCTAATGGACTTCAAACCTCTGAATGCCAACACAGCCCAAAGTCTGGAGTATCAGAGGCTTTGGTATTTGCTTAGACTGCATCCCAATGTTATAAATAAGGAAACTGAGGCTGAGGGAGGGTCAGTACCTTGCCAAGGTCTACACAGCTCATGAGCTGCAGAGCCTGAATGCAAATCCAAGTGCACCTGACTCCACAGCTGTTTGTGTGACACTCTGGCCATGGCCAGGAAGGAGTAATAACACCACCATATAGGCCAGGTGAGAGGTAAACTTGGGACAGACTGTGGACTAAGGCCTTCCTATAACGAACTGCATATTTTAGGTAATACCAGAAGCACCAGTTCCTTTCCTTCCTTCCTTCCTTCCTTTGTCCTGATCTCTGAGTTCTCCTTGGTTCTTAAGACCCTAGTCTCACTGCTGGATTTCTGACATGTCCTTTTATTGCCCCAAATCCTGTTTGGGTAAATGCTCTACTACCACAGCCTCCCCTAGGTCTGCACACAGCTTGCATTCTGACCTCAAACTCTCCAGTGGGAAGGTGGAGGCTCAACCTCTAATGGAGGGCAATCTCCATACTTAACACCCGGCCCCATGTGTGCCTGAGGAACCAACCTTCTCCCCATGTGTTCATTCATTCAACAAATAGCCACTGGTTTCTCCTGTGTCAGGCACTGTGCTAGCCACTCAAGATATAATACTGTCTTAAAAAACTATCCAAAACTAGGAAATAAAGCATGGCTTTTCAAAGTCCACAGCCTGCACCTGCCTACAGGGAAGGTAATTTTGTTTGACTTACTATTCACTTTTGATGAGGGCCCAGACTCTGTAAAGTTAGGATGTTAACTTGTTAAGACTGGTAAGTTGCAAATAATTCCTGTCAGGTGTAAGAGAGAATTCCAAAGGTTACAGTGTTATTTTCCTGTAGGAGCTTAACCAGTTTTATATCTCCGTCTTATCTCAACATTCTTTTCTCCACGTTTTCCCATGACTATATACATACATAGACACACACACACATATGTGTACATTTGTATATACACACATATGAGAATACATGTATGTCAATACACACATATATTTTCCTAAATACTTTTCTTTTAAAAGATTTTATTTTTAAATAATCTCTACACCCAACGTGGGGCTCGAACTCACAACCCTGAGATCAAGAGTCACATGCTCCACCCCCTGAGCCAGCCAGGCACCCCACTCCTGAATATTTCTTAAAACCAGGCATCTCTTGCTCATTCTTCTAGTTTTCTCACTTGTGAGTTAAATAGATATTTTATCCAGGCTAAGTATATATTTGTACAATGGTTAAGGTTTTCGGAGAAAAGTGGACCTTTGTATGAGATCTGTGAGATCTGAAGAATGATAGAGGGAAAAGCATCCCGGGCAGAAGTGACAGCATGTGCAGAGGCCCTGTGGTAGGGAGTGTGGCACACTGGAGAAACAGAAAGGTGTGTGGCCTCCAGCTTCTGTGACTAGAACCTTTCACCCAACACCTGCTATATCAACATCATGACATGGCTGTCGGGTCCCTCCTGTCTGTCTCAGACACATGCAGTGGCTGTGTCCTAGGAACACAGAATTGGTCTCCTAGGGTGAGACAAGGAAAACTGTGCTTCCTGGATTATGTGGTTGCACCTCCATGTCACCTTTCTCCAGCAATTAGAGAGGAGCCAGGTGAAAAACATTTGGCAAAGTCACAGTGCTCGAGAGGGAGAAGACCCCTCGGGGGGACGACACCCCCAGATGCCAGCCTCATCACGCAGCACAGAGGAGAATCTTGACCTTTGGGCATCAACAGCTCAGTGCCAGGCCCTCGGTCAACCCCAGTGCCTTCGGTGGCCTGGTCCACCTCCACCGTCTGCTCGTTCACCAAATCAAAGCGGCAAAAACACCTGCTCACAGAAGTCTATATGGTAATAGGATGGTAAACTCTGCACACTGTCACCAAAAACATCACTCTACACTCAAGTCTGACATCAGCCTCCTGAGAACAGGGGTGGTTTTCTCTCTCACAGTGCAAACAGCACCAGCACTGGGGGCAGAAGACCCCGGCTGGAGGCTGGCAATGAACTATGTGACCTTGGACAAGCTGCTTAACCTGCTTGAGCCTCAGGGTCCTCCTCTGGATATGATAATATTCATATCTCATTAAAAGGCTCAAGGATCATGGATAAAAGCACATTATAGATTATAAAACTACAAGATAAGCGTGTTATGTTCATAGCTGTTATGATTATCAGACGCTATTTTTTAAAAAATACCACAAGGCTTTGTTGACGAAATAGTACAATGCTATGTGAAGTTTGGGCAAAATTTCTACATAAAAATGTAAAGCCAAAACGACAACCAGACAAAAACATGGCAAGAACGCAAGGTAGAACTATACAAGCTTCAGTCACGCAGGCTGCCAGGCATGCTCTCTGGGCACTGTGCTGGGCACTCACCTGCTTCCCCTTGGGCATTCAAATAATAACGCACAGAAAATTTCAGTTTATTCATCAACATGGTTGGTTTTTTTCAGAGGAGACTACCTTGTGGGGGAATCTGAATACTTTTCTAAAATTATCTGCCAGGAAGGGAAAAGAGCTTCATCAGCCCCATTCATTTCACCAGCCCCCCTCGGAGGAGTTCACAGGTTCCCAGTATTATGTACCTCACTTGTCTCAAGATACTACCACTAATATTGATGGGTGATCTTTTTTTTTTTAAGATTTTATTTTTTATTTATTTATTTTAGGGAGAGAGCACAAGCAGGGAAGGGGTAGGGGAAGAGGGAAAGAGAATCCCAAGCAGACTCTGCACTGAGCACAGCGCCTGACACGGGGCTCGATCCCAGGACCCTGAGATCATGACCTGAGCCAACTGATGGGTAATCTTTTAATATTTTTTTATGAGACCTGTAATAACACACAGTACATTCCACATTCTTCTGAATCCAGGATAATAAAAGAAATTGAGATATGTAGCGGGAAATATGACTGGTACCCACAGCATCAATTCTCAGCCGCTGGTTTGTAATGCCTCAGGATATGTACTGTATCAAAGAGAAATGTGAAATGCTAAAAAATAAAATCTTTCAGACATAATTCATTTTAACTTACTTCATATGCCTTGCTGATCCTTTACGATGGCCGTCATAAGTTCAGACAGTGAGGCTCTTTGAGGCATCTAGCCCACAAGAGACATGCAATAATTATTTTTTTCAATCAATGAATCCCAAAGTAGGTGGACTTGGAAAGAGGCATTCAAGAGCCTGCCACTAGAGAGCAAAAGAGAGTAAAATGTCTTAGCATATAATTTTTTGTTGTTTAAACCTGGTCTCAATTTGAGACTCCACTAGAGAAAAACCTAAAAATATATTACTTGAAGCTAAAATTGGACATCTGAAGTTTTTCTGATTAAATTCTGATGCAATTTTCAGGGCTGACCTAAGAGTTCTGAGGACCTGTTTAAAATGGAAACAGGTTACCAGGGGTGGGTAACATATTAATACCCACCAACCATTAACTCCCAAGTAATTCATCAGCTGAGCTAGCAATGGGCAAGGCCCTGGGGCATGGGGCTCAGGCTGAGTGAGTTTCAAAGGAGAGGAGAGGAGAACGCAGGAGCTGGGACCTCTGTGACCACATCTGTGGGAGCACCTTTTGTCTTCATCATGGTTCCTAACCCCCGTTCTGTGCATCTAGGAACGGTGGCTCCCCAGTTAAGGAAGAGACTCTCAATGAATGGCTTCACCATCTTCCCCACACCCACTTTGGACCCTGGGGAGTCCAGAGACCCCCCACCCACCTTTCTACATCCACTGTGCTTCAGACCCTTCCTCCCTGACCCAGCCCCCTATCTTCACTCCCCCTGCACACTTCAACCATCAAGGAGCTGTTAAATCTCAAATACAGTCATTCCCTCCTCATCCCTGCATCCCATTTCAAATCTTCGAAAGGTTCCATATCTCTTAGAAAATAAAATCCAAGATAAAAAATATAACTAAGTCGACTAACCACTACACTCGCCCTGCCCCCACCTACCCCTGGACCTCTTTCCTGGGATCCTCACGCCAGCATCTCCATACCACAGAGAGACGTGCAGAAGGATGCCTCCCCCACCCCTGTACCAACAACATCCAGGCCTATAGTGCTTGGTTCTCCCCAACCAGCTGAGCCTCTGAAGACCCAGCCCTATGCCACCCTCTCTGAGAAGCCTTCCCAACCTCCACAACCTCCCTAAGGATAGACCACTCTCCCTTCAGCCCCCAACTCTCAGTTCAGTCCACCCACATGCTCTGTGGGGGAGTTCCTTCAGGGTAGAGTCCACGTTTGGTGATTTCTGCCCAGTCCATGGCCTAGAAGAGAACTGGCCTCAGGGATGGGGCTGGGGGTGCTGGCTTCTTGGGAGCAGTTGCTATCAGAGAAAGAAATGTCAAAAACAAACTCTGCCCCCTGACGGATTAGCAGAGGGCTTGTCTGAGCAAGAAGGACCGGGTAAGAGTGGGGTCTGGCAACCTCTCCATCCACAGGGCTGACAGTACACACAGCCTACCCAGCACGGGAACTCAGAGCTGCTGTTTGCAGGGGCTTCTTCCCCATCCACACACAACTTTGCCCTGCTCAACAGAGAGGGACAGCCTGGGAGTAAAATGAGAGGCCCCAGCAAGAGATGGGGAGCAACAGATAGATGACCCCAGTATCCCCTCTGCACGCCTCACCCCACTGCCCTGACTTGCTATCCCTCCTGCAATTACAAGGAAACTCAAAGGGTTTTACATGTTCACCCATCCAGGGGCTCCGTGTTCCAACCTAGAATTTCCAGAGGACGCTTATAACTTGTCAAACTTCCCCCTTTCAAAAAGTCATGCTCCTGGGACGCCTGAGTGGCTCAATCACTTAGGTGTCTGCCTTCGGCTCGGGTCATGATCCCAAGATCCCAGGATCGAGTCCCACAAGGGGCTCCTTGCTCAGCGGGGACCCTGCTTCTCCCTCTGTCTGCTGCTTCCCCTGCTTGTGCTCTCTCTGGCAAATAGATAAGTAAAATCTTAAATAAAAATAGAAAACAAAAAGTCATGCTCCTGACAAACTTGCTAACCATTGTAAGC
Organism: Zalophus californianus; assembly: GCF_009762305.2. Lineage (NCBI taxonomy): Eukaryota > Metazoa > Chordata > Mammalia > Carnivora > Otariidae > Zalophus > Zalophus californianus. Next base: position 25,114,407 of record NC_045595.1, read on the forward strand.
AATGTGACATGCAAGCTCTTCTGGTCTCTATTTCCCCATTTGCAAAATGAGGAGGGCCAGGCTTCATTGCCTTTGATGTCCTGAGTCTACGGTGGATGGTGCACAGGGTGGTTTTTAGGGCTCTTGAGTTATTTATGCAAACGCCAAATCAGTAACATCACAAACTGCTGCTCGCTTTTCAGTGCCAAATTTTTAGTCAGCCAAGGCATCCTGCACACAGACAATTGAAAAACAACCTCCCCTTTATTCAACCCATAGAACCACACAAAAGAAAAGGGGCCAAACACTCTGCACCACACACACACACAAAAAAAAGCCCAAACCAGTGAAATCAAACAGAAGGAGGTCCTCCACTCAATTATTTGGTAAGGCTGTTACTTGGTAATGGCATACTCAATATTTACAAATACGTACAAATATTAATACCCCTTAAATGTGACCAGGAAGGTGGTTTAGCTCCTTCTCTCCAGGTCATCCTGGCTTTTTTCCTTTCCCTCCCTACAGCCAAGAGCAACACTGGGTAGATGCTGGTTCACCTCCCCGCTTTTCCTGGCTGTGGGCTCCCTGGGGCAAAGACCATGTCCAGGGCTCTGTGCGGCCACGAGCTCTTTCATGGCCTAAGCAGCTCACTGGGGGAGCCACAGTCAAGCCCCCAGGCTGAGCCGTGCAGCACCGGGACCTTCCAGGCCTTCCTCAAGCCCCCTTTCCCAAATACCAGCAGAGTGCCGGGCAGCCGGTCCTGTGGGTTTCCTTGGTTTGGGCTCTTAACTCACACTGTTTCGAGGAATGGCCGATTCAATCATAGCTTGTCTTCACGCTTTCCTCCTCATTGTGGGATTAATCATTTTGGGATCCAGAGGAAGTTATGTCCATGTGTTTATGCCCACAAGCACACAGAGTCCTATCCCTAGCAGACACCATGAAACAGACCCACATACACAATTATGCATGTGGGTCTGGGGCCTCATGATGCCTCATGTACATCCATATGGGAAGATTCTCATGCAGCTTTGTTACTAGGAAATCATTAGGACTGACTTCTTGATTATTTACACCTGGTGCTTTCCATTAGCTCAGCTAACAAATTAAGTACAACAAGGATTCTGAAGATTTTTTTTTAATCAAAAGTCTTTTTTTTTAAGATTTTTATTTATTTAAGAGAGAGAGAGAGCGTGAGAGAGAGAGAGCATGAGCAGGGGGGAGGGGGAAAGGGAGAAGGAGACTCCCCGCTGAGCAGAGAGCCTGACATGGGGCTCGATCCAGGACCCTGGGATCCTGACCTGAGCTGAAGGCAGACTCTTAACTGACTGAGCCGCTCAGGCATCCTAAGCAAAAGTCTTTTAATCAAAGACATTTAACTTATCACAAATCATCCTTGCCTACTCATCAAATCAATTACTTTGAGAAATACTACTCAACTACACACTAATTCCAAAAATAACCTCCACGTAATAGGAAGAAATATTTTCAGGTTGTATTGCTCTTCCTCTACTTAATTAAAAATAACGAGCCTTTACTGAAGGAAACATAACACACACATAAACAACAATGGAGAGATCTCTATGTGTAGTGTGTTTAGTCCGTAGTAAGCAAGTCCTGCTCTGCTCCATGTACTAGTACTTACATGTACTAGCTGTGTGGCACTGGGCAAATAATTTAACCCCTCTGAGACTCTGCTTTCCAGGCCATAAAAGGAGGCCGATTAGTTGGTTGTGAAGTGTCAAGGAAAAATTCCTGTCAAACGCTTAATGCAGAGCCTGGCCTATGGTAAGGGCTTTAAAAAATGTTTGCTCTTGTGATTGTGAATGTTATTATTACCCATCTACAAAGAGCTTCCCATATAACTTTAGCAATGAGTTCTTAGTGTATAACATACACTTTTTTTAAAGATTTTATTTATTTATTTGACAGAGAGAGCACAACAGGCAGAGAGACAGGCAGAGGGAGAGGGAGAAGCAGGCTCCCCGCTGAACAGAGAGACCAACGCGGGGCTCGATCCCAGGACCTGAGATCATGACCTGAGCCGAAGGCAGACATTTAACCGACTGAGCCACCCACACTCTTGCAAAGGCCAGTTTGAGGCAGAGTTACAGTAAAGCCCAAGGTGGGGGCCCTCTTTTTATTTTTATTTTTTTTTAAGATTTTATTTATTTATTAGAGAGAGAGAATGAGAGATAGAGAGCACAAGAGGGAAGTGGGTCAGAGGGAGAAGCAGACTCCCCGCCGAGCAGGGAGCCCGATGTGGGACTCGATCCCGGGACTCCAGGATCATGACCTGAGCCGAAGGCAGTCGCTTAACCAACTGAGCCACCCAGGCGCCCCGGGGGCCCTCTTTTTCTTAAGAGGGAATCCCCCCCAATTATATATGCGGCAGGCCCCACAAAACCTGGATCCTTCTCTGGTCACAGGTAACAACTGATGCTCACTGAACATCCCTCCCTGGTAACATTCCTCCCCACTTCTGGCTGTGATGCTGATCACTCCTGATTCATATTTTTTCCTTACTGGGTAACTAGAAGCAAGTTTTTTTCTGTATGTAAACTTTATGTAAGTGCAATCATACTGTGTTATACTTAACCGTCTGCACTTGTCTATTTGATATTTTACATGTTTGAGATTTATCCGTGTTGATACATGCAGGTCATAACTGCTTTATGGTACTTGATGGTATGGTTATAATAGCAATTTATTTGTGAATTTTCCCACTAATGGATATTTATGCTGTTCAAAGTTTTTTTTGCCGTTACAAACAATGTTGTGATAAACACACAACGATTCTTTTTTTTTTAAATTTTTTATTGTTATGTTACTCACCATACATTACATCATTGGTTTTTGATGTAGGGTTCCATGATTCATTGTTTGTGCATAACACCCAGTGCTCCACGCAGAATGTGCCCTCTTTAATACCCATCACCAGGCTAACCCATCCCCCCACCCCCCTCCCCTCTAGAACCCCCAGTTTGTTTTTCAGAGTCCATCATCTCTCATGGTTCGTCTCCCCCTCCGACTTACTCCCCTTCATTCTTCCCCTCCTGCTATCCTCTTCTTTTTCTTTTTTCTTAACATATGTTGCATTATTTGTTTCAGAAGTACAGATCTGTGATTCATCAGTCTTGCACAATTCACAGCGCTCACCATAGCACATACCCTACCCAATGTCTATCACCCAGCCACCCCATCCCTCCCACCCCCCACCACTCCAGCAACCCTGTTTGTTTCCTGAGATTAAGAATTCCTCATATCAGTGAGGTCGTATGATACATGTCTTTCTCTGATTGACTTATTTCACTCAGCATAACACCCTCCAGTTCCATCCACGTTGTTGCAAATGGCAAGATCTCATTCCTTTTGATGGCTGCATAATATTCCATAACACACAACCATTCTTATTTGGATCTTGGGGACCTGCACTAGCCAGAGTTTCTCTAGGGAATCATGACAGACACTGATACATGCTTTTGTCATTACTAACAGAATCCAACATGCTGCAGTTAAACATTCTCACCTTCCCAAACCTCCCTGCAGCTATGGGAGGACACACACCTCTGTTCTGGTCAAAGATGTAGACAGAAATCCACCAAGGATTCCCGAAGGCCTTGGCTTCCCTGCTTTAGTGCTGGCCCTCCCTTCTTTTTCCTCCCCAGCTGGAACATGGGCATGAGGGCAGGAGATGAGCAGCCATGGTGGGAACAGAAGGACAAAAGCCCCACGAAGCGGAGAGCAAAGTGAGAAAAGACTTGAACTGTAGCCAGTCAGATTACTTAGGTGCTAGATTGACCTCTTCCTACTCTCAATACGACTTATGTATAATAAAAACCATTTCCCCACACAAGATGCATTCGTCTTATAATCTTATATCCTAAAACCCTAAGTGAGATTCTTAAATTAAATAGATATAGGGGGGCGGAGCAAGATGGAGGAGGAGTAGGAGACCTGGATTTCGTCTGGTCTCAGGAATTCAGCTGAATAGGGATCAAACCATTCTGAACACCTACGAACTGAACAGGAGACCGAAGAAGAGAGTAGCAACAACTCTCTGAACAGAGAAGCGACCACTTACTGGAAGGCAGGACATGTGGAGAAGTGAATCCGAGGCGATATTCGGGAGGATAGACGGCAGGGGAGGGGGCCTCTGTCGGCCGCTTCTGGCAAGTGATAGAGCCTCGGGGCACAAAATCGGAACTTTTAGAAGCCGGCTCCGCTGAAGGACGTCGCTCCAGTGGCTAAGCGGGGGGTGGAACCCTCACGGGACAGTGTGGTCTCAGGACCCTTGGGGTCACAGAAAGACCGGGGGTGCCTGAGTGCAGCAGAGCTCCCAGGTATCGGAGCGGGGAAGCCGGCTGCAGAGACGGAGCCGAGGCGCGGGCTCTCAGCTCGGGGTTGCCATAAACTGTGATCCGCGGCCCAGTCGGGCCACTGCTCCTCCAGCAGGGACCCAACAAGCGGCAGATCCGGAGAGACTCTCCTTCCTCCCCCGGGGAGGAGCGGCGCGGGAGCACACCTCAGGGATCTGCTGGGTTTGGAGACTCCACACGGGGTCGGGTGGCTCGGTCACAGGCCAGGTGAGCACGGAGTGCGGCCGGAGACCAGGGACACGGGAGTGACTGCCTTTCTCTGGGGGTGCACTGAGCAGTGGGGCCCCGAGTTCTCAGCTCCTCCGGGTGGAGATTGGGAGGCCACCATTTTTACCCTGGTCCTCCAAAGCTGTATCGAAGAGCTTGCAAGGAACAAAAGCTCCTGAGAGCAAACCCGAGCAGCTTGCTTAACCCAGAGGGACAAGGGCGGGGCAATTCCGCCTCCGGCAAAGACATTTGGGAACCATGGCAACAGGCCCCTCCCCCAGAAGATCCCCACAAACAGCCTGCAAGCCAAGACCAAGTTTACCGATCAAGGAGAACGGGAGAACTCCAGCGCTAGGGGAATACTGCACATAGAATTCATGGCTTTTTTTACCATGAGTCATTAGTTTTTCAAAGTTAATTTTTTAACTGTTTTTTTTTTAATTTTTCTTTTTCCCTTTTTCAACCAACATCTTATCAATCCCTTTTTTAAAAAAACATTTTTTTTCATTTTTAGAGTCATATATTATCCCTTCATAGTAGTGACCCTTATTTTTGGCATATGTATGTAAGTTCTCTTTTTAAAATTTTGAGATACAGTTTCTTCGAACAGATCAAAATACACCCTAAATCACTAGTGTATGGTTTTGTTCTAGTCTCCTGCCTAATCACATTCTCTCCCTTTTTTTTTCTTATTTTTTTTAAATCTTCTTTCTTTTTTCAAACAACTACTTATCTTATCAATTCCTTTTATAAAATCTTTCATAATTTTCATCTTTACAGTCATCTTCCATCCTTCATTGTATCAACCCTTCTTTTGTACATATATAAGTCTTTCTTCCTTTAAAATTTTAGGAGGCACTTTTTTCTAACAGACCAAAATACGCCCAAAATCTAGTGTGTGGCACTGATCTATGCACTAGCCTGATCATATTTGATCATATTCTGTTTTTTTTGTATTGTTCTGTTTTTGTTTTTATCTTTTTCTTTTTTTTTCCTCTTTCTTTTTTCTTTCTTTCCCTTTCTTTTCCCTGGTTTCAGGTCTTTTCTGATTTGTATAGAGTATATTTGCTGGGGACGTTGTTAACCTGTTAGCATTTTGTTCTCTCATTCATCTATTCTCCTCTGGACAAAATGACAAGACGAAAAAAATCACCTCAGCAAAAAGAACAAGAGGTAGTACCGTCAGCCAGGGACCTACTCAATATGGACATTAGTACGATGTCGGACCTAGAGTTCAGAATCATGACTTTAAAGATACTAGCTGGGCTTGAAAAAAGCGTGGAAGTTATTAGAGAAACCCTTTCTGGAGAAATAAAAGAACTAAAATCTAACCAAGTCGAAATCAAAAAGGCTACTGATGAGGTGTAATCAAAAATGGGGGCACTAACTGCTAGGATAAATGAGACAGAAGACAGAATCAGCAATATACAACACCAAATGATAGAAAATAAAGAGGCTGAGAAAAAGAGAGAGAAACAACTACAGGATTACGAGGGCAGAATTCGAGAGATAAGCGATACGATAAGATGAAACAACATTAGAATAATTGGGATCCCAGAAGAAGAAGAAAGAGAGAGAGGGGCAGAGGGTATATTGGAGCAAATAATAGCAGAGAACTTCCCTAATGTGAGGAAGGAAACAGGCATCAAAATCCAGGAGGCACAGAGAACCCCTCTCAAAATCAATAAAAATAGGTCAACACCCCGACATCTAACAGTAAAACTTACTAGACTCAGAGACAAAGAGAAAATCCTGAAAGCAGCTCGGGAGAAGAGATATGTAACCTACAATGGTAGAAACATTAGACTGGCAACAGACCTATCCACAGAGACCTGGCAGGCCAGAAAGGACTGGCATGATTATCTTCAGAGCACTAAACGAGAAAAATATGCAGCCAAGAATACTATATCCAGCTAGGCTGTCATTGAAAATAGAAGGAGAGATAAAAAGCTTCCAGGACAAACAAAAACTAAAGGAATTTGCAAACACGAAACGCGCCCTCCAAGAAATATTGAAAGGGGTCCTCTAAGCAAAGAGAGAGCCTAAAAGCAGCATAGATCAGAAAAGAACACAGACAATAACAGTAACAGTCACCTTACAGGCAATACAATGGCACTAAATTCATACCTTTCAATAGTCACCCTGAATGTAAATGGGTTAAATGCCCCAATCAAAAGACACAGGCTATCAGATTGGATTAAAAAACAAGACCCATCAATATGCTGTCTGCAAGAGACTCATTTTAGACCCAAAGACACCCCCACATTGAAAGTGAGGGGGTGGAAAACCATTGACCATGCTAATGGACACCAAAAGAAAGCTGGGGTGGCAATCCTTATATCAGACAAATTAGATTTTGAAACAAAGACTGTAATAAGAGATGAGGAAGGACACTATATCCTACTTAAAGGGTCTATCCAACAAGAAGATCTAACAATTGTAAATATCTATGCCCCTAACATGGGAGCAGCCAATTGTATAAGGCAATTAATAACAAAAGCAAAGAAACACATTGACAACAATACAATAATACTGGGGGACTTTAACACCCCCTGACTGAAATGGACAGATCATCTAAGCAAAAGATCAACAAGGAAATAAAGACTTTAAATGACACACTGGACCAAATGGACTTCACAGACATATTCAGAACATTCTACCCCAAAGCAACGGAATACACATTCTTCTCTAGTGCCCATGGAACATTCTCCAGAATTGATCACATCCTAGGTCACAAATCAGGTCTCAACCGGTACCAAAAGATTGGGATCATTCCCTGCATATTTTCAGACCACAGTGCTTTGAAACTAGAACTCAATCACAAGAGGAAAGTCGGAAAGAACTCAAATACATGGAGGCTAAAGAGCATCCTACTGAAGAATGAATGGGTCAACCAGGAAATTAAAGAAGAATTAAAAAAATTCATGGAAACCAATGAAAATGAAAATACAACTGTTCAAAATCTTTGGGATACAGCAAAGGCAGTCCTGAGAGGAAAGTATATAGCAATACAAGCCTTTCTCAAGAAACAAGAAAAGTCTCAAATACACAACCTAACCCGACACCTAAAGGAGCTGGAGAAAGAACAGCAAATAAAGCCTAAACCCAGCAGGAGAAGAGAAATAATAAAGATCAGAGCAGAAATCAATGAACTAGAAACCAAAAGAACAGTAGAACAGATCAACGAAACTAGGAGCTGGTTCTTTGAAAGAATTAACAGGATTGATAAACCCCTGGCCAGACTTATCAAAAAGAAAAGAGAAATGACCCAAATCAACAAAATCATGAATGAAAGAGGAGAGGTCACAACCAACACCAAAGAAATACAAACAATTCTAAGAACATCTTATGAGCAACTCTATGCCAGCAAATTAGATAACCTGGAAGAAATGGGTGCATTCCTAGAGATGTATCAATTACCAAAATTGAACCAGGAAGAAAGAGAAAACCTGAACAGACCTATAACCACTAAGGAAATTGAAGCAGTCATCAAAAATCTCCCAAGAAACAAAAGCCCAGGGCCAGATGGCTTCCCAGGGGAATTCTATCAGACATTTAAAGAAGAATTAATACCTATTCTCCTGAAACTGTTCCAAAAAATAGAAATGGAAGGAAAACTTCCAAACTCGTTTTATGAGGCCAGCATTACCTTGATCCCAAAACCAGACAAAGACCCCATCAAAAAGGAGAATTACAGACCAATATCCTTGATGAACATGGATGCAAAAATTCTCACCAAAATACTAGCCAATAGGATCCAACAGTACATTAAAAGGATTATTCACCATGACCAAGTGGGATTTATCCCTGGGCTGCAAGGTTGGTTCAACATCCGCAAATCAATCAACGTGATACAATACATTAACAAAAGAAAGAACAAGAATCATACGATCCTCTCAATAGATGCAGAAAAAGCATTTGACAAAGTACAGCATCCTTTCTTGATCAAAACTCTTCAGAGTATAGGGATAGAGGGTACATACCTCAATAACATAAAAGCCATCTATGAAAAACCTACAGCAAACATCATTCTCAATGGGGAAAAGCTGAGAGCTTTTCCCCTAAGGTCAGGAACGTGGCAGGGATGTCCACTATCACCACTGCTATTCAACACAGTATTAGAAGTCCTAGCCACAGCAATCAGACAACAAAAAGAAATCAAAGGCATCCAAATCGGCAAAGAGGAAGTCAAACTCTCACTCTTTGCAGATGATATGATAGTGTATGTGGAAAACCCAAAAGACTCCACCCCAAAACTGCTAGAACTCATACAGAAGTTCAGTAAAGTAGCAGGATATAAAATCAATGCACAGAAATCAGTGGCATTCCTATACACCAACAAGACAGAAGAGAGACAAATCAAGGAGTCGATCCCATTTACAACTGCACCCAAAACCATAAGATACCTAGGAATAAATTTAACCAAAGAGGCAAAGGATCTGTACTCAGAAAACTATAAAATACTCATGAAAGAAATTGAAGAAGACACAAAGAAATGGAAAAACGTTCCATGCTCATGGATTGGAAGAACAAACATTGTGAAGATGTCAATGCTACCTAGAGCAATCTACACATTCAATGCAATCCCCATCAAAATACCATCCACTTTTTTCAAAGAAATGGAACAAATAGTCCTAAAATTTGTATGGAACCAGAAGAGACCCCGAATAGCCAGAGGAATATTGAAAAAGAAAAGCAAAGCTGGCAGCATCACAATTCCGGACTTCCAGCTCTATTACAAAGCTGTCATCATCAAGACAGTATGGTACTGGCACAAAAACAGACACATAGATCAATGGAACAGAACAGAGTGCCCAGAAATGGACCCTCAACTCTATGGTCAACTCATCTTTGAGAAAGCAGGAAAGAATGTCCAGTGGAAAAAAGACAGTCTCTTCAACAAATGGTGTTGGGAAAATTGGACAGCCACATGCAGAAGAATGAAACTGGACCATTTCCTTACACCACACACAAAAATAGACTCCAAATGGTTGAAAGACCTAAACGTGAGACAGGAGTCCATCAAAATCCTAAAGGAGAACAAAGACAGCAACCTCTTCGACCTCAGCTGCAGCAACTTCTTCCTAGAAACATCGCCAAAGGCAAGGGAAGCAAGGGCAAAAATGAACTATTGGGATTTCATCAAGATTAAAAGCTTTTGCACAGCAAAAGAAACAGTCCACAAAACCAAAAGATAACCGACAGAATGGGAGAAAATATTTGCAAATGACCTATCAGATAAAGGGCTAGTATCCAAAATCTATAAAGAACTTATCAAACTCAACACCCAAAGAACAAATAATCCAATCAAGAAATGGGCAGAAGACATGAACGACATTTTTCCAAAGAAGACATCCAAAAGGCCAACAGACACATGAAAAAGTGCTCAACATCGCTCAGCATCAGGGAATTCCAAATCAAAACCTCAATGAGATACCACCTCACACCAGTCAGAATGGCTAAAATTAACAAGTCAGGAAATGACAGATGTTGGCGGGGATGCGGAGAAAGGGCAACCCTCCTACACTGTTGGTGGGAATGCAAGCTGGTGCAGCCACTCTGGAAAACAGTATGGAGGTTCCTCAAACAGTTGAAAATAGAGCTACCATACGATCCAGCAATTGCAGTACTGGGTATTTACCACAAAGATACAAATGTAGGGATCCGAAGGGGTACGTGCACCCCAATGTTTATAGCAGCAATGTCCACAATAGCCAAACTGTGGAAAGAGCCAAGATGTCCATCGACAGATGAATGGATAAAGAAGAGGTGGTATATATACACAATGGAATATTATGCAGCCATCAAAAGGAATGAGATCTTGCCATTTGCAACGACGTGGATGGAACTGGAGGGTGTTATGCTGAGTGAAATAAGTCAATCAGAGAAAGACATGTATCATATGACCTCACTGATATGAGGAATTCTTAATCTCAGGAAACAAACAGGGTTGCTGGAGTGGTGGGGGGTGGGAGGGATGGGGTGGCTGGGTGATAGACATTGGGGAGGGTATGTGCTATGGTGAGCGCTGTGAATTGTGCAAGACTGTTGAATCACAGATCTGTACTTCTGAAGCAAATAATGCAACATATGTTAAGAAAAAAGAAAAAGAAGATAGCAGGAGGGGAAGAATGAAGGGGAGTAAGTCGGAGGGGGAGACGAACCATGAGAGACAATGGACTCTGAAAAAGAAACTGAGGGTTCTAGAGGGGAGGAGGGTGGGGGGATGGGTTAGCTTGGTGATGGGTATTAAAGAGGGCACATTCTGCGTGGAGCACTGGGTGTTATGCACAAACAATGAATCATGGAACCCTACATCAAAAACTAATGATGTAATGTATGGTGATTAACATAACAAGAAAAAAAAAGAAATCTAAAAAAAAATAGATATATACATGTGTGTGTGTATATATATATATATAACTATATATATATTTACTGTAATGACAAGATTTTTCAGTCATAAGTGTCAACAGAAGAGCCAAAATGGAAAGTGGAACATGCATCCAAACACGTTCTGAGTGCTTACGAAGAATAAGAGAGCGACAATGATAACAAATACTCAAAACGTATTTACTTTTGTCTAGGCACTCCTCTAAGCCTTTCATACCTATTACTTCAATTAAGTCTCAGAAGGGTAAGTACTATCACAGCACGGGCTGTTCAGTAACTTGTCAACATCACAAAGCTGGTGGGGGGCACAGCTGGGACTTGTGAGCTCAGCACTGCAGGGAATGTGTCAGCGTGGCAGGCTAAAAAACAGCCCCCAAAAGATGCCCATGTCCTAATTCCCAGGACCTGTGAATGTATTACCTGGCATGGCTCAAGGAACTTTGCCGCTGTGATGAAGTTAAGGATCTTGGGGTGGGGAGAGTAGCCCGGATTATCCAGGCGGGCCTGACATCATCATCAGGCTCGTCTAAGAGGGAGACAGGAGGGTCAGAGCAGTAGTAGGAGACGTGAGGGAAGCAGAGGGTGGAGACACAGGGAAGGGGCTATAATCCAACAAATGCAGGCAGCCTCTAAAAACCAGAGAAGGCAAAGAAACAGATTCTGCCCCAGAGCCTCCAGAAGGATCCAGGCCTACCGACACCTTGAGGGGAGCCCCATGAGACAGATTTTAGACTTTGGATTTCCAGAACTGTAAAACAATAAATGTGTGTTGTTTGAAACCACAGCCTGTGGTCATGGGTTACAGCAGCCATAGGAAAGAAACAAACACAGTTGATAAATCTGACACACGCATGCATGCATGCACACACACACACACACACCCCCAACAGGCCGTGTCCTCCAGAAGTCCATTCACCCAGAGAGGGAGACAGACAAGCCATCACCTGCTCTTAAAGACTAGATGGAATAAGGTTCACAGACCCCCGGCCACAAAGGGCTGTTGGAATGGGGTGGGGGGTGGGGGGGCAGAGAAAGTGTCTGGTCCATGCATGTGGGCCCCTGACCATCCCAGAAGAATGTCCTTGTCACCTACAACTGGTTACAAAACCCAAGAAGATCATGACAGCCTGGAGCCGCTTACTAACGGGCTTGTCAGGGGACTTGTTTTCTCATGGATCCACCCTGATAATGCTTCCGCTTTTGTAAGAGACAAAAACTTGGCAAGGGAAAGGCAACACCCTCTGAGCTTCCTTCCTGGAACCCTCCAGTGGCTTGTCTGGATTTACCAGCCAGGTCTCCCTTCCATTCCCTTTGGTTGGGCTCCCGGTGCCATCAGACAGCCGATGCCTGACATTTCCTCTTTCTCTGGCCAAAGTCAGGCACATAAACAAACTAATGTAACGCCAGCATCATCTTCCACCCATAGATCCCCTTTCAAGTAACTGTCTCCTGCATGCACCAACCCTCCCCAACATCTCACCCCCGCAAACTCGAGAACCTGAGGGTTCACCATGCACCCAAGTAATAGTGCAGTCCACGCATTCCCTGAGATAAATGGGGGCACAAAGAAGGAATGGATCACCTCTTTATAGGATGTCTTCTTCAAATCCACAAAGGAGGGGGGCTGCGTGGCTCAGTCAATTGAGCATCCAACTCTTGGTTTCAGCTTGGGTCATGATCTCAGGGTCATGAGATCAAGCCCCGCATCTGCCTCTGCGCTCAGCATGGAGTCTGCTTCAGAGATTCTCTCTCCCTCTCCTTCCTCCTCTGTCTCTCTCCACCCATGTGTACTCTCACTCTCTCAAATAAATAAAGAATAAAGAATAAAGAAATAGATAAATAAAATCTTAAAAAAAAATCCACGAAGGAGCCCAGCCCTTCCTAAAATGTAGACCATAAAAAGTTTCACACACACACCCCACAGGCTGTGCCCTCCAGCTATACTGTTTCAAGCTACACTGTTGGGCAAAAGAGATGACTCCACTTTTGCTGAGGGTGCCTTCAGAATTTGGGAGAAGGGAAAATGCAGGAATGACTAAAGAGAAATGACAGTGAACACCTGTTAAGCACTTCATCCTGATTATTGTAACAATCCCATGTCATAGGGACTACCATCACCCCTGTTTGATAGATGAGGAAATTGAGGCATGACCACAGACAGGAAGCAGCAGAGCAGAAGGAGGGCCCAGGGAAGCAAACACTACCTTAAGCAGTCAAAGTGTCTGCTGTCCTGAGTGCTACCTTCACACAGTCAAATGGGATGACAAGGGAAAAGGAGCATTCCCAGTTAGAACTGTGTTTATTGCACAACAGAAAAGCCTCAGCATGAATCAGAGTCACAGGGAAGTCCCCTAAATAATGCAGCATTCCAGTAGCTGGACAGTCTGCCCCTCCTGTCCCATCAGCCCTAAGACCTTAATTATCCACGTCTAGCAGCTAAGTGTAAAGATTTGGAGCTGCAACTTGAGTCCTTAAAGGAATGAGGGCATCACCTCCACAAGGCTCTGCTCTCTAATATGTAGAAGGCAGAGAATAATGTTAGTAGTGTGCCCAGCACAGGGCCTGCTCCTTATACCATAACTTGGCACATAAAGGGAAGGTTATGGGATAAAAATAATCCCTCGGGCTTATCTGCCCAACATTTTCTAGTGCACAAAATGCTTTACATATATCATCTCGTTTGGGATAACTTCCTGGTTAGGACATCAGCAGCACACATTAGGAGAGACAAATGCACAACATACACCCCCCAAATAAGTCACTAGCTTACCTACAACACTGTACATTGATAAAGGCCAAGCACCCCGATCACTGTCAATAAAGTCATCCCTAGCACCTGGTGCACAGCTGGGGCTTAATCAGTGTTGAATGAATTCTAAATAAATAGGGACCACTTTTAATAGGATCTGCCACGTTCTTTGCTGCCTTGAGCCACACAAAGCAAGTGTATACATAGAAACCACCCCGGGCGCACATTCAAGTAACGTGAGCGCAAATCACTGAGAAGCCCGGGTATGTCCACACCTGCTGGGGGAGCTCCCAGCTGTTGGTGTCAAGGACCAGTGTGAAGTACACGTGGAACAGCCACATGGACAAGACAGACTTCTCTTGTTTTTAAACAAACCATCAGAGTGGCTCATGTCTTCCCACAAAGAAACCTCACACCTTCGGCGGAAAGACAAGGAACTCATTAGGCAGAGCGGCATCCTCTGGTCTCCGCTGTCAACAGGCACCATCCGGGCCATCAGAAAACAGCCCCCAGGAGCCCACATGCTGACAGGTGGCATCCGGGGACGATCAGATTTCTATCAGTAGCGACACATGGCATTTCTTGCTGGCTCCCATTCAGGACGCCACTCCACCCCCACAGGCAGCTCGTAGCTTCTCATACTTCCTGAACAATCACGCCTTTAAGAAAAGGGCCATGTATCGGGAGCACACACAACATGACCAACACAATCAAATTCAGTGTGCTGCCTGCCCCAAATGGGCCCCCAGACGTGGCCACAATTTCTCATGCCCCTGCTCTCAAGGAAGTGCCCACAAATCTGTCTCTGCCCCAGCCAACAAACCCACATCCACCCCAGCCCATGAACACCACAAGAATCTTCCTTCCGGCATTCAGAGAACAACCCTCCCTGGCTGAGTGTTCCCTCAGCTTCACAGCACCACCCAGCTCAGGACAGCTGAAGTTCAAAAACCACTGACCCCAATCCCAGCGATTCCATTTACACAAAGTCAGAAGTCAGGATCGTGGTCTGCACCCCCAACCGCCCTTCCATGAAGGGGGCCACGGGCAACGATTCTGGGGCACTGCTCATGCTGTGTCTCCTGATCTGAATGCAAAGGTGTGTTCCGTATGTGAAAACCCAGAGAGCTATATGGTTAGGTGCAGCCTCTTCTGCATATGTGTTATTCGTCTACGAAAAGTTAATAAATAAACTGTTGATTCACATGAATTCTGTTTGTTCTGGAACTTTAGAGATTGGAGGTGGGGGAGCGTCAATTACACCACACGTCAGCCACATAAATCACAGACTTTCTTTCTCAACAGCCTGAAAAACCAGTTGTTCCCGCTGCTGAGAGCCACAGATGGCGCAGATTGCAGAAACAGTTCCAACAGCCCTGAAGGAAAGGCGACCACAAAAGGGCTGCAGTGGCGCATGCCTCCTGCTGAACCTGAGCTAGAACCAAATTTGTTTATTCCAAGATCAGGCCTGGGAGAGTGACCGCTTGGTCTTCCAGA
Source organism: Zalophus californianus (assembly GCF_009762305.2). Taxonomy (NCBI): domain Eukaryota; kingdom Metazoa; phylum Chordata; class Mammalia; order Carnivora; family Otariidae; genus Zalophus; species Zalophus californianus. The sequence continues at coordinate 25,129,611 of NC_045595.1, forward strand.
TGAAAACAGGCAGCCAGCATGGCCTGCAGAAACTCCTATTTTTAAAACAGCCTGGCCAGTCACAGGAGAGGGATGCTTTGACTGTAACACACATTGATTTGGAAATAGAGGCCAGGCCAGCAGCGCCCATCCCACCCCTCCACATTTACCTCCTTGCTTAGGCTCTTCCTAGCTGGCCAGGGACGGGTGTGTTCCAGGAACTCTGCTGCTCATGAGTCACCCTCCCGGGGCCTGACAGTTGTTCCTGGACCCTGATCAATTTCCTTCTAGAGACTGGCTTTGGTGTTTGGGGTTCGCGCTGCAGTAACTTGCAAAAAACTCTCCTTTTTACGAGCAGACTGAAAAGCACATGAGTACACGAGTCTCCAGCAATGCACCACCCTCTCCCCCAATCCCGCCCCCTCCCCTCCTGCAGAACAGGAAACATTCATTTCTGAGCCCCCTGGTCAGACAGTCCTTTGGCCATACCAACCATCTAACAGATGCAAATTTCTCATCACCTTATCCCAGCAGGGCTGCTCTGCTGGGCAGCTGGGGTTTGCAGCCACAGTGCAGAGGCAGTCTTTTCTAGCCAAAGGACAAAGCTGACTTTGGCCTGACATCGTGGCGATTATCCTAGCCTGCTTTGTGCTAAGATCTCCAAAATATTTTAAACCGTATAGATTCTTAGGCAGAAAATTCTTTTGAACCACACTGGGTGTACTTTCCTAGAACAGCTCAAACTTCAGCAAAATTAAATCCAGGCATTTTTCAGTATGATGACTCTGAGGAGGTGGCTCTGCCAAGAACAGCCTCTTCTGGATACGTGCAAACGTCCCGGAGTCAACCGAGAATGGAGACCATGTTCATGCTTCCTGGGGCCCCTTCCTCCTGCCACCACTCTGCTAGTAGCTCCATAGCAGAGTCAGGATGACCCTGCCACCTGCGATAAAACTCCCATCCCACAGCACTCGTGGAGGCCCGACACACTGTCTGGGTAACACTGGGGCGGGGGGGAGGCCTGTGATAGGAGCCCCAGAGACCTGGATTCAAATCCAACTCTGGAATCATGAATAAGTCCCGTCTCTCTGGACCTTAGTTTCCTCATCTGCAAACCCCACAGGCACGAGCAGAGCATGTCTTAAGTCCCTTGCAAGCTGGTGGCTTTTCAATTCCAGCCCAGAGATGTAATTTAAAGGGTTCTTTTTTTTTTTTTTGCAAACATTTCAAACTCTGGAGTGCTTTCAGGAGAATCTGGAGATTTTAGAGTAAGATCCCGATTTCTGGATTCTCTTGGGAAATCAGCAGATCTGGTCACAGTGGGCTTGCATTCCCAATAGACGGCAGGAACGGGAAATGGGAAACAGTCCCCAGGACAGGGAACAAACTGCCCATGCCGGTGCTTTCATGGTCAGCCCTGGCGGCCCTGTGAACATTTCAGTTTGGGACTCCTGTTCATAAGTCTGGCTTATTTTCCTCCTTTCCCTTTAACATATTGCTTAACTTTCTCACTTTTCATTTCAGCTGGAAGACTCATGAATAAATTCTGAAGTCAAAATATTTCACAAATAGTCCAGATCATCTGTTCAGTGGAAATCCACAGAGTTGGGGGCCTGCGTCCCCGGCCTGCCAGCAATTCTCATAAACGACCGTCCAGGGACCCAGAGCTGGTTTAAAAGTCCTCCCCCGACCCTTTGACCTCTGTGGGCTGTCTCGTCCAACCCCCTCGACCCACCCCTCATCCAGGTCCCTCAGCCCCTGAGCCAGGGACACATGTTTGGGAGCTGGGACAGTGAGGTCAGAGGCGGGCGGGTTTCTGAGGAGGTTAGAACCACATCTGCATTTTGTCATCCTTCTGGACAGGCCAGCATGTGCAGCATTGCCTGTGGGCCTGCCAAGTCGCTGGAGCAGTTCAAACAGCAAGCGAGCCACGTTGCAGCAAGACACAAGGATGAGACGGCGCAGAGAAGAGGCTCGGCCAACTCAGTTGTGTCCACACGACGCAAGGCAGGTAGCGGGGGAGGACGTTGGGGCCCATCTCCTCAAAGGAAACACCTCAGCCAAGAGGCACGGGAACGGGAGCTCTGTTCTCAAACCAGTCACGTCTGGTTGGTAATAATAACAGTGTGGGGACAATGACAGTGACAACAGCAGCAGCATGACAGCTAACACGTGGTGAGCTCTTCCTCCGTGCCAGGTGCTGGCGGTATTATCATACTGCTTTAAAGGAGAGGAAACTGAGGCCTGCCAAGGCCACAGACTTGAATAAGATCACCAGGTAGCAAGTGCCGGCTTAGGAACCAGATCCCAGGCACCTGCCTCCTGAGCCCAGCCTCCCCCACAGGGCTCCCTGATGCTCATCCAATGTGCAAGCACCATTGCACAGGGCCTGGATGCTCAGGATTCAGTGATACCAGCTCCTCTCTGTACTGCCTTACATTAAAAAAATCACAGTGGAATTTATTTGCATGTGCCCTCCTTGCTGCATCATAACTACGTATATTGACATCTAAATACACAGGTCACTGCCGAGGGCTATACACAAAAACCGTGCATGCTAGTCTTTATGCGGAGTTTGGAGGATTTTTAAGATTAATTTTGGCCATTTGCAATCTGTATCTGGCGTGCACACCACCCCCCTTGTCTTTGTCCCCATTCACAGTAAAGGGTCTGCTCCCTCAGCGCCCTGACTCCCAAGAGCCCCAACCCATCGTTAGGCAGAAAGGATCCCAGCATTTGTGAAAAGGCCTGAATAACGGGAAGGGTTCTCATGAAGAAAAGACACGGGCTGTTTTGCAAAATGTACTTTACTCCAAGGAAGAGATGTTTGGGCCCTCACTCACTGTCTCTCACTCTTAATTTACACATGAGAAGCAGCAAAGTTTGAAGAAGGAAATGAGCAAAAGAGAGGGTCCTAACGGGTGACACAGGATCTCCAGGAAGGTGACCAAAACGAAACTTCAAAGCAGGATTTGGCACCAGGGACAAGGTTTTGCTCCCCAGCTCTGGTGATGGGGCGCATCGCTACGTGCAGGTGCCATCATGAACTTGCAAGCTGCCGACACGGGAAGTCAACGAGGAAAGGTGAAGCTGGGATCCACGTGCCGTATTTAATAAAATAGGGGAGCATGCACGTGCCATATTTAATAAAATAGGGGAGCATGCAGCCTAATGAAGAAACACAAGCACAGTTGAACAAAAGAGTTATGGGCATCAGGAGGTTAAAGTTAAACCACCTACCTGTAGGGGCGCCTGGCTGGCTCAGTCACTAAGTGTTTGCTTTCATCTCAGGTCATGGTCCCAGGGTCCTGGGATCGAGCCCCGCGTCGGGCTCCCTGCTCCACAGGAGGCCTGCTTCTCCCTCTCCCACTCCCCCTGCTTGTGTTCCCTCTCTCACTGTGTCTTTCTTTGTCAAATAAATAAATAAAATCTTAAAAAAAAAAAGTTAAACCACCTGGAAACTTACACGGACATGCTGGTTCTGAGCACAAGCTCTCAAACGAGAATCTCACTTTTTCCTGCACTAAAAGGGAACTCTCTGAAAAGTCCCCATCTGGACGCACTAAGGACAGCAGTTCACGTTTGATACTGAGGCACCCCCAACCCCATCCACCCACTGGCAAGTAGTGTCTCCTCCATTGCCCCCAGGCAATGTTCGGCAACGTGAGGAGATATTTTTGGTTGTCACAAGTTAGGGGAAGGTGTGTTATGGCATCTAGTGGGTACAGGCTAGAGACCCTGCTGAACACCCTACAATGCACAGAACAGCTGTCCTGTCCAGAATGTCAGTGGTGTCGAGGCTGAGAAACCCAGATCTAACCCAAAGCAAAGGTGGTGGGTGAAGGTTTGACATCAAGAAGAAAGGTGTCCCAACACTATCATGAATTTACCTGCTGTGTGACCTTGGACTTTGGTCCCCTCACCTGTACAAGGGGATGATCAGTCCCAAATCCTGCATGGGCTCTACTGGAGCTTAATGAGACCTGGTTTTGGCAAGTTCTTGGTCACAGGTCTCGCTCTGTCATCAACCCCCGTAAGGCTTTCAGAGTCTCTGACTTGCACTGAGGTTAAAGGAGACGGGGTGGAAAGAGAAGCAGTGCAGTCTGGCTAGGTGGGAGGGGCAATGTCTCCAATGGTGAGCACAGACTGCCCCTGGGTCCTGTGTGGACCCACTGAGGATGTGACTCCCTGGTGGAGTGACAGTGCACTCTAAGGGAACTCAATGGGCCTGGGACATCACTACTCCTATCAAGCTTTGCCAGGTAGATGAGGTTGATGATGATGGGCTGGGGTCTCCAGGGCAGGGCATCAGCTCCATGAGCTGCCTCAAAACCCAGGAACTGCTACCATTCCTACAACAATACAGCCATAACAGGAATAAGAATAATGTCCAACATCTATTGAGCACTTAACCTGTGTCTGGCCAAGAATCAGGCCCTCTTTGTGGGTGATCTTATTTAATCCTCACAACCACCGTCAGAAGTGGGTAAGATGATTATCTCCATTTTACAGGAACTAAAGTGATTTGTCCAAGGCACCCCAGCTCAGACATAACTGGCCTTTACACCCAGAGCTCAGATGCCAAATTACAGCCTTAAGCCCAACAGCACCCTCCTCCAGAACTGTACCACTTCGAAGCATCCCCAACTGGACCGCCATATTCCAGAAGAAAGCCAGAAACCAAGCTGATACCATAATTTCAATTAAAATAATTAATGTGTATGCATATGCATACCAATGCAAGAAGGAAGTTTCCTGCAGTATTCACTGATTAACCGTGTTTACTGATGAGTGGTAGAATTACACGTGATTACTTTATTTCCTCTTTATATTTTTCTAAACTTCTCAAAGCTTTTACAATCAACACAAATAGTTAATAATAAAAAAGTTACAAAAGTAAAAATTTATAAAATTTGCTTTTTTAACTTACTACTTTTTAGCAAAAAATCTGCCAAACAGCCTTAAATTATTGTCTAGACGAGAAGTTGACAAATGGTCTGCCTGTTTATGTAAATAAGGTTTTATTGAAACACAGCCACACCCATTCACTCACATAAATGTGCCTGCTTTTTGCTATACCAATCGAGTTGAACAGCTGTAAGTAGACACACAGGAACACTACATCCCCTTTCTAATCTGGCCTAAGATGGACCTCTTACTTTCACACTTCAATTTCTCCTCACAATGTGTCTCTGCTTGTTTTGCTACAGCCCAAATTGGATATAGCAGGAAGCTAATGAGGCTGAAGCCCCTCCTTAGAAAGGTATGCATATGGTCTTATGCTTTTATAAAATTTAGACTAGGATATTTTTGAATTATTTTTCTTGAAGAAGCTCCCCCACCCCGATTATGTTTCAGATTCCTCAAACCTGGATCCATCCCTACCTAAAGCCCCAGACACTTCATCACCCTTATTCCAATTTTTTTTAAAGATTTTATTTATTTATTTGAGAGAGACAGAGAGAGAGCACAGAGGGAGAGTGAGAAGGAGAAGCAGACTCCCTGCTAAGCAGAGAGCCCAATGTGGGACTCGATCCCACGACCCTGAGGTCATGACCTGAGCCAAAGGCAGACACTTAACCAACTGAGCTGCCCTTATTCCATTTTTAAGACCACAACGTGTTCGGTGGTGAGAAAGGTCTGGTCTTACCAATCCCCAAGCAGCTTTAGGCATGATGAGCTCTTTGGAATTCCAAGCCCCAGATGGCCAACTCCCACAGACCAAAGCAGCTACCCTTCAATATATAGCTCCAGAGACCATGGGGAAGGGCCCCCCCCCCACCCCCGGGCCAGTCCTCAGGATCCACCAGGAAGCTCAGAGAAGACCATCCAGACAGAGAAGCCCTGATGGCACCCACACCCATGACAGGAAAAGAGTGACACGCCAGCTCACACATCCTGTCTCTCAGCCATTCGTTAATGAATGAAATCCCACTAGCCAATGTAATTTATGTATTTCATGATACAGAGCCATAGCATTTTAAAATGATAAGAGGCAGGTGGATGATGTAAAACTGCTTTCTAAAAAGTCAAGTTGGTCACAAGAACAACAAAAAAAGGGATCAAATCACATAATGTGCGCACAAATATCTTATTGTTTATTTTTAAAAACTTCTTCCAATTCAACCCGTTATGGTGGGGCACTTATATCAATCCAGAGCCTACAGAGCCCAGTTGTCCAATCAAATGCCATCCACGCCTTAACTGTCAGTGGATAGTGTCCTTCACTTTCTAGCTCCTGGTCTATTCTTATCTCATCTTTCTCCAGGGTGGGGGAGGGGCCGTCTTTGTGGAGCGCAGCTGGTGGTTTTGATAAGCAGGTGTCATGAGTATGAAAATGACCTTGCTCATTAGCTGGTGGGAACCCATCAGACAAGGGAGTCACTGTATTACTGTCTACCAGGTCCCAGCCCCCAAAACAAGGCACAGTGAGGCCTAGGGGTGGGGGCGAGGGTAGCTTTCTCTCTCTCTCTCTCTCTCTCATACACACACACACACACACACACACACACACACACACACACACACACACCAGACTGGGGGGGGAGTCACCAGACAAAAGGAAACCTGCATAATTTTACCCAGGAGAGGAAAAAGCTTCTGCTGAACAGGAAAATTAAAATCCAACAATGAAGATGTGATGAGGTGTTTCCCAAACAGCAGAGATAGACAAAGATAAACAAAGGAGATGATCTTTAAGAAAATCAAAGGGAAAGTCTGCATTCTCTGCAGAGCTGGCAAATGCAATTAGGAGAGAGTCCGCGGATGTGGAAGGAGAGGGATGTATATTCACCCAGCTGATTCCAGCATCCAGACAGCCAGGGCCGTGTCAATGGCTGTTACTGTACCAGCCACTGGAAGGGGGCCAACACACAGGACATGCTCAGAGGGGGGGAAGAAAATGTCCCCTAACCCAGTTTCCAATTAAATGTGGGTTAACTGGCACTGCTCCTTGCAGCTCAAGGGGCCGATTCAGAGCTGAAAGGAGCGTTTTTTAAAAAAACAAAAAAACAAAAAAAAAGCTGAGCCTGCCAAGCTAGCACCTTTTATTTTCTCCCATCCTTTCAATTGCTCAGCCTGACCCATGGCTAGCTGAGTTGACTCCTTGGTCCTCAGAGAAATGAGCCCTCCCCGCCCCCAACAGCTCCAGACCCAGACACCCTCCTGGCACATGTGGGGCTGAACTCCATTCTGCATTTCCCATGGAATGGTCACTGCTGCCCGAGGATGAGTCACCCGTGAAAGCCACACATTGTCCCCAACAGACAAAAACGCTCAACCCAGGAGAGTGGTCCATTCACTCTTCTCTAAGCGCCGACCTCTTCCCGTAGTAACTTCTAGAGACTGCTGCCGCCCAGGCAGCCACTCTTCTCTTCCGTCACTGATACAAACCTGAGAGAGCTCTCGGTGACATTCCAGCACAAAGAGAATGCAGACTGTGGAAACCGAGGCCAACTTCCAGCAAGGTGTTTAAAGGCCAAAGAGATATGTAGATCAATTTGTTGGCAGTAATAATAAGTCACATTTATTGCACATCAACAAAGGTACTGGGCTAAGGAGGTATGCTTTACCTATTATCTCATTCAGTCCTCAGAGCTACCCAATAAGGTAGGCCCTATTATTAGCCTCACTTTACATTCAAGGAAACTATAGCCCAGAGGGGTTAAGTGATTTACCCAAGGTTACACCATGCAACAGTCAGGATTTGAATCAAGGCAGTCCATCTCCAGAGTGTTCTTTGTTACTATACACGCTCCACATAAAATATTTAACATCCCATCAAAGACACCCCTTTAAAAGTGTCTACCTTCTAAGTTTATTCTGGAAAGAGGACAATAGGGAATCACCAAGATGAATGATTACATCTGGTGAGTGCGTCAGCGTTGAGGGTAACCCAGGGAAATCCTTCATTTAACAACCAAATCTCAAAGTGCCCAGCTAACACCTTAACTCTCTACTCCTATTTCTATGTGTAATTCAGTGGAACAAGTAAGGGCTAGAATTTCGGATAGGGACTTAGAATTCCCGTTCTGCCACTGACCTGCTGGGCCCTAGGGCTGGACCAGGAATCACAGTCCCTTGCAGCCTCCCCTCCGACCTATGAAAAAGGACCGCAAAGAACATAAAAGAAAGAGGATCACTGGCCCCAGTGGCATGGACATTGGGTGTTTCTGCCACCACACATCTGATTGCCCATCTGTGGGTAAAAGTACTTGGCCTTCCCACCCATTCCCCCTTTCAGTCCAAGGGTTCAGATAAGGCTGAACTTATCCCCTGACCCTCGAGGTCCAGAAGACAGCATGTGTCCCAAGCAGAAAAAATATGAGTCAACTCGGGAAGTCTTGTGGGAACAAGTAGGAATGATAAACTCTCAGTCCACAGCTGTGGGAGAATGTTAGCCTGGAGCTTCTGGGAGGTATCATGTAAAGGAAGCCTTCCTGGGAATGAAGCCAACAAGAGAAGAAAGTGGAATCAAGGGAAGGAAAGAGTGAGCGCAAAACCGAATAACACTGAGCTCCTGGATCCAGCTATGCCTGAAGCTACCCACTTGGGCTGTCCATTTATATGAACAATATATTCCCTTAATCCAGGCTGAACTGTGTTTCTGTCACTTGGAACAACGACAACAAATCCTGACTAATGGAACCGTTGCACAGAATCACAAGAACTCCGAGCTACACAGGGCACTGGAGGCCATCCAACCAGAATGCTTTGCACATATCAGCATTCAGTAGTGGTATGATGGCCTAACAAATTAGTGATTTGTTCATCACTCCAGTTCTGACTTCTCAAACTGAAGTAAAGCTATCCTGTTGACATTATTCTAAACAGCAGGATAAACCAACTGCATCTTCATGGAGCAGTAATTCAAATGACAGCAAGTAGGTTGACATGCTTTTTTCTTGAAAGAGATACAGAGCACAACCAAATGTGGCTCACTCCAGGAAGGCAAGGATGGGTCAATATTAGGGAAATCTACCCATGTAATTTACCTCACTAACACGATCAAGAGGAAAAACACGTATGTCTTTTTTGAAATTTACAATTTCAACATTTATTCCTGACTTTAAAAAAATTTTTTTAATTTTTTTAAAATTTCAACATTTATTCCTGACTTTTAAAAAAAATCTCTTGGGGCACCTGGGTGGCTCAGTCGTTAAGCGTCTGCCTTCGGCTCAGGTCATGATCCCAGGGTCCTGGGATGGAGCCCCGCATCGGACTCCCTGCTCTGTGGGAGGCCTGCTTCTCCCTCTCCCACTCCCCCTGCTTGTGTTCCCTCTCTCGCTGTGTCTTTCTCTGTCAAATAAATGAATAAAATCTTAAAAAAAAAAAATCTCTTAACAAAATAGGAATAGAGAGAAACTTCCTTAAGAGATAGACAGCTTAAACTGAGAGCCGGGACTCCTACTGATGTCAGTATAAGGTAAAAAATGACCCAAGATATCACCATTGTTTAACGTTATTCAGACAGCATTTGCCATTCTAATTAGACCAATAAACAGACAAGGTTTCACCAATTGGGAAGGACGAAGAAGCAAAATTCCATTAACTTGCAGATGATGTGATCATGTGCCTAGAAAAATTCCTCCCCACAAAAAAATAAAATAAGCTCTAAAAATCTATTAGAACTAGTAGGACAGTTTTATAATATTAGTCAACATTAATAAAAGAAATTATTAATCAATAGCTTTCCTATATACAACAAAACAAAACAAACAAGAAAACATAAGTGATTTTTCTAAAACACATTCCTTCTCACACTGTTGTTTCTGCTCCCCGTTTAGTTCCCTGCCCTTACAAAACCTAAACCGAACTACAAAACACTGCAGGGTAGAGACCCTGTTAGAGGTTATCTGGCTCTGGCCTGTGCTGGTCCCCAGTAGATCCCCGAGTTCAGCACAGCGCCTGGCCCACAGCGAGCCTCCATCAGTTCTTGTCCTTGAGGAAGATGCTGGCTCCTGTTCGGACTGCACACAGGTGGGACAAAAGCCACGCTCAGCTCTTGTCCCAGTCCTGGGGAAAGTCTTCACCTGAGTTCCCATGCTCTCCTCCCACCTGGAGAACAAACACAAAAAGACTCTCCCCATCCACACCCCAGCAGAACACCCCACACAAAAGCAGCACTTCATAAATGCATCTTGATAATTCTGTGGGCCTGGTGAGCACTTCAACCATTGGGGTTCCACACTCCACCCCACCCCCCCAGCCTCCCCAGCTCTCCAAACCCGATTATCCACCCTTGGAGTTGAAAAGGTTGATTTACCTCCAGGGAAAGTGCCAGGCTCTTGCCTGGAAGGAATTTCCTATCTGATTCCCCAGGGGGGAGATTGCCGCACATGGTCTCCACCAGCAAGGGCTTGGCATCAGGACGGAGGCTGCTTTTCACCCAAGACCCGTCTTTCCACAGACTGGGTGCCGGATGAGTTCCATGAACTGGGGTTCCTGGTACCACCTCAGAGTGCTGTGCCTATTCAAGTGCCCTCCAGTCTGAGTGTTTTTAAACATTTCCCAAGTATGCACTGTGGGCCCTGCTAGGCCCTTTCCTTAAGCCCTTCGTGTCTATGTCTCATACTCTCGAGCTATGACTTATACTCATGTCTCCTTTTACACTGTAAGCAGGTCCACATCCAACTGTATCCCCCGGGTGCCTGATGGCATGCTGAGCACGTGAACAGTACTCAGATAATTGCTGGCTAGTTTCTTTAAGAGATCAGCATATGTTAGGGACACTCACAGGAAAAGTAGAGGGCTTGCCTTCTGACAGCTCTTCCTTGGTTCTGTGGTTGGTGGGAGAATGATTTAGGGAGTGAAAGCGGACTCATGCCATGTGTTTGGTGTTGACCAGGTGCTGAGTAACTGAACTAGGCACTGCTTACCACACGGAACCTTCACATCGACTTTAGGACCTAACTGCCACTGTTATCCACCTTTCATGGTTGGCAAACCGGGACTTGGAAAATGTCAACAACTGAGCCAGGATCACCACCACCTCCCCTAACACCCTCCTGGCAGTTCCCCTTGTCACTGGGGCTACCCTATAAGAAGGAGACCACCGGGAATTAGGACATGCTGATGGGTTCCCATGATTAGAATGCCCACCCTCCGTGCCTCAGTGGACTATCCTGGCTGAAGGTCAGTCCCACTCCCAGGGTAGACACAGCAGTGGCCCCCTAAGCCCACACCACTCTGTAGGGGGCCTCTGAGCTCCTGTCTGCAGAGAGAAAGTAAGATTCCCAATCATATGAGAAGCCGATGGGGTGGTGAAAAGGCTTTCTCTACTGAGCCAGTCAAGGACAGGTTTAAGTCTGAGCCCTATAATCACCTGCGACATTAGGGCAGGTACTTAAAACTTTGTTTCCTCATCTACAAAACAGAGGCAAACAATATGTCTTCTGCTCAGTCTCTGTGATGTCTGGAGCCAATGTATATAAAAAGCCCTTTTTTAGGAGATGCCTAAGGAATTAGCAGATATTGTTATAATTTGCCACGTAGAGGATTAGCCCAGGCCCACTAGAGAACTGAAGGGCTTTTTCAGTGTCTTCATAGCTGATCTTCCAAGATCTGTCCTAATCAATGCCTTTGGCCAGTATAAGGACAGATAAGGACTTGGTTTGGTGAAAAAACTGTAACAAAGCAGAACTTGAGGTTCAGGAGCCTGAGTGTGTCTTGGCTCTTTTATTCCTTGCTAGAGGACAACAGTCTAACCCTTTGTTTCTCAAAATCCCAGTTCCTCATCTGTCAAATAACGTCGTCTCCCTTAAGGGGTCTTCTCTCAAAAAAGATCACATGTACTGATTAAATTACTTGAACAATAACTTAGTAATCTGTCTATGGGGCTATGCCAATGAATGTAATAAGGAGCCTATTCTGCTTTCACATTTATTCTACAAATGTTTATTGACTACTTTATCCCAGGCACTGCCCTAAGGAATCAATGAAGACACACAGACCCCCATGCGCCCTCACGGGGCTTATAGTTGTTTTAAACAACATATGGAAAATTTTAGGTTTGAAAGGAAACTCACCCATCAACCAACCCCTTTCTTTGAAGCCAGTGAGGAATCTGAGAAATAAAGAAACACATCCAAGGTTACACACCTGTGTTTGCATGGGAGAGTTTCTGCCTGAATAAAAAACTTTATGAAGATACAGCTTATTCTCAACTCACTCACCAGCAGGCTTATAAATGGGTTGGAAGACTCGTTCCACCTCTTGCCTACTATACTATTTTAAAGTTCCTAATGAAAACAAAACAAAACAAAAAAAAAAAAATGCTAAACGATTCAACTCCAAAAATCTGTGTTTTTGGTTACTTTGCCTTTCTGTCCTAGGCACATCACTAAAGCTCTGGGAGGAAGCTTCGAGATTTCCCAGCCCAGCATGTCCCCAGTGTGATCTATGCAACAGCAGATGTGGGGGGGCCGCATACTCTACCCTCTCCTGACAGGCCCCTCCATGCACAGTGACTGACTTTTTACAGGTTCTGTTGGGTCCTGCGAGAAAGGCCACATTTAAGTGAGCTTAAGTCAGCAATACCCAAACAAGTTTGGTGACGGGCCCCCGTGTCCCCTGCAGAGCCTACTGATGTTTGGAAGAAACCATATTCGAATGAGCAGGCTGTGGGAAATACTGAGGGGGTCTCTAAGAAGACACCATGGAGAGTGAAGTGCCTTGACCCAGGTCACAGGGCTGGTGAGTCCAGGAGTTAAGGCTAGAGCCTCAGGTCAGGAGAGGTTACACTCTCCCTTTTGTTGGGTTTCCAGCTTCTCAAGGTCAGCAGCTGAATTTCTGGAGGGTGGAGGAAGTGGAGCAAGCCCCACACAGCCCTGTGGGCAGTGAACAAAGAGCTCATAAAAATCAGTGACCAAAACAGCTCCAGCCTAAGGACAAGATGGAAGCTGATAAGGGGATCAAGAGAACAACCAACAAGGAGCAAACCTAACCTGTGTACAGGTGAGGGCTCTCAAGCATGCTACAAATCAGTTACCCCTGAGCATGAAACCCAACACCACTCTGGGGGCAAATCTCAGTTTGGGATACAGCCCTTCATGTCACCACCACCTAAAAATACTGTTTTCTGGCCAGTTCAGTCTACCAAAGGCACTCACGGGCTATGAGCCTACTGTGTGCTGGGCCCTGGGCCAGATGTGGGTGTTCCTGCACCAGGCAAGGCCAGCCTTCCAGGAGAGTAAAGCCGAGCAGAGCAGGCACAAAGGAGGTACTCAAGACATACTGAAATATATGAGCGAGCCAGAGACAACCTTTATTTTCATAAAGAGACAAACATTTGTACAAGCTGAGAGTGAAAGGCCTTTATAATTCCTTATATGAGCATCTTCCCAAAGTGCTTATGGGTGCTAAGCAGTGAAGGATACTGACTGACTGACCAACTGAATGAATGAGTGAATGAGTGAATGACCAAATGAATGAATGCACAAACTTAAATCTTTCCATTTCTCTGGCATGGGCTAAGTCCTAACCATCCACCCATTTCACCAGTCCATTTCCAGGAAGGATTTACAAGAAGAACAAGGACTTCTCCCCTCAAAATTTTCCTCTTTGAACATCAGAAATTCCACGTGCCTAACTCCACCACAGCACAGCTGAGAAACTGAGGCCCAGTGAAGCAATATCCATCCACAGTCACTGGTGGCAGCGGAAAACTGAACTCCCCAGGGGCTTAAGCTCCTAGGAATCCTGCGTTCTTGTGAGTCCGCACCTAGAGCTAGAAGTGGTGAGTCATGGCTGCTCAGTCAATAAAGGCTGTAGGGAGAGGTCTCCTCAATAAAGTCACGAGGTTAAAAGACAAAACGCCCACAAGCACTGGAGGGCAGTGTGGTCTGTGGGCAGGGTCTCCAGGGAGCCACTCTCTTCAGGAAAGTGGGGTGAGCCCCCAGAGAGTTGAGGTCCTTCTCACTGGCCGGCTTTGTCATTTCACCTCACTTCAGGGACCTGTTGTCACTACTCCACCCCCTACACTCATCAGTCCAGAAACACTAGTGAGCACCTACTGTGTGCCACACCCTGGGTAAATGATAGTGAGCAAAACAGGTAAGATCTGGCCCCATGGAGTTCACGGTGAGGCAGACACTAAAATATAAATACATATAGGATGAGAAATTGTGTCAACTGATTACCATTTCGGGGCGCTTGGGTGGCTCAGTCGGTTGGGGATCTGCCTTCGGCTCAGGTCATGATCTCGGGGTCCTGGGATCGAGCCCCGCGTTGGGCTCCCTGCTTAGCGGGGAGTCCCCTTCTCCCTCTCCCTCTGCCCCTCCCCCTGCTCATGCTGTCTCACTCTCTCTCAAATAAATAAATCTTTTTAAAAAAATAAAAATAAAACGTAAGTCTTGCCCTATCAGCCTCCTGATAAAAAATCTTCGTAGGTTCCTCACCCTATGTGAGAATAAAAATACACAAACAAACATGAAAACAGCCACCTTTATTAAGTGCTTACTATATGCCAAGTACTTTACTGTGATTAACTCAGGGTGTGCCCCAGCAACTTACTGCAGGAGATCCTATTATTATCCCCACTGACCAGTGAAGAACTAGTTTTCCACTTAACCACTGCTCTGCTCATAGTGTATGCCATCCCCACCCCCGACCCTGGATCCTCTAAGAACTCACCTTACGCATCTTTCTGTGTCTGGTGCACAGGTAGTATTCAATAAAGGCCTACTGAATGAATGATCAATTGATGGATCAATGGACAAGTTTCCTTCAAGGCATTATTGGCTAATCAGCTCATTTTTTGGAACAAGTGCTGCTCAGTGTTCTAATAACAACACTAGACTAGCTGTGATGTACAAAGGGCCAGAGCCAGACCTGGGACCTGAGCCCGAGGCTTGTCTCTGTGTGAAGTCAGACAATCACATCATCACCCTAGGCCAGACTGCTTAAAACTACTGATGAAGAGCAAGAAATTATAATAGTGAGCCTACGATTATCTGGGTCTAAGCTTTCATGTCTCCAAAACATCATGGGAGGGGGCCTCAGGAAGGCCTCCAGAATTGCACACTGCCTGCCTTTAGAATGAGATCTAAACTTGCAATTCTAGAGTAGGGTGACTGATTGGGCCTATGGGGGCAAGTGACACACTTCCTTCCACAGCTCAGTGGGTGTATTTATCCTAATAAAGCAGATCAATTCCAATGACAAATATGCACAACCTGGTGTTAAAAAATAACAACAAAAAAGACAAGCCTGGCTCAGTCGGGTGACTCTTAAACTTGGGGTCGTGAGTTTCGACACGCACGCTGAGGGTAGAGATTACTTAAATAAATAAATAAACCTAAAAAAAGAAAGAAAAAAAAAAAACTAAGCCCAAATTGAAGTCATTTCCTCCCCCACAACAGCAAACCAAGACTTCATTATAGTTTCAACCTATCCCAGGAAGGTGACCTTTTTAGAATTCAACCTGAAATTTTTTCATCAGCACTAGTGAGGTCAGCTGCAAGATTAAAACCCTGCCATTCCCTCCCTGACCCAAAAAAAGGTGTCTTGACCTGAAACAATCTTTTCTTTTGCTAATAACTTCCTTGCCCCACTCTCCTTCCTATAAAAACCTTCCTATTCTGTTCACCTCCTCAGAGCCCCTTTCTACTTTCCCAGGTGATGAATTGTTTAATAAAAGCCAATTCGACCTTCAAATTTACTTGGTTGGATTTTGTTTTCTAACACTGGAAAACCCCTTTCCAGAGAAGCATTTTGGACAAACTCAGGTGAGGCTGCCACCCAACTGGACCCCAGACAGAGGAGCTAATGATACGTAGGAAACTGTGTTCACATGCCGGGTAGGGACCTCTCCCCCTGGAAGGCCATGGATGCGGAATAACAACCGGGTGTGGCCAACGCAACAGCAAACACAGGCGTGATGGCCCCACAGCTCCGTCCTCAAGGAGAACTCAGTGTGGGTCTGTTGGTCACTGCAAGTGAGGGCAACACTAGGAGCTGCAGCTCCATGGTGAGATAGGGTTTTTGCTGTTTGGGTTGGTTTTGAATGACACCTATAGCCCCAAATGAGCTTGGTTTTGAATGAATTTCTGCCCTATGTTGCCTACTGGCCATAATGAGGGTAAGAACACAACTCCCTATCATATAGGGTCATGTGAGAATTAAATGAGATACGTCAGCCCAGTGATCCACACAGAGCCTGACACATAGCATCTTCTCAAATGGTTGCCAATGGTGATGATGGCGGTGACAGTGGGTGGTGGGTGGAACCACCTGAAGTAGGAAAATCCGACCAAAGGCTCTTCAAAACCAGCAGTCAAGAGAGAAGCAGGTAATCCTGTGACACACTCTCCTGGAGAAGCATGCTTGGATACTTTACAGAAGAGAAAACGAAGTGGCATCCACTCTCAGATATGACCAGGACTTCCCAGATGTCCTGGGCCTTGGGATGGGTCACTAAGCCCCTTTAAGGACAGAGCTCACCATCTGCCATTGGGAGATGAAACCAGGTAACAGAGAGACCTGAGGAGATGAACTTCCCCAGAGTAAAGAGAAGGGGGAGGAAATGACAACCATGGAGAGATACCACCCAATGGACTGTCAAAAACAGAAGAGCATAAAGAGCTGGGGTGCAGCAGGAGAGCAGGCAAATAGGAGATCTGGCACCCTGTTGACGAGTGGTCTTTAGAGAATGACTTGGCAATATTTAGTAAGATCTTAAAGGTATACACAGGATGGCGCAACAAATCCACTCCTCAGTAACTTCCTAAGAGAACTATCTGCCCATGTGTGCAGGAGGCACATACCAAAAAGTGCCTCCCAGCACAATATAAAGGCAAACAATGGGACCCACTTACCCACCACCCACAAGAACATGGCTCAATAAACAGTGGGATTCTTATGCCACGCATACACTATTCATTTTGTAGCAGATAAAAGGAAGATTTTCATATACTGTCTTGAAAACATTTTAAGACATACTATTGAATTTTTTTAAAAAAGATCACAAAATAGACCAATAAGCATAGTATGACTGCCTGTATCAAAAGAACAGAAAGGGGGGGGAAGGGAAAGAAAGAATGGCTTTTTTCTCTGTATGTAAGCACCTAGAAAAAGTTCTGGAAGGAAATACACAAAAGTAAGTCACAGTAGTTACTTCTGGGAAAGGCAGGTGTGGAGGGAAGTGGCTGGGAATGAAACTGGGGGAGGGTGTGTCACCTATTTTTAACTAGGAAAAATGTATCTATGCATCTCTTGGGCATTAAAATAAAATTAAATGAATACATTTATTTTTAAGAAGAAAAAGAAGAAGTGGAAGAAAGAGAAAGATGTAGCTGCCAAAAGCTGACGGGCTGTCTTTGCCTTCTCTCAGGGACTGGCCACCCACACATGTAGACATAATCATCTGAGCAAGTGTTCACAGTTTCTAGGAATGAGTGTCCATACCTTTTAGAATCAAATATTTAATTCTATACCACATTAGTTCTATTTATACCAACTCTTCCTTCTAAGTCTTAGAAAATAATCTCTCATACTTAACAAAGGTATCCTCCTCTGGTGTCAGAAATTGGAGATTGGGAAAGGGGACACAAGAAATCCTGCTATTTCCAATTTTAGTATATGTGCTGCCGAAGTGAGCACGAAATCCTGCTATTTCCAATTCTTGATGGCCTCCACTGACGTATACAGACTTAGTTCATCTAAGTCCTACACTGCATTTAATTGTTGCATGTGAGAATTTTAAAATTTTTAATTTTTAAAGATATTTTTACCTTTCCTTGTTTTCTTCCATCCCTCTGAAGACACTCTGATTCATTCCTGTGAAACTGTCCATAGACACAGCATGGCTGACCCAGGTCTTCTTTCTGAAAGCAAAACAACCAATATGTATAACCTGGGCATATTTATGTTATAAATACACAAAGAGCTGTATTAAATACATACAAGGGGAATATGTCAAAGGTGGTCCAGTGACAATTAAAATCCAATCTCCCTTTCTTCCACAGTTATTCAAGTCCTATCAGGGACTACATCTCCCCAGCGTACTTGCAGGTAAGTGTGGCCAGGTATCTAACTTCCCAGTGGAATGACAGAGGAAAGGTGTCACTTCCCCATCTAGGTTTTACAACTTGGCACACCTTGTCCACCCTTCTCACTGGCTCCCACATGCTAGACCTCAGTTCGGACTGTGCAGATGATTACCACGCATTTGGAAACAACGGAGCAACAAGATAGAAGGCACCTGGGCCTGTGATTGACTACGTGGAGCAGGACCACCCTCTCACCTTGCAAACTTAGAGAGAAATTGCTTTATTCTTTAAGTCACTGTTTTATTTGGTCCTATTTGTATGACTAGTTAACTCTCATCACAGTTGGCGCTATCCTTAAATATTACCTTTGGGACCCTCCTGAGGGTGAGTTTGGTTATTTGGAGCTTATGACGTGCTATGTCTATGGAGACAGGTAAGGCCAAACTATTTTCAATCACAACTTTGGTAAAACCACATGTAATTTAAGTAGTACCCAATCAGTGTTAGATGGATGAAGATGTTAATGAGTGTGTAATACCTTCTAGTGTGAAGACTGTCAAGAGCAGCATATGTGGCAGAATTAGGAACAGTGGAATCCACAAGTATGAGTTGTGAGCTTTGCTTCACAAAATGACTACTTGGAGTGGTAAAATATCCCAATGAACATGATACCCACATTTAAGGATTCGAGTCTATGTGCTTGAAAGCAACAGAAACTAGGAAGACACAGGGATGAGACAGAGAGAGAACATTTCAATGGGTGGAGGATTCTGCCCACTCACTCTTCCACCCCCTGAGCAGTTGCCCCAGCTGAGTCTGAGATAGAATGCTGAGCTTCCCTCCTCAGCCTCAGGTACTGCGTTCCTCACCACCTGGGGTGGGGTTAACATTAAAGCAGATTCTCTTTCTACAGCATGGTCCCAAACCCAAACCAGCTGCTTCATTTGGTGTCAACCAAAGAAAGAAACAGCCATCAGTTTCAACACTGGAAGACTGGCTGTGTAGACCATATTGAGAGATGGAGGACTGGCCTTCAACCTGATGCCTCTTAGGCAAAAGGGGCTTAGGGGTAATTTGGACACCTATGATCTTCCACGATCTTCCATGCTGGTGCATCAGCCTGCTGAGCATCAGATCTGCTTGGCCCAATCTCCCTCCTACTATCCTCCTCCATCTGCCCCACCATGAGTCTGGCCTTTTTTCCAGATCAAAGCACCATTAGGGGAACACCTGGCTGGCTCATTTGGTACAGCATGCAATTCTTGATCTCAGGGTTGTAAGTTCGAGCCCCATTTTAGGTGCAGAGATTACTTAAAAAATAAAATCTTTTTTTTTTTTTTTTTAAAGGCACCATTGGGATAAACTCTTAAATCCAGGTGAGCAGGATTGGATACCTTGGACTCCTGCACCGCAAGGCATTGGAAACGGTCAGTGTTAGACTATCCCCAGCCATAGTCTACAATGCTGCTCTTTTATTTAACTGGCAAAGAGCACACCATGAGATATTTTTAGCATCTGGATCCCTGTCTGGGACCACTGCTCTGGCTTCCATCAGAGCTAACTTCATCAGCTAAGGCATGTGCATTACAGAGGGGCCCAGAATAAGGCAAGAGGGAAGATGTGGATCCTGGAATGAGGAGAGATGGAAGGGTAGTGAGACATGGGCTCGGAGTCTCAGAGGGGTCACCACATCCCCACCATCCCCACTACAAAGGGAAAGGGGAGAAAGCAAGCAGCCCACACCAGAGTCACTTCGGCAGCCCAACTCAGCTCAGCCTGGAAGCCACATCCGCTCAGTGTACAAGCCCTTCCACAGCACAGTAACTGCTGCAAGGGGGTTCAACACCTATAGCCCCAAATTATGCTGACTCTCCTCAACGCCACATTTCCCAAGCAGCTGTGAGGGGTCAGAGCCTGCCCCCAAAGGAACCACCAGCTATTTCTGGGTCAGGTTCTGATAAACCATCACCTTTCTGCCTGTGGCAAGGGGCAAGGACTGAGGGCACCCTGCTCTGTACCCCAGCCATGAGGGGTGCTCAAGGCCAGGCTCTGTCATGGATTATTTCATCCATTTCTCACGTCAGCCCTGGGAGGCAGATACTGCCTCATTTTACAAATCAGGAAACTGGGCACAAAGAAGTTAAGATTTGGCCAAAGGCCATACAGAACAACAAAATGGTAAAATTGAGACTTGCACCAAGCATTTGATCTGGGAGTCTGTGCCCCTAACCAGTATATTATAATGTGCACGGTAAAGCTCAGTAACGGCTGAATGAATGAACAAATGAAGAATGAATAGTTTCAAAAGCAGTTGCAGGAATGGGGGGCTATGGCGAGATGGTGTCTCTATAAAGCCCTAGGAGGGTGGACCATGATCCTGACACCACCCAACCTGGATGCCAACCAAATGGGTGATATTCTCAGACCCCCCCTCAAGACAGTCACTCGGTCCCTGAACATTCTGAACACTCTGAACCCAGGGTTGCCAATTTCTATAAAAGGAATTTATGAGCTTAATACAGTTGTCCCTAATAACCACAGCTACCTCTGATTCAGCACCTGTGCACAGGCAGTAAACACAGGGTTTGCACACGGAGGCTTCTCATCCACCCACAGCCCCACAGGGAAGGCAGGACCACGCCCATTTATCAGATGGCAAAACCAGAGCTCCGAAGGGTGTGGGTAGCCTAAAGTCACAGCGCTTACATGAGGGCAGTTTTCAAACTCTGAGCAGCCAGCTGAACAGCACAGGCTTTCTGCCACTGCATGATACCCATCACTCACCTTGCTCAATCACAAAGTTGCAAAGATAAGAGGTGTTCTAACTCTGAAGCTGGAAAGTTCTGTGTTAATCTAAAGTGACTCAGGATTTCCCAACCCCAGTCACTTCCATGGAAGAGGAATCCCACTTCACCCCAACTAGAAACTCTTGGCACCAGCACTTTCTCATTCCTCTCCTCAGCTGCCTGGATCAGCATTGACCAGCATTTGCTGAGCACCAACTTCCAGCAAGGCACAACTGTGTCCCTTGGACACCAAGCCCTGCTAATTCTTCACTGAAAAATCTCTCTTCTCAGGAAGCACCGAGTGTTGGTGAGGATGTAAAGCAACCACAACTCTCACCCCTGCTGTTGGTGGGAGCACAAATGGGTCTAACCAGCTTTGAGGATTGCGGGAATACTTGCACTTGCTCCTAGGTCCATATGTGCACCAAAAGACATTTTCTAGAATGTTCTCAGTAGCACTATGCATAACAGCCTTCTATTAGTTTCTTATTGCTGTTGTAACAAATTACCACAAACTTAATGGCATAAAACAACACAAATTTATCATCTGATAGTTCTGGAGGTCAGAAATGGTCTAAAATGGGTCAGCAGAGCTGCATTCTTTCTGAAACTCTAGAGGACAATCCATTCCCTTGTCCTTTCCAGCTTCTGGAAAACCACCTGCGTTCCTCAGCTCCTGGCCCCTTCCTCCATTTCAGAGCCAACAGCGTAGCATCTTCAAATCTCTTCTCTCACCTCTGCTTCCACTTCCATGTCTCACTCTCTGAGCCGGACCCTCTCTCTTCCTTCTTGTAAGGATCATTGTTACAGTTGTCCCATCCAGATAATTCAGGATCATCTCTCCATGTCACAATTCTTAACTAACCTTTACTAAGCCTCTTTGCCATATAGGGTAACTTAGTCACAAGTATTACCAGTGAATGGTACCTATGACCAGGGATTAGGTCATGGACATCTTTCAAGGGGCCATGACTTGACCTACCTCAAGCTCCAAGCCAGAAGTGGCCCCAATGCTCATCAGCAACAGAATTAATGAAATAAATAGTGGTAATTCACAGCAATGAGAACAGATGAGTTAAAACTACTTGTCACAACAAGGATTGCTCTTCGTGAGAAGATGCTGAGGCCAAGACACCAAACACAAGAGGGTCTGCCGTATGAGTCTGTCTGCAGAAAGCCCAGAACCAGGTCAAATGACCCCACGCTGTTAGCAGTCATGACAGCAGTTGTAGCTGGGGAGCTGAGGTTGAGGAGGGCACAACGGAGCTTCTGGGGTGCTTGCCAAGGGTCTGTTTCTTAATCTAGGTGCTGCTTACACAGGTGTGTTCAGTTTGTGACAATCTATCAAGCTACAGTTATGATCTGTGCCCTTTCCTGTGAGTATGTTATGCTTTAATAAGAAGCTTTAGGAATTTTGTAACAACAAACTGTATCTATTTAAAGCTTCCCCCCACTCCACCCAAGTTCTCAGTAATCCTCTCAACAGAGAAGGATGCTGCAAGTTTGTTTTCTATACATCAAGGTAGCCATGAGAAATTCCCCAACTTTGCATCCTACAATTCCAGGTCAATAGTTATGAAAATACAATAAAAGCATTTATACTATGGAAGAGGAGGAAGAGAAGCAGTAGCTTCTCTGCCTCTCTCATCCCATTTCCACTCCACGGGCCCCTGTCATTTCACCTCTGGACGAAGTAGATCCCAGCTGGCCCCCTCACCACCCCCAACCCTGGCAATCACTGACCACCCAACTGGTCTGGAATGTTCCCCCGACACCTGCCACATGGTCCTTCCCCCCTTTTCACCCCTCTGACATGTCCACAGGGAGCCCCATATCCTCCCAGGAGATCCCCCAGCTCCTGTAGGACGTGCAATACAAACCACACCATTTGGACTTCCTTGCTACTGTCACATAGTAACCTGTTAGTAGTATCGAGTACTTTAGTCTAATCTCCCCCAAAAGACTACAAACGCAAGAACAGAAATCAGGTCTTGTACCTTCAATTCTTATTGATGTGAACTTCTTCAACTAATTAAGAACTACTACTATCATTAACAGCCTTTGTTGAGCACCTGCTTCATATCACATTCAGTGCTCCTCATGCATTTCATTTCCTCTTCTCCCAGCCAGTGAAGCGGGTACCATCATGATCCCCCTTTTGAATGGGAGGAAACTGAGGCACAGAATGGCTAAGTAACATGCTGAGGGTCCCAAAGCTCATCACAGGAAGCATGGGATTTGAACCCATCCAAGCTGATTTCAGAGTCCATGCTTTTGACCCACATCCCACTCTGCTTCCCTATGTCCCACCCAAAAGCCACAGTTGGATGTATTATTGGTGTTTAATACACACCGTGACATGCCGGATCACAAAAAATACACACACACACACACACACATACATGTTTAATTATGTTATAAAATCCCTCACCAGTACACAAATAACAAATCAAGACTCTTCACCAAATAAGATCTTTTCAGCCTCAGATCTCAAAGGAGGACACACCCTCTGGAGAGATTTGCAGAAGCTCTGCATAGTCCTTGCTCTGCATCATGCTTGGCATTCAGGGGGCTTTATAAACATTTATCAGTAAAAGACAGCCAGAATTTGTCCTACAGGCTCTTTTATCAGAATAGGGAGAGAGCTGGACACTTTTTTTTTTTTTTTTTTTGGCCTGCCAATCTCAGGGTCAAAGCCAACGTCAGAGTTGAAAGCTGATTGGATAACTCAGGCTGTGACCACAAAGTCCCAAGCCACCTGCCCCAGATGACCTCACCTCCTCGATGGCCAAGAATTGTGACCCAGAGGCCTTGGCCAGTGCCAAGGCCACCACCCTGGAGGACTGCTGAAGCCACTAAACAGGACCAGAGATAATGACACCAGCAGCCCTGCGGTCCCCAGAATAGCAGGTGATGGCTGGCTCAAGCCCACGCACTCCCTCCCCTCAAGGTCCCCCCACGGTCAGGTACCAAGCAGTGCACCTGTGCCGTCCATTCACTCTCATCCTCTCACAGATTGGCTCCAGCGTCTATGTGGATACAGAAGAAAGGGCCTGTGCCCAGGAGCATGCAGACTATTGAGAAGACATTATTTTTAAATGGCTTCCTCTGAGGAGGAACATGGGACTGGCTGAAGGTTAACGTGGGCTTCCGTTATAACTGCACCCCTAGCATTTTTACAAGAACAAAAAGTGTTTATGTATTTTGGAGGTTATTAAAATTGTTTCAAAGTTTCTTTTAATAATAAAAAAAAACCTTATCATTACAGTACGGTGTGAGCCCGCAGTAATAGAGAGATACAGAGTTACAAGGGGATCAGCACCTACATCAGCCTGAGGGAGTCATGGAAGGCTTCTCCGAGGAGGCACTGCCTGGGCTGAGTTTTGAAGGAGGAGTAAGAGCTTGCCAGGCCAACACTCCAGGGTTGCTCTGGGTGAAGGGCACGGTGTAAGTAATGGCAGGGAGGAGACAGAGGTCACAAGAGTGAGAAGAGGGTAGAGGGAAGTATGAGGAGGGCTGGAACACCACAGCACCTCTCCTCGGTGGGTTGTGCATGGCCGAGTTAGATGATGTAATCTCTGCTGAGGGTTCATCCAAGAAGAGGCACTTGTGAGTGGTTGGCATTGTCTACTGTTACTTGTACGTCTACTCCATCCTTCCTAGAGATCAGACTCTATGGACCTCATGGAGGGGGAGGGTTATTGGGGCAAGAATTTGGAAATAAGATCCCCACAACCACCCGCTGAGAGACACTGTAAACTTAACCACTCCTGTGCCCTTGGGCTTTCCCAGAGCCCCCTAGTGCCCCGCTGGAGCTCCCACTCCTCCCTCATCCAAACCCCACCCACGTGTGTGCACGTGTCTCCCCAGCTGCACTGGGTTTCCTGACACCCCAAGCATGAACACAGTGACAAGTATAACAGTTGTTGAACAAATGAACAAATGAACTGCACTTCTCCACGCTAATGAAAGGTGATGCAGAATCAGGACATCACAGATGCCATCACCACACAGCTGAAGAAATAATCATGGGGACCGGCCACCCCAGAATCACAGAAAAATGAGGTTCCAAGAGGCAAAACCCCCAGAGTACCCACCCAAGCCCTTACATCACCCTATCAAAGAAAGATGTATCCTTAAGAGACCCAATGACTCAGGTGCCATATGCCCAAAGTCAAGGTGCCCCAGCGATGAAATGGACGCAACAGGCTGATGCCATTTTCATACTTGCTCCAACAAGTATTTTGAACTCCACTCTTGCCCTCTTGCCAGGCAGCCTCCAGGTTAGGCAGCTGGCTCTCCACGTGCCTTAATTACCTGGAGAGCAGAGCTGAGTGTGCCACAGCAGCAGATAACAGTTCCCATTCTCACTGCCTAGGTCAAGGCTGTGAGTGTGGGCATGGTAAGCTTGTTTGGGAGGCATGGACAGAAGATTAGGTTGGTCCTCAGGGCCTCATCACAAGCCTCTAGCCTCTCCAGTGTGAGATCACATCCCAGGGTCTAGAATGAGGGTTCAGCGGGGATACCACTGGTGGTCAAGTCCTGTTCAGGCTGCCTGTCCTTAGACCAAAGGGTATTCTGACTTCAACCAGGGAATCTCCTCTCCCGCATGATTCTTATGCCAGAATAAGTTCTCATACTATAAAATAGTTCCAACGCAACAACAACAACAAAGTTTGAAAAACCTCGCTTCATACAAAACCTCTACCACCTGCCTGCCTCTCTCTAGGTCTCTCCAATAATGTCTTTGGTGGACACTTGGTACTTTCTGTTGATGGACAGAGAGCATGCTTATCCATTCAAGGAGGACCAACGGCAGGAGGGATAAGGCACCCTGGTCAGAGCAGTCGGGGTCTCCCGTCCGTGCTGCCGGATAGAAGATGAGTGCTGCCCCAGCAGAGGGCAGCCCAGGGGTCACCGTGGCCCTCACTGCCCTCCTCCTCCTCCCCAGAGGCCACAGTGACAGTGGCCTTCCCATGTCCCAGGCACCCTGTGGAGGGCTTCAAATGCTCTGATTCCATTTCACCCTCTCAGCAACGTTGTTGCTTCTCAAAGACGAGGAAACGGACACGCAGAGGAGCTTATGTGACTCACCCGGGGCTCCCAGAGCTAGCGAGTGGAAGGGAGCACCAGGGCACATGCACACTGTCCCTCCTCCCCCCAAACAGAAGACCAAAAGGGAGACGACAGTCATAGAAAATGGTCCCAGAGAGGCCTGGTGGCAATTTTTTCCAGTTGGGGATAAAACTGGATTCCTTGCACAGGGGTAGATGTTCTGACCTGTTCCTTCACCAACCAGGGCATTTGTTAAAATAAACTTCACAGAGCTGACCAACACATCACACTCGCTAACTCAGCTGGAGGACGGTAGTCCGCTTTGCCTCATCATTCAACACCCGCAAGGACAAATGCCCAAGTACAGCACACCGCATGCTTCAAAACACCTGCAAGAAAGGTGAGCTCTCTTAAAAGCCCAACTGGAAATCATGTTTCATGAAATTGTATGTAGCTAGCCGCTTGGAAACAATTTAAGATTCATGGGAATCTGTGGGGCTCTAATTTAGGGGAGGAGATGAACAAGACCTATCAAGGACCTACTCTATACCCACACTAAGTCACAACAGATCCCCATGAGATGCACATTGGTATCCACATGTTACAGAGCAGGAAAAGGACTCCAGCTTCAGCAGCTTGGTCAAGCTCCAGCAGCTGGACCGCAACAGCAGGGACTGAGCAGCTGGGTCTGTCTGACTCCTGGGTCCAGGCCTCCAAACTTCCAATATCCCAGAGGCTCTGGCACCTGAGTAAACACGCAGCCCGACTCCCCTATAAAAAAAATTCTCTGGCTAAATCTTAGCTCCATCTCTGTGCTCTGACCCCAAGTGTCAGCTGAGAAAGACCCTGCAAAGGGGAGGACCAATTGCAGCCTTCTGACCCTGCAGGGTAAATTCTGAAGTTGGTGGGAAAAATCCTGCAGAGACAAAAATTTCCCCAGAAATCCCCTCAGGAAGGTGCCTATGGGAGAGGGACTCCACCTCCCTCAAGGAGCCCAGCATAGCCCAGAGCCAGAGTGGATGGCTGTGTGTTCACATGCACTCCTAGGTCAAGTCTGTGGTTGGGACAAACTCACACATAGGGCTGCCCCACACTGGCTGGGGCACGCAGGATGTGGGGTCAGCTTGGGGGACCCTCCCGAACATACACTCACTTCAGGGGAACAGCAGGATTAAAATTTGTTTCTTTTTTCTAAGAGCTTCTAGTTTAGCTCACATTAAATTAAACACAAGAGAGATGTGATTCCATGATACCGTAATTCCGCAATAACATGATCTTCCATTACTACTACAACATAATTATAAACACATTCACGACATAGATAACCAACTGAAGTTTCAGGTAATTTGACCTTTGCCACTTAGCAGCCATGAGAGCTTGGAAAAGACTCCTGTGCCTCCGTTTCCCCAACTGTAAAACAGGGGTCGTAATGGTGTCTACCTCATGGGGCTCAGTGAAGTCAACGAAACAGTGCAAGTGAAGAGCCCAGCACAGAGCTTCACAAAGGTTAGTGTGCCCTCCCCTCTTCATAAAAACCAAAAAGACAAGAAAGCAGAGGGGCTCAGGAAGAAGTTAACAGCTTTTCAGAGATCCTGTGGTGAGTAAGCTCCAGAGTCCACGTCACAGCCAGGGCTGCAGGTCTTGGGAGGCTGGGTGTACGAGAGGAGACCTGGATGGAATGAAGTGGCCCAGGGCAGCTAGGTCTAAGAGCCCAGGGGACAGAACCTGAAGCTTCAGGAGCCCGGATGCTGAGCAAACGGGAGGATGGAATGAAGTGGGGGAAAGCCCTTCCAGGGAATATAAAAATACCCGGGGAGGCACCCTTCCAGACCCACCCGGAAGGCAAGACTCTGCAGACACGGAGATGTCAGGAGGCAGTAAATCGCCACCTCAGTCATAGTCACAGAGAAGACACTGACTTGAGTGATGGTCACCCTGGATGAGCCTTGGAGCATTCCACCCCTCCTGCCAACCCACCCAGCACCCTCCTCCCTGACCCCCAGGCTTTGCGAGATCCCCTCTAGGATTCCAGATCCCACCCCTTCCCCTCCAAGAGGCACACACCCACAACCCACACAAGAGATGACAGCAAGGAATGAGCAATCTGGAGCTGGGCCAGCCAAGTCACACATCCAGCACTGGCCTGGCTCCGCCTGCTGAACGCTCACTCACTGCTCGGGCCGAGAATGAGCAAGGGAGGCCCCTCTGACACCGTAATGGGACCTCCCACACACAGCAGCCTTGCACAGGTCAAGAGTAAGACTGCACCTTCCGCAAAACCCTTCTGGAGATTTGCAGGCAGCAGGGAGAGTGGAGTGAAGGAGGATCCTTCCATTTGGTGATAATCATTCCCCTGTGTCCAGGGAGGAGCGGACAAAGGAAAGGGGCCGACGCTTCCGGAGGCGAAGCCTGGCATTTGAGCCCTGCGCTCTGCTGGGGCCAGAACAGCTGTTCTCCATCACTCCCTTCCCAAGGGGCTGGCAGGGAGCATGAGACCACAGCTCAGAGCAAATCTGGAGGCACAGGCCCCCACGTTGTTGGGACATCAGCTGTAATAGAGACACTTGCCCTTGTGTAAGTTTTGGTGGCAGCAGGGGGACACTTGAATTCAAACCAGCGGAACATTTTAATTCCTACTAATTGTAGGAGGGGAGCAGCTACTGTCACTACCCAGAAATTCCACCTGGTGACCTCGCACCTGGCACCCAGAAAATCCACCGTGCCCAGCAGGGTAGGATGTGCCAGGGCATGTGGCTGAGGACAAGGGCCTTGCGTTTCAGGTATTGGGGCCATCTCGTTGATGGTTCATCCATTCATGTGTCTGTTGACTCTAGGAGCATTTACCCAGGGTCACCCACAAGACACAGTTCCTGCCATTCAGGGAGCAGCTGGGTTCCCCTGGGGAACTTCTCAGATATGCAGCTGTCCAGGCTCCACTCCCTGTGAGTTAGGTTCTGAGGGACTCAAAATCCAGTGGGGAAACCCAAGCAAGGCCTGACATGGAGAGGGATCTGGAAATTGATGGCCAGGCAGGCAGTTCTGACCGAGGAGCTAGGCTATGCCTCGTTTCATGGCACAAGGGAGGGAAGATCTTACCCAGCACCTGCTACACGCCGGCCCCCTGACTACTGCTAGCGCTGTGAATATTCGCCACAGCCCTGTCAGAGGGCCATCTTAATCCCGATCACACAGATGACAGCACAAGGTTTGGAGCAGGGGAAATGACTTGCCCGAGATCCTGGCGCCAGCAAGCTCAGGCTGGGATTTGAACCCCAAGAGCCAGAGCACTTGCTCTTTTCACTACCATTCTCTTCTCTTCCTGAGTCCCAGGCTCAGGGAAGAATGCCTCTGTCCACCCACACTGTGAATCCAGAGACCTGAGAGGTGGCCTTGACCCTTCTCTCTTCTTACACCTTATGGACAGTCAGGCCTGGCCCTTTGTCCTCTACCCGCTTCTCCTGAACTTGACCTCTAACACCACGAACCACCTCCATTATGTCCTGTGGTATTTAAAAAAAACAAGCCTAATCAGCTAGGTCACTCCCTGGCTTAATCCTCTGCAAGGCCTCCTCACAGGCCTGAAGATACAAATCTTCCTCCCAGGTTTGCTGCGGGGCCTTCCAGTGTCTCCTCCCCTCCCCTTTCCCTCTCATTCTAGTTCCTTCAGCTCAGAGGCCTTTGGCTGACCTCCCAGAACACCAGAGCTCAGTTGGGTCCCCAGCCTCCTCGCCTCCTCCAGAAAGACAAGGCCACAGAGCAGGGGCAGCTCTGTCCTGCCCATGGCTGAGCCCCTGCGGATGCAGTAGGGGTGTGTGTGGCGGGGGTAGGGGGTGGCTGCTGACTGGCCATGGGACTCTGCAGCTGGTCTGAGGCCCAGGTATGGTGGTAGCAGAGAAGCCAGGGAATCAGGACTGGGAGACTGGCCAGGGCGAGACTGGGAAGGGAAGACTGTGAACACCACAGAAAGGAGCTAGGACATAAGCCTGGGGGCAGCCAACGAGGCTCGTGGAAGCATACCAAATTCGTATGCACACGCTACCGGTAGAATTGTCATTTTCTCTCATCTCTTTGAAAGGCAATCTGCCGATAACCACCAAAATTTAAAATCTGCATTCCCACTGATCCGGTAATTCCAAATCTATCATGGATACTCACTGTAGCATCCTTCTATATTAGCAAAAAAGAAACAGTGACCTAACCAGCCAACTGAAGAATAAACTATAGCAGGTAAGTCCACAATCCCTCTTCCCACCCTTGCCGCTGATGTGTTTCAGAATTCATAATGTTTCATCTCAGAAAGGTAATACGAAGTGTGTTCAGTATGTTATGCAAAAAACCAGCAGGGTGAGGCGCAGCATCCATAGTCAGATATATAAATATTTCTGCAGCTGTGCATGTGACTATTTCTGCTGTCTACTATAAATAGCCTCCTATTAATTCAGGTCAGGTTTGGTCATCAAATGAGTTTGCACCAAACTTTTTTAAAGGCATGCAGTTTTTTGATGCTTATGCTGTCCCAACCAATCAGCCTGGAGGCCTGGAAATGAAGCATGTCCTTCTCCTGTCGTAAAGACACCTGTAAGAGCACTCCAGCACAGAGCCAGAGACCCCCCAGAGCACACACCATGCCCTGGGGCCCCCAAGGTCCATTCAGCTCAGAGATCTGTCCCAGCATAGCCACCAGGCTGCCCCAGGCAATCGACATAACAGACCTTAATGTGTTGCTGAGGATCAGCCCAGGGTGTGGATGTGGAGTGATATGCCTGGGCAGATGGTGGCAGGTTCCAGTTCCTCACTGGATCCTCTCCAACCTAGCCTGTAATACCAGCCACCACCACCATTTAATTCTTGGCTTTGGGGAAAGCTAACCTATGGGTGGATTCCCTCCTCTTCCAGGTTGGGACATTACAGGGACTCTGAGGAGAGCACCAGATAGAGGCACCTCTCCCTCAAACAGCACCACCTTCCTTCTCAAGCGCTGGTCCTTCCTGCCAGGTAAGGATCATGCCAGGGACCAGAGGTGGGTATTGCTCACGCGGCAGCGTGTAAGGGGCGGGGGGTGGGTGAGGAAGAGGAGAGATACCCAGGAGGAGCAGCATCACATGGAGAACTCAGGCCTCCCTCCAGCCTGCCCTGGCCTCTGATGGTGTTTCAGTTCCCCAGCCTTCCTCCAAGGACTCCAGAAAAAGACTACCCTGTATTTTTTTCCCCAATGTACACATCAATAAAATAGTTTGCAAACAAACAAACAAACAAAATAGTTTGCAACACACATAAACTACACAAATCTCGGGCGCCTGGGTGGCTCAGTTGGTTAAGCGACTGCCTTCGGCTCAGGTCATGATCCCGGGGTCCCGGGATCGAGTCCCGCATCGGGCTCCCTGCTCGGCAGAGAGTCTGCTTCTCCCTTTGACCCTCCCCCCTCTCATGCTCTCTCTCTCTCTCTCATTCTCGCTCTCAAATAGATAAATAAAATCTTAAAAAAAAAGATAAACTCTTAAAAAAAACTACACAAATCTTAAGCGTACAACTCAATAATGTTTTTAGATATTTATACTCCTGTGTCATCACCAACCAAATCAAAATATAAAACATTTCCAGCCACCTAGACGGTTTCCTCATGCCCCTCCCGGTTAATGCCCTACCCAAAGGCCCTTTATCATTGCAGGGTATATTCCGTTGCATGGATATACAATGTGCTTACCTGTATGGCTGCTGATGGGCATTTGGATTGTTTCCCTGTTTGGGTAATTATGAATAAAGCTGCTATTGATCGTTTGTGTACAAGCACTTGGGCGTTCATATGCACTCGTATGCATACACCTAGGAGAACTGCAGCCCAGGGAGCCATAGGTGTAGCTATGGTAGACATAGCCAGAATGGTTTTCCAAAGCAGCTGCAGCAGCTCCTTCCCGCACCAGCAGTGTCTGAGGGTTCCGGCTCCTCCGTATCTTTAACTACACTTTCATTGTCGGTCTCTTTCATTTAGCCATTCTGGGTGGATACACAGTGGTATCTCACTGTGGTTAAATTCTTCTGGTGACTCCTGAGATTAAGCACCTTTCCGTATGTTTATTGGTAATTTGGAATCCTCTCTGGTGATGTGTTTGCTCAAGTCTTTTGTCTCTTTTATATTGGGTTGTCTGTTTCTTATTGGTTGGGAGAAGTTCTTTATATAGTCGAGAGAGGAATCTTTTGTGGGACATATGTATTTCAAATATCTTCTCCCAGACTGCAGTTTGCTTCTTCACTCTCTTAACAGTGTCTTTTGAGAAAAAGTTCTTAATTTAATTTAATTTTTTTTCTTTTTGATTTTTTAATTTGTTCTTCTTTTTTTCCCCCTAAGAGTTCTTAATTTTAATCAGGTCTGATTTATAAATTTCTTTCCTTTATGATCGTGCTTTTTGTGATCTTGTCTAAGAAATCTATGCCTAGCCTAATTTTCATTCTTCTCTAGTATTTTCTAGAAGCTCCACTGATTTGCTTTCCACATTTAGGTCCTCAACTAATCTCCAGTTATTTTTATATATATGGTATGAGGTAGTGGAGGACTGGAATGTACTTTAAGTTCCGTCAGCTGTGACCACAAACCAGACACAAGAAGGACCAATATGTGGCTTCCCAGACACCCCTGGCCTTTACAGGATCCTGCAGAAGCATCTAATTCCACCTCTCTGCCTACAGCCCAAGAGAATTCAGATATACACATCCCTATCGTTTGAGAGAATTTCTGGACACAAACCATACACAAAGCACTCTCATCTCAGGGGAAGCTTCCACAAATTCCCACAGTCCATTCTGACAACTGTACGTAGGTCAAAATCCTTTTAAAATACAAAATGGTAAAAAATAAAATAAAATGCAAAACAGTTAAGTAGGAATATGCATAGAGACAATGTCAGATAGCACCTGGCTGTCAGATTGTCTGGGCACCCGCTCTCTACATCTACAGGCCAGAGGCTAGGGAGACCACAGGGTATGACCAGACGTAGCCCCTATTGTCACCATGCTCTCAGCCTGGGGAAGAGACCAAGAAAACATGCAGGGAGAGAAAGTAAACAGGGAGAAGCACTGAGGGGAGTTCTCTCTTGTAACATCGCAGCCAAGACCTACGTCTGCAAAGGAGCTGGTCCTGAGAAGAGAAGGAATAAGCACATTCTGGCTGGAAGGATTGGCATACTCAAGAGCTGAGAAAGAACAAAGATTGGGATCTTGCTAGAAGGCATGACAGGGAGTGGCAGAGCATGTAGGTGAAGGTAAGAAAAAGTTTGGATTTTTTCCTAAGCAGAACTGGAATCCACTGGAGGATTCTGCTACATCTCAGCTATCCTCTTGAATATGCACTAAACAAGTTCTCTAAGAGGATGAAGGGCATTCAGTCAACTTTGAAACCCTTCTATCAGCCAGGCAAAGGCCCATAAAGACTGCTCTGAGCCTTGATGTGCCGGTATACGCATGCACATGCATGCACGCACACAGACACATACACACACCCACACCCAAGCCCCCTTGGTGATATCTCAAGCTGAGGACTCTCACTTCCTCCTCCAATCCTGGGTGGGACGGTGTCTACACTGCAGACTTTCGCCTCTCTGCTCATGATTTCTCAGCACTATTACCAGATGTAATTGTTGTTGCATTCATGTGATGGTTTGATTAATATCTGTTTCCTGAACGAGACTGTCTATTGACTCCAGAAGTGCAGTGTGAGCTTGTCTTGGCCACCAAGGCTTCCCCAGCACCTAGCACATGGGCTGGCCCAAAATAAGTGCTCAATATTATATATTTTAACTTTTTTGAATGCCAAAGTTCAAACACACACAGAAGTAGAAAGAAATGTGCGCACCATACAACTTCAGTGATTAACTCATTCCTAATCTTCTTTCCTCTACACCCCTCCCAGTGAAGTAAACCCCAGCCATCATACCACTCGATGCACATATGGACGAATGAATGAATGCATGCCTTGTAGGCAAAGATCGAGGAGGGCTCACCGAAATGAGTCAGTTTCGCCACCACATTAGCAACTCTGATAAAATTTCAGGAGACGAGACTGAAACTATTGGCTAAAATGAATTTCCTTTTCTCCATATTTATTGGTCTTTCACTTTTCAGGGCTGTCCATTGCCACATTCATCAAGAAGTGACTGTAAAACAAGGAAGGTTACATCTTTCCCATAATCTCTGTCACATAAAAATCTTAAAAGAGCAAATTTCTTTCCATAAAACAAGGCATGACTTTTACACACAGAAAAAAATAACACCTTGGAAAAAGTAACACCTCCCCCTCAGGGCAATCTATATTACACCTATTTTATCTATCGTAACATTTATGGTAACTTGTTCCCAATGAGCCTGGTCTTCTTGAAGTGCCAGTGCAGTGTTACAAACTCAGGACACAACCATCCTGACTTCACGTGATAGTCCCAGTCTAGCTCAATGAGTGGCACTCAGTACTGAGTGGGTGCTTCATGTCATCCACTTTTCTCTGTCCCAAAGGTACCCGCAAGAATGACCTGAAATGCTAGACTGCAATCATATCTAATGTCCTTTTTGTTGTAAAATATAGTACCTGTATTTTCTAACTTTTTTCATAAGCACAAGGAAAACTTATGAAAATTCTCTCTCTCTCTCTAGACTTTGACCTAGAGATAGCTCACATTTTGGAGTCTAACTTTCCATGAGCGTGTGTGTGTGTGCACAAGTGTGAGTGTGTGTATTGGCATGATTGCAAGTCCAGGCTCCTGAATCTCTGCCCTTTGCAGCCTGACAGGGGTAACCGTAGGCAAGGTGCTTCACCCCAGTAGCCCACTGCCTCTTCTGTAGCTGATGGGACGAGGCAGAGGCGTAAAGGAGATGAAGTGTGCAGAGCCGTGAACCAGGTGGGTACACAGCAAGTGCTCCATCAGTGTAGCTGCTGTGATTTGTGTTTCCAAATAGGAGCTGCAAAACAACTCTGGACAACTTCTAGCTTTGGCTGGGTAGCCTTCCCGATGGCCTGCCCGGGAAGTGGGTACACCTGCATCCATTCCCAGTGAGGGGGCGGGAATCAGGGAGTTGGAGGGGGGCGTGCACATGGAGGTGGCCTCTGAGTCACAGCCCAGCCCCTCCCTGCTACATCCCTTTGTTCTCTGGGGGTTGAGCTGTGACTCACAAGGGCTCCAGTCCTGGCCTGGGCCCATCTGGCCCAGGGACTGGACTGGCCTGCCCGCAGTCACTGAGAGCATTCCGTGTGCCCAGGCTGGCTGGGTGACGTGCTCCTGCCAAGCCGGACCCCAGCCTGCAGCGCCAGATCTCAGAGGGACCCTCTGGGCTCTTGTGGGTAGTTTACCCCTGCTCCACACCACCTCTTTTTGGTCTGTGGCTGCTTTTTTGCTGTGTGCTCCAATTTGACTTAACTCTAACCTGTGAAGAAAAAGTCCAAGAGACTCACTGTGATATTCACACCCATTTCACACCCTCTACCTCCTCTGACACTTTTTGTTGTTATAGGAAAATACACATAACATAAAATTTACCACTCTAGCCATTTTTAAATGTACAATTCAGTGGCATTAAGTACATTCACAATAACCATCACCTCTATCTGCCTCCAAAACTTTTCATCATCCCAAGCAGAGACTCTGTACCCACTAAACAATAGCTCCCCATTCTCCGCTTCCATGGCCCTGGTAACCTTTGGTCTATTTTCTGTCTCCAAGAATCTGTCATTCGAGGAATCTCATATAAGTGGAATCATATAGTATCTGTTCTTTTGTCTCTGGCTTATTTCACTCAGCATGTTTTCAAGATTCACCCCTGTTGTAGCAGGTGTCAGAACTCCCTTTCTATAGCTAGTGATACTCCACTGTATGTAATTACCACATTCTGTCTATCCATTCATCTGCCAACAGACACTTGGGTGGTTTCCACTTTTTAGCTACCGTGAATAATGCTGCTATGAATATGGGTGTGCAAATATCTGTTTGAGTCCTTCTCTCTAAACAATTCCCCTGAGGTGGGGTGTGATTATTGTCATTTTCATTTTACAGACAAGGAAACTGAGGTTACCCCTGTCAGAAGGCAGTACCAGCATCTGAACCCAGATGACATTTTTACAGTGTTTCTCAAGTCATGACAAAGACATGGAGCTGTTGGGCCCACATGCATTTTATGCCCTGAACAGTTCCTTCCTTAGGTCTGTAACATCCTTCCTTGTTCTGGCCTAAGATATACTGAAAAAAGGAATGGGGGAGAAGCTCCACTGTTGAATTAGTCTAGACTCCCTCCTTGCAGTGAGAAATCCAACTCCATCTAGACTGGATTTGTTGGAAGGATAGCAGAAAAGCTTAGTCAAGTGACTGGATCCAAAAATGATGTGCCCAAGCAACCCTTCCCTTGTGCTGTCACCACTCCGATTCTGGGGCCCTGTCCTTACTGCTCTGGACCCGGGTGTTCTGAGTATCTTCTCTGTTGCTTCTGAGCAAGTTAGGGTGAGCTGGGAGAAGCCCATGGCCTGGCCGGGCTAGTCCTCTATGTGGCCCTAAACCAGTCACCATAGCTGGTGGTGGAGACCATGATGGGCCCAGCCTGGGCCATGGTCCCCACCCAGGCTCGGGAGAATGGAGACTCCTTCCAAAGGAGAGGGAGGAAGGCTTGGCAAATGCCCAATACAGCCGCTCACTGTGGTGTAATCTACAATAGTAACAAACTGGAAGCTGCCCAATAGTACTGAACAAAACAAGGTTAAATAAATGAAGTTGCTACATCCACTCAGTGAAACATTATGTAGCTGTTTAACAAGTAATAATCATGAAGATTACCTAGCAACTTAAAAAAAAAAGAAGTTCATACAGGAATGCCTGGTGGGAAAAGACAGGAGACACAGACACACACATATAACTACCTATATGAACAATCCGCAGGTAAGAAAAAATACAAGCAAGAGGTGTATCATAATAGAAGAATCATAAATGGCTTTTTATCTATTTTCCCAATTTTCATTCATTGGTTCAATAAATATTTACTGAGTGTCTACTTGGTGCCAGGTGAGGTGCTGAGGATATGGCAGAGAAGAAAACAGAAGAAAAAAACCCTGTCCTTGTGGAATTTACATTCCAGTGAGGGAAGCAGACAAAAGTCAAGATGAATAAGCAAAATATCCCCTATGCTGGATAGTGATAGGAGTAAGGAGACAAAATAAATCAAGGAAGGGAGAGAGGGGTACTGGGGAGAGTGTTAATAGTTTAGACATGACAATTAGGGAAGGTGATATCTGAGTAAAGGCTGAAGGAAGTGAAGGACCAAATTATGTCAACGTCAGGAGAAGAGAAATCCCCAGCAGAGGGAACAGGAAGTGCAAAGCTCCTGGGGTATCCAATTAGAGGCGAGCGTTGAGGCTAGTATGACCAGCTGGGATAATGAGGGGAAGAGCAAACTAAGGAAGGAGTAATAGAAGAAACACGGCCAGATCATGGGGGTTCTGGAGGCCACTGTGAGGACGTTAGTTTCTGCTGTTAAGATGGGAGCCCTTCGAGGGTTTTGAGCAAAGGAATGGTAATCTGCCCACTAAAGGTCCCTCTAGCTGTGAATTGAGAACAAGCTGGAAGGAGGTAAGGACAGGGGCTGGGAGACCAGCAAAGAGATCGCCAGTCACTCAGGTGAGAGGGGAGGGTAGCTCGGACAATGGGTGAACAGTGGGTATATTCGGAAAGTACACACAGTGGGATTTTCTGATAAGAGTGGGGATAAAAGATTCAAGAGTCAAAGATGATACCCTAGGTTTTGAGTCTGAACAATCAGAAGGATGGAGGTGCTGTTAATCAGCAGGTGGTTAGAGGACCAGGAGAGTAAGGCACCCTGGAAGTCAGGTAAAGAAAGAGCTTCAAAGAAGAGAAAATGACCAACGGTGTCAAACACTGCTGGTTGACAGGTGGGGGTGGGGCCAGAGGCTATGTCACTGGGATGAGCAACATGGCACTCAGCACAGACCTGGGCAAGAGGTGTTCCTAAGGGGAACCCAAACCTGGCTAGGAATCATGGGTTCCCAGGAGAGCAGGAGAGCAACATTATTCCAACCCAACTGTCCTTCAACGGATGAATGGATAAACAAAATGTGGTATATACACACCATGGAGTATTATTCAGCCTTAAAAAGGAAAGGAACAATGACACCTGCTACAACATACATGAACCTTGAAGACATTATGTGGAACAAAATAAGCCAGCCCCACATACAAAATACAAATACTGCCTTATTTGTATTGATGCCACTTACACGAGGTATCCAGAGTCAGTAAATTCATAAAGACAGAAAGTAGAGTGGTGGTTACCAGGGGCTGGAGGGAGGGAGAGACGGAGCATTGATGGGAACAGAGTTCATCACGCAAGATGAAAAAGTTCTAGATGTTGGTGCATAACAATGTGAATATGCTTAACACTTCTGAAGTGGACACTTAAAAATGGTCATGATGGTAAGTTTTATGTTATATGTATTTTATCACAATTTTTTTTAACAGTGAGAAGGGAAGGGAGGCAAAGAAGTAGAGTCCGCAAGTCCAAACAATTCTTTCAAGAAGTTTTGCTCTAAACTATGAAGAGAAATGGGGCATAACTAGAGGGAGAAGTAGGGTGAACAGAAGGTTTTGGTTGTAGGTTTTTTGGGGGTTTTTTTAAGTTGGGAGAAACAACAGCATGTTTATTTGCTGATGGGACTGATCCAGCAGGCAGTGTTCTCAAATGTTTAAATTACTTCCAAAATAAAAGCTCTATTTTGGGGTGAGGAAAATGCTTTGGAATTGGATCGTTGTCATGGCCGCACAACCTCGCAAATATACTAAAAACTACTAAGTCACACACTTTAAAAGAATCAGTTTTATGGTATGTGAACTATACCTCAATAAAAATCAGAGAAAATGAAAAAAATAATAAATTTAATATTGTCTAGATACCATGTACTCATAGACAACCTGAGATCACACCCAAACAACCCCAGAGAGTTCCTGCGGCCAGTGAGCCACAGGTCACTGGGTAGCTTGTGGCACAGGAGAAGGGAGCAAAGTCCTCCAAGTTTAGGCTGAGCTACAAATGCTACATCAGCACACAGCCCCTACAGAGAAATCCACTCAACAAGCCCCCGCTGGCTGCATATAAATGGCTCTATTGACTTGGATCCATGAACTCTCAGGTCTCTGGTCTAAGAGAGAAATGGAAGAAAAATCCATTCAACTCAAAGCAAGAAAATCTGCACCTGCCACCCCCTTCCCATCTGCAAACCCATGCTGAGCTCCTCTAACTGCCTGGGAACCAGAGGTGGGCTTATTTGGCAATCAGTCATGGGAGAGGGAGTTCTTTCTGAAATGTCCTCATATTTGTACCAATATCACACTCAAGCTTCCCACTGCCTTTTTCCTTTCTTCTGAACAACTCCAAACAGTATCTTACTCCGTTATGCTTAATTTTATGTGTTAACTTGTCTAGACCAAGTGCCCAGATATTTGGTCCAGCATTATTCTAGAAGTTTTGGGAAGGTGCAGGTATTTTTTTTTTTTTTGGATGACATTAACACTTAAATCAGTAGACTGTGAGTAAAATAAATTGTTTGTCATAATTTGGGTGGGCCTGATCTAATCAGTTGAAGGCTTTCATAAAACAAAGACGGACCTCCCCTAGCAAGAAGGAATTCTGCCAGGAGACTGCCTTTGGACTTGAACTGCCTTCCCTGCGTCTCTAGCCTGCCAGCCTATTCTGCAGATATTAAATTTGCCTAGCCTCCACCTTCACATAGGGGGATTGCCACTTCCTTAAAATAAATATAAATCTCTCTCTCCCTCTCTTGCTCGGTATATGTGAGATAGATACACACACACAAACATACACACACACACACTGTTGTATAATAAATATTATGTAACATATTATACATTGTACACTTCATATATTATATATATACACATTATACATCATTATATAATACTATGTAATACGTATTATATACTTTTATATATTATACATCCTGTTGTATTTGTTGGTTTTGTTTCTCTGGAGATCCCTGACTAATACACCTCCAAAACAACTGACTTTCCATCAGAAATTATCCCTTATTATCCGTATTTACATGAAATTTCAAGTCATCAGATGATTAAGAAGATAAAAATAAAAAACCTACATGGGGCGCCTGGGTGGTGCAGTTGGTTGAGTGTCTGACTCTTGGGTTTAGCTCAGGTCATGATCTCAGGGTCATGGGATCAAGCCCCACGTTGGGCTCCCTGCTCAGCGTGGAGTCTGCTTGGGACTCTCTCTCTCTCTCCCTCTCTCTCTGCCCCTCCCCACTCCTGCCCTCAAAATAAATGAATAAATCTTTTAAAAAAATAAACACCCCACAAAATACAGCAACCAAGGAAGAATAATATCTATGTATTGATCAAAGCCATCATAGTGGATATATGTGTTTTTAAATGCAACTTTAAGTCAAACAAGTAGTATTAATTTTGTATCTATTTTGTGGCTACCTTTTCAATATGTAACAACTCATTAGGATATTAATGAGCACCAGGTTGGCTCAGTTGGTAGAGTGTGTGACTCTTGATCTCAGGGTCACGAGTTCAATCCCCACAATGGGTATGGATTCTACTTTAAAAATAAATATTTTTTTTAAAAAGGATAGTAAATTATACCTTCTTCCCTAATTGTTACGGGAGACAGGTACATGACCTGGGTTCACACCATGAACTTGTAATAGGACTTAGCCTTTCAGGGTTCATTCCCAGCTCACTACTCACTCACAGTGTGACCCTGGGCAAGTTACCTCTCTGTGCCTTTGTTTCCCCATCCAAAAATGGGGATAATAATACCCCCTCCCTGAGGTTTTTGAGAGGAGGATTAAATGAAGTAGTACATGTAAACACACAGCAAACTATCCAGCATAGTGTTTTTCAAACAGTAGGTTTTGCCCTACTCATGAAATAAATCTACTGGGTCTCAGAGCCATCATTAAAAAAAAAAAAGCATAAATTCACTAATGTAGAAAAGAATGGTCAGAGGACATTAAACGTACATAAGGTAAGGGTTGTCTCACCAAACTTTCATTTTGGATACGCATGTGCCTGCATGCACTCTTGCGCTCACACACACAAACACACCAGCTGATAGTCTAGATTTATTTCTTACAGTCAAACACAGCTAGGAAAGGCCGGACTCCGCTGTATAAGAAGTGCTCTATAGCATTTGGTAGCATCATCATTATTATCTCATTCGGAAAGATAATAAAACTTTCTTTATTAGCATAATAAAACAGAGTTGCTCCCCTTCGTATCAGCTCTGCCACTCATTTACTGCATTGCTGTTTAAGAGTCACTCCACCTCCCGAAATCCACTTGCCAACTCTCTCTCCTCAAAGGCCTAGGCGGTCATTTAAATATTTTCTGACTCACAATGCTGGCCAAGGATTAGTGAGGCCCTACCCAGCCCAGAACATATGAAATGTGAGTGATCTGTTGAGAAAACCACTTGAGTTTGCAAGACTGCACAGGGCTTTTGTAAAATTAAAGCCATGCTGGAGAGAAACCATCCCCAGCACCCCCATGGGAGATGTGTCATAGAAAGAGGTTACACAAGGGCAGCTAAGCTGCATCTTCTGAGACTAGAACTTCAGCTCCGTAACACGCTTCCTTGTTCTGGGCCTGGGTTATATCATTGTGTTTTTCCCCTAACTTTCCATGTGCACATGCATGCACACACACCCCTCAATAAAGAATGGAAATAAAATCCCTATGAACTGCTTGATCTAACAGATTGGGTAAAGGGAACCTGGTAAACCACAGGAACTTGGGTTTTGACGATCTCAAAATAATTTCCATTG
Organism: Zalophus californianus; assembly: GCF_009762305.2. NCBI lineage: Eukaryota > Metazoa > Chordata > Mammalia > Carnivora > Otariidae > Zalophus > Zalophus californianus. The sequence goes on from NC_045595.1 coordinate 25,171,256, forward strand.
CATATCATTTTTTCCCCTCCAGAAACAAACCAGAAACTCTACCCAAATTAATACTTTTTTAAATTGCTTTTTTTTGGAACAACGGTGATAAACAGCTCCAATCTCTCACACACAGTAGCACCATTTTGTTTAAAATGGAGCCCCTCACCCCAGCGGAGAACATGCTGAGGTGGAGTGCATTTGTATTTCCCAATGTAGTTTCCTGGGTTGTTCCTTCAGTTTGGAAAACCAGATTCCTGTTAACACACATATAGGTGCTTCACTTCTTTATTTCTTCTTCTCTACAAATACAATTGTGGACTTGTGCCAAAGCATGACATCTGGAATGCATAAGTGTAGGCAGAGGTGTAAACTAATCTTCTAATATGTGATAGTATTCCTTTCTTATTTTTATTCCATTCTTTAAACCATGATGCCTGTTTGGGGGAAGGAGGCTAAAATTGCTTTAGCAGCAGCACCCTTTCCTTAAATGAAATCCTACCTCTGCTCAATAGATAAAACAAGTTAAAATGCAGCCTTATCCAATACCCTCCACCACTCCCTGGTGCCTCCATGGCTCTGGGGGGCCCCAGTTCTCACCATGATTCTCAAGCATGGAGGCAGGGAACTATGGGAGGATCTCTAGGGATCACCATCATGCCCTCAGATAAACAGAAACCATGTCTGCCATAATGCTCAGTCCATGCCAGAGGCACTCCCATTTCACACATTCAGGAGTCAAATGTTTTATCCAAGGTCTCCGGACTTAGATTAGACACTACCCTATACTTGTCACTTTCTTCAACAAAGTAAAGAGATGCTGATGTCCCTGGGTTTTTGTCTTTGTAACCTGAAAGACAGAATGCTGAGGGTCAGCCAACCAATGAACGAGTGATGCATTGGGACCTGGACTTAATATTGTTAAGCTAGCAAAACTACCCACTGACCTTCCAATTCAACACAGCCCATATTAAAATCTCAGCTACCTTTTTCACAAAAAATTGACAAGCTGACCCTAAAATTCATATAGGGACCCAAAAAGCCAAAATAATCATGAAAAAGGACAAAGAGGACTCACACTTCTTGATTTCAGAAGTTACTACAAAGCTACAGTAATCAAGACAGGAGTATGGCATAAAGATAGATATACAGACCAATGCAACAGAATTAAGAGGTAGGAATAAACATGCACGTTATGGCTAGTTGATTTTCAACAAGGTTGTCAAGAGAATTCAATGGAAAGAATAGTCTTTTCAACAAACAGAACTGGGACAACAGAATATCCACATGCAAAAGAACGAATTTGTACCTCTACCTCACACCACATATAAAAATTAACCCAAAATGGATCAAAGGCCTAAATTCAAGGACTAAAAACTATAAAACTCTTAGAAGAAAATTAAGGCATAAGTCTTCATGAACTTGGATTAGGCAAACATTTCTTAAGTATGACACCAAAAGCACAAGCAACATAAGAAAAATAGATAAATTGGACTCCATCACACTTAAATCCTGGGCTTCAAAGAATACAACCAAGAAAATGAAGAGACAACCCATAGAATAGGAGGAAATATTTGAAAATCACGTATCTGATAAGGGACTGAATCTAGAATATACAATTACAAATCAATAATAAAAAGAGAACCCAATTTTTAAAAAATTGGCAAAAGATCTGAAAAGACACGTCTCCAAAGAAGATATACAAATGGCCAACAAGCACATGAAAAGATATTCAACCAACACAATATTAAAGAAGAACAAGTTCGAGGACTGCCGCTACCAGACTTCAAGACCTATTAGCAAAATAAGAGACAAACAGATCGAGGGAAAAAACAGAGAGCCCAGAAATGGACCCCCATATATGTAGTCAACTGATCTCTGACAAAGGAGCAAAGGCAAAACAATGGAGCAAAGATAATCTTTTCAACAAATGAATATCCACATGCAAAATAATGAAGCTAAACACAGATCTGACACTCTTCACAAAAATTAACCTAAAATGGATCAGAGACCTAAATATAAAATGCAAAACTATAAAACCCCTAGAAGATAAACATAGAGAAAAATCTAGATAACCTTGGGTATGGTGATGCCTTTTTAGATATAACACCAAAAACACAATCTATGAAAGAAATCATTGATAAGCTGGACTTCACTAAAATTGAAAAGTTCTGCTCTGCAATAGATAATTCCAAGAGAATGAGAAGACAAACCACAGACTAGAAAAAATATTTGCAAAAGATACATCTGATAAAGAACTGTTATCCAAAACATACAAAGAGCTCTTAAAACTCAACAATAGGAAAACAACCTGAATTGGAAATGGGCCAAAGACCTTAACAGACACCTCACCAGAGAAGATATATAGATGAAAGAAAAACATATGAAAAGATTCTCCACATTATATGTCATCAGGGAAATGCAAATTAAAGCCATAGGATACCACCCCATGCCTATTAGTATGGCCAAAATCCACAACACTGACAATACCAAATGCTGGAAAAGGATGTAAAGTAACACAAACTCTCTCATTTGTTGCTGGTGGGAATGCAAAATGGTATAGTCACTTTGGAAGATAGTTTGGTGGGTTTCTAACAAAACTAAACATACTCTTACCACACAATCCAGCAATCACACTCCTTGGTATTTACCCTAAGTAGCTGAAAACTTATGTCCACACAAAAACCTACACATGGATGTCTATAGCAGCTTTATTCATAACCGCCAAAACTTAGAAGCAACCAAAATGGTCTTTAGTAGGTGAATGGATAAACTGTGGAACATCTAGACAATGGAATACTACTCAGAACTAAAAAGAAATGAGCTATCAAGCTATGAAAAGACACAGAGGAACTTCAAATGCATGTTACTAAGTGAAAGAAACTAATTGCTACGTACCGTATGATCCTAACTATATGACATCCTGGAAAAGGCAAAACCATGGAGACAGTAAAAAGATCAGTGGTTGTGGGGGGTAGGAGGGTGGAGATGAATAGGGAAAGCACAGAGGATTCACAGGGCAGTGAAAATACTCTGTATGATATTATCATTGTGTGTATAATTATCATTATACATTTGTTCAAATCCACTGAAGGCAAAACACCAAGAGTGAACCCTTAGGTAAACTATGGGCCTCAGATGATCATGATGTGTCCATGTAGGTTCATCCTTGGTACCAAATGTACCATTCCGGTGAGTGGTGCTGATAATGGGGGAGGCTGTGCACGTGTGGGAGCCAGAAATATAAAGGGAATCTCTGTACTTTTCTCTCAATTTCACTATTAAAAGAAAAACTAAAACTAAAACTGCACTAAAAAAAATTAAGTTAAAAAAAATGATGTTCAACACCACTAGCCATAGGGAAATGAAAATCAAAACCACGATGAGATACCACTTCACACGCACTAGAATGGCAATAGTAAAAACAAGATGGGCAGTAACAAGTTGGTGAGGATGTGGAGTCATCAAAACCTTCAAACACCACTGGTGGGATTGCAAAATGGCACTGCCACTTTGGAAAACAGTATGGCAGTTCTCCAAAATGTTAGACATAGAGTCACCATATAACCTGCAATCCCACTGCAGAGAGAGAGATAGAACTGAAAATACACGTCCACACAAACTTGTACTCTCCTCCCTTGGAGGAGGTGAGGGTGTAAAAAGAGGGGAGATGCATATAGACAGAGAAAGCACTCTTGGACATATGGCTAAATGAGGAAAAATTCACTAGAGAACAATACATATAAAATGAGCCCATTAGAGGTGCCTGGGTGGCTCAGTTGGTTGGGCATCTGACTCTTGGTTTTGGCTTAGGTCATGATCTCAGGGTCATGAGATCAAGCCCCACATGGGGCTCCACATTCAGCGCAGAGTCTGCTGGAGATTATCTCCCTCTCCCTCTCCCCGGCCCTCCTCTCTCTCTCTCTAAAATAAATAAAATCTTAAAAAATTTTTTAAAATGAGCCCATTCTGTTGGTTTTTAAAGATATTCACAGGTACACACACCTGTACATCAAAACAGAAGAGAAATATACAGCCAACTGATCATAAATGTTCTCTCTAGAAGCAAGCCAGGGATGTGGGAGGAGGAAGTTCATTTTTTACTCCACAATTTCTGATTTGTTTGCATTTGTGTACATGAAGAATATAACCAGGTTTCTTGTGCAAAGGAGCATTTCTTTTTCTAGACAAAAGAGAAGGAAAGACAGAAGAGGCCACTGGAGTTGGGGAGTGTGGGAGGTTCGGCAAGGAGAAAAAGAGTATTCCAAGTAGTAGGAACAGCAGGTGCAAAGCTGCGAAGGTGGAAAAGCCTCTGGGGCATTTGGGGGCTGTTGGGTTCAGCTGCATTGGAGGGTCCAGCAGGGGACCTGGGATGGGGTGTGGAGAAGATGAACCAAAACAGTCCACCAAAGTGGCCAGGTTCTGAGGGCCATGGGGACATGGAGGCCCCCACTGCAGCAGGAGAGGCCTGGAAGAGGCCGTGGGACAGGAGGGTGGACCACGGTGGGCAAAGAGTCTCATGCCATTTCCCACCTGGCATCTGTCTCACAATAAACTTGCCCTCAACTCCATTATCTAGATTTGGCTCAGAATACAATCGTTTCCAAAAAGCATAGCACCAGCCCCTGGTGAAGTTTCCAAATCCGAATGGAGAACTCCCAGTGTGTTTGAGCAAACCTTTCTGAGCAAAACGCAGTGACAGAGTGACCTGTGTCCATTTTAGATCACCAGATAATGACCACAGCCATCCCTTCCTGCACAGGGGCTGTGACAGGGGTATGCTCTCTGTGCATTAACCTTCACAGCAAACCCATAAGGTCCAGTCAAGCACAGTCCCCATGCACAGATAGGAAAACTGAGGCTTGGAGAGGTTAGGCACTTTGCCAAAGGTCACTCCACTAGTAACTCAATGCTGGAGCTGACACTGGAACACGGGAGCCCAACCAGCACTTCTACCCTCCAGACATATCAGTTTGCCTTAAAGCCAGCCACTGCACTGGATCACCACCCCAGCTTCTAGGAAAATATTAAGCTCAGAATGGAAGATGAATTCAGGGCTTGGGGTTCTATTCACAGGAGCAACAAATCCCGACCCATAAAGTTATCATATGCTGGTTGGAAGTGGAGGTCGGGTGTCGGGACAAATAACTAACTTGGGCTGTTAAATAACTAGTTTGGTCTTGAGCTAGATGAGCCAGGCAAGGCACCAAACTGCCTGCTTGGTCCTTCAGCTCTGGCCAAGGTCCCCAGCCTCTCTTATTGGAGCATTCGGTTTTGACCCGGGCCCCATGTCCAGCTCTGCCCTGACTCTCGGGTCCACCCTGGAAAAGTCAGGAGACACCTGGGGAAAGAAGGCAGTGGCCTCCTCCCGCCTTGTTGTTCCGTGGCCACCAGAGACCCTGGAGCATCAACTTAACCCCCAATAAATCCTCCCTGTGCCAGGGACTGAGCAGTTGGTGGGGGGCAGCCCCTGCCCTCCCAGGGCTCGCATTCTGCAGGGGCTGTACACCAAAGCAAGGCCTGTCGGAGATAGTTAAAAGCACCCAATTCTCTTGACATCACTGACTCAATCTTCTGGGAAGATCCCCCTCCCCTTGACCTCCCCTGATACAACTGAACAGAGCTCCAGAAAGACACAGTTGGCAAGTTATTCACCACTTCCCACCTCACTTTTCTTGGTCAGAAAGATGGGGATACTGAGAAGACCTGTGCCATAGGACAGTTCTAGCTGATCTATGAGGATGCCAGTGCAGAGCCCAGTAGCACAAGGCATAGCCATTCAGATCAACTGGCATTTACTGAGGGCTGCTACGTCAGTTCCTTTTCCACAGAATACTCCATGCATGCGTACACACACACACACACACACACACACACACACACACACACACACACACACACAGCTATAACCGATGAGACTCTGACATCATTTGAGAACTGGTAACTCTTCATCTGGACCTTTGCACATGCTGTTCTCTCTTCCTTCCATCCCACCCCACCTTCTAAATAGAAGTGACTTGTAGCCATCCCTTTCTTTTCTTAGATGTCGCTTTTTCCAAGCCTCCCTGTCATACCTCTTTTATGCTTTGTTAAGTAACGTCAAATGATCAACCAATCAACCACTCAACGGAGAGAATGGGAAGCATGCATCTCCCAGCCCATGATCCTATACGTTTTCATCACTTCATTTTTTTCCATCAAAGCTTCACTAAGTAACTACTTTCCCTCTAGGTGGTTTCCTCTAGGTGATGAGGTGCTTGTAAGCAAATGACACAAAAGAGGAGGGGGCCCATGGCCAGAACAGGTAAGGTGAGGCAAGTCTTACTATGTGTAGAGTTATACTTCCAGCAGTGCCCCGAGGCTCATACTCATTGCCCAGGTGGCAGTTTCAGGAAACATCATCACTCCAGGTCCCTCTGGAAAGGAAGGCATTAGCCTTCTGGTCAACCACGAGAGCACACAGTGCCGAGAGCTTACACCAGCCACGTGCTAGGATCTGGAGAGGAGGTGAGGGAGGTTCTGCCCACACTGCCTCACTTCCCCTCCCCCTTCCCCAGAGAGACAGACCAAGTCCAGGGCTCAAAAGGAATTCAACCACAACCCTGGGGTCCACATGCACGGAACTATCTTCCCCCAGATATCCACATCCGTCATTCATCTAGGTTTCTGCTTGAATGCTGCTTCCTCAGAGAAACCATCCCTGACTTAAACCAATGCTGCCTCCACTGCAGTCACTCAGGATCCCCCTCCCCAGCTTCATCTTCTTTGTTGCACTGACCACACTCTCTGATACCGTATTATAGATCTAGTTGTCAACTGTCCATCTCTGCCACTGGGATGTAAATACCACAAGGGAGGAACACTGCTGGTCTTCTTGACTGCTCTGTGGCCAGTGTCAGAGCCCTCCCTCCATAAGTGATTCTAGAATAAATGGAGTAACAGGGCTGAGCTAAGGGGCTAAGGCACATGTGGAGATATGACTCCAAATAACTATAATCTTCCTCCTTTTTTTAAAGAAAAAGTATACCCATTTTCATAACTGAATGAACAATGTTCACTAAAGTGAAGAAGAAGGCAAAGCTTATCTCCAGACCTCTCCACAGCAGACCCCACTCCATCCACCACACAGGGGATCTCCCGTGTAGCAATGTGAACTGACTCAATTAATCAGAATCATATATAAAAGCATTTCATTTTCACTCGTTTCAACCTGCTCAACCTGTGCAAAGTAATCTCAATCAGACAATATTTGTACAAACCATTAAGATAATGCATCCAAGGATTAATTTTTTTTTAAATCTATCTAGGGCCAGGGCACCTGGCTGGCTCAGTCAGTAGAGCATGTGACTCTTCATCTCAGGGTTGTGAGTCTGAGCCCCATGTTGGCCATAGAGCTTACTTAAGGAGAAAAAAAAAGTTCTTCAGCTCACCACACTTTACTCAGTGGATGCTCATTCATTCTGTCACTAAGGAACATTTATTGAGCAACTACTGTGTGCAAGGGGCCAGAATTCAGTGGTAAAGAGGGCAACACCTCTACCCTCTTGAAGTCTACATTCTCCTGGGTGGATGTAGACAATAAACCCATAAATAGATACATGAGTATGACCATTTCAGGTAAGCTCCATGAATAAAATACTACAGGAGAATGTGACAGGTACCCTTAGGGGGACAGGCTGCTTTGGACAGAGTGGTCAGGAGAATCTTCTCTACAGAAGAGACATCCAAGCTAAAGATCATGCCAGACCTGAGAAGAAGTGGCAGAAAAGTGTGCTCAGCAGAAGGAAGAGCATATGCAAAGACTCTGAGGAGTCTCCTGACAATCTGAGCTCCAATTTTCATGAACTGTATCCCAACCTAATGGCCTCACCACAGGCCAGGAGTCCCTACTCCCTCAGCTTGCCTTCTCCTTTCTCCAGTTGACTTCTTTATCGGATTTTCTCAAGTTAAGGCAGATCTGAATTTTCCACTGGAAGGTGTGCCCTGAGCAAGGGTACAAAGCATCACGAGTGCACTTTCACCTATGGGAGACAGAGGTAATGTTGACAACTTGGGCCTGCTCCTGTACAAGGGGTAAGAATATCCCCACCAGCAGCTCAGAGTCCCCTTTTGTGGGGCGCAGGCCCTTTGCAGAATATGATGAAAAGGGAACTCTCTGGAAAAATATACACCTGTGCTCCAAGCATATCTCATCCACGTTTCCAATCTCATATACAGTTCAGGAGATTTCTGGAGTCTCCTGAATCAGAACTCCTGTCTGTGGGCCTAACACGAAAAGAAAGAAGCTAAACTGGTGCAGGCTCCACTGATGCAGGGGACAATCTCCTGGAGGTGAGTGAATGGAGGGGAGGGGACAACATCAGGTCTTTGGGCCCCTAACTACACTCCCACACTCACAGAGATCAGGGTTGTCAGCCTATCAGGGGGCCCAAGGCCTGAAGGAATTCAAGTGGAAATTTATCCACTCCCCCTCAGTGAGGCAAATATCCAGTCACACCCTAGAGCTTCCAGAGAAGGTTTGAGACCCCCATTTCCCAGCAGTGTCCTTGACAAAGGTCATTTCTAATCCCCTATTCTGAGATACATTTTGCAAAACGCTGCTTAACCCCAGGAAACATTACTGCAAAGCCCAAGTGTTTCAGCACTGAAGGGGACACCACTGTGTGAATAATTTGGGTTCTCAGCAAAGGAAGGAGCAAGAGTCTGCCCATACCCACCTCACTGGGGAGCTAGGCATGCGGATGCCCTGTTAGACAGATGTCAGCCATAAAAAATAACAAGAACAACATAAGTAAAACTTAGCCTGTATCAGGCACAATTTTAAGAACTTTAACCTTACACAACCCTTTAGGATTTGTACTGTTATCACCCCCATTTTACAGCTGAAAAAAACTGAGGCAGAGATGGGTGAAGTAACTTGCCTGAGACTCTACAGCTATGACAAATTCACAGAAAAGCTCTCCTCTTCCACACCCCAGCCAAGAAAGAAGGCGGTTATACCTTGTGTTGCGCATGAAATGCTTTAAAATAAGTTTCTGCCGGTGCATCCAGGACAACTACTGTTTGGCAGTTCTCACATCTCTGCCCAGTGCTGGAAGCAAGCCTGGTTCGGGCATTAAATGGAGAAAGAGTCCTCTAGGAACAAGTCGCTCTGTTTCAGCAACGTTCAAGTCCATGATGAGGCTGAGCGTGCAAGCGCTGCTCTTCCCAAAGCCCAAAGGAACCCATTTCCACCCGGCTCGGTCAACTTCCACACTCAGAAAATGCTCACAGGTCTCTGGCTTTGAGGCACCGAGATTCACCCTAACCCCCTGGTGTCCGCCTCCCTCGCCTCTATCTCAAGATCCTCTGGCCGCGCAATTTAAAAGATGCAGCCGCCAGCACAAGGGCCCCGGGCGGGCCCGGAACCACGGCCGCCGCCCTGCGCGCTCAAAGCCCGGCTCCTCGCAGCGAAGTGACCGGCAGCCCTGCAAGCCACTACCAGCAGCTCCCGACGCGACGCTGACCTGCGGGCGCCCCACCAAGGCTGGAAAAGACACCGAGGGAGAGGACAGGTGGCGCCTCCCTCCCCGGAAGTGGCTCCGGGAACTTTCGCTTAAGAGCTCCCAGGGACCAAAGTCAGGGTCTCCGGCGCGAGCGGTGGTGGCACTACCCACCTGCGTGGCGCCCAGGAGCCCAAGTGCGCTCCGAGTGCCCGGGGCCGGAGAGCGCGCAGAGCCTGCTTCGGGCACCGGGACGGGCGGAGGCGACCTGGAGGTGGGGGGTAGGGGTCCAGCTCGGGGTAGTAGGTTAAGGCAGGGAAGAAGCCAGCCCCGGAAAGTGCCGGGCCCCAGGGCGTCTAGCGGGACCGTCCAGCCGGGGAGGGTCTAGTGGGGGCGGGGTTCCCGGCCAGCCTCCCTCACTCACCTCGGCGCGCAGCGCTGGCTCGGCCCGGCTGGGCTGGAGAGCGCACCGCTGAGACGGCCGTGGCGGCGGCTGCTCGGGGGCGGCTCCCCCGGGCGGGGCGGGGCCGGGGGCGGGGAGACCGGGCCGGCCACGTGGGCGTGAGGCGGGCGGGGGACCCCCGCTGGCGCCTGTGCCGGGTGGCCCGAGACCCGGACGCAGTCACGCCCGGCCGCTGTTCGGCACTCCCCCTCCGCACGCCCCGCCGGGGTCCCTGGGAAGACTAGGAAGGGAGGACGGAGGGAGAGGATCCGGGCCGCGGGGCATCCCCTGTTACCTTATCCAGACTCTAGCGGAGAGAATTTACCGGGTCGGGGAAGGGGTGTGCAGAAGGAGCTGCGGACCCCCTGGGGTAGGCCCGCGGGACGAGTATCGGAGCAGGAGGGGACTAGCGACGCAGGGGCCGCCCTGACGGGCGAGGGCCGGAGCCTGTGCGTGGAGCCTCGGCCCGCCCTAGGCTGACCTGCTGCGCGTCGGGACTTGCCCAAGCCTCGCTTTCCTGGACGGTGCGGGTGAAAATGAGGACGAGACGCGAGCTGTGCGAATCCCCGCGCGCGCAGAAAAGCCTCAGGAATCGCGGGTTTGGGAGCATACGCGCAGCCTGAGAAAGCAGCCGCCTCCAGTGGCCTGGGTCATCCTGCGGCAAGAAACATGCGAATCCAAATAAAACTGTTTTCATTCATTCAACAGATAAACGCTTACGGTCCTCAGGACCTCATACAACCAGAAATAAAGAATGCCCTACACTGTATGGCTCTTATGAAAGTATAAACCATGACGGTAAAAATGGAAAACTCATTAGGAGTTGCTTTCATAGTGTCAGGTGTGCTATTATTTTTTTTTAAGATTTTATTTATTTATTTATTTGAGAGAGAGAGAAGCACACTTCCCGCTGAGCAAGGAGCCCTACTCGGAGCTCCATCTAGGACCCTGAGATCATGCTCTCAGCCAAAGGTAGACGCTAAACCGACTGAGCCACCCAGGAACCCCTGGGTGTGCGTTTTAAGTGTTTGATCTACTTTTAACACTCACAACAGCCTTGTGAGGTGTAGGAGTTGTGCGGGCCCACTTCCCAGATGAAGAAACTGAAGCCTGGAAAAGTGAAGCCGGCCCCGAGGTCAGAGGAAAGAGAATCAGCCCAAGAATTATGGCTCCTGCCAGGCTGACCCTCCAGTAAGTGGCAAGAGCAGCCTGAGGGGACCTCCTCAGTCTCTAACCACCACCCCCGCATTCACAGGAAGAGGGGGCTGTTGAGGGCTCCTTGGGAGGCACCTGTCCTGACAGCAGCCTCTGGGAAGCAGACCTCCCAGCCCATGACTGGCAGGAGGTGTTCAGAACTGATCTGACAAAGCTGAGACTCTTCATTGCAACTCCTGTGTCTTGCCAGCACACGACTCCTAGTTCTGGGTGGCCTCTTCCTGGCCTGCATCCTGCCTTTTGGGCCAGAAACGAAGCGTCTTGAGCAAACCAGCTTTCATTTCAACAGCTGCAACTTCATTCCACTACAACTTGAAGGGGACTCCTTGACCTCAAACCCAGGGCCTCGTGACCCACACATTTCTTGTTCAAGGAACACATACCCTATGCAGTACTCTATTTCTGAGAGCAAAACCTATATCCAGACCCCTAGTCCTCAGCCTTTCCCCAAAACCTCTTTTGCTGGCCTCTCCCCTACCCCCTCCACACTGGAGAAGATCCCTATTCCTACCAGCTATATTAAGTATTAATATTAAGTAATAATAAAGAACTTCCACTCCCCCCATGAACCCAGAGCTCAGCAGGGGCTTCAGACCCACAAGTCAACACCTGGTGTTCTATCCAGGCAACACTGTCAGAGATAAAAGTTTTGTTTCCATTAGATTCCATTCAAAAACGATTTGAGCATCTGCTACATGCTATATACACTGTGCTGGGCTCTGGGGAATAGTTGTGAATCTTGGTAAGACACACAGTCCCTGACCCCGTGGCGCTCACAGCTGATGCAGGAACAGTCAGACCCCTCACTGGGCAGTTAGGGAGCGGGATGTGTAGAGAGATACACCTGGGGAGGCGCTGGCCCTAATTCAGGCAGAGAGACTTCCTGGGGAAGTGGGCTTCAGCTGAGCCCCGACCAGGCAGGGAAACCAGGCAGGGGGTGGGGGAGAACAGGCGATGCAGAAGCCCAGAGGTGGGAGAGCACAGGGCCCACTTCTGTGGGAGTCTATGGAGAGGAACAGGTGGGGAAGAACAAGACTAGAGAAGCCTCGATGGACAGGGTGTGACACCAGACCTTGACCATTGAAGGGTTCAGGCAGAGGTGATGGGACCCCACTGCTGCTGAGTGAGGAGCGGAGGTAGCAGGGGAAGGTCTCCTGAACACAGCAAAGGCACTGTGCATTATTATCATCACTAAACTCTTTGACTTCCTGTTTTATACTTCAAGGTTGCCAGAAATGAGAACAGACCTGCAAGTAGGATATGTAGACTAAAACAAATCAATGTCATCCCACAAGGGTTTATAGGCGACAGCCGTCCCCTCCCACGCACACCATGCTTGGCCCTGTGGAGAGGGTGCAGGGGAAAGGACTTGGCTCCTGTACTCACTTGAGGAGTCTTTTGGGGGAACAGAAGATACACGCAAAGGGAGTCCTTTGGTGTGGGGGTGGAATGGGGAAGGAATGGCAAGGAACGTGTGTTTCTATCCACCCAGTTTGGAAACTGGCAGAAGGGCCAGAAGACATTGATGATGAGGCAGTTTTTCTCCTTGAAACAGTTCAGGAGGGCCTGTTCTTGAATTCAGCCCCATCTCCTCTAACTCTGCAAGACAGGATGGAATGGGGCCAGGGCAGTCACCTCACTATATCTTCAACTGGGAAAGCCTGGTATCGGCAAGAGGCCCCCACATGGCCTGCAGCAGGGGGCCCCGGCGAGGCGCTGGGTAGCACAGTTGGGGAAAGTGACCGCGTGCGGAGGCACCATGGAGGACGAGAGCGAGGATGAGACACTGAGACACCCCCCACCCCGGCATCCCAGCGCCCACCCAGTACCATGAGCACGGACTGTCGTGTGTGACCGTACGGTGAAAACACTCTGGTGATGTCATAGCACTTATCATAAAACAAGGTAGAGGGAAGCCTGGCTGGCTCAGTCAGAAGAGCAAGCGACCCGATCTCAGCGTGAATTCGAGCCCCACATTGGGCGTAGAGATTACTAAAAATAAATAAATAAAACTTTTAAAAACTGTAGAAAATATTGACAGGTTTAAAGAATAGCATAACACTCACCCACAAGCACACCACCTAGCGATAACCGCTGTTGATTTGTGTCCTTCATTTTTCCCTCAACCTACTGTGAGTCTTTTTCCTTTGTCACGAAGTATTCTTCCACAACATGATTGGTAAGGGCCACTTGTATGAATGTGCCCTCTTCTTATAATCGGTCTGACTGATACTTGGTCTGCTCCCCATTTCTCAGTATCCAGGATAAATAATGCTTGGCAATGAAAACCTGTGCACAATAAATTTTGGCACACATTTCTGGTTATTTCCTAAAGATAAACGTGGAAGTGGGGTTACGGGGAAAGGCGTTCAACTCTTCTGCATGCAGCACCTTACGGACACATAGAGATCCCTTTTGGAAGGTGCGGAGCACCCAGCTGATGAAGCAACACTCACCTGGTACAGTCCTCACCCAGGGGATGGGGATGCCCGTACGAGGATTAAGGTGTTGGTCTTACTGTTTGGACCTAAGCAATGCTCTGCAAGTGGCCAATAAAATGTTTCTTTGAAAACAGACCCTTTCTGTTCTCATGATCTGGGTTAGAAGAAAACCTGAGAAGCAAGCCTGAGCAGTGGAGTGGAAAGACAGAGAGGGGCCAAGTTCAAATCTAACCTGGGCCCTGCCCCGATGTAGGATTCCAAAGTCGCACCAGGAGGATGTGATGTAGTCAGGCAACAGCACGGTGCTTGGCAGAGTCGCAGGCACCCAACCCACAGGGGTGATTCTTTTTTTTTTTTTTTTAAAGATTTTATTTATTTATTTGACAGAGAGAGACACAGTGAGAGAGGGAACACAAGCAGGGGGAATGGGAGAGGGAGAAGCAGGTTCCCCGCTGAGCAGGGAGCCCGACGTGGGGCCCAATCCCAGGACCCTGGGATCACGACCTGAGCCGAAGGCAGATGCTTAACGATCGAGCCACCCAGGCGCCCCCGGGGTGATTCTAATATATGCCATGTCACCGACCAACCCTGTGTCTACAGGAATCTAGTACCGACAGGGAATGAAACCCTGAGATAATGCAAGTCATTCGAGGGGCTCCCAGCCCTGGGGATCATGGTAAATGACCAGGCACCTTACCTCAATTTGCAAAGTAAGGAATAGATGCGGTTTACTCCTTCAGGAAACCTTTTAAAATTTACTAGTGGGCTGTGGGCTTACTTACTCTTGATGACATCAGAGACAAATATAACAGTTTTGAGCACCTGCCATGTGCAAGGCACCAGGCTATGCCCTCTACCTGCTTTATCCTCATAAGGCAGATGTATTTTTACCCACATCCAACAGGTGAGGAAATTGAGGACCAGGAAGATGAAGTGCCTTGCCCCAGTGACTGCTGAGTGGTAAGGCTGGGATCCCAAGCTGGTTCAAGAAGTAGAATCTGAGTGAGCACTGTGAATTGTGCAAGACTGTTGAATCACAGATCTGTACCTCTGAAACAAATAATGCGATATATGTTAAGAAAAAAAAAAGAAGATAGCAGGAGGGAAAGAATGAAGGGGGGGAAATCGGAGGGGGGAGACGAACCATGAGAGATGATGGACTCTGAAAAACAAACTGAGGGTTCTAGAGGGGAGGGGGGCAGGGGGATGGGTTAGCCTGGTGATGGGTATTAAAGAGGGCACGTTCTGCGTGGAGCACTGGGTGTTATGCACAAACAATGCATCATGGAACACTACATCAAAAACTAATGATGTAATGTATGGCGATTAACATAACAACAAAAATTTTTTAAAAATTAAAAAAAGAAGTAGAATCTGAGCCCAGCCCCAAAGGAAGGACTCTGTAAGTGACACAGCCGTCCCTCAAGGAGCAGCCATTCTTGTGGGCAAGAGGGCCCATCACATAATCACACAAGCTGAGCTAAGTTCTCCTCAAGGCAGGTGTCAGGACCTAGACCAGAGTGGACTGTGGGGTGGAGGACAGTCAGGGAAGGTTTGACAGCTAAGGAGGGATGAAGACAGTGAGAGAGTGTGTTTCAGGCAGAACAAATAATGTATGCAAAGGCTCCAAGGCAGGAACACATGAGTGAGGAATCTCAAAAAATTCTGGTATGGCCATAGAGAAGTAGGGGAAGAGGTTGGCAAGGGGCCCGGTCAGAACATCAAGGTTCACTTCCAGGGCTACTGGCAGTTTCAAGCAGGGAGTGACATCTAATCAAGTAGGCATCTGTCATGGAGATCACTGCCACCTGCTTTTCAGAACTAAGGCCTCCTATGTCTATAGGAATTCACATTGGTTATTTAGCCCATCAGCCACCCAGCCAGGGCCGAGGGAGACATTTAGGGATCCCTTTTTATTTTATTTTTTTAAGATTTTATTTATTTGACAGAGAGAGAGAGAGAGAGAGAGAGAGAGAACAAGTAGGCAGAGAGGCAGGCAGAGGGAGAGGGAGAGGCAATCTCCCCGCTGAGCAGGGAGCCCGATGCGGGGCTCAGTCCCAGGACCCTGGGATCATGACCTGAGCCAAAGGCAGCCGCCCAACCGACTGAGCCACCCAGGCACCCCGAGGGGATCTCTTTTTAGAGCTGCACCCCCTTAACCTGCCCCAGGTGACTACATCCCCACAGGCAGAGGGGCTTACCGCATGCTAGGCTCTGTACCCAAACTCCACCTGGCCTCACATTCAGCCCTGTGAGGTATTGACCAATGACCTGTCTTCCAGATGTGGGAACTAAGTCCTAACCAAGTCAAGTCACCTGCCAGGGTCACACAGATCTAAGTTCAGGGTGCCTGAGACCAAAGCCCCATTTTATTCACAATGATAAAAAAAAATTAATACTCTTGCCAATGAGAGTGCACAATTATACACACATGTGCAGGGTCGTTAAGTCTATCTAACTTCAGGTTCACAAACCAGAGGCAGGACCGGCCTGTTTGCATTCTGCGGCCGGGGAGGGCTTGCCTTTCTTTGCTGTGAGTCCTCCGTGGCCGGCCTTGCCCAGACTGGTGGGAAGCATCTATGGTTTGTCTGAAAGCTGACACCTGCTCACTACCTGGAATGTCTCTGACCCAGAGCAGGAATCCCCAGGCAGGACCAACCAGCCTGGAGGACCACTTCTCTTCTCCACCCCCTTCAACTTCTAAAAAGCTGAGAATTCCCCTAAGCTATTACTGATAGTTAGAGAAACAATCCCAGCTTTTGTTCACATCTTGAGTAGGGCGTGTCCGTCTGCCTGGCACGGGCTCCTTGAAGCAGCAAGTCTAGAAAAATGTGTCTTTATTGGGACTGACAGGTGACCAAGAGAAAAGGAGCCTGGTGAATGGAACATGAGCAGATCTCAGAGTCCAGTCAGCTGACACAGGCTACATACGTTCAACTACCAAGAACTCCACCCAGCATTACTGTCTTCATTTAATTTTGCCAGGAGCACCTTCCCCTCCCCAACTGCCATCCCATCCTTCCTGAACCAACACCTCAACAGCCAGGCATGGATCCATTCTCTTCTCTTAGGGGATAAGATGCTTAATCTTAGCACCTGACAAAGTCCCTGGGCTGAAGCTCCTATGAGCAGGGAACTGTCTCCCGCCCATCTCATTCTGACCCCCACAGAACCCAAGTCTTCCTTTTCCACAGAATGATTACTAAGTCACTATTTACCAAGTGCCAGGCACTTGCCAAGCACGGCCATGGGTGCTTTATAGACCCCATCTCATTTGATCCTCACAATAACCTCCATGCAGTGGGTATTAGTCCTGTCTTGCCGATGAACAAACAGGCTCAGAGCAATTGGGTGTCTTGCCGACACTCCCATATATACAATGAGGTGGACTCAGGAGGGAAGGGATCATGTTTGCATCTTACCCATTACTGTATTCCCACTACTTACTTTAGACTCTGAGATGTTGTAAGAGGGTTGTGTCATCTATAAATGTGAAAACTGGTGCAACATCCCCCCCAGAAAGAGGCTAGGGAGCCAAGCTCACTGATCTGGCATTACTTTCCATTAATCCCAAAGACCCTATTTGAATTTTGTTTCATTGCAAAAGGCCTTACCTCATGTTTGTGTCCTTCTCTCCTTCACTGCACCCTCCACCTACTACTCTATTCTGGGACCACTTCTGATTTTGTTCCTGTGCACAGTGAGGACAGGGTATGCTGGAGGTAGGGGCGGGAAACAGACATTTACTGAAGACCCACTGATGCCCAGGACAGCAAAGATGTATTTTTACATCTCCCTCCTCCATCTGCTTAGCTTATTGCCAGTAGTTCCTTATTCAACTAAAGCAAATGAAATTCTCCTAATTAAAGCCTGCAAGGGACGCTGGTCTTTACTACATTTAAAGTTTGCATTTCTAAAACAAAGTAAAACCAGTGGCGAGGCCACACAGATGTTGGCAATTATAAGAACCCCAAACAGGAGTGCCTGGCTCAATCCGTACAGCATGTGACTCTGGATAGTGGGGCCATGAGTTTGAGCCCCATGTTGGGTGTAAAGATTACTTTTTTAAAAAACTGAAAGAAAAAGAAAATGAAGCAGGTGTAAAAACAGACTGTTTTCTACCAGTGTGGTAAAAATTAGGGTTTCTCTGCTGTCCAAAAAGGAATCTCCCCCCACCCCACTAATAGGAAAGAATATACTTACTCCAGCATCTGCCTAATCTTCCAATTGAGTCTCTTTAGATCTGTTTGCTTAAGCTGTGTAACAGACTCTCAATATTTAGATAAGGGAACCAAGTCACCAAAACTTGCTACCCCAGGTCTTTTCTTCATCCTATAAACTATATTGAGGTGTATTGGTTAAGAGTGAAGACGCTTCAATCAGACAAATGAATGTCTGTGCTGCTGATTCCTTGCTTGTGCTCTTGGCAAAGCTACCTGATTTCTAGGCCTCAGACTCTCAAAAATTGGGGTGCTAATAGTACCTTGCGTGTTGGGTTGTGGTGAGGAAAGACCCAAAAAGCACTCAGAGCAGGAGCGAGAATCCCGTGGTTGTCCTCACTTCCTTTCTTCCACCTACCCAAGGTTATGGGATAGCTCTCTATTGCCTTTGACCACATGGACACTTTCAAGTCCACCCCTACCTACCTGGACAGCCAGACCTTTACCAAGGGGACATGTGAGCAGCCTAGGCAGGGCTTTGCTGCGGCTTCTATCCCGGCTCTGCCACTATCGAGCTGTGAGATCAGGAGTAAGACAGAGCCTCTCTGAGCCTCAGTGTCCTCATCTGTAAAATGGGGACAGTAAGATTAGCCACATAGCAGAGTAACTGATAAAAGTAAATGGGACAATGGCATGTAAAGCACTGGGCACTCAAAGGTTGGCTCTTAAAAATATGGAGAAAGGGCAGAGAGCACAGGAAAGAAAGAAATGGGCAAACCATGCAGTCTCCTGAGTGAATATGAACAGGAAAATGATGGTTATGCCAAAGATTGGAGGCAAGAACATGACAGAATTTCCTCCTCTTGGCAACCAGCAGTGCTTCCCTCGGAGCTGTTTTTTAACCACTCCGGGGTGGGGTGGGGGGTGGAGGACAAGCAAACAGGGAAACCCCAACGCTCCCCAGACCCAGCACTTCCACCGCGGTCTTTCCAGGCAATGGCTAGGAGGCTTGTATTCTGTGTCCTTCCTATTTCTTACCCCTCGTTGTCCCCTCCTGGGACCCTGTCATTTTCGGAGCACCGACTATGTGCCAGTAAGCACTTCACATTCACCACCCTGTTCCATTCACCACCCCGTGAGGGAGGGCCTTCGACTGGCCCATTCTAGAGATGAGAAACTGAGGCCCAGAAGTGCAGCCACAGGGTCACAGTGGCAGAAGCAGAGCTGAGAATGGACCTCAAGACATGAACTCACAGAGCAGGGGCACACAGGAGGTGAGAGACTGTCTATCAGAAGAATGAGAAGGCACTTTAATTGGATGGCAGGGCATTCGTGGCTCCCACTCCCTCCTTTCAAAAATTTTTTAAGATTTATTTATTTGAGAGAGAGAGAGAGAGCAGGGGGAGGGCAGAGGGAGCAGCAGACTCCCCGCTGAGCAGGGAGCCCGACAGGGAGCTCCATCCTGGAACCCCAGGATCATGACCTGAGCCGAAACCAAGAGTCAGATGCTCAGTGGACTGAGCCACCCCGGCGCCCTTCTTTTCAAATTTCTGAAAAGAAGGTCCATTTGTTCTGACAGTCGACTTTCTCCTTGACATGAATATCCCTGTTCCTGACCCCACACAGGCAATACACAACTGCCCGCCGGAGGGCAAGGCAAATGGTCAAGGCAGCAGGTTTCCCGAGCAAGACGCACTGGCAGCCCTCGCCTCCTCACTCTGGATCTCTCTTCTTCTCAGAGGCAGAGCCCTCAGAAAGCTGTGCCAGGCACCCAGCTCCTCAGCAAACAGGAAAGATGATGCAGACTAATGAACCACTGCGATCTTAAAACATTTTATTTGGTGCAGAAATTCTAAGGTACAAAAACAACATTTTGCAGATGTCAGCTGTGACCTACTGTCACCTATTTACAGTTATGTACAAATCAAATAAGACATCGTTTTCAATGTAAAAATACAGCACACTGCTACAGTCTGTCAGTGCTCACTATTCCTCCAAACCCCACCAAGGACAATCTTAAAGATGAAACAAAGACAATGACAACAATCACCATGTTCACGTTCCACAGGCTTCCCCCCCACACACACACCCAGAATGTAGTAACAGGGAGCTTCTGTAGTTAAAAAAAAAAAAGAAAAGAAAGAAAATAGAAGTTACCTACCCTCTAAATGAACACATGTGGTTTTTACAAAAGTTTTTGCTCTGTCCAGACTCACCATGTTTTTTCTTGAGGAAAAAAACAAAACTTTTAAATAACAGTTACAGGTTTGTGTGACACGATAATTTTTTTGTCTAACGGATGGAGAAGCCAACTTTGTCCCCATCGTGTACAAACAGAAGAATGCTTCTTTGAATCTTCTCGACTGAAATTTTATTTGACATAAACATCAGATATGATCATAATTGGATTGCTTTTGTCAGACTTCTGATTGTGCAAACACAGTGCTGAGTCAATTCAGAGTCATGGCCCCAGCCCTTCAGAACCCAGGAAAGCTCCTGGGGGAGTCTGCGGTCCCAGCCGAATTTCAGGGAGGAACCAAAGAACAGGAGGGGAGGCAACTGGCCAAAATTGCCAAGAGGTCCTCCCTCACTCTCTTTGCAAATTAGCCCTTAGCAACTGCTCTCGATCCTGCCAGTGGTTAAACTAATATTGTGAGTCACGAATTAAAGGTGATGTCTAGAGATATGTAAAAATAGAATCTATAATTGGGAGGGCGGGGGAGCTGCCACTCAGAAGGTGAGAGTTGGTCTTGAAGAAGCTCAGGAATGGCATTAAACACATCAAGAATAAGTACCAAGTGACTGACCACAAGAGGAGGAGGAAAACATAACAGGCTATTGCTGGGCAGGGCGGGGGTGGGGGACCGGATGTGGCGATCAAGTAATCCTCAAAATGAATACAGGCAATATAGCACTTTCTAAAAGTGCCACTATAGTTTTAAGCAGTAAGAGAAGCCAGGCACGGGAGGATTTCCCTGTAATCCCCATCCTGAGCTTGGCCTTCACAAGGCACCAATG
Source organism: Zalophus californianus (assembly GCF_009762305.2). NCBI lineage: Eukaryota > Metazoa > Chordata > Mammalia > Carnivora > Otariidae > Zalophus > Zalophus californianus. The sequence continues at coordinate 25,191,993 of NC_045595.1, forward strand.
TGAGTAAGGCACCATGTTCTGTTTGCACAACCAAACTGAGCATGAAGCCGAGACAAAGAATAGCAGTGAAAATTATCAAGCCCTTGCAAAACAAGAGCTATGAAGAATGGTTTAAGTAGGTGGGATTATTCACCACTGAAATAAAAACACCAGGGGGATGACTTCACTGCAGTTTTCAAATACACGGAAGGTAACCAGCTGTTCTTTTTCCACAATGTGCAGAACAAAAGAAGGCTGGTTTGAATTTCTGTAAGACGTACAAAGAACTATCTGATCAGCAGGGTAGGTTACTGAATTTCCCTCCCTGAAAATCCAGAATCCCATCCATAGCCATATGTCTGAAATAATTCAGGCTCAGCCCCGGCTGACACCAGCGGGGGGAAGACATGCTAGATAATCCAAACTTTCTCCCAGCTCCAAAACTCTGAAATTGGAATCCAAGCTATTGGTTTACAGTCAGACTTCCTTTTGTTTATTTCCACCCTGAGCCTGGAAAGGAGGTGAGACATAGAAAGGATGACCCAACACCCCACGAGGACTCCTAACTGATCTCTCAGTATCAGGAAAAGCTTTTCTCCGTATACTGTTTCACATCTCCAAAACAGAGTCAATTCACAGATCATTTCAAACAGAAGACAATGCAAGTGGCCTGGCTCTAGTGGACACTCGGGGATTCCTTGCCCCATTCCCTACAAGCTCTGCTTTTCTCATTAAGTCTTGGCTGAAGCTCAGAATTGCACATCATTTAAAAAGTTATTAAGCCAAGAACTAAAACTATAAATACGTCCTGTCGGTTGTGCAGTTTAAATGAAAATTGTTCCAAGTGTTATGTTTTTTAAATTGGAAAACATAAATCTGATTTTTTTTTTGTTTTTTAAGGTTTTATTTTTTTAAGTAATCTCTATACTCAATGTGGGGCTTGAACTTATAACCCCAAGATCAAGAGTCACACACTCTACCAACTGAGCTAGTCAGACGCCCCTTATAAATCTGATTTTGAAATTAGTAACTGGCTTGCCTTTCTCTTAAGGCACCATGAAGAGTAAATTTTATTTCAGTGGTAAATAATCCCACCTACTTAAACCATTCTTCATAGCTCTTGTTTTGCAAGGGCTGGATTTCTTAGCTTTCTTTCTTCCTTTGTTTCTATGTATATTATCAATATACATTCACAATCATATCAGACTTCTTTGGGGAGCAAGGTGGGGAAAAAGCAATCCAGCCACCAGCTGCATTTGGCAAGATCATTTTCTGGTGATACCAGACATCTGTAATTACCATGAATGCTTTTCATTTCAAATCTTACAAGGCGAAAGTGGCAAACTGGCAGCTAGTGGGCCAAATCAGGCCCACTCATGTGTTCTGTTGAGCCTGAATTGAAAAAAAACTTAACTGCCAATACTTTAAAAAATTATAATTTTTCATATAAAAATTCAGATTCTCGGGGTGCCTGGGTGGTTCAGTTGGGTTAAGCGTCCGACTCTTGATATCAGCTCAGGTCTTGATCTCAGGATCGTGAGTTCAAGTCCCACATTGGGCTCCACGTTGGGCATGGAGCCTACTTAAAAAAAAAAAAAAATCCATACTCTAAGCTTCTCTTGAAAAATGGAAAAATCAGTAAACACTGCATGTCCACAACTGACTGGAAGAGCTGCCTTCCTACAGGTGGGACAGGAAGCACTTCAGTTTGCCACAGTCCCCACCAGGCCCTATGGTCTCTCTGACCCAGAGAAGGCAGGTGGTTGCCATTTATCACCACACCTTATTTATCATTACTCCTGGCCTGTTGCACTGGCACCCCCTGCAGACACCTGCTATAAGAACAGCAGTCTTCACAAACAACAGAAAACAGAAAAGGCTAATAACCTTCACATTGGTATTGTCCACCTCTCTCCAATAAGGACACAAAGAATAATTCTCCCCTAAAAGATCCAAATTAGTGCTGAGGCTATTGGGGATCGTGGGGTTTTCTTTAAGAGGAGGGTGTATCATTTCTTAGCATTTTTCTTCCTTTGTTTCTTTTAGAAGATGCTCAATTCTGAAAAAAGGGCAAGTTCTGAAAATCATGTAACTCCACATTTTTGGAGGGACAGTCTTCTTGTTTATCTGTGCGTAAGTCTGGGAACCTGAGATGAGGGGTTGGTTTAAAAAAAGAAAGAAAGAAAGAAAAAGACATTTGCAGCAATGAAGTAGCAAGACCGAACTCTGATATACAAACATACATGAACTTCAACTACTACACATTGATTCCAATGATGTCATAGTTGCTAAAGACATTTTTTGAACTTGTGCTCTGGGACTGTCTTCAGTTATTACTAATGTGTCAACGAAAGCCTGTCTCATGACTCTAAGGCCCCATCTCATTTTTGGCTCAAAATGCTATTACCTACCTGGTCACCCAACCCTGGGCCTGGACCTCAATGACTTCCGATTCTTTCTGGAGACCAATGTGCCTCAAAGGCCCAGGATTTGGCCCTCTGAAGGACACTCTGCCCCCATTGTGTGGCTGGGCTGGGTCTGTCCAGGTGGTTCTTGTTGCCTGGAGCCAACCTCTGGTAGAAAAGCACACCTTTACCTGGGCTTCCAGCTCCCTGATCCCACCCCCTCTGCAAAGCTGACTATGTCCGATGCTAAGTCCTTTCTGTAGGGTACTGGTGAGTTAAGATGAACGACTAGCTCCCTACCTTCAACTCCCTTTCAAGACTTGCTTACCTGGTTCCTTGTACCTACCTCCGGTCTCCAGCCCAGAGGACACCAACTGTCTTAGCCACACAATCCTCTCATTCTCAGGATCATGGCTTTTCATGGAGACCATCCCCATCCCTATATTCTAATTCTTGTAGCCCCAATTTCTAAAAGCCTGTGATTTGGCAGAACTTTTATCTGAATTCTGTCTTATCATTTCCCTTATCTGGGACAATGTCAGTCAAAGAATGCAGCTCTGCTTAAAACAGATGTTTTGCCTTAATCTGCAAGGCAACTGTTCTCATTCCCTGCACGAGATGGAGAGGGAAGAAGAGAAGAAGGAGGAGGGGGAGGGGAGGGGAGGGGAGGGGAGGGGGAGGGGAAAGAGGAGGGGAAGGAGAGAAACTAATAAGGCAAAACCACAAAGTTGGGACACCTCAACTTTGCCTGACTTAGGCATTCATACCATGGTTTTGCTACTTGGTATGTTAGAATCCGATTGCGTTGAACATAAACATTAGTACTTAAAAATAGGTATCCAAACCCTAAATCCAAACTAAAACTTGACCTGATTTTTGGTCTAGCACATTTTTTCCCTTGCATTTTCGTAAGAAGTAAGTTCATTTAGCAACCTCTCTGCCCACACTCATGGAGCTCAGCCAATGGCTCCCCCCACCCCCCAGTCCTCCATGCTATGCCGGGGCTCGCTTTCTCACAGATGCCTCATTTTATGGGCAAAGCCGAATATCCTAAAAGTAGCTCCTAGCGGTTCCTTTGGAGCATGCACCATTTCTTGGCCTCAATCTCTCTGATAATGCTCCAAACGAATTTTAATGTTAGCAAGTTTGGACTGACCAATCTCCATTGCAGAACTTATCCTGATGGCGGAATGGCAGGACAGTCACATGGGGGCAGAAGCTCTGCACGTGTCCCAGATTCCACAGTGACATGGAACATCTCTTCTCCAACAAGATGCCTGGTTTCATGGGGGAGACAGTTCTGCAGCTCACTTGTCTCCCCTTCAGAGCAGCTGCAGGAAACTCGATGCCGGAGAACAGACAAGCACGTTCTTCTCCCAAGAAGCCGTCAGCTGCCTTTCCAGAACATGGCATTTGCATCAAAAATACACACACATCTCTTCTTTCCAGCAAGGCTGCAGGCCTTCCCTTCCCCACCTGCCAAGCATGTGCTTGGATGGAAAAGTCATGCCCTGTTCCACCTCCCACCCCTCCTTGAGATGTTCCTTAGTATCTCCCTTGATATTGGTCCTATCTGCTAAAGGAATAAAACCCAGGGTCCCCTGTGTGAGTGCTGAGTAAAAGCAGGGTGCCCAAATCCAAAGGCACCCATGAAAAAGGTGGAGAAGGATGCTCACAACCCCTCAAGGACATGGGGAGAAGGGTTCCCACAGGGAAGACCAAGGCATCATTACCCACACACCTAATAGACCAATAGGATTTGAACAACTGTTTTCCCTTTTGGAAACAGAAAATCTGTAGAAACATCATTCACAGAAACAAAACATTTACTTTTCCTTCTTAAAGCAAATTCTTTCTCCCTAAGCTCTTAATAGCTATTTTTGGTAGAAGAGAGCACAAGAGACAAATCTTAAACTGGGGAAGTACAACAGAAACACACAGTGAAACATGATTCACAGGCTGGGTTGTTGGGGGGTAGGGTGGAGGGAGAGTGCTTTAAGATTCAAGAATTCAATGACTTCAGGTCTCCTGTCTTCTTCAGATGCTATTAGAAGAGCACACTCAACTTTCTGACAGTTCTCTCCCTCTTACCTTCTTAAAATGAGACTTATCATTAGTCGAAAGCAGTTCAGCAAAGTAAGCAGCCGCCACCTGCATACATGGCCATATTTCAGTCGATCCTGGTCCCTAATATTCTGGACACGGCTTTAGATCAGAAGCCCACTGGAGCATGAACTCCAGCTTCCAGTAAGACAGCCCAGTTGGGTATTCGTCTTTTAAAAATAAACTTCCAGGCAGCAACATCTGAGATACTGCACAGTAAATGGAACCCAGGGAAACTTGGCAGGCAGATCTGGCCCCCACATGATGCCTACTCAGACCGAGAAGTGGTCCTGTGCTCTGAGTTTTGGTGCTTTCTGCACAATGACCAACCTATGTCAGAAAAAACTCAGTTTGGTCAGCTGACCCCGCAGCCCCCACCTCAGGCAGCCAAGGTACCCCTAATACATAAAGACTCATTTTATGAAAGGTGGTCATATACTCAGTTCCCTTCTGGACCTTTGACTCGGAGCTTTTCTGACATCCATAGCACTGTAAATTCTACACCAAAACCAGACAAGAACATCATCCGTAACAACATGGATTCCAGATAGACTGGCACTTAATTTCTGTGGCTAGAATGGTACTAAAAGTGCTTCTCCCACAAAGCATTTCAAATCAAAGTAGCCAACAGCAAACAGGCAAAGTTTGCAGAGATAAATAAAATCTGAGTGATCAGTGCAGGTATGTTCCTGTTTCTCTGTGCATGTTTCCTCCCTACCTCCCAGAACTGGCTCTAATCCAAGGTCTGACCTAACGGGACAAGCTGCTGTCGGACCTTACGGATATGCCTTTCAGAGATATCCATATGATTTTAGAAGATTGGAGACTTTGCCAAGATAGCAGGTAGAGGGATGGGGCAAGGAGAGCAAGTACTGGCCCAAATTTCACTCCAAATATCCTTGTCGGAGACCTCAGCTCCAAGTGGACTGCACAACCAGAGAGAAGAGCTGGGGGACCAGAGAGAGGCAGCAGCTAAAGTGGCAATGCTTAGACTCTTCTTCCATTTTGTTACAAAGGGGCGACCACGTGGAGTTCACCAGTGTAGCTGCAGCAACCAGGTTCTGCTTTGCATGCCCCAGAGGCGAGGAGCTTGGAAGGGAAGGCAGGAGGATCCTCCTCACCTAAGGAAAGAAGACAGGGCAAAGCCACACATCATTGTACTTCACCTGGCCGGGGGCTCAGGCCAGAATGTGGCTGAATCTGGGTTTGGACCATGGGCTTTATGAGTGAGGCAAGCCCCCCAACCAACTCAAGACAGGGCAGTCTCATCCTGCTGACAGGTTCCCTTAGTTGAAGGTCAAGGCTTTGCATGCATGACTCCAGCTAGGCACAGGCACTGTAAGGAACAGCTCCAGATGGCATCCTGCTGGTGCTCCCCGGGGGAGGCCGGGCTCTCCAGAGGGCCCTCTCACCTGGCCTTGTGCTGAGTGAACTGTGATGGAGAAAACACTGTGCCCATCAACCCCAGGATCATTAAAAGATGTGGCTTTTAAAGCATTGGCATTGGTAAGGGGTGGCAAACACTACAAATCCCAACAAAGATACAGGTCCAGAGATGCTCATCCAGTACCTCTGGGGCAAGCTCTGTCTTGGTAGCCAGAGGCCTGTGGAGTTCAGGGGCCGGGCAGCTCACCCTAACTTAGCCTCAGTATTCCTACAGCTCACACATGTGAACATCCCCATTGCCTAGAATAAATCGATACTATCATTGGAGTCTTGGTACTTCCCATAAGCTTCATTGCCAATGAGTCCGCACCCAAATTAGAAAAACACTTGCATGGATTTGGGAATTAGGGACAAAGGCTGTGGCCTGTATCCGGAACCCAACCCAAAGGCACTGTCGGCTCCCACGCGCCTTACCCAGGCCGGAGGAGGACGACACGCTCTCTGTCAGCGAAGATGTTTCTGTCTGATCTGCCGAGAGTCCTTCCATTAGGGGCAGGGACAGCTCCGAGGAGGGCACTGACGAGTCGTAGATGCCCGAGTCCCGAGGCATGTCTGAGGGGCTGGCGGCTTTCGCGGGGTGCAGCAGCGGCCGCAGGACCGAGCCGCCCCCCGGCCCGGACCCCGCCTCCGCGTCTTGGTCCAGGCCCAAGTGCGGGCCCTCCGAGGGCGAGTCGGCCAGCGCCCCGGGGACCGCGGCCTCAGCCTTGAGGCAGAAATCGCCGTCGGGCCCTGGTTTGCACACGACATCATTTAACACCAAGCCCGAGTCAAACTTCTCCAGCACCGGCTCCCGGGAGTGGAGGGGGGTTGGACGGAGGGGGACGAACTGCTTCTCAAACCAGTCGGGCTCCTCGTCGATAAACTGGTGCATGTTGCATATGGCGACGTAAAGGGACCGGCCGGACTTGCTGCGAAAGTAGTTCCTTCTGCTCACCTGTCCCGGGTACTGCCCTGGCTCCGGGAGGCCGTGGTCTCGGGAGTGCAGGTGGGAACAGAGCTGGGGAAGGTTGTCCATGAGCTTGTACTTGGTGCTCAGGTCCAGGATGCCGGGAACATCGCCCTCGCAGGAATAATCGAAGTAAACGGCGATGAACTTGCTGAGCTGGGCTGAGGAGCTCTGCTTGGCCTGGCGGAGCTTTTCAGCTATGGCGGACATGGCCACCAGGAAGAGCTCCCCTTTCCCCGAGCCCCGGCCGCCGCCCTTGTGCTTGCAGCTCTTCTTGTCCACAAAGTACTTCATGCCTTTGGAACACACCACGATGATGAACTGGGACTCGTGGATCTTCTGGATGACCCATTCTCTCTGCCCTTCTCTGCAGAGGCTGAAGTCCTCCCACAGGTCCAGAGCCACCTGGAAAGAGAACACAGACCTCATTCACCTACACAGCCTGGGGAGTCGGGTAACAAAAAACAAGAGGGTTACAAGAAGGTCCCATCATTCGTCCTTTAAGTATTATCAGCATTGCTGCGTGCAGGCTCTGGGATGCTGGGATCTGGGACCAGCTAACATTCTGTGGGTGATAGTCACATGCCAGGTCCTCTGCATTGTGCCCTTGTTTCAGCCTAGTGTGGGGGCCATTCCTGCTCTCACCGTATGAGGGAAAAGATGGACACACAGAGCTTCTAGCAACCTGACAAAGTCGCATATCCCAAGTGAGGCCCTCAAGGGACTTTGAGTGTGCTAGTGAGCCCCTTGAATGGGCGCCCTGGGGTCGGTCTACGGTGGTAAGTGCAGCAGATAGATCCTGAAGACAAAGCTGGAAGGTGATGATGGATGGGCCTGGGTGAGGGACCCCAAAGCAGGCAGAAAATGGGGCTGAGATCTGGATGTCAGAATTGCCCATGATGCTGGCTGACTCACATCCAGACAGCGCGATGGACAAAGAAGATCCCCTTGGCCACTCTCACAGCCCCAGGGTCAACTATGCTGTTTACCAGTCTGTCAATGGCCAGAGAGGAGGGTGGTAGACTGCAGTAACACAGCCACTCTGGTTAGCTCACCTGTGAGTGACTGGCACCGCCCACCATGATTTCATAGCAATCTATGGGGGTCATATCCATATAAGACCTTTAACCCAAAGAGGTTCCAGGAGCTGGGGGGAGGGGCACCAACAAAGGAAAGAAAACCAGGCATGCACGTGCCCCTCAGAGGGCTTCACCTTCTCAGATCATTTTCATCTGATTCTGCTGAAAACGTCTCTTGGCAGTTTTATCAGCCTCTTTCCTTCTGCAGTTCCAAAACGAATTCTCAGTGGCTACGCCTGAATGGGAGCCACAGTCTCTTACAGAAAAGGGTGTTCTGAAATGACTTTGTCTTCCTCTTTGGCTCTAAAGAAGGTCCCCAAGATCCACCCACTTGCTAAAAACAATCCTGAATCGTCTTAGACTCCCTTAATTCTCACTAGCATTATACATTCTAAAGGCTAACTGGGAGTATATACCAAACATTTTTAAAATGTTTCTATCTTTGACACAGCCACTCTGGAAAACAGTTAAGGAGGTTCCTCAAAAAGTTAAAAATAGAACTACCCTACGATCCAGCAATTGAACTACTAGGTATTTACCCAAAGAATACAAAAATACTAATTTAAAGGCTGATGTTTATAGCAGCATTATCAACAACAGCCAAATTATGGGAAGAGCCCAAATGTCCATCGACTGATGAATGGATAAAGATGCAGTGTGTATATAGATACAATGGAATATTATTCAGCTATAAAAAAGAATGAAATCTTGCCACTTGCAATGACATGGATGGAGCTAGAGAGTATTATGCTAAGCAAAATAAGTCAGTCAGAGAAAGACAAACACCATGTGATTTCACTCCTATTTGGAATTTAAGAAACAAAAATGATCCTAAGGGGTAACAAGGGAGAGGCAAACCAAGAAACAGATTCTTAACTCTAGAGAACAAACTGATGGCTACCAGAGGGAAGATGGATGCGGGGAAGGGGTGAAATACGGGATGCGGCTGAGGATTAAGGAGTGCACTCGTTGTGAGGAGCACTGGGTGTTGTATGGAAGTGGTAAATCACTATATTGTACACCTGAAACTCATATTACACTGTATGTTAACTGACAGGCTTTAAATACAAACTTTAAAAAATAAAATTGCAGTTTACATAGAACTTTCAATAGTATAAAAAGTTACTAAATGAAAAGACAGAAAAAACATCCTAATCCACCCCAAATGCAAAACTGTATGCATGAGTTCATCGATGTAGAAAAAAACTGGGAAGGAAATATACCAAATACTAACTGTGCTTCCTCTTTCTCCAGGGTAAGATTACAGGCCATTTTTGGAGTCATCTTTTTCAGTTTCAAAAATTCCTACAGTAAGTACTATACTCATAATTGGAAGGCATTTTCCCCCTGAGGCTAGTTAGTTACAAAGCAGAGCACATGGGTCGTCTGAAGACTGTGGCACCAGCTAGAGGTTGCAGTTGGTGTTTCAGTACCCATTTGGATCTGCCTATCTCCCCAGCTTCATGTGTCAGCCTTGTAATTAGGCGTTATGGACACTAGGGGGCAGCCTTGCCACGTGGAGAGACTAAGAAACTTACCAGCCGCAGTATCAAAGCACAAATAACTTTCATAACAGTTATTGTACAGTTCTTGCATTGGTAAGAAACAGAGTATGCCTTCCATGAGAGCTTCAAACTTCCCTCTAAAATTAGCACTATGACATTATAGAAAAGCTAGAGATTCATAGCTTAACTCAGGAAAACAGACAAGAAACTGGGAGCTGACCATTTGAGTCCTTGACACATTATTGTTCTCCCTTCTTAGCAAAACTCCTCCAAAGTATTGTCTAAACCCACTGCTTGATCTTCCATCCTCTCTTTGACCTGTCAAGGTTCACCAAGATGTCTTGAGTGACCAACTTCCCCCGTTCCTGTTCCATGTTCCCAGGATACATGCCATTCCCCTCCATGCAATTGCACGGTCTTCTTGATGTTTATCAAACTTCCTGCCAGGTAGGTGCCACGAAAGGCTTTTGAGCAGGAGTATGTCAGGGTTAGGACTAAGGGTTAGGAGACATTTAGTGCTGGTGATGGGCAGGACAGACTGAAGGAGGAGTGTGAGGCTGACCCCAATTTGGAAGGGAGCTAGGCACCAGAGGAGGGCAGGTGTCACCCAAGGAGGCCTGGAGGGAGGGAGAGAGTGCTGAGAGCATGGGGGCACATGTCCTGCCAGGGAGAAAGAAGAGACTTCAGATCCCTCACCTCACAGCCACAGAAGTCCTGGAGGAAGTAGGCAAAACACCGGACGACGTTCATGTGATTCTGGCCATCTTTGCTGGAATAGCAGAGGAAGACCTTTGGCCTCGGCCGGAGCCTCTCCCTGGGGAGCGCCGTGGTGTACGAGGAGGACTCAGAACTCTCTTCATCTAAATGTGAATATATATTTTCTAAATTGGAAAAGAAGATAGGGTTGATGCCTACGAGCAATGCTTTGTCCTGTGCCTTAAGACTCAGGACCTAATGCCATCTTCAAGAAGCAACAGTTGATACTCCCAGTCCCCAGCCCCTGGGGTCCCCACTGGAAACAGGACAGCTGATTTCTCCAGTGGAGCAACAAATACCTCGGGTAAGCCGAGAAAACGGCCGGGACCACCCTGGTCAGCAGAGAGCACCCAGAAGCAGGTCTTGCAACCAAGTGTACCTACCAGACCAATTAAGCACTGTCAGAGCTCACCTTCTTTAAAAGAAAAAAAAAAAAGACAAAAAAACAAAAGAAAACCCTTTTATTGAGGTATAACTTACAAAGGTAAAATGCCTAAGTCTTAAGAGTAATCTCAGTAAGCTTTTATCTAAGTATATACCTGTGTAACCATCACTCAGATCAAGATAGAAAACATTTCCAAGGTCCCCAAAAAGTTCCCTCCCAACACCTGCCTTTTATAAGTCATTAAGCCCTGCCTCTACCCTTACTCATACTTTTAGACTTCATTTATGTTCTTGAATTTACTATCCTGAGTTTGGGAACAGAATTATGGCTTCATGTTCACAGCTCCTGAGGCTAAAAGTCAAGTATCTTAATGGTAGGAACTACAGGACCTATGTGGCCTCCCAGATGCCCATCTGGTTGGGGGCCAGGGTGGGGCGGTGGTACCAAGGGCCCAAGGACTCCCAGGCTCCCTCGGTTGGCCGATGTCTTGCCAACCTGGGGGGAACACACCACACAAAGAGATACCTTGTTGTTTCTTGCGGCACATCACAGTGAAGAGGGTTGCAAAGGCCGAGATGACAACCAGTGGCACAGTGATGGCGACAGCCCTAATGGGCCCCGCCCACGGGGAATGCGCTGGGAAATGTCAAAGATAAGGCTTGAAACAAGCAGCACAAGTTCAAGGAGAATTCTTCCCCCCCCTTTTTTTTGTTTTTAAAGATTTTTTATTTTTAAGTAATCTCTACACCCAATGTGGGGCTTGAGCTCACAACTCCAAGGTCAAGAGTCCCACATTCTACCGACTGAGCCAGCCAGGTGCCCCTCTTTTCCTCTCTTTAAACATAAGCTGTGTAACAGGTTTTGGGCGCCCCGACCACATTTCTCTACTTAGTACTGGTCTGGTGATTATAAAAGGACTCTTTTTAAAGGGTTGTAGAATACTATTCAAAAATTAGAGTTGCTGGGACAGTAAATACTTGTGAGTGAGAATTTTGCCCTAGGAAACCTTGCCTCCCACCACTTTTCTTCCAAGGACAAGTGACTATTTAGTTCCAGCTACACAGACACACACCAACCACAGTGGCCTCTGTGTTCTAGGCATCGACATTAGGATGGAAGGAAAGTCAGCTTTGATGGAACATCTTTTTTTTAGAAGAGTGAGGTGTGGGGGTGCGCAGAGGGAGAGAGACAGAGAGAATCTTAAGCAGACTCCCTGTGCTCAGCATGAAACCCAACACAGGGCTCAATCTCACAACACTGAGATCATGACTGGAGCCAAAGTCAAGAGTCAGACGCTCAACCGACTAAGCCACCCAGGCACCCCTGATGGAACATCTTTTAAAAGAGAGGAACTCAAATGCTGTGTTTTGATTTTCTAAACCATGAAGTACAGAATGTATCAAGTAACGTGGTCTACTGTAGTCCAGAGCCAACATTTCACACAGAAAAAAAAAAAAAATCATACCTGGTTTTAAGGCATAATGCATCACTTTTCTTGTTGTATTAGTGTCATCCACCAGCTGCAAAACAGAGGATGCTGTATCGTTATTTTTTTTTAAGTGATAACATCTCAACAGATTTCATTCATTTTTCTATCTGTGGACAGTGGGGAGACAGAGAAAGCAGACAGGAGAAAGGAGAGCTGCTGCCTATGATCATTCATGAGCTGAGACCGGACATTAAATCAGATAAATCTCTGCTTTACCGACACAAAACTCTCAACCTCATCACCTTCCATGAATCAAACGTTGTTCGTTCATTGATGAATTCAGCTGGTGAGTTCCACATTCTAGCACTCTTCCGTCACAATGGCATCCTACCACTAATTTTACTGGGCTGCCATTAATGCTTTCAGAGCGTGTGTCTGTTCAAAAGCACATACTGCTATCAAATCATACAACCAGTGTTTCTCCCAAAATGTTAAGACACGTTGATTGTCTCTGAATAGCAGGGCTATGGACAAAATTTTTCATTTCCTTTTCGATTTTTCTTTTATCCCTATTTTTGTAGTGTGTTTGATACTGGAAAAGGAATCTAAACTAAAAGAAGAAAAATATTATCATTTGCTTGCTTTCTTCAGTGGTATTTAGAACTTCATGTATACTGCTACAGAAAATGTCAGCAGAAACCTAGAGAAGTATAGGCAGATATAATGGGCAGAACTTTTCCTTTCTGTTTTACTAAAAGTTTTTAGGGACACCTGGGTGGCTCAGTCAGTTAAGTGTCTGCCTTCGGCTCAGGTCATGATCCCAGGGTTCTGGGATCGAGTCCTGAGTTGGGCTCCTTGCTCAGTGGGGAGCCTGCATCTCCCTCGGAATGCCTCTCTCTCTCTGACAAATAAGTAAAATCTTTTAAAAAATAAAAATAAAAATTTATAAATCTAATTTTTTTAAAAACATATTTTTGCAGTATGACAGTGTCGGAGCCCAGGGCAGGTTGCCCCAGTAGGTACCACAATGGCCTACTGATAAATATTTTGTAATGGAGCTACTGGAGAAAGAAGTAGTGCAAGGAAACTGAGACCCTCCCTCTGTCCCCCTGAAAGCAGGAAATAGATCTCCCATATGACAAATACCCTCACTGTTCTGAGAAGTAAAAATGACATCCTTATTGTATGATAGGGACTTTAAAGTTGAGAAAACTGTAGAAACGAACCTTGTTACTTTTTCTAATTTATTATCTCAGCCTAAATTCCACTTAGAATTCCCTACTAATTAAAGCTCCCAAACATCTATTTTTCTTTATCCTGTCAATTCTTCACAAATTTATTATCTCTTTGTCCAAAAAGCATAAGAACTGTGCCTGCCTTTGTCATTTCTTTGGGTTTCAATTTCATTATTGGGCCTCTGTGCACACTCAGTAAGAATCTGGTTTTTTTCACCCCTTAATCTGTCTCACGTCAATTTAATTCCTATACCAGCTGGAAGAACCCAGGGAGGAAATAAGGAATTTCTTCCTCCCCTACAAAGGAATACTGTATAGAAATTCTAAATCATGGCTATGTGGACTATCTGGTTTCATAAAAATATTTATATGAAATACTTGAAATACTGAATGAGAAAAATCAAAGACTAATTACATATAAACTTTTTAAAAAGCATGTTAAGGGCCATGTAAAAATATAACTGCACACCCTCAATGGCTTGAAATTTTAGTGTTGTAAACAGTTGAAATTCTTCATGAACTAGATTCATTCTGTAGAATTAATAATAGGGCTTTCTTGAGTTATACATACCTCAATTATATAATCCCCAGGAGAAACATTTTGAAGGAGGCAGCTGGTTGTCTCTGTATTTTGCTCCTGCAAAGAAACAACACAACACTTTTAAAACTCACTTCTTGGATAAGGGTCATCTGGACCTCTCTTCCCCCAAAGCTGAAGGAGACTTGCCACCAGTCTTGACCATGTTCAGAATATATCAATTAGATCAGAAAGCAACCATATTTATCTGCTACACATGATCTGAACTTCACTCTGATAAAAAGGCCCAGGAAAGCCCAGGACCCCTGTCATAGTCTATACTTAGTGGTGCCCTCAGCAGGACTATTTCATTTGCAGACAAAGAAACTAGTTAGAATACCCTTTATTTATTGAAAGGGTGAGAAAAGAAATTACCTGCCCATGTCCGTGCATATCTTATGTGCCGTAATTTTGACTTGAGGTCAATGACAGAGGTGAGAGCCTACAGGAAAGCAAAACTCAACAACATAGAAGCATGTCTAGGAAGATGCTAGGTTCTGCTCTCATGAGCAAAAACCTCTCTTGGTGCTTGCTGAGGCCATCTAGCTAGCAGTCCTGTGCACTTCCATAAATCCCCCTCTTGTTGACTGCCCTCAGTTTAAGAACTTGGTTGCTGAGTTTCTACTTTGGTCTATGTACAATCAGTAAGCCACTGAAATCCTAGTGGCTTAGCTCCTAGATGTGGTTTTTCCACTGACTAGCTGTGTGACCTTGAGCAAGCCAGGTGACCTCATGGAGCCTCGGGTCGCCCATCTGTAAAGTGGGGCGACAGCAGCCTGTTGCATAGAGTTGTAAGGATTCAGTGAGCATCAAGCTTGGTGACCGGCACACAGTGAGCACCCAATTAATGTTTAAAATAGAGCAGAATGAACTAGAAGTACTTAATTCTTTTGGTTCCTTGGTAATACCTTTCCCAGGCTTCATCACCCTTGGGATAGCTGGGGTGTAGATAACTGGAAAGTGAGAGTTGTCCCTGAGACACAACATTCTGGAATGTCTACCAACTGCTGAGATAAAGCCTCATGTTCACGGGAACCTTCCAAATTCCGGGCCCAGGGGTCACTTTAAAACATGTCGTAGGGGCACCTGGGTGGCTCAGTCAGTTAAGCATCTGCCTTTGGCTTGGGTCATGATCTCGGGGTCCTGGGATGGAGGCTGCATCGGGCTCTCTGCTCAGTGGGTAGTCTGCTTCTCCCTCTCCCTCTGTGCTCTCTCAAAAAAAAATATTTTTTTTAAAAAAAGATTTTATTTATTTATTTGAGAGAAAGAATGAGAGAGAGAGAGAGAGAGCATGAGACAGGGGAGGGTCAGAGGGAGAAGCAGACTCCCCACTGAGCGGGGAGTCTGATGCAGGACTCGATCCCGGGACTCCAGGATCATGACCTGAGCTGAAGGCAGTTGCTTAACCAACCGAGCAACGCAGGCACCCAAAAAAATAAAATCTTTAAAAAAACAAACCAAAACAAAAACATGTAGTATTCCTTAATGTACATATAGCAGCTCACCTGTTTACAGGTCTTTCTCTTGAAAGGCCCTTCGTGCTTGAGCTTATAGTGAAGATAGAAGAAACGGAAGCCAAAGGTGTGTGGCGCATGGTCGAAGGACACCTGCATGTCCAAACCGTGCTGAGTGATGTTCAGGTTCCGAGGCTTCCAGACTGGGAGGAGGAAGGACCCGGAATGAGCACCCAGAGGCCACCCTGACACCACCATGCAGGCAAGACCTGATGGACGGGAACAGCTATACTTACAGGGCTTACAGGCCAGGTTGTCCGGCTGTAGCAACAGGTCGCAGGCTATGAAGAAAGACACATATTTTTTACTTTTAGTACAGTTTGGCATTTTCCTTATCCAATAATTCAATAAAATACAAATACACGGTGCTGGGTAGTGTTGGGAAAAGTATAAAATGCATCAATTCAGCAATTCAGTATGGTGTAGTTATATCTTAAGAAAATTTAAATTGTACAATATAAAAATATGAATGCGGTTCATTTTACGCCAAATAAATGGAACCAGTGTCAAGTCACCGAGACTCTTGAAGCTTGTCAAGCATGACAGAGGGGTTTCAAGGCCAGCAGCCAAGGGCAGCAGGACTGTGTTCAGGCTGCTACCACAGGGAAGCTCTGGTTTAGCCGTGAACAGAAATAAAGCCAGCCCCTTATCAATTGTACAGGGGTTTAGGCCCAAGAGAACTCTGGAGTGATGCCGGTAACTGTCTTGGGATTGTTGTAACCTTTGCTAGCAAATGCTCTGATGGAGTCTAAAAATGGCATGGAGACATCTACTAAGTAATAGCACCAAAGTCAACAGGGCTTTGAAGCAGGGCTTCAAAAAAAGATGGAATTATTTCATGCTCTACCCCTCATCTCCAAAATCAACTTCTACTGTTTTAGTCCTGCTTTTTTTTTTTCCAAATGGTTTTAATATATGGCTGTCTTACAGCAGCTGTACCCCGCCCCCACCCAAAATAAGCAGCATCATGTCTACTCTTGAACAAGTTGGCAACTGGTGTCTCTGGTCAGGTGAACTCTGCCTAGGCCAAATCTTAATTCTAAGAACTGCTTTTCTGGATACTTTTGTCCTCACCATGCTAGTTTCATACCAGTATTTGGTGGGCTCTTGAATATATTCCTTGGAAAAGTCATTAGGATCAGGAGCAGTCTCAACATGGGAACCAGGCAAGCAGGCCATACTCACCACGGGTTCTAAAGAAGAAAGGGTGGTAATTGCTTTCATTTTTAATGGAAGGAAAAGGGACAATCTTCACAAAGTAATCCGTTTCAAATTTCATATTCAGGAAAGGTTGAGATTCCATTCCCTAAAAGGGAATAAAAGCAGACACAATATCATGAAGAAATCATCCACCCCTCCACCTATACACCAGACCTTCAGGCCTCCCTGACGGTCACCCACACACTCTGCCAGACCTGGAGTCTATTTTCTGGACCACCTTTAACTGAAATAAAAGATCAGCAAGGTTGCCTGTTCTTTGGCAAGGAAGCCACGGCTGGTTAACACAGACCCTCAAAGCTGGTGGGGAAGAGCTCACATACTCTTGAGAGCACAAAGCCACCTTCCAGGACGTGTAAACCGAGAGGTGTGTTTACCAGCAAGAGGTGCTGGAGGGATTCTCTGGGTGTGGAGCAGGCTTGAGGTGTTGCCGAGCTATTTTTCACCCACCTTGGCAGGAGGGGTGGACCCCACAGCCCCTCCTTCTCCAGTTTCACCGACATTCAATAGACCATTCAGACTCCCAGAACAATGGCATGTCTTCAGGAGCACATTCTCTGCGTGCGACTTACGGTTCTTTTGAAGCTACTGTTGAGCTGCTTTGGGTCCTTTAGAATCAGTTGTTGGCACCGTCTTCCCTCCGACTTCAGCTCCTCCAGTATTACTCGAAATCCTTTTAGGAATTCGATGCCTAAACAAAGCAGAATGCTTTTATGAAAAGCAGACCGAATTACTTTTGAACACACTTTCCTTCCTTTGCCAAGATTACCGTCCTTCCCACCTACATAGCAGAGTTAAAGGAATTCTAACTTTGGCCAGAATATCTGAGTTTTACAGAAAGGAAAACCACATGCCCTGCATTCCTCTGGGACAGGCCAGGTGATTTTCTCTGTCCCATCATGACTCGTTAATTAGCTCTAATTCAGCCAGCCATTTCACAAATGCCCACTGCCTCTGTGACATCAGGGTTCAAATATTTAGGCTCAAGTCACAATTCACCCTAAAAGTCTAGAGTGGAATATATTAATTTCTAGGTCATCAGACAGGGTGTATTCAGCTGATGATAATTCCCAATGCTGACCAGGAACTCCCCCCAAACCATGTTTCCGCTTTAAGTTTTCGTCCTGTATTTGCTGGCATGGTTCACTGAGTCATGCACAAAATTCCCAACAAAGTGTATGTCTGCACCCAAGGGGTTCCTAGGCTTGAGATTAAATAGTTTAGAATGCCTATGTGATTTACAAAGCAGTTCTTGCTCTAATCAGGCCTGAAAGGCAGACACCCAAGGGCTGCCCAGTGTGTGCTCTTCAAACAGCCCTCAGAGGCCCCGAGACGCCCACCGTGCTGCTGAAAGGCACCGGCCCAGCCTCCTGCCACCTGAGGAGTAAGCTCCGCTGATCACAAGAGCCAGTACCAGCGCTCTGCATCCCATGGAAACTAGCTAGAGTGGTCCAACTGCAGCTGGAGATCCCCAAAACCGGCCTCAATTGGCGCGGTATCGGTTTCGCATGCTTTCTGAACGCTACACAAGGAGACAATTTCAACCCTTCACTCGCAGGGCAAAAGTAATGACATAGGATACAATTAACCAGGTGGGAAAAGTATTGATGGCAAAGGACAGGTAAATCTTTTTTGAATCCTATCATTATTTGATGAAGAACATATATTTTCCAGTGAGTAGGGCAAAGGAGTTACAATGACAGCTTCACATTTTCGGGGGTCACAGTGTACAATGTGCTGGTACTGACTCTGCCACGTTGCATTTTTTTTTTTTTTTTAAGATCTTTATTTATTTATTTGCCAGAGAGAGAGCACAAGCAGGGGGAGCACCAGAGGGAGAAGCAGGCTCTCCGCCGAGCCGGGAGCCCAATGCGGGGCTCGATCCCAGGACCCTGGGATCATGACCTGAGCTGAAGACAGACGCTCAACGGACTGAGCCACCCAGGTGCCCCCGACATTGCATTTCAAGTACAAAGCTTCCTGTGCGGGTGAGAGCCAGCTGACCCCCAGCCCAAGACTCAGACATGCTAACAAGATCCAAGGTCTTTGACCAGAGACCAGTTAGCAGATCTCACAGGAACTTGCCTTTTGAGATTAAAAAAAAAAAAAAAAAGTTGAACAAATCTTTATTATTTATACTAAGATTTAATTCATGCCATGTCCCCAGAGCTCCTGTTTAACAAAAGCTGGGTGATTAATAGGATTCAAGACTGTGTATCTCACAGTTTCATAAAAATTCATCAGCTGAGGTGGGAGTGGGTGGTTCTAGTCCTCATTTTTAAAAGACCTGCCTGAAAAACCTATGCCAAGTCTGGGTGGGGTCGGGGTAGAAGCAGCAAATGTAAATTTTTTTTTTTTTTTAAGGATTTATTTATTTGACAGAGAGAGAGAGCGCAAGCAGGTGGAGCAGCAGAGGGAGAGGGAGAAGCAGGCTTCCCACCGAGCAGGGAGCCCAATGTGGGGTTCGATCCCAGGACCCTGGGACCATGACCTGGGCCAAAGGCAGATGCTTAAGCAACTGAGCCACCCAGGTGCCCCAAGCAAATGTAAATCTTATAGTAACACCTTTATCACAATACCCTGAATGAATGCCTTATAGTTACATGTGTAGCAACTTCATAGAGCAGCTTCCAGTGATGGAACTTATTTGCTCCTTTCCACCATTTAAAGCTGGATGAATCCTCCTAACACCCATGGGAGGAAGGTATTATCCCCATTTTCCAGATGAGGAAACAGCTATCAAGACACTGAACGACTTGCCCAGGATCACACAGGAATTAAACAGCAGACGTGGGATTCAAACCCCAGAGTGTCTGGCTCTAAGCTGGTGCTCTTAACCCATAAGCTTCTCTGTCTCCCACCGAGTTTCCTTGATAAAACCTGAAAGAACCTTATAGAAACAGATAGAACCTGTCCACCCACAAATCATCGTGCAGGAAAAGCACCACATTCTGCCCTCACTGCTCCACCTGTTAGTTCTCCAACCACATGCTCACATCCCTTACTTTTAAGGAGCCTGCAATTTGTCAGGCCAACCCCTCCACTGTATAGCCTTACATGGAACGACCACTTCCCGTTTATCCACAGAGAATGTTTTTATCTTTAAATGTTAAGATAATGTTATTTTTGGAAAACCCACTGCGTTCAGACCCAGCGGTATTTACATAGATAAGTGAGTCAGTCCCATGGCTCTGATCTATCCTCCCCCACTCTGCACTCACCTCCCCTGCCGTCGGATTTTTCTGAGATTTATCCTGTTCAGATGAAGAAATCCAGGCTTTTATTATACTTTTCCCTTGGCCAGATTTTTTTTTTTTTAAATTCTAAGATTCAGTGGCTATGTCAAAGGAGCAGGTTTGAGGACCAGGTTCTGATGATGGTAACAGTAGCCACCTTTTCCCCCCCCCCCCGTTTTGTTTTTTTCTTAAAGATTTTATTTTAAAGGAATCTCTACACTCGATGTGGGGCTTGAACCTACAACCCCAAGATCAAGAGTCACATGCTCCACCGACTAGGCTATGCAGGTATCCCAGTAGCCACTGTTTTTTAAGAGCTCTTTCTAGGGTCACCTGGCTGGCCCAGTCAGTGGAGCAGGCAACTCTTGATCTCAGGGTCATGAGTTCAAGTCCCACATTGGGTGTCAAGATTACTTAAATAAAAACTTAAAAAAAAAGAAAAAAAGCTCTTTTTAGAAATATACTGCATGTGTGTGTGTGTCAGGAAATCTTATAACCAACCAAGAGGCAGTCATCTGCCCATTACAGATGGGGAAGCGGGGCTCAGCCAGGGTTAGAGGCCTCTTGTAAAAGTTAGAATCTGGGTTCACACCCAGGCCCATCTGAACAAATGGACCCTGCCCATGTCCCACAGCCAGTTATCCCATCCAATCATTAACTTGTTAAAGAGGACAAGCAGACTCTGCCCTAACCTGAATCTGGCCAGATAATGTAGATTTGCTTTTTCCTGTTTCTTCATTTTGTTTTTTTGTCAGCCTACATAGTTTAAACAAATTCAGTTAGTTGTCAACATTTAAAAATTGATTTTATGGGGGCGCCTGGGTGGCTCAGTCGATTAAGCGTCTGCCTTCGGCTCAGGTCATGACCCCAGCCCTGAGCCCTGGGATCGAGTCCCGCATCCGGCTCCCTGCTCAGTGGGAAGCCCGCTTCTCCCTCTCCCACTCCCCCTCCTTGTATTCCCTCTCTCGCTATTTCTCTCTCTGTCAAATAAATAAACAAAATCTAAAAAAAAAAGAAAAAGAAAAAGAAAATTGGAATATTCCTGAAAACTTACAACATGTGCCAGTGCTGTGCTTGGGTATCCATATGGGCACAGAGATGGCCGATGCTGGATGCTGAGGCCATTACATCCTTGGACAGCTCACCTGTCCCCCCGACTACTGCTGAGACCCAGAGGCCAAGCATTCAATGTGATTTATCACCACACACTATTATTTTGTAAACCTACATCTCTCTCAGTAACAGCCAAGTGAATAAAAGATGAGCCATGAGGCCCAGCATCAAGCTGCATGCCTGCCCAGCAAGTATATGCAACAAAGCAGGCAGTGTATCTGAGCCCAAGCCCACCTAAGCTACACTTATGTCAAGACCTGCCTGGCTCCTGGAGGTTGTCACACTGGGACCCCTGCACTGGTCACCACCCACACCAGCCACGTGGTGGACTCCATTTGACCAACTTACCAAGAGCCCCTGGGGACCAAAGAATGGTGACTGCCACTTGGTCGTGGCAAGCGTACTGACTGATGGTGATGTTCTGGGCATCAGCAATCACATGCTTCCCCACTGGATTCAAGTAAGTGGTGCAGTCTAGAGAGTTGGGAGAACAAAGAACAGTTAGATTAAGACATTTATTTTTTGAGGTCCACGTTCATCTTCTCAAATTACACAGAGCCGTCTGGAGGCGGCCAAATCCGTTCTGTTTAAAGACGTGTGCTGCATAAACCCAAATAGGACATCAAAGATTGAATGTTGGGGAAACTGTAAGATGCTGCAGTGGGGCTTATTTATAGCACCAACACCACTGCCCACCCTTCGAGTTCAATTCTAGGACAGCATAAGGAGGATCATATATAGTGCAGCTGTATATGTTTATACATAGACAGTTGAACTATGTATCTGGCATCGACTTCTTTACTATTATGACACTTTACCTAAATCAGTAATTATTTACACCGATTCAATTGTTTTTCAGCATTAGAGAGTGATCTGAAACAAAACAAATGGCTAAATAGTCTGGGGCTTGCTTTTAGAAGAAACCTGGAGGCAAGGTGAGCAGGGCAAGGAAGCAGGATGAGGCTGGGACTCACCAGGGAGCGGCTCACAGTAAGCCTGTTAAAAAATCCAATTAGTACCTACAAAAGAGACTCGCTGACTTCATGATGTGCAAAGTACCTTCAACATTAATAGCATCTCAAAGGTAAAAGTTCTGTTCCCGAACACCATGTGTTAGCAAAGGCACCCACAATGCCCATCAAATTCAAAGAGCTCCATGTTGCTCAAAAAATGAAGACCAATTCTCTGACGCTGTCTAAGGACATTACGTACAGCCAGGTGTCAAGGCCACTACAACCATGTGAGCAGCTGTGACATCTGGTATTGCTAAAGAAACCTTCAAAGTCTACAGGATCCTAAAAAACTGCTGGAAGCTTCCAGCCAGACTTGGAATGGGACTCCAGAGAATGGCCGTGGGCTGTTCTGGCCACTCATGCAGGGAGAACCACCAGCCATCCCTGGCAAATGCCAACTCATGATTCTTACACTGCTTCATCTCCATTTCCTTCTCAATGATTAAAATGGAAAACTCTTGCTGGTATCTGCTGCAAAAAGTCCTCAGTTCCATCAAATGTCCAAACCGACTCATGATGCCTCCGAAAGCAGGGGGTTTTACTTTGAGGTGAAGCAGTCAGGGGGATTTTCTAGGTTCAGTGAATCTGCTGCACTCCCCCTGCCCCTGCTGTACATCACACCACACACTTCCCATTTGTTTTTAAGATTTTATTTATTTGAGAGAGTGTGAAAGAGAGCACAAAGGGTGAGGGTGGGGGCAGAGGCAGAGGGAGAAGCAGACTCTCCACTGAGCAAAGAGTCCAACATAGGACTTGATCCCAAGACCCGAGATCATGACCTGAGCTGAAGGCAGGCACTCAACTGACTGAGCCACCCAGGCGCCCCCACATTTCCCACTTTTAGGACTAAAAACGTTCCCTGGGTATTTGAAAATTACAAAAGAACATAAGAAAAATGTAGAAGTCATCCATGCCCTCCCACCACACAGGTAACTACTATCAACTTCTAAAAAACATCTTTCCAAGCCTTTTAATGGGCACATAATATTCCTCCTTTTTAAATTTCTTACTAAAGTTCAACACACATGCACTACAATGCACCCCTCCCACTTTGGTAACTCCCAGCTCCCACACTGCCTTGGGCCCTGCTTTCTTGCCTAACTGCTCTAGGTGGACCCCATTCCATAAACTCCATCTGCTTAAAAAGCAGCCACCTCTACATTTCAATATTACTTCTTTTGAAAAGATGTTAGTGGGGGTGCCTGGGTGGCTTAGTCGTTAAGCGTCTGCTTTCGGCTCAGGTCATGATCCCGGGGTCCTGGGATCGAGCCCCACGTCAGGCTCCCTGCTCAGCGGGGAGTCTGCTTCTCCCTCTCCCTCTCCCACTCCCCCTGCCTGTGTTCCTGCTGTCTGTCAAATAAATAAATAAAATCTTTATAAAAAAAAGAAAAGATGTTAGTAATTAATAAAACCAAATTCTACATCTAATGAAAACTGACTATCGAAACATTTAACATATGTTCTCTGGGTGCAGAAGAAAAATTTTTCTTTAAATATCTGGTTTAACACCCACAGTGTACAAATGAGGAAATGTTTTGCAGCTAAGAGACCAGCTGGGTGGCTTCGGATTCCACTGCTGACCAGCCCTGGGTCAGGACAGAAAGCAGCCTCGGATGGCTCATGCATAGCTCTTGCCATTCTATCCTCAGCACAGAGATTATTACCATAGTAAGTTCGGAATCAGAGGTAGTCAGCCTGCAAAAAATCCTAACTGAAACTAGCTTCCCAATATTTAAAAAAAAAAAAAAAAAAGACAAGATCCCATCATACTTGTCAAGTTCAAGCTTTTTTTTTTAGATTTTATTTATTTATTTGAGAGAGAGAGCATGAGCAAGGGAGGGGCAGAGGGAGAGGGAGAAGCCGACTCCCCACTAAGCGGGGAGCCTGACGTGGGGCTCAATCCCAGAACCCTGAGATCATGACCTAAGCCAAAGTCAGACCCTTAACTGACTGAGCCACCCAGGTGCCCCAAGTTCAAACATTTCCATTTATTGAAACCTCTGATTTAAACAGCTTTTAGGAAAAGATGCACAAATAAGAGCAAATCATGTTTTTTGTCCTTTGTTCATTCCTAATGCCAAAATTAGCACTCTCCAGGTTTCTGTAAATATAATTATGCAAATATAAAGTCTAAGAATTAAGAAAATGTATTACAACCTACTCAGGCATTACCCCCTCAGAGCCTGAAGAAGAAACAAGAAATGCAACATGAAAGGAGACATGGAGACCTATGAAATTCACTTTTGACTTAATGGCAAGACATTTTCTTTCTTTGTAACATAAAATGGCAAAGGAGTAGAAAAATAAGATTTTGTAGTTTTGTACTTTTGGTGAAAACCTGGTAATTTGTTCTTAGCTATTTCAAACAGAACTGGTAACCAGTCAACAGAGCAATAACAGAAACTTCCTTGTGGAAGAGAGAAAGAAATATCTTTTCAATGGAAAACAATGAATAAATTTTTTACACAAACCTGGATCCAATTATTAGGAATTCTAACATTTTGGATTCTGGTTACCAAAAAATTATGCCCAAATGACATTCTGCCAAAATGCAACCGAGCTTCAGATGTCTCGGGAGTCAATTCGAGTTGAGAATTAAATTCTAATTAAATGCTGAAGAATAAGAAAGAAAATAATGACTAAGAGGCATCAAGCACGTGGGCCAAATATTTAGTCCCATGAAGAAAACAATAAGATACTTCTAAGTTTTACAGGTACAGATCCTCTTTCACAAAACCCCATATTAAATTAGAGCTGCAAATACTTGTTTGCAGCTGACCAGAAAATTTTGAACTCTTGAATGTAATACAAGATCTGCCAGGACCAAGAGCATATATTAGAAATTAACTTTGTAGCTCAAAGAGAGATCTCTAACACATGTCTTTACTTAGCTGAATTAAGTATCATGGACTTGCAAATCTTTCATTAGCTTTGTAACATTTATCCAGAGAACATGCACACACCACTAACATGAAATATCTGTTTCAAATATAAGCCCTCATTGGTTAACTTAAAGTACTCACGTCAGCAACTGTGGGCATAAATTTGACACACATATTTGTATCTTAAAATTATTAGATTGTATACACGACCTCAAAAATCTTGCTTTAGCAGTGATCATTTCAGAGGCCTCACTGTGACCCACACCCATTACTTACATGGATTCATAATCCTCTCCAAGAGATGAATCAAATGTCAGGAGTTACTGAACAGGAGTCAAGCTCCCTCTTGTTAACATTTTTACATATAAATTATGGCTCATAAGGCTAAAATGCTCACAATTCTATATAATTACCTTCTTAGCATGAAAGCAGCTGCTGAGGGGGAATTCTATATGCTTAATCAGAAAAAAAAGCACCCCACCCTGCCCTTAGGAAACGACTCAGCCAGATAAAGCCACATTTCCTTGAGAGAATGGGCCAAAAAGATGCTGTATTCCAATTCTGGTTGGAATGACTTCTAGTATTGGCAGATATCAATTACTGAGTGCACATCAGGCCAACTAAGTTGAGCAGTTAAAAGCATTACCTCATTAAAGCCTCGACATGATGCTCGGGAAGAAACTAATCTTTACAGGCCTTGCAAGCTGAGGCTTAGGGAAGTCAAGTGGCCTGCCATAGCTCACAGCTGACAGGTAGGGCACAGGAGTTGGAACCCAGGCCTACAGAGATGGCCAACTGGAGACCCCTGGGCCAATCTGGGACACACATTCACTTGACCCACTCTGTGCTTGTGAACGTGTTTAAATAGATGCCAATATTAAAAAATGTTCAAACAAACAAACAAAAAATGCCAATGTCTCTTTCTTCTTGCAAATCACATCTGGCTACCCTCAGGGCCAAGGCACAAGGAGCCGGAATGGAGAAGCCAGACCTGGGCTGTCCAGTTTGCCACAGTCCCTACCGTTCCCTAGCATCCTTGCGCTTGAGTAGCTTCACTCATTGGTCTGCTGCTGAGCCCCTACAGGCATCTGCCTTTGTTCTTAAGGACATGTTATATCTTGAAGACATCAGGGGAGGTGGAGGTCTCCATACACAACTTCTCCCAACACTATGGAGGACACTTGACCTATTCAAGCTCCCAAATACTTGAGTGGCTTAATTGAGACTGAGCCATGTTAGTTCCATTGATAAACCTGAGCAGGTTGAGAAAATTCCTCAACCCCAGGACCTGCAGTGTCCTTGATTAAGCATGACTATGTAAGCTGTAGATCACTGAAAGGGCTCCATTCTTCGGCAGTGAAGCCAGTTACTTACTGTCATATCTGAAGGTGATGTTGTGTAGCCCGCTGTTTCTGCTGGCCGGCCCCACTCCCTGTGGGAAAACAAGAGAACATGATGAGGAGAGAAGCCAATGTGCTTTTCCAGCACACGTCCCCATAGAGTCAAAATGCACACAAGACTGCGAAGACCCAGGGTCATGCCAGATGCTGAGCGATATCTACCACTCTTCCCACCCACCCTGTGTCCCTTCTCCCCCACTGGCTGCCAACTTCCTTCCAGCCCAGGAGATTCCTAACTGCCAGGCCAGGAGCATTATGAGCACTCGATTCCCCCAAGACAATAGGAGCATGCTGTTCTGTGTTTGGGGGTTAAATAATAATTCATTAACAGTAAAATTGGGAGAGAGACCATGAGCTGCCAGCTGGAGCCCTTCCAGTTGGATCCGCTCTGAGCACTGATTGGTTATAAAATTTGCCTACCAGACACTCTCGTCCAAAAGCTCTATTAACCCACGACAGATAGGCAATTCCTCAAGTCTAAGGAAACAGGTTTCTCATTCCAAGACCGGGAATGATTGTGGGAATAAGCCATTACTTTTAATGAGAAAATTCTTCACTGCATCCATACCTATGCTTGGAATATATAGGGTGGGTCATAAAAGAAAAAGAAAAAAGACTTTAAAAGGCCTAACTCTAACTTTTGGTGATGTGGCCATTAGCCATCTGCACTCTTAATAGCAGGGGTAACAACTCCACCAGACTCCCCACTTTAATTACAGCATCCACAGAGGGAGCACCGGAATCCTCCCATTGCCCCGCCTTTTCCTAACCCACCACTTATCCATCATGGGAAAGAGCAGCTACAGATCTGCCGACTCTGGTTTTAACTGTTTCTGTAACAATCGGCAAATGTGCCATTCAGCATTAATTGCAGAATTCTCCAAAACAGTTAATTCTGAAATGCTAAATGATGGGAAAATATTCTAACCACACAACTAAAGTTTCCACTCAACCAAGGGAATGCTGGGGGAAGACCATCTGCTGGCAGCCCAGTATTTAATGGGCAATTGTCACACTGAGACACAATGTGCAGAACCCTTCTGATGGAGCCCAGGGTCTCAGGCCACAACCCCGTCACATCCATATGCTGGAGGCATGTTCACACTGCTTATCTGAAGCCAGCTATGCCCAGTGAAACTCTATCCCTGAGCTCGGATAAACATGGACCTCAGGAAAGCACAGCTGTGCAGAAAGGGATGCACACAAGCATGCACGCGCGCACACACACCACAATTCTAATTCAAGTGAGAAATAAGCACAGGAAATCTAAATCAACGTGGTACATTAGCCCATGATCTACTGGGGCTCCCCTTCTTCCTGATGTACCTTCCTTCTCCAGCTTTCCTGCTTCCATCCTCCCTTTCCCACATACACAGGATTCTGGATTTCCTCCCCTGAGCTGAAACACTTTGGAAAGGGTGGTTTTCTTATGGAAATCCTAAAGGCCTCCATGATTCCTTAGGGAAAATCCTCTAGCATACCACTAGAGGTCCAACTTCCAGATGGCTAAGAGCGGGGTGCCGTGACCAAGCAGGAGACAATGCCATCCCTCCAAAACCCCTAGGAAATGCCCAAAACACCCAAACCACACCCTTCTTCCTCCCTTGCAAAGCCCCAGGATAGAAAATCACTCACCATGTATTATGAGTCAGACATTATGCTAGGTACAGTGGTGAACAAAACAGCCGCTGTCCCTGTCCTCAAGAGCAAAGTAACTCATTCCTTCAAAGGAGACTAATGGGGTATGTGGATCACATGTAATGTACATAGGCAAATTTCAAATCACACCCTGACCCTCCAAGAACACTTAGTGTGACATAAAGGTGTATGTAGCTCAGCTGAAGAGCCAGCCATAAGTAAGCATCCAGCCTACAGGTACCACAGGCAGCACCTCACAAGGGATGATTCCAGGGTGAGGACAGCACACCCCCGGAAACTTGAAAGAAGGAAGGATAACTGGACTAGAAGGGAGAGTAAAAGGGAGCATCATGGGAGGGAAACAAAAATGCAAGGGGGCCAAGGTAAGTACCTTAATCCTTCCATTCTCGGGCTGGTGACCATGGGCATGGTCACTTCACTCCACCTGGTCCAAGCCTCCTCAACTATCTTCCTAAAAAGATAATTTGCACGACTTGCCCCTGGGAAGGGGTTTGAGGAGGACCACGTGAAGCCCTGTAGAGGAAGCGCTTTTCAAAAAGGAAATGCATTTAATAGCATGCTCTCCAGCATGTAGGACTCTAATGACCAGTCACCTTCCTTGCAGGACTGTCAGCTTTTCACTTTGTTCTTGTTCTCCCCATATTTCTAATGCAGCATGTTTTTCTTTTAAAGATTTTTATTTTTAAGTAATCTCTACACCTAATGTGGGGCTCGAACGTACAACCCCAAGATCAAGAGTCACAGGCTCTACAGACTGAGCCAGCCAGGCACCCCTATAGCAGCACGTTTTTAACAGGTATTTATTGGGCGCTTGCAATGAGCAATGTATTGTGGAAAGAAGCCCAACATCGTGAGATGTGCTCTATCCTGCAGACAAGAACTTAAATCCCTCCAAATAAGGTCTGTGCTGCATGCAGAGCTGTTCAGAAGGGGGCCCAGTGAGCTGGCCTCAAAGGACAGTGAGGCTTGCATATAGCATTGATTCACTACCCACAGAGCATTCCACCTGCACCCAGGCCCTGCAGGGTTGGGCACTTGGCCTTGAACCAGACCTGGGTCCTAATCTTAAGGGACTTTGGCCACCAAAGTGATCTCCTAATGTGTAAATCTGCCCTCACTCTTCTGTTGCGAGCCTATCACCAGCTCCCTGTCCCTTGTAGAATATTCCGGATGTGGTTCCTGCCTCTCTTCTCAGCCACTTCCCTCCCTACCTGCCAGACTCCTCCAGGCACTGCATTATGGCTCAGCGCATGTTCTGGAGCACTTCCATATCCCAGAATGCCCTTCCCATCGGCCAGGTCCTGTTCCCTTCATAGGCTTTCTGCCTTAGTGTAGCTCCATCACACTGTGTCCCTGACACATAGATCCACTTGCATACTTACTTGATGGGGGTATGATAATACATCCCCACAACTTGACCGGCATGGCACTTCTGCCAATGTACATGCAAAATGGTACTTCTAATTCCACAGAAAATCAGAGACTAAAAGACCCTGTGACCAAGCCTCGTCCTTGAGCTCAGAGGGAACAGAGCACAGAGCTCAGTTCCATGACAAGGACTTGCTCCCGTGTGCACTGGAAGACCTTTCACTCTTGGAAGTCATCCAGGGCCCGGTTTCTCAGCACGTGCATCAGACAGATGCTCCACCAGACTGTCCTCAGTTCACACCCAAATAATGCACCTGCTGCTCCCGAGCCCTCAGAAACCCTATCAGAAATGGTGTGCCCAGGCTAGCCCACAAAGCACTACTGTTTTCTTTATACTTTGTGGTAGGCAGACTCATACCCACCCCCCAAAAAAAACATGTCCACATCACAAGCCCCAGAACCTGTGTTACTTTACACAGACAGCAAAAAGTACTACATAGATGTGATTAAGTTTAAGGAACTTGAGATGGGGAAATTATTCTGGATTATCCTGATGAGCCAAATGTAATCACAAGCATCCTTCTAAGTGGGATTCAGGAAGGTCAGAGAAGGAGAAATGACCACAGAAGTAGAAGGCAGAGAGACCAACACCGATTTAAAGATGCTACACTACTGGATTTGAAGATGGAGATAGAAGGGGCTAATAAGCCAAGGAATGTAGGCGGTCTCTAGATGCTGGAAAAGGCGGAAAATCAGTTCTCCCCTAGAGCCTCCAGAAGGACCCAGCCCTGCCAACATCTTGAGTTTAGCCCCACAGACTCATTTCGAAATTCTGACTTCAACAACTATCAGATAATGAATTTGTGCTGTTTTAAGTCACTAAATTGTGATAATTTGTTATAGCAGCAACTGAAAGCTAATACATACATATACTTTTAGCCACATTGTTGAAATGGATCCCAATGTCACACTCGCCCATGTGCTGTCATTTTTCCCTCCCCACACCCAGGGCAGACTGACTGATCCCTTGTCACCGCACTCTATCCCACCCTGGCTGCAGGCAGACATGGGACACTGACCCAACAGAGCTAGCTGCTTCAGATTCTGCCATCCTAGATATAGGCTTCTGTGGGCTAGCCTTGGACATATCTGGAGTAGAAGAGTGGTTAACAGAATGGGCTGTAGAGCTGTACAGATGTGTGTTCAAATCTCCCCCTCTCAAGCTGTGTGACCTGAGACAAGCTTCTAAACTTTCCTGAGCCTCCTTTCCCTGAGCTCTATAAAGTGTTTGAATAAAACTTCCTGGAAAAGCTTGGCGTGGGACTGTGTGAGATGACACGTACCAAGCGCTCTGCACAGCATGTGACACGTTGAAAGGGTGATGGCACCATTCCTGGGAAGATTCCTGCCCTAATAAGCAAGGAGAGACCTGTGCAGCATGGGGGTATGTGAAGTAGAAAAGGACATGCTCACAGGAAGGGGCATCTCCAGATATGATCGGTCTCAGCATCCAGACCTGGGGGGTCTGGCAGATGGATGGACAGTTCAGGGCAAGGTGACAAGGGCACTAACGACCAGACCACGGAATGGTCTTGGTGGGAACTGGGCAACCCAGTGATCCCCATCTCTGGTGAGTGCTCAGGTTGGATCTGATGGGGAGAGACTGAAGGCTAAGTGACCAGAGCAGCACCCCTATTGCCCTCATCCTCCCCCCACCTTGTGCCACAGTCCTGGGCCTGGCCCATAGTCAGCCTTTGGTAAATATTAGTTTTCTGCCTGAGTAAATGAACTCATGATGAAACCAGGTAATGCACACCAAGAATCCAAGAGGACCTAGCTTCATGTGACAGGGTGATTTATGGGCTTGGAATCAGGACTCACACTAAGAGAACATGTGTAAGCGACTTACAAAGCTGTTCAATGGCTTTGGAAGCTGTTTTTCAGTAAACAATTCTAAGCTTTTAGCTACTATACCCATTTTGATATTTAATGAGCTTACAATTAAGAATATTTGTTTGTTGCCTATTACTTAAAATCTATAAATACCAATGCCGTGGCCTCAGGGTGTCACATTCTTAGTTCATTAACCATCCCCATTTGCTGCACTTAGGGCAGCTTTTAATTTGTTCCAATGCTAGCTGCAAAGCAAGCCCCAGGTGCCTGGGGCTCTGCTATGAACACTCTATGGTGAGCAGGGACGGAAGAAGCAAATGGGAACATAATGGAGAAAACATCTTTTACTCAGGAAAGGGGGAGGGAACGATAACCTGTAAGTGCTCTAAAGGAATAAAATTCAAAATCCATACCATGCTCCACCCATATGGCAAAAAGGCAAAGGCCCGGACACAAAGACATCCACAGGCAGGGATCCCACACCGAGCAGCCACGAGGGGCCATCTGGGGGCCCACTTCCTGAGGGGCCCTTGTGGGTTCTGAGCCCATTGAAGACACCAACTTCTCAGAGCAACATTTCCAATCCAGCTACAAAACAGCTTAGCTGCCATTTTGGAAAAATGCATTTTGAAAAGGACTGTGCTAATTGTAGTAACCCCCTTTCCAGGGGAAGGCAGGCCAAACAGTAAGATCTGAACAAGACTGCTTCCAAATTAGTTAAGGAAGGACCTCTCAGAAAGCTGGTAATGTTTTAGTGAACAGAGTTCGAGTTCGGGTGAAAATTTAAACAAGAGTATCCATCAGAAAGAACTGAGATAATGGGTTTGTAAAGGACATTGAGCGACTACTTAAAAAACTAAGGCCAACGTACACTTTCTATTTTCCCTAACATTTCCTCCACCTTGGGTTTCCAGTGTGTCAATGAGATGTGAAAGATAGCAGACAGCTCTGTGAGGCTTAAAATGCACAACAGGCCTGACATTTTTGTCTCTGACCAGTGGACATGGTGAAGGCAAGAGGGAGAACATGGGTTCAATTTATTCTGCACAGGTTCAGTTCAGATGGTCTCATAAATGAAGTCAGATCCCACTTCAGTTCAAACCTTTAACTAAAAAAAAATAAAGTGTGGGGGTGGAGAGGGGAGGAAGAAGTCAGCAAAAAGCAGAGAAGCCCCAGGTGATGTAAGCGGAGGAGAATGCCGGCAAACCCAAAACACAAGGCAAATAAATCACAAAGCCAGCTTGGGTCTGGATCTATTCAAGATATTCTTCTCCACATTCCCGGGAGCTGTTCTCTCTCTCTTTCCAACTCGATGCAACCAACT
This sequence comes from Zalophus californianus, assembly GCF_009762305.2. Lineage (NCBI taxonomy): Eukaryota > Metazoa > Chordata > Mammalia > Carnivora > Otariidae > Zalophus > Zalophus californianus. Next base: position 25,224,458 of record NC_045595.1, read on the forward strand.
TCAGGAACGAAGAGTGCCCGCTGTCTGATTTGGGGAGGTGAGGCCTCGGGTGCCTAGTGGGGAACACACACAAGCTCTGGGGGAGCACCGGTGTGTTCCTGCCAGCAATTACTGCGTCGGCCGAAAAGACCCAGAGATCTTAAGCTAATTAGAGAGATTTGCTCGAGGAGGTAGGAAATCACTACTCCAAAGCATCGCCTGTGTACCAGACCAAAGCCGTAATCATGATTCATCTCTGACATGTTGCTAATCAGCACACACATGTTCCTAATTTCACGGTCCCCAAAGGAAAGCTGAAGGGACAATTGTTTCTGAGTTCTAACATGGAGCCAACCGATGCCAAGTGACCATGTGTTCTGCTTATCAAACCGAGAGCTCTAGTTTCCATCTAAGTGGCTTTTTACCCCTCCTCCCCTCCCCCACCCTCATGCCCAAGGAAATCCATTCACTAAAGATGTGTTAGGGCATTTATAGCAGTTGTTTCTCAGATAGCAACTTTTCTTTTTTTTTTAAATTGAGATAGAATTGACATGTAACATTGTATAAGTTTAAGGTATACAATGTATAGATCTGATATATTTATATATTGTAATAACAACTTTTCTGACAGGCCTAAATGGAATGGAATGTATTTTTAAATGTCTTTCCCTGCTCCAGACTTTTTCTTATTGCTTTGCCACTGGAATATACACATGCAGTGAAAGCCCAGAGATATCAACACACACACACACACACACACACACACACACACACACACACACACACACACACCCCGCCGACTCTTCTCCTGTGTTTAAAAAACAAAACAAAACTCTGCAGCCTTCTTAGTTTTCACAAAGCAAAAAGCCCAAGTACTTTTTCCAATTAAGTCTGTTAAGGATCTGGGCTGTGTGTTCTCCCATGGCTGACACTCACAAATAGACAGGATTGTTCCATTTTTCCAATTCTCAAAATGTTAAAAAGCAAGCTATAAAACATGCCTCTGGCTAGAGAGCCAGACCTTTTCCCTCAGCTGCGCACACCACTCCCATCCACTCAAATGAGAACCGCATGGTAAAGAACTGGCATCTTTAAGGTAACCGTCAACCCATCTGCAGTTTCAAGAGCACACACACAACTTCGCAGACACAGATTAGCTGGTTTTCTGTAAACACTGGGTACGAAGAGGAGGCAAGCAACCAACCACCCAAACACCCACCCAGCAAACCAGCTACCAGCTTGCACCCACTTAGCTGTTAAAGGTAGTTATAAAAACTTCACTCCAGAAGCTCAAGAAAGTATCTTCCTGCAAAGGCAAAACAGTGATTAGACAATAGGGGAAAACTTAACGCTGTACACATGATTGTTATGCCTAAGCTCAGAGGAAATGTTCGGATCAAAACAAAACTACTAATAAAAAGGCTTAGGACCACACAGAGAGCGTGCACTGAATTATGCCGCTTCAAATACTGTTTCTGAGGCCTGGGGACGGAGTCTCCAAATACTGTATCACATCTGGAATTCTGCTTTTACAGCAGAAATGCCTGCAGAAATAGATTGTGACGTTGCCATGGGGACCCAGCCTCCTCCGGCCAGGCTGGTCCCCGGCGTGCCCCACACATGTGCTTCCTTCAAGGTGGATTTCGCATATTTGGAAATTATGGAAGGCCGCCCTTTTAGGTTTTAGTGCTAATCAAAATATCACAGGCCACACTCGGAAAGCAAGGCGACCCCTTCTGTCAGCCTATTATTTCTGTCCACATGGTGGTCTGAGAGAGAAAAACCTCCTTAAAATAACAGTGGGAAGAAGCAAGTCAATATTAGACCCCTTTGCAAAAATTATCTGTGGCTTTTCCCCCTTCCTCTAGGAAGGAGACAGGCTTCAAAAGCATCCCTTTTAAACTCTCTCATTCTCTGGCTGCAAAAATCCAAGTGAAGTCAACCTGTGCACACAGCTGCCTCCCATTGCTGGCCTATGGGAGGGACCCCAGGCTCCAGCTCAGTTGCTTGCCGTCGCAGAAAGTGAGCCACTAACACCATCCCGGCAGGGCTACTGGCCAAGGCAGGGGGTCTTCACTCTGAATTGTTGTCCAGGGGAAAAGGTTTCTAGAACCCATAGGAGAACCCTGTGAGAAACATTCCTTACCCAATTTCCCCCAGAAACGTTCTTATTCTTAGATAAGTTGGGGGCATTCCCAGAACTCTCAGAGGAAACCCAGGGCTTCACAGGTCCCAGGTCCAAAGCCATATGTAGACACGAAGAATCTAGAGACGCCACTTAGAAATAAGGAGGTACATCTGGGTTTCCCCACTTCCCTGGGATGCAGCTCCACCAACCGACCCCTCTAGGTGTGGATTCATACACATACACAAATGCAACCCCGCTTGGGTGCTGGCAGGTGTCCCCAACCACTCCTCATCCTGACACTATCCTACCCCCGAAGACCCCAGGCGGTTCAAAACAATGGTCAAGACGCTCTTCTCTCTTTCCCCAGGAGCATTCTCCCAACAGTTCTAACTAGAATGTCTCAAGCCAAAGCAACAGTGCCTCTTCCAATATGTATCTGCCCCTCTGCAAGGTCTGGCCATTCCCTGATTTCCTGGGGGTAAGGGAGGGAATTGGCCAGCCCAGAGGTGAAGCACCAGTCACTAAGCCCCGTGAGCAGCCGTGAGCAGATTAAGGGGGCTCATGGGAAAACTGGTTCTCAGCCTGCCCTGTTCAGTGTGACCTCCAGCCTGAACCATTTCCATCTAGTCTCTTCGATACCACATCCCAAAATGTCCCCCTGAGATGCAGCTGGGATTTGTGAACGTGTGTGTCTGTCTCTGTGCGCACCCAGCCACACAGAAGGAAAAAAAAAAACACCAGGAAGTCGGCAGCTCAGCTCCAGGTGTTAACACTTAGCGCATCCTGCCCAGCCCCCTCCAGCTTGAGGCCGGCCGCCTGGGAGCCGGACACAGCAATTAGGCCCTTCCCGGGCCAGGCGCCTTTGTCCCTTCGCTAACATCATTAGTGTCTGACTTCCTGTGCACAACGGGGCCTCCCGGGGGGCAATCGCAGGCTGACCGGGGCAGGGCATTAGACTTCCTTTGTCAAAGACCCTCAAATGTTAACAAGCATGTGAACAAGACTCTCCTGCCCACCCCCCGGCCCTGCCATCCCCCCCCCATCCCCTCCCCACCTCAGCCACTCCTCCAGCCCACCAAACACTCAAATCTCAACAGCCTTGGTTCTGCACGACTGGTGGGAATCCGAGTTACTTGAGAGCAGTATCAAGACTCTGTGTCGATTGAGCAGAGCTTCTTTTCTGCAGAAAAGGTCGACAAATGTGATTTTCTAGAGCCGGTCCCCTACAAACATGCCATTTCCATTTATCAAGTGCCTGCTGCTTACCAGGTCCGTGTCACTGGTCTGGTATTAACTAGGTGAACATGAACAAAGATGAAGGTGCTCAGACGTGAGTCGCAGGCTATGCAACACCCAGTTCAGCACCCTTGTCAGCACAGGGGTTCCCTTCACACGTGCTCACGGGCTGAGGCACAAGATTGTTTCAAGATGCAAGGATATGCTTGAAGGTTTGAGTGATATTCCCAGGCTTTCAAACACTGATCACATCTGAAACCAGGGGAAAGTATGAATTGCTACACAGGTACAACACCACTGTCACCATCCCTCTCTCAGTAACACTCTCACCACCAGGACCAACATCACTAAAATCCTCTCATTTACTCCTCCATCCATCTCAACAGAGGGTCTCAGCTTCACATGTGGGGACACCAAGAGGTCTCTGAGAATTTGGTGAGGGCTGTGGCCCCTGTGTGTACACACAAGCATGCACGCAGAATTTCAGGAAGCTTCAAGACCCATGCAATCCACTGGGGGCCCCCACCAGCCTGCCTTATCCATAACTCAACAGCTTAACACCAGGTGCACAGAAGGACACCCTGAGTGGTTCAGTGATCCACGGGAAACTTTGGTGATTTAAAAGCAAAATTTAAATGGCCGAGGGAGGCAGTTGGGAGTAATCACCTCAATTTTAAATAGAACTCTGGATTGATGCCTCAACTCTAATCCTTCACAGGCAGTATTTGTTACAACTCCGTAATGGAACACTTTGTTCAGGATGTTGGGACTCATGAACTTTACAAAGCAGCAACGTAAAAGACAACTATTTCTGCTGTTATCTGCACGGGCCCATTAAGTGGGCACACAGAATGCCTTTTAGACCACAAAGGACAACAGTCATGTCTGCAGTCAAGTCAGTTTCACCGAATCAAGTTAAAAAATAAACAATGTGGCTATTTCTTATTTCTTTTTTTACCAACATCAAGAATATAGAGAGAACAGCTGATTTCCCCTGCTCCTGCTCAGTTGCCTTGACAGTCTATGGTGTTTGTGGTCAACACACAAAATTGGGTTAGGTTTTGGATATGTTTTTAAATATTTGCCCAAGAGCTGCAGTGGAAGATAATCTAAAACTCCATTTTTTTTTTAATGAAAATAATCTATGGCTTTGACTTCTACTCTAGACATACCAAACTCCTTCAAAGCTTCAAAAAGATGTTGGTAGACAGAGACAGGACATGAGCACTTCTGTGATGCCAAGTCCCCCACAAGTTTACTTTAATGAACTTTACAAGTTTCAAAAGAGTAAAGTATTTCACTACTGGTTCTGATTTTTACCTTTTGCCAAGCTAATTTCAAAATAGCAGGCAATCGGAAGAATATACTCAGACACTAATGGTCTTTGCAACTTTTATGTCTCCCCGCTTCTTGGATGGAAGCCAGCAGTCTGCCCTTAAACTATAAGCAATAAATCTAGAAGACTCTCCTAATTTCCCAATGAAGGAAATGATTGTGTTTGCCAAGAAATATTCAGCTTTGTTTTAAATTCCTTGAACAGCTAAAATGTCATCCTGAGAAGGAGGGCAAAGAATGATGTAAAAATGAAGAATCACTGTCTTGGCTGATTTCAGACTTAGATAAACTTTCCCGTGGGTGAAAGGAGGCGGTACAGACGTCCCAGGAATGAAGGCCTCCCTATAATACCTCTCTGAGGACTCCTGGCACAGATTGGTATAGAGGGGGAAATGAGAAAGCAGATTTGTATGAGGCAGACAAGGCAATGGCCCAGCAGTTAGGTGCACACTTCCTCCCTGCTGAAGTGGTCCTGGGGGTGGGTTCCAGCTCCTCTCCAACAGGGCTGACACAAGCAAAATGGCACACAGCACTTTCTTGGTCAGGCAGTAGGAAGAAATCAATACACCTTGTCCCCTTCACTAGGCTTCCCATGGAGAGACGTTTACAAAATCAAAGCAATATGGGGGAAATAAATTAGAAGCCTGTAACATTTTGTCATAAGGTTATGGTGAAACAGAGATTTACCAGAAGAAAAAAAAAAATCAAAGCAGTGACTAAGTATTTCAAAAATACGAAAGGGAGGTCAAAGTTTCTGGCTAAAATGACTTCAATCTAAGAAGGAGCTGGGTCGATACAAGGCCAAGCTTCAGGCGAGTAGCCCTGTTTTGTGGGGCACAGAGCCAGTGAATTCACAGGAGTGCTGAGGAGGAAAAGCCCCAGACAGGCATGGCTGCCCGAGGCGTGGTGGGCAGGAGGCTGGGGCGGGCACCGGGGTGCATCTGCCACTCCCCTGTCTGCCCAGGAGGGATGTGATATTCCCTAGTTCTCAGAGAACCCGAAGAGTGGGTTTTCAAGTTTCTAGGAAAAAGTGTAGGCTTTTCTTTAGACCAGGGCTTTATTATTTTTGTAAATATAACAAGGCAAAGGAAATTTGAGTATAGACAATATGAAAATCCTCCCCAGTCAACATCAACACTACTATATCGTATAATTCAAAATTGCTAAGGGACTAGCTCTTAAATGTTCTCACTGCAAAAAAGAAACGATAATTATGTGACTTGATAGAGGTGTTGGCTAAAGCTTCAGTGGTAATCATACTGATACATTTAATGTAATCAACATATTGTATACCCTAAACTTATGCACTGTTATACGTTAATTACATCTCCATTGAAAACAAAAAAACCCTCCCCAACATCCTTCCTTCTCCATCACTTTGACGACTCTTCTGGACTCTCTCTATTGCATGCATCACATGGACTATGGCTTGACATAAGTTAGATCCTAATATAGAGAACACTTACTCTGATAAATCTTCACCAGCTAATAATGAATGCAGTGCCTTTTGGGAGAAGTATGTGGGGCCGACGGAAGAAATAAAACAAAAGATCCTAATGAGGTAAGAATTAGGACCACTGGGCCAAATTCTTTCTAAAGGTCCTGCCAGCTTTAATTATCCATCATTCTCTACAAAGAGAAAGCACCTATTAAAAAGTAGTAAGACAGGCCCTTTCACCTGTTCTACAACTGGTTGCGTACATGAGAAAGGCAACAGGGCAGGCACCTCGAGAAGGCTTCCCAGTGCAGTGCATACCTGTTACTATTTCAGTAGGCTGCCTGCTGACTTGGGTATCCTGGATGTGGTAATGCTGTTCTGTTGGGTAACCAAATTACCATAACTTATCCTGAAGGTCCTTAAAAATTACATGAATTTAGGGGATTTTATGATTACTTGGCTAGTCTCATGTAAATAACAGAACTGTGTAAAATGAAAAAAGGAAACTCTGGCAAACCCAAGAAGAGGGCTGACAACATCCTCCGGACTACACAGTAATCACATTACAGCCGCATAAAAGCCTAAGAGCTCAACTCTTTGGAGGAAGGCAGCTGGAAGAACACCAGCATGGGGAGATTCTACAGAGCAAGCTGAGGAGATGAAACCATTCATTTGCTAAAATTGTAAATTCTATTTTGCAATTAAAATCATAACACGTGTAGCCTGGGCATCGAAGAAGGATGATCTCTGCCTCAAACACTTCACCCGATCTAAAAGCAATATTTAACCGAACCCCAAGGTTCTTGCTTCCTCATTTACTCATGAATAACCTCAGATAATGCCCTAGAATTTATCAACAGATGTTTTAAAGGCTAGAAACGTACTTTACACTGGGAAGGCCATTATGAGTGATTGAGAATGAATGTGCTAAGTTAGTTATGCGACTGAGCAAGTGTAAGAGGATTTCAGAGAAGGGAGTGTTGAACAGAAGAAGGCTCCCTGGAGAAGTGTCTTCAGAGTAGACAAGTCCCTAACTGGACCCTAGAGCACTGGGGGTGGCTTTGAGGTGGTGAATAGGGAGACTATTTCAAGCAAACACATGCACAAATGCACTTGTAACCAACTGTACCACCCCCATGGCAAGCATTCAGTAAATGGCCACTACACCTCGAGGTAGATGTGGAAACGTCCTCCTTAGTCAGAACCACCATTTTAGCAGTCCTGGAGTAGGTGACCAATACCCGCAGGCTTCTATCTGAAATACCCCAACTGGCCCGAAAAAATGGGCACAGGAGGGGCTGGGGCTCAGTAATGCATGTGGTGCATCTTGCAGTCGGGCAAGACCAGAACAATGCGGTCCTTAGAGAGGTGAGCACAAACCTGATTTGGCAGCAGGATTTCAGGGGAAGGGCCTCTGATCCGAGCCAAGGTGGGAACGGGCTGGGCTCCAGGTAAAGAAGAAAGAGGCACTAAAACAGCAGCTTCAAAGGATAAACCAAAGGACCAGAGAGTTGAATCAAAGGGATGAGGCAGACCCGAGGGCCTGCAGACCAGAGGCACCAGTGACAAAACAGAGAAGACCAAAGTGGGGTCTCATTACACCTGTCCTCTTATTTTCAGGATGGGCCTGACCCCCTGCCCCGACTATAGATGGAAGACATTCTGGAAGGAGCAAGGAGAGGCCTGGTCACCATCCACTTGCAATTTTCACCCCATCTTTCACCTCCATGACAAAAAATGTCACTAACTTTTGATGAGCGGAGGCCCGAGCTGGGCAAGCCTCCATCAGCACCTCTTCCCCAGTACCCCCCCCTCCCCACATCTCGACTCTGTCTGCACCTGCGGTAAACCAGTGCCAGGCTCCCAGGTAGCGTTCACTACCTCCAGAGAAGAAGACTGGGACAAAGACCCTTTGTCTGCTTTTACCAACTCTTCAATGAATTTTCTAAAGACAAGAATCACTAAATATAATCTTGAAAAATCTAACATTGGCACAAAAGGACAGATAGTGTAGGATTCCTCTGATATGAGGTTCCTAGAGTGGTCAAATTCACAGGGACAGAAAATAGAATCAGGAGGCTGCGGGGTTGGTTGGGGGCAGGGAGAATGCGGAGTTACTCTTTTTTTTTTTTTAAGATTTTATTTATTTGACAGAGAGAGACACAGCGAGAGAGGAAACACAAGCAGGGGGAGTGGGAGAGGGAGAAGCAGGCCTCTTGCCGAGCAGGGAGCCCGATGCGGGGCTCGATCCCAGGACCTGGGACCACGACCCGAGCCGAAGGTAGATGCCTCACGACTGAGCCACCCAGGCGCCCCGCGGAGTTACTCTTTAATGGGCACAGAGTTGCAGGTTAAGAAGATCAAAGTTCTGGAGATGGAAGGTGGTGATGGTTGCCCAACAATGTGAATGTACTTAGAGCCACTGAATTAACACTCAAAAATGGTTAAAATGGTAAATTTTATCTTGTGTCTCTTTTTATCACATTTTTGAGCAGGATTTTGAGGAGGAAAGTAACAATAATAAAATAGTGCTATAGCACATTTGCAGGAAGAACTAGGAAGGTGGCCAGTTGGAGCTGAGCTGAGTAGGCCCACAAGGTGGTACAGATGTGAGGTGGTACAGGTCACATCTACGGGGCATTTTTAAGAACAAAAGGCGGGACTTTGGGACAAATATGATACAGAGATGATGGAATATTCCAAGGTACCTTGAGGGCTCCTATTTTGGGAATTTGGGAGGCTGGTGATTTTTGAAGCAATAAAGAGAACACTGCAAAGGAAGAGTCCTTTTTTAAGGGGGATGTGGAAAAAAACTTAGTGAAGGTAAGGTGACTAGAGAGTCTCTTCTAATGCCATATTTTTTTTTTTTGAAATGTAGGATTAGAAGACAGAAAGTCATATGTGAAGTCATGTCACAGAACCTTAGGGATAGATGGGCTAATAGGAATGGAGAAAAGCAAAAAGTCAGGAACTGGGCTTTGTGGGACTACCCACAGTTAGGGCACGTGAGGAGGAAAAAAAGATAGAAGAAATGAGGTTGGCCAAGTAGAGGAGCCTGGAAAAGCCTTCAGGCAGTGAAGAATGATACAAAAATTAAAATAAAGAATATCAAATAAATTACATGTAAAAAATGTCAAAATGAATATTTTCAACACAAGAACCACCTTGCTGATGATACAAATCCCTGAGAAAATCATCATACCGGTGGATCATTTAGAATCACTCCTCCATATCAATTCCCAAGTCTTTTGCTGTTATTCAAACTCATCCCCTGGTTTCCGATAAAAGTAGAAAGCATACTAAAAGAACCATCTAAATAAAATCTTTTCCTATGTTTGAAAACTTAAGAAAACAAGTGATGATAGCACTGGAAAAAGGTACTGTAAGACTGCTGGTCCCCGCCAGGGTTTTGTGTGCAGGTAAAAGTTACTATGTAGGCAACTACCCTCAGAGTCAAGATCCTCCCAGGACAAGCCTCCAATCTCTCACGTTAGGGAGAACATAGGACCCCAAGTCACCGTACCTCCCAAGATCTGCTCAGTGCTTTATAGTTTGAGCCACAGTTAAATTTGTAAAACCTTTTTGCAATTTTTGAAACAATGCTATCTGAAAAATACAGAGGCAACCAACACTGAATTAACCACTAGTTCTAAATCAGGTCATTTTTTAAAAAAGACTTACTTACTTACTTACTTCTTACTTACTTACTTACTTATTTATTTGACAGAGAGACACAGCGAATGAGGGAACACAAGCAGGGGGAGAGGGAGAGGGAGAAGCAGGTTTCCCGCTGGGCAGGGAGCCCGATGCCGATGCCGGGCTCGATCCCAGGACCCTGAGATCATGACCTGAGCCGAAGGCAGATGCTTAATGACCGAGCCACCCAGGTGTTCCAGGTAATTTTTTTTTAACCAAATACTCCAACCAATTGGTTTAATAGCTAGCATTCCAAATCATCGACAATTTCCCAGAACTCTAAAAGTCGAAAAGATAAGCTAGAACATTATTAGTACGACTCAAAGCTATCAAGTTAAATCTCGGTTCAGGCAAACCTTATTTGTCCAAGAGCTCATGAAAATGGTGAATTTTTGCACAAAGTCACAAATACAAATATTAATTTTCAGACTATTCTGTTTTGGACATTATCCAACACTTGTGGCCATTTGACAGATGTACATCCAATAGCACTGATAGGCTTTGTAGATCAATTTTGGCTTCCAGGGCTAACAACCTTCTTCCCTGAAAGTAAAGGAATAAAGCCAAAGATTGGTCGAAACTTGCTTCATCTCTGAGAAGAGGATTACACTTGTACAGTTTATTTCCAGACACTCAGAACAGGTCTAGACAAAATATTCTAAGAAGCAGTAACTACCACGCTGGTTAAATGCTTATCACTAATGAACATTTATTGGGTAGTAACAGAGCCATAACCCTCATAACTTAACCACACTACACTTCTATATTTTTGAAGGTACAACTTCATTTCATAAACATAATTTTTAAAGGCATACAAAAGAACTCCTGCAATCACCAGTTTGAAAAGAGCCATGTCATCTTATAAGCTCCCCAACATAGCAAATGTCTCATCTTGTGTTAAGAAGTTTCACACTCATTTAAACTCTTTTGAAATTCTCCCCATACTAGAAGATCCCCATGCCAACATCTAATAGACTAATATTAATGTAAGATTAGCTTCACTTTCTCAGCAACGAGTTTCTTAGAAGATTTCCTTTTTTTAGAAGAAAACAAACACTATCTGATAAAGGGAAGATGGATTCCATTTCAGACCTTTGAGCTCTCAGATCTGGAACATTATAATCTGATTGTATCTATATGGTATTCACCATGAGGGCAATGCATGGGTAGAACAGAACAGACGGACCAGGACTATGAACATCCCTGCCCCCTAGCCCCAGCAGAGCCACAGAAAAAAGAAAAAGTAATTTCAAAAGGGACACATGGATCCCATACCCCTCCCTTCCCCACCCCCACCAAAAATAACCAACCATAAACTTTTAGCACCTCTCAAAGACTTCAAGAGAAGCATAAAGGAGAATGTGTTGCCCTAGCTAAGGACCCTTAAATCAGAGCAATTTCTTTCTTTATAGTTTTATTAAAATATGCAAGCACAGTACTTATAAACAAAGGAGGCATTTCAGTTTTTGCTTAGAAAAATGGGAGCCAATACATTCCTTCTGGGAATTCAGGGTAAAAGCTTTACAAAAAGTGTCCAGATGTGCTTAAGACGTCAGTCTGTTCTTTCTTTTAGGGAAGAGTGAAGGGAAAAACAAAGGGTGGGAGAGACATTTTATTAAAAATTGGAAAGGTTATTAGTTTTTCTTGGCTGGCTCACTAACCCGCCCTCCGCTGACAAAACCACACAGGCGCACCTGAGGCTGAGGAGCACCTCTGTGGCCTCCGACAAAGTAGCAGGGAGGCAGGGAGGCAGGGACGGCTGATGGCAGTGAGAGCCTCCGGGCCTTCTCTCACCTCCAGAACGTCCTGCGGGGCAAATGGCAAATGGTTCTACAGGGTGGCGATGAAATAGGGGAGAGACTCTGAAAGCCAAAGATCCTCAAGTGAGAATCAAGCACTTTTGCATTAAAAAATAAAACACCATTGGGACAAATCTTCACCCCCACCCCCCAAAAAAGAAAAAAAAAATTCTTCCTTAACTGAAATGTTTTGTCAACATCACACGCCAGTTTTAACCTGGAAGCTTTGTGGAGATTTGAAGCTTCCTCTGCCCAGTGATTCATTCCCAGAGTCCTTTTCAACCAGAGAGATTTAAGGAGGGTGTCTGTTCTGCGGTGTTCCTTCGCTTTCAGAGCCGTTGATGCTGGCTCTGGGTACTGAAGGGAAAGGAGTGTTTCAAAAAGAGCATAAATAAGGGAGACAGAGAGGCAGGCATATATGTGAATAAAAAGATAATCCTAATAATAGTTTACATTATCGCGAACCAAAGTTTATATGAGCAGCTAAGCCCCCTTTCAAAGTAGAGGGCAGCTGCTGGTACGGCGGAGGAAAATGGTATGTCAGAAATGTGACCTACCTTCAAGTTTGTTTAACTCAGCTGTCAGCCACCGCTTCCTTCCGCCACCTTTCACCAGGATGGGGGTGGAGGCGGCACCCTTTTGTGAAGTGTTTTGTTTGCAAAGGCATGGAACTGTCTCAGGACTAGAAGGACCTTGTCTCCACTGTTCCTGGGCAATCCTAACAAAGGCCAGGTCACCCTCATCAGTCCTCCCTGAGGGTGAAAATGGTGACCCCCATCAGAGAAGGAGCCCTGGGGACGCCCTCCTACTCTCCCCCAGGGGTCCAAAGAACGTGTTCCGGATGAACAGTCTTCGTCCCTGGAGGCTGTCAGGAACCTTACGGAAAGGAGGCCGGGAGGCTCAAGGCTGTGCTTATACGAGGACCTGCCAAATCTTGAAGACCCTCCAGGCATCACGCACTCCCAAAAACGCCGCCCCCACATAAAACCCTTTCACCAAAAGCCTTTACGTGTGTAAGCTGAGTATCTGTACTCAACAGAGTAATCCAGCCCTTATTTATAGCGCACGTAGGATATGTGGAGCTCAGGGCTAGGCTGTGCGGAAGGGTCTAACAGTGACTGAGATGGGGGCCTAGGGCCCAGGGAAATGACATTCAGGCAGAAGTGACACACCTGTGTTAACTGTGTGACAACCGGGCAAAGGGGCACCTTTCAGAAGTAGCCAGGGTCACGTTTCCAAATTAGAACAGTGTTACATCTCTGGCCAAATGTATTTGGAGTTAAATGTTCCTACAGAAGCAGGAGGTACCTGAGAACAGGAGAAATGGTCCCCTGTCATTTATCTCCTTTTCAATTTGGATATGAAGCCCATTTCAAGATGTGTACACCCAGCCAAGAGCTTTCTGCGAAGGTTGAAGCTTCAACCAGCCCTAGGCAGAACAAGGGGTAGAGCCCCAGCAAAGAGTGAACTCCAAGGAGGCCACCTCCTCCCCAGCCCCCTCTCAGCCTCACCTTGGCAGTGTGGCTCATGCTGCTGAAGCACATGAATACACTCAGTGAATGACCAGCTGGTGGCCCTGGGGAGACCCTCAAATGATCTTGCAAGCATAAAGGAATGCCCATCATTCTTCTGGCAGAACACCACAAACCACAGGCCACGGAAAAGGGACCACCATTCATGGGGTGTTGGCAAAGGTTCGGGGAAGGTGTTCACAACCAAGCTTTCTTTGGGTGAGGGTACTTAGCAGTACAAGCTGCATGTACCATGCACATCTCAGACCTTCTCGTGGGGATCAAGACACTGTTTGCTCTGCTCCTGTTGCAGGTGGAATCTCTGGTTTAAAACCATCCAGTCCTGGAGCGCCTGGGTGGCTCAGTTGGTTGAGTGTCTGCCTTTGGCTCAGGTCATGATCCCAGGGTCCTGAGCTCCCTGCTCAGCAGCGAGTCTGTTTCTCCCTCTTCCTCTGCCCCTCTGCCTGCTCATGCACTCTTGCTCTCTCTCTCAAATAAATATCTTAAAAACAAAACAAAACAAAAAGACATTCCATTGCTTCCCAGAGCTGTCATCACTCCTATCTAAGCTCAGGACTTCCAGAGTGTGTGACCCGAGAGAAGACTCTTCATCCCGTCAGCCTTCTCAGTACGCAGAAGCTGCGGGCCCTGCTGGTCTCTGAATGCGTGACCTCTTCCCCAGCCTCTCATGGTCCCTTACTCATCTGGCCTGTGTCACAGACCCCTCCGCAGGTGCCAGTCTTCCTGACAGCCAATCGGGCATTCCTGCACATCAGAGGACACCAGTGCGAGCCAGCACGTCTCTGCTTTCATCTTCTCTCTCTACCCACCCATATATTTTAAGTCCAAGTCCTCTGCTCTGTGGAGGGTAGCCCAGACTCACCCTTATGGACATGGAGGGGTTGCTTTTATGGAGCTCTTCCAGAAATGTTCTTAGGGTATCCAAGGGACCCTCACTGGGGACCCACTAAAGCAACACTACCTCAACCTGGGCAGGTGGCAATCACTCAGGATGACAGCTCCTGGACCCGGAGGGAAACTGGGGGAGGACAGCAATGCCTGGGTGAGGAGCTAGGGTGTCTGTGTGTCACAAATTCTCACCTCTTTAGTGCTCTTAATAAGACAGCCTGGTGCAAATGGGGGTGCAAAGGAAACAACAAAAAAAAGTTAATCTCTCAGCTCTGCAATTACTCACATGCAGATTATCTGCCAAACAAACTATTTCTTATCTCTGATCAATCTTTATCTGCAGCTGCCTTTCCCCTGCCCCTGCTACCACCTAGCACATAACCCAAATCCTCACCTCCCCCGACAGTCGCTGACAGAGTGGTCCAGGCCTCTAGGACTGTCAACACCCCGATGTAATTCAGGGCTCATGGAGTCTGAGGTAGTGCCCTTGTTTATGGATTCAGTGATTGATTAGGCCCTAAAAGCTTCTGGCCCAGAAGACTAAATGGGTTGAAATCAATCATTAACAGTAGTGTAATGTTAAAAAACAAGTGATGCAAAGGGGCTTCTGGCCATGTGAACAAGGTGGACAAGTGCACAGGAAATAAGAGGATGAAAGCACATGGACACCCCGGGGCCATAAACCCCAAAGGCAAATTGGCAACGGCCAGCGGAGTAGACGGGCACATTTTGTAAAAAATAAAGTCATCTGTGCATCAATTTCTTTTTTGTCTTTCTCTCTTTTTTTTTTTCTTTTGGTTTGCCTCTCTAAGTTTTTATTTAAATTCCAGTTAGTTAACATACAGTGTCATATCGGTTTCAGGTGTACGATAGAGTGATTCAACACTTCATACAATGCCTGGTGCTCATCACAAGTGCATTACTATGTCGGAATTTTTTAAAAATTCAAAACCTGTATGTGTGTGCACGAGGCAAGAGTCCAGGTGGAAACGAAAGTGATCACACTCAGTAAGGAGATGGGATAGAAAAAACTACTCCCTCTGAATGAAAGGTCTGAGTTATCTCAATAGAAATAACTGATTCTTAAGAATTCTAGTCTGACTGTCCTATTTTACAGGTAAGTAAACAGAGTCAGCGGGGCCTCATGCCCTGTCCAAATCACACTCAGCTGGCCTGGGACGCCCTCATCTTGCAGGTCACATTGATGTAAATGGGACAGTCTAATGGTGGCTTTTAACCCAAGACCAGAATTTGTGAGAACTCCAGTAAAACAGGATTAATTTATATTTTTTTAATGAGGAAATGTGTGATCAATCCAAAATTGACCTTGGAAAATATATAAATGAAGAAAAGATTTACTAGCCAAACTACTGATACAACTAGAATTCCCACCATAATGCTTAAATTCAACTATGTTCATAATATGCTACTAAGTCAGAAAGAATCAATATTCTTATTTTAAAACCCTCATTTAGGGCGCCTGGGTGGCTCAGTTGTTAAGCGTCTGCCTTCGGCTCAGGTCATGATCCCAGGGTCCTGGGATCGAGTCCCACATCGGGCTCCCTGCTCGGCGGGAAGCCTGCTTCTCCCTCTTCCGCTCCCCCTGCTTGTGTTCCTGCTCTCTCTCTGTCAAATAAATAAATAAAATCTTTAATAAATAAATAAATAAATAAATAAATAAATAAATAAATAAAACCCTCATTTATTCATTTAAACCTCTTCCCTAATACTCTCTACTAAGCAACATCTCATCCATACCTCACTTTAAAACTATCAGACTTAAGGGGCGCCTGGGTGGCTCAGTCATTGAGTGTCTGCCTTCGGCTCTGGTTGCGATCCCGGGGTCCTGGGATCAAGCCCTGCATCGGGCTCCCTGCTCGGCGGGAAGCCTGCTTCTCCCTCTCCCACTCCCCCTGCTTGTGTTCCTGCCCTTGCTATCTCTCTCTCTCTCTGTCAAATAAATAAAATAAAATCTTTAAAATAAATAAACTATCAGACTTAAAAGCAATAAAACTCACTCAGAAGGTAAATCAGGTGGATTTAGTCCTTCTCTAATAAATGCAGAATAAGACAAGTATAAGGTACAACCAAAATAACAAAGAATAAATAAGAATTATAAATGTCAATATTTTCTAGGATGTGGAAAAATGAGCACACATTCCTCTGATAACAGACTACCACCAATGACTAAGCACTTGCTATGTGGCCAGGTGCAAGGCAAAATGTTTTAAAGACAGTATCTTATTTAAGTCTCAAAACAATCCTGGGGGATAAACTCTTATTAACCCATTATACAGATGAAGAAATTTGCCTGAGGTCATAGTAAATGAGAGCAAACGGCAGAGCTGGGATTATAAAACCAAATTTGCCCTCTTCCCAAAATATAATTCTTCATCATTACACAGGGCAAACTGGCAAACAAACATGCAGTAAAACCTACAAAACTTTTGTCATGGTAATTCCAGTTGGGGGAATATATGCCAAATCAACAAACCAAAATGGCAAAGGGGGCGGGCAGGAAACCAATATGTATGAAGATGTTCAAGCAGCTTTATAACAACAGTGTGTTGGAAACAGCCCAAATGCTTTATCAATGAGGCTTAAGGGCCAAGAAAGGGGGTGCACACAACAATAAAATATGATATGGCCAGTAAAAGTGGCATGTCAGTGAACTATGTCAATACATGGAAATATCTCTAGAAAACAAATTTAACTAATTTGAAGGGATACATGCACCCAATGTTTATAGCAGCATTATCAACAATAGCCAAATTATGAAAACAGCCCAAATGTCCAACGACTAATGAATGGATAAAGAGGTACTATATCTAGACAACAGAATATTACTTGGCCATCAAAAAGAATGAAATCTTGCCATTTGCAAAGACATGGGTGGAGCTAGAGTGTATTATGCTAAGTGAAATAAGTCAGTCCGAGAAAGACAAAATACCATATGATTCACTCATGTGGAATTTAGGCAAACAAACAAATATGGGAGGGGGAGGCACACCAAGAAACAGACTCTTAACTACAGAGAACAAACTGATGGTTACCAGAGAGGAGGTGGGGGGGGGGGATGAGGGAAATAGATGATGGGATTTAAGGGGGGCACTTGTCATGATGAGCACAGGGTGATCACTAAATTTTACACCTGAAACTAAAAACAAATTTAAGCAAAAAATAACCATAAAAAATAAATTCAGTGATTACAACCCTGTAGCAAGATGTATGTGTGTGTCCAAGAGTGGAAGAACCACATTTAATGTTCATTAAGCACCCGCATCCCTTTCTTTTGCATTAGCTTGAAGTTACCAATTTGTAAAGGCAACATAAGGAGACCCTGCATCAAGATGCTATGATTCAGAATGTCCTCTTCTGGATCCAAAGAAGTGGAAGTTTTCATATAAAAATAAAGGAATAGGGGTGCCTGGGTGACTCAGACAGTTAAGCATCTGCTTTCAGCTTGGGTCATGATCCCAGGGTCCTGGGATCGAACCTTGCATCAGGCTCCCTACTCCAGAGAGCCTGCTTCTCTCTCCCTCTGCCTGCCACTCCCCCTGCCTGTGTTTTCCCTCTGTCAAATAAATAAAATCTTTAAATAAATAAATAAAGGAATGGCTCCACTAATTTTTAAGCACCCCCTCATGGTTTAGGCACTTTTTATTTTCCAATTGAAGTATAGGTGACACACTAGGCATTCCTATTTTTAAATCAGATTAAATTGAGTTATAAGCCCTTACCTCATGAAATTTGTTAGCCATTTAGTAAATTTAAGACCTAATATGTCTACAAATTGGAACATAATTTTTGTCACCATTTGGTTTGTACTAATAAAAGGCCACTCTGAATCTTACTCTTTGATAACACACTTGAATATGTAACACTATTTAAGATAACGTAAATCCATGGGCCACGGAGGAGGGAAGTTTAAAAGTGTCTGAACATAATACGCAGGTTTATGCCCCGAATGCAGTTTTTATAGGATCTCATTCCCTGAAAAGAAAGAAAGATATGCCCACAAGGGTTCTTCACACCTTCTTAAGGGTTGGCCGGGGGGCCCAGCCCACCCCCAGTCAGGCCACAAATACTCCCTGACACATCGCTCCCTCAGGCCCTCCAATGGCTTCCCATATAACCAATCATCTCATGCTCAACTGAAGAGCATCCAAACTAACTGCAGCATCTTTGACGAAGAACAAGGTTGGGAAGTCCTGGGAGGAACTGGGCCAAAGTTGGTGCTATCTGATCCACACTAGAGAAAGAAAAGCAGATTCCTCCATTCAGCAAGAGTGTCCTCTGTCTGGGCAGATCCCACATCAGTCTTCATTCCAAGCTTCCTTTTCTCTGTCCTTCCCAACCTACACATGCTGTCCGTGTTCCTGTTTTGCCCTACACTTGGAATGACTTACTATGGTCCCTCAAACATAAAGAACCACTGGGGTCCGCGTGTACCTGGCACAGAGACAAAGCCCCCAATATGGCAAGGTCTGCCTCTAATGGCAAGCTGTCCAACATGGTAGCCTCCAGCCATGTGTAGTTATTCAAGTGTAAATTTGAGTAAAATTTAAAATTCAGTTCCTCAGTTCTACTCGCCACATTTCAAGTGCTCAACAGCCACAAGTGGTTAATAGTTACTGAACGGCACAGTGCAGAGGAGAACACGTCCAACATCACAGAAAGTTCTACTAGACGGCACTGAGCTATGAAGTTTCAGCACCTACCCACCTGTCGCTGCAATTCCAGGTGACATTGTCGCACAGCTGAACAACTCTTCCCAGCCGTCACCAGGCACTGTCACCTCATCTGACACCAAGGTGACAGCTCATTTCACCTGGGCAGCATTTATTAAGACATAGTAAAATGGACATTTCTATGAGTTTATACATATATCAATGTCTACATTTGTGTATCCACCACCACAATCAGCATACAAAACAGTTCCATCATCTCCCCGAAATTCCCTTGTACAGCCTCTTTGTAGTCAAATCCTGCATCTACCCCAAAAACCCTGGCAACCACTGATCTGGCAGCTTTCTAAAAAAACTCAGATTCCTGGTCTTCCCCTGGAAATCTCACTTAAGCAGGTCTGGGAGGAGGCCTGGAATCTGCACCCTCACCTCCGGCCAACCATGTCCCTCAGGTGATTCTGATATTCAGCCAGGTTTGGGAACTTCTAGGGTAAATTCGGAATCCTAGTTTAATTTAATTATCTGCAAAGTGCTCTCTGGTATCTAGGCTTGCTCTCTTCCCACCCCCATTAGCTGCTCTGTTGCACATGGCAGACATCCATTGCAGGCTGGGTGATCGGAAGGCAGGGCAGGCTCGGCTGCTGGGGGCACGGGCAGGGTAAGAACTCTGTGACTCGGGTTTCTGGCGAGAGAGGCCTCTCTGAATCACATGGCCTGCCATCCTAATCCCTTCCTGGCTCTTTGTGCCATGGAATCCTCATCTGGCAAAAAAGGAACGACATCAGAAATAATTGCCTACCTCCGAGACTCGCTGGGAAGCGATGATTTAGATAATACGTTCAAAGGCACTGAGCAGCCAGGACGAAAGGTACCCCCGTCCTGGATACATCATCACCACGCAGGGCTGCCTTTGGATGGAACTCTTCTCACCCTGTTTACCTGATGGATGTGGAAGATCAGGACACAAAGTACAATAAAATTGCAGCCATATAAAAAATAAATAGATTAAAAATGTGTTTTCCTCCTAAATGCATGATCCCAAGGGCAAGGTACCAAATTCCATTTTTAAAGGGGAATTCGAAAGAGTCAACATCATCTCAGAAAACCTCCTCTTCTCAGAAAGTAAACAATTAGAAAGAGGGTCAACACTTGAGTTTAGCCATTCTCTCCAGCTTCTTCAGCTCTGCTGAGGATTCCTGGAAAACACTTTGAAAAGTTTAAGATGATCAAAGGAAAAGTATGGCCAACACAAGAAATGCTATCATGTAACATCACGTGTTTATTTAGCCCCACCAAGCCAAAGAGAGAAGACTGTTTGAAAGGGAGAGAATGCCTGCTTAATCAACTAAAAATGCATTCATTACTATGCTATTCACCGTGGCTTTCCTGAAATCAGACACTTTTGCCCCTAGACCATAAGATTGAAGCGATTTGAAATGAAAATATTTCCTGTCCACTGCTTGCCAGTTTCTAGCCCCAGAGTGATATAACAGATGACATCCAGTACAATAAATGCTTTTATTAACCATAAATTTGAGACTGCTTTAGGGATTTGAAGTGTTGGGTTTCATGCTGAAAAAATGTAATGTTATCCACAGACCATCAGTGAGTAACAAAAACAGAGGCACAGGTTATGCTACTTTGATCAAATTATGGCAAAAAAAAGATTGTCTTTTGCATTTAAAATAGTAGTTGCATTCAGGGCATATCTTCAAGGAGCACCACAATAGTTTAATCATATGTCTTGGAGAGTTTAATGGAAATTCATTCTGAATGCAGATTTCTAGAACCAACAGTTTCTGTTAAACATAAAAGAAGTTGAAAAGTGTTATGAGGCTAAGTGAGATGAAAAATTCAAATGCTAAAACGGGACCCCTAAATCTGGGTCTGTCAACCTCAGCACTATTGACACTTTGGGCCAGATGAGTCTTTTATTGGGGAGGGCCGGCTTATGCATTTCAGGGTGTTTAGCAGCATCTAAACCACAAAAAGCCAGTAGCAAACCCCCTCCCAGTTGTGACAACCAAAAATGTCTCCAGGGATTCCCCAAATCACCCCCAATTGAGAACTATTGCTCTGAATCAAAGTCTAGGCCTGCTTAGCAAATGCTGCCTGATTTCTCTTTCGGCAAAGACCATGCATGTCAGAGCTCCAGGGGTCTCGCGGCCTCAGCTCTCTGCCCCAGGGCCTCCTTCTGCACAGAAGTGGGGAGCCCCAAGTGATTTCTGAAAATCAAAAGCACTCTGTACCCCCTCTCCCACTGAAACCGACGGCAGCACAGCCATGGAAACGAGAACTCTCTCCCCCGTGACCAGAGCAAACTAGCCTAAGCAAAGGCAACCCGCCACCACCACCACCCCCCCACCAGGCACACCCGGGCTGGGTCTTTGTGTCCGGCACATTCCAGCACAGGAGCTGGCTGCACCGCATCCCTGCCAGCCTCCAGACTGCTGCTTTCTGGCCTTTCACTGTCAGGCCAAGGAGGGGACCAGGGACTCGGTGCCAGAAAAGAAAATGAAAAGCAAAGGTGAACCTCTGCGGCCCATTCTCTGCGTGCTGAATGTTCCACTATTAGGTCTCGGCATGACATTTCCCAGCCAGCAGGGGAGGGGGCCCGGTTGTGAGAGCTGAACAAATGCCTGGGTGCACAGGGCCGCCTGTGCCCTCCCCCTCTCCCTGCACTTATGAATAAAAGATGGAGGGTTTGTCTGGGCCGTTTTCCCTGTACCCTGTAAGAATAACAACTGGCCGCTTGTCAACGTTTTAACTTACTCTAAAAAAGAATCGATAGGAACTTTACAGGTCTTTAACTGTACACGCCCTTACATAGGGGTAAGGACAAAGAAAAGAAAAGTCACATAATTAGGTAGAAGATAGGAATTCAGGTTAAACTAATGAAACAGTCTGTCTGGAAGTGACTCTAATAAAATTCAGGCAACAGGCGATCGCAGAACCAACAGGCTGGGAACTGACTTTGAGGACATGTTTTGAGTGAAGTGGCCTTTCCTGGAAATAAAGTTCAATGTTTTCTTAGTACAAAGGAGAGTAATGACTGAATTTTGGTGTGAGGATGCATTCAACTGGAAACCTGCCCAGGCCAAAGAGAGGTTTTAATAGGAACTTGCTCCCAGTTGCGGACGGCGACAATGACAAGGGCTTGCGACAAGCCTGTGTGAAGAGCAAAAGCCTTCAACAATCTTGAGACACCACAGTCCTAATGCTGAGAGCACAGCTGATTTCAAATAGTCTTTAAGGGAAGAGGTTATATTACAGCCTAGCACACATGACACCCTATGCTTTGGATTCTCAGTAAAGTAAAAGGGAAGCCTTCATGTAAAGCATCTCCTTTTTCAAAAAAGACAACACAAGACTGAACTGGATGAAACCACTGGAAAGGTCTCCATGTGCAAGTTTCAAGTAGAAAAACCAAATTTTGCTCAGCACTGAAACTATATCCATATTTGTTACCTACTGATACCTAACACACAACATTACAATATCATCTTTGGAGGGATCTGGCCAAAATATTGACCTTCACTGGGAGGAAACGAGCAGAAACCTAAATTGTGGAACCATCTACACCACAAGTGACCTTGACTCTTCAGAATGTGTATTTATGAAGCACCAAAGAAATGGGTGGAAGGACTGTCCTCAATTAAAGGAGACTGAAGAGACAGGATGTCTCTGTAAAAGTGATCTATTGAAGTGGCACCTGGGTGGCGGTTAAGTGTCTGCCTTCGGCTCAGGTCATGATCTTGGGTTCCTGGGATCAAGCCCCGCATTGGGCTCCCTGCTCAGTGGGTAGTCGGCTTCTGCCTCTCCCTCTGCAGCTCCCTCTGCTGTTCCCCTGCTTGTGCTCTCTCCCTCTCTCAAATAAATAAATAAAATCTTTAAAAAAAGTGATCTATTTAAGAGTGATCCTTGTCTGAATCCTGAAACGTGATCAGAAAGAAATCACGAAGGACTGCAGGACAACTGAGGTAGGTGGGGCAAACAATTGGTGACCCCAGGCAAAGGGGTAATAGGTGCTCATTTTACTGTGCTTTCAACTTTTCTCTAGGCTTGAAAAATTTCAGAATCCAAAATATGGGAGAGAAAGTAAAGAGAAGCCCAGGTACCAGTGCCGGGGGCGGGGGGAGGGTGGGCGGGGAGCTATGCGGCAACAATTTCACCTTTCTGTTTAGTTTCAGAAAATACATGCCCAAAATATTACTAATGTTTTTGAAAGGAAAATTACATGAAGTCTTAATACAGCATAGGTCTAGGATAAAAATAAAATGTAGAAAACATAATAATACATTATTCATTTAACTGGGCAAGGGCGGGTGGGGATGTACACACAGCAGACATTTAAGACATTCATGTTTCTGCTTTTAAAAAAGTCATATGTCCTTTAAAAGGTGCTTTATGCCTTTCCCTAAAACTCTTCTCCTGAAATTTATCATTCTCTTTCTCCTCACGTCAGAAAGCCTACTAATTTAAAAACTTTTTAGAACAGCTCTTTAAAACCCCCTGCCTTCCACCCAAAGTCCCCCCCCATTATCCACCCTCATCTTTCTTTAATGAGATAAAAGCAATAATTACACTAGTCTTGACCAACTCGAAAACTAGACACTTAAAGAAAAAAAAAAGTGTGACCCTTTAAGTAAAAGGAAGAAAGTTCAGTAAATGGGAAATGTGCTCAAGTGTAAAGATGTGGGGGTAGAATTTCTGTCTCTTGAGGACTTCAAAACCCAGGGAGGAGAACAATGAGAGAGGCAGCTTGTCCAGAGCAGCCTTATGAGGGACCTGGGGGACTGTCACCTTGGGTGAGTCAGACACTGGGAACCCACAGCTCCCACCGCCCTGAAGCAGCCTTTGGGCAGCACAACCAGATGTTACATTTTCTCTGCTTAATTTCGGTAAAACTCCATGACCTCTTTCTCAAATTAAAAAGGCAATGCTATTTTTTTTTTAAACCACAGGAGCTATCTTTAGTGAAGCCTTCTAAGGATTTCATTAATTCATAGCCAGCCAACCAGGACCTTTCCCACAGTCTCCCACAAAAAAGCCCGGGAAGTCACTGACTGCTTGGCTGGATCTGAATATGAGCAGAGGTAAGATCAGAAATATCTAGTTCCTCCCACAGGGAGGCAAGGCATGAAAATCAAAGGCGGGCAAAAACTCATTACCACAGCTGGCCAGCAAATCCACCGCCCTGGAAAGAAGGCAGAGGGTATCTTTGATTCTGGATGGACCGTCTAGTGACTTCAGAAAATGAAACGTGTTCACAACCAGAGGTGATGAAACAAAACGAGACCCATACATCTGTTACAAAGACAAAGATTTCCTACCAACTGGCCAGCTGCTGCCAGGGAATGAGAATCATTTCATAAAGTCCAAAACCAGGATGCATGGTTAGCACCGGACAGTAACTTTTACATTTTTTTTTTAAATCCACAGTGCAGCGTAAACTGCACAGTCCAGACATCTCTTGAAGCAACGCACACTTTTCAAGGTGTGATCCCCATCCAATCCCAGCCCGATCACTACCTCAGTCATCCCCTGGACCATTCTGCAGCCCAGCAGTTGGCCAGGGTGGGCACATGGTGCCAATAATCTATGATGTGACTAGGCAGAGCATATTTTATGCTTACTCTGAGCACCTAATGCCACATGATGCACTAATGTCGAGAAGACACAAGAAACCCCAGAACTTCAGAGGATATCTGTATGACAACTGCTCACCTTCCAGGTCACCTCAGCAGGGATACCACCCCCCTCCCCGCCCTCCCCCACCGAGATCATCTGCATGTGCCACCATCATTCTCACCACCGACTGTAATTTCCTGCAGAGCACTTGGTCATTCAAGGAACATGCAGGGAGAACCTGCTATACGCCGGCCCCTGATCTCCCAATGCAGCAGGAAACAAAACAGATACGGGCCCTGGCCTCATGCCTCGGACCGTAGTGCGGGAGGAAGACAGACAAGAAAACACCATGGGTGTCTCCCAGTGAAAAGTTCTGTGGAGAAAAACAAAGTGAGGAGAAGAAGGCAGGCTGCTCTTTCAAGCAGGCTAGTCACGTCGCTACCCCGTCCTCTTGTCTCCAGGCTACAGTCGAAGATCCAGAAATTGGGTCCAGCGTGTAGAAAGCACCAAATACACACTGAATGAAGAAATGACCACTGAGGGTCACTCTTATCAAACCATTCATCTGCTGGAGAAACCCGTCAAGCCTCATGGTTCCTGACAGGTGCACGCAGACAAAATTCAAGGCACCGGTACATCCCAACCTACATCCCCAGCCTCCCTGTCCCCACCCCGTGCAAGGAACCACCCTCCCCCAGCTTTGCCACTTCTTTCTTTCTGCCACACTTTTCTTCCAAAGGATCTCCCCACCTCCTGGTTCCGTTTACAGAGGTGGGGGGGCTGCCTTTTTTGGCCATCCAATCCTTTCTTCTAAGCCTCCTCTGAACCATCTAAGTTTCTTCTTCATAAACAAATCAAGTTTCCTCTTCTTCAATGCATCACTGCAAAAGGCTGGATGCATGATGGGGTGGGTGTGACTTTGCTACAGGCGGGCTTCTCCCCGCCGCACAGGTGAAATTCACATGGGGAGGCCAGGGGAGCCAGGGGACGGGGAGCATGATGTGGAGAAGCCTCCCAGAGAAAGGTGAGCCTCCTCCAAAGCAGGGGAAACTAAGGTAGACCAGGAAGCCAGAATTACTGGGAGCCAATGGGGACAAGGGCTAAAATGCCAGATTTCCAAAGGTGCCAAGCAGCACCTCAGGCACTGGCACATCCACACTGGCAACTGCATAGGCTGAATGTTCTAGTTTGAGGAGCAGCAGGAACTGTGGTTTGTGTTTCTCTGGGAGGAGTGGGGAGGTGCAGAGAGAGGACAGAGAGTTCCCTGTACTTTGGAATCCTTCCTGCACCTCCCTGTCTCTGGGCCCCTATGCCTTCCTCTTGCAGCCCCAGCTGGGTGGGGAGCCACTGCAGACAGGGGAGAGGGCCTGGTCCTACTGTCTTTGTCTTTTCCCTGGAAAACATAAGTAAACTACAAAACCACACCAAGACTTGACACGGTGTAGCTGCTCAAAAAAACTGTGTCTTCCCTCCTCACTCCAGACGAGTCTTCCTGAACTTCAGATATGGAGCAGTTACAATAAATCCTAACCATGTGAGTGCCTGTGCCCCACCCAGAGCCAATGTGGACCCCCCCCCCAGAGGAAGGCAGCGATAAACTGTCACTCAGCAGGGCCCACACTTGCTAGGGCTGACTGCTTGTGCATTGGTCTGGATCACACTGCATTTTCCTCTGGTAAAAGGGGGGCCATTTCAGGAGAGGAGAAACCAGAAATCACCTGGACAGAATAAAATCACAAAGAAAGGGTTTTTAAACCATATGGCCTGTCTCAGGAAAATGCACTTCTTCGTTCCAAGGAAACCCTCCCTCTATCCCCATCTCAGAACAGAAGTCTGGGGCCATAGCCAGCACTTTTTAAAGAGTTACCATTCAATGGGAGGGGATGGGCTTGGGGGGTGTCGTCCTACAAAACTGACAAAACAGAACACTTGGAAAAACTCCTAGTTTTTAAGGAAAAAAAGTTTTTAAATCTAAAAAGGTTATAGCTAAAGCCTAAGCCCTCATGATTTCAAAAGGATTCATCTGAAGTATTCATTTAACATGTAAAATGTAAATATCCATCCGAACATTTAATTAATGCTATCAATTTCCATTGCCTTTCAAAGTTGCCGCTTCAGTTTTATAGGACATTTCTGATGAGTTCAAGCAACCTTCCCTACAATGTAGTAATTTTAATGAAAAAGCCTCATGATTAATGTCATGATTAATGTTCAGGTTTGGAATGAAGGAACGTACAATAAAATGACCATTTATTAAGTTTCCAACAACTCTTGCCATCTACTGCCCTTTCAACTCTTAAGGTACCAGCCTTATGCAAATAAGACATTTTACCATTAGGTTTACTATAAAACCAATGCTTCTTAAAAGTGCAGTTTTTTTTAATACAAGTAGTTTCCATTTGTGCTATTAAATCAATTTATAGGCCAACTTCCATTTTAGAAGAGAATCTCATGTGTGTTCACATCACATCTTTATTTTGTCCTCCACCCAGTGATTTGTTGAGGACAGCTGGTACCTATTAAGTCCCCCCTTTAAATGTTGTAGCCTTAATTAGCTACATCCACCTTCCCCCAACATTTCCAAACAAGGAACCAAAGCAAAGGGAAGCCGTTTTTTATCACAGATGCTTTGAACAATGGAGTTGTAAATGTTAAAGTAATAGTCTCCTTTGGAAACCAGCTAGTTATTCCTTTTTTAGGCCCCATCACAGAAAACGGGGTACACGCATTGTTTAAATGTTCGGTGTTTGTTACTTAGGTAATTTTTAGTTTCACTCCTGCTGTTATTAATTAAACTTTCCCAAGATACTGCTTGGGAAAAGGTGAGGGACACTCTCCCCAGAGATATTCTTGGTATGATTTAGGCTGCACACTTCTTACTTGGGACTTCTGAGCCCATGAAACCAGCAGACAGAATCTGCAAGGACAGAATAAGTCTGGTACGGTTTTCTATGAACAGATATGCTCTTCCCAAATAATAAAGACTTTCCAACTCACACAATGAGAAATCCACTTGATTGTAGGACCTTAACCTACCACGTGTAGATTTAACACACTGATTTGGTTACAATGTAGACTTCCCTTCTTTTCAAAAGCAAAAAACAAAGTAATCTATGATGCACTCAGGACTTCAAGTGTGAATTATGTCAACCAGCTAAATTTTGAGCAAGATAAGGAGCCACCTCTAGGATTTCCCCCTTAGATTTGGTTTCTTCTTACAGATTTGCCCCAGCTTTAATCTGCAGTAAGACTATCTGTTTCAGTAGGATGTGCTCTCTCCTGGGCTTGTGTCTTTTCAATCAGCCAGTGGCCCTGCCGGGTTTAGAGTGGCAGAGAGGAAGTGGCCTGTGGTTAAACAGAGGAAATTCCAAGGCATTTTAATAGAGCAAATAGTCTCTTTACTTCCCACAGGGAAGAGCTTCAAAGGCCCCAGGCCCTGGAGGAGACAATGTGTTGTGGGGCCATCAGTCACCTAATCGTGTGTCAGAACCATTCAGAATGTCCCAGCAGCCAAGACAAACACAGCCCAGGAGGACATTGCCCCCCACTGGAGGAGCAAGTCAGGCTGCTGGGAGATGGGGCCCGTGTCACCAGCACAGACAGGCACCCTGAGCTTGCTGAGGGCAGGAGACCTCCAAATTTGGGGGAGACGTGAAACAGAAAAGGTCTCAGCTGCCAGGGTAGAGTGCAGGAGAAAGGTCTCCTCCAAGGGCTCTGCACTCCCATCCCCCACCCCTGGCTGTCAAGCTTCTAGGGGTACCTGAGTCCCCCCACCACCTCAGCCCATACTCTTACAAATGGGGGGGCAAGCTTCCAGAAGCCTAAAAGCCCATCCATCAGAGGCAGACACAAGAGGGAGTGAGAAACGAAAAGGTACAATTAATTGCTGATGGGGTGGCCCCAGCTGCAGCAAACATCTGCTGGGCATGGTATGTGAAAAGCTCAGGGACCGATGAGGGGAAAAGAGGGTCTAAAAGCTTAAACACACACACATTTTAGGCCAAATGAAGCATGAAAAATACTCAACTTAAAGACTTACAAAAGCATTAGCAGTTCTTTCCTTTGTAGGGACGCTGGTAAGGTTTGAACTGCAGAGAATATGATTTGGATCCGATCCTACTCTTTCCTGAGACTGTTTTCCAGACAAACCCAGCTGTTCTGGGGAGGAACCCATGGAAGCGTCAGGGTCGCCTTCACTCCCGGCCTCCCCTTCAACCCCAGACTAAAGGCATCCACCCAAACCAGGGTGCCCGGCCCAGCTGGCTCCCCTGGACCCCCTTAACCAGCCTGACCCCTTTCACTGGCCAGGGCTCTGACAAAGTCTCTACTTCCTCTCTAAATCCAGGCAAGTAATTTAAAGTCAAACTCTGATTTTAAAATGTTTAGAATGTGGTTTCTCTCCCCCTTCTCTGGCCCCGGGGAAGTCCTGTCTCCTAAAGCAATGGCTCTCATCATTGAGAGAGCATCAGAGGAATTTGTTAAAATGCCAATTCCTGAACCCCCATCTCACTCCCATTCTGGTCGCATTAGCTTTGAATATGCATTTTAACGAGCTCCCAAAAGCAATCCTGATACTGGAAGCCCCTAGACTTTGAGAAATTGTGTTCAGAGGGAAAGGGTCCACAGCCGGTACTTACTTGCCAGTCTCATTCACCCAGCTGTATCCCCTTGTTAATACAGCTAGCACAATGCCCCAGGCACTGCAGGGGCTCTGGTGGGGGGGGGGGTCGGTGGGATGGATGGGGGAGGGGAGAGAAGGGAGGGCAGTTCAAGAGAGATGGACCCGCGCCAGGAGGATTCCCAATTAACGCGGCAAAACAGGCTGGAGGAAAGCATCGCAGTTCTTATAAAAATGTCTCTCTGAAAAATGTGTCAACAGGGTTGAGTCATTTTTTAACCAAGAATTCTGTAAGAGACACAAGAGCATGTATAACATGCAAGACATGGCCACAAGACAGGCAGACCAGATGCAGGCTAGGGAGCCATGAGCTGCAAGTGAATGAAAACGCATCCAATTCAGAATCAAATAAACATGCCTGGGCCCACAGCCAAGGAGAGTTCTTGGATTGGACTTTTATCAGGACCTAAATTTTAACCAGCTGGAACTTCTTCTTTTCCAAGTACCACCCTATTCCTTCCTACCTTTTGAGATGAAGTATTTGCCTTAAATGGGAAACTTGCACTTCATTGTAAAGATGATGCCAGCATTCTGGCTTCCTGAATTCCTAAAGGAGCGGGCTTTTTGCAGGGTAGACATTTGTTTCAGAGATAAAAGACGAGAGAAGATGTACCCCATTTAGATAGAAAGGCATTTCTTGTTCCCTCCTTCTCCACTGCAGGAAACGCCACTAAATAAAAACCTGGGGAGCCGATGCCTAATTCTTTGTTCCATTAGTGTATTTTGAACAACTAGCAAGACGAGGGAATAAAAACCTCAGCGCAAATGACTGATAGAAAGTTACCCATCACAAACAAAAACACTCCACTATCAAGAAGCAAGAGTTAAGAGCCAGTGTAAATGAGGATACCAGTTTTAGAAATTGTTACTTCTTTGGGAAAATTGTATTTATTACTCCAAGAGCAACTTTACCTGACAAGGGCCCTAAGGGATTTTTTTAAGTAGTCAACGGAGTGTGCCCACAACTCATTTCTAAAACACTAAGCTGTGTTCAAGATGGTATCGGCCCCTTAATTGCCCCACTAATAATAGGAGGGTTGTGAAATCTGACCATTTAAACCAGGCCAGCTCCTCAGAGAGCCTCCCCAAAGGGTGTGTTAGAAAAGCTGCTGAAGGGTTCGCTGGCTGCAGTCACCTTGCATGTCCTGGGAAAATACACACTGCTGCAGGGGCAAGAATTCCTGGAACAAATGCTCCCTGGAGATCAAAAGGGTCATTTGCTCAGTTCCTCTGCAGCACCCAGATCCTGCAGGATGCACGTCTCCATCCTGCTGTCCCCCTCTTAGGTTCCATGTGACCTGGACCCACAGGAAGTCTCCTGTTTGATTCACACATAATCAACCCTTCTTTTATGTCTGCATGGCCCCAACTAGACTGTAAGCAACATCAGAACTGAGACCAACATATATGAGCTGAATACCCACCATCTGGTAGGGGACTGCGACGTGAATCAAGGGCCCAAATCACTGAACACCAGTATTCACTGGCCAGTCCTCTGACAGAGCAACTTTTGGAAGACCCAATGTAGGGAGGTGGGGGCAGGGAAGGCTTCCTGCAGGAAGTGCTGCTGGAGCAGAGGAGGGAGGCTGAGGTGTAAAGAGAAGGAACACACACAGGAACAGCATGTGCAAAAGCCTGTTGCAGAGAGGACACTGGAGCTCAGTGCTCCCATCTCTCCATCCACTTCCTAAAATCATCACTTAATACAGAATTTAGTAGGAAGGCTGCAGGGTCTAATTGGGCTCAGCCAAGATTTACGGGCTCTGAGGCCACCAAGATGAGGTTAAGTGCCTGGCTAAAGAAACCTGTCCTAAGACACAGAGGTGAGCAAATACTGACAATGCAGTGTGGTGAGAACTAAAGTGCAAGGACCTGCATGAGAAGAAAAAGCAAGGGGAATGGCATTCAGGGAGGGCTTCCCGGAGATGGTATCACCTGAGCTGAGTCTTAGGACAAGCAGAAGGTTCTCAGGGGAGGAAAAGCATCCTAGGAGCAGAGAAAGCATGCCTCAGCAGCACAAAGAGCACAAAAGTTAGGGACAGGCTGGAAAGGTAGGTATGCAAGGCAGGTGGGCAAGCGGGGTTGGGGAGAGCTGGTGGCTCCATCAGATGCACCAAAAGTCAAGTCCAGGAGGGAAGGAGCCATGCATCAGGTTGGGAAGAGTGTGGAATCTGGGAGATGGCCTAGAGGCTTCCATGCTCATTCAAGAAGGGATGAAAATGATCCAAGGAGAGAATCAGTGAGACCAAGGTAAAAGCTGTTGAGGTCACCCCCAACTTGTGGTGAAAGAAAAGAGGTCAGCCTGAGTGTGAGGCTTCTGGGACGGGGGCCACCATTAATTCGGGGCAGGGGTACACAGTTAGGGGAAATGAACACAGGCATAGAGAACAAAACCATCAGCTTAGCTCCTTTGGGTCACTATTGTACCCAAAACATTAAATCTTCCCAAGCTTTGTGAACTGACACATGAAGCTACTTAGACAATTGCAGAAAAACAGCAATTTGGACTGATCCACCTATGCTGTCATATGTAAACTCAAAATACATGTGATGCTCTTACAGTTATTCAAAAACCAAAATATCCATTTAAATCCAAAAAGTTTAGCAGGTTTAATAAGTCAATATGAGATAGCCTTAAGGAAAACTTTTTGATCTAAAAACTGGGGAAAACTTGGTATCTTAAAAAATAATTGTGATATTTTACTAAAATGGGGCAGAGTAAGAAAATGTGACGTTTTACTCAGACAGGAAGGTTGTATTCACTACGGGGCTGGTGGTGGGAGGGTGTGTTACAGCTCTCTATAGGGTGGCCATTGGGTTTGAAGATATCTCAGCTGCCTGGCTCATACCTGGTTTCCGTACTGTGTTTCTCTGAATGTGGGACAAGGCAGCTGGAAGCACCAGCCCGAGACTCTAAAAGGGTGCCAGGTCCTAGGCCTTGACTGTGCTGAGGCCATTCAGAACGTCCCAGAAGAGGTGAGTCAACCTTGTTCTAAGTAAAGCACCCAACTCTCAGCGCAACAGTGCTGGGATAACTAGGAAATCCCCATTTATTCCCATTTTTCAGGTGGAGAAACTGGAGCCCAGGAGCAGAGCCAAGGTCATGTCCATGGCTGCCTGAGTGCAAAGCCTTCACAAAGCCCTCCACAAGTCTAAAGGCCTTGAGTGCCCTGACGCCTGGCCGCCCCTGGCTTGGGTGGGCGGTGCGGGGCAGACAGATGCAGTCTCCTGGTCCTGGGGCCGCCCAAGCCCAGGAACCCTGGTGGGGACCGGGGACCGCAGCATCCCCGCGCACACCGCCCCCCCCCCCACCCTATGCCCCACAACCCGGGACAGCATCAAAGTGCTCAGTTACTGGGAGAAGGCTCCAAACAACAAGGCCAAGTCTGTGCACCTCTCCAGTCTCCTCTGGAGTATCTGACCGAGGTAACAAACTCATGCTTTCCTTTGGCCTAGAAAAATATCCGCCAAGTCAAGCTGGGGCCAGGGAGAGGGGGTGTAGGTCATCTGTGAGACCACTGACCATTCGCTAGACGAAGGGCTGAACGGGGAGCAAAATTTCCCAGCAAGTCAGGAATCGGGGGTGGGGTGAAAGTGGGGTAAGACGGCCCAGCCTAGAAGGAACAATGCGGCCACGAGAGGGGGCGCATCCCTCCCCAGCGCTCCGGGTCCCCACCCTGGCAGTTCCGGGCCTCTGCAGAGTTGTGGACCGGAGGGGTGGACTACAGGACCACTCCTGCTCCAAAAGGCTCCCAGTCGGGACAGCTCGGAGCATCACAGCCCCGGGGCGAAGGAGGTACGGGTTCGGAAACAAAGGGTGGGGCGCCCTTCTCCCGCCGGGCGCGGGACGACCCTCTCGCCCGCCCTCTGGAAGCCAGACCCCGGCCAGTGGCCGCGCCTCATTAACAACACAAAGCCGGGGTCGAGCGGCGCCTTTCATCCCGGCGGGGGCTGGTGGACGCGCGCCCCGGGAGGGAGGGAAGAAGGGCGGGAGCAGCGGGGATCCCAGCCCTGTCGCTGACTCCGCGTAGGGCAGGCACGTCGGCACCCGCTCGGCTGCCGGCAAGCACCTGTGCTCACCGCGCCCGCCGCGCTTTGGGGGACAACAAGAAGTTTCTCCTTACCCTCCAGCCGCAGGTGTCCGCGCCCCGCGCTCTGCTGGAGCCGCCAGCGGCCACGGCCAGCTGCGAGCCGTTGAGGCAGGCGTTGACCGTGAAGAAGACGGAGCAGAGCTGCAGCCACGGGGCCATGGCCGTGCGCTCGCCCAGCCCTACCCTACTCTGCACCCCAGCTGCCTGCCTCTGGCCAGCCCCAAGTGGGCGGTGGCGCCGGCGGCGGCAGAGCTGGCCGCACTACCGAGCATGCGCTTGCCGGCCCGCGCCCTGCCCCTTCACTCCGGGCCCCGCCCCCAGCCCCGACTTTAGCGCTCTGGCCACGCCCCCCAAGCCCAGCCCTTTTTCTTGGCCCCGCCCCGCCCTGTAGTCCACCCCCAACTATGGCCACACCCACACCCCGAATCTCCAGTGAGGGGCCGGGAGCTGCAGTTTTTTTCCCCTCACCTGACAGGTCTTTTCTTTAATCCAAGGGATTTGTCCAAGTGATGCCTGCTCCCAGCAAAAAACTCAGGAAAACACAAAGAATATAATAATAATGGTTTTAAAATTAATTTAATCAGCAACTACTATTTGCCAGGCCTCTTCTTGAATCTTCCCAACTGCACAGGGAAGTGTCAGTATTATTCTTGTCCCAGTTTCCGGCACAGAAAAGTGACGGTAATGTGATGGTTAGAAAAATCCTGGCTAAGACCTCCGACAAATGACTTGCTTTCTCCATGTTACTGTTTTCCTGCCCCCTGTAAACTGGAGTAACAAAAAGTATGCTAGTCTGGGGAGGATTCTACTGCTTAGCACATAGCAAGTGCTCAATAAAGGCTACGTTCTGTCATTAACCGACTTGCATAAAGTCACCCCACCTGTAACCTACTGAGATTCAAATCCAGATCTGGCAAAAACAATACTCTTAACCACTACACTTGTCAGACTTACCATTGCAAAATGGGTAGGAAGCTGAGGCTTGGAGAAGTGGAGCAGCCAAGGTCATATGACTTCACCACAAGTCCCTTCCCACTTTGACTTCTATCTCTGCACCTGCATCCCACCACTTCACTGTCCTCTGCCCTGCCCCTCATCTCTGCTACCACCTCCTCCTCCACAACAGCTTCCTAAGGGCTAAATTGCCTCCTTCCACTTTCATCCCAATATATGATGCATTTCTCCACTTGAATCCAGAGTAATCTCCGAAAGGTAAATCAGGTCACTGACTTCTGATTAAAAATCCTCTGCGGTGGCATTTATTCAATGACCATTTACAATAAAATCCATACTGGCCCCACCTCCCCCCACATTATCTTTTCCCACTCTGCCTTCACTACCTGGCTCCAAGCTGTGTGGATCTGCCCACTCAACTGCATCTTGGTCTTCTTGTCTCAGGAAACTTTGGAGACTCTGTCCAACAAAGTGTCTTCCTCTACATGACTCTCTCCTTCTAGGGTCCAGAATCCCCTCCTTCTCCTTGTCTGCCAGGCCTAAGTATGGTGACAATTCAGCTGCAGCTAACATTGGGTTCCTGTACTTTCCCTCATGACTCCACACACCCTGCACTTACCTCCGTTCTTAAACTCTCTGCGGAGGTAGAAGTGGACCCAGTTTGGCATGCTACCCCCGTGGAGAATGAAGACCCTTCTCAGTAAACTAGCAGAAGTCCTGGAGACTGGCTCTGACAAGACCACTTTGGAACCAGGGAGCAGAGCCAGCTTCACCTGAACCCCAGAGGCTGGAAGTGGAACACAGCAGTTGTCCAGAGAAGACCAGCACTGTTGCCAGAGAAAGCGAGGATGGATACTGGGTTCACCAAACAACAGTGTCCATCACAAGACCCAGGTGCTAAGATGTCCTGTCCATGTGCACCACAGGACAGAAATGCTTTATTTTTCATCTCACTGCCAGGATACTCAGGAATTCAGCCAGACCCAGTGAGAGCAAGCACCACAACTTCCTTGGTCATCCGGAAGAACCAGGATACACATAAAGTTGCCTGTAGAGTAGCCTTTTCTGAATAGACCTCACACAATGTTGCCCCTCTGGGGGAGCTGTTGGTTCAAAGCTCTGCTCCTTTCCAGGCCTCAGCCCACCTTCCGGACACTTCTTGGTACTCCTCTGTGGGTCATTCCCAACTCCCATAGCAGGGGATCTTAGGAGTTTACCATGAATATCAGGGGTGCCAGGGGCTGAGACAAGGCCAGGACCACACATGGGTGTTGATGAAACACCATGGAGGGCGCCTGGGTGGCTCAGATAGTTAAGCGTCTGCCTTTGGCTCAGGTCATGATCCCAGGGTCCTGGAATCGAGTCCTGCATCGGGCTCCTTGCTCAGCAGGGAGTCTGCTTCTCCCTCTGCCTCTCCCCCTGCTTGTTCTCTCTCTGTCTCTCTCGCAAATGAATAAATAAAATCTTAAAAAAGAAAGAAAGAAAGAAAGAAACACCATGGAAACCATGAGGATGCTGCTCCTTAAGCTCCTTAACCTATATGACATTCCAGCCTAGATATGCTTCATAATCTATCAACCAATCACCTGCTGAGGGACTTCTCTTATAATAAGTGATTCAAAAATATCCTCACACATTTCTCTTGATAAATCCATTCAACTATTTTCTTAAGATATATTCTTAGAGGGGCCCCTGGGTGGCTCAGTCGTTAAGTGTCTGCCTTCGGCTCAGGTTATGATCCCGGGGTCCTGGGATGGAGCCCTGCATCAGGCTCCCTGCTCAGTGGGAAGCCTGCTTCTCCCTCTCCCACTCCCCCTGCTGTGTTCCCTCTCTCGCTGTCTCTCTCTCTGTCAAATAAATAAATAAAATCTTTAAAAAAGATATATTTCTAGAATCAGTATAGCTAGCTTATATACACATTTAAAATACCAAACTGCTCAGTGTCTACTGCATTCTAATATATATATTATATATTAAAATATTATATAAATAATATTTTTTAAGTAGGCTGTCCACACCCATCGAGGGAGTTGAACTCACAACCCTGAGATCAAGAGTCACACGCTCTACCACCTGAGCCAGCCAGGCGCCCCATCTATGGCAATCTTAATTGGTCTTTCTGGTTAATAATGAGGTGGACCATGTTCCCATGTACTTAGTGGCCATTTGCATTTCTTCTTTGTTCCAGGATTGGACTCTAGGAAAAGGAAGAGTACTTGGAGTTTATGGCTAAGGGAGAACCTTAAGGAGAGCACTGGGGAGGAGAGCATTTCTTCCTGGGTTTTACTCACATCACCATATGACTGAGAGGCCAGGGAAGGCAGAGCAACACTCCTGTTCCCTCTCCAGTCTCTACGCCCACCCACAGCTCACTGCCCAACCTGGCAAGTGGCAGCCTCTGAAACATGCTGCAGAGTTCAGAGTGCTCCAACGAAAGCACTACAGAACACAAGAAAGAAAAGACCTAAGTGTCCATTCTAAAACTTGTTAGACTGATATCCCTCAGGACCAGGGACTGAGAGGCCCTCCCATTTACCTTCTAAGGAGGCCTTAAGTGTGGGGGGCCGGGGGCGAGAACCACATACATCAAAGGGTCAAATTTGTTCAGGTAATAAACTGATATTTGGCAACATTCTCCCCATTCTGGTCTTCTCCATTGATTCTTTGCCTCTCATCCCCTCTTTTTACCCTGGATCTTTCAGAATATTTATGAGGCTGTAGGAAGTGAACCTCTGTACTGAGAGCTGAGATAAAATGAGGGGGCCAGGCCACTACATGGCCTCCATGGACCATACCTTCTTCCAGACCACAGCCAAGCCCAGCTGTGTAGGTGACAGCAGGATGAGGCCGTCCTCAAATACAATACATGGGCTCACCTACCACAGCCAAGATTGCCTGGGCTCCAGTCACGATTTCAGCCACCCCTCACCATCCCTGACTGATTCACCTCTCTGCCCCCAGTGCCTGGCTCTCTTACTGGCACACATCAGTGGGCAAGAAACTGTTGCTGCCTCCACTCCTGTTTGGGATGAAGCTGGGGATCAAACAGATTAAATCACCTTTAAATAAGCTGTTGATGAAATGCAAATATACTTCCCCAATTTACCTAGAATCTAACCAGATAAAAACCCTTAACACAAAGACTGGATTTTGTTAGGAGTCAAATTATCCCCAGAAACATAAGAAAGGATAAAGTGATGATGGAAATAATTTGTATCCCGAAATCATTTTTAGCAGAGAAGACCATTTTAATAAGCAGTGGTTAGAAGCAGTGGGCCAAAATTCTAATTTATCTTTGGTATTACTCAAGCAGTATGTTTTATACACTAATCAAGACATTAAAGGCAAAGAGTCCCCCCTCCCCTCTCCCCCCCTCCCCGCCAGGCTCTCAGCAGGCTGAGGGGGTACAATTTTCCCGAGGCTCTGGGGGAGCACCATGGTCGTGAGAGCCCAGCCTCTGTCAGAGCCCTCTAAGGCTGGCTGGATGCCAGTCTGCTCAGGGGCAGTCTTGGCTCCCACGAAGTAAGGTGTCCACTTCACAGTCAGGAAGCCGAGACTCAGCCCTAGACTCATCTGACACTCCCGCCGCACCTCCAACACACACACACACACACACACACACACACACACACACACACACACACGTCTCTGCAGGCAGTCTTGGCTCCCACGAAGTAAGGTGTCCACTTCACAGTCAGGAAGCCGAGACTCAGCCCTAGACTCATCTGACACTCCCGCCGCACCTCCAACACACACACACACACACACACACACACACACAGAGCCGAAACTCAGCCCTAGACTCATCTGACACTCCCGCCGCACCTCCAACACACACACACACACACACACACACACACACACACACACACACACACACACACACACACACACACACACACACACACACACGTCTCTGCTTGGGGAGCCCCGCAGCCTTCCCAAACTGGTCTTGATTCCTCCCAGACTGCCCAGAGGCTCGGAACGGGGCCGTGCGTTAGACCTGGAGAGGATGTCCGAACCCCACGCCCCGGAATCCACGGACCCTCACCCCAGAGTGCCGGGGGCGGTGGGCTCCGCGGCCGTAAAACAGAATTCACGAGTGCACCGCCACTTCCCATTTTTTTCCCCGCAGGAGGAAAAGGGGACCAGGGCGCCCAGGCTCCACGGTAACCGCTAGGGGGCGCGCGTGGTCCAAGTCGGAGACGCTTGAACAATCTCGGACAGCGCCGCCCCCCGCGAGCACATCATCCCGGGACAAAACCCCCAGTGCAGGTGCAAGAGCTCGCTGTTACCAGAGCTGGTGCTAAGTTTGAGGGTAAGTAGAGTTCAGGAGGCAGTAAGAAAACTAGGTGAAATATGGGCTTTCGGCAACAAATACGGGCTTTCAGTAACCATGTGGCTTTGAGCAATTCTCTTAGCCTCTCTGAATGTCAGTTTTTTTTCGGTGGCCACACAGGAATGATGGGGATGCAGACTTTTGTGGGTTTTTGTGTGTCTGAAGTAAACAAATGGCTCTGAGGGTTCGTGAGCGTTACTATTGCAAGCAGTAGGCCAGGAGTTGATGCAGCCAGGCCCAGGGGCAGCTGGAACTCAGCCGGTAGGTAGGGAATTAACTACTAACTACCGAGTCAGTAGTCAGTAGTCAGGAGCTAACATTCTGGTTTGGATCTGCACTAGACTGGATGGCTAGGGGCCATATCCTGTTTAATATTCACTCACTCATTCATTCAACAAGTACCTATGGAGTCCTTGCATGACATCAGGCATTATTGCCAGAAGACGGGGACCAGTAGGGACAGTCAGATACTGCCCACAAGACACTGTCCCAGCTGTCTTAGAACCAACAAGCAAACATTCCAAGGGGGACACTGGCATTACTCAACTACATGACCAGGTATAATTACAAGTCTCTAAGGAAGTGATATCTGAGCTGAGATACCTGGGCAAAGGCGAGGGGAGCAAAGATAGGAAGAATGTTCTAGTCAGAGGGAGCAGCATATGCAAAGGTCCTGAGGGGACTGGTAACCAAGGAACCAAAGGAGGCCAGTGTGGATTGGAGAGCAGTGAGGTGTGGAAGCATGGTACAAAGTGAGCTCAAGAGGCCCGCAGGGTGGGCAGGACTTTGTACCCTGCTTTTAATCTAAGAGTACCCAGCAACTTCTGAGAGGTTTAAGGGCAATGGCAGGACTGTATTTTGAAAAGGTCCCTGTATCCCAAGTGGTGTGCACGGGGTATTACCCTGTGTGTAGCTGGCATTTGATACGTACTTGTTGAATGAATAAATAACTAAGATCACTGTTGAAATTTTGGGATTTAATGTCTTGAATGCAAAAAAATCATTGGGAAACATGGAAAAACACCCAACCCTACTCAATTTCTAGATAATACAAATAAAATAAAATGCATAAAGTTTTCTTGTCATTTAAGGTTATTTCTACTGTAAAGTTCTCTATTATTTTTAATAGACTATTTTTAGGATGACTTTAAATTTACAGAAAAAATGAGAATAGTTCCCATATACACTGTCCCTAGATTCCTTTATTATTAACATATTACATTAGTAGCATAGTACATTTGTTACAATTAATAAACCAATGTTGATACATTATCATTATGAAAGTCCAAACTTTATTCAGATTTCCTTACTTTTTACCTCATATCTTTCTTCTGTTCCAGCATCTCACCCAGGATACCACATAACATTTAGTTGCCATGTCTCAGGGCCCTTTTGACTGACCGTTTCTCAGACTTCCCTCGTATTTGATGACCCTGACACTTTTGAAGAGCATACATTAGGTACTTTGTAGGATGCCCCTCTGTTGGGATTTGTCTGATGTTTTTCTCATGATTAGACTGGATATTATTTTTTTTTACTTTAATCAAAGTTATACATATACAAAGTTTTGAACGTCTTATTTGTTCTAATAGATGCAAAAAGAAAACGGTAGTCCTCTGACCTGTCCCTTGTCACTCTCACTCCCCAGAGTACCCTGTTTCAACTCTTTGCTGTTTTCTGGTGTTTGCTGCCATATATCTAGATCATATGTTGACCTTGCCTTTCTTGACTGACTGATTTAGAGACTAGCTCCTAACTTCCTGCTCTTTATGACACATGAGAACTGTGTTCTCCTTCATTCCCTTCCTCTATCCACCCACTGAGGTTTGTCCTGATGTCTTCCTCTGCCTTCCAGAATGCCCCATCAGTGGGCTTTCTGCCCCTCAGTCTTCAGGGTGGGTTGGGTCATTGTGGGGCACAGGCAGGAAGTTGGGGGGGGAGGGAGAGAGTAAAGGTATTTCTGCCCTCAGTTACCACGTTAGGTTGCTGTGGGGGCTGCAAGTCTGGCTCTGCTGTCAGGTACTCGCTCCAGTTTCCGAGAACTGCTCCCACCCCCTTGCCTCCTCAGGTCTGTGTATTAGGGGGGAGAGAGGGTGGGTAATAGCCCCTCATACTGGTACGGCACCTTCCTTTGTGGTTTCTTTTCACCCTGCCCACAGAGCCTCTTTTATGAAATTTTCCTCCAATTATCCCATTTGAGAATTGTTTCATTTTTTGGAATCCTGACTAATAAATTACAATTTTGGTTAAACCAATATTCAGTGTTTATATTATTGTGATAATAACTATGAAACATTATTCACCTTAAAGGCAAGTAGTGTTTTATGATAATATTTCCTTTCTTGTTACAACTTTTTTTGGTTTGTGTGTACGTGTGTGTATTTAGTATTTACCTTTTTAATATAACCCTTGTTAAATTTTCCCATACAACTCTGTACATGGTCAGAGACGTTAGCTTTTCTCTCAGGATTTTTTTCAGGAATTCCTACCGCCGTCAAGGTTGTATATTCTTCAGGTCTGCTGCCCAGCTGTCCTTCCCTTTCCTTCTCTCTGGTGTTAGAATCCTATTTTCTGGATCTTTGGGGGTTTCTCGCTCATTTTGTTTGTTTGTTTTAGATTTTACTTATTTAGACAAAGAGAGAGAGAGTGGGGGAGGGGCAGAAGGAGAGGGAGAGAGAGAATCTCAAGCTGACTCCTCACAGAGGGAGCACAGAGTCGGAGCTGGGGTTGGGGCTCGATCTCATGATCCTGAGGTCATGACCTCAGCCGAAATCAAGAGTTGGATGCTTAACCTCCTGAGCCACCCAGGTGCTCCGGGTTTCTCACTCATTTTAGTGGGGCATATCTTTCATTAGCTTCTTTTTTATTTTAAGGATTTTATTTATTTATTTGAGAGAGAGAGAATGAATGAGAGAGCGCGCATGAGAAGGGGGAGGGGCAGAGGGAGAAGCAGACTCCCCGCTGAGCAGGGAGCCCGATGCGGGGCTCCATCCTGGGACCCTGGAATCATGACCTGAGCCAAAGGCAGACGGTTAACCAACTGAGCCACCCAGGCGTCCCTCCTCTGCTAACTCTTTATGAAAATCCTGAGTTGGGGGTGCCTGGGTGGCTCAGTTGGTTGGGCGACTGCCTTCGGCTCCGGTCGTGATCCTGGACTCCTGGGATCGAGTCCCGCCCGCATCGGGCCCCCTGCTTGGTGGGGAGTCTGCTTCTCCCTCTCCCACTCCCTGCTCTTGTGCTTTCTCTCTCTCTCTCATTCTCTCTCTCAAATGAATAAATAAAGTCTTAAAAAAAAAAAAAGGAAAATCCTGAGTCGGATGATAGGTATGCTAAGTTTATCCTTCAATTTTCTTGTCATTATTGACAATTTTCCATCTCTAGTCACTTTGTTCCATGCTTTAGAAAATTTCTTCAACTAGATCTTCAAAATCTAATGAATTTTAATTTTGATTATTATATTTCTTAATATCCAAGAGCAGCTCTTTCTTATTTAGTGATTGTCCCTTTTGCAGAACATCTAGTTCTTGCTTAAAGGAGGTCATTCCTTCTCTTATCTCTCTATGGAATAGTTTTATTCAAGTTTTCTGTTTTTTTCCAAATGCCTTTTATGAATTTGTGAACTTTTAAAATGGAATCAGCTTTTCCAGACTTCTCTAAAATTATTCTCTCTTTTTTTAAAGATTTTATTTATTTATTTGAGAGACAGAGGAAGAGAGAGCAATAACAGTGAGCAGGTATGGGGGAGTAGCTAGTGGGAGAGCGGGGGAGGAGCAGAGGGAGAGGGAGAAGCAGGCTCCCCACTGAGCAGGAAGCCCCAATGACGATGATGACGACGATGTGGAACTTGATCCCAGGACCCAGAGATCATAACCTGAGCTGAAGGCAGATGCTTAACCAACTGAGCCACCACAGGCACCCTAAAATTATTCTTAAGGAAATGGGCATGCTGCATCAGCAGCATTCAAACTGGGTAATCAATGTCCAGAAACAAAG
Source organism: Zalophus californianus (assembly GCF_009762305.2). NCBI lineage: Eukaryota > Metazoa > Chordata > Mammalia > Carnivora > Otariidae > Zalophus > Zalophus californianus. The sequence continues at coordinate 25,266,863 of NC_045595.1, forward strand.
ATCCCAGACAGGTCACATATGTCAAGAGGAAAGAGACCCCACTAAGCCACTCAATGAGACAGAGTCAATAAACAACCTGGAGCAACCATGCAACTCAGCTATTTCATTTCTCAAATTATTGCACCTATAAATTTTAGCTTTCCATTTACCTTCTACTATCAGATTAAAAAAATTTTTTTCCAGTGCCATCTTGAACCTAAATGATATATGGCTTGTGACATACACAAATGCATAATCATAATGACTAGCATTTTTAGAGACAACTGTTAATTTAGCAAGCATTTATTGAGTACCTACTGTATTCCAGGCACTGTGCAAGGCATTGGAATAGAACATGCTCAAGGTCATGAGGTCCCTGGCCTCAGGGAACCCATTCTCCAGGGCAGTACCTCACACTTAGCACAGCCTCCTGAGCCTTCCAGGCACCCACTGAGAGCTCCACTTAACAGGTAAAGGATCTGAGGCTCACAAAGATTTCCCAGTTTGCCTGAATGACACACAGCCAGTTGGAGACGATGCTGCACCATGAACCCCAATCTTCCTCTTCCAACTCTGTTTCGAAGGCTGGGGTATAAGAAGAAGCTAGAGATAATGAACCATGAAAAGAGGGTTCAGAGGGACAGGAAGAGAACCAAGAGCGAGTGGTCTTAGTTAGGCTTCTCCAGAGAAGCAGAACCAATAGGATATATAGAGATATATATAAGAGGAGGTTTATTATAGGAATTGGTTGATGCAGTCATGGAGGCTGAGAAGTCCCACAGTCAGCTGTCTGCCAGCTGCAGAATCAGGAAAGCTGGTGGTGTAATCAGTCCAAGTCCAAAGGTCTGAGAAATGGGGGCTGATGATGTAAGTCCCAAACTGTATCTGAAAGTCTGAGACCGGGAGTGCCAGTGCCCAAGGGCAAGAGAAGATGGATGTCTCAGCTCAAGCAGAGAGAAAGAGAGAATTTGCCTTTCCTCTGCCTTTTTTTCTACTCAACCAGTTGGATAATGCCCACCTGCATTGGGGAGGGCCATCTGCTGTAGTCGATTCACCAATTAAAATGCTAATTTTTTTCTGGAAATACCTTCGCAGACACATCCAGAAACAATGTTTTACCAGCTATTTGGGCATCCTTTAACCCAGTTAAGCTGACACATAAAACTAACCATCACAGAAGCCAAAGGGAAAAAAGAGTTTCAAAGTATCTGCTCAGGCCCTAGTTGCCCCAGTTTACATTTTAGCAGGAACTAGTTCAGGGCAAACGGCGGGGAACAGGAACTGCTGATGCACTTGGGGGAAACAGGACAGAAGAGAAGGAAGAAACACAGGATGCTCATTTTACAGTTGCAGGGCGCATCTTCTCTACTCCTCTGGAATTAATGCCAGCGGGGAAAGAGCCTCACAGTTGAATAACTTGCACACCTAGAAGCAGCAGGCAACAACCCCAGGTGTCAGAGCCATGTAGGGCATGCCCTCCCTGTGGGGATGGGCCAACTGGTGCCTCTCAGTTGTTAAAAAAAAAAAAAAAAAGGCACAGTATGCCCTGACTCCAGTCTCCCACCCTAAGGCCCTCAAGCAGGAAATTCTAGAACTAAATTTCGATAAAGATGGAGCAAGGGAGTGACAGATTGCAAAAACAGACACAGAGCAAGGCATTGAGCCAAGTTCATGAGCAAGAGAAGTCAGCCTCACACCAGCAACAAAACCATACAGAGAACCCCAAGGGGTCTGCCAGCATCCACAGGGCCAGTAGTCTTCCTCCTCCAAGGCAGCAGATTCGTAGCTGGCCCCAGAGGTGCGAATCCCCTGCAGGTTAGCATAGGCTGGGGGTGCGGGGGCAGGTGAGGCCAGGGTCTGGGGACGATGGCGCACCCTCCCTTCTCTGGAGAGGTCTCCACGATGACTTCCACTGGCCTTCCCCAGTGCACATAAATATATATTTTTAAATTAGAAACCTAAAATAAATTCTTCCATTGCTGCTGGCTGACATTATGTAATGTCTCACAATGTTTCCCTGGGACTCTCCAGGCGGTCTCATTTATTGCCTTGGTTGTGCTTCCAGCTTTGTTCATGACTTCCAAACTGCTTTCCATAAAATTGAGCCATATGTACATTGGCTACTCTCAACATAGTTTGTACCTTTAAAAGTATGCATATATTGTTGTGAGGCCAATGTTGAGAGTGGTGTGCGAGGCTATAGATTGGAGTCCTTTTTTTTAAAAATTGGCAACATTTCAAGCTCGTTTAAAAAAAACTGGTTTTGAAATATTTTTAAATTTACAGAAAAGTTGCAAAAATAGTTCAGCGTGCCTGTATACGCTCCACCCAGCTTCCCCTAACCTCTTATGTAACCTCTTATATAACCGTAGCCCAATTATAGAAACCAGAAGCAATGTAATACTACTGAGTATTCTATAGACGTTATTGGAATTTTGCCATTCTTCCTACTAATAATGTCCCTTTTTAAAAAATAAATTTTTAAATTTTAGAATTGTCTGAAATTCACAGAAAAACTGAAAAGATAGTCCTGAGTTCCCATGTACTCCTACCCAGTTTCCACTTCTTTTAACATTTTACATTAGTATGGTATATTTGCCACAATAAATGAATCCATATTGATACATTATTATTAACTAAAGCTCATACTTTATTCAGATTTTTTTCTTTTTTCTGTAATGCCACTTTACAATACAGAATCTGTTCCAGGATCCCATCCAGGATACCACATCCTGTTTAGTTGTCATCCTCCTGAGGAGCCTCTGGGCTGGGACAGTTTTTCCAATTTTCCTTGTTTTTGATGACCTTGACAGTTTTGAGTACTGATCAGGTATTTTGTAGGCTGCTCCTCAATTGCAATCTGTCTGATGTTTTTCTCATGAGTAGATGGGATTACGGGTTTTTGAGAGGAAGACCACAGAATTGAAGTGCCATTCTTGTCACATAGTACCAGTGGTCCACTAAAGTCCTATTTCTGGTCCAGGCTCTATCCAGAAACCTACAGTGCATTTAGTTGTCATGTCTCCTTAGTCTCTAATCTCTGGAAGTCCTCAGCCTTTCATGACCTTGACATACTTGAGGAGTATTCAAAAATGTCCCTTAATTTGTATTTGATGTTTTTTCAAGAATGGATTCGAGTTATGAAATTTTGGTAAGAATGCCAAAGAAATGATGTAGTGTATCATATCAGGGGTACATGGTGTCACTATGTCTTATTTTATTTATTTTTTTTTTAAGTAAGCTCTACACCCAACCTGGGGCCTGAACTCACGAGCCCGAGATCAGGCTCTACTGACTGAGCCAACCAGGTGCCCTTCTTACTTTACTTTTGATCACTTGGTTAAGATGGTGTCTGCCAGGTGTCTCCACTATTAAGTTACTATCTTCTCTTTCTAATATATTGGTGGTGATACTTTTAGATGACACAAATATCTTGTTACCCTCAGACTTTTGCTAGCTAATTTTAGCATCCATGAGTGGATCTTGCACACAACAATCATTACTGTGATGTTCTAGTGCTGATTTTTCTATTTCCCTTATTCCTTCTACACTTGTTAATTGAAATTCTCCTGTTCCTTTCCCCCATTAATTTATTTATTCAGTTATTTAATTCACAAACATGGGCTAATGAATATTTATTTTGCGGGTTCATCTTGTATTTTCCCTGTCCCAGTGCTAGCTAGACTCAATCATTTCTTCGAGGATTTCTGGTTCTTTTTATTGGAGAATCATCTTTTGAAACCAAGATCTGGACACTAAGTATGCTCATTGCTACTGGGGCATCACTGTGTCTAGGCACTCTTATCAAACAGAGCTGGGAAATATATCCGTGCACACATATATACATACACCTAAATTTATTTCTTTATCCATATATACTCAGGGGTTCTCCAGGGCACCTCTTAGGACTTCCATGCCTAATAGTAAAGGTTAATGGAACATTAAAGCAACCAAGAAAAGCAGGTACAATTAAGTACCTAGAATCACTGGGGTTTAAGGTTTGGGTCACCCCAACCAGCTAAGGTTTTGCCTGAGGGTGAGGGAAATAGTGAATGTGTAGTGAAGACGAAAGTCATAGATATCAGTTACAGCCTTATGACCAATTATAGAAACATTTTATTTGCTTGTCATAGATATGTGTTTATTTGTATATGCTAACCATTTTCTTCTTCTTTCTCCTTCTTCCCATTTTTATTTTGTATGCAAATTGCTGAAGCTAACTTTACAGTTTAGATTTTAGGTAACAGACTATGCAGTGGGACTATGACTGAATTTAAGGGTTAATTAACATAGTCAGTGATGGATACAATACCTGTTGGTTGGGACTATTTCCTCATTTGGCAGAGAGCAAGAACATTTCTTCATTTTAAGATAAAAAGCTGTATCTTGTTAGGTGGAATTATAGAGAGGTTTTGTATATGAGAGTCCAAATGTGTGTAAAAGGGAGTCTATGGAAGGTGAGTAGGCAAAGGGGTGGACTCTGCCAGTTATCCGTTTCTCGTCCCTCAAATCCAAATTCATCCTTCATTATCTGGTATGCAAAAATGAAGCCGGTCCATTTAAATGTTTTCCTTTGTCAGCTGACCATGTTGAATTTTGTCAGTAGAGGGCGATGGAGAGACATTGCAGGAGAAAGGAGGAGGACCTGGTCTGGTGTGTTCCTTCTAGGCTTCCTGCAGTGTCCACGGCTCCTCCAGCATCTGCGTTGCAGGCTGCTTCTCCAATGTCCGGCTCCTGCCGTGTAGACAGCTTCCCCAATACCAGATTCTAGCTGCTGGCTCCTGCAGTACCCAGCATCCAGAAGCACCAGTGCCTGGCAGCTTTCCCTGGTACCCTTTTTGGGCAGTTACATAGTAGAGTGCCTCCAGTGAGGTACCTCCCTGTGAACAGTTTTCCTGAAACCACAGGGAGTGGGTTTCTGGCAAGTTCTGATAGTATGGCACTGCAATGACTTCTCTGCTATTCAGTGAGCCATGGCCTCTCCAACTCGGTCTAGATCTCTGCCCTAGAGGAGGGAGTCTTTTCCTTGGGTTGTCTCTCTCAGTCCTAAGCGGTGGCTGCTCCTTCTGTATGCTATTCCTATGTTCCTTAGAGTTCTCTCTACTTCTTACAAGCCCATCACTCATTTCTCCATTCCCTTGTTATAGTTAATAATTCTTTTTATTAAGCTTTCCCTGTTCAAATGACTGTGGTTTCTGTCTCCTAATTGGACCCAGACTAGTCTGCACATAAAACGGTTTCAGAATTGCTAACTCATTCCCCTGTGAGACCCACAGAGAGGAACAAATTTACTGACCAAACTACAACCTCTGTGTACAGGACTTCCATACTCAGTCATTTTTTTTTTTCAAACAACCAGACACATTAACATTCTTAGTTTATTAATCCTCTCGTGAAAAATATGCACAATCACCATAGTTAAAGCCACTGCAACATCCTTCTTCCTTCTGGTGTCCAATCTCCAGCTCGTTTTTTGCCAGCACCAACATTGGCTTTTGCAGTCCCCCTGACTTTCTTCATTCTGGTCCTGCTTTCCTTTTGCTGTTTTCTTGACGTCTTTTTCTTCTCCTACAGGCCATGTCTTGCAAGTCTATGTTTGGGTTCATTTTTCTTTGCATAATCCAAGGAATCATAAATCATGCCAAAGCCAGTTGTCTTGCCACCACCAAAATGGGTTCTGAATCCAAATCCAAATATAACATCTGGTGTGGTCTTGCACATTTTGGCTAGTTTCCCGAATTTCTGTCTTAGGTACTGTTGCCTTTCCGGGGTGAAGGACGTCAATGACCATCTGTCTCCGCTGAAGTAGTCAGTTGGTCATGAAGTTCTTGGTCCATACAGTGACTGTGTCATTCATGATGGCAGCCAAGCTTCAAGCAGTTGGAGAAGAAAAGAGCCTAGTTAGTTTTATAGTATCCAAAATATCATTTCTCAGTGACTTAGGTTACGTGTTTTCTTCCCTATCTTCTCCAGGGTGGTTCTGGTCTTTCTTTGTAATATACTTAGATTCCTTATTATTGGTGTTCCATGTTGGCTTCTTTCCTAATGCTGGCTGATTTGAATGATTTATTTATTCTGGGAGTATGTAAACCATTACCCTGGTTCCAAGAGTCACAGCTGCATGAAAGGGCTTAGATACACTCAGAGGAGTATTGTGGCCACCTCATTTCTAATACCTGTTTCCATTCCCTTTTTCCTGTCCCATTTCTGTCCATCCACCTTCTACAAATAACTAATCTTTTTGACCTTCTGGTATAGCCTTTCTTTCGCCCGTTGATATATGGGGACCCATAGATGAGTTTTGGTTTTTTTGTTTTTTGTTTTTTTAAAGATCTTATTTATTTGACAGAGAGAGAGAGAGAGAGAGCACAGGGAATGGGAAAGGGAGAACAGACTCCCCACTGAGCAGGGAGCCTGGCACGGGGCTCGATCCCAGGACCCTGGGACCACAACCCCTAGCAGAAGGCAGATGTTTAACCGACTGAGCCACCCAGGTGTCCCCCAGAGATGAGTTTTAAGACTTCTTAGAAGGCAAAGACTCCAGCTCATAGCCCTCCTGTCTGCTTTGTCTGGAGCCCAGGGTGAGCCCATTCCAAAGCTTAATAAAAAGAAATATTTGTTGGAGTTGACCACTGAAAGTCATGTTGTAGGGAAAACTGGTCATGTCTATTACAACAAAACATGAGGAGCACTGGGTGTTATGCACAAACAATGAATCATGGAACACTACATCAAAAACTAATAATGTAATATATGGTGATTAACATAACAATAAAAAATTTAAAAAACAAAACAAAACATGAATAATTTCTAATTTCTTCTGCACAGCCATTCCACTGAATATTTAACCTTAGGGAAAAAAATCATATTTGTACATAGGTAGGTACGGACAAACTTGTTTTCTGTCTTGTTGTTTTTAGCGGTGAAAAGAAAAAAATAATCAGAAACAATCTTAATGTCTAGTAATAGGGAAATAGCTAAAAACATACACGAATAGCCAACCTGGCACCCTATACAATTCAGCAGGGTTGTTTGTTTTAATAATGTAGAGTTATGAGGAGCTTAGAATAAGAGCTCTAAGACATGTTGATGAGTGGGTGGGGAGAAAGCTAGTTTTGGAATGATAAATATGGAATAATGCAACTTACGAAAAATCAAGAAATAAAACAATACCACATATTTTATAGATATATATCTATATATACATGTATATGTATGTGTGTGTGTGTGTGTATATATATATATGTAAGAAAAATGTTTGGAAGCATGTATATCAAACTGAAAAAGTGATTTCATTTGGCAGGGGTTGGCTGGGGCAGAGGAGACTGAGATTTGGGGTGGGGTTAGGTTTTAAAAGGAATTTTTTTTTAAAGATTTTATTTATTTATTTATTTGAGAGAGAGAGAATGAGAGACAGAGAGCATGAGAGGGAAGACGGTTAGAGGGAGAAGCAGACCCCCTGCTGAGCAGGGAGCCCGATGCGGGACTCCATCCCGGGACTCCATCCCGGGACTCCATCCCGGGACTCCAGGATCATGACCTGAGCTGAAGGCAGTCGCTTAACCAAGCGACTGAGCCACCCAGGTGCCCTTAAAAGGAATTTTTATCTGCAATGTGTTTACTTTTTCTGTATTCATGTGTTATTTGTGTAATATTCTTTAAAATTAAAATGAACAAACAAAACATCGACTACATTAATTAAATCTCAAAATCCTTAGAAAGAGACTACAACCTATTGGGGAAACAGGTGACACCCTCGCACACTCAGTATCTGCCCTTCCTAGAGAAAATTCCAGAAATGACAGTCTCCACCTCTCCCTCTCCTATTAAATGTAAGAATCCTTTCCTAAACATTGTCTGCTGCGAAGGCTTGCTATCTGTTAATAAAAGCAAGTAACATAAGTAACACAGTAACTTAAGACCTGGGTTTACAGTGAACACCATATATCAACTACCTGTACTCTACGGTTAATATTTGACCAGTTCTGCTCTAACACAGTAGATCACTGAAAGTAAACCCCAATATACACTTTCTACTTTGATTTTTTTCTTTGCTGAGCTGTAGGATGGATATTCAACCCAAGGAAAGCAACTAATGGCTAAGGACAGAGTCCAGGTATCCCGAAGCCTTTGCTTCCTGTTTAAACTGTTTGATGACTGAGGTAGAAAAAAATCAACATTCCCACATCAAGGTTGTTAACTTGATGTTAATAAAGATAAAAAGTATATAAAATACCTTCAAGTTTGTATTTAAATTATTTTCCTCTAGGGGAAAATAAAAAATAAACCTAAAGTCTTAGCCTTAGTACTTTAATAATAATAATAATAATAATAACAAAGATTAAAATGATAATGAGCCAGAAAGCTGACTAAGCCACAAATCAAAGACAGAGACACAAATACAATTAGTGTTTCAGGCAAGTTGCTCTGAGGATTCTTGGCTTAATCCTGAGATATCCAGAGGCTTCGCTTGGGGAGCCCCATCCCCTCCGGGGACACAAAAAGGCACTTCCTGCCACCGCTCTCGGTTTTTTGTATAGTTTGAGTTAAGACCATGCAAAATAAACAACGTAATTTTGTCTAGGTGTCACATTCCCTTCTGGGAGGAAATTACTACACTTGTTTTGTAACTCCTTTGGTTGGAGTATATTTTCTGGTTTTTAATTTTTAAATCCCCTAAGCCCTTTCCCACTCTTTAGGAAAATTAACTTGTGTTTTCTAACTTCATAGACTCAGAAAGTTGTACCTCTTGAAAGTCTCCCTTTGAGGAAATTTGCACAAACAGCAAAGAAATCTGGCTGAGTGAGATTCAAATTCCCCTCATCGAATGCACATCTTGTATGCACCTGGAATGATACTTTATACCGTGAAAAAAGCACATTATAAAGTAGCATGTGTAGGATGATAGTGCCTGGGCGAATTGCATGTGTCCTCAAGTACAGAATGTCTGGAAGGACAGTAGCATCTCACGGTGGCGAGATTGCTGATGATTGATTTCTTCTTTTTACTTTCCTGTATTGTTTGCATTTTAAATATTGAGAATATACTGGGGCACCTGGGTAGCTCGGTCGGTTAAGCGTCTACCTTCGGCTGGGGTCATGATCCCAGGGTCCGGGGATTGAGCCCCGCATCGGGCTCCCTGCTCGGCGGGAAGCCTGCTTCTCCCTCTCCCACTCCCCTTGCTTGTGTTCCCTCTCTCGCTGTGTCTCTCTCTGTCAAATAACTAAATAAAATATTTTTTAAAAAATATTGAGAATATATCATTTTCATAATAAAAAGAACATTTTGATCTTGAAACAACAACAAAAGGTGAGGAAGGGATAAAATAACTGGAACAGAAGGAAATGCAAGCAGGGAACGATAAAATGCACCAGGACTGAGGTTCTTACTCCGAATCCTCACATCTCGCTTGCTGTCCAGCTCCATATTCATCCCCCTGCCATGCCATCATCAGCCCTTCTGGCCTGCAGGCCTCCAGAAGCCTCCTGTCTGGTCCTCCTGTCTACCTTCTTGCCTTGCAATCATCCATTCTGTACAGAACAGCCAGAGTGATTTTCATAAAGTAACCATCTGATCTGTATTTCCGCCCACCTCAAACCTCCGGTAGCTCCTAGTCACACTGAAATAAAAACCCAGTCTCCTTGTCCCAACCTCCAGGCTCTGCGGGTTATGGTCCTTGCTCCTTCTTCTCCTGCTCCTTTACCTTTTGCTGCCTTTGTTGATATTTCCTGGCGCACTCTTTCCTGCTCCAGGGCATTTGCATTTGTTGTTCCTTATGCTCAGATAGCTCTTCCCTCCGCTCCTCATCAGCCCCTGCTCCTCAGTCTCCAGGGGTGGGGGCCAGGGATCTGCATTTTAAATATGTACTTTATGTGCTCCTCATGCAGACTCAGGTTTGAGAGATGCCCTGGCTTTTGATGAGAATTCAAGGCGGCAGATGCAGAGAGTTCAAGAACAAACTTCTGGTACCTGGAGTTATTCTTTCTCAGACCCTTGTGAGGCCACATGGATCCTCTGGGCTGAGATGTTCTTCAAAAAAGGACCTAGGTGTGGGGGTGCCTGGGGGGCTCAGTTGGTTGAACATGTTTTGGCTCAGGTCATGATCTCAGGGTCATGAGATCGAGCCCTGCATTGGGCTCCACACTTAGCAGGGGGTCTGCTTGAGATTCCCTCCCTCTCCCTCTGTACCCCACCTTCATGTGCACTCACGCACGCACACACACTCTCTCTCTACAATAAATTTTTAAGGGAAAAAAAAAAGGACCTAGGTGTGTCAGCTCACAGAAGGATGGGACTTAGTGTCTAGATGTTCCTCTACCAAAGGTAAAATGATGGCTAAAACTTCAGCTAAGATTTTTAAGTGTTGACTGTTACTTATTCATCTATTGGTAAATTCAGCATAAATACCTACAACAAATTAGCCCTTCCTCCGAGGTGGTGTTTGGAGATTGACTCAGGAAGAGTTCTGAAGCAGTTATATTCAGGCTTCTGTCTTGGACATTTACTACCTGAGAACTGTTGCAGTCTGGAGGGCCCTGTAGGACAAACAGATGATGAGGTGGGGGGGCGGGGCAGGGGGGCTTGGAAGGTACTGGAAACATTAAGCAAACACTCTTGCAGCTTATGCTGAGGGCAAGTTCCTATGCTAGGCATGGGTAGGTGGGGGAAGACACCACAAGAAGACACACCCAGGTCTGCCCAGCCTGCCCATGAGGGCTTGTGGCCCCTCAGAGAAGCTTGTCTCGGTGCAAAGTGCTTAGGGTAGTTTTGTTTTTATTGTTTTTTGAGGAATTTACCTAGTCCCACCTGGTGGGCATAAACAGAAGTCAGAACTTTACAAGGAGGCTGTGGCAGGAAAAGCAATAGAGGGTCATTAATTTTTGTTGGCTTCTCCCAGGTTTCCTTTCAGGAACCCCTCCCTCACTCCCTGTGGTTCTGGGGAGCTGCCAGTCAAGGTGGCCCCGTCTCTCTCACCCCAGGAGCTGAGCCAATCACAGTCCTCTCTGGGTCTTCTTGCCAGAATCTAGGGGGCAGGCGTTCCTCCTGCTGGGCTTGCTGAACTGGCCAAACATGAGCCGTGTGCTGTCCAGTTCCATCATGCCCACCCAGCAGAGAGCCCCTGAGTGACAAAGAGAAAGAGAGAGCCCCAATGACGTCATTTGAGCACCTAGATCCAGACAGACCTGAAGCTAGACCCACTCCTAATCTTTCCAGGATGGGTGTTAATAAATCCCCTTATTGCTTCAATCTGTTTGAGCTGTTTCTTCTCGTGCAACAGATAGAGGCCTGACGAATGCATAGGCCTTAGACTGTTCCTTCCATTATTATTCCAAGTCTCCAAATAAAAAATGTGCTATTGGCAGAAAACTCATCTTCGCAATGTAAGAGTGAGGCCAATCTCATAATGTAGATGGGCAGTGTTAGAATCCTACAGGGTTTGGGGCTCCCATAAATCCTGGGCCAGGCACAGCCCTACCATTCAGGGTTCTCAGAAGCCGTTCTTGTGGGCGGTGTGTCATAGTCTCTTACCACCAAATGCTCTGCTTTCACACACCCTGAATCCACTCTATGACTTCCAAGTCTAGTCCCACACCACAGGGTTCGTTCCAGCCTCCCGCCTTTCCATATTGGTAACTCCCTTTCCCATCAGTGAGAATCCTGGCTCCCATTATATTTGATATACTTACTGACTTGCTCAAACCTACAACACATGGCGAATAGTTTCGGAATTGTGCATCCATACCACTACAAAGGCAAGCCTACTAACTGGAGTTCAATATTTGCTTATAGTTCTTTGGCATTTGTCTGAGGGGAGATCGTCAAAACACAGTGTGCAAAATTTACCCCTTCCCTATTTCACTATGTTTATGTTATTCATTTGAAATAACACGAAGTTCATTGTTTCTGCTTCTATTTAAATTTAAGGGATTTTTTTCTTCCATCCTTGTTGATATTAATTTCTGAGTATGTGAAACGTGAATTCAGTTCTGAGAACAAACTATGCATCATGTATACTCAGACAAGCGGGACCCCTCCCCCTCCCTCTCCCACCCTGTTCCTATGCTTCTGTACCCTCCACCCACCCCTATCTCTGGAAGGTAACCAATCTCATTTCCTGGCTTATCCTTCCTGGGTTTCTCTTTTCACAAAGAAGTGAATACATCTATGTTTTCTTATTTTTCCTTCTTTCCATGCTATAGACACTCTTTAGCACTATTCTTTGTTCATTTAATCATATATACCCTGGACATCACTTCTTGTCAATTAGTAGAAATGTTCAGGGGCGCCTGGGTGGCTCAGTTGGTTAAGCGTCTGCCTTCGGCTCAGGTCATGATCCCAGGGTCCTGGGATCGAGCCCCACGTCAGGCTCCCTGCTCGGCGAAAGCCTGCTTCTCCCTCTCCCACTCCCCCTGCTTCTGTTTCCTCTCTCACTGTGTCTCTCTCTGCCAAATAAATAAAATCTAAAAAAAAAAAAAGTTCAATCTTTTTTTTTTTACAGCAGTGTAGTATTCCATTGTATACATGTACTGTGGTTTATAAACCCACTCTCCTGTATACAAGCATTTAGGTTGTTTCCAATACTTTGCAATTACAAATAGTGCTTCAGTGAATAATCTTATGCATAAGGATTTTTGTGTTGCTGAAAAAAAATTTTTTTATAAACCTTTTTTTTAAAGATTTTATTTATTTATTTGACAGAGAGAGACACAGCGAGAGAGGGAACACAAGCAGTGGGAGTGGGAGAGGGAGAAGCAGGCCCCCCGCCGAGCAGGGAGTCTGATGCAGGGCTTGATCCCAGGACCCCGGGATCATGACCCGAGCCCAAGGCAGACGCTCAACGACTGAGCCACCCAGGCACCCCTGAAAAAATTTTTTTAAGTATACTGTATGCCCAATGTGGGGCTCAAACTCAAAACCCTGAGATCAAGAGTTGCATGCCCTACTCACTGAGCCAGCCAGATGCCCCGGAAAATGTTTTTTTTTTTTTATTTTTTAAAGATTTATTTATTTGAGAGAGAGAGAGAGAGTGGGAGGAGGGGCAGAGGGAGAGGGAGAGAGAGTCCCAAGCAGACTCCCCACTTGAGCATAGAACCTGACACAGAGCTCGATCCCATGATCCCGAGATCATGACCCAAGGAGAAATCAAGAGTCTTGACGTGCAACTGACTGAGCCATCCGGGTGTCCCTGAAAATGTTTCTTTAAGAGTCACAAGCTCTTCCAATTAAGCCAGCCAGGCACCGCCCCCCAAATTTCTACATAATAAAAAGATTTTAGTGTGCAGTTCTATGACTTTTAACATATGTGTAGATTCTTGTAACCACAGTAAGGATATGGAACATTTCCATGACTCTCCCAAGTTTAGTCATGGGGCTCCTTTTTAGTCACTTTCCTCACCCATAAACCCTAGTCACCACCAATCTGTTCTCCATTCCTATAACTGTGACTTGTCCAGTGTCATATGAATGGAACTTTTGAGACTTACTTTTTCCATTCAGCATATCTTTGAGAGTCAGTCACATTGTTGTGTGCACTAATAGTTCGTTCCTTTATACTGCCCAGGAGCGTCCCTCTACAAGGATGCACCTCAGTTTGTTTATCCATTCATCTAATGAAAGACATTTGGATTGTTTCTAGTTTTTGCTGATTATGAATAAAACTTCTGAGGCACTTGGGTGGCTCAGTTGGTTAAGTGTCTGACTTTGGCTCAGGTGGTGATCTCAGGGTCCCGGGATCTATTAAGCCCTGCTTCCAGCTCTCCACTCAGCGGGGAGTCTGCTTCTCCCTCCCCCTCTGCCCGTTTCCCCTGCTTGTGCTCTTTCTCAAATAAATAAATAAAATCTTTTAAAAAAAACTTCTATAAATGTCTGTATACAGTTTTATAGATAAATACCTAGAAGTGGGATTGCAGAGTTATTTGGTAAACATATGTTTAACTTTATAAGAAGCTGAAACCATAAGACTCTTAGGAGAAAACATAGGTAGTAAGCTCCTTGATATCAGTCTTGGGGATGATTTTTTTGGATTTGACACCAAAAAAGGCAACAAAAGCAAAAATAAACAAGTAGGACTACATCACACCAAAAAGCTTCTGCATAGCAAAGGAAACCATCAACAAAATGTAAAGACAATTTATTGAATGGGAGAAAATATTTGCAAATCATATATTTGAAAAGGGTTAATACCCAAAATACATAAAGAACTCATGCAACTCAATAGCAAAAAACAATGATTTAAAAATGGGCAGATAAGGGCACCTGGGTGGTTCAGTTGGTTAAGTGGCTCCCTTCAGCTCGGGTCACAATATCAGGGTCCTGGGATCAAGCCCCATGTCAGGCTCTCTGCTCAGCGAGTAGTCTGTTTCTCACTCTCCCTCTATATTCTCCCTCTCTCTCTCAAATAAATAAATAAAAATTTTAAAATTAAAAAAAAAAATAAAAATGGGCAGAGAGGGGTGCCTGACTGGCTCAGTTGGTGGTGCATCTGACTCCTGATCTGGGAGTTGTAAATTCAAGCCCCATGAGATTACTTAAAAAAATAAAATCATTAAAAAAATGGGCAGAGGAACTGAATAGGCATTTTTCCAAAGAAGACAAGCAGATGGCCTGCAGGTACAAGAAAAGATGTAAGTGTCTATCAATGGATGAATGGACAAAGAAAATATGGAATATATATAAAATGGAACATTACTCATCCATAAAAAAGATGGAAATTTGCAACAATATTGAAGGCATTATGCTAAGTGAAATAGGTCAGAGAAAGACAAATACCAAATGATCTCACTTCTATGTGGAATCTTTAAAAAAAAAAAGAAAGAAAGAAAAAACAACTGAACTCATAGATACAGAGAACAGATTGGTGGTTGCCAGAGGCAGGGGATAAGAAGTGGGCAAAATGCGTGAAGAGGGTTCTAGAGGGGAGGGAGGTAGGGGGATGGGTTAGCCTGGTGATGGGTATTAAAGAGGGCATGTACTGAATGGAGCACTGGGTGTTATACGCAAACAATGAATCATGGAACACTACATCAAAAACGAATGATGTAATGCATGGTGATTAACATAACATAATAAAATTTAAAAAAATGAAAAAAAAAGATCCAATAGTAAATCCCTACTGAACAATAAAGATTTTACATTTCAAAAAAAAAATGGGTGAAGATGGTGAAAAGGCACAAACGTCCAGTTATAAAATAAATACGTCCTGGGATGTAATGTGCAGCATGGTGACTATCATTAATACTTTATTGTATATTTGAAATATATTTGCTGAGAAGAAAAAAATAATTTGTAGCTATATGTGATGATGGATATTAACCAGACTTATTGTGGTGATCATTTCATAATATATACAAATATTGAATCATTATGCTGTATATCTGAAACTAACATAATGTTATATGTCAATTATATCTCAATTTTTTTAAAAAGGGGGTGAAATTCTGTAAGATATTTCTAATTTCTGAGTCATCTTGGGGCTGGTATTCATTGATTTTCTTTTCTCATGATAATGGGTCAGACTTTCGTGGTTCTTTTAATGTCAAGTAATTTTGGACTGCATCCGGCCATTTGTATATTATGTGATGATATGCAGAGACTTAGTTAATCCCTATGGACAAATTTTTTTTAAGAGAGGGAGCAGGGGAGGGGTAGAGGGAGAGAGAGAAACCCAAGCAATCTCCATGCCCCACACGAGCCTGACTTGGGGCTCGGTCCCACAACACTGAGGTCACCTTCTGAGCTGATATGAAAAATCAGATGCCCAACTGACTGAGCCACCCAGGCACCTCAGGGATAATTTTTTTTTAAGCCAGGCAACTGACCTGGTTAGCTACAGACTGCAAGTTCTGATCTGCCTCCTGTGGGCTGTGTGTCCAATGTCAACTTAATTTTCATTGCCCTTGAGGTGCTATTTAGATCTATCCTGAATATGTGCCACCCACAGGCCAGCAGGTATGTAGACAGTTGCCTATCCTGTTCAGTTCTCAAAGGCTTTGGTGTTGTGTTTAGGATCTCTGATGCATGCACAGCACAGGGCAAATGCAGGAGTTTGTTCCTAACTTTGTGAGATTACCTTCTGAAGCCTTCTCTCTGTGATCTCCCCCCATTCTCCAGTTCACAGGGGCTCCCTTTGCTAGTCCTCTGGCCAGCCAGGGCTTTAGTCTCCTTTTTGCTGTGCACTTCCTACAGCTGTCACTGCTTCTGCAGCCAAGCAGTGGGAAGATAGGGAGATTAGAAAAAAGAAATGGAGATGCCCTCTGCACTCTTTGAACCTTGGTTCCTCTGGTCACATTAAAGGCTTATCTTTGCTCTCAGAGTGAAGACAGAATAGAGGGTGCTCACTCCATCCTACCTGGAAGTGGAGGGCTCCTGGTGTGATTTTAATTTGCATTTCTCTTATTGTAAGTGAATTTTTAAAAAGATTTTATTTTTTTTGATACAGAGAGAGAGAGAGAGAGAGAGAGCGAGAGACAGAGGGCACAGCAGCGGGAGGAGCAGAACGAGAGGGAGAAGCAGATTCCCTGCTGAGCAGAGCCTGATACGCGGCTCGATTCTAAGACCCTGCGATCATGACCTGAGCCAAAGGCAGACACTTCCCCAACTGAGCCACCTAGGCGCCCCTTATTCTAAGTGAATTTAATATTTTTTGTATCTTCAAGGTCCATATTAAAATGTCTTTTTTTTTTTTTGAGAGAGAGAGAGAAGGGGAGGGGCAGGAGAGGGAGAGAGAGAATCCTCAAGCAGGCTCCATGCCCAGCGCAGCTCCAACCCACAACCCTGAGATCATGACCTGAGCTGAAATGAAGAGTTGGATGCTAAACTGACTGAGCCACCCAGGCGCCCCTTAAAATGTCTTTTTGATTAATTTCTTGTTCATATTTTTGCTCATTTTTCTACTGGATTTTTGGTCTCTTTTATCTTCAAATATTTAAGGGTTATAACCCATTTGTTATATATGCTGGAAATACTTTCTCCTAGTTTTTCATCTACTTTCCTAATTTTTAACCATGAAAAAAGTTATTTATTTTTATTTTTTATTTTATTTTTTTAAAGATTTTATTTATTTATTTGGCAGAGAGAGAGAGAAAGAGCACAAGCAGGGGGAGGAGCAACAGAGGGAGAGGGAGAAGCAGGCTCCCCCTGAGCAGAGAACCTGATGCGGAGCTTGATCCCAGGACCCTGGGATCATGACCTGAGCTGAAGGCAGATGCTTAACCAACTGAGCCACCTAGGCGCCCCAAGTTTTTCTTTTTCTTTTTTTTTTTTTTTAAGATTTTATTTATTTATTTGACAGAGAGAGACACAGCGAGAGAGGGAACACAAGCAGGGGGAGTGGGAGAGGGAGAAGCAGGCTTCCTGCGGAGCAAGGAGCCCGATGCAGCGCTCAATCCCAGGACCCTGGGATCATGACCTGAGCCGAAGGCAGACGCTCAACAACTGAGCCACCCAGGCGCCCAAGTTTTTATTTTTCTGAAATTAGCTTTATCAATCTTTTCCTTTATTAAATCTGGATTTTAGATCAGTTAGGAAACTTCTTTCCCTACATACAGATTATAAAGAAATTCACTGGTATTTTCTTTTAATACTTATGTGGTTTCACATTTAATATTTAACTACCTAACCCCTTTGTGTAAAGTATTGAGAAATAAATCTAATTTTTTTTTCCAAATGGCTATTCAGTTTTCCCAGGACCATTTATTTGAAAGTCCAACTTTATCCCCATGATTTTATTTACTAAATTTCTCTGTCTTTAGGTCTATATCTCAATTTTCTATCCTGTTCCACAAATCTATTTGTCTATTCATGTGCCAGTACTATACTTTTTATAAAAAAGATTTTATTTTTAAGTAATCTGTACCCCTAATGTGGGCCTTGAACTCACAATCTCAAGATCAAGAGTCGAGCACTCCACCAACTGAGCTAGCCAGGTGCCCCATATACTTTTTATTTATTTTTCACTTTTAAATTTTATTTTTTTTTAAGATTTTATTTATTTATTTTGAGAGAGAGAGAGAGAGTGAGCAGGTGGGCTGAGGGGCAGCGGGAGAGGGAAAGAGAATCTCAAGCAGACTCCCCACTGAACATGGAGCCAGATGCCAGGTTCAATCTCACAACTGTAAGATCACAGCCTGAGCCACAACCAAGAGTCGGACACCCAACTGACTGAGCCACCCAGGCGCCCCACCCTGTATACTTTTTAAATCACAGTTTTTGTAGATGATCTTAAGGTCTGGTTGGGCTCTTGTAGATTTTCTCTTATGATGATTCCCTTGCTATTGTTCATTTTTTATTTTTCCATATATACTTTAGCATTAACTTTCTAGCTCCATAAAGACCCTTGTTGGTATTTTTGATAATGTAGATAAGGATGCACTTGCCTTGTTCCTTATCTTTGTGGAAATGTCTTACTGTTTCCCAGTGAAATAAAATATATTTAAAAAGTGTCCACTAATGGGGTGTTGGGTAGCTCAGTTGGTTAAGCCTCCGCCACTTGAATTTGGCTCAGGTATAACCTCAGGGTTGTGAGATTGAGCCCCACGTGGGGCTCTGTGCTGGATGTGGAGCCTGCTTAAGATTCTCTCTCCCTCTCCCTTTGCCCCCCCACTCACACTCACTCTCTCTCTCTTAAAAAAAACCCAACAACCATCAATTTCTATTTTCTTGAGTGTTTTTTTTTAATAGATGTGAAATTTTGACAAAGGCTCATTTAGAATCTGTGGAGATAATCATATTATTTTCTTTTTTTTTACTTTAAATTTTTTATTGTTATGTTAATCACCATACCTTACATCATTTGTTTTGGATGTAGTGTTCCATGATTCATTGTTTGCACATAACACCCAGTGCTCCATGCAGAACGTGCCCTCTTTAATACCCATCACCAGGCTAACCCATCCCCCCACCCTCCTCCCCTCTAGAACCCCCAGTTTGTTTCTCAGAGTCCATCATCTCTCATGGTTCGTCTCCCCGTCCGATTGCCCCCCCTTCATTCTTCCCTTCCTACTATCTTCTTTTTTTTTTTACATATAATGTATTTTTTGTTTCAGAGGCACAGATCTGTGATTCAACAGTCTTGCACAATTCACAGCGCTCACCATAGCACATACCCTCCCCAATGTCTATCACCCAGCCACCCCATCCCTCCCACCCCCCACCACTCCAGCAACCCTCAGTTTGTTTCCTGAGATTAAGAATTCCTCATATCAGTGAGGTCATTTCATATGATTTTCCTTCTAAGATCTATTAATATAATGGATTATATTATTACGGATTTCCTAAGATTGATTCAGTCTTATATTCCTAGAATAAATCCTACTTGGTCATGGTATATTATTTTCTTAATGTGGTGTTGGATCCTGTTTGCTAATGTTTTATTTAATATTTTTGTATTAATATTCATAAGCAATAATAGTTTTGTGATTTTCTTTCCTTTTATCATCTTTTAAAGGACATTTCATTTTTTATTTATTTATTTATTTTTAGAGAACCGGGGCTCAGTCTCCCGACCCTGAGATCATGACCTGAGCCGAAATCAAGAGTCAGCTGCTTAAACAACTGAGTCACCCAGAGGCCTGTTCTTTTATTATCTTTTAAAAGTCAACTTTAGGGGCACCTGGGTGGCTCAGTTGGTTAAGCAGCCGACTCTTGATTTCGGCTCAGGTCATGATCTCAGGGTCCTGGGATCGAGCCCCTCATCAGGCTCCTCGCTAAGTGGGGAGTCTGCTTGAGGATTCTCTCTCTTCCGCTCCCTATGCCCCTCCCCCTGCTCTCTCTCACTCTCTCTCTCTAAAATAAATAAATAAATCTTTTTAAAAAATCAACTTCACTTGATTTAGGTATCACTGTTGTACTTGCTGTATAAAAACAACTTGGACATTTTCTTTCATTTGCTACATTCTATGTAATTCATGTAGCATTGGGACTACCTGGTGTTTGAAGATTTAGTAGAATTCCCCTGTGAAACTATCTGGAGCTGGTTCTCTTTTGTGGAATAATGTTCTATTTCTTCTACAGAAATTAGTGTATTTAAGATTTCTATCTTTAAAGGAATCAAATTTGGTAAACTATTTTTTTTAATTTACCATTTTTTCTAGGTTTTTTTTTTAAGATTTTATTTATTTCTTTGACAGAGAGAGACAGTGAGAGAGGGAACACAAGCAGGGGGAGTGGGAGACGGAGAAGTGGGCTTCACCCTGAGCAGGAAATCCGATGTGAGGCTCGATCCCAGGACCCTGGGATCATAACCTGAGCCAAAGGCAGAGGCTTAACGACTGAGCCACCCAGGTGCCCCTTTTTCTAGGTTTTTAAATGTATTTGCTTAGAGGTCTACCAAATAGTCTCTTCTGATTTTTAAATTTTCTTCTATTTAAATTACTATTACTATTTCCCCTTGTCATTTCTTATTTTACTTATTTGTGTTTTCCCTCTTTTGCTTGATTCAGTTAGTAAGTGGCTTGTCTTATTTTGTTAATTTTTTTCCAAAAATAAATCAGGCTTTTGACTGATTCAAACATATTATTTTTCTAATCTCCATCCACTGATTTTATCCAAACTTCATTGTTTCCATGTCTGTACTTTGTTGTTGTTGTTTGTTTATTCTGTAATTATTTTCTGATTTCTTGAGTTTGGAATTTAATTTATTAGCACTCTTTCATTTTTATTGACTTATATGGGTAGGGATATGGATTTTCCTCTCATCACTGCTTTATATATATTTTATTGACTCTGATACATAGTTTCATTATAATTTTTTAGAGATTCTGTAATTTTGGTTTGTCTTTCCCCTTTCCACCCAAGAGTTAATAGAAGGTTTAAAAATTTCCAGTTCGAAGATTTCTTAAATATTTAAACAATATAAAACTTACAGAAAATTTACGAGTATAGTTCAAAAAAACATTTTTCCCTGAGTCATTTGAGAGTAAGTTGCCAAATTGTAGCCCTCATCATCTCAAACATTTAGTGTGTATTTCCTTCAGACAGATATTTTTCCTATATAACCACAATACAGGTACAGAAATAAGGAAATTAACATAATTAACATAATTAACATAGATGTTCTTGTTTTTCTTTTGTCCTGCAGAATCCTTAAGTTTCTCCTTTCTGTTCCTTTTTCTCTTTTAACATACAGTCTCCTCTCTTTCCTTTTTTACCCTCTTCTCTCCCAAA
The DNA here is from genome assembly GCF_009762305.2 of Zalophus californianus. Lineage (NCBI taxonomy): Eukaryota > Metazoa > Chordata > Mammalia > Carnivora > Otariidae > Zalophus > Zalophus californianus. The sequence continues at coordinate 25,288,004 of NC_045595.1, forward strand.
AGCATTGCCTTTCCAAAGGCTCCTCATCCACACATTTTGATCCCTTTCCTGTAATCAGACGTTTTTTAAATTTTGTATTGTTATGTTAATCACCATACATTACATCTTTAGTTTTGGATGTAGTGTTCCATGATTCATTGTTTGCGCATAACACCCAGTGCTCCATGCAGAACGTGCCCTCTTTAATACCCATCACTGGGCTAACCCATCCCCCCACCCCCTCCCCTCTAGAACCCTCAGTTTGTTTTTCAGAGTCCATCGTCTCTCATGGTTTGTCTCCCCTTCCGATTTCCTCCCCTTCATTCTTCCCCTCCTGCTATCTTCTTCTTTTCTTTTTTTTTCTTAACATATATCGCATTATTTGTTTCAGAGGTACAGATCTGTGATTCAACAGCCTTGTACAATTCACAGCACTCACCATAGCACATACCCTCCCCAATGTCCCTTACCCAGCCACCCTACCCCTCTTCCCCCCACCCCTCACTCCAGCAACCCTCAGTTTGTTTCCTGAGATTAAGAATTCCTCATATCAGTGAGGTAATATGATACATGTCTTTCTCTGACTTATTTCACTCAGCATAACACCCTCCAGTTCTATCCACGTCGTTGCAAATGGCAAGATCTCATTCCTTTTGATGGCTGCATAATTGTAATCAGAGTTTTGATGTACCAAGACTCTTTCCACACTTACAGGTGGACTTTCCCTATTTAAAAACATTTGAGGTATAATTCACATACTATAAAATTCATTTTTAAAAAGTGTACAATTCAGTGGTTTTTCATATATTCACCAAGTTGGGCAACCGGTACCACACCTAATTCCAGAACATTTTCTTCACCCCCCTGAAAACCTCATTCCCATTAGCATTGTCCAACCTCCCAGCCCCTAGTAACCACTAATCTACTTTCTGTCTCTATGGTTTTGCCTCTTGTGGACATTTCATATAATTGGAATCATACAGTATGAGGCCTTTGTATTTGGCTTCTCTCACTTACCATGCTGTTTTCAAGGTCTATCCATATTGTAAAATGTATCAATCCTTCATTCTTTTTTATGGCTGAATAATACTTTATTTATTTTTAAAAGATTTTATTTATTTATTTGAGAGAGAGAGAGAGCATGAGAGGGGGGAGGGTCAGAGGGAGAAGCAGACTCCCTGCTGAGCAGGGAGCCTGATGTGGGACTCGATCCTGGGACTCCAGGATCATGACCTGAGCCAAAGGCAGTTGCCCAACCAACTGAGCCACCAGGTGCCCTGAATAATACTTTATTATAGGGCTATACAACATTTTCTTTATCCATTCGTTAGTTGATGATCATTTGTTGTTGATTTGTTGTTTCCACTTTTTGGCTATTATGAATAATGTTGCTGTAAACATTCATTGGACATATGTTTTCAGTTGAGTATATATCCCGGAGTAGAATTTCTGAGTCATATGGTAATTTTATGTTTAATTTTTTGAGGATCTGACAAAAGATATCCAATATGGCTGTCTCATTTTGCATTTCCACCAGCAACGTTTAAGGGTTTCTATTTCTCTACAGCCTTGTCAATACTTGTTATTATCTACCTTTTTAAAAAAATTATATCTATCCTAGTGGTTGTGTGGTGGTATTTTATTGTGGTTTTGATTTGCATTCTCTGGACTTTCTCTTTCTGGTGGTGATTTTAACCCAACCCATGTACAGAGTCCCTACTCTTCACCACTATTCTACAACATATAGCACATAAAGAGTAAAAAGTAAAAATCCCCCTTGGCCCTCCTCTTAATATCATAGTAACCACTTGTTATAGCTTCAACAATTTATTATATATCCTTGTCCCTGCATGTAAGCATGTTTAAGATCATTTTAGTAAACTTTTGTTTTTTACATAAATGATGCCATAAGATGCATATTATGTAATTTGCTTCTTTTTTACTCAACATTCTATTATTTTTTGAAGTCTATAAGCAAGTATTGTGTAAATAAGAATTATTGTAAGTGGAATAATGGCATCTTCTAGATGAATGAGTACATCTGGATTTCTTCTACAAATTTCCAATTGCTATTTAAGGGGTAACGGACTTAAATCTAGTGATTTTCTTAAATCTTAATTGTAAGGTTTAATATTTACATAAACGAGAATGTACATATTCTCTAGACTAAATACTGCTTATATTTAGAGAATATGTTATTTCTAAGGAATTGTTGGAACTTAAGAGATGCTGATTACTTCAGTTATCAAACCCTCAGAACTCTTACCTCCCCTACCCCCAAAAAAAGAAAAGAAGGAAAGAAAACTTCAGTGTACTCTTTTAGATATTGTCATTAGAACTGGTAGCTATGTCTTCTGGAAGGCTTAGTGGGCAGAGGCAACCCTGGAATTGGACAGAACTTGGTCTGAATCATAGCTGAGCTACTTCCTAGCCATGTGGCCCTGATCAAGTTCTTTAGTCTTTCTGTATCCCTCAATTTACTCATCTGTAAAATGGAGATAATAAATCATCATAATAAAAAAATAAAAAATTGGGGGCACCTGGGTGGCTCAGTCGGTTAAGTGGCTGCCTTCGGCTCAGGTCATGATCCTGGGGTCCTGGGATCGAGCTCCACGTCTGGCTCCCTGCTCAGCAGAGAGCCTGCTTCTCCCTCTCCCTCTGCCTGCCACTCTGCCTACTTGTGCTATCTCTCTATCTCTCTATCAAATAAATAAATAAAATCTTTAAAAAATAATAAAATAAATAAAAAATAAAAAAATAAATTTTTATTAGGTTTTCTTATTTTTTTTTAAGATTTTATTTATTTGTTTGACAGAGAGAGAGATAGTGAGAGCAGGAATACAAGCAGGGGGAGTGGGAGAGGGAGAAGCAGTCTTCCCGCGGAGCAGGGAGCCCAATGCGGGGCTCCATCCCAGGATCCTGGGATCACGACCCTAGCCCAAGGCAGATGCCCAACGACTGAGCCACCCAGGGGCCCCAGGTTTTTTTTTATCTTTAAAGTGAGTTGGCTATATCAAGCTTGCAGAGCCGTTGTGAAAGTTAAATGAGATAATTCATGCAAGGTGTCATATTGTTTAGCTCATGGTAGGTACCTAATAAATGATGATATTAATTACAGCTTTTATTAGTAGTATCATCTTTTATCTTTATGACTTTGGTGAGAAGGTTCATTCAATTCATTCTATTCATTACACTGATGGGCTAAAAAATGTAATAAATATCTGTAAATCATAGAAATAACTATTAATACACTAGAAACACATAATAGGTGATCATAGGAATGGAAAGTTGTCAGATAAAGCAGCAGAAAAAACCATAAAGGAAAAGATTGAGATTTGTCTAAAAATATTTTAATTTCTATATGCAAAAACCATAAAATTAAAAGGTAGATGTTAAGAAATTATGAGTCAAACTATGGTAATCAAATGTTTACCATATAAGGAACTGATACAAATCAGTAAGGAAATATAAGACTATATTGCTACAATGGGGTTGGTTTTTCTTTATTTTTTTTTTTAAAGATTTATTTATTTATTTGAGAGAGAGCACATGAGAGGGGGGAGAGTCAGAGGGAGAGGCAGACACCCTGCTGAGCCGGGAGCCCGATGCCGGACTCGATCCAGAGACTCCAGGATCATGACCTGAGCTGAAGGCAGTCGCTTAACCAACTGAGCCACCCAGGCACCCCAGGTTGGTTTTTTTTTAAGATTTTATTTATTTATTTCAGAGAGAGAGAGAGTGCGAGCAGGGGGAGGAGCAGAGGGAGAGGGAGAAGGAAAGGGTGATAATCTCCAGCAGACTCTGCACTAAGCACAGAGCCTGACACAGGGCTCGATTCCATGACCCCGAAATCATGACCTGAGCCAAAATCAAGAGTCAGACGCTTACCCAACTGACCCACCCAGGAGCCCCAGTGGTGCTGTTTTTATAACCCTTCAAACTCAGTGGTTAAAAATTCTCTCACAGGCCTGGGATTTGGGAGAATGTGCAGGTTTGGCTGGGCTTGGCTCCAGACTGCAGTTTGGGTTCAGGTCTGTTTCATGTTTCTCAATTTTTGGAGCCCAGCCTAAAGGGGCAGTAGGTATTCAGGTATGTTCTTCCGGCAATAGCAGAAGAGTAAGTGAGCAAGGGGAAGAATATAATGTCTCTTGAAGTCTCCTTCTGGAACTGGTACAGCATCACTTCTGTCCACATTCTATTGGCTAAAGGAAATCACATGACCAAACCCAACATCAATGGAGTGGGCAGATAAACTCTGTCCTCAATAATGGGTGGTACTGCAAAGCCACATGGCAAAGGACATGGATGTATGATTTTAAAATATGGAGGGCACAAAAAATTGTGAACAATGACTCAACAAACCACAGGCTGCCAAGAAAGAAATAATTGAAGTAGGGTTGACCAAATGAGAAGATAAGGTTATCAATTAACATGCCAAAAGTTTCGTCTCAAAAATCAGGTTGAAATAAAGAGAAACCAATTTTCTTCTACAAAATTAGCAAAAGTATTTTTAAAAGTGATTTTACTCAGTCAGGTTGAGGTAAAACAAGCAATAATTAAAAGATTTTCATTTTGGGGGTGCCTGGGTGGCTCAGTCAGTTAAGTGTCTGACTTTGGCTTGGGTCATGATCCTAGGGTCTTGGGATTGAGCCCCATGTGTCCGGGCTCCCTGCTCAGCAGGAAGTCTGCTTCTCCCTCTGCCCCTGCCCCTCCCCCACTTGTGCACGCTTTCTCTCAAATAAATAAATAAAATCTTAACAACAACAAAAAAAAGAGGCACCTGGGTGGCTCAGTCAGTTAAGTGGCTGCCTTCAGCTCAGGTCATGATCTCAGGGTCCTGGGTTCGAGCCCCTCATCGGTCTCCCTGCTCGGCAGGAGGCCTGCTTCTCCCTCTGCCTGCCACTTCCCCTGCTTGTGCTGTCTCTCTCTCTGTCAAATAAATAAATAAAATATTTTAAAAAAATAAAAAATTAAAAAAAATCTTCATTTTTGTAGTAATAGCGCAAAAAAGCAATGTCATCTTTAAAAGCACTTAAAAGCTTTGTTATTTATTTTCCTGAGTATGGTTTGAATTTTTTAGAGGTGAGGAGGGGCAGAGGGAGAGAGAGAATTCTAAGTAGGCTCCATGCCCAGTGCAGAGCCCAACAAGGGGCTCCATCTCATGAGCCCGAGATCATGACCTGAGCGGAAATCAAGTCTAATGCTTAACCGATGGAGCCACCCAGGTGCCCTAACCACTGGTTTGAATTTTTGAGATAATTCATCAAAAAGGTAAAATTTTCCCTAAATTTCAATTTCTATGCCTATTACATCTAACATACAGACATGTGAATAGTCATTTTGGATCCCATTTTTTAGAAATTCTCTGCCTTGTTAAAATAGTTCTAACATTTTTCTCTAATGTACATCTCCTGGTGATAGTGATTTTCAAATGTTTGAAAGTTTTAGAGGGGCACCTGCGTGGCCCAGTCATTAAACATCTGCCTTCAGCTCAGGTCATGATCCCAGCGTCTTGGGATCAAGCCCCGCATCAGGCTCCGTGCTCCATGGGAAGCCTGTTCTCCCTCTCCTACTCCCCCTGCTTGTGTTCCCTCTCTCACTGTGTCTCTGTCAAAGAAATAAATAAAAAATCTTAAAGAAAAAAAAGCTTTACAGTCCTATTTGAAAGCTAGAACGAAGTAGAAAAACCATGTAGCAATCAAAGAAGTGTAGATCATCAGAAAATTTTGTTAGCATGGTTATTTTTATGACTTGTAAGGATGATTATTAGTTGCAAAATTATTTTTTAAAAGATTGTTATTTATTTATTTGAGAGAGAGAGACAGAGATAGTGAGAGAGCACATGAGCAGAAAGGAGAGGGAGAAGCAGGCTCCCCAGTGAGCGGGGAGCCCGATGTGGGGCTCAATCCCAGGACCCTGGGATCATGACCTGAGCTGAAGGCAGATGCTTAACCGACTGAGCCACCCAGGTGCCCCTTAGTTGCAAAATTTTATTTGCAAATTGCTAAGGAAAACTTTTCTCATGATAGTATCAGAAGTAAGAGAAATAGAAACAGGTAAGTAAAGTCCCCTGCCTGAGTGTGTAAGTTACGGGGCCAAACACAATCCAGTTCTTGCATATTTAGTAATTTTCAAATGTCCCAAAGCTTGTAGCACTTTTAATTCACTGTCCTCTCCTTTCCCCACATAGTTGCGAAATTTCCCTCCTGCCTCTATAATCTCTACTTTTCTTTCCATCTCCCTTGCCCCCACCCTTACCCAGGTCATCAACAACTTCAAAAATACATACTACAACTACAGGTAGGCTGATCCCCTCAATCCAGGCTTTTCTTTCACCCTAAATCCTGCTTCTGTCTTCCTAAACCATGCTGCAACCCTAGTTAAGTAAGTAAACATGGCTCACTATTTCCCACCACATCGTTTTACTTCCTTGGCCTTTTTCAAAGATTTTCCATAATCTGTATCCACCCCCAACGGGAAGGTCTGGCTACATAATTTGGGGGGCTCAGTGCAAATTAAAAATGTGGGGCCACTTGGTTAAAAATTATTAAGAATTTCAAAATGCCAGCAGCATTCTGAGCCCAGGGCCCTGGTGTAAATGTAGGGGTTGCATGCCCACAAAGCTGGCCCTGCCAACAAGCACTCACCACCACAGGGAGGCCCCCAATTCTTGCTTTCCCCTTCTGAGTCTTCTCACATGTTGTTGCTCACTTGGAACACCTTCCTACCAACACCCAGCTTCTGCCCACATTAAGCCTTAGCCTTTTCCCAGATCTATGCATGTAGAGGCAACAAGTTGAGAGTTGGTCTCTGATCCATCCCCTCCTATAGCTTACAGTAGTCATAACCATTTGCACATATTAATTTAGACCTTAATTATATGCTTCCAATATGGTATACACACACACACACACACACACACACACACACACACACACACACACACTGGAATATTATGCAGCCATCAAAAGGAATGAAATCTTGCCATTTGTAACGACGTGGATGGAACTGGGTGTTATGCTGAGTGAAATAAGTCAATCAGAGAAAGACTTGTATCATATGACCTCACTGATACGAGGAATTCTTAATCTCAGGAAACAAACTGAGGGTTGCTGGAGTGGTGGGGGGTGGGAGGGATGGGGTGGCTGGGTGATAGACATTGGGGAGGGTATGTGCTACGGTGAGCGCTGTGAATTGTGCAAGACTGTTGAATCACAGACCTGTACCTCTGAAACAAATAATACAGTATATGTTAAAAAAAAAAAAGAAGAAGATAGCAGGAGGGGAAGAATGAAGGGGGGAAATCGGAGGGGAGACGAACCATGAGAGACTATGGACTCTGAGAAACAAACTGAGGGTTCTAGAGGGGAGGGGGTGGGGGGATGGGTTAGCCTGGTGATGGGTATTAAAGAGGGCACATTCTGCATGGAGCACCGGGTGTTATACGCAAACAATGAATCATGGAACACTACATCCAAAACTAATGATGTAATGTATGGTGATTAACATAACATAATAAAAAATGTAAAAATAAATTTAAAAAAATTATATGCTTCCATGTGTTATTTTCTTACTATTTCATTCATTCATTCACCGTCTATTATAGGTCAACTATTTGCCATGACTTTGTTAGACATTGGGTGTAGTAAGTCCCCAAACAGCAGAAACCTTGTTTAACTTGTTCACCACTCCATCCCCAGAGTCTCACAGAGTGACTGGCTCACAGCAGACACTGAACAAATATTTGTTAAATAACTCTTAAAACAGTTCAACAGTTTCCCTCCACCTTATGGTGAGCTCCTAGAGACCAAGAACTGTTTTCATTTGTTCTCTGACTGCTGATTGAGAACCCACTATATGCCACATGATATTCCAGACATGACAACACTGTTCTAGGCAACTTTCTTTACTACTTCTATATTCCCCAGCACATTATTATAATAAGAGTGAACATTTTCTGAGTGTTTTATATGTGCCAGGCATTAGTCTAAGCCTTATCCATTATCTCATTTTAGTCCCCCGGTGATTCTATGAAATAGGTCCTTTTTTATCCCCATTTTATAGGTGAGGAAACCAAGGCTCAAAAAGGTTGAATAACTGGCGCAGAGTCAAATACCTATTGGGGTTTGAACCCAGGTGACTAGAGATGAGCCCAATCTCTTGAGTACATTGCTAGGCTGCCTCCAGTGACTTTTTTTTAGATTTTTTTAAAAGATTTTATTTATTTATTTGATAGAGACACAGCGAGAGAGGGAACACAAGCAGAGGGAGTAGGAGAGGGAGAAGCAGGCTTTCCACCCGAGCAGGGAGCCCGATGCGGGCCTTGATCCCAGGACCCTGGGATCATGACCTGAGCCGAAGGCAGATGCTTAATGACTGAGCCACCCAGGCGCCCCCAAGGAGTACTTTTTGACTGATGACTGAACTAGAGAGCTCAAGGAAAAGCAGTGTTGATGGCTCCACACACCATCAAATAGGGGTTGTGCCCTACAAAATCAGTGTTAGTCAATTTCTTGACCAACACCAGGTATAACAGGTGCATGTTTCTTTGCAAGCTTACAATGTGGTAACTAGAGCACAAACTATGGTATCATTTGCTTCACTGAAATCACGCAGTCATAAAATGCTAAGTAGGGCGCCTGGGTGGCTCAGTTCGTTAAGCGACTGCCTTCGGCTCAGGTCATGATCCTGGAGTCCCGGGATCGAGTCCCGCATCGGGTTCCCTGCTCGGCAGGGCGTCTGCCTCTCCCTCTGACCCTCCCCCACTCATGTGCTCTCTCTCTGTCTCTCATTCTTGCTCTCTCAAATAAATAAATAAATAAAATCTTTTTAAAAAAATAAAAAAAATAAAATGCTAAATAAAGGAGATGCCCAGTGGGCCATCTGAAGATGCCTGGAAGAAGAGAACAGACATGAAGTTCCTAAATGTTGGGAACTCTTTACCAGACGGAAGGTAAGCAATAGGTAAGCAAAACTGTTTAGGCTGGAGTTTCATTTGTGGGACTCAATAATTCCTGTTGACACCAACAAGTTTCCCAAGGCATTCCCTGGGGAAAAGGAAAAGGGTGGGAATAAGAGAACAAGGGAGAGGGAAGTGGGAAGGAGTGAGGCTAGTGAGCTGTGCAGCTGAGGGAGCCATCCCGAGCTGCCTTGGCTGCTCAGCTCCGGTGGACTGCTCCCCCAGCAGGAGACAGAACATTTAAAATGAGCTTTAAATTGAGCCGAAGATGGGGCGCCTGGGTGGCTCAGTTGGTTAAGCGACTGCCTTCGGCTCAGGTCATGATCCCGGAGTCCCGGGATCGAGTCCCACATCGGGCTCCCTACTCAGCAGGGAGTCTGCTTCTCCCTCTGACCCTCTTCCCTCTCATGCTCTCTGTCTCTCATTCTCTCTCTCTCTCAAATAAATAAATAAAATCTTTAACAAAAATAAATAAATAAATTTAGCCGAGGGTACATAAAGCGTGCTCAGTCCCATGGGGCTCAGTGAAATAAAGAGAGCCAAGTTGCCGTGTCATACTTTGATTTGTGTCCCACATCATGTAAAAGGACTAGCACCCAGCTTCCTGCCTTTGGGAGTAAAGACAAGGCCCCGGGGTTGCTGCTGTGTGTCGGGTTCTGTCATGGGGGACTTATGCTATTTGTGTGATGTGTGATAAGACGCAGGGAGTGAAAGCAGCTATTAACACTGATTAACTCAAAAGGTGACCACCAGCACACACAGCCATTGTTTCCACCAGCACTCTCTAGCCATGGGCTTTGTCTGGCTGCCTTCACAAGAGACAAATACCATTACAGGAGACCAAATAACCTTATTTAGGCAGTTGTCAGATAATAGAGACGCTCTAGGTATTAGCCTGACTGCATTAGTTTGATTTGTTACTACTGTTCACCTTGTCCTGGGCCTTAATGGAGACAATGGCTTGGAATTACCAGGAGCAGAGATAAGCTGTGGATTAGAGCCTGTGTGTTTTGGGGGAAAGATAATTCTACCTTGGGTTTTCATTTCCATTTCCATCTTGCTTGATTTTTCCTCAAAGTTAAAGTCCAGTTTTTTTCCCTGAATATCATTATAGTCACTCCAAATGACTAACGGTTGTAATTGCTAAAAAAAAGTTACTGACTCATTATTTCCTTTAACAAGATCAGCCTCTATTTTTTAAGTTTTGGAAATTATTTTGGGGGAAATACACTAATGATCTTATATATGATCTTGTTTCTTGAATATTCTTATATATTACAGACTCACTTTACAATATTTAATGATGTTAGGTTGAAAATATAAAAGAATGTGCATATTACATTCAGAGTTACTTCTTTAATATCACAAATTCTAGTATTATTTGGGGCGCCTTGGGTGGCTCAGTCATTGAGCGTCTGCCTTCGGCTCGGGTCATGATCCCAGGGTCCTGGGATCGAGCCCCGCATCAGGCTCCCTGCTCAGCAAGAGGCCTGCTTCTCCCTCTCCCACTCCCCTTGCTTCTGTTCCCTCTCTCACTGTCTCTCTCTCTGTCAAATAAATAAATAAAATCTTTAAAAAAAAAATCTAGTATTAAGTTTTTTCTGACTTCCAAATGTTATTTGTTTGTTACAGATGCATCATTTCCATTATAAATGATTTCAGTGATAAATATATAACTTCAGTTGTAAACACAACTTATTTCAATTATAGATAAAATTGGATTTTAGACTCGCATAAATCAGTTACGTTAAATTGTCACAGGAAAATACTGAGATAATGATATTCTAGAGTTACTATGTGTCTTTCCTTCCCATACTTTTTATAGGTATGATCAGTTTTTATAACTAAAAAACAAACTTAAGTGCATTACTAGTTGTTTGTAATATTGTTTCATTTTTTTCCAAAGTCTATCATTTTATACAGAATCCTCCCACTCCTCAGAAATTTAGAGTTTAGGTTTAATTTCAGATAAATTCTAGATAAACTATGATGACTCTCTGAAAAAAGGAAATTTGTGAAAATTACTACTTCAAGAATACTTAAATATTAATATTGTGGAATAGCTTGTTATGTACAGGACTTAAAATCCTATCCTAAACTAAGCAAACATTAGAAAGGAAATAGATGTCTGACATGGCAAGATGTCAGAAAGATGCACAGAATGTCAAATGTGATGACATTTAAGAAAATAACATCAAAACCAACAAATATATACATGTGCACGTACATATGTGTACATATGTACATGCTTTCATATACAAAAAGATTGATAAAAATGCTTAATGATGGTTATCTGTGAAGGATGAGGTTTGAGGGAGATTTGCCTCTATTTCTATACTACTTGACTTGTTTACAATATGTAAATATGACCTTGGAGATAAAAATAAAAGACTATCTGAAGAAGCCTATCCATCACGGGATACTTTCCCCTCCAAACTGGCTCCTGGTGACTTCCAGTCCTCCAACTTAATATAACTTCACTCACCTAATGAAGAGCAAAGAAATCTCCTGGTGGACCAATTTTTACTAACGTATTTCATAAATAGTGCTTCAAATTTTATATTAGTGAAAGCAGCTCTTTATATTGGAAAAAATGGCCCAGTCTGACAGTAGATATCCTCGGAAAACATTTAGTGACTCTGGTTTTCCGTTTGCGGCCCTGCTGTTCTTTTCCTCCTCGCTCTCCATCTCAGCAATAGTGGAACAGAACACAACCCGTCTATTGCTGGCCAGCAGTTGGGACACAGAGCTCTCTATCTCCCTAAATGATTTTTTAAAAGCTCAAAATCTGAGTCACATCACTTTTCCTCAGTGGTAAGATGCGAACTCCTCTTTCTCATGCAAACAAACAAGTAAACAAAAATGTATATAGTAGGTAGAGATTCAGTAATTCCACAAGAAACTTACACTGGGAGACAACAGGATAGAGGAGCAGGAAAGATAAAGGGAAGGGAGAATTCAACTCAATGCGCACAGCTGAAATACAGTTTCCAGGAGACCAAGTCAAAGTCCTCAAGCAAACATCTCAAAAAGAATAGCCACTTGGGCCTTCCACTAATTAACTAGAAAACAAATAACCAGACATCCAGGGGTGGGATTTCCTTCTTGTGATGCATCTTACCTGTTCGCATCTTTAATTGGCAGGTACAATGGCAAATGCAAGGAAAATACATAGTTTTTGTCCCAAAAAAGTGCCCTGATTATTTCCAGCAACTATATCACAGCACATACAAAGGGCAGCTCAGTTACCCTACCTTCTCCGTCGATGATTTACTGTAATAACAAAATATGCAGTTGATTGGAAATCACTAAACTAGAAATAGACACAAGCCAGATGATCATTATTACTTTAATGAATGAAAGTAAAACACAACATTAAATAACGAGGAAAATATTTTTTAAATTTGCATTTATTTCCAGTTTGAATCTTTTTGCAATATAATATATATGAATATGACAACTGATGCCTTTCTATCTCTACCTTGCCATAATGATTTTGCTTGAAAAAAACAAACAAACTTGAAACTGGCATGCTAGAAGGATTTGTATTGGCGGTGAGAAATTTTCACTGGTTCACGTCAGGAATGAAGAGAAACTAATAATCATGTTTCAAAATGCACTTGAAGAAAAGTAATTGAAACAGATCAGATCTTTGTGCCATTCTTCAGATTATTTTACTTGAATTATTTTGTAAATTGAATCCAGCTTGTGGAATCACCTAGTCATGAGTTTTAGTGAACTAATTAATTAGATTAAATTTGCTCACTTAAAAAATAGCTGGCTTTTTATGAAAATTTTATTAAAATATATAGGAAAGGCCTTTATTGTAACTAAAAGTGCCAAGTATAATAGGTACCATGTTATAACAGTAAATATTTACAATATATTTTAGGGAAAAAATGACAACACTTAGATTAAATGCAGAAAAGAAAACATCACGTTTTTAACACTTGATATTTCCATTGGTTCTTCATGTTCTGCAATTGTAAGATAATCTCACGTGTTCAGTTTTCTATCTATTCCAGGAGATTTGTGTTGAAATTTTTTTTCGCCATTAGAAACTGTGATTCTCTATGGGACCTTTTCAGCTTTGCACGCCGATTTTGGAACCAGATCTAAAATTAAGGAAAAATAAAATAGATCTCAGAAACATTATTTTATTATTCTTAACATTTCAATCATCACAAGTAACAACTAAATTTGAAAATTACCTGGATTCTGTCTTCCTCTAGATTCAATTTTCGAGCTAAGTCTTCTCTGATATCAATGCCTGGGTAGCAGTTAACTCTAAAGACGTTTTCCAACACTTCAATCTAAGAATAAGGAAACAGTTATATAAAATGTTGATATCTGGTATGTCATCATAAAATGGACTTTAACTTACATATAATTGCATTTAGATCTTAGGCAATTAATTTATGCATGCCTTTTTTAAAAAGTGACTATCCAGAAACTGTTTTTAAAAAAAAAAACAACTCCGTACAGTCTATTGTTTCATTAACAAGGCTTCTAAACTGCGATCCCAAAGGGATTGGGCTTTTGCTCAATAGGGTGTCAGTTAAAGTCTTTATATTATCATTACTAGTTGAAAAAAACTTCCCACCTGGTTTTGAGTAAAAGCAGTTCTGGGTCTCCGGCCTCTATACCAACTCAGCTCTCTTTTCAAAGACAGTCTTTCTGAGGCTGAAAAGTAATTTTCGTATTTCAAAAATCTTTCTTCTGGTACTGGGTGATCCACAGTACAAGGGAATGAGACCCCATTAGGAAGGCTCGGGATATGCACACATAGGTTAACATCTTTCCCTAAAAACAGAAAAATAATTAGAAACCCCCTGCAATGAAGAAATAAATTAGTTCCTGAGACTGTTTAAAAAACAAAAAACAAAAATACACTCCATCTTAGATGTTCAATCCTGTATTCCACAAAGTTCTAGAAGAAGTAATATCAGGAACTTGTCTTTAATTTTCCTACTGGAATTCTTCTGGGTTTCACAAAAGAACTGACCTCTCATCAACCAAAAACAAAAAACAAAAATAAAGATCCTGCCTTGGTGCTAGAGAACATTTTGATCTCTGAATGTCATTTATTTTTCAGTGAAAACAAAGAATATCTGATGCATCAAATAAAAGAGACTTTTTGAAATAAATGCAGCTTCTTGGCATTTCCTGTGAATGAACTTTATACCCGCTTGGATCTAAGGCTGATATTCTTTTTTATTTCCTATGGAGCTCAGCGGGAGGCATTAAAAGTCCCCGATACTTCAGTTATATAATTCGATGAAATTGCAGTTTTTCTCTAACTCGATGTAGTATGGAATAAAGGCCAAAATAAAGACGAAAACAACAAAGAATTAAAAAGAAAAACCAAATTGTGGCGTACCTGAGGAGCTGCAGGTGTCTGCCCACGGTCTGTGGGGTTTCACTGAAGGAACACAGTCTTTCTTCTGGTCCAATCCTAAAATGCTCTCAATTGAAAAGGAGCAGGGCGAGGGTTTGCTTTCCCCAAGCCGAGCACTTTCCGGAAGACTGGGAGCCATCCTCGAGTGGGCTGCCCAGAACGACAGCTCTGGCCTCTCCTGCCTCCTGGCTGGCTCTACCCCATGTGTACAGGGTTGGGATCTTCCTGCAGTTCACCTTATGGCTCCACAGACAAGGGGGCTGGATTTAGAACGTCACAAATTAAAATCCTGTCTTAGAAAGTTTTAGCATGTCAATGAACACTCGCCCAGCCAGCAGCTTGAGGAGTTAATTGTTTATTTGTTTGCAAGTAATTAGCAACTAATGGCTACACCAGGGGGGCCACCTACAGGGACAAAAAGTGTTATCTCTCCTAAGCAGAACACAGACTTAACTTTCTCGGAAGAAGTGATGCACAAACTAGCACTCCTCTTTTATTTGAAATCATTAATGTATAAAATCATGCCTTTTATTCTGAAGTTTATACTTTCATGGACTCCAGTTACCTAAACATACAGGCAAGACAGGAGAGCAGTCAAGTAATAAATAATCTAATTTAAGTGAATTTTCTTCCAAGGAAATTGGAAAAAATAATAATCTCTTAATGCTATTACGGTAATTCCGATGAAAATGCCTGTTTTTCATATGCATATGTAATAGTGAATGTTGTCAATGAAAACACAATAGTATTTGGAGTGCAGCATACTGGAAAAGGTTGGCAATGTTATTAACACTGAGTGTAATTGTCTTCCAAGTGCCTGGATTAATTCATAAGGAACAGTTGCACCAAGTATTTTAGATAATTAATGAGCTAATTCCATTCTTTCATCTTTTCTTTTAAATGAGAGAGATACAAGTTTATATGAAGATCAGATGTAACCACCACCAAGCAACTTAAAAGCATGACTCTTCAAACTAAAGGGAAGAATTTCTCTTCCTACCACAGTTGTTTCAAAGACAAGAACATGATTTACTGTATTTTTTAAAGAAGGATTTCCTTCTGTTGATTTTTTGAGGGGCTGGGAAGTTTTCATGAAGACAATAAGATTTGTGAAAAATAACCAAGAACAGAATATTTTCATTTCATCACCCTAAGAAAACTCAAAAGAGAGAAAGACAGCGGCTAATCAGGAAAATTTTGAAGTAGGTACTCCCTCCAAACGTGTGGTACTTTTACTGCCCTTGTACTCTGTTGCCTCCCCCCCTTCTCCAGTACCTTCTTGATGATAAATTTAAGAGTTCAACTTTATCCAGTATTTAAACAACTACAGATTTTTCTTCAGGGAAGAGGAATGGTAGTCTCCACTTACAGAGGCAATAGCCTCTACAGGATGGAGCTCAACTTCATCTGATTTTGTCCTATCATGATGTCACAAATATTAAGTTAAATACCTCCTTAAGCAACCTCTAGAACGAACAAAGAGTTCACATACAAAGCATCAACGGGCACACAGAAGGATGGGTGTACAAATGTAGGTGTAAAGCCATTCTAAGAATGAACAAACTAGTAAATATTTATGCCTCATGGAGGTTTTGTCTCTAGGGTCTTGGAATGTAGACTGTGCAAAGGAGGGGGTGACCTTACCCTGGGAAGACTTGGAGGAAGAGCGAGAATTCAAGACCTTCCCAGATTCCTTTCTTTCTTTTGAGACATTCATTCATTCATCCATTCATTGCACTGTTGGTTGAGTATCTATCTATTCAGTACCAGAAATAACAGAATAGGATCCTTGCCTTCATGAAACTCAAATGGGGTGGGGTGGGGGTGGGAAGCAAACATACCTATAACAGTAATTATAAATGAGTAAATTATCTCATACGCTAACTGGTGATAAGAATGGAAAAAAGGAAATAGGTGAGCTAGGTAGTCTGGCTCATCAGGGCAAGAGGTGGAGATCCTCAGATCCTTACTCCCACAGATCGGTGCCCTCGAGGCACGGGTGACAATGATGCTTACACAACTCTAGTCCCCAACTTCTTTTTTTTTTAAGATTTTATTTATTTATTTGAGAGAGAGAGAATGAGAGATAGAGAGCACGAGAGGGAAGAGGGTCAGAGGGAGAAGCAGACTCCCCGCTGAGCAGGGAGCCCGATGTGGGACTCGATCCTGGGACTCCAGGATCATGACCTGAGCCGAAGGCAGTCACTTAACCAACTGAGCCACCCAGGTGCCCTAGTCCCCAACTTCTTGATGACCAAGAACATTCCAATATCTTTACTCATCTGTGTTGACTTTATCTGGACTTACATAATACCATTATATATGGATGGTAGAAGTAAATAAAAGGTAGGAAAGAATTTCTCTAAAAATGTCGGGAAACATTTTCTCATATATTCATTCAACTTACTACGTGCCAGACACTGTTCTAGGTGCTGGATCCCAGCAACAAACAAGGTCATTTCAGGGAGTGATAAACTCACTGAGAGGAATAAACAAAATTTCAGCCTCTCCCATTTACTACCTTTTGCCTTATTATATTATATATGTTTATTATGTTTGTTTTCTATTGTCTGTTTCCTATCTCTAGGATTTTTGTCTGTTTTGTTCACTCCCTAGCGTCCTAAAACAGTGGTTCGCTCATACTGGATGAAAGAATCTTATTGTTTCTTTTTGCATTCCTTCAAGTAAAGTTGGGGATTTATTTCTTCATATGTTTATTGGCCAGTATGTGTTCTGTCTTTTGTGAAATGATGTTTTATGTCTGTCTTAGTCTGTTCAGGCTAACAATATACCACAGACTGAGTGGCTGGTAAACAAAAGAAACATTTCTCACAGTCCTAAAGGCTAGAAGTCTGTGATCAGGGCACTGGCATGGTTGGGTGAGGGCTCTCTTCCAGGTGGCAGATTTCTCCTTATCTTCACATGGCAGAAGGGGCTAGGGAACTCTCCAGGATCTCTTATAAGATACTAATCCTATTCATGAGGTCTCCACCCTCATGACCTAATCACCTCCCAGAAGCCTTCACCTCCTAATACCATCACAGGGTATTAGGATTGCAACAT
Organism: Zalophus californianus; assembly: GCF_009762305.2. Classification (NCBI taxonomy): domain Eukaryota; kingdom Metazoa; phylum Chordata; class Mammalia; order Carnivora; family Otariidae; genus Zalophus; species Zalophus californianus. The sequence goes on from NC_045595.1 coordinate 25,305,403, forward strand.
ATGAATTTTGGCAGGACACACACATTCAGACCATAGCATGTCCTTTGCCCATTTTTTTATTAGGGTATTTCGTTGTTGTTGTTGTTTCTTTTTTTACTTTCTTTTACTTATTTATTTATTTTTATTTTATTTACTTTCTTTTTTTTTAGAAAGAGAGGGGGTGCCTGGGTGGCTCAGTTGTTAAGCATCTGTCTTCCGCTCAGGTCAGGATCCCAGGGTCCTGGGATCAAGCCCCGCGTCGGGCTCCCTGCTCTGCGGGAGGCCTGCTTCTCCTTCTCCCACTCCCCCTGCTTGTGTTCCCTCTCTCTCTCTCAAATAAATTAATAAAACCTTTAAAAAGAAAGAAAGAAAGAAAGAGAGAAAGTGCATGCAAGCACATGCAAGCAGAGGGGAGGAGGGGCAGAGGGAGAGAGGATCTTAAGCATGCTGCATGCCCAGTGTGAAGCCAGAGCCCTATGAAGGGCTCCATCTCACGACTCTGAGACCATGACCTGAGCCAAAATCAAGAGTCAGACACTTAACTGATTGAGCCATCCAGGCACCCCTATTGTTGTTTCTTTAAGAAAAAGAGTTTTTAGGGGCACCTGGGTGGCTCAGTCGTTAAGCGTCTGCCTTCGGCCCAGGTCATGATCCCAGGGCCCTGGGATCTCCTATATACTCTATACATCTCTTATATACTATTATGCCTATCCAGTGAATTTTTTATTTCTGATATTTTATTTTTCATTAATAGAAATTACATTTGGTTTTCTTTTGTAGTTACTATTTCTCCAATGATGTATGCTGTCTGTATATTCATTATGAGCATATTTTTATTTATGTCCTTAAGCATATTTACATTAACTATTTTCAAAATTTGTCAGCTAATTCCAACATCTGTATCACCCCAGGGTCTGTCTCCATTGATTGCATTTTCTTGTGAATAGGGGACACGTTTTCCAGTTTCTTCGTATGTCTAATAATTTTGGATTGTATCCTGGACACTGTAAATGATATAGTCTCTGGATTCTATTTTGTCTATCTGAAGAATGTTGATTTTTGTTTGTTTGTTTGTTTTATCAGGCTGTGCTCAAACTGTGTCTAAACTCTGTCTCCTTTGTGGTTGTCCTCATGAAATTTTTGTCCCAATCATTTTAGTAGCTGAGATGTTTGGTGTTTTCCAAATGCATGCCAAATTCAGAAGTCAGCCAGAGTTTGGGGCAGAATTTATATGCAGCATTTGGGACCTTTCTTTATATCTCTTTCCTTCCTAGGAATTCTCTCTCACTTCCTAGCTGCTGAGGTTGTCCTGAACTCCCTCCTTTGGTTCTTTAATCCAGTTAAGACTGTGGATCCTCCCACAGGGTGTTGACTGGTGCCTGCTTTCGGACAAAAACCCATAAAAATGGGAAAAACTCACCCGGTGCTATTCATCTCTTCTAAATGTCTTCTCTTTTTGAGTTTCTGCCTGTTTGGGGCCACTTTCCAGTACTTTTGAATAGTTTTTAAAAAATATTTTGTCCATGGGGCACCTGGGTGGCTCAGTGGTTAAGGGTCTGCCTTCGGCTCAGGTCATGATCCCGGGGTCCTGGGATCGAGCCCCGCATCAGGCTCCTGCTTGGCTGGAAGCCTGCTTCTCCCTCTCCCACTCCCCCTGCTTATGTTCCTGTCCTTGCTATCTCTCTCTCTACCAGATAAATAAATAAAATCTTTAAAAAAATTTAAAAAAATTTAAAAAAATAAAAATGTTTTGTCCAGGGTTCATAATTTGTATCTTTGGGAGGGTAGGTACAATAGAAGGTACTTCATTATTACCATAAATGGAGCCAGAAATACACTTTTTAAAGGTAGGGAAAAAAACTAATAAGGAAATTAGCAATATTTTATCATATATTTAGCAAAGTCATAGAATAAAGGTAAATACACACAAATCAACTTAATTCCATATGTTAGCAGCAAACAACTAAACATATAGCTGTTATGACCCAGTGATTCCATTCTTAGAAAAATATAAACGTATGTCCACAAAAAGACTTGCATGAGAATATTCACAGAAACTCTATTCATAACATCCCAAACTGGCAACTAGGTGACTATCAACAGGAAAATGGATAAGCAAACTGTAGAATAGTTATACGACTGACTTTAACTCGGCAATATAAAGGTATATAATACCAATATATGTAACAATCTTGATAAATGTAAACACATTATGCTAAGTCAAAGAAGCCTTATGCAAAAGAATATCTGCAGTATGATTTCATTTATGTGGTGTTTAAGAACAGACAAAATCAGTTTGTTTTGAAAAAAATCAGAAGGTGGAGGTGGGTGGAGGTGGGGACTAAATGGGAAGCAGAATCAGGAAACTTGGGGGGTTATGGCAATGTTCTAGATCTTGTTAGGGCTTGTATTACACAGATGTAGGCATTTGTCAATACTCATTGATTAGTACTCTTTAAGATTTGTTCTCTTCACTGTATATGAAATTTTATCAATTAAAGCGTAAATAAGTATTGAACGGTAGTTAATGATATGCATGTTGAAGAATTTAGGGGAGAAATATATATGCCTGCAATTTGCTTTAAAATACATTTATTTAAAAAATAAAATAAAATGATGGATGGATATGTGATTATGAAACATTATAATTGTAGATCAAATAGCTTCTAATCCAGTAGAATTTTCTAAGGTGATGTAAATGTTCTATATCTGCACTATCCAGTATGGTAGCTACTAGACACATGTGGCTAATGAGCACTTGAAATATAACTAGTGCACCTGAGGAAATGAATTTTAAATTTAATTTTATTGTAAGTTGTTTAAATTTAGATAGCACATGTGGCCAGTGGCTACCATATTGGACAGCACAGACAGAACATTTCCATCATTGCAGAAAGTTCTGTTGGACAACACTGGTCTAGAAGTACAGAATAGTGTTGAAAACAGTGATGATGAAAACAGATCTTGTTTTGTTTCTGACAGGAGAATAGTGTTCTACCATTTATATAATGTCTACTATGGGTTTCCAATAAATACTATTTATCTAGAGTAATGTTATAATGAATAGAAACACAAAATATCGTGCTTTATAGCTTCTAAGGCATTTAAAAATATTTGTATTTAATCCTCTCACAAATCCTCTACTCTTCTGTGGCTGAGAAAACAGAAACTGAGAGTTCAGTTGTAAATTGCCACCAACTAACCAACAGCAGAGCCTTGACTCAATTTTTTTTTTGTCTCCAAATTCCCTATTCTGCTGACTTTATCAATTAATGGCCACTGTAATATGTTCATCAATGATCTCATGATATAAACATCAAAGGGTACTGATAAATTAAGAAAAAGGTTGTGAGTGAATATGGTATATCCTCAATATCTTTTTAAAATTTTTTAATTCATTTTATTTTTTAAAAGATTTTATTTATTTATTTGAGAGAGAGAGAGTGCATGAGCAGGGTGAGGGGCAGAGGGAGAAGCAGACTCCCTGCTGAGCAGGGAGCCCGATGCGGGGCTTGATCCTGGGACTCTGGGATCATGACCTGAGCCGAAGGCAGAGGCTTGATCGACTGAGCCCACCCAGGCGCCCCTATCTGGGTTGTTTTTTTTTTTTTTTTTTTTTTTGAGAGAGAGAGAGAGAGAGAGAGAGAGAGAAAGAGAGACTCTTAAGCAGGCTTCATGTCCAGCACAGAGCCCAAAGCAGGGCTCGATCTCACAACCCTGAAATCATGACCTGAGCCCAAATCAAGAGTCAGACACTTAACTGACTGAACCACCCAGGTGCCCCTGTCCTCCATATCTTTTAACACTTATTTTGATGTAAGGAATAACAGCCTGACACATTGACATTGAAAAGAAGATTCTAGGACTCATAAAATTGGACAGTCTACATTTTAAACATCTATATGTACAAGGTGAAGTAAAAATTGAGAGGTTTATGTTTTGTTTTGTTTTGTTTCAGTAATTTGTAAATCTACTCAGGATTGCTAACAATTTATTTTCTAATTGTGTATTTCAATTAAGTCCCAAATCATTAACATCAGGAAAAATGCTCAATGTCTTAGGTGTTTTAGCAGAGTTTTACAAATCAGTCATACAATTATTACACTCATGGTCTGTGAAATGCAATAAGCAAAGTTTTAATGACACTTGCCCCTTACTTTTGCATAGGAATTATACACTGTTCTATTTGAGACTGCATTTTTTTAAACGTTAAAATGTGTTTTCTAAAATGAAATAACTTTTTGCCTTTACACTGTCAGTGCCTTCTAGAACGGTGACAAAGTAAACACTCAATAAAATATTTATTGAATGTGGGGTGCCTGGGTGGCTCAGTCGTTAAGCGTTTGCCTTCGGCTCAGGTCGTGATCCTAGGGTCCTGGGATCGATCCCCACATCCGGCTCCCCGCTCCGCGGGAAGCCTGCTTCTCCCTCTTCTGCTCCCCCTTCTTGTGTTCCCTCTCTCGCTGTGTCTCTCTCTGTCAAATAAATAAATAAAATCTTAAAAAAAATATTTATTGAATGAGTGAACAAATGGATAGATGGATGGATAGGTGGGACTAGTAAGTGGTGACTTGTAAACTGGACAGGCAAAGAACATGCTGTGGGTTTATGATTGTTGTTTAATGTGTTAAGGTACTCCCAGTTTCTCATGAACTACTTATGTATCACTCCAGTGTAATCCACAAATTAGAAGACGTTTTGGCATTCTGTAACTAAAATATAATAAGAAGGGAGATGGGGGATTTGTTTCAAATATCAGAGTTTACTTCTTCTCCGAGAGAACACCAAATGGCGGATGACGCCGGTGCTGCGGAAGGGCCCGGGGGCCCCGGGGGCCCCGGAATGGGAGGCCGCAACGGCTTCTGCAGAGGCTTCTGCAGAGGCATCCGAGGCCGCGGTCGCGGCCGTGGTCGGGGCAGGGGTCGAGGCCGCGGAGCTCGTGGAGCAAGGCCGAGGACAAGGAGTGGATCCCCATCACCAAGCTGAGCAGCCTGGTCAAGGACATGAAGATCAAGTCCCTAGAGGAGATCTATCTCTTCTCTCTGCCTATCAAGGAATCTGAGATCATTGATTTCTTTCTGGGAGCATCCCTCAAGGATGAGGTTCTGAAGATCATGCCTGTGCAAAAGCAGACCCGTGCTGGCCAGCGGACCAGGTTCAAGGCGTTTGTTGCCATCGGAGATTACAACGGACACGTCGGCCTGGGTGTCAAGTGCTCCAAGGAGGTCGCCACTGCCATCCGTGGGGCCATCATCCTAGCCAACCTTTCCATCGTCCCCGTGAGGCGAGGCTACTGGGGGAACAAGATCGGCAAGCCTCACACTGCCCCATGCAAGGTGACTGGCCGCTGTGGCTCTGTGCTGGTGCGTCTCATCCCCGCCCCCAGAGGCCCTGGCATTGTTTCAGCCCCTGTGCCCAAGAAGCTACTGATGATGGCGGGTATCGACGACTGCTACACTTCAGCCAGAGGCTGCACTGCCACGCTGGGGAACTTCGCTAAGGCTACTTTTGATGCCATCTCCAAGACTTACAGCTATCTCACCCCTGACCTCTGGAAGGAGACGGTGTTCACCAAGTCTCCATATCAGGAATTCACTGACCATCTTGTGAAGACCCACACCAGAGTCTCCGTGCAGAGGACCCAGGCTCCAGCTGTGGCCACCACTTAGTTTTATACAAGAAAAATAAAGTGAACTAAAGCTTGTTAAAAAAAAAAAATCAGAGCTTATGTGCGCTGAAACTAATATAACATTTTATATCAACTCTACTTAAATAAGAAAAATTAAAAATCTGAGTTTAGAATGAAACACTCCTGAGTCATGTTGGACAAACAGTTCATAGCTGTGGCTCTCTGTCATTCCTAGGGCCCTCATCTGTCACTGTTGTTACTTGAGACATATAGTATCTTTCTCAGTGATTCAGGAGAGTTGGGAGAGTTTCATACACATTTCTCTCTCTCCCAGCACCCATCACATTGCCTGTCACACAGGAGATAATAAATAAACCTTTGTTGAATAAGTTCACTTTATTTATAACATTTAAAAAACATCTCAGCCTTTATTCTTCTCAAATCTCAAAAGAGTACAGTTTCTTATTCTTACCTTTTGAAATCAGTTAACATTCTTTTCAGTAAAGTATAGTGCCTTGCACATATCACACTCTTGACTTTATTTTTTTTTTTAAGATTTTTATTTATTTACTGAGAGAGAGAGAGAATGGTAGAGAGAGAGCATGAGAGGAAGGAAGGTCAGAGGGAGAAGCAGACTCCCCGCTGAGCAGGGAGCCCGATGTGGGACTCGATCCTGGGACTCCAGGATCATGACCTGAGCCGAAGGCAGTCGCTCAACCAACTGAGCCACCCAGGCACTCTTGACTTTATTTTTTTTTAAGATTTATTTATTTTAGAAAGAGAGTAAGAGAGAGGGAAGGGGGCAGAGGGGAGAGAGAATCTCAAGCAGAAACCCTGCTGAGCTCATACCCTTGATTTTAAAATTTTCATATAAAATCACCTGAAATATAAGTGCATTTTTTTCAAAGATCCATTCAATATCACAGTACATAGAGTAAGATATGATTATCTCCTTCAATTTACCCCATTTTTACTCCCCAACCTACTATTGGCTTCCATTACTAACAGTTTATACTTCTCCTTCCTGCCTTTTTGAAGTACCCAGATATAATAGGTGGATGTGCACACACATATTTTTATTCACACAGAGTCAGACATACGTATTGTTCTTCAGTGGGTCTCCCCGACGTTGACAATGACACTGTGTCAACACATATAGTTCTACCTCACTCTTCAACAGCTGCTTGGCACTCCATCAGGTGGATAAACCATACTTTTTTGAATTATATCCTTGATGATGGGCACTTAGGGTTCTCTCCAACTTTTTAAACTATAATAAACACTATAGCAATGAATACTTTGTACATACATTTTAGCATACATGCAGGAGTATTTCCAAGAAAAATTTCTTTGAAGAGTATATTAGTTTTTGGTAGTGTTGTCATATTTCCTTCTAAGAAATCTTTACCAGTGGACACTCTCACTCAGTCTAGTCCTTGTGAGAACAAGAAAGTTCAGAGCTGGCTAAATCAGACTCAGGTTATCCCCAGACACAATGTTCAAAGACAAAACAGTTTTGGGTTTAGGGCTCTGAGGGGTTCAGGCCAATACTTTAGTGTCATTTAGTCTAAATAATCATTGCAGATTAAATAAGAGTGTCGGCTAACCTGAAGACCTGATGGTTACTTATGTCACTGTTTCCGGAGCATGAATGTTATGGTTCTTATTAACTTAAAAAAAAAAAAACCTTTTGAATCACAGCAAACATTTATTAAACTCCAGCATATCCAAGGGTGCACTAGGTAGCCAGGAGCTGAAATGGTTTCTGTCTTCAAGAAACTGATGATCAAGAAGATAGTAATTAACTTCATTAGGTGTAGCTAACTGAACATAAAAACAAAAAACAAAAAACTTTGTTAGGTGTGAGACCGATTATGGTTCTGTAAAAAAAAAAAAACAATCCTTGTAAAAAAGATTTTACTTTAGTATTTATAGGTAAAATTTCAAGATGTGTGGGTTTTGCTTTACAGTACTTCAGGAAAACAAGAAAACAAAGAAAAAATTAGAGCAAGTGTTACAAGATATTGGTTAAGTGTTGAACTGGAGTGATGGGTGTATGTGGATATAGAGATATAATGATGTGGATTCATTATTCTCTCTACTGTTTGTTTTTTTAAGGTTTTATTTTATTTTTTAAGATTTTATTTATTTACTGGATAGAGAGATAGAGAGCACAAGTAGGCAGAGTGGCAGGCAGAGGGAGAGGGAGAAGCAGGCTCTCTGCTGAGCAGGGAGCCGGACGCGGGACTTGATCCCAGGACCCCAGGATCATGACCTGAGCCCAAGGCAGCTGCACAGCCAACTGAGCCACCCAGGCGCCCCAAGATTTTATTTTTTTAAGTAATCTCTCCACCCAATGTGGGGCTTAAGCTCACAACCCCAAGATGAAATATTTTTTTTTAAAGATTTTATTTATTTATTTGAGAGAGAGAGAATGAGAGAGAAAGAAAGGTCAGAGGGAGAAGCAGGCTCCCTGCTGAGCAGGGAGCCCGATGTGGGACTCGATCCCGGGACTCCAGGATCATGACCTGAGCTGAAGGTAGTCGCTTAACCAACTGAGCCACCCAGGCGCCCTCACAACCCCAAGATTAAGAGTTGCCTGCTATACTGACTGAACCAGTCAGGCACCCCTCTCTCTACTTTTATAAATATAAATAATAAAATAATAAAAATAATAAAATTCTTAGTCTTCTAGGAACACCAATACGTAAAGACAAAATTTCAATATAAGAATATAATAAAGATATATGCACAAGAGCTTATGAAAGCAGAAAAGGGCCCAAATCTGTTTGGGTGAGATTGAGCAGGACTGAGAGTGGGTAAGAGCCCAACTCTCATATCACACTATCTGGATCCAAATTCCAGTACCTCCGCTTTTTAGCCATGTGACCTTGGGCATGTAACTTAGCCTCTCTGTGCTCAGTTTTCTCTATAGTAAAATGGGAATAATTATAGTACCTAATTAAGGATCAAGTGAGATAATTTGCAAAGCCCTCAGAATAGTGCCTGATACGTAGTAAACATTAGACTGTCTGCTATAATTTATTACCATTATCACTGCTATTATGAAGGCTTTTCAGAAATGTTTTGAGGCAGAGATGTTTCAAGAAAAGCAACATAACTTAAGGCCAATCAGGAGTAGGTATGTGTGTGTGTGTGTGTGTGTGTGTTAAGGGGAGGTGGAGGGAGAAAGTTAACGTGATTCCCATATTTCTAGCTTAGGTGACCAGTTGGATAATGACATCATTAACTAAGAAGGGAATATAGATGAGGGAGAGTTTATAACTTGCAAATTGTAATTTTTTAAAAGATTTTATTTATTTGACAGAGAGAGACACAGCGAGAGAAGGAACACAAGCAGGGGAGTGGGAGAGGGAGAAGCAGGCTTCCCGTGGAGCAGGGAGTCCGATGACACGGGGCTCGATCCTAGGACCCTAGGATCATGACCTGAGCCGAAGGCAGATGCTTAACGACTGAGCCACCCAGGCGCCCCTAGAACTTGAAAAATTTTAAGGAAAAAATAATTTAGTAGTTTATCATGTCATTGGTCTATTCATGATTATAACTATTGCCAGTTTCATTTTCATTTTTAATATTTTCTATTTAATTTTGAAACAAACCAAACCTACAGAGAAGTTGCAAGTACAGTACAAACTTTATCTCTCCAATCGTTTGAAGTAGTTGCTGATATGATGCTTCATCACCCCTGCATACTTCAGTGTGTTTTTCCTGCAAGCAAGGACATTCTCCTACACACTCACAAGAAGAGGATCTGAGTCAGGAAATTAACATTGATTTATGGCTATCATCTAACCATCAGACTCCATTCAGTTTTCACCATTGTCCCAAATAGCACACTCTAGAGTAAAAGGATACAGTTCAGAATCACACATTCCTTCAGTTGTGTCTCTTTAGTCTCATTCAATCAGCAACAGATGCTCAGTATTTCCTTGATTTTTCATAACCTGGACACTTTTGAAGGTTACAGTCAACTACTTTGTGGAACATACTTCACTTAAAGTTTGTTTGATGTTTCCTCGTGATTAGGTTCAGGTTAAGCATCTTTGGCAGGATGTCACAGAAATGATGCTATGTTCTTTTCATTATTTGCTCTCAGACAGAACATGACTTCTATTTGTCCCATGTGATGTTTAACTTTGAGCATTTGATTAAGATGCTTCCCCACAGTATGGAGGTTCCTCAAAACGTTGAAAACAGAGCTACCCTACGACTCAGCAATTGCACTACTGGGTATTTACCATAAAGATACAAATGTAGGGGGGCGCCTGGGTGGCTCAGATGGTTAAGCGTCTGCCTTCGGCTCAGGTCATGATCCCAGAGTCCTGGGATCGAGTCCCGCATCGGGCTCCCTGCTCCTTGGGAGCCTGCTTCTCCCTCTGCCTCTCTCTCACTCTCTCTCTCTCTGTGTCTCTCATGAATAAATAAATAAAATCTTTAAAAAAAAAAGGTACAAATGTAGGGATCTGAAGGGGCACCTGCACCCTAATGTTTATAGCAGCAATGTCCACAATAGCCAAACTATGGAAAGAGCTCAGATGTCCATCTACAGATGAATGGATAAAGGAGACATGGTATAGGAGTGCCTGGGAGGCTCAGTCAGATAACTGTCTGTCTTCAGCTCGGGTCATGATCCCGGGTTCCTGGGATCAAACCCCACATCAGGTTCCTTGCTCAGTGGGGAGCCTGCTTTTCCCTCTCCCTCTCTGCTCCCTGTGTTCATGCTCTCTCACTCTCTCTGTCAAATAAATAAATAAAATCTTAAAAAAAGATGTGATATATATGTATATATGTGTGTGTGTATATATATATACATACATATATATATACATACACACACACACAATAGAATACTATTCAACCATCAAAAAATGAACTCTTGCCATTTGCAATGATGTGTATGGAACTAGAGGGTATTATGCTGAGTGAAATAAGTCAATCAGAGAAAGATAATTATCATGATCTCACTCATATGTGGAATTTAAGAAACAAAATAGAGGATCATATGAGAAGAGAGGAAAAAATAAAACAAGACAAGATCAGAGAGTGAGACAAACCATAAGAGACTCTTAATCATAGGAAACAAACTCAGGGTTGCTGGAGGGGAGAGAGGTAGGGGATGGGGTAACTGGGTGATGGGCATTAAGGAGGGCACGTGGTGTAATGAGCACTGGGTGTTATATAAGACTGATGAATCACTGACCTCTACCTCTCAAACTAATAATACACTATATGTTAACTAACTGAATTTAAATAAAAAAAAACACAAAGCACAAAAACAAGGCATGCATGTAATAGCACCATAGAGTTCACTTAACTTTCTCCCTGTCCATATTTGTAATTCCCTTCTCTGACAGTGAGAACTCTGATTTCCATTATCCTCAATATATTTACTTATTTGATGTATCCCCCTGTGTCACCAAACTTGCACTGTTACAACCCTCTCTCTGAAGAGATGCCCTACTCCCTCTGAGGGAAGGAGCTCTGACATCTCAACACTCTGTTCTGAGCCCTTGTAGCTCCCCACCTTGTCCAGACTCCTGCTTCATTTGGCCCCACCTAATGGCTTGAGAACTGAATTATTCAGGAAGGGAAGAGTAAAATCATACAGTTGTTTTTTCACATGAAATCACTGTCTTCTGTTATTAAGACATTGCTTTTGACCCTGTATAGAGAATGTGATTTAGCTAAATCACTGATGTAATTTTTCTTTTAAATCACTATATCTCAAAAAACATGGGGTTTACTTAGGGCAGTGTTAATTGGGCGCCTGGGTGGCTCAGTTGGTTAAGCGACTGCCTTCGGCTCAGGTCATGATCCTGGAGTCCCGGGGTCGAGTCCTGCATCAGGCTCCCTGCTCGGCGGGGAGTCTGCTTCTCCCTCAGACCCTCCCCCGTCTCATGCTCTCTCTATCTCATTCTCTCTCTCAAATAAATAAATAAAATCTTTAAAAAAAAGGACAGTGTTAATTTGTGCGTAATTTATGATATATCACTAATTCACTCAGCTTCTCCAACATTCGTTTCAAATGTGGTTTGTTTCAAATCACAACCTCTATAAAGGTGTTTTTAACCAAAATCAGGGTAAAAGTCAAAATCCTTACATAGGCCACAAGGCTTTATGTGATCTGGTCTCCTCTTCCTCCTCAACCCTCTCCCCTGGCTGCTCCTTTCCTGCCACCCTGGTCTCTATGAAATTCCTTTTTTCATTTGTATTAAGTATAGCAGGCATACAATGTTATATTCATTTCAGGTGCACAACATAGTGATTTGACAATTCTATACATTATACAATGCTCCTCACAAAAAGTGTAGTTACCATCTGTCACCATACAAAGTAATTACAATATTATTGACTATATTCTCTATGCTGTACTTTTCATCTCTGTGACTTATTTATTTTATAACTGGAAGTTTGCATCTCTTAATCCCCTTCACATATCTCTCCCATCTCCCAACCACTCTCCCTTCTGACAACTTCCAGTTTATTCTCTGTATTTATTTGGGTTTTGGTTTTTTGCTTGTTTGTTTGTTCATTTGTTTTTTTAGATTCTCTATATAAATGAATCATGAAATCATATGGTACTGGTCTTTCTCTGAGTTATTTCAATTAGCATTATACCTTCTCAGTCCATCTATGTTGTCACAAATGGCAAGATCTCACTCTTTTTTATGGCTTATTCTGTTTATCATATATATATATATATATCTTTTTTATCCATTCATCTATCATTGGACACTTAGGTTGCTTCCATATCTTGGCTCTTGTAAATAATACTGCAATGAACAGAGGGGTACATATATCTTTTTGAATTGGTATTTTATTTTCTTTGATATCCTTAGATATCTTAGATATCTATCTTAGGTATCTTTGTTAGATACCCAGTAGTGTGATTACTGGATCATATATTTCTAATTTTGATTTTTTGAGGAAACCCCATCCTGTTTTGTGCAGTGGCTGCACCAATTTACATTCTCACCAACAGAGCATGAGGGTTCCCTTTTCTCTACATCCTCACCAACACTTGTTATTTCTTTTCTTTTTGATACTAGTCATTCTGACAGGTGTGATGTGATATCTCATTGTGGTTTTGATTTGCATTTCCCTAATGATTAGTGATGTTGAGCAACTTTTCATGCGTCTGTTGGCCATCTGTATGTCTTCTACACCAAAGTAAACGTTTTGCACAGCAAAGGAAACCGTCAACAAAACAAAAAGACAACCTACAGAATGGGAGAAGATATCTGCAAATGATTTCTCTGTTAAGGGGTTAATATCCAAAACATATAAAGAACTTATACAACCCAACACCCAAAAAAACCCAAAAAGTCCAATTAAAAAATGGACAGAGGACCTGAGTAGACATTTTTCCAAAGAAGGCATACAGATGGCCAACAGACACATGAAATGATGCTTTATGAAATTCTTAAAACAGCGCCACTCCTGCCTTAGGGCTTACGGCCTCTGCCCTGGTGGTTCCTCTTCCTGGAACACTTTCTCCCCAGATGTCCCCATCACTCACTCCAGTGACTCCTTCAAGTTTTTGTTCAGATCTCACTTTCTCAATGAACCCCACTCTGATGAGCCTGTTTAAAATCGGAACTGCCTCCAACCCCATTTTCCCTGTCCTATTTTTCACAACACTTAACCACTTTCTAATATACTATGCTTTTTTTTTTTAAGATTTTATTTATTTGACAGAGAGAGACACAGTGAGAGAGGGAACACAAGCAGGGGGAGTGGGAGAGGGAGAGGCAGGCTTCCCGCGGAGCAGGGAGCCCGATGCGGGGCTCGATCCCAGCACCCCAGGATCATGACCTGAGCCGAAGGCAGACACTTAACGACTGAGCTGCCCAGGCACCCCCTAATATACTATGCTGTTAATACTACTTATTATGTTTATTTTCTATTGTCTGCCTTTGTTCCCACCATCCCCACTAAACTGTAGCTCCACAAGGGCAGGGATTTTTAATATTTAGTTGAATAAGCAAATAAATAAATATTTACCTAATAAATATTTGTTGAAGACAGCCATTTCCTGAAGCAGTTTGAATCCCAAAACTAAATTCAGAGCACCATCTAGTGTTCTTGGAAGGAGGTGCTTGCTATTTAACTCTGAGACTTATTTACATTAGCCATGGGATAAACAGTACTGACTTAATCAATTCGCACTTACTCTATTTTTTACTGTCCTCTGTGGTTTTGTGAAAATTAAAATTTTTTAATGATTAAACAGTCATGGGACACATTGACTTCTCTAAGAGTAATCTCTTCTTCACTGACTTGCCTGTTGTTCCCCAGAATTCCTCGGGGTTAAAAGTGTCAGGAAGGTCTGATGTCTTTTAGCCTTTAGCGCATCTCTCCTTCCCCACTTCTAAAAAACCCCCCAAAATATAAAAATAGGATAATAACCTTTCCTTTTTTGGTATCTACACCATTTCTCCAGAAAAATCACAATATATATTTGTTGATTTAAAAATTTTTGTTTTGGCCACAAAAGCCCCTAAATCAAAGTGATAAAATGCTAGCAAGGGTAATGGGAATATTGTTTAAAATAGTATCAGGATTCGCTAGGATAATGAGCACTGTCTTCTGATTTAGAAAATATTGGTTTCTTTAGATATGATGAAGAGGAAAAAGGAAAAAGGAAAAGGAAAGGAAAGGAAAAAGGAAAGCTGCTTTAAAAGCATTAAAGGGGGCGCCTGGGTGGCTCAGATGGTTAGCGTCTGCCTTCAGCTCAGGTCATGATCCCAGGGTCCTGGGATCGAGTCCCGCATCAGGCTTCCTGCTCAGCGGGAAGCCTGCTTCTCCCTCTGCTTCTCTCTCTCTCTCTGTCTCTCATGAATAAATAAATAAAATCTTTTAAAAAAAAAGCATTAAAGGGGCAGGGCACTTGGGTGGCTCAGCCAGTTAAGGGTCCAACTTTTGATTTCCACTCAGGTCACGGTCTCAGGATTGTAAGATTGAGTAAGTAGGGTTCCACCCTCAAAGGGGAGTCTGCTTCTCTCTGCGGGGGTGGATGGGCACCCCCGCATACACACTCTCTCTCTGAAATAACTAAATACATCTTTAAAACATTTAATATTTGGGGTGCCTGGCTGGCTCAATCAGAAGAGCATGTGACTCTTGATCTCGGGGTCGTGAATTCAAGCTCCATGTTGGGTGTAGAGATTACTTAAATAAATAACCTTTTAACAGTAAATAATGAAAAGTATAATTAGCTCATTTTTACTGAATGCTTATTGTCCCCAGCACTATTCTGAAAGTTCATTATCATCTTTACAACCCTATCATGTAAATTTTCTATATTGAACCCCAAATTTCAGGTGATGTCATGGAGACACAGAGAAGTTAAGTAACTTGACAAAAGTCACAGAATTAGTAAAGAGTAGGGCCAGGATTCAAAGCCAGCTAGGCTGGCTCCATAGGCCATGTCCATGAGCTCATGCCCATGGTTTTATCCAAGAAATGAACGACGCTGTTTTGTTTCAAAGTTCTTGGCTTGGTCAAAGAAATTAATTTATTAATGTCCTCATCTTCCAAAAAGGAATCAAGGCAACCATAACCAAAATGAAGGCATATACAATTATCCTAAAACTAAAATTTTATTCTTTTCACAGTTTTATTCTTTTCACAGTTAAGAATAAAATTTTATTCTGGGCGCCTGGGTGGCTCAGTTGGTTAAGCGACTGCCTTCGGCTCAGGTCATGATCCTGGAGTTCCGGGATCGAGTCCCGCATCGGGCTCCCTGCTCAGCAGGGAGTCTGCTTCTCCCTCTGACCCTCTTCCCTCTCGTGCTCTCTCTCATTCTCTCTCTCTCTCAAAAATAAATAAATAAAATCTTTAAGGAAAAAAAAAAAAAAAGAATAAAATTTTATTCTTTTCATACTTATAGAATTTGCCTTTCTAAGGATTTATGTTTTGGCCACAATTTACATTCAACGGATACTGTGGCAAAGATCAAAAGCAACATTGACATCAAGATCAAAGGCAGAGGGTGGTGTGCAGAAGCACAGTGAAGATCAGTTGGTCCTTGCTGCCCAACCAACTTAGAGCTTTTGATTCTACCTTCCAATTGTCCAAAGCTTCCCCCAACTCTACTGTTTCAGAGTAGATGGAAGTGACTCAAGTTCCCCAAATACCAATTAATGTACTCATTTCTTGAATTTGACTCATTTCAGCTGGATGTTAGAAAACAACTGAGTTATTAAAGTGAGTCGCATTAAGGAGTGATTTATTAGGTAATATCCAGAATTATTTGCATTATACGTTATGAATATGAATACCTCTGTTTCAGATTGATGGAGTTTTTAAGGGGATATGTGAGTAGGAGGATTCCCAAGCTCTCTCAGGTGATTCTGGAAATGGTATCCCTCTCACCAGCCTCAACTGGAACCAAAAACTCTTTTCCTGAATGTTTACATGACTCTTTAAATTTTCTAAAATACAAGCTTATTTGGGAAAAGGAAATGGTTATTCTCCATTTTTAAAAATATTTTAATTAGTTAATTAATTTATTTTTTAGAGAGGAGGGAAGGGGCAGAAGGAGAGAGAGATTGCCCAGCACCAAGCCCCAAGTAAGGCTTGATCTCACAATCCTTAGATAATGACCTGATCTGAAATCAAGAGTTGGACACTTAGCTGACTGAGCCACCTGGGCACCCCAAGATTTTATTTTTAAGTGATCTCTACGCCCAACGTGGGGCTTGGACTAATAACCCTGAGATCAAGAGTCACATGCTCTACCAACAGAGCCCAGGTGCCCCTGGTTATTCTCCATTTTGGATAGAGATTTTCAACATGTGCTTTGAAGATTATCTTTGAACTCATCTGGGGAGATTCCCAGCCCCACCTCTGACCTACTGCATCAGAATCTCCCAGCTGGCTCAAGAATCTGTACCCTAACAACCTCCCCAAGGTAACTTTTGCGTGTGCATGAGTTCGGTAACCACTAATATATGGGGTAATTTTGAAAAGTAAAGCACCAGCATCATCTGGGTTGTTGGGTTCTTTCCTATTATAGACCATAGATCAGAACTTCAAGGAGTATCATGTAAAAACCTAATTATAAGATCAAATATAATTCTAGGAGGCTAATAATTAACAAATCTATTTACAAGATTATATGTCTTTTGTTGTAAATTATATGGAAACATCTCAATGAATTATATGTGTGAAATATCTCAAAGAATTCTTTAGTGGGTGTTGTTTAATCCTGCCTTGCCTTCCATAAAATTAACCAGCTGGCCAAAGTTTTTACTATCCTACCCATAGGAGTTGCCAGTAACCCTTGAGGCATTTTCTTTTCTTTCTTAAAAAATTTTGTTTATTTTTTAAAAAGATTTTATTTATTTATTTGACAGAGTGAGACACAGCGAGAGAGGGAACACAAGCAGGGGGAGTGGGAGAGGGAGAAGAGGCATTTTCTGAACAAGCCTCATTTCCTATATAAAAGGAACTGAGCTTGGTCAACTGCACAAAATTTAGGCTGATTAAAGTGGTTACCAAAGGAGACTGTGAATTCTGTAGTTTTAGAAATGTTTTAAAATAGTAAATACAATCATTTTTTTGGATGAGGAGAGTGTACAATAAATAGCCTAAGGATAGAGGATGCAAAAAGAAGGCCTGGTAAGATTCTTTCTAGTTTTACAATTTGACTAAACTGCTTCTCCATCCAACTGAATATCAACTTGTGTATGTTTGTTTCATTTTTAAGATTTTATTTATTTGACAGAGAGAGACACAGCGAGAGAGGGAACACAAGCAGGGGGAGTTCTGCGGAGCAGGGAGCCCAATGCTTGATCCCAGGACCCTGGGATCATGACCTGGGCTGAAGGCAGACGCTTAACGACTGAGCCACCCAGGTGCCCCTGTTTGTTTCATTTTCTAAAGCCCCTCCCAGATGTTTCATTTTTTTAATTGCCTAAACCTGGCAAGAATTTCTTGCCACTCCCTGATAGCTGCTTGAGAATCCTTTACAAAAATAGTTTACATGCGCAGAAATACAAAAAAGGAAACCATTTAACTTGATGATAATACACCACCCAGATAACTCAAATACCTAACAGAAATTTTCATTGAATTGTTTGGTTTGGCCAAGTTAACTGGCCAAACCCCTTCAGTTACAACATATAATTACTCTTCTTTCTTACACTTGTTTGTTGATCCTTATCAATTGCTACAACATTTCCTCTCCTTCATTTATAAGCTAAACCCCATAGTTCAACCAAGAAGGTCAATTACCTTGAAAAGGTTGCATGTCACTGTGCTGACAGAGTAGAAAACAAATATCAAAGGAAAGAGTTGGGCTGCTGCAATCTGTTGGATGCTGAGTACTTTGAAGCAGCCCCGAACCCGTAACACTAAGGAACTGATTCCAAGCCACCTTTCAAAAACTAAAAATCTCCAGAAGGGTGAGTAGTTGATAAACAATTTAAGGGGGGAACTCTTATTTAAAGCTTATAACACTAAGGATAATTCTGTGAAACGATATTGCAATCTACTTGGTAAAACTCTTAAAAGCAGATTTTTTATCTTTTCTTCAAGAGATCATGGGAATATCTAGCGTTTTAGTTTAAAATATGTAACTTCCTTTCCTGGTCCCATATTTGGGTTTGTTCTACTGTATCTGGATTTGTTCCAGCATATCTGTGGAAGCAGGCAACTAATAATCTTTACTCAGCATTTCTTATATTTCTTGGATGAAAATGGAATGGATTGATTGGATTAATGGCTAGAGCTTTATTTATTTTAAAGATTTTGTTTTCTTAAGTAATGTCTACACCCGATGTGGGGCTCAAACCCACAACCCCAAGATTGAGAGTTGCATACTTTACCAACAGAGCCAGCCAGGTGCCCCTAATTGTTAGAATTTTACAAGGCACTTGGGATTTCGCCATTTTCTTTGTATACCGACGAAAACTTCTTATAACTCTACAGAAAAATAAATGAGGCAGTGTGAGGTTGGGAAAGAAGGACAGAGAACTAGGAGTTCTAATCCAGACCAGGTTCTGGAATTAGAGCTTCACTTTTCTCTACTGTAAAATTAGAGGCTGAAGAAGCTATTTAAAGCTTCTTCCAAAACTTCTTGACCTAACAGAAATGCTTATCAGTTACCGACATAACTAACCAGTGTATCCTGATTTTTAAAACATGTTTTCATTTGTGATTTAAAAGAAATATGGAAGTCTGAATTAAGGCAGATAGCCCTTCAAGGCCAGGTAAGAACTGATGAATTGACAACAAAGTCATGTTTTGAATTTAATATACTGATACCCAAGTGCCCAGAAAAATAATTGCTAGTCTACTGTCCGTGAATCTACTGGAAAGCCCTGTTAATGACACAACTTGGGATTTCACAGACATCTGAGTTAGCCAGCACCATTCTGCTGGAGGGTGGGGAGTAGACTGGACGCTCTAGGCAGGGTTAGGAACGTTATAATTTAAGCAACTAAAGAAAGGCCCCCGGCAGTAGGGCCTCTTCCGTGGTCGGTGATGAGGTCTCGCAGCGGGAGAAGCAAAGCCGCCCCAAACTCCCAGGGTGGTCCTCCTCAAACGAGGCTCTGGTTCCCGGAAACGTTCGCCAATATGTATGTGGAGGGGTAGACGGCCCCCTACAATTTACATCAAAACGCGCGCGCAGGGTTGATGGGCGCTGCCTGCGCCGCCCCAAGGCCGCTGCTCACCGCAGAGCCCCGCGCCGCGGAGAAACCTCCGGGCCAGCCCTCCCGCGCTGACGGGCGTCGCCGCGAGCCAATGGGCGCGCTGGGAGGCGGGGCAGCGAGGCCGAGGGGGCGGGATTTCCCGCGCGGCCGCTCGGCTCCTGGCAAGAGCGGCGCGGACAGCGACGGCGGCCGCGCCTGCAAGAGAGGGCGGGTCGGGGTCAGCTGCTACAGGCGGGCGGGCGGGCGCGGGGAGCTGTGGGCGGCTGCTGTGTCTCCTGCCGCCGCCCTCCCTCCGCCACGATGCCGGGAATCGACAAGCTGCCCATCGAGGAGACGCTGGAAGATAGTCCGCAGGTGAGGCGCGAGCGGTGGCACGAGGCGAGGGGAAGAGCAGGGCGGGCCGACCCCAGGCCTGGCGCCGCGGCCGCCGCAGGTGCTCGTTCTGGCCCAGGTGGGCGCCGTCGCCCTGTGTCCCCGCCCGTCGCGGGCCGCGCCCCGAGCCGCCGCGGCCCGGCTGCCAGCCCGAGGCCCGCGTGGGCCTGCGCGGCTGGGCCGAGAGGCACGCGCGGAGTCTGGGACGTCGGCTGGCGGCGACCGAACCTCCGCCGCCTTCGCTCGTGGGCTCGGCGTTCACGTACGTTCGCGGGGCTCCCTTGTATTTGACGAACGGTGCGTTTTTATCGCCGTCATGTAAGGTCATAAATTCCAGTCCTGGGATTTCCTCCCCGAAGGTCTCTTCGGAGGAAGTGCAGAAGGAGAAAAAAAAAAACAAACCCGTAGACTTATTCCGTAATTTCTGAGCAAGCTAGGGAAGGAAATGGATAGTTTTTCTTCGGGAGATGCTGGAAGGCTGCTGATTTACCCGCATGGAGAGTCACCGGCAAAGCCGGTCAGGTGCCTCGGAGCCTCCCCGTGGACTGTGTCCAGTGTCGTGGCCGCGACTGTATCCGCTGTCGCTCGAGCTGTGCACGGCTTCTGATGGATGGCGCCTTCGTGGCTCCGCGACTACTGCGCGGAATGATGCAGACTTGGCCCTAATAAACTCATCAAAATAAAAGCCCCGTGTTTCTTGCTTTGGGGGTGATGCTAGTGTGGTTGCTCTAGCCTCAGACAGTCTAGGGAAACGTAACAATTTACGTGTTCAGTATTGAAGAACGAAATCAGTTACATTAAAAACATGTTGGTAGGCGCTGTAACTTGCATTGAGAAACATCATCCCTTGAGCCTGTCTTTTAACACAACAATTTAAGCGATTTAAGACGATGTTGCTGGTTGGCTACCTTCGAAATGGTGTTCATTCAGAACTACAGTTGCACACATTTCATATGTGTCTTGATGGTTTAATATGGCCCCAAAAGATGAGGAAGAAGGGGCTAGATCCCCCGGCCTGTGTGACGTCTGTCATGACTTCTGCCAATTTTAATTGCCAGGTGGAAGTCAGGCTCTGATTGTGGAACTGATTCCGCCCCCCCGCCCCCCAGGCGGAAAGTTATCTTCACAAGCCAGTTGTTTGCTGTAATGTTCTCTTACCAGCCTAAACTGACACAGAAACCCCACATCTTGGTTTATCTTGACTGCCAGGATAGCTACTTCAAATTCTTAATGATTTCTATAGTGTAAAGTTAGAAGCTACATTTGTTTCAGATGTTTTGTAAAAATTTTGTGGCATGTATTGGTCAGGTGCACTTTGTCATTTTACTACTATTATATAAGACTCAACAGGTTGCTTTACCTTTTCTTACCTGGCCTGGTTTTTATAGCCCATAAATATTATACATAGTCCAGAATGGGTAGCACGGTGCTCTCGCCAGTACTTGTGAAGAGTATATGATCTGACTCATCAGACTAATTTCTTGAACTTTTCACACAGTTTACAACTTGAGCATTCATTTGTTTTTTTACAAGTGCATGCCATATTAGTTTTATAGTAATTTTTAATGAAGACAGCTACCTTGATAGTCTTTCAATTTCTGTAAGTAATAATTTGAACTAGGTAATATTTACTTGGAAAAATTAGTTGGGACAAATGAGATTTAGAAAGGGAAGATGCTTGGAAGTAATTCTTAGGGAGAACTTGTGGTAGCATGGAAAGCCCTGGATTCTGGGATTTGGGATGGAGTTTTAGTCTTCACTGCCACTTCACTTGCTTTAGGGAAAGTCAGTCAACTTCTGTGAATCTCAGGGGTTATAGTGAATGTTTTTATTTTTGTACCTGATTATAAAAATCATAGTTACGCGCTTAAGAAAAATTAGAAGGTATAGAAATAGTTACCTGTCTTGCACCCAGCAACAAACCCTGTTAACAGTTTTCCTCGTTTTCTCTTATATATTTTAATGTATTTGAAGTTATATTGTGCATAACAATTTTTATTCTGCTTTAACTTAACATTGTAGTGTAAGTATGTTCACATATTAAATCTTGAGTTAAAAAAATTGAAAGCTACATGTTTCCTTAAGTGACTTAACAGTTGTCCTACTGTTGGACTTTGAGAGTTTTCCACAAGTTTTGTTTTTATATATAGGACTGAGGTTAATGCTTTGGGGCATAAATTTTTCTTCTCATTTGGACTGTTTATCTAGGATAGAGTCCAAGAAGTCAAATAACAAATGAGTATGAAAACTTTTAAAGCTCCTGATATAGATGAGTTTTTATTTAGATCATTTGATCCTAATCAAAAGTGTCCTGTCACCATAGCATTCACCCTCCCCAATGCCTATCACCCAGCCACCCCATCGCTCCCGCCCCCCACCACTCCAGTAACCCTCAGTTTGTTTCCTGAGATTAAGAATTCCTCATATCAATGAGGTCATATGATACATGTCTTTCTCTGACTTATTTCGCTCAGCATAACACCCTCCAGTTCCATCTACGTCATTGCAAATGGCAAGATTTCATTCCTTTTGATGGCTGCATAATATTCCATTGTATATATATACCATATCTTCTTTATCCATTCATCTGTCGATGGACATCTTGGCTCTTTAAAAAAAAAAAAAGAATTTATCCCTTATATGAAACCTGGGGAAAAAAAACTATTTTAAGTGTAAAAAAAAGTGTCCTGTCAATTTCTATGTAAAAAAGTTAGAGCCTGGAGTCATGGAAGACTATCCTAAATTGCAGTTACCCATTTTAGTTTTGATTTATAGTAAGTATTAAAATAGAGGGCTATTTGCAAGTTCAAATCTAGTTGATTGGACATAAACATCTTTAGAATTGTCTCCCATTCTGCAAAAGATAGTATTTATTGAGATAGGAAGTCTTTAAGGCTACACTAGATGTCTTGTCCAAAAATAGATGTTGTTTTGAAAATCTGGAGCAAAATGAAACTGCTGGTTAATAAGAACAGATACGATCTTTTAAAAATCGATTTTATGTGTAGGTAAGTGTGATTCATTAGTGCTAGAACTGTGAAGATAATGTCTAGTTCCAACTGGAGATTTTTCTTTGACATAATATGGAATATTCACAGATAATGAGACATACTCTTTTTCTTTTTCCACATCTTAACATGCCTGATAGTGAGATAGATGCCCCTCTACAGTTGATGATTTATTTGTAGTTGGTTGCAAATGTCCACACATGGTTGTTTCTCCTAGTGGCATGACTGGTCAAGTGCAGCCTTTCAGCATTCAACAACTCAACTTAACCACTTGAAGGACCATCAGTCCTGTTTGTTGTCTGAAAATATTCACCATCAAAATTTGTTGAATGGGTATCAGTGGTTTGGAAGAAGATATTGGGGACAAGAGTGGAACACTTCTAAGAAATACTTGTCACCCCCCCATGGCACAGAATAATAGTGGATGAGAAAACATGGATATTGATGCTTCTAATGTCAAAAAGTGACTCACAAGAATTGAACTCTGAAGAAATATTAGGATAATATTAAATTTTATGCAGTTTGTGTTTTCCTTTTATGTTCAAAGGAGTTGTATATAAAATTCTGTCTAAAGGTTCATTTCCACAAATATAAAGTCAAAATTGCAAGACATAAGAAAACCTCAAATCATAGCCTAATTGCTGGCATTGTTTTTAGTAGTATTTAAAAATGGTGCAGGGGTGCCTGGGTGGCTCAGTTGGTTAAGCATCTGGTTAAGCATCTGACTTTTGGTTTTGGCTCAGGTCATGATCTCAAGGGTTGTGGGATCCAGCTCCGTATCAGGCTCCATGCTCAGAGGGGAGTCAGCTTGCAGACTCTCCCCTTGTCCCTCCTCCCACTCATGTGCACTCTCTCTCTCAAATAAATAAATAAGTAAATAAATCTTTAAAAATGGCGCAGTTCACAGTGGAAGTCATCATAGATTCAATGAAATGGTATCATATTGATGTACTTTTATAAGGTGCTAACTGAATATTATTAGTTTTAAATAGGGGACCTGTTTTAACACTGGGGCTAAGGAGATCTTTTTAATTTAAATCCACTACAGGTTTTTGCATAAATGTGTAATTCCTTGAATTAGAATAATAATTTTGGGGAAACAAAAAATGACAGATTTTTCTTAAGAATGGCACTAGTCAAACAAGGTTTCTTGATGTTTTCTTTTTTACATCTTAAAATATCACTGTGGGGAATAGGAGGAGGGGCACAGAGCTAAAGAATGAAAAGATTCTGTCAGATCTAAATCTCTGGAGCATGGGAAATAGAGGACTGACAACATGGATTTCATATATGGACATAATTTTGTGCCCTCTTTTTTTTTTTTTAAACCATGTTGACTTAGCTTCCTTTTCTGAAAATAGGAAGCTAAGGAATAAGTTGATTTTTTTTTTTTAAACCACCTTCTAAGAATGAACTATTTGTAGAATAAAAATATAAGGTCATCTTTTAGATTTTAAATAGCAGTTATCTCAATAGTTGGTATTTTAATTCTTTCTTTGCCTTTGGGATATGAAAAGGTGAGTATGCGTGCCTTCTTGATATGCTGAGTTTCCTTATCTCTGATCCTTTTTATTGACAGTCTTAACGTTTACTTACTTTACAAATTTTCCCCTTAAAATGAAGGGAAAATGCTTATTGCGTTAAAAAAAATATGCCTAACAATATAGATAAGGAAGAAGAAGAAGAAGAAAAAAACCCCTCAAATTCTGTACTCATAAAATCCAAGTTAGCATTTACTAGGCCATGTTGGGGATGGGTACCATGTTATTATTTTGGATTAAGGTGGGGAGGGGTTTGGGATTACTACAAGAGCCCATGGAAAAAGAAATAATACTGAGTTATCCTGAAATAAGATCTCTAGAATATTTATACATGGAATACTGTTAATTTAGCCTGGGACATTTTTGTTGATTTGTTCTTAGTTTAATTAACAGACTTTTTAATTCATAAAAATATACCTTTGTTGTTCCTTTTAAAGTTTATGTGATGGGGGTGCCTGGATGGCTTAGTCAGTTAAGCGTCCAACTCTTGATTTTGGCTAAGGTCATGATCTCAGAGTTGTGGGATGGAGCTGTGCTGGGATGCTTGAGATTCCCTCTCCCTCTGCCCCCACCCCTAAAAAAATAGAAATATTGTGTGATGTAGTTGGAAAATCCCTCCATTTTAGTGAAGTGAAATTGAGAACAAAGAACCTCAACATTGCCACTACAATACTATTTTGGCATTACTATCAAAAGAGAGAAAATAGGTTAAAACTCAGAATTATTAGAGCTCCAATATCCTAGGATTTTTCCTTCCTTTAGAAAATAATTTTCTATTTGATTTATATAATGGTTAATGTAAACTTACTGCTTTATTTTATACAGACAAGGTCTTTACTGGGTGTATTTGAAGAAGATGCTACAGCTATTTCCAACTATATGAACCAGTTGTATCAAGCTATGCATCGGATTTATGATGCACAGGTAAAAACCTAAAGGCTGACTGCTTTTTTTAAATGACTCATTAAGCCCGTGAGGACAGATCTAGCTAGTGTCTGCCTTGTTTACTGGTGCCTAGCCCTATCCTGGGCTCATAGTAATATCTGTTGAGTGGATGCATGAACTTTTAAGTATTTTGTATTAGAGCTAACATTCCAATTACTAGTGTGTAGTTTGTAGCTCTTCAAAAGATACAAAGATTGAAGCATCTTCCTCTCTCTACCCAAACACAGTAAGAGCTTTCTTACTGAAACTCACTGATCGTGATCTTTGCCTAAGATTCCATTTTGTCACCAGTGTTTTTCCTAATTGTGCTTTTAATTTTATGGAACACTTCCCCCTTTTTGAGTAAAGGAATGAAAGTAGTTTATGTTTAGTGAGAAGCAGATAATAAAAATGAGATTTAACTCTGGGTACTGGGAGATGAATTTAAGAAGGAGATGACTAGATTTTTTTGTTGAGCAGGTTTAAGATTTGAGGCTATGTTTATGTAACTTAATTATAAGCCTTAACAGCAGCCTGGTTTCTGTGATAAGCTTTCTTTGGGATTAATTAGGTATACAAGTTTTTTTCCCCCCTTTCTCATTTTATCTCCTTTCTGGCTTTCTGGACTCACATTTTCATTATGTACTAAAAATTTGCTGTGAGGGGTGCCTGGGTGGCTCAGTCAGTTAAGGATCCAACTCTTGATTTTGGTTCAGGTTATGATCTCAGGGTTGTGAGGTCAAGCCCCCACATCAGGCTCCGTGCTCAGCTCCGAGTCGGCTTGGGATTCTTTCTCTTCTTCTGCCCCTCTCCCAATTCATGTGCGTGTATACTTTCTCTCTGTAAATAAAATCTTTTAAAAAAAGAATTAAAAAGTTGCTCTGATAGTTTTTAATTTTTTTCCTTGTGATTGGTCTCTCAAGATTTGAGGCCTGGGTGGCTCAGTTGGTTGAGCGACTGCCTTCGGCTCAGGTCATGATCCTGGAGTCTCGGGATCAAGTCCCGCATCGGGCTTCCTGCTCGGCGGGAAGCCTGCTTCTCCCTCAGACCCTCCCCCTTCTCATGCTCTCTCTCTCTATCTCATTCTTTCTCTCAAATAAATAAATAAAATCTTAAAAAAAAAAAAAAGATTTGAGTCCTGACCACAGAGATTACTATGTAAAAGAAATGTTACATTTGTCATTATATTCATCACTGGGGGGAAAAAAACTTGAAAGTATTTCCTTCATATGGCTATGTTGCTGTATTATATGACTAGGCTAACCATATTTTAGTTGTATGTTATTAAATGCATTGATATAGTTTCAGCATCTAGAGAGAGGAATGATTTGTCATTAATGAATCTTTTAAGATTATGCTAAGATTATGTACAGTTCTAGCTTTAAAGCTTTAACAATATTTAATGCTGAGTTTTATTAGTTAAAGCATACACCTAGAACACTGCTGAATTCCTTGATGGTATCAATTGATTCATGGTATGAGTTTCCCTTTAAAGTGCTTTAATGGTAGTTCCCTTTCCAGTGATTTAATGAGGGGTTTAGAGAACATGTTTGTATAGCATTTTTGTTAAGTGAAAAACAAAAGTGGTATAGGTATCTTCAACTAAAACTTTTTCTTAATCAGTAATATTGTGTTAATTTGAATGCTGATTTTTCCCCCACAGAATGAATTAAGTGCAGCAACGCACCTGACTTCAAAACTTTTAAAAGAATATGAAAAACAGGTATTGTACATGAAAATTTTAAAAGCATAATTTAAAATATGCAGTGATACAGTATCTGTATAAATAGAATTGCTCATCAAGAATCCTAAGCTTTGGGCGCCTGGGTGGCTCAGTTGGTTAAGCGACTGCCTTCGGCTCAGGTCATGATCCTGGAGTCCTGGGATCGAGTCCCACATCGGGCTCCTTGCTCAGCAGGGAGTCTGCTTCTCCCTCTGACCCTCTTCCCTCTCGTGCTCTCTATTTCTCATTCTCTCTCTCAAATAAATAAATAAAATCTTAAAAAAAAAAAGAATCCTAAGCTTTTTTGAATTCATAGAAAGTAATTTTGATATGCTGTTGAAATTCCATTATAGCTAATTTTAACTAATCTTAGGTATAAGTTATTTAATTGACTTATCTTTTCACAAATGAAGAAACTGAGGCTTACTCATTATATTGCTGGTTATTGGAGGAATTGGAGCTAAACAAATCTTTGAAGTTTAGTATGTGCATTCCTATAATATGTTAATTAGTTGCTTAGCAAACATTTTAAGTAATGTTTACTAATTATATGAATTACACTCTTTTATTAAGTGACATTTTTAGAGCTTATTCAAAATTTTGGAAGTTTTTAAAAGTTTCAGTCAATCCTTGAACAACATGGGTTTGAACTGCATGGGTCCACTTATTCATGGATTTTTTGATACAGTACAGTAAATATATTTTTTCTTATAATTTTAACATTTTCTTTTCTCTAAAAGTTTATGAAAATACAGTACATAATGTAATAAATAAAATATGTGTTAATCAACTGTTTACATTACTGATAAGGCTCCCATCAACAGTAGGCTAGTAGTTAAATTTGGGGAAGTTAAAAGTTATATGTGGGGGTCGGCCCTTCTAACTCCCATGTGTTTTGAGGGTCAGCTATTTTTAAAAATGTAAATTACAGCATCATTTACAGAAGACATACAGCACTGGACCTTTACCTCATCTCTCTTTCTCATTTTTCAGCGTTTTCCGTTGGGGGGTGATGATGAAGTTATGAGCTCTACTTTGCAACAGTTTTCCAAAGTTATAGATGAGGTAAGTGCTTATTTTATTTTGCTTGAGTAAGTGGTCTTATAATTAAGTTATTCAAGTTGTTTAGCTTTTATTGGGAACTTGTATTATGATTACATGAGCAAATCTCTATAATAAAAGGTTACTATTTAAAGAAAGACCTTATTTCTGTATTAGTGTCTGTTTCATATCTTAGTGACTGTCTCATAAAAATAGTACTTTGTCTGATTAAAACAAATTGTTTTCGGGTATAAGCATAGAGGTGTGCTCTCTCTCCTCCCAGTCCATGTCCTTCAACCTTTCACTGTTCTATTTGCTGTAGGCAGGGAGGGAAGAATTAAACTATGAGATACAGCTAAGTTCTGGATCATTTTTTAATGATTTGTTCTGATGACTGGTTAGAGAAATTAAGGGCTGATATTGGCTGTCTGGGATGGAAGGAATAATAAACTGAATGGTAAAATGTTGTTAGGAGGAAGAAGGGTGGTGAGAGCTATTTGGGGAGTCCATTACTCTTCTCAACTAGGGCAATGAAAGCTCTTCTTTTCACATGAACCATTAGATAGTTCTGTCTTTTCTGGTCCCCTAACTGAAAAAGTAATTTTTTGAAATATTTTAATAACTCACTGTAGCAAAATATTGTTACAGTGGAGCAATATAAAGAAATATTTATAGGAAATGGAATATTTTTATTGTGGTAAAATATACATAAAATGTCTCCCTGCTTACATTTATACACTCACAGTGTTGTGCAACCATCACCACCGGTGCCAGAACATTTTCATACTCCTCCCAACGGAAACCCTGTGGCCATTAAGCAGTCACACCTCCCTTCCCCTCCCTTCAGCTCCTGGCAACCACAGATCTACTTTCTATCTGTATGGATTTGCCTGTTTTGGATATTTCATATAAATGGACTTACACATTTGTGGATTTTTGTGTCCGTCTTCTGTAGCATAATGTTTTCAAGGTTTGTCTGTGTTGTAGCATGTATCAGAATTTCATTCCTTTTTGGGGTGAATAAAATTCCATTGTTTGAATATACCACTTTTTATTTATCCATTGATAGTTGATGGACATTTGAGTTGTTTTCTACCATTTGGCTAGTGGGAATAGTGCTACAGTGAGGGTTTGTGTACAAGTTTTTGTTTTTTCTTTTTTTTTCTGGAACACCAATATTCATTTCTTTTGGGTATATAATCAAGAGTGGGATTGCTGGGTCATACAGTAACTTTATGTTTAGCTTTTTTTTTTCTGCTATTTTTTTCTTTTTGCATTTTTTTTCTTTTTATTAACATATAATGTATTATTTGTTTCAGGGGTACAGGTTTGTGATTCATCAGTCTTACACAATTCACAGTGCTCACCATAGCACATACCCCCCCAATGTCCATCACCCAGCCACCCCATCCCTCCCATCCCCCTCCACTCGAGGAAACCTCAGTTTGTTTCCTGAGATTAAGAGTCTCTTACGGTTTGTTTCCCTCTCTGGTTTCATCTTGTTTCATTGTTCCCTCCCTTCCCCTATGATCCTCTGCCTTGTTTCTCAAATTCCACATATCGGTGACATCATATGATAATTGACTTTCTCTGATTGACTTCTTTCGCTCAGCATAATACCCTCTAGTTCCATCCACTTCATTGCAAATGGCAAGATTTCATTTTTGTTGGCTGCATAATATTCCATTTTGTGTGTGTGTGTGTGTGTGTGTGTGTGTGTGTGTGTGTGTGTGTGTGTTTGTGTGTGTACACCACATCTTCATTATCCATTCATCTGTTGATGGACATCTAGGCTCTTTCCATAGTTTGGCTATTGTGGACATTGCTGCTGTAAACATCAGGGTGCATGTACCCCTTCGAATCCCTACATTTGTATCTTTGGGGTAAATACCCAGTAGTGCAATTGCTGGGTCGTAGGGTAGCTCTATTTTCAACTTTTTGAGGAACCTCCATCCTGTTTTCCAGAGTGACTGCACCAGCTTGCATTCCCACCAATAGTGTAATAGGGTTCCCCTTTCTCCGCATCCTCGTCATATGCTTAGCTTTTTGAGCCAGACTGTTTCCCACAGGTCCTGCACACTTTTACATTCCTACCAGTAATGTAGTGTTCCAGTTTCTCCACATGCTCACCAACCTTACTATTTTCATTTATATTTTTATTATAACCATCAAAGTAGGTATGAAGTGGTATATCATTTCAGTTTTTATGTGAATTTTCCTAATGACTAATGATGTTGAGCACCTTTTTCTATGCTTATGGGCCATTTGTATATCTTTGAAGAAATGTCTATGATAGTACCCCCTCCCCATCCACAGGAGATACATTGCGCCCCCCCCCCCCCCAGTGGTTGCCTGAAACCATGGATAGTACTGAACCCTATATATATTACGTGTTTCCCTATACATACATACATGTGATAAAGACTAATTTACAAAATGGGCACAGTAAGGAGAAAGGGGAACCCTCCTACACTGTTGGGAATGCAAGCTGTTGCAGCCACTCTGGAAAACAGTATGGAGGTTCCTGAAAAAGTTGAAAATAGAGCTACCATATGACCCAGCAATTGCACTACTGGGTATTTACCCCAAAGATACAAATGTAGGGACCCGAAGGGGTACGTGTACCCCAATGTTTATAGCAGCAATGTCCACAATAGCCAAACTATGGAAAGAACCAAGATGTCCATCGATAGATGAATGGATAAAGAAGATGTGGTATATATATACGATGGAATATTATGCAGCCATCAAAAGGAATGAAATCTTGCCATTTGCAACGACGTGGATGGAACTGGAGGGTATTATGCTGAGCGAAATAAGTCAATCAGAGAAAGACATGTATCATATGATCTCACTGATTGAGGAATTCTTAATCTCAGGAAACAAACTGAGGGTTACTGGAGTGGTGGGGGGTGGGAGGGATGGGTGGCTGGGTGATAGACAGTGGGGAGGGTATGTGCTATAGTGAGTGCTGTGAATTGTGTAAGACTGATGAGTCACAGACCTGTACCTCTGAAACAAGTAATACATTATATGTTAAAAAAAAAGAAAAAGGAAGGGAAAAATGAAGGGGGGGAATCGGAGG
Organism: Zalophus californianus; assembly: GCF_009762305.2. Taxonomy (NCBI): domain Eukaryota; kingdom Metazoa; phylum Chordata; class Mammalia; order Carnivora; family Otariidae; genus Zalophus; species Zalophus californianus. The sequence continues at coordinate 25,336,387 of NC_045595.1, forward strand.
GGGAGACGAACCATGAGAGACTATGGATTCTGAGAAACAAACTGAGGGTTCTAGGGGGGAGGGGGGTGGGGGATGGATTAGCCCGGTGATGGATATTAAGGAGGGCACGTACTGCATGGAGCACTGGGTGTTATACACAAACAATGAATCATGGAACACTGCATATAAAAGTAATGGTGTAATGTATGGTGATTAACATAACATAATAAAAAAAATAAATAGCATCTGGATAGCTCAAAAAAAAAAGGGCACAGTAAGATTAACAAAATGAGAGAATAACTACTAATAAAATAGAACTATAACATACTGTAATAAAAGTTCTGTGAATGTGGTGGGTGTGTCTCTCAAAATATTTTACTGTGCTGTACTCACCCTTCTTGTGGTGATGTGAGATGATAAAATGCCTGCGTGATGAGATGCAATGAGGGGAATGACGGAGGCATGTGATGTAGTCTTAAGTCTACTGTTGACCTTCTGATCCTATGTCAGAAGGAGGGTCATCTGCCCCAGGACTGCAGTTGATCGTGGGTAACTGAAACTGCAGAAGGCAGCACTGTGGGTAAGGAGGGGGGTAATTATTCAGTACTTTGCCCATTTTTCAGTTGGGTGGTGTATCTTTTATTATTGAGTTTAAGACTACTTTATTCTAGATACAAGTTCATTATCATATATGTGATTGGCAAGTATTTCCTCCCTTTCTGCAGGTTGTGTTTTTATTTTATATTTTTTAAGTAACATAAATGTTTTAAAGTTCAATATTTATTGGGACCTCTTTGTTTGGCAAAAATGTATCTAAGTTTTGGCTGACTAAACGCCACAAGGAGTGTAAATAGTGTTCACAGGGTCAATCCTAAACTCCTCATCATAGGGAGCGTGAGGACCTAGCAGGAAACAGGCAGACTCTTAAAAGTTATGTGAAACTGGAAAGAGCTAAAGATTTTTAGGAGTTCTCGGTCTCACAGCTTTGGCCATTCAGGGAGATAGCTGCCATTTTGTTTTCTTTTTCTTTTCTTTTCTTTTATTAGGTTATGTTAGTCACCATACATTACATCATCAGTTTTTGATGTAGTGTTCCATGATTCATTGTTTAACACCCAGTGCTCCATTCAGTACGTGCCCTCCTTAATACCCATCACTGGGCTAACCCATCCCCCCACCCCCTCTGCTCTAAAACCCTCAGTTTGTTTCTCAGAGTCCATAGTCTCTCATGGTTCATCTCCCCTTCTGATATCCCCCCGTTTATTCTTCCGTTCCTGCTATCTTCTTCTTCTTTTTTTTTTTTTTTAACATATAATGTATTATTTGTTTCAGAGGTACAGGTCTGTGATTCAACAGCACTCACCATAGCACATACACTCCCCTCTGTCTATCACCCAGCCACCCCATCCCTCCCACCCCCCACCACTCCAGCAACCCTCAGTTTGTTTCCTGAGATTAAGAATTCCTCATATCAGTGAGATCATATGATACTTGTCTTTCTCTGATTGAATTATTTTGCTCAGCATAATACCCTCCAGTTCCATCCACGTCGTTGCAAATGGCAAGATTTCATTTTCTGATGGCTGCATAATATTCCGTTTTATATATATACCACATCTTCTTTATCCATTCATCTGTCGATGGACATCTGGGCTCTTTCCATAGTTTGGCTATTGTGGACATTGCTGCTATAAATATTGGGGTGCACGTACCCCTTGGGATCACTACATTTATATCTTTGGGGTAAATACCCAGTAGTGCAGTTGCTGGGTTGTAGGGTAGCACTATTTTCAACTTTTTGAGGAACCTCCATACAATTTTCCAGAGTAGCTGCACCAGCTTGCATTCCCACCAACAACGTAGGAGGGTTCCCCTTTCTCCACATCCCCGCCAACACCTGTCGTTTCCTGACTTGTTGATTTTAGGCATTCTGACTGGTGTGAGGTGGTATCTCATTGTGGTTTTGATTTGTATTTCCCTGATGTCAAGTGATGTGGAACACTTTTTCATGTGTCTCTTGGCCATTTGGATGTCGTCTTTGCAGAAATGTCTCTGTTCATGTCTTCTGCCCATTTCTTGATTGGATTATTTGTTCTTTGGGTGTTGAGTTTGATAAGTTCTTTATAGATTTTGGATACTAGCCCTTTGTCTGATATGTCATTCGAAATATCTTCTCCCATTCTGTCGGTTGTCTTTTGGTTTTGTTGACTGTTTCCTTTACGGTGCAAAAGCTTTTTATCTTGATGAAGTCCCAATAGTTCATTTTTGCCCTTGCTTCCCTTGCCTTTGTGATGTTTCTAGGAAGAAGTTGCTGCGGCTGAGGTCAAAGAGGTTGCTGCCTGTGTTCTCCTCTAGGATTTTGGTGGATTCTTGTCTCACGTTTAGGTCTTTCATCCATTTTGAGTCTATTTTTGTGTGTGGTGTAAGGAAATGGTCCAGTTTCATTCTTCTGCACATGGCTGTCCAATTTTCCCAACACCATTTGTTGAGGAGACTGTCTTTATTCCATGGGACATTCTTTCCTGCTTTGTCGAAGATGAGTTGACCATAGAGTTGAGGGTCCATTTCTGGGCTCTCTATTCTGTTCCATTGATCTATGTGTCTGTTTTTGTGCCAGTACCGTATTGTCTTGATGATTACAGCTTTGTAATAGAGCTTGAAGTCTGGAATTGTGATGCCATCAGCTTTGCTTTTTTCCTCAACATTACCCTGGCTATTCGGGGTCTCTTCTGGTTCCATACAAATTTTAGGATTATTTGTTCCATTTCTTTGAAAAAAGTGGATGGTATTTTGATGGGGATTGCATTAAATGTGTATATTGCTCTAGGTAGCATTGACATTTTCACAATATTTGTTCTTCCAATCCATGAACATGGAGTGTCTTTCCATTTCTTTGTGTCTTCTTCAATTTCTTTCATGACTATTCTATAGTTTTCTGAGTATAGATTGTTTGCCTCTTTGGTTAGATTTATTCCTAGGTATCTTATGGTTTTGGGTGCAGTTGTAAATGGGATCAACTCCTTAATTTCTCTTTTTCTGTCTTCTTGTTGGTGTACAGAAATGCAGCTGATTTGTGTGTATTTTTATATCCTGCCACTTCACTGAATTTCCTGTATGAGTTCTAGCAATTTTGGGGTGGAGTCTTTTGGGTTTTCCACATAGAGTATCATATCATCTGCAAAAAGTGAGAGTTTGACTTCTTTGCCGAATTGGATACCTTTTATTTCTTTTTGTTGTCTGACTGCTGTGGCTAGGACTTCTAGTAGTATGTTGAATAGCAGTGGTGATAGTGGACATCCCTACTGTGTTCCTGACCTTAGGGGAAAGCTCTCAGTTTTTCCTCATTGAGTATGATAATCGCTGTGGGTTTTTCATAGATGGCTTTTATGATATTGAGGTATGTTCCCTCTGTCCCTACACTGTGAAGAGTTTAAATCAAGAAAGGATGCTGTACTTTGTCAAATGCTTTTTCTGCATCTATTGAGAGGATCATAGGGTTCTTGTCCTTTCTTTTATTAACGTAGTGTATCACATTGATTTGCGGATGTTGAACCAGCCTTGCAGCCCAGGAATAAATCCCAGTTGGTCGTGGTGAATAATCCTTTTAATGTACTGTTGGATCCTATTGGCTAGCATTTTGGTGAGAATTTTTGCATCCACGTTCATCAGGGATTTATATATATTTTTAAGATTTTATTTATTTGAGAGAGAGAATGAGAGATAGCACGAGAAGGAAGAGGGTCAGAGGGAGAAGCAGGCTCCCTGCTGAGCAGGGAGCCCGATGTGGGACTCGATCCCAGGACTCCAGGATCATGACCTGAGCTGAAGGCAGTCGCTTAACCAACTGAGCCACCCAGGCGCCCCTCATCAGGGATATTGATCTGTAATTCTCCTCTTTGATGGGGTCTTTGTCTGGTTTTGGGATCAAGGTAATATGCTGGCCTCATAAAATGAGTTTGGAAGTTTTCCTTTCATTTCTATTTTTTGGAACAGTTTCAGAAGAATAGGTATTCTTCTTTAAATGTTTGGTAGAGGGCGCCTGGGTGGCTCAGTTGGTTGGGCGACTGCCTTCGGCTCAGGTCATGATCCTGGAGTCCCGGGATCGAGTCCCGCATCGGGCTCCCTGCTTGGCAGGGAGTCTGCTTCTCCCTCTGACCCTCCCCCCTCTCATGTGCTCTCTCTCTCTCTCTCTCTCTCTCTCTCTCTCTCTCATTCTCTCTCAAATAAATAAATAAAATCTTAAAAAAAAAAAATAAATGTTTGGTAGAATTCCCCTGGGAAGCCATCCAGCCCTGGGCTCTTGTTTGTCGGGAGATGTTTGATTACTGCTTCAATTTCCTTAGTGGTTATGGGTCTGTTCAGGTTTTCTGTTTCTTCCTGGGTCAGTTTTGGTAGTTAATACATCTCTAGGAATGCATCCATTTCTTCCAGATTATCTAATTTGCTGGCATAGAGTTGCTCATTATATGTTCTTATAATTGTATTTCATTGGTGTTGGTGTGATCTCACCTCTTTCATTCATGATTCTATTTATTTGGGTCATTTGTCTTTTTGAGAAGTCTGGCCAGGGGTTTATCAACCTTATTAATTCTTTCAAAGAAGCAGCTCCTAGTTTTGTTGATCTGTTTACTGTTCTTTTGGTTTCTATTTCATTGATTTCTGCTCTGATCTTTATTTCTCTTCTGCTGGGTTTAGGCTTTATTTGTTGTTCTTTCTCCAGCTCTTTTATGTGTAGGGTTAGGTTTACTTGAGACCTTTCTTGTTTCTTGAGAAAGGCTTGTATTGCTATATACTTTCCTCTTATGACCGCCTTTGCTGCATCCCAAAGGTTTTGAACAGTTGTGTTTTCATTTTCATTTGTTTTCATGAATTTTTAAAATTCTTTAATTTCCTGGTTGACCTATTCATTCTTTAGTAGGATGCTCTTTAGTCTCCATGTATTTGAGTTCTTTCTGACTTTCTTCTTGTGATTGAGTTCTAGTTTCAAAGCATTGTGGTCTGAAAATATGCAGGGAATGATCCCAGTCTTTTAGTACCGGTTGAGACCTTATTTGTGACCTAGGATGTGATCTATTCTGGAGAATGTTCCATGGGCACTAGAGAAGAATGTGTATTCCGTTGCTTTGGGATGGAAAGTTCTGACTATATCTGTGAAGTCCATCTGGTTCAGTGTGTCATTTAAAGCCTTTATTTCCTTGTTGATCTTTTGCTTAGATGATCTGTCCATTTCTTTGAGGGAGGTGTTAAAGTAGTCTACTGTTATTGTATTATTGTCGATGTGTTTCTTTGATTTTGTTATTAATTGCCTTATATAATTGGCTGCTCCCATGTTAGGGGCATAGATATTTACAATTGTTAGATCTTCTTGTTGGATAGACCCTTTCAGTAGGATATAGTGTCCTTCCCATTCTCTTATTACAGTCTTTGGTTTAAAATCTAATTTGTCTGATACAAGGATTGACACCCCAGTTTTCTTTTGATGTCCATTAGCATGGTAAATGGTTTTCTACCCCCTCACTTTCAATCTGGAGGTGTCTTTGGGTCTAAAATGAGTCTCTTGAAGGCAGCATATTGATGGGTCATGTTTTTTATCCAATCTGATACCCTGTGTTTTTTGATTGGGGAATTTAGCCCATTTACAGTCAGGGTAACTATTGAAAGATATAAATTTATTGCTATTGTATTGGCTGTAAGGTGACTGTTACTGTATATTGTCTCTATTCCTTTCTGGTCTATGTTAGTTTTAGGTTCTCTTTGCTTAGAGGACCCCTTTCAGTATTTCTTGTAGGGCTGGTTTCATTTTTGCAAATTCTTTTTGTTTGTTGGAAGCTTTTTATCTCTCCTTCTATTTTCTTTCTTTTTTTTTAAAGATCTTATTTATTTATTTGACACAGAGAGAGAGATAGCAAGAGAGGGAACACAAGCAGGGGAATGGGAGAGGGAGAAGCAAGCTTCCTACGGAGCAGGGAGCCCAACGTGGGGCTCGATCCCAGGACCCCGGGATCATGACCTGAGCCGAAGGCAGATGCTTAATGACTGAGCCACCCAGGTGCCCCTCTCCTTCTATTTTCAATGACAGCCTCGATGGATATAGTATTCTTGGCTGCATATTTTTCTCGTTTAGTGCTCTGAATATATCACGCCAGTCCTTTCTGGCCTGCCAGGTCTCTGGATAGGTCTGTTGCCATTGTAATGTTTCTACCATTGTTGGTTACAGACCTCTTGTCCGGAGCTGCTTTCAGGATTTTCTTTGTCTCTCAGACTTGGAAGTGTTACTATTAGATGTTAGGGTGTTGACCTATTTTTATTGATTTTGAGGTTCTCTTTGCCTCCTGGATTTGATGCCTGTGTCCTTCCTCAAATTAGGGAAGTTCTCTGCTATAATTTGCTCCAGTATATCTTCTACCCACCTCTTTCTTCTTCTTCTGGGATCCCAGTTATTCTAATATTGTTTCATCGTATGGTATCACTTATCTCTCGAATTCTGCCCTCGTGATCCAGTAGTTGTTTATCTCTCTTTTTCTCACCTTCTTTATTCTTCATCATTTTGTATTCTATATCACTAATTCTCTCTTCTGCCTCACTTATCCTAGCAGGTAGAGCCTCCATTTTTTATTGCACCTCATTAATAGCCTTTTTGATTTCAACTTGGTTAGATTTTAGTTCTTTCATTTCTCCAGAAAGGGATTCTCTAGTATCTTCCATGCTTTTTTCAAGCCCAGCTAGTATCTTTAAAATCGTCATTCTGAATTCTAGTTCCAACATCTTACTAATGGCCGTATTGATTAGATCCTTGGCAGTTGGTACTGCCTCTTGTTCTTTTTTTTTCAGGTGATGTTTTACGTCTTGTCATTTTGTCCAGAGGAGAATAGATGAATGAGAGAACAAAATGCTAACAGGGTAACCAACGACCCCAGAAAAATATACACTAAACAAAGCAGAAGAGACCCGAAACCAGGGGGAAAAGAAAGGGAAGAAAAGAAAGGAAAAAAAAAGAATATGATCAGGCTACACACTTGATTTTGGGCATATTTCAGTCTGTTAGAAGAAACTGCCTCCCAAAATTTTAAAGAAAAACATATATATGTACAAAAATAAGGGTAAATATGATGAAGGGATGGAATGTGACTGTAAAGATGAAAATTATAAAAGATTTTAAAAAAGGGATTGAGAAGATAGTTGAAAAAGGGAGAAAGAAAAATTCAAAAAAATAGAAAAAGAAATAATAAATTTTAAAAATTAACTTTGAAAGACTAAAGAATCATGGGGAAAAAAGCCATGAATTCTGTCTGTTGTATTTCCCTAGTGCTGGCGTTCTGCCATTTTCATTGATAGGTAAACTTGGTCTTGGCTGGCTGTTCTTGCTCATCTTCTGGGGGAGGGGCCTGTTGCTGTGGTTCCCAAATGTCTTTGCCGCAGGCGGAATTGCCCCACCCTTGCCAGGTCTGGGCTAAGTAATCTGCTCGGTTTGCTCTCGAGAGCTTTTGTTGCCTGCAAGCTTTCCCTGCAGCTTTGGAGGATGAGAGTGAAAATTTCATAGCGGCCTCCCAATCACCGCCCTGGAGGAGCCGAGAACTCGGGGCCCCACTCCTCAGTGCGTCCCCAGAGAAAAGCGGTCAGTCACTCCCATCTCCCCGATCTCTGGCCGCACTCCGTGCTCACCCGGCCTGTAACCAAGCGTTTCTATCTCTGGCACCCGACCCCGTGTGGAGTCTCCAAACCCAGCAGATCCCTGCGGTGCGCTCCTGCGCTGCTCCTCCCCGGGGAGGAAGGGGAGTCTCCCCGGATCTGCCGTTTGTTGGGTCCCTCTTGGAGAAGCCATGGCCTGACTGTGCCGTGGATCACGGTTTATGGCAACCCCGGGCTGAGAGCCCACTCCTCGGCTCCGTCTCTGCAGCCGGCTTCCCTGCTCCAATGCCTGGGAGCTCTGCCGCACTCAGGCACCCCCGGTCTTTCTGTGACCCCGAGGGTCCTGAGACCACACTGTCCGAGAGAGGGTTCCACCTGCCGCTTAGCCACTGGAGCAATGTCCCTCAGTGAAGCAGACTTCTAAAAGTTCTGATTTTGTGCTCCGCCCCCTCCCCCGCCGTCTATCCTCCCGCATATCACCTCGGATTCACTTCTCCGCACGTCCTACCTTCCAGAAAGCGGTCGCTTTTCTGTTCAGAGAGTTGCTGCTGTTCTTTTCTTCGATCTCCTGTTGAGTTCGTAGGTGTTCAGAATTGTTTGATCCCTATCCAGCTGAATTCCTGGGACCAGATGAAAGCCAGGTCTCCTCCTCCTCCGCCATTTTGCTCCTCCCTGCCTCCCCCCGTGTTTTTACTTTCTTGATACATCCTTTGCACAAAGTTTTTAATTTTGATGAAGTCCAGTTTATATTTTCTTTTGTTTGTGCTTTTGGTGTCATATGTGAGAAACCATTGCCTAGGTTATCCTGTTTTTTTCTAAGAGTTTTAAATGGATTCTTTTTTTTTTTTTTGCTGTATAATATTTTATAGTATATCACATAATTTTGAGTGTTCTCTTATGTAAAATGTATCAACATCTATTAGATTTTAATTTATAGAACACTGGCTAAATGTCTCTGTATAGTTATTTATTCAGCCCTTTTGGTCTTCCTTTTACTAGCTTAGCTCTTGTCATGCAGTACTTTCAACGCAGCTTGCTGATGCCATGATGTTTCCCATTACTCAGTTTAAAGAAAGAGATCTAAAAGGTAATGAAGTCAAGTTTATGTTTACTTCCATTAGCCATCAGATCAGTACTTGTAAAGTGCATATTGCTATATACCTTAACCATTTCTGACTGCAGCTTATACCACTTTAATGTGTCACTGGATATTTATAGGAGCTCGTGCTAGATGTTAAACTAGATACAGAAGAATACTGATATGAATACAGTGTCACTTCCCTCGAAAAAGCCTAGAGAAGGAGATGGGTAAAATAAGTAATTATTGATATTCTCTTATAATTAGGGAATGAGCAAGGTACTATGGGGGCTCAGGAGGGTGTCAGAAAGGTGTCACCAAGGATGTGACATGAACACTGAACAATGAAGAGTCATTTTTGCCAGGAGAAGAGAGTCATTGTTCTGTTAGAGGGACTAGAAAGCACAAAGGTATGGGTTATAGAAATACGTGTCTTGTTTTGTGGTTGATGAGAAACTCTGTGTGGCTGCAATGTTGGATGTGTTGGGTGTGACAGGAGACCAATCTGGAAATAGATCATGCTAAAGATGTTGGACTTGAGCTTTCTAAACAGAATTTTAGATATTTCATAAATATGCTAAATTGAAACTTCTTGAACTTTTCCAGAAATATTGACATTAAAGGAAGTGTTTCAGATTGCTAGTAATGGTAAGTTCTGAATACTTTACACAGTTATTTCTCACAGTGATGCATTTCTTTATCAACACAAATCTGGCCATATTCTATGTAATAATTGAAAAAAAGTGAACCTAAGTAAAAGTGCAAGTGAACATTATGTAAATCAGTGCTATTTTTAAGTTGCACTATTTGTGCTATAAGAAAAATTTAAAAGGAAACCAAATCTTGTGGTTTGCTATCTTAGTAATACCAGAGGAGTTGATATAATATTTTCCCTTCCTTGTTTTTGTATCTATTCTAAAATTTTCTTTAATGAGCATTTGCTGTTTTTGTACTAAAAAATACTTTTAAGGGCACCTGGGTGGCTCAGTCGGTTAAGCTTCTGCCTTCGGCTCAGGTCATGATCCCAGGGTCCTGGGATCGAGCCCCGCATTGGGCTCCCTGCTCAGTGGCGAGCCTGCTCTCTTTCCCTCTGTAGCTCCCCCTGCTTGTTCTCTTGCTCTCTATCAAATAAATAATAAAATTATATCTTAAAAAAAAATACTTTAAAAAACTTTTAGTGGAATACAGTCTCCTTAGAATTAATTTTTTTTTTTTAGCCAATATAATAAGTAGAAAGATACTTCATGGCAAATTTGTGGGACCATTTGGGTGGAGTGAACTATGTGTTAAAGAATTCTTATTTTGAGAATTCTTGCTTTAGCATATTTGTTGAAAGATGCACATGTGAAGACTATTTAAAGCATTTATAAGTTGGGTAAGGTACTGTTATATTATTGTTAATAGTTATTTCTGTTTTCCAGATCATGATGCTGCAATTAACAGATATAGCCGGTTGTCTAAAAAAAGAGAAAATGACAAGGTGTGATACATACTTGCTTCATTAGTATCACAATTAACAATTGTTTCATTAGATTTTTCTTCATTAGTTTTTTCCTGTTTAAAAACAGTAGCCTGCCCATTACTTTGTATGTTTTGCTACATTGCCCTTAGTTTATTCTTCCCTTCTAGTTGTTTCAAAGCCTTTCTTATAATTATCAGACAGTTAATAATTGTCTCTTTGAACAAACTGTTTTTCTGCTGACAAAATTTGATAAGTAAACAGAACTATTCCAAAAGTGTAATTGATGCCCAGTATATAACATTGCCCCCTTTTGCTTTGTGTTTTGATAACATTGTGTGTGTTCTGGTTTTATTTGACCATGTATGTATTCAGAAGTGTCTTCTGAGATAAAGTAGTTAAAAAGTTGGATTGTTGCATAGATAATTGAATGAAATTCTGTTATGAGGCCCTCCTTATTTACAGGGAATATATATATATGTATATATATAGTTTTTGATACTTCTCCAAATCCAGAAATATTTCACTGTATTTTGGGAGAAATGCATTTGAGTAAAGAACAAAGAATAAAATATTAACAAGTTCATCTAGGTGCTCCTTAAGCTCATTTTTTCCTTAGTGCCTAATCCAGGGTTTGATGACAAGACGTCCACTAAATGTTAGCGAGTGAGATGGTCTGTGTTGTTGTCTGCAGCCTTGGCCACAGCTGCTGGTAGGGGCACTGTGATCACTTGGGGGAATCCAGGACTGGGGACGATTTACTGTGCAACAGCTACTATGACCCAGTAAAGGGACTACCTTAACCATTTCTGACTGCAGTTTTCACAAAGTTCAGTACAAAGAGCTTTCCATTTCTTTCTTTCTTTTTTTTTTTTTTGAAGATTTTATTCATTTATTTGACAGAGCACAAGCAGGGGAGGGGTAGAGGGAGAGGGAGAAGCAAGCTACCCGCTGACCAGGGAGCCCTATGTGGGGCTCGATCCCAGGACCCTGGGATCATGACCTCAGCCGAAGGCAGATGCTTAATGACTAAACCACCCAGGCACCCCGAGCTTTCCATTTCTAATTTTAGTTCACTGATTACTTGATGGTGCAAATATTAATAAAAAACATACATTTTGAGATGTACATTACTTCTTTACTTTGCCTTAGAGAAATAGTTAAAGGGTCTAGCTATGAATTTCGTTGTATTTTACATTGCTTCTGGCTGTTCCAGTTCCGTTGTTTTTATTCCAGGTAGTTTAAAAAACATTTTACCAATTTTATTTTTTTTAATTTTTTTTTTTTAAAGATTTTATTATTTGAGAGAGAGAATGAGAGATAGAGAGCACAAGAGGGAAGAGGGTCAGAGGGAGAAGCAGACTCCCTGCTGAGCAGGGAGCCCGATGCGGGACTTGATCCCGGGACTCCAGGATCATGACCTGAGCCGAAGGCAGTCACTTAACCAACTGAGCCACCCAGGCGCCCCATTTTACCAATTTTATTTGAAAATATTTTGAGCATCTGCTGTACGTTGGTTATCATGGGGTCATAGTGTGAATAGGCTCCACTTCTAGCCTCAGGGAGTGAATAATACGTACTTAATCGAAGGCTTCCTGTGTGAAGGCTGGAGTAGATGCCAGCGTACAAGGATGAAGAGAAACCGTGAGTTAACACTGAGTTAAGTACAATTAATAGCAGTCTTAACAAAATGTTGGGAGAGCACAAGCAAATCAGCAGTTAACTTTGGTAAATTGGGAAAGGCTATACTTTTAGGAGGTGCTATTTGCTTGATTGAAGATGAGTGAACACCACTGGTTTGGGATTGGGGAGAGGGCATTCCTGGAAGAAAAACAGTCTTTGTAGAAGCACATGGTAGACACCGGAGAACGTAAAGCTTAAGAGCACTGGCTCTGGAGTCACACTGCTGGAGGACAAATCTCAGTTTTGCCACTTATTTGCCTGAGGTCACACCCTGGTTACTTGATTTCAAGCCTCTATTTTTCTATCAAAACAACTGAGTAGTTGTGATGATGAAATGGGATAATACACGCAGGGTACCTGGCTTGTAGCAAGTTTTTTAAATTCTAGCAATAATTATGATACTGGCATGTGTCTGGAACATAGGATATCTTTGGGGAGGTATGGCAGAGATACAAGAAAGTAGTTTGAAAGTAGTATGTCAGTGACTTTGAAATTTGATTTAGAGTGAGTGGGCAGCCGGCTTAAAGGAATCCTACTTAAAGGATTGTAAGTGGAAAACACCATGCAATTGTGTTACACAATACAAATACTAAGGGAAATGTGAAGGGGACAGGACTAGAGAGAATCCAATTGAAAAGGTACCAGAATAGTTTGCAAAGACATTAGGAGAGCCTCAGATAGTTGTTGAAAGTGGAGAGGAAGGAATACTTTTGGAAGATGTTTTGTAAGTAGAATTGACATGACATAGTAGGAGGAGGAAACAAAAAGGAATCCTGTGATTCTTGGATGATGGGGTAGATCTTGAAATAATTAAGAGAGCTAAGAAACAGGGGCATCTAGATGGCTCAGTTGGTTAAGCATCTGCCTTCAGCTCAGGTCATGATCTGGGGGTCCTGGGTTTGGGCCCCATATCAGGCTCCTTGCCCAGCGGGGAATCTGCTTCTCCTTCTCCCTCTGCCCCTCCCCACTGCTCACTCTTGCTCTCGCTCTCACTCTCAAATAAAAAAATCTTAAGAAAAACTAAGAAACGGACAGGCTTTGCAGGGAAGATACTGTATTCAGTTTTGTACATGTCCAGCACATTTACACACTCGTGTGCACACACACACACAAGCCCAGCTGGAGATGTGCTTCCTCTGACACTTAGGAGAGTGAAGGGCGAGGGATGTCTGGGTGGCTCAATTGGTGGGGCATCTGCCTTCAGCTCAGCTCATGATCCCAGGATCCTGGGACCGAGCCCTGGGTTGGGTTCCCCACTCAGTGGGGAGTCTGCTTCTCCCTCTCCCTGCTCATGCTTTCTCTCTTGTTCTCTCTCTCTCTCTCTCTCTCTCTCTCAAATAAATTTTTAAAAAAGTGAAGGGTGAGAAATAAAAATTTGGGAATCATTGGTGTATTAGAGTATTCTTAGTACTTGATTTGGTATTCTAAGGAAAGCAAGAAGAGAGAAGAGCCTAATGCATATTACGTAATAGATGCTCATTAAATATTTGTTGTCTGAATACAAGAACTTAAAGGAGCACATGTATCTTAAGTGTGGGTGAAGGAAAACAAGTACAGGAGAGGAGCAGCAGGAGAGAACCAGAAGAGGAGAAGTATGCTGTGAATTGGGCAAGATCAAAGACTGATGACTAAGCTAATACCAAATCCCTGTCTGCCTTTCCTCTGTGTGGTAGACTCTGCCACACGTAGTTCAGTTATTGTATCATTCTTAGTTATGTGTAGAATTCTGCTTTAAATGTGCATCTTAACATGGAGTGGTTGGTATTTTATAGGATTTCTACTATCTCAGAAAATAAAGATGCACAATTGCTGGTGATACACCTTTTTCCTTGGGTAGGCTTTTCCCTACAGCCACTACTAAAGATAATTAAAGATAATTATGTAATTAAATAAGTAATAGTATTTTTAATGTTTATACTCAAAGGTAAAGTATGAAGTCACAGAAGATGTCTACACTTCCAGAAAAAAACAACACCAGACCATGATGCATTATTTTTGTGCATTAAATACTCTTCAATACAAAAAGAAAATAGCGTTGTTAGAACCTCTACTCGGGTACATGCAAGCTCAGGTAAATACTGTATTGTGTTTTGGATTATAACTGTCCTAAAAACTTTCTATTAAGTTTGATATTTATGTTAAGTATAAGGGTATTACAAACTAAGGTCAAAATACTCTATTTGGGATTTGTGTTTTCAAAAGTAATTTAAAATGTCCTCAGAATGCTATTTTAAGGAAGTTAGAATGGTCTTCCTTGCAAATGAAGATTTCACGTACTTTTTAGGGTAAATGAAACCACTTACCTGGTATTTAGGCCTGGTCCATCACAGGGGGACAGGGAACAGAAAGCTAAATGAATTCTGGAGTTACTCCTACTGATGGAACTTTCATTCACTCTGGCTTTGGAATAGATTTGAAAGAGAATGGGCAAGTTTGAGTTTGTCTCCTGTTCCTTGCATACCTCCTGAATTAAAAATAATAGATGAACTCCAAAGTGTCCCAAGGGGTTTGCATCAGGAAGAGGCTAGAAAAGTAAATTTGGGTAATATGACATGGCACACCCCTAAAAATTAAGAGTTTAAAGAAATTCAAATATTCCTTCAAATATGAGTGCTTATTATTCCTCAATATAAAATTTATCTTTGTAAAACATAAAGTAGTTTATATAACTTATTTAAAATGTTTTAACATTTTCCAGTTTTATAAATTGCTTACAGAGATGTATGGTGAAATTGAAGTCTGGTTTCTACAGTGGCTCTAAGCCCAGTAGAAGTCATTGTAAACTAGTACACAAATGGGAATACTCCTTTGTTCTTTATCATGTATCTTGGAAATTGTTTATATGATTCACTGTGTTTCTTGTAAATGTGTGTTTCTGTTGTTCATCCTCCCACTCACACACCCTCTTGCCCCAGATAAGTTTCTTTAAGATGGGTTCTGAAAATCTCAATGACCAGCTGGAAGAATTCTTGACTAATATTGGAACAAGTGTACAGAAGTAAGTACTTTCTTCCTTAAAATTGAAAATGAAGTTATGAGAATAAGTAAACAGCTAAATGCCATAATCTAAAAATATTTAGCATTGAATTTCCTGAGGGGCTGTTTTCCTTGCCCATGAGACTATGTCTCATGTGGTTCATGGATTCTTCTTGGGTTTTTCACCATCTTTTCCATGGAATCTGAACTCTGAATTTCATAGCTCTGTCAAGTCTGATGGTATTTTATTCTAAACTATGTTTTATAAAAGTCTGTATGTAACAGACACATAATAGTAATTATCCATAAGTTCGTTATCTTCACAATTATCTGAATTGTGGGGGATGGTTGGGAGTTACTAAATAAATCTTGCTTTCTAAGCCATGAAAGCTTAAAGAGAGCAAGCAGTTCTAAGCAGGTTTAAAATTCTGAGCAGTGATGTGGTCAATCAGATATGCGGGACAGTTTGAAAATTATTCCAACATTAGGCATTCAGTGTGGCTTCATTTGTTTTTTAGCCTGGTATTGTTTCCAGAGTATCTAGTTTCATATAAAATGTAAAGCTTTTTCATCATGCGTTCATGTTACTTTAACCACCCATGCTACTGTTGCTCTCTTTAAGAAAAAAATATGCAAAGCAAATATATAGCTAAATATGATTGGTAAGGAGTCCTCTGTTGTGGTTGGAGGTAAATAATGTTTTCTGTGTTAGTGTTCGTAGGGAAATGGACAATGATGTAGAGACCATGCAGCAGACAATAGAAGATTTGGAGGTAGCCAGTGACCCCTTATATGTGCCTGACCCAGATCCCACGAAATTTCCTGTTAATCGAAACTTAACCCGGAAGGCTGGATACCTTAATGCTAGGAAGTAAGAAAACTATAGTTATTTTCTTTTTTTTTGTTTTTTATTTTTTATAAAGATTTTATTTATTTATTTGTCAGAGAGGGCACAAGCAGGGGGAGCAGCAGGCAGAGGAAGAAGCAGGCTCCCTGCCGAGCAATGAGCCCGATGTGGGACTCGATCCCAGGACCCTGGGATCATGACCTGGGCTGAAGGCAGGCGCTTAATCGACTGAGCCACCCAGGCGTCCCTATAGTTATTTTCATATGTTGAATATCATCTAAGGTAGTATGAAGTGAATATATGATTGATATTGTCTGATAAGTTATTTTGTTTTACTAAAGGTTGAATCTTATTAGTTAGTGGTATTCATGTTTTTGTCAGCTTTTTGCCAGGTGGAGTACATGAATAATTTTCATAAGTAAAATTCTGTTTAGATATTTATTGAATAATTTAGAATTATTTTAAAAGTGAAACGAATTTGAATTTGAATAAATCTAGCATTACATGAATGCTGTTAAATATCATTTTTATTATACATTTAAAATGTATGTAATTACACCATCAGGTCAACGTACAGTTTTTATTTAAAGATAGGATAAAGCAAGTTAACCTTAGAAGTAAGATGAATTCTTTTCTTTTGAATTTATTCTCCTGAAGTTGAACTATAATTTATGGAACATTCTAACAGTTGCAATTTGATAACTTCCGGCTTTTTTTTTTTTTTTGAAATACAAAAGTGGCTCAACATACATGAATTTATTTTAGAGACTGAAAAACTGATATATTTTCTAGGCACCTTTGTGCCTTTTTGCAAGCTGGTTCTTTGTGATGTGCTTTATCTTGTGTCTGGCTTATGATGAGATTTCAGGTGTGTTGTTACTGAAGAGTGAATGTACTTTCTTCATTTAGTAAAACAGGCTTGGTGTCATCTACCTGGGACAGACAGTTTTACTTCACGCAGGGTGGAAACTTAATGAGTCAGGCGCGTGGGGATGTGGCAGGCGGCCTGGCCATGGACATTGACAACTGCTCAGTAATGGCTGTGGACTGTGAAGACAGGCGATACTGTTTTCAAATCACTTCCTTTGACGGAAAAAAGTTAGTATTTTTTCCTACTATTAATAAAATCTGCATATTTTAAGTTACTGAAATGCACAATAATTCCTTCTCATTCAGACATTTTATAGCTACTTTAGGCTTATTATGTATTAAGATAATTTTCTTTTTTAATCACATAGAAATGAGTTGAATTTTCCTTTCTGACTTGGTTAAATGATGTCTTAATATTTTGAGGTTGTTAAACAAGGGCATATGATAGATAAAAACCTGTGATTTCATGTTAGGGTACTGTTCACTGAAAATTATGCACCGTATGGGGTATGGCAGCACAAGTTAGTGGAAAGAGCCCTAACCCTGGGGTCAGAAAGTTCAAATTCAGGATCTACTACTTACTGTGTGGTCTTAGACAAGTTACATAACCTCTGTTTTTTCACATGTGAAATGGGGTTTGTGGGGGTTATAATCCCTATACAGAAGAGAAATCTAACATATGTAATGTGCCTAACATGTAGTAAGTGCAAACACTAATGTTATTTTTAAATGTTAAATATATCTGGTTAAATTGATTTAGTCAATTAATGTATGATTAATATACATTATAATTAATATACATTAATGTGTATATGCCATTTTTAAGACTTCTGTTACCTTTGCATTAAATGAGAATCCATAGAGTAGCCTTTAGAACGAATTTTTGGAAAATAGAGAAAAATACAGAAAAGGAGTATTGAACATTGAAAGAAAGCTATAATCTCACTAACTAGAAGCAACAATTAACTTTCTGGTCTGTTGCCTTACAGTTTTTATTCTAACTACATTTTTAAAGAATATTTGAGGAAATACTGTAGATACACTTTGGATCTGCAGCTACTTATTAAAAACATTTCACATTGGCCACATTATAATCCATCGAAGGATATATACCATAATCTAAAATTTTTCCTAATGATAGATGTTTAAGTTAGCTGCAGTTTTTTTCCTACTTAAAATACTGTTTTTGATCTTTCTTAATGTTCTAAAGCAACATGTTAAGGTGTTATGGTTCATGGTCTTTTATCAGTTGTTTAATTTCATTTATCATGCTGGATGTTGGGAGTCCCTGTGTTTACCAAATTGTTAATATGTTAGTACAGGAATTTACATTTTTTTCAGTTCTGTTGCTAATGCTTAACATGATATCCCATTTCACATTCCTAGTGTGATTCAAAATTAATTTTTCTCTGATTCTTAAAATAACATCTATAGAAAAGGTAAGTATCCCAATGTTAGTGATTGGTATATTGAAAAATTTTATTTGACTGTATTTATGGAGAAATAATGAGTACAATTAGTATTTTCTGTTGGGATCGCTGATTTACATTTGAAATATATATCGTAAGTGTCAGAAAGTTGAAATACGTTGTCTTATTTGCAGTGTACCTTTGTTATAGGCTGTCTTCTGAAAACCAGCACCTGTTTCTTTTTTGGTACGTCTTGGCATGGATAGCCAGAGTCAAGAGTTGTTAAAATCTGAGTCCAGATGCCCCAGGTGGTCTCCTTTTCCTGACTAAGATACTGACTGGTTGTGTGTTTTGGGTTTTTTTTAGTTTTGATACCGATTGGTTTTATATGTACCTTTAAAGATAAAAAATTTTCTCAGATTTTTAAATTGAGGGTCAAACTTCTTTCTTTTTTATTTTTCAGATCTTCAATTTTGCAAGCAGAAAGTAAAAAAGACCATGAGGAGGTAAAATTTTATCTAAATTTCTTCCGCAACATCTTAAGATATTTCAGTAACTAAATATTAAGATAGAAATGTGGAAAATCCTAGTTAAAAAAATTTTTTTTTCATAAAGATCTGCTGTCCTCAAGCAACATCAAGTTTCACAGAGACTTTTATAGCTAAACCTGTAAGAGGAGACTTTAGAGATCATTGGTGTCTGTCTTTTTAAAGGCTCAACCTCAGAAATGACCTTGTGACTGTTGCTTTCTGGCAAGCTTTTAGTATCATGAGGTGACAGTTTTATTCCCTTCTCTCACCAACTTTCTGAGACGGTATTTGCTGTATTAAGGACATAGTGGCAGCTGATATAGCATGGCAGGAAGCAAGTAAAACTTAAAACCTTGGAGAAATGAAAGACAGAAAAACAAAAATTTGGGAGAGTCTGTTCTTCCTCACGAGTCTCTTATTTTTGGCTCCATTTTTACTTCTAGTACACCAAATATGGAAGGTAAGTTACCACCAAGAACTGACGCTTCAGAAACTTGGTCCTGAGAAATATTCTTCAATGAAAATATACTGTAGTTGATTTTGAGCCACTTTATCTGGTATTATAAATGTGTTGGTAAAAGACAAGGTTAGAAATTACATAGAGATTTATTTTTATTTACCTCTTGTGGAAAGGAGTAGGTAGTAAAACTTGTTTTTGCTGTGTGAGGAACACAAATAAATGTCTGCTCTCTGCTGGGTTTACCAAACAGATTATTAGTTTAATGAGGCTCCTTGTGGACTGGAGTCCTCAAATGTGAAGTAGAAAATGTGGAAGAGAGCATTTTTTATGTTAATTAGCTATAAATCTGAAAGAAGGGAAGTATGTAAAATGCATTCACTGGAAATATATTTAGCTCTTAACTTTTTTTTTATTGGTGTTCATCATGATATCTGAGTCCAGGCTATCTTATTTGGTGGGGATTAAGAGGGGGGAGTGATATAAAAGACAAATATAGACTATTAAATATAACTGAACATTATTGGTATATTTTTATTTGCTTTTATGAAGCTAATTTGGGCCTTTTTTTTTTTTTAAGACTGTTTATTAGCACTAGTGGAGGGGAGGGGCAGAGGGAGAGGGAGACCCAAGACTTCCCACTGAGCAGGGAGCCTGCCTTGGGGCTTGATCCCAGGACCGGACCCTGAGATCATGACCTGAGCCGAAGTCAGACACCTGACCGAATGAGCCACCCAGGCACCCCAATTATGTGTTACTTCTAATGAAACTTCTATGCAGTGAAATACTGAAGATTCTTTTAGAAGAGAAGCACTATAGGAAAAAAAATATTAATCACATTTTTCTATTTTTTTTCTCTTGCAGTGGATCTGTACAATAAATAACATATCCAAACAAATATATTTAAGTGAAAATCCGGAGGTAAAATTTTTATTTTATGGTATCCAGACCTGGCAAAAATGAATAATTATTAATTTATTATTTGTCATAATTCCTCAAGCCCTGAAATCTTTTAATTTGCCCTTGAATGAGTAGCTTTAATGTATCCATGTATGAGCATTTGGTCTTCCTAGAAAGATAAATTATTTCAAAAGTAACTGAAATTGGTCAGCTAACAAATTTTTACTGAGCATCAATGCTGTGTTTAGCTTTGGGTTGAGCACCATGGAGAAGAATACAAAAGAAAAAGAAGCCATGGCTTTGCCCTCCAGGAGCCTTTGTGTATGGAAATACAACACTAAAACTTTTACATTGTGTATAAAACTATGTAACAAAGTGTACGGTAATGCTAAAAGCTTAAGATTTGAGAATGTTAAGATCAGTGTGGACTTTAGTTTTAGAGAAAATTGAGATGGTAGAATCCTGAGCTGGCTAAGATTTGTTCATGTTTTGAGGAAATGAGAAGAAATTGCAGATACGAGAATAAAAACAAAAGCATAAAGGCAGAAATGGTGTGTTTATGAAACCAGTGGTATAATTGGAGTTGAAGGTTCTTGTTAGAGAAAAATAGCTGGAATGTACATACAAATCACCTGGGGATCTTGTTAAAATGCAGATTATGTCTAGGGTGAGGTGGCCTGAACTCTCAGTTTTGTCAGTTACGCTTTGAGTAGCAAGGCTGTCAAACCAGATGAATTTAGGTGTACAGGTGAATCCAAATATACATGTGGAACTCAGCAGTGCAGAGAACTCTGGAAGGAATCAAGTGGATCACAGTGCAGTGTAGTTGGGAAAAGACTTTGGTTAAGGGCAGGAGCTATGTGACCCCTGCCAGTCTCAGTGGGCCCATCTGTGCAGTAAACCTGGCCGCCTCTCAGGGCTGTGCGGGGCTGATGATTTCAGTTGAGGCAGAGCAGGGCTGATTTCTCTAGAAAGCCCTCACCCTTCTAAGTCTTAAAACTGTTGTTGGTATAATGGTTGATTAGACAGGGGCATCTGGGAACATGTCGGAGGCCATTTTCCTAGTTCAGGCATGAACTGAGGGTCTGAACAGGGTGGTAACCAAGAGAAGAGAGAAGAAATAATGCATTGTATAAAGAGGTAAAAAGAAATCGACTGGACTAGTTAGTAACTGACCAATGTAAAGGATAAAGGAGATGAATTAAAGATGACTTTCAGGTTTTAAGCTCAAGTGAATGGAAGAACAATTTGAAAGAGTTCTGTTTTTATCATAATGGCTTTGAGGTACCAGCCAAGACACATAGGATTTAGATGCCTAGGAACAAGTTTTGAACCAAAGAAACAATATTTCATGACCTCCAAAATATTAGTAACTTCTGTTTTGTAATAATCTTATGAGTGTAATCTAAGAAAATCAGTGCTAACTGTAGAGGAACCTTTTGCTTGCAGTAATTTGATCTCTTGCCAGGTTAGCTTTTCCTTTCTGTTATGTTACTTGGGAGCACCAAAAAATTAAAATGGAAGTTGGATGACCTGTTAATACCTAGGGAATACATGGTGAATACAGTGTTTGGATTTGAATAATTGAGCGTTATCTTACTTTTCCCCACAAATTATCAGAACTCTAAATTTTAAGTAGTATTTTCCAGATTATCCAGAATTACTTTTTCTGTACTTAATGAGAGAAGGAATTCTGATCAGTTTGTGGCATTGTCTTGACATTTTTGCTAACTATAAGACACAGAAATGCAAAAATGTTACGATTTTTTTTTCTAATGTAAATACTGTTTTATGTAGCTAGCCAGTGTTTGAAATAAGTTTAAAAATACTTCTTATAGGAAGCTTTTCTTTCAGATTTAGGCCAGAAAATATCCATATAACTTCATTAATAAATAATAGATGTTTCTGAGCATAAATATATTCTAGAAGATCATGAAAACTTCAGCAGTATAGTTATAAAACATTTTTGATATTTTGGCTATTCCTACTTCTTTTTTTTTTTTTCTTTTTCTTTTTTCTTAAAATATGTTGCGTTATTTGTTTCAGAAGTACAGAACTGTGATTCAACAGTCTTGCACAATTCACAGCGCTCACCGTAGCACATACCCTCCCCAATGTCTATCACCCCAGCCACCCCATCCCTCCCACCCCCAACCACTCCAGTAACACTCAGTTTCTTTCCTGAGATTAAGAATTCCTCATATCAGTGAGGTCATGTGATACATGTCTTTCTCTGATTGACTTATTTCACTCAGCATAACACCCTCCAGTTCCATCCACGTCGTTGCAAATGGCAAGATCTCATTCCTTTTGATGGCTGCATAATATTCCATTGTGTATATATACCACATCTTCTTTATCCATTCATCTGTCGATGGGCATCTTGGCTCTTTCCACAGTTTGGCTATGGTGGACATTGCTGCTATAAACATTGGGGTACACGTACCCCTTCGGGTCCCTACATTTGTATCTTTGTGGTAAATACCCCCTACTTCTTTTAAATTTAATTTAGCAAATGTATTGAGTACCTATATAGTAGGTGCTGTATTAGGTGCTAATCAAAAAATCTGGTAGTTAAATATTTAAAGATCTATGTCTGTAAGAAGTAAGAGGAAGCCTAAGTTATAATGTTATGAAGTACATTATGTATCTTAATGTTAAGACAATGTGGAACTACTTTAGTAACTCTAGTTTGCATTTTAAATGTAACTCAAGAACATTCTGACAGTTGTATCCAAACTTTTGGTTTCCTTGCTTTACTAATTCTAGTCCTTTTTAATAAAACAAAATAGGAAATTGCTGCACGTGTAAATCAGTCCGCTTTGGAGGCCGTCACTCCTTCCCCGTCTTTCCAGCAGAGGCACGAGAGTCTGCGGCCGGCAGCGTGAGTTACCAGACTTTGGGTTATTTAAAAGTATATGGGCTATTGAAAGTGTTAGTGAAAACTTTGATTTTAGCAGTGCTACTTACGTTAGTATGAAATAGTTTCTCCAAAACATAGAAAGGATTTTCAAGTCGGTAAATTTACCGGCAAGAGTGCTAAATAAGTAACAATTCCAAATTGCCCTAGTGCTTTATCTATAGATTGAGATCATTTGTTTTTGAATTTAGTCATTGGCAAGAAAAGTCTGTTATTGAAATTTCTTCTACTCTCTTTGAGTTATAAAACTGTATTTTCTTTCTCATAGTTTGTATTCAGTTTCAAAAAGAGAAAACTAAATGCAGTGCCTCTGGTTTTCTTCTGTGTTTAGACAATCTCGGCCACCGACAGCTCGAACTAGCAGCTCGGGATCCTTAGGATCTGAGTCCACAAATTTGGCTGCCCTTTCTCTAGATTCTCTCGTTGCTCCAGATACTCCAATACAGTTTGACATCATTTCTCCTGTGTGTGAAGATCAGCCTGGCCAGGCAAAAGCCTTTGGCCAGGGAGGCAGGTGGGCGATGGCATCACAGGGATATTGTTCTGTGGTCTGTAAGGCTTATGATTCCATTTTTTGCAGTTGAGAGTCCTCTCTCACATATGTGTATCAATTATGTTGTACTTTCTTTAATTACCTAATTTTGATAGTTGGGAAAGAGTCGTGCAGGTTTTTCCTCTTTGTTTTCTGCCTCAGTTAAACAAGTGAAGATAATTTAGTTCTAAAAATATTTAATTTTGAATTGCTTATCAGATCTACTTCTGGTATTTGCTCTTAAAATTGCAAAAGAAAGTTGATATGTCCTATCTTTAGGTCATGACAATATTTTAGAAATTGAGAGTAATACATGTGTTGTAGGTTTGTAAGAAAAATACCATCTTGGGGCGCCTGGTGGCTCAGCTGTTAAGCGTCTGCCTTTGGCTCAGGTCATGATCCCAGGGTCCTGGGATCCAGCCCTGCATCGGGCTCCCTGCTCAGCGGGAAGCCTGCTTCTCCCTCTCACACTCCCCTTGCTTGTGTTCCTTCTCTCACTGTCTCTGTCTCTGTCAAATAAATTAAATAAAATATTTTAAAAAAAAAAAATCATCATGGGTCAGAATAAGAAATCTCCAGGAAGGTACTAAAACATTATCATGCTATGAATTATTAATAAATCATCTTTTGGTTATATACAAGAAATGTGAAAGCTGTTAGAATTTTTCTTTGGCTCTGGGATGAAGGAAAATGTCACAGCAAATCATTTATTTAAGTAGGTTGGACGCCTAATAAATTGATACTAATTTGGATATACATGGTTGTGACCAAGAAATAATAATTTGTATTTGATCACAGAAATATACTTAGCATTTGATATAGTAGTTCAGACATGAATTAGATCAATTTCATGTTATCTTAATGCCAACATTATTTTAAAACCATTTAGCTCTCTTTTAGCCTACAAAACCTATTTTGAATTGTATTTTTTTTCCTTCATTGTGGGTATGCCAAGAGCCACTCACACTGAAGAGGGAGGTAGCTCCCATCACTAATTAGCTTTTCTTCTTGCATTCTGTTACGTATGCCTTGAGAAATACAGGTTTAAAACTAGAATATGTTCAAATTAGCATAATTAACTTGCAGTATGTACTTGGAGGACCTAAAAAGAGGTTTTTGCAATCCTAGGAAATCCCTGGCATTTTTCTCAAGTAGCTAAAATTGAAGCCAAATCAGCTGTTCTGTCCCTCTTTATTTAAATTCAAGGACTTTTGCAATGTGGTTTATAGGATGTTGGGGGTTGTATGTGTGTGTATATGTATGTATGTCTGCATTTCAGTTCATCCACCACTTCTAGAATGCAGCAGCATTGAGTTCAGCCTACTAAGTGTGAAGGCAGGGGCCTTCATCAGAGTAAGGTGGTCATCAGTAGTGTTCCTTAACAGGATGGGGCATTTTAGAGCTTTTTAAAAATGTATGTACAAGTTTTCGTGATGCTTAGTTTTTAACTCCGGTTTCAATGATTAAGATTTCTTCCATATGGCTCATGGTAATTGACCATTGGTTCCTAACTTTTTAAAAACTTTTCAGGCGCACAAATCCATTTGGAGAATCTGGAGGAGGTACAAAATCTGAAACTGAAGGTAAAACAGACGTGCAGTATTATATTTTAAAAATTCTCAGCAGTAAACTGTGAAGAATTTGTTTATATTTATTCTGATGTATGTATTCTGATGTATGTTGTTTATATTTATTTTGATTTGTTTATATTCTGATGTATGTATTCTGATTATGTTTACATCTGATGTAAACAACAAATATGTTTATATTTATTCTGATGCATACATCAGAATAAATATAAACTTCAAACTGTGAAGCTTTACTTCACAGTTTTCTTTTTGCTCATAGTACTCAAAGCAGCAGAACTTAATCAGGCTTAAAGATTTCATTAAAATTATAGAATATCATACTTTGGATGATATTCTCAATGCAAATTCTCAATGCAGAAGATATCCTTTAAGCTTTTCATAGTCAAATTCTGAATGCAGAAGATATCCTTTAAGCTTTTCCTGGGAGCTGATGTTCTCTTCTGGTATGGGAGCATTAACTTTTTTTTCTTTTTTCAGTAACTATTTATTTTGATGAATTTCAAACTTAAAAGCTATAAGAATAGTACAAGGAATTTTTTTTTTTTTTTTACTCAGAACCATCAGTTGTTGAAGCCTAACCTTTTGCTATTTGAACTAGAGACCTTAATTTTCCTATAACTTGAACACTGTAGTTAGGAGTAATTTCTAAATACTTCTACTAGGTTGAATTTTTCACTAGAAAATCTAAAAGGTGACAGTGTATTTTATTCTTAAGGGAAATGTGGGATTTAAAGATATGTGATGTACCTTGTTCTTTTGTAGATTCTATTCTTCATCAGTTATTTATTGTCCGATTCCTTGGTTCTATGGAGGTGAAATCAGATGACAATCCAGATGTTGTTTATGAAACAATGAGGCAAATCTTAGCTGCCCGGGCCATCCATAACATCTTTCGTATGACAGAATCACATTTATTAGTCACTTGTGATTGTTTAAAGTGAGTAATGACCTCCCCCTTAAAAAACTGTAGGAAAAATGTTTAATTTCAGCCTAATTAAAATTTGTTTTCTAAATTTTTAATTATAGGTTAATTGATCCACAGACACAAGTTACAAGGCTCACAGTGAGTTCTACATGTTTAAAGCTTTATTGGAAGTCTCTTTGTGCATATACATGTCTATATCGTTATAATAATTCTGATCATATGTATTGAAATATGGTATTATGATTGGCTAAGTTATAATTAAGCCTATGTCCATCTCCCTTCCCTCCCCAAAATTTGTAATTGAACATTCCATATACTTAAAAGAATCAGTGCAATCTGATATGATATGTAGTTTTTTAGTATATGATATATGCTGCCTGGTTAGGGGATAAACACTAATAGAATTAAAAGGTGAACATGATTGAGTTTATTTTATAATTATCTGCGTTGAAATAGCTGGAAGTACATGCTCTTAATCATTTAACAGTATGGACCATTTTTGTTAGTGAATTTGATTTTGTAAAATATGTAAATGACTAATAAATTCAGTATTCAACAATGTCTTATTCTGCCTGGTAATCCAAGCCAAATATGACATTTTTGTTCTTAAATTGCCATTCTGTTAAGAAAATTGGCTTTAATGTTCTGTTTATAATATTTTTATAACTTAGTACTTGAATTTGTCATGTAGAAGAGTGCACTTGTGTTTGAAAAATCTCATGTTTGCTTCTGATATTTTCTGTGGCAGTTTCCATTACCCAGTGTAGTTTTGTATGCTACACATCAGGAAAATAAGAGGCTTTTTGGATTTGTTCTTCGGACATCAGGAGGGAGAAGTGAAAGTAATCTGTCATCAGTCTGCTATATATTTGAATCAAACAATGAGGGGGAAAAGGTACATGACTTTTCAAAATGTGTTTCTGTTACAAAATATATATCATAGTCGAAGTTCTTAGTAAGATTTCTGGAAAAAAACAAATTTGGCTTAATACAACAAAGTTGTTTGACCAAAGCCTTTTGGCTCTGAAGATAGCTGAGCTGGTGGGTGGCTTCGGCCTTCTGACTACAGACCGTGTCTTCCCTGACCATTGGTAGCTGCTGCAATCTTCTGGCCTTATTAACTTACTCTGGGAATGCAGTCTATTCCCATAATCAGCCTTACTCAGCTCTTTTCAGCTTAGAGCAGCATCAGCATCTCCTTGCTTCATTCTTTGCAGATCTTACCCTTTCAGTAAGGAATCTGAGAATGTGACAGAAGTGAGACTCAGCAGCAGAAACTCAAGAGACTCTGAAGAAAATACACAGATGCTTCATTCTTTTTTTTTTTTTAAAGAGAGAGCATGAGCGGGGGGGAGGGGCAGGGGGAGAGGGAGAGAATCTTAAGCATTCTCTGCACTGAGCGAAGAGCTCAACATGGGGCTTGATTTCACGACCCTGAGATCATGACCTGAGCTGGAATCAAAAGTCGGATGCTTAACCAAATGAACCAGGTGCCCTGGGGCTGGAACATTCTTAAATCAGCTTTTGTTTGAAGCAGTATATTATAATGAGTTATAAATCTAGTTACATCAGCCGTTTGGATACTTGAAATTATTACTTCGATGTGAGAACTGCCTGAGTTTTTCCTACCTTTTCCCCTTTTAGATTTGCGATTCTGTTGGTCTGGCAAAACAGATAGCTTTGCATGCAGAACTGGTAAGAATCCAAAATACTTAATTATCCAAGAATGTTATCCTTTTTTTTTTTTTTTAAGATTTTATTTAGTTAGTTAGGGTGCATAGGCAGGGAGAGGGCCAGAGGGCCTGGGAGAGAGAGAATCTCAAGCAGACTATTCGATGAGTGCAGAGTCCTATGCAGGGCTTGATCTCACCACCCTAAGATCATGACCAGAACCAAAATCAACAGTTGGATGCTTAACCGACTGAGCCACCCAAGTGCCCCTCCAAGAATGTTACCTAAAGTAATATAAGATCTTTCATATTAGCAAGGAAATAAAATGATTTTGCTGTGCAAGGTTATCAGTGTATTATTGCTGATACAGCATTTAGAATTCGGATAAGTGACTACGAATGTAAATTTTTAGTGTGTTTTCATATAAATTTAAAAAATATGAAAAGGTTACAAAGACAATATTAATTGAAAAGTCAAATTTAAAATTATTTCATATTCATTAGTTGTATTCATCTGTTTTTCAGGATCGTCGGGCATCAGAAAAACAAAAAGAAATAGAGAGGGTAAAAGAGAAGCAACAGAAAGAACTCAGCAAACAAAAACAAATTGAAAAGGTATGTAGCCCTAGTATCTAGATCTTCTCTGATGTAAGTTTATGATATTTCCTTAATATAGGACTATGATTTTCAGATTTGAATCTCCAAGTGAAAGTCTGTTTCTGCTTCCTCAGCCACTTTATAACCAGATGGTTCATAGCACAGCAGAAAAGGAAGACATCATCTTCTGAGAGGATGTTTACATTATAGTTACTGACATGTAGTTGACTTGCCATTTAGCAAACATACCAGAGTTTTTATATTTTCATATTCCAGTGAAGGTTGTTTCTATCAAAGCAGGTCTTTTGAGAGGCCGCGCGCGCGTGTGTGTGTGTGTGTGTGTGTGTGTGTGTGTGTGTGTGTGTGTGTGTGTGTGTGTGTGTGTGTGTAGACTTAACTGCCATTGCTGACATCTTTATTGGTCTCCAGGAATGTATATATATTTATATAAATACTTAATGCTACCAGGAGTGCCAAATCATTGTCCATCCAACAGGATAATTTTAAGTTAGGCAAGTTTCAGAGCAAAATCTGGAGAATGCATTAGATAGTGATGCATGAGATTGTAAGACCCAGTTATGGGTTGTGGCGTTGGCAGTAGCAGCGGAAGAGAAGAGACATTTGTGGGATACTTAATGAGTACAGATCAGCAGGAATTGGGAATGGATTGGACTTAGGGACAAAGGAGAGGGATGTGAGGAAGATGACAGTGAAGTTGAAGCTTCCTTGCTAGGTTAGGCTGAGGGAGGGCAACAACTGATTTAGCAAGATAAGTTGGACAGAGGGGGAAGGGTGGGGATGTGCAGTGATCCATTATGAGCCTTTTATGTGTTAGACTGTGAGAACAATGGTCTGAACGTTGTTGTTGGCCATAAAAATGGAGAAGAGGGCAATGCTGGCTTTTATAGGATTTCTAAAATGGTGCCAAAATTTACTTTGGTGTCACCCTGGTTGTGTGTAGCCTTTGTTTTCAGGAAGTTGCCAGAATTATGCATAAATGTTTATGACAGAAAGATTGAAGTGGCTCTCAAGTATGTATTTTAAATGCATAGTTTTGCATTTGACTGCAAACAATAAAACTTAGTTTCTTTTCTGTCTTTTCTACTAGGACTTAGAAGAACAAAGTCGGTTGATAGCTGCTTCCAGTAGACCAAACCAAGCCAGTAGCGAGGGGCAGTTTGTTGTCCTTAGCAGTAGCCAGTCAGAAGAGAGTGATTTGGGAGAAGAAGGAAAGAAAAGAGAGTCAGAAGCATGAACTTATCCTTGCTTTTTGGTTGGTATTCATTCCCCCCTTGAAATTTATTGACAGTTTCTGTGGTGAAATGGCACAAGGTAACAACTATGTTGAAATATCAAGGAGACTAAAGTTTATATTTGCTTGTTTGTTTTAACTTCATTTTTTAAAATAAGATTGATCTTGATCACTAGGTTTGCATTGATTTTTTTTTCCTTAAAAATAATATACTATGCAGTAACATCAAATTCCACGTGTCAAAGAGAAACCTGTTCATCTCCTTGAAGTAGATTGCTGAGGAATTATACTTGCTCAAGCCTTTTTTCCTTCAAATTGTGAACTTCCTATCTTGCATTGTAATTGGCTCTGACCATAAGATACCTTTTATTCTTCAGCTTCAGATATTCATGGATATGCTCCCTCTAAATTAGGAACATTTTTGCTGGCAGTGAGGAAGCTTTCGACTGAATCAGTTCAAAACCCTTTATACAGAGAATTCTACAAGTTTGCAAATATTTTAATTATTAAATGTGCAATAGAACTTTTATATAAAATAATTAGAAAAAAGATTTTAGACTTAAAGTTTCAAATTGTGGCAGGTGGTACTGTGATTTCAGGGCACTTTCTTGGATTGTTCACATTTCTCTGATGTGAGCAATTTCTTCTTTCCCATCTGATGCCAGTGGGAAAGAAGCTTAAGTGTCTTCAGTTCAGGATTGATACAGCCCGTGGCATTTAATTATCACATTCTTAGTTCTCAGGTTGGGACTTGAATTATTGCTGCAGAGCAGCAATGATTAAAATAAGATTTTGGAATTTATTAAAAGGGATTTTTTTTTGTTCAAGTACATTTTAGATTAGGACTTAACATGTAAAGACATTGTTACAGGATAAACGTATTTTCTGCATTACGTGAAATAATTTTTATTGAAAATCAAGTGACATTTCAAAAGAAATTCTGTAACAGTTGTTTCCTGCTTAAAGTAAAAATGCCCAGAGTTTAGTTTAGAAAATGTAATCTTTTACATTTCAGACTGATATGCACAGTATTTTCATAATTCCATGTTTTGATAAAATACTGATCACCAATTTATATCCACGAAGGCAAATAACTAATATATGAGAATAGAATAATTTGCACTAATTATTGTAAATACTTGTACTCTCAAATGAGTAAAAGGTCTAATTCCATGAAAGACTGAAAAGAAATTGAATGTTTGGTTTAAGAGTGACCAAGGAAGGATTTTAGTTTGGTGCCAAGGTTAAAATGACATTTCCCTACTGCCGTGTCAAAACTTGATTTTTTTTTGAACATTGCTGATAGAAATTATGTTTCCTTTGTTTCACATGTAAAACTATATAGAAACAAGTTAAATATATTGAATAAAATAGAGAGTCATGCATCTAAAATTTCAAGAGATTAGCCACTTCACAACTAATTATACAAGGGAAAAGCCCTTTGTTCTTTGATACAGTCTTGTCTTCGTTCTGAATTAGAGACGGCATCTATTTTAGCTCCCTCAGTACAGTGTGGTTGTTTCACACTGTACGCACGCTGCTTTCTGTGGAAGGGGGTAATTACATATAGGATCAGGATATTCTTTGTATCCATGTGCCAAATGGGAATAATGATTACTTGATAATCATTATTTTGAATCCTTATATTCACAAAACATACAGTAACAAAGTAGAAATTTATGGAATACTTTTTGAAGAAAGTTGACTTTGTGCTTACTTTGGGAATGCTTTCACAATAGTTGGTGTATCATTCCTTTGGTAGAAGTTGAAATTTCTGTGGTCAGCCCTTGATTCATCATGGTAGGTCCTGCTGTTAAGACCTTTTTGAGAATTAGCTCTCTGTTTCATAAAGTCTTGTTTATGCTATTAAGTTGTCACCTCACTTAGTTCAGATGAAACTTGTCACCCTACAATGAAGGTGGTCAGCTTTAGGAGGCAGTTTCACTAGGCCGGTGCTGTGCCTGGTAATGAGGTGCTGCCCTTTGTTAGTTCGCTGGGTCAAAGTGAAGGCTAGGGTCAAAGACACTGGCAGACTTCGGGATGCTAGACAGACCTGTAGTTCCTTTTAAGTCCTGTTTTGATAGGAATTTCTACAATAACACACCCATTTCCACAGATCAGACCAAAGAGCCTTCCAACACCAAATAGAAATCGTGTGTGGGATTAACAGTTTTAGATATTTCAACTTTTGGTCCATTGCTATAGAACTATACGAACTTTGCATACTGCAGATATTTAGGCATCAACTTTAAAAAACTCTTCTCGTCGGAGAACCTTTTTGTTTGAAGAAGGCTGCCTGTGTGTTTCTGCATAATGTTAAAGCTGATCTTGGTTTGTTATGCTTTGAAATCCCTTCTGGCTCTTGGGTGCTTTGATGGTAATTGAATTAGAATTTGGGATAGCTTTCTCCGATTCAAACTTCTACTTGATGGTTTTAGAAACTAACAAAATTGATTCTTAAAAGAAAGTCTACCTAATTCAGCTATGCACTCTGCTACCTATAAGAACAGTACTTTTGTAACGATGGTAATGAAGTCGATAAGAAACTAATTACTGCTTCTCCCTTTAAAAATTTTAAAACTGTTAACAAAGGGCTGAACAGAGTCCCCAAAGCCAGGCTAGTTTTTGTCATTTCTACAATGATTAGTTTGTGTTTAATTTCAAAAGAATTCTCAGGCCCTAGGGGTGGTAAAATTATTACTTTTATGCTTGGGGAAAAGGGTATTAGGGTATGCATAACATTCTACGTAACATACAGTCTTATGTGGTAAAGGCATCTGAGTTACTTTTGAGTTATGTGTAGGAACTACAAATATTTAAGATTTAAATCCTACTATAAATGCTGACAGATCCTAAGATCCTGTGTATCGCAAAACCTTCTGCTACCTGAATTAATAAAATGAAAATACTAACATTGGTTTTGACAACAACCTCCTAGCATTCAAACTGTATTTTAAATATTCAAAAACACTGATTGTAGCAAGCAAGCCTTTCATTTTATTTTAAGCAACTTTGGCTTACTCTTCTTTCATGAATTTTGTTCTTCTGCATTAATAACACCTAAAGATTTGAAACTGGACCCCCATGTACTACACTTTTTACCTAGTCTCTTGCAGCTGGTTGTACTCATGTAATTTACTTCAGCTAATACAAGAACTGGGGTTAAGTTATAACTAATGTGCAAAAAACTGCTCTGTATATTTGGTGATTTTGTAATGTTAGTGAATTGGTTCTTATCTCACTGATACTGTTAATCATGCATATATACAATTAAAAATCATGCTACATTTCCCTTTAGAATTGAAGAGCTCAACTTTATGTAATGGTGGTATACATGTGGGGTGGAGAGCTTATTTTTTTCATTTTGTCAAAGTAGGTATTCTCTGACAAGGCTTCAGGATATATGCTTTTAGGAGATTTTTAATGTATAATAAAGTCCATGATTTTTGTATAGTCTTTTTTGTATGAAGTATTTGATATATACTCTGAATTTTATTTCTCCAAGTAATTCCAAATGATGCTTGTGAAACAAATGGACTTTTTCTTAGTATGTTATGACACTTACAATTACACATCTAGCCCCACTGCAATTCCCTAACAGCTACAATGAAAAAAAAAAAGTCACTTAACTGAGAAATAATACAAATTCATCACTAGTGACTTTTTTTTCTTTTGTTTTAGAAAAACAGACTTCTCAATAATTACCCTAGACATGTTACAGACAATATATACTTGCTATGGTTGGCCCTATTCAAAGAAATACATAT
Organism: Zalophus californianus; assembly: GCF_009762305.2. Taxonomy (NCBI): domain Eukaryota; kingdom Metazoa; phylum Chordata; class Mammalia; order Carnivora; family Otariidae; genus Zalophus; species Zalophus californianus. Next base: position 25,369,456 of record NC_045595.1, read on the forward strand.
ATTTAAAGGGGCAGGTTATTGTGTACACCAGCTTAAGTGGGCTTGGCCTGTAATTTTAATACCAATACATATTTGTCCCATGTGCTCTTTATATTTGCCTATAACACCAAGTTCTTTTCTTCTGGGAGTTTCTGTTCTAATTTGTTTTTATAAACTATATATACTTTTAGAAGGTCCAGGGAGTGGATGAAACTATAGAATTATGTAATTTATCTAAGTGCATGTATATCCTAAATATATTTGTATATTGATATATCTATAATCCACTACTCACTTATAAACGGACACCACAATTTGACTAAAAAAATAAAAATTATTCATGCCAGCAAATTTTGCAAGTTTTTAATGTGAAAATTATATCATTAAAAGTAATTTTATGTCTGTGCTTACTGAATTAGTCTGTATAGCCATGAATCCCCACATCAGAAAGAAATCCTATAACTTCAGTTTCCCTAAGATGGACTATATTATGCTAAAAAAGTATACTAACAAACATTAAACATAAACAACAAGGCTATGTTGACTGGGTCTGTGGTGAAAATGAACCTCCATCATCCTATCTACCAGTGTGTTCTTATTGATGTGCCATCTAAATGCTACACAGGGGTGGCTGAATATATGTCTCCTCAGTTTCTTTCCTCATTTTTTCACATATAGAAACCTGTACTTACCTGCAGCATAGAACATATAGAAATAAAAATTTAGCCAACATTCTGTAACTGGTATCACAGTTCTAAGAGGGACGTTTATAGCAATACAGGCCTGCCTCAAGAAGTAAGAAAAATCTCAAAAGACGTAACCTTACATCTAAAGGAACTAGATAAAGAACAAACAAAACCCCAAACCAGCAGAAGGAAGGAAATAACGATTAGAGCAGAAATAAGTGATTTAGAAACAAAAAATAGAACAGATCAATGAAACCAGGAGCTGGTTCATTGACAAGATCAACAAAATTGATAAACCTCTAACCAGACTCATAAAAAAAAGGTCCAAATAAAATAGAAGTAACATCACAGAAATATAATTGTAAGAGGTTATGAAAGATTATATGCTGACAAATTGGACAACCTAGAATAAATTTTTAGAAGCATAGCCTACCAAAACTGAAATAGGAAGAAATAGAAAATTCGAACAGACCAATTACCAGTAAAGAACATGAATCAGTAATAAACTCCCAATAAACGAAAGTCCAGGACTAGATGGCTTCAGAGGTAATTCTACCAAACTTTTATAGAATTAATACCTACTCTTCTCAAGTCCAAAAACTAGAAGAGGGAAAACTTCCAAATTCATTCTATGAGGCCAGTATCACCCTGATACCAAAATCAAAGACACCACCAAAAAAGTGAACTACAGGCCAATATCTCTGATGAACATAGATGCAGAAATCAAAATACTAGCAAACAATCCAACAATACATTAAAAAAAATCATTCACCACAATCAAGTGGGATTTATTCCCAGGATGCAAGGGTGGTTTGATATTCACAAATCAATCAACATCATATATCACGTCAATAAGAGGATAAAAACGATTTCATCTTAATAGATGCAGATGTTGACAAAGTACATCTATTCATGTTAAAAAACCCTCAACAAAATAGGTCTAGAGGGAACATACCCCAACATAATAAAGGCCATATATAAAAAACCCACAGTGAACTCAATGGGGAAAAACCAAAAGCTTTTTCCCTAAGATCAGGAACAAGACAAGATGTCCACTCTCCACACTTTTATTCAACATAGTACTGGAAGTCCTAGCCACAGTGGTTAGACAACAAAAAGAAAAGGCATCCAAATTGGTAAGGAAGAAGTAAAACTTCCACTACATGCAGATGACATGATACTGTATATAGAAAGTCCTAAAGACTCTACCAAAAAACTGCTAGAACTGATAAACGAGCTCAGTAAAGTTGCAGGATACAAAAATCAATGTACAGAAATCTGTTGCATTCCTATACACTAATAATGAAGCAGCAGAAAGGACTTTAAAAGAGAGGCAAACCAAGAAACAGACTCTTAACTATAGAGAATAAACTGATGGATACCAGAGGGGAGATGGGTGGGGAGATGGGTTAAATAGGTGATGGGGATTAAGGAGTGCACTTGTGATGAGCATCAGGTGATGTATGGAAGTGTTGAATCACTATACACCTGAAACTAATATTACACTACGTTAACTAAGTGGAATTAAAAAAAAAAAAACAACAAACCCTCCCATTTACAATTGCACCAAAAATAACAAAATATCTAGGAATAAAGTTAACCAGAGAGGTGAAAGACCTGTCCTCTGAAAACTATAAAACAGGAAATTGAAGATGACACAAAGAAATGGAAAGACATTCCAGGCTCATGGATTGGAAAAACAAATATTGTTAAAAAGTCTATACTACCCAAAGCAGTCTACAGATTTAATGCAATCCCTATCAAAACACAGCATTTTTCATGGAACTAGAACAAACCTAGAATTTGTATGGAACCACAGAAGACCCTAAATAGCCAAAGCAATCTTGAAAAAGAAAAAACTGGAGGTATCACAATTTCAGGCTTCAAGTTACATTACAAAGCTGTAGTAATCAAAATGGTATGGTACTGGCATAAAAATAGACACTTAGTGGAACAGACTAGAAAACCCAGAAATAAACCCACAATTAAATGGTCAATTAATCTTTAACAAAAGAGGCAAGAATATACAATGGGGAAAAAGTCTCTTCAACCAATGGTGTTGGGAAAACTGGACCACTTTCTTACACATACACAAAAATAAAATGGATTAAGAACCTAAATGTGAGATCTGAAACTATATACAAATCCTAGAAGAGAGCACAAGTGGTAATCTCTGACATCAACTACCGCAACATTTTTCTAGATTTTGTCTCCTGAGGCAAGGGAAACAAAAACAAAAAAAATAAATTATTGGGACTACATCAAAAAAAAAAAAGATGCACAGCAAAGGAAACAATCATCAAAACTAAAAGGCAGCCTACTGAATCAGAGAAGACATTTGCAAATGACACATCCAATAAAGGGTTAGTATCAAAATAGATGAAGAACTGATACAGCTCAACACCCAAGAAACAAATAATCCAATTAAACAATGGGCAGAAGACATGAACAGACATTTCTCCAAAGAAGACATACAGGTGGCCAACAGACACATGAAAAGATTTCCCTCACTTATCAGGGAAATGCAAATCAAAACTATAATGAGATTCCTTACACCTTTCAGAATGGCTAAAATCAAAAACACTAGTGTTGGCGAGGATGTGGAGGAAAAGGAACACTTGTGCACTGTTGGGAATGCAAACTGGTGCAGTCACTGTGGAAAACAGTATGGAGGTTCCTCAAAAAGTTAAAAATAAAACTACCATATAATCCAATAATCACACTACTGGGTATTTACCCCAAAAATACAAAACCCTAATTGAAAGTGCTATATGCACCCCTGTTTATTGCAGCATTATTATAGTAGCCAAATTATGGAAGCAGCTCAAGTGTCCATCAATAGATGAATGGATAAAGAAGTGGTATACATACACAAAGGAATATTCAGCCATAAAAAAGAAAAATCTTGCCATTTGCAACAACATGGATGGATCTAGAGAGTATAATGCTAAGCGAAATAAGAGAAAGAAAAATACCATGTGATTTTACCCATATGTGGAACTTAACAAATAAGCAAAGGAAAAAAAGAGACAAACCAAGAAATAGAATCTTGACTATAGAGAACAAACTGCTGGATACCAGAGGGGAGGTGGGTTGGGGGATGGGTTATATAGGTGATGGGGATTAAGGAGTGCACTTGTGATGAGCACTGAGTGATGTATAGAATTGTTGAATCACTGTATTTTACACCTGAAACTAATATAACACTGTATGTTAACTATAAGGCATTAAAATAAATAAATATGACTGCTTCTATCAGTGAGCCCCTCTTGGGTGTTTAGGACTGCACTAGGTTCAGTATGGAATCATAAGCCACTTGAAAACACTTTTAATTTCTATTCCAGTGATAACATTAGCCAATAAATGGTAACCCTTAGCCAAGATTTTGTGGAAAGAAGGACCGCAAGTCTCCCATTAATGATGACATTGCAACTGAAAGTTCTGTTTCCGTCAACCGAAACCCCACTTCAGTGCAGGGCTCTACAAGTAAACAGACACTTAGCTGGCCTTGGGACTTATGCACAGGAACAGCTAACTTGCAGGTCAAGTACTAGGGTCAGTATTTTATTCAATGTAATTACTAAGACATTTTATGTATGTACTTATCTATAAAAAGAATTAGTTATCTTGAATTATTAGAGGTGGCATCTCTTGTTTTGACATGTAGAAGTGTAGTTTATACATTTAATGTAAAATCAATACAGAGTGAGAACTGATGTATTTCTGCTAATTGAAATTTTAAGGCTTGGGTTTAGTTTTTTAATTTATTTGGGGGGGTGTTATTTTTTTTTTTTAAACTGCCTTTCAGAATGCTTTTGAAAAGCAATATCAAGTCCAATGTTGGGACTTGAATTCATGATCCTGAGATCAAGACCTGAGCTGGGATCAAGAGTCAGACACTTTTGAGAAGCAATATTAAGCATATTAAGAAAGAATAGAATAGTAATATCAGTATTAAGAAAGAATGTAGACTGCATTGAGATTTTAGTTGGTAGGAAAAGTGAGAAATACTGAATCATATGTAACAAGTCAAACTTTAAGAAATACAGCTTACAGAATTATACCTTTTCATCCAGAACGGTTTGACTACCAGGTTCCTGTGAAAATTCCTTGTCCATAAAGGTCATATTCTTTGTAAAGGACATAGGCTTTGAGACGGTTTGGTAATGGAAGGAAGGACATGAAGACCGGGCAGCGCAGACGTAAGCGCCCCATACACTGCCGGATCTTCAGGCGGCACAGATGTCTGAGGGGTCGAGGGTTTGCTAAAATGAGAGAAACACACATTATCTGAAGGAAAAAGAACTGCTTCATTTGTTAGTGATGCTGGGGTTTAGTCAGCAAATGTGTGTTAAACTTAAGCCACCCAAATTTGCATCTGCGGTGTCTAAATGGAAAAGGTAACAGGGAACAGCCTTCCCTTCTCCTTGCAATCCTTCGTGTCGACGTGATTTCAGAACCAGGCCAAGCTAGGAGTCCAAAGAGTAGCGTCATTTGTAGGTCTGAAGTCCTTAAATCTATGTGAATTAACCATCCCCTCGCCTTGCCCTGTCCCTCAGGGTCAGACTTAGAACTAAAGATTACCACCCTGTGGAGAAACTAGATAAAAGAAATTCTTTACTGATGTGCTACTACTGTGAAAGAATGTGGTTTGAAGGGCCATTTGATATTCTCTGCAGGCTTCGATTTTACTTTTTCTCGTCCCTGTTTTCATTGCCATTTCATAGCTTCTAATTCCTGTATCTGCAGTGTTCCATACGATTAGGAGAAAGGTATTACCTACCATATAATATGTGAGTACCTAACAGTTTATCTACTGGGAAATGGTGATAAGTACAAATTAAGTGATAAATAGTAACTGTTTGGGACGCTTGGGTGGCTCAGTCGGTTAAGCGTCTGCCTTCGACTCAGGTCATGATCCCAGGGTCCTGGGATCGAGTCCCACATCGGGCTCCTTGCTCAGCAAGGAGCCTGCTTCTCCCTCTGCCTCCTTCTGTCTCTCTCTCTCTGAAAAATAAATAAAATCTTTAAAAAAAATAGTAACTGTTTTTAGATAGGAATAGTATTTTCCTTGGTTTAAGGAAAGCTTTTAACCAGAAAAGAATGTTTTACAAAGCAAATAAGAATGTAAATACCTAGTAGTATTTTTGGTAAGAATCTTCTACAAGAAAGGATACTCACTCAAGATCAAATGGATTTCTGACCAGAGCCCCTGTTTTTGGAGCACAGCTTTCAACTTTGAACAGATTCGAACTTGATCGACGTAATCAAGCATCACTCGAACAACCTTCCCAGAGAGATGTTGCAGCCATGACAATGTTATTACTTCACAGAACTGAGGAAGAAAATTGGAACTATGAAAGTAAATGAGAAACTTAAGAATCTATGGGGTTTCGAGCACTCAACTCACAGTCAGGAACCAAGGTCTCAAGTCCCTCATTTATAAACTAAGGCATTGAACAGGGAATTATTTTTTTTTAAAAGATTCACTTATTTGGCAGGGGGGCAGAGGGAGAGAGAATCCTTAAGCAGAATCTCCACTGAGCACAGAGCCTGATGTGGGGCTCGATCCCAGGACCCTGAGATCATGACCTGAGCCGAAATCAAGAGTTGGCTGCTTAACTGACTGAGTCACCCAGGCGCCCCAAGGAAATTATTTCTTAGCTCTAACATTTGGAAAAATATTTACTACTGTATCTTCAGAACTATGTAAGATGTAACCAGGGTGTGAAAGAGATAGTTACCTAATACCTGTCATCCCCTTTGGTTGGCCACATGGCTATCTGGAATAAAGATCACCTTTCCAGCTTCCTTGCACCTAGACGTGGGCCACCTAACTAAGTTCTAGCAGTGAGATGAGAGTGGAAGTGTGAGCAACCCCCAGAATGCACTTAAAGGAGAGCAAGGTGTGAGCTGCTGCTTCCTGCCTGCCTCCTGGCTGGCTGGAGTGTGGCTGTAAGTTTCTCTTGTGATCGTGGAGCTGTCCAGTTAGAAGGCTGTTTATCTCTGGCCTTTACTTATATGAGTGGAGAAGGAGCCATCTTACTAAAGCCACTCTCATTTTGGGTTTTCTATCATTCATGCCTGAAGGATAAGATAGTTTCTGTCTGTAGGTAATTTACACACTCCTAGCAAGGTGCCCATGTAAGAAGTCAAATAGTACTAAATAAAAAGTCAGGAAATAATTCAAGATGATATGTACCTAAATGCCATCTCCTACATTAATTATAACCTAAAAATAATATACAATATTAAAACCATATGTTGCCTTTCACTTTTTAGAATTGATTCAAAGTGCTTTCTCCATTTCACTGTTTTATTTTTGTTTTGATTTTAATATGAACTCAGGTATTTCTAGTGCATCTACTATGTGCTAAGCACAGATCTCTAAGCTGAGGAAAGTGGTGAGCAGGAGTTTACACTGATGTATTTGTGGAGGAGACACAATCAGAAAATGTTAAAAAGATAATTTCAGAAAGTGGTAAGTGCTATAAAAGAAATGGGCAGCATAATAAGATTAGGGATGACAACTACCTTAGATAAGGTAGACGGGAAAGGAAGGGCCTCTTTGAGGAGGTAACACTTGAAACCTGAAAAGTGGCAGCTTTTTGAAAAGGCAGGAGTGCGCTCTAGTTGGGGGAAATTGAAGTGACCAGTTGGGGGAAAATAGACCGGTGTGATGAAAGCCAGGGGGAAAATGTCTCAAGAAGAAGGAGGTGGTCAAGTCCAAGATGGTGGAGGAGTTAGGAGACCTTAGTTTCATCTGGTCCCAGGAATTCAGCTAGATAGCTATCAAATCATTCTGAACACCTGTGAACTCAACCAGAGATCTAAGAGAAGAATAACTGTAATTCTACAAATAGAAAACTGACCACTTTCTGCAAGAATGACAAGACGGAAAAACTCACCTCAAAAAAAAAAAAAAAAAAAAGAACAAGATGCCTTTGGCCCAGGTCATGATCCCAGGGTGCTGGGATCGAGCCCCACATCGGGCTCCTGGCTCAGCAGGGAGCCTGCTTCTCTTTCTCCCACTGCCTCTCTCCCTGCTCATGCTCTCTCTCTCTGTATCTCTGTGTCTCAAATGAATAAACAAAATCTTAAAAAAAAAAAAAGAACAAGAGGCAGGACCAACTGCCAGGGTCCTAATCAGCATGGACAGAAGTAAGAACTCTATTGAAACTAGAGTTGAGAATAGTATAAAGAATACTAGCTGGGCTTGAAAAAAAAGGCTTAGGAGATACTACAGAATTCCTTTCTGGAGAAATAAGAGAACTAAAATCTAATCAAGACATCATCAAAAAGGCTATTAATGAGATGCAATAAAAAATGGAGGCTCTAACTGCTAGGATAAATGAGGCAGAAGAGAGAATTAGTGATATAGAATACAAAATGATGGAGAATAAAGAAGGTGAGAAAAAGATAAACAACTACTGGATCATGAGGGGAGAATTCTAGGGGAGATAAGTGACAGCATAAAGTAAAACAATATTACAATAATTGGGATCCCAGAAGAAGAGGAAAGAGAGAAAGAGGTGCAGAAGGTATATTGGAACAAAGTATAGCAGAGAACTTTCCTAATCTGGGGAAGGAAACAGGCATTCAAGTCCAGGAGGCACAGAGAACCCCCCTCAAAATCAATAAAAATAGGTCAACACCCCGACATATAATAGTGAAACTTGCAAATCTCAGAGACAAAGAGAAAATCCTGAAAGCAGCTCTTGACAAGAGGCCCATAACCTACAAGGGTACAAACATTAGACTGGCAGTGGACCTATCCACAAACCTGGCAGGCCAGAAAGGACTGGCATTATATATTCAGGGTGGTAAATGAGAAAAATATGCAGCCAAAATTACTTTATTGAGCTAGATGTCATTCAAAATATAAGGAGAGATACAAAGCTTCCAGGACAAACAGAAACTAAAAGAATTTGTGATCATTAAACCAACCCTGCAAGGAATATTAAAGGGGATCCTTTAAGTGAAAAGAGAGCCCCAAAGTAACACAGACCAGAAAGGAACACAGACAATATACAGAAACAAGAGACTTTATGGGTAGTACAATAGCACTAAATTCATATCTTTCAATAGTGACTCTGAATGTAAATGGGCTAAATGCCCCAATCAAAAGACACAGGGTATCAGATTGGATAAAAAAGCAAGACCCATCAATATGCTGTCTGCAAGAGACTCATTTTAGACCCAAAGACACCTCCAGATTGAAAGTGAGGGGGTGGAAAACCACTGATCATGCTAATGGACTTCAAAAGAAAGCTGGGGTAGCAATCCGTATATCAGACAAATTAGATTTTAAACCAAAGACTGTAATAAGAGATGAGGAAGGACACTATATAATAATTAAAGGGTCTATCAAACAAGATCTAACAATTGTAAATATTTATGCCCCTAACATGGGAGCAGCCATTATATAAACCAATTAATAACAAAATTAAAGAAACACATTGATAATAATACAATAATATCGGGACTTTAACACCCCCCTCACTGCAATGGACAGATCATCTAAGCAGAAGATGAACAAGGAAACAAGAGCTCTGAATGACACACTGGACCAGACGGACTTCACAGATACATTCAGAGCATTCCATCCTAAAGCAACAGAATACACGTTCTTCTTGAGTGCACATGGAACATTCTCCAGAATAGATCACATACTGGGTCACAAACCCAGTCTCAACCAGTACCAAAAGATTAGGATCATTCCTTGTATATTTTTGGACCACAGTGCTTTGGAACCGGAACTCAATCACAAGAGGAAATTTGGAAAGAACTCAAATACAGGGAAGCCTGGGTGGCTCAGTTAAGCGTCTGCCTTTGGCTCAGGTCATGATTCCAGAGCCCTCATTCAGCGGGGAGCCTGCTTCTACCTCTGCCTGCCACTCCCCCTGCTTGTGTGTGTGTGCACACATGCATGCTCTCTCTCTCTCTCTCTCTCTCTGGCAAATAAATAAAAATCTTAAAAAAAAAAAAAGAACTCAAATACATGGAGGCTAAAGAGCATCCTACTAGAGAATGCATGGGTCAACCAGGAAATTAAAGAAGAATTTTAAAAATTCATGGAAACAAATGAAAACAAAAGCCGACTGTTCAAAACCTTTGGGATGCAGCAAAGGTGGTCCTAAGAGAGAAGTATATAGCAATACAAGCCTTTCTCAAGGAACAAGAAAGGTCTCAAATACACAACCTAATCTTACACCTAAAGGAGCTGGAGAAAGAACAGCAAATAAAGCCTACACCCAGCAGGAGAATAGAATTCATAAAGATTAGAGCAGAAATCAATGCAATAGAAACCAAAAGAACAGTAGAACAGATGAAAAAAACTAGGAGCTGGTTCCTTGAAAGAATTAGTAAGATTGATAAACCCCTGGACAGAGTTATCAAAAAGAAAAAAGACCCAAATAAATATAATCATAAATGAAAGAGGAGAGATCACATCCAACACTGAAGAAATACATTACAAGAACTTATTATGAGCAACTTTATGCCAACAAATTAGGCAATCTGGAAGATGGATGCATTCCTAGAGATGTATAAGCTCCCAAAATGGAAACAGAAAGAAATAGAAAACCTGAACAGACTCATAACAAGCAAGGAAATTGAAGCAGTAATCAAAAATCTCCCAACAAACAAGAGCCCAGGGCTGGATGGCTTCCCAGGGGAATTCTACCAAACATTTAAAGAAGAATTAATACCTATTCTTCTGAAACTGATTTAAAAAAATAGAAATGGAAGGAAAAGAACCAAACTCTTTTTATGAGGCCAGCATTAACTTGATCCCAAAACCAGGCAAAGACCCCACCACAAAGGAGAATTACAGACCAATATCCCTGATGAACATGGATGCAAAAATTCTCACCAAAATACTAGCCAATAGGATCCAACAGTACATTAAAAGGATTATTCACCACGACCAACTGGGATTTATTCCTGGGCTGCAAGGTTGGTTCAACATCTGCAAATCAATGTGATACACTACATTAATAAAAGAAAGGACAAGAATCCCATGATCCTCTCAATAGATGCAGAAAAAGCATTTGACAAAGTACAGCATCCTTTCTTGATTAAAATTCTTCACAGTGTAGGGACATCTGGGTGGCTCAGTCAGTTAAGCATCTGCCTTCGGCTCAGGTCATGATCCCAGGGTCCTGGGATCCAGTCCCACATTGGGCTCCCTCCTCAGCAGGAGGGCTGCTTCTCCCTCTGCCTGCTGCGTCCACTGCTTGTGCACACACTCTCTCTGACAAAAAAACAAAAACAAAAAACAAAAAACTCTTCACAGTGTAGAGATAGAGGGAACATACCTCTGTATCATAAAAGCCATCTACAAAAAGCCCACAGAGAATATCATTCTCAATGGAGAAAAACTGAGAGCTTTCCCCCTAAGGTCAGGAACATGGCAGGGATGTCCACTCTCACCACTGCTGTTCAACATAGTATTAGAAGTCCTAGCCTCGGCAATCAGACAACAAAAAGAAATGAAAGGCATCCAAATCGGCAAAGAAGAAGTCAGACTCTTACTCTTTGCAGATGATATGATACTCTATGTGGAAAACCCAAAAGACTCCACCCTAAAATTGCTAGAACTCATACAGAAATCAGTTGTATTCTATATTCTAACAGTGAGACAGAAGAAAGAGAAATTAAGGAGTCCATCCCATTATAATTACACCAAAACCATAAGATACCTAGGAATAAATCTAACCAAAGAGGCAAAGGATCTGTACTCAGAAAACTATAGAATACTCATGAAAAATTGAAAAATGCTCCATGCTCATGGATTAGAAGAACAAATATTGTTAAAATATCTATGCTACCTAACAAACACTGAATCATGGAACACTACATCAAAAACTAATGATGTAATGTATGGTGATTAACATAACAATAAAAAATTTAAGAAATGTCTATGCTACCTAGAGGAATCTATACACTCAGTGCAATCTCTATCAAAATACCATCAACTTTTTTCACAGAGCTGAACAAATAATCCTAAAATTTGTATGGAACAAGAAAAGACTCCAAATAGCCAAAGGAATGTTGAAAAAGAAAACCAAAGCTTGTGGCATCACAATTCCAGACTTCAAGCTCTATTACAAAGCTATTATCATCAAGACAGCATGGTCCTGACACAAAAACAGACACATAGATCAATGGAACAGAATAGAGAGCCCAGAAATGGACCCTCAACAATCTGGTCAACTAATCTTTGACAAAGCAGGAAAGAATATCCAATGGAAAAAAGACAGTCTCTTCAACAAATGGGGCTGGGAAAATTGGACAGCCACATCCAGAAGAATGAAACTGGACCATTTTTTTACACCATACACAAAAATAAACTTAAAATGGACGAAAGACCTAAATGTGAGACAGGAATCCATCAAAATCCTAGAGGAGAACACAGGCAGCAACTTCTGTGACCTTGGCTACAGCAACTTCTTCCTAGAAATATCACCAAAGTCAAGGGAAACAAAGGCAAAAATGAACTATTGGGACTTCATCAAGATAAAAAGCTTTGGCACAGCAAAGGAAACAGTTGAGAAAACCAAAAGGCAACAGAATGGGAGAAGATATTTTCAAATGACATATCAGATAAAGGGCTAGTATCCAAAATCTATAAAGAACTTACCAAACTCAACACCCAAAGAACAAATAATCCAGTCAAGAAATGGGCAGAAGACATGAACAGACATTTCTGCAAAGAAGACGTCCAAATGGCTTACAGACACATAAAAAAGTGCTCAGTGTCACTCGACATCAGGGAAATCCAAATCAAAACCTCAATGAGATACCACCTCACACCCGTCAGAATGGCTAAAATTAACAAGTCAGGAAACGACAGATGTTGGCAAGGATGCGGAGAAAGGGGAACCCTCCTACACTGTTGGTGGGAATGCAAGCTGGTGCAACCACTCTGGAAAACAGTATGGAGGTTCCTCAAAAAGTTGAAAATAGAGCTACCCTACAACCCAGCAATTGCACTACTGGGTACTTATCCAAAGGATACAAACATAGTGATTCAAAGGGGCACATGTACCCCAGTGTTTACAGCAGCAATGTCCACAATAGCCAAACTACCGAAAGAGCCCAAATGTCCATTGACAGATGAATGGATAAAGAAGATGTGATACACACACACACACACACACACACACACACACACACACACACACACAATGGGATACTACTCAGCCATCAAAAATTTGAAATCTTGCCATTTGTAAACAATGTGGATGGGTATTACGCTAAGTGAAATAAGTCAATCAGAGAAAGACAACTATCGTATAATCTCATGTGGAATTTAAGAAACAAAACAGAGGATCATAGGGGAAGAGAGAAAAAATAAAACAAGACAAAATCAGAGAGGGAGACAAACCATAAGAGACTCTTAATCATAGGAAACAAACAGGGTTGCTAGGGGGTGGGGGGATGGAGTAACTGGGTGATGGGCATTAAGGAGGGCACTTGATGTAATGAGCACTGGGTATCATATAAGACTGATGAATCACTGACCTCTGCCTCTGAAACTAATAATTCATTATATGTTAATTGAATTTAAATAAAAAAATAAGAGGTGGTCAACTATTTATTGTGATTCCTTTTTCATCAAAAAGGTGACCAAAGAGGGGCACCTAGGTGGCTCAGTCGGTTGAGCATCTGCCTTCAGCTCAGGTCATGATCTCAGGGTCCTGGGATTGAGCTCTGTGTCAGGCTCCCTGCTCAATGGGGAGTCTGCTTCTCCCTCTGCCCCTCCCCCTTCTCGTGCTGTCTTTCTCTCAAATAAGTCTTTAAAAAAAAAAAGGTGACCAAAGAGACCTATTTAATCAAATTTTAGAGCTAAAAGAGATAGCCAAGAACCAAGGGGGTATGGGTATCAGTACCCCAGAAACGTTTTAGCTAGGTTACTCACCCCTTGAAAGAAAAAGTGTAATTAGTTTATAAGACTGCATTCATTTTTAAAACCTTACTCAGATGCTACTTCATTTGTGAAATTCCCCAGGTAAAGTTAAATCACTTTCCCTCTGAATGGTTTCTGTACTTTTTACATCTCTTTATCATGTCTATTTTACATGTATTTATCATATTAAAATCTCTTCAACTATGAGCTTCTGGAGAGAATGGATGGGGCCTTATCTATTGCTGTAGTTCAGGGCCACCAATAATGACTATATAAGTTGATACAATACTGTGCACATACCATAGTATCTTTGATAACTGTAGATGTCCAGCCTTCAAAAGTATAGCAAGGATGAAATTTGTCTCCATGAGGACAATCAAAGCATCGCTCTATGTCATACCCGTAATTCAATAGCATCCTGAGCATGACTTCATCTTTCAGTGTGTATTGCAGTGCTGATGGGAAATGTAAAGGGTTGACTCTGCAGAAATAATTGACGTTGGCCCCATGACGTAGCAGCAGACTTATCAGCTCATAGTTGCCCATCCGTAGGGCTATCTGGAGGCAGTTAACTGGGTCTTGGTTAGGCAGAGCTCCAGCACTCAGAAGCAGCTTAACTGAAGAGAGGTCACCATTTGATACAGCAAAATACAAAGCTGACTTCCTGTGGTCATCATAGTGTTTGCGAATTCTCTGATCTAGCATGAAATTTACATCAAATCCCGCCTGGATGAGGAGTTCCAGGCATTCGGGGTGTGCCCCTGCTGCTGCACAGTGGACGGGACTGATGCCACTCCGCTTAATGGCAGCAAGATCTGTCACTGGAACCAAAATCTTTAGGGCTCTGAGAAAGAATTTCAAAATGCATTTAAAACATTGTTTTTGTTAAGACGCAGCATTAACCTGTTTACAATGGTTTTATACTAGTACCAGATGGTATTAGTATCAGGTGGCATTAGGACCCCCAACCAAAAAGTACATAATCCCTGTATCCAAAAGCTCAGATACTTAGTAAAGTTAAATGAAACTACTGTCTAGATACAAAACTCGGAATTAGCCTAATCAGTGAGACCTGGGGTTCCCCATATTGCCCAAGGACCTGATAATAAAGTAGTTTTATGTCTTGGTCGTGGCTACAGAGGATGCCTGCCTTCACCACTTTCTAGCTGGTTGAGAGTTTCCTGTCTCTAGAAGGGATGTTGGAATTGTAGGATCAGAGATGAAGTAATACAAAGTTCCCAGAAGCTGCCCCGAAAACCCCCTTAGCTCTTACTATTTCTATCAGCACTAATGTCAGTGAACTTACAACAAGTGGCCTCTGTCAGCTGCCACATGAATGGGCAGGTGGCCTGAATTCTTGGGGATGTTGGCATCAGCTCCATGCTCTAGTAGAAGAGCCACAGAGTCTGGATTTCCTCCACTAGCAGCTTCAAGTAAGATGGAAGAAGAGTCTGAGGCCTGACCAAGAGCATTAGCTCCTAAAAGGAGAAAAAGTCTTGTTATGCAAAAAAAGTCTTTTCCACTGTATTGCTTATGCATTCTTAATATATCAGCACTACCCAGAAGCAATTATTAGGAAGCCACTTTAGCAAAGCACTGCAAATCGAAGAAATAAAAAATGTACCTCCTGCTCTCAGCCAGTTTATAATGTAGTTGGGGAAGGAAGAAATGGTGCAAACAGTTTCTAACTTATGAGTAAGTTGGCTTTCAGAGGAATTTTATAAGTTATTTGTTTGGAACTTGGAGATTACAGGAGAAATAATTTTATAAAAGGTGATTTTATTTCCAGACCCACCTATAAAAGCCCACTTACCCCATACTTATATATAGGATGGTACCAACAATCCTGTTGGACTGTAGCACCCGGCCATCTGTTGATGTCACGGTGGAAAATGGCATTTATTCTGTTTTAACATGTTCTTAGTGGGCTGTTCATAGCAAGACACACTGTAGTTGTTTGTAGTTGAACTTGGGGACTTAGAGTTAATAGGACACATTGTAGCGCCCATAGGACACTGAGTGCCATGTGATGGTGTGGATGGTAAGAGTACAAATAGAGGCAAAATGTCCTCAGTTCCGGATTTTGAGGGAAACTGGGTGGTGAAGGAAGGAGAAAGGTGTTTTGGGTCAGTTGCGGAAGGCCTCTCAGTAAAATGGGTTTTGAAGAAAGAGTAGCCTTTGAAAGGACAAAGGGCAAGGGTAGCATCCTGGGCACATTCACAGCACATATAAAACAGAGGTAGTGGCTTTAAATTAGTGGAAACTCCACAGTCATCAGAATATAGTGGCTGCCCAAGAACCCCATTCCTAGAACGCATGAAGAAAGGTCTAATAAGCTTCCATGGAAAGAGTGTTCACTATGTACAGGTTCCTTTATGTGCATAATTTCCAAACTTCCCATCAACCCTAACAAGTAGATGCCAGTATCTCCATTCTAAAGATGAAAAAACCGAGGTTCATGGAGGTTAGGTGACTTCCCAGAGATGCACAGCTGGTAAGCAAGGTAGTCAGGATTCACATGAAGTTGGGCCAGACCCAGGGCCTGTTTCTATGATGCCCTGTTGCCAGTCTAGTAATGCAGGGTGGTGAAGTAGTGACTTGGAATGAGACAGATGTGGGTTCAAATCTTGGCTCTGCCATTTCCTCACTGTGTCACTTTGTGCAAATTACTTCATAAGGGAGTTACCTCAGGGAAATACCTCACTGAGGTCAACTGATGCTGGTTTCTTTTAAGAGTTAAGGATTTAAAACCGGGTGCCTCTCCTCTTTCGTTGCTTTTTTTTGTATAGATGAAGGATCCAGTGTTTACATGACTTTAGACATTGCTTATTTAAAGATATTGCTTATTTAAACCATCTTACTTAAAACGTCTTATGGCCACTAATTGAAAACTACAACAGCCTCGCCTGTATGATGGGAAAGTTCAAGGTTAGTCTTAAAAAGCAGAAATTTGTTCTTAAAAACAGGAGACCCTGTAGTCTAGAATATTGGAGACCAGGACCATATATTGTTAAAGAAAGAAATAAGGCTTCTGGACAGGAAGGAGAATAAAGAAGGTAAATCTAATATTGGGACTTTATTAAATCCTGGTAAAGATTTGCTTCTTTGACAAAATGCTCTAGATCCTACATTGCTTCATCAATGGAGGGTCTCCTCAAAGACAATAAATGCCAAAGTTCTCTGAGCCAAGGTCTCTGCCAGTTAAATTAGGATCTCGAATTGGCAGCAGGAGAGGGTGTGTTTAAAGGAAGTCCTCCAACTGGTATCATCCCTAGCTCTCTTTCTTAAGTGTAAAATGAGGACAGTGCCTACTTCATAGGGCTTTAGAAGATCACATGAAGCAGCATAGGTAGCTTAATGGATGGTACTTAGAAAGTACTCAATAAATCTAAGTTGCCTTCCCCTTCTCTCAGCTGTGGTTATTACCGGAGAGACTACTGGGACCCAGAGAGAAGCAACCAGGAAGCAGTTCCTAACAACGGAAACATTTGATAACACACTGGACTGCCCCGTGACTTAGCTTAGCAGAGACAACCTATAGGGGGTAATGTGGGATCTTCTGTTCTGTGAATCTAGAAAAGCACAACACATAACAAATTAAAACAAAACAACAAAAACCAGCCATCCTCTGCATAGTTGGGGAACATTATATAAAAGAGAAACCTGCATCCTAGTAATCTTACAGAAATTACTTCACATCGAAGGAGAAATATTCAGTTTCTATTTTAGGCCTTTTAGTAGCCAATATTAAGACATGCTTTCATCAAATATTTACATTAGGCTTAAATAAAATGTTAACTTCTATTATTCTGAAGCTCTCCATGAAAAGGAGGACACTTGCATCATGTTACCCCTTGGGGGTGTGCTGACCGTATAGAAAATCTTGCCTTTCTGCAGTAACATTTCCATGATTTCAGTGTGTCCACTTTGGGCAGCAAGAGCCAGAGGAGTGAATCCATAGGAGCTCTGTGGGTCAGGGTGTGCCCCAGAAACCAACATCAGCTTCGCTATGCCCTGCCTGCCCAGTCTGGCTGCTTCGTGGAGAGCTGTCCTTCCGTTGGTACACCGCAGATTCACGTCTGCCCCAGAGCTGATCAGCAAGGAAGCCATCTCATAGGAGTTGCGCAGAACAGCTGGGAAATTAGAGGTGAAACAAAGATCATGTTCACCAGGAAATTATGGCCACAGTAGCTTATTAGCCAGTGCCCCTCAGGCTTCTTAAGGAGCTCTTCCTACCTACTCCCATGTGCCAGCATTTTGTGTTTAGGAAACAGATTGTAAAATGAGGCTATTAATATTAATTAATTAATATTAATTATTTAATATTAATATTAATATCCAATAATATTAATAGTGTTTTACATCGATAGCCCATTGGCTTTTCTGTAAGCCATGAACAGTTATTGTCTCCTGCCTGCTCATGTGGCTGAAAAACATAAACATATAAAATTTTCGTTTATCATTTTTATGTTCTTCCCTCAAGAAAATGGGAACTTAAGTACCCACTACAGTCCTAGAAGTGCTTTTAAGTGCTTTAAACAAAGAAAAACAAAACCAGCAGTAATTAGGGAATTATTTTTTACTTTTTTAGAGAGAGAGAGCATGCCAGGGCAGAGGGAGAGGGAGAGAATCCCAAGCAGCCTCCATGCTCAGCTCATAGTCCAACTTGGGGTCAGTTTCACGACCCCGAGATCATGACCTGAGCTGAAATCAAGAATCGGATGTTTAACTGACTGAGCCACCCAGGCACCCCAGGAAATTATTTTTAACCTCATTTTTGTTAAAATTTTCTAACTGGCTTTTCTGCATTTATGCTGTTATCATTCACATTTGGATGATAATCTTTAAGTCCTTCAAGATTCTGTGCCTGGGTGGCACTGTCAGTTAAGCGACTGACTCTTGGTGTCAGCTCGGGCTGTGATCTCAGGGTCCTAGGGTGGGAGAAGAGATCTGTAGCTCTGGCTACTTGTTCCTTAATATCTAGCACTCCTCCTATATTAGCTGCCTGTCCTTCACCTGGGCTCCACGAGATAACCATCACCAATAACTTTTGGGCCTTTTGATATAATTGTGTTGCTTTCCCCATGAGCAAGTTAAGATTTGGCTTTCTTGTCACTGACTACTCATCCACCTGCTCTCCAGGTTTTAAAAAATTATGTTGCTGTCGCCTCCTCTCCTGTTCTTCTCATTCTTTCATATCTTACCTCTTTAAAACAATTTCTTAACTATAATTGTAGTGAAGACTCGAGAGAGCAAAATCAGCCATTCATACTCAATCAGCCATCGGCTGTCTCGTCTTACTCTGCTCACCTCTTGTATTTCTTACACCTGAATTCACTGGCTAAGGCACTGTGCAAAGTGATCAGCTCACTGGCAGAGAGTTTGCACCAGGCCACCCCATGGGCCAGTCTATAGAAAGCTTCATGAGGGTCAGGTACCCATGTCTGGTCAGTTGGAACCAGAAAGACAGCCCTGCAACTATGCACAAAAAGCTGCCTTCCATTTGCCACAACGTGGACGGAGCTAGAGAGTACTATGCTAAGCGAAGTCAGGGAAAGACAAGTACCATATGATTTCACTCATACGTGGAATTTCAGAAACAGAACAAATGAGCAAAGGGGGCAGGGAAAGGAGAGAGAAAGAGGCAAATGAAGAAACAGACGCTTAACTGTAGAGAACACACGGATGGTTACCAGAGGGCAGGGGGGGATGGGTGAAACGGGGGATGGGGATGAAGGGGTGCGCTTGTCCTGATGAGCACCACGTGATGTACGGAAGTGTTGAATCACTATGTTGTTCACCTGAAACTAATATAGCACTGTATATTAACCGGAATTGAAATAAAAACTAAAAAAAAAAAAAAAGTTGCCTTTGAAACATGTGGGCATGGAGGACACTCAGAATCACAGACTGTTTTCCAGAGACAAGGTATCAGTTTACCTGTAAGAAGAGACGAATTGCCTTCAGAATTCTTGGCATTCGGATTGCAGCCACTGAGAAGAAGAAAATGGGCATTTTCCAAGAGGCAAGTGCTGACAGCCAAAAAAAGTGGCGTTTCACCATTGTGCGTGGTTTGCTCCCACGTGCTGGGTTTTGAAGCTGAAATAAATCCATTAGCCCACACAGGTTAAGATAAAGAAATAAGTTTTACATTTATTTCTCAGAAGCATCAGGAAGAGTTGTAAAGGGAATTTACCTTTCAGGGTTATTTCCAAAATGTTCTTATTTAACTGCACTGCAGCCTTATGCAGAGGAAGCCAGCCTAGCCCATCTGCTTCATCAAAAGCAGAATGGTGCTTGGTCAAGTGTGACAATGCATCTTCCTTACCTATTGACAAGGCAAATGGGAACAGATTCACATTTGGGACACACAGACACACAGACACACACACACACACACACACACACACACACACACACACACACACACGAGGCAGCCCATGCTTCTGAATTCCACCATCGAGCTTAGTGCACGAGATGACAGAGTTCTAGCCTCATGCTTTATGAGAGACGTGTTAGAATGGCATGGGACGAGAAGCAGTAAGACCTTTCCCTTGCGCTCCCTATCCCCCGGGGCCTGTGGCTGCCCCCTCGGGTTATCACATCGCTCAGTCTGCCCAGGAGCCCAGCAGCGCTCTGCTAAACTGTGCTGTGGTACTTTCTCGCAGGTCTGGAGAATTAGCGGTGGGCCCCACAGTGTTGAGCATTTGGGAGAATCTGCTTCTGGGCTTCCCGAACTCAGCAGGGTAGTGCCGTGGTGTCAACATCACACCGTACCAGGAGCTGGAGGGGATGGAATATGAAGAGTACTTAACTGCCGCTATTGCTTCAATTATCTTCTTGTAGTCCGAGCTCAAAAAGGAGTGGAAGCTGCATAGGAAACAAATATATACGTAAGCCCCAAACTGAGGGAAAAATGAAGGCATTTGATAAAAACACAAAGGGTAAAGGCAATTGACATTAGCCAAGGATGAACTCATATGAGGCAGTTACTGAGGCTTCATGGAAATACTTCCACAGTATAATGTGACCCGAAACGCACTCCAGGAAAACTGCTCTCCCATGTCTCTCTTTCTGTGGTGGGGGTGGGGGCATTCATTATTCCATCTGTCTTAAGTAACGTTTCCTAATGCCTTCAAGTGCCTGACCAAGTCAGCAAGCCTTCCTCTGTACCACATAACTCTTGCAAGTCTAATGACTGACATTTACACCTACAGTTAATTTTAATTTTTCTGAAACATTTCAATCATCAAAGTCTTCTGCCTTTCAACCTAAAATCATGACTTAATTACTGAATGAACTTAAAAATTTTTCATCACAAGGTTAATAGAACAGATAATCTAAGAAAGCCAATTTCTTCACAAAACTTTAAAGATTATTCCTAAATGTAACACAAACGTGTAGGTATAGTGTGGTAAAGAGCAGACTTTGAAGCCAGACTGCCTGCCTCTCACTAGCCCTGGGACCCTGGGTAACACTTACCTGTCTCCTCATCTCCACCCGAAACGCACTCCAGGAAAACTGCTCTCCTGTGTCTCTCTTTCTGGGGTGGGGGTGGGGGCATTCATTATTCCATCTGTCTTAAGTAACGTTTCCTAATGCCTTCAAGTGCCTGACCAAGTCAGCAAGATAAAAGGACTTAACCACATAGGTAACGAGAATCAAGTTTAAATGAGTCAATATTTGTGAAATGCTTAAAATAGTGTGGCACAAAGTGATCAGTCCATGAGTTTGTTACTTAAAAAAAAAAAAACAGTTTTAGTGTACTTCAACATCTCTACATTTAATTATAAAATCTCTTGGAGTTAAAACACATTTATCCAGTTTTACATCCAGCAGGCCAAGAGAGGTCACCATCCCAAGCAAACAGGGTTTATCACCCCTCAAAAACAATAGTAACTACTTGGGGGGGAGGCTGCACATCGGCCAGAGAGCGTCTGAGCAGTTGTGCCTAGCTGTGGATGGTCCTCCTCTAGCACGATCCTTTTTCACAGCACGGAGGGACATGTGGGGTCCTTTCCTAGTGCTGCCATTACAGAACTCTGAATATACACCCTTCAGAAAGGGTTAGTCTCTTCTGGGTTTAAATCTACATAATTCCTCCTTTTGATTTGAATAAAGACTAGACCTTACCCCATCTTCCCACTGAGGTTGAGGATAATTTTCTGTGTGTATTGGTTGGATTTATGCATCCCCTTGATTCCCCAAAGACAAGATACATTAGGGTTCTCTAGTGTTTCATATCCTTGTGCATTTTTTCTCATTTCCAGCTTGCAAGTTCTCAGCCAGAGTTGCTGCTAACCTCCTTCAACCATTTACTCCCTAATTATACTCTGAATTATTTCCAAATTTCCCTGTCTGGCTGATGAGACATCAAGTCTCATAGATATTTAAATGACAGCTCCTTGGATTTTGACCCTCTCTCCTGTTTTTATCACAACGCCAGAACCGTGCTAATGACCCGTCTCCACTGCTAAATACTCACACTGCATCGCCCATGGGATACCGTTACCTCTCATCTGCAGATGCCTGCTGTGTAGTCCTCAGCTGGTGAGTGTCCTGTAAGCTCTGCTGGATGATGAGCTGGGTATCAAAGTCCTCATCTGTGTCTTCATCACTGGTGTAACTATCCATGTGGAATGCTGACAGATTTAAAGTCAGAATGAACTAAAAATATTTTTCCAGTTGTGAAAACAAGATAATCAAATACTTAAAATTACAAACAAAATTCAGAGAACTACAAAACTGATAGGATTAAGACAATGCAAAATTTAGAAAAAATATTCATTAAAATTTTACCCCATAAATTTAAAGTAGTTTTCTGAACTGCCACAAATTCAACCTAAATTTGAAGTTTCCATGAATAGCTACTTTTTAAAGCCTATTCAGGAAAAACAACCTTTCATATAAAACTTAGGTCAGTGCCATTTTAACTATGAAAATAAGGATTTATTTTAGACATGGCTTAGGAGTTCTCAGCCCTTGTAGCATGCACCCAAAAGAACATCTTTATGCTGAAAATAACAGTAAATACTAAAAACAAACATATTATAGGACTATATGTACTCTTATAATACAACATATAAACAGTGATAGTGGTAGTAAAAAACAATGTATTTTATTAGGCAATATCTCAATGGTTTTAAAAGAACATTTCTGTTTTAGCATAGAATAGGTTTGATTGCATACCAAAGACTTTTTACCTTCTGTTATATCCTTTAGGACAGCACGGAAGTTTTCACTGTCAAAGATTAGCACATCAGAATTTTCATTTATATTTAGGATCTCCACTCCCCTGTAGTGACCATTCCATTAATAGCTTTACTATAAATACCTGATCATAAGACGGTCTGGCATATTCTCCTTGTTTTTTTTTTTTACATGTGGTTTAGCTCTCTTTGGAAACATGATCTCTTTTCTTCACTGCTGTATTCATCAAACTTAAACGACTAAAGTTTTTATTCCTGCTATAAAATGCTTTTGCAGGGGGTTGGCTGTGTGAAGTGAATCCATTCTCTTAAGACTCATGCACATAGCCACTGCAGACCAGAATCAATTTTCCACTTGAGAGGCCATTTTTTCTCTGACCGATTTATCAAAGGGACTGTCCCAACCATCCTGATTCACTGGGTAGCTGCACCTACATTTTCTCTGGGTTACAGAGCTGCAGCCTCAAGTGTCCTGGGAATCCCAAGGAAGGAATTAATTCTACACAGGTAATAAAATTTTGACTATAGTTTTGTTTTGTTGAAATGTTTTAAAATTGTTAATCTATACTATTATGAATATATGTTAAATAGAATATTAACTATTAAACATTACAAAGAGACACTTAGCATTTCAATCAAACACAGAATCAATGCCAAGCAGCACAATATATGGCCGCGGGTGTGTAGACCTGCCCCCAGCCATCCACTGCCTTTGTACACAAAATTCACTGTGTGAGTTAACTTCCCTCAACACTGTGAGCCATGGAGCTAATGCTGTAAAAGTGTGATGTAAGGGGTTTAGTTCTGGAATTGGTATTTTCCTTATTTAGAATCACCTCTGGGGTGCCTGGGTGGCTCAGTCGTTAAGTGGCTGCCTTCGGCTCAGGTCATGATCCCAGACTCCTGGGATCGAGTCCTGCATCAGGCTCCCTGCTCAGCAGGAAGCCTGCTTCTCCCTCTCCCACTCCCCCTGCTTGTGTTCCTGCTCTCGCTGTGTCTCTGTCAAATAAATAAAATCTTAAAAAAAAAAAATCACCTCTGGTAGGTGAGTGGAAAGTCAACTATTACTGAAGCTGAAGAAATGACTTAACACTTGTGAAAACATGTTTTCTGATATTAAGTTTTATCCGGTTAGTCTCCCCAAATCTGTTTTTCACCTACATGTCAAGTAAATAAAAGTTTCAAAGGTTTCTCATATGCTTCAAAGAAACATTTCTCTTCATGTTTTCTAGAAGGGCTATATTCCAGTCAAGCAAGAGTGGTACATCAGGGAGGAGGACCGTGAAAAGACCATTTAAAAGAAAGACACATGGGGCGCCTGGGTGGCTCAGCTGGCTGAGTATCTCAGCTCAGGTCTTGATCTCGGGGTTGTGAGTTTAAGCGTTGTGTTGGACTCCACACTGGGCGTAGAGCCTACTTAAAAAAAAAAAAAGAATGACACAAAGATACTTGGTTTTATAATATATATATTTTGAAGTAAGTGAAGACAACACAGATTTTTTTTTTAATGTCTTTCAGATGTTTTCTTAAGTTTGTCCAATTTAGTTATCCAACTGACAAAGCAAGGCAACCCCACGCTTGATCCAGTGTTGAGTGGGTTGGTCTGTCTTTAACAGCATTGCAATAACAAAGTTAGTGGAATGTCCTGTAGTGGAAAGAGTTCCTTTACGTTCACTTGTCTTGTAGAGGGGACAGACGTAGGCATTCGACTTCACAATCTGAGACTTTTTGGCTTGGAAAAGAAAGAAATACATTCATTTGGTAAAGGGAAAACAGCCCCTGGGGCTAAAAGAACAACTATTTTAGTACTAAATCTAAGATTATGATTATAATATTTGAACATTTCAATGTTGTTACTGTTGTATGTTGTTATATACCATTGGTATATAATTAATGACTGTGAAACAAGACAAGTGATTTCATATGGTGCATGATTCTCGGTTTAGAGGATAGGAATCGATTCTAAGTCCTGATAACTTAGCAGGCATGAAAACACTCAAGAGGACTTGGGACAGGAGGAGAAGGTAGGGAAGAAGGAATAAAATACAGCACAGGCAATGCGGCAGATATATAAGGAGAGGACACTGCTGCTTAGAGCCCGAATACAAGAAATGGATAAATCAGAAGAAGCGGAAGTTACTATTTGCTTTCAGCAGGTTATTACTAGGGAAGACACACCGACTCTTACCTACTCACAGAAAGAACCTACATATTATCCTTGAAAAGCCTGATATGAGCTATTAGGAGTGTTTCTAAACTAAGGCTACATTTCTCATAGTTATAATTGAACTGTGTTAATAATGAAAATACTTAATGGGTTAGGTGCTGATTGTGGGATGATTTGGAAATGTTTCCATTGATAATTATCAGAGAACAAAAACACTAGAGAAGAAAGAAAAAACAAAAGAATGAGCCTCATTTGTTCAAACTCGGGGAAAAATGATGGTAGCAGAAGAAGGGAAGGAGTGAGTAGCTTTCCCAGGAGAGCAGAGCCGGCCTCCAGCCCCTGTGCCTTGCAGGTTTATGCCTTCGGGCACTTGTCTGGCTCTTGGGCCTCGGAGTTTCCCATAGCCAGAAGACTGTAGCCACCAGCCGTGTGTTTCTGAGAGGTGTGCAAAAGCATTTCAGAATCAAAATATTGATGGGAAGCCCCGGACTCTGGAAAACTAGAAGTGTGGGGGAGGGGCAGAGAAAATGTTGCATCCCATGGGATAAGAGCACAAAGAGGCATGATGATATGCCCAGAATAACATGAATGCAACACGAAAAAGGGGAACAATATATTTTCAATGTAAACATTAAGTTGCTGTTTATTGTAATTGAACAAAGTCTTAATAGGTTTGAACAGAGAGTTAACTGGGGGATCCATTAAAAACACCCCTCTCTAAAACTCTTAGGAAATTTTGTTAGAAGTAGACTTACTTGGTTTTATCCATATGATGGGCATCAGGTCAAATAGAAGTTTGGGGTGTTGTTCGGCAAGCAATCCACTGTGAGGAGAAATTGACATGTTTATTAGAAATAAGATGAAATTTGCTTCTAGAAATTGCTACTTAGATATCGGCTTTTAATACAAGAGAGGACCAGAAATATGCAGAGAAAGAAATATAAAACAAAACAAAACAAAGCCAAGGAAGAGGCAATGAATAATTGAAAGAAACGAAAGAAAATTATGGCAAGGCAATGTGTGCAAACAGTGGAAAAATATCAATTCCTGTCACTTAAAAAAAAAGATTTATTTATTTGAGAGAGAGAGTGCATGAGTGGGGTAGGGGCAGGAGAGAGGGAGAAGCAGACTCCCCACGGAGCAGGGAACCTGACGATCCGATCCCAGGACCCTGAGATCATGACCTGAGCTGAAGGCAGATGCTTAACTGACAAAGTCACCCAGGCGCCCCTGCCACTTTTTAAGTACTATCCATGAGGCCAACACTATCCTATCACATTTGGTCCTCACCGTGACCTTGTCCCTGTTCCTGTTCCACAGATGAAGAGTGGAGGTTCAGAGAGGTTGAGTAGTTTTCTCTCAGTAACACAGCCCTTACGTGCCAGAGTCAGAATTCAAACGCACATCTGCCTGTCTAGAAAACGTGGTTTCTTTTCCCTATGTTTATTTGTTTGAAAAAAGGAGGGAAGGGACGAAGGGACGAAGGGAGGAAGAAGGAAGGAAAAGATGAATGAATACATATATAAGGAAAAGTAAGCTAAGACAAATGTCAGTAGAGTGATGAAAAAGAAGAGAGAGAAAGATAACCACAGGAATGAGGTGGAGCTAAGTCTCCTCTTTGCCCTGTCTTGAAATGATCTCTCTAGAGCCTCCTTCTTGCTCCCCTCAAGCGATTCTCGGGGCCTCAGCTTTTAACCCTCCCTTGAGAGCAAAGCCTAACCCTGACCCTGGAAATAGAGGATTGTGCTTATTAGTGGACTGATAAAGAGCAGGGTTCCAAGGGAAATAATCTGTCCCCTTCCCTCTTACCTCTACGTATTTTTCCTTAAAGATTTATTTATTTTTTATTTTAGAGAGAGCGAGGACGAGCGGGAGGGGTAGAGGGAGAGGGAGAGAATCTCAAGCAGACTCCCGCTGAGCGCAGAGCCCTGAGGCAGGGCTCTGTCCCACCGCCCTAAGATTATATAACCTGAGCAAAAACCAAGAGTCCCCTGTGTAACTGACTGAGCCACCCAGGTGCCCCTCCCCTGTGTATTTTAAACAAGAATAGCAATGCTCAGTTTTCCAAGCTGGAAATTCAGTATTTATTTTAAATATTTTTTTTATTATGTCATCAAAATCTGAGAGAAAGTTTTCCATTTACCAACAGAAGTGGGAAGTTTACCATAACCATAAAATGTTTGAAAGTGGGGCACTCCTGCATGTTACGAGACAGAAAGTAACAGTCCTAAAACAGAAGAAGCGAGAAAATAATTTTAGCTAACTTCTACCAGTAAGACCACTGGAATATTAACTAAAAATTCTTCAGGACCTAAAAACACTCACTTATCAATTGCTCCAGCCTGAGTAACAATTTATTGCAAGGATTCTGATATTTTTTACTACTTGCCATATTCCCTAGAAGAGGCCATTTGGTGGGGTGGGAGGGAGACAGCAGATGGTGTGTTTTACTCATTCAGCTACAACTAAAGCCATGTCTTCAGTTCAAAGCCCTGACCTTGTTCTGTCCCAGCGTGCCCCATCAAGATACAATCCGTGGATGTACACGCCATCTTCTGGGGCCGTCTCGGTTGTATCCGAAGGAATAACCTGAAGGGAGAGGTACACACTCGTAATGGTTTCTTTCCCAGACCACTCTGTCTCATAAGGAAAACATTTGCTCAATTTTCAGAATGTATTCAGGGAAACTCCACTATATAATGGCTTGTATACATTTTTCAGTAGAAGTGTAAATGTAAAAATGTATAATACAGTTCTTTTTGAAGCATTTTATCAGGTTTTACTGTACCTTATATTAATTTCAGCTAAAACAGAAGAGCAGCATTAGATTGAGTGGAAAATTGAAATATATATAAGTCCTATCAGACACAGCAAGACAAATATCATCTACTTTCTTCATGAAACACAAAGGATGGAAAGAAATCAAATAGTTTATAATGGACCATAAAGATAGGAATTCTGCATATCTTACTTGCTTAAATACATGATTTTGATATAGTGATAGACTGTGGAGTTCAGGGGGTTACTGTACCTCAAATTCATATCCTAGTAAATCAATAGGGATGGTGT
Source organism: Zalophus californianus (assembly GCF_009762305.2). Lineage (NCBI taxonomy): Eukaryota > Metazoa > Chordata > Mammalia > Carnivora > Otariidae > Zalophus > Zalophus californianus. Next base: position 25,397,479 of record NC_045595.1, read on the forward strand.
ATTTTCTGGCATAATTCTGCATAGCTCCAGTTAGGAAGGCTTGGGTGAAAAAGAATCCTGAGAGCCAGAACACATTAGGTTTTCCTGAATTATGCCAGTCCTGTAAAGGGCAAACAAAATGCATCATGTTCATTTTCCAACTCACACAGCATCACCTCATACAATTCCTTTTTTTTTTTTTTTTAAAGATTGTATTTATTTATTTGACAGAGAGAGACACAGGGAGAGTGGGAACACAAGCAGGGGGAGTGGGAGAGGGAGAAGCAGGCTTCCTGCGGAGCAGGGAGCCCGATGTGGGGCTCGATCCCAGGACCCTGGGATCAGGACCCGAGCCGAAGGCAGATGCTGAACGACTGAGCCACCCAGGCGCCCTCATATACAATTCCTGATTCTGGTTTTTGTGCTGCCCACACTTTCCGCCACAGGACTCTCTTCCCCTACTCAAAGCACAGGACCTTGGCCTTCTACCTCTTTTCCCTTATAGTTACTCTTCTTGGAAAAGTCAAACTAATTTTAACATTAACCTGAATAAAACAACATTTGAAAGATTCACATCTTCTGCAAAGAGCCAAAGATAAATTATTTGGGGATTTATCATATTACTTAATCCTACTCAAAAGCCACTACCTTTAGACATCTTACGCATCGTATCACAGAGCCCTCCTGTGTTGATTCCAGCTCCTTAAACCTCTCAACACCCCGTGCCTCCATGCCCACTGCCCCCACTCCAGTTCAGAGATCCACTGTCTTCTTTCTGTATTGATGTGTCCATCTTCTCACTTCTTCCCTCTCTCTCTGCTCAGCACATCTAGAGTCACGCTTCCAGAGTAGGTACTTTACCATACATGGTTCGGATTGGGTTTAGCACCTTGCATAATTCTTTAGTGATCTACTACTACTCTACCAAATTAAAGTCTAAGCACCTTAGTCTCCTATTCAAGAGACTTCACAATCTGGCCCCAAATTGCATTTCCAGCTTGGTCCCTTTTAATTCCTCTTCAAGCATCTTGCATTCTAATCAGACTATTTGCTGGTCTCTTCTCTGCATTGGGTGGACATCCGTCTTACACCCCGATGGAGGCTGAACCTTTCCACACTCTTCACCCAAGCACTTTTGGTGCAGGAACTCTACTTCCTGGGGTGGGCACGTGATTCGTGCCTGGCCGATGATACCTCCAGTCATCGGGATCAATTCAGGAATGGACACGTGACCCAATCAAAGCCAGAGATGCAGAGACTCTTGCTGGGACTTTTGGGGAAAAGACACTCAGCTCTGTGAAGTTGTGTGGATGTGGGACCAGAGTTGCTGCAGCTCTTTTGCTACCATCGGACAAGAACCTACCTGCAAATGGAGTCAAGCCTCAGAGAAAGGGAGCCAGGAGACGAGGTGCAAGAATCCAGGACCAGGGAACAATTTTGCACCCCACATCAGCTCCTGCCTAGAGCCACTTGACGCCCTGGATTTTTCAGTTACTGAGGGAATAAACTTTATTTGCGTTTATGTCAGAATTTTTACAACAGAATCAGTCCTAAATGACATACTGCCTTTCATTGCACAGCTATCTCTAAGTCCTTTTCCTTTTTTCTTGTAGCATCCAAAACCTCTCATCCCTTAGACCCAGCTCAAATGCTTCCTCATCCAGTAAACAAGTTCTGCTTTCCTGGGCTAGAAGAACTCTCTCCTTTCTTTGAATTCCCAGAACATTTTGCAAATTGATCTTTTACGACGCATCTCCTACTCTCCTGAATTCGTTTTTTCTTAGATACATATAAGCTTATCCCCCTGTAGACTATTGGCAACTTGAAGGCCGGGCTCATGTGGCCATCACACTTTTATCTCACAGAGGACACAACAAGATGTTCTGGACAAAGTGGGGTCTCAATTCACATTAGTTGAATGAACAGATGGATCAATAAAATGAACTCTGTCTCTGAGCGAGCAGTACACTGTGGGAAGAAGCCAGCTTTGCTTCCTGGGAGGAAGAGACCAGACTTGTGCTAGAGATGTTGCAACAGTGTAATTATCAAATCAGGAAGAGGTGGAGGGGTGCCTGGGTGGCTCAGCAGGTTAAGCATCCGACTCTTGATTTCCACTCAGGTCATGATCTCAGGGTTGTGAGATCGAGCCTGGTGCTGGGGGTGGGGGCACGCTCAGCAGGGCGTCTGCTTGAGATTCTTTCCCTCTGCCCCCCCCATGCTGTCTCTCTCAAATAAATAAATAAATCTTAAAAATAAAAAATAAAAGAAGAGGTGGAAAAAGAGATGGACCTTGGAAAGGACACAAGCCAGGCAGAACTGGCACCATGCACAAAAAAGTTGTCAGAACCCAGAAGGCGAGTGTATAGAAAATTCCCTGGCTCACTCCAGGGCTTCGTTTAGCCAAGAATGTCACTAGTGTCTGGGTCAGCAACTTCTATAGGGTTTCTGAATTAGCTACCATTTACTGGGTGCTTAGTGCATGCCAGGCACTGTGCTCAGCACTTTACATGCATCACCTCATTTGGTTCACAAAATAATTCAGCGAGTTATTCCTCCCATTTTACAGATGAGGAAACTGGAGTGCAGAAAGATGAATAACATCTTGCTCAAAGTCACACAGATACTAAGTGTCAGATAAATAGGATGAATGGTGAGAGAGAAAAGAGGAAAAGAGAAAACTCCAGTTGACTCATTTGCTTAATTTGTTAACTCTAAAAAGCACTGGGAGGTGAAGTCAAGAGTCCAGGAGAAAGAAAGGAGAGGGGAAAACCATACAGCTTCCCTAAGGGTAAGAGGACAATGGGGAGAGATCCATTCAGAGGAAGAAGGTGTATGGCGAAGGATGATAAAAGTGCCCAATAGTGAGTGAGGTCTTTCTTACTCATTCGAATGGAATGATTCCAAGGGGGAAATACAAATTTCAGAGAGTAGGGAGTTTGGTGTGGACTTTTTATCAACAACAAAAGGAATTTGTCCTGGAGACTCTCCCTGCTGGCACCGTGCCAGGACCCCTCTAAAAGACCAAGGTAATAACACTTTGTGGCCCTTTAGGAATGAAGCAATATACAGGAAATGGAAGCAGTGTCAATAAAAGTTTCAGAAAAGCTTGGGAAATGAACTGAAGTGTAAAAAAAAAAAGGAAGATTGTGGCAAGGGGAGAATGTGATTAACCATATGTCACAATGCTTTTGATAAGGGATGGAAAGAGGCTGTGCACTCAGGAGGAACTAAGACAATGTGTTGTAGATGTGGCTAGGACTCACCCAGGCATACGCAGCTTCACCTATGCAATCAGCAAAGATGAAAAACAATGTTAATTTTGAGAAACAGGCACTCATAATCACTATTGTTAGGGATACAATTAAATAATTTTTCCAGAGGCTGACTAGGTAATGTCTATCAAAATCCCTAAAAATAGACAGATGGAATTGATGAAAGCATTTAAGTAGGATCCACTGACCAACAGGAATTTTTCTAGAAACACAAGGGCAGTTTTACACTTGGAAATCCAGTGACACAATTCAATGCAATAATTAGCTAATGAAGAAAAAAAGAGTCCCATCATCAGCAATAAATGCTGCAAAGGCATTTGATAAAGTTCAACAAGTTATGATATTACAAAAGAATAATCTTTTACTGAGTTCTTACCAATACCATGGGACTGTCACCCTGTGAGATAAAATTGACCATTTTATGGATGAGAAAACTGCTAAGTGGCATCTCTTCTACACCCTGAACACTGAAAACCCCTGTTTTCTGGACTGTTTTGTTGTTGTTGTTAAATGTAAAATCTACACAAAAATCTCCTATAAATTAATTTTTCAGAAACAGCCAAGAAGAAAAATGGGCCGAGGAGATGAAGAGGCAATTCACAGGAGAAATACAAATGGCAAGCACACATACCAGAAGAAGCACAAGCTCACTAATTATTAAAAAAAAAAAAATGGGGCATCTGGGTGGCTCAGTCGGTTAAGCATCCGACTCCTGATTTCAGCTCAGGTCATGATCCTACAGGGTCGTGGGATCTACCTTGTATTGGGCTCCCTGCTCAGTGGGGAGTCTCCTTGAGATTCTCTCTCCCTCTTCCTCTGCCCCTCCCCCACATACTCACACACTCTCTCTCTCTCTCTCTCAAAAAAAAAAGGCAGATTGAAACAATAAGACTGGTTCATCTATCAGATTGGTAAAAATTAAAAAGGGGTGAATGAGAAAGGCTCTCTCTCCACATCTTCATAAGCACTGGCTATTTTATGATTAGCTTCCACAGTGAAACAAATAAAGCTCTTGTGTAATAGAAAGGCAACTGAACACGGAGAGGTTATATACCTAATGTGAATTTCCAAAAAGTATTTTGGGGGCTCTCCCCACTTCTTACCCCCACATAAACATTAACCATAGGATGGGGGCAAGCCGAGTTGCTGGGGAGGAGACAGTGCCCTGAACATCCTTTATGTGTGTGTTTTGTGATGCGGGGTAGAGATTTCAAAGCACTCAACTTTTCCCTTTTACGAGATAAAGGATAAGAAGCAACTGATTTTAAGACAATGGCCAGTTATTGGTAAATCCAAATCTTGGGTTCTTTTTGTGATTTACCACCAGTATTAAAATGAAAAGACCAAGTATGTGGTCTCAGAGAGCCACAAACCTAGAATCTTAAAAAAATATGTCACCTATTACTTGGACTTGAGTAAAGTAAAATTTTAACTTTCTCCTCAGTACTTTGAAATATGTTATTTTTTTAAAAGATTTTATTTATTTATTTGACAGAGAGAGACACAGCAAGAGAGGGAATACAAGCAGGGGGAGTGGGAGAGGGAGAATGAGCAGGGAGCCCGATGCAGGGCTCAATCCCAGGACCCCAAGATCATGACCTGAGCTGAAGGCAGATGCTTAATCGACTGAGCCACTCAGGTGCCCCTGAAATATGTTATTTTTAATATTTTTTTCTTTTAAAAATGTTATTTATTTATTTGAGAGAGAGAGAGCACAAGCAGGGGGAGGGGCCAAGGGAGAGGGAGAAGCAGACTCCCTGCTGAGCAGGGAGCCCAATGTGGGACTCAATCCCAGGACCCTGGGATCATGACCTGAGCTGAAGGCAGATGCTTAACCCACTGAGCCACCCACGCGCCCGTATTTTCAATATTCTAAAAGTTCGGTTAGATTACCATGACTGCTAACCACATTGCTCAACTCAGAGACATTCAAGTGACCAGAGTGTTTCTAATCTCTCTCCAGTCAATCAAAAAATAAAATTTTATATATATATATAAATTACATAATCTTTTACCTGTAAAAAGTTCAACCGGGCTAGAAAATCTGTGATATAACTTGCTAGGGGTTTAAGACTTGGGTATGATCGTGCAGCCCATATTTCTGGAACCTTTCCAACAAGCAGACTGCCAGAGAATGCCTCCAGTGCAGAATCCATTACAACGACGCCCTTAATAGCTTTTTCAAGGTCCTGTAGAGTGTTGCGTATAGTTTTAATTAAACTGCAAAGAAAGAAATCATTTCATCAATGTACATATGAGGGTAAATATCAATGTACTGTCTTTCCAGAAGAAGTAGCCAAAATCTCATTCACAGCTTTATGGAAGTGTTTCCCCAAATGGAGTCACCTCCCAGTTGGTAATGGAAGGTAATTTTAGGTGATACTTGGATGAACATTTTTCGTTTTAATCACTACATAATATAGAAAATAATACAACAAGCATATCAAAGTTGTTGCTTTCTGGGTATTATGGTTTAAGACCAGGCTAATTTAAGCAGAGAATGATTTTAGGAAAAATATCAGGTAAATAATGTTACAGGGTGACATGCAAATACCGAAAAAGTTATAAAGGTGTAATCCAAAGGCTGAAATTTGTGAAATAATTCCTTAAAGCATAAAGCATATATTCATGGATATACTTGCAAATACTTTGCTTCCCACATAGACCCAAACTGCTAAGAACGCTGTAAATAGACCTGAGCTGAGGGTTTTAGGCTAGAAGCCTAAGCAACTGAGAGACTGAGAGACAGTATACTATTACATATAAATACATATGGTCTTTGTATAAAAAATACTGAATTAAGGCATCACAGTGTTTTAATATATTTTTAAGTGTCAACAAGTCCAGAAACCCAAATAAACTTGAAAACACCTTAGAAAATTCGTAATCAAAACAATTTTTCCATTCCTTAAGCCAGTATTGAATTGTAGAAAATTCAATTAAAATATTCAAAGCAAATAATTTGTTCACTATTGTGGGATACCTAATCGACCTAGGTTGGACTAAGGAAGAAAAGGGAGGTGTATATGCGTCAAGTGGCAGAATAATGACAAAAGACTTGTCATTGGCTCATTTGGTCTTTAGTTCCTGAGGAGAACAGTAACGGGTGGGGAGAATTATGACTAATGAATATTTTCACCAGTAAAAACAGATCTCATTTCCATCACTTTTGCATTCTAAAAGATACCTTCACTTCTGCGGCAGAAGATTATACAACTTTAAAGAGTGGGGCTGGATCCTAAGGAAATGGCAGGTTTTGATAAGTTTTTCTTAAAATTTTAATTCAATACCAGTGTGTCTTTTTTTTTTTAAATCAACTTTGATTGGTTGTTTTCTGAACCACTGGGGAGATAGATCCTTACTTGTTAAATCTTTCCATTTCTTGTACTAACACGGTATTCATGCTCTCTTCATAGCTCACAGGAAACTTCAGTAGTGCTAATTCAATGTCAAAATCATTTGGTAGCTAAGAAAATAGATTTTGAAGATCACACATTACTCTCAGAATGGATAATTCGTTTCATTCAGCTATCACATCACTAGTAGCTAACACTAGGCAGTTACTATGGGCTAGGCGTTGTCCTAACTGCTTTCCATACATTATTTCATGTAATCCTAACCATGTACTCTCAGGGGGCTATTGTCATCTCCATTTTACAGATGAGGATATTCAAGTACAGTTGACCCTTGAACAATGCAGGGGTTAGAGTATTGCCCCCCCCGCCCCCCACATAGTCAAAAATCCATGTACAAGTTCGACTCTCCAAAAACTTCACTAATAACCTACAATTGACCAGAAGCCTTGCCAATAACGTAAACAGTCAATTAACACATATTTTGTATGTCATATATATTATAGACTGTATTCTTACAATACAGTAAGCTAGAGAAAAGAAAATGTTATTAAGAAAATCTTAAGGAAGAGAAGATACATTTATAGTACTGTGCCGTATTTATCAAAAAAATTCACATATAAGTGGATCTGTGCAGTTCAAACCTGTGTTGTTCAGGGTCAACTGTACAGAGAGGTTGAGTAACTGCCCAAGGGCACACAGCCAAAAGGTGATCTGTTTAAATCCACAGGTCTCTAACTGCAAAGCCCATGCTCTTTACTACAGGCTATAGCACTTTGCAGAAGATATATATTTCTGAAATGTTGTATAATTTCCTTTTGTAAGCTGAATCTAATTTTTCATTGATAAAACTGATTTGCCATTTCCTAACAGTTTTATATTTATTTCCAATCAATTATCAACTGGCTCCAAGTAGCTTAGCTTACCCCACTTCCAGATAATTAATGTGTGACTGCATTAGGGTTCCAAGGAATAGGGAGAGAGAAGGCATCAAGTGTCTGCTTTCTATGAGGCACCTCAGAGATGCTTGAGAAGTGAAGGGGACTTTGGGACTGATAATCAAGCCTCAAGACATTGGAATTCACACTCCAAGGCAAAGAAGCTTCCCAGTCAGGGAGGTCCCGAACTAAGAAAGCTGAACTGCCCAGAGTCACACTAGGTGGTGTCACTCAAGGACTCTTTGGCCCAGCACAGCCCTTTTTCCCCAAATACATTCCCAAATGCCACTGCCAGCTAACTTCCTCTTCAGGACCATGTAAGAGCCACTATTCTGCAAGAGTGAGAACCTTCCCCCCAGAGATAAACTGCAGAAACAGTGAGGGGCCACGAGTGAGGAGACTCAGAGCGCAGACGCAGCAGTCTGGGACAGTGTGGGAGGAGGCTAGCTTGCTTTCACCTGTGGCCGCAGCCGGGCACACAGTGCGGAGGCTCTCCTTAGGAGTAGTGTAAGGGCAAGGCCACCAACGCAGTGGAGAGGAGTGGCGCTGTCTGTGGGCTTTCAAGGCAGGTGGACCATGGGTCAGGCTCTGCTCTGTCAGAACACCTGACACTGAAATATGGGGCTAATTATAGCATTTACCCTGGAGGGGAATTGTGAAGATCCACTTATGACCATAATCTTTTTAAAGTTCCCTTAGTAGTTCTTGTTGAATTTAAGACACAGAAAAAAGGTAAGAAGAAAGAGTATCATTCCACTTTACCTGGTAGGCTAAGTATTTTGGGCTATATATAGTATGAAGAGAAATAAAAAAAAGCTGTAGTTGCTAATTTAGTGCTGATCTTACTTCCTGTACCCCCTCCCTAAGGTGTAGATTAAAAACCATTCATCCCTTGAACCAGCAAGTTCAGACCATTTCCTCCAGTTTTTAAAAAATAGATCCATTATCTTTGTTTGGAAATGATAATAAGTCACATGTTCATTAGCTCATCCACAACTGTAGTTACTAAGAACTTATATTGTGCCAGGCATCATGCAGAGCACTTTAAATTCATGACCTCTTAGACGTTCACAAGAACCTTATACTGTTGGTACTATGATCACCACTTTACAGATTTGAGAACTAAGGCTCAGAAAGGCAAAAAGTTTCTCACTCAAGGTCCTAATGCTGCCAAATGGAGTCTTCAGATTGTCAATTCAGTACCATTTTAATTTACAGGATAAGCAACATATTTTAAACTAAACATTACCTTCTTGAGAATATCTTTGGTGATTTCTAATAGAATCTGGTCAGCACTTCCTGAGGATCCTGTCTGTTTGGAGCCTCCCTGGGTGAGGAGCAAGGACTCAAAGAGGACTTTTGTTTGTTGCAGATCTTTGGAAATATCAACATTTTCATGTAATCCAAATATCTCAGGGTGTTGAGTAAATGGGAGATTCTACCAGAAAACAGATGAAGCAAGCATCATATTTCTACCAGCTACGTTAATTCATAAGGTGTAAAAGCATGCAGACCAAAAAGGGTTAAAAATCAACTACACATTAAGCACCGAGGAATCAAACTCTTCCAATTTTCAGTAATGGCCAGAAACAAAAGATACTGAAAGTTGACTGAAACCATACTACTTGTCTAGCCCTCTACATTACAGGGGAACATTTCATTATTTGCTTTTAGAAAAATCACACTTAAATCTAACCCTATTTTCAGTGACATCAGTTACCTTAATGAATTCAATGTACTCATCGTAGGTGCCTTTGGGAGGCGCAAAATAGTTTCCACTGGGAGAAAACTTGTAATGAGGGTTTTCGATGATTTGTGGGTTATAAAAGTCAGCCAGCATGGTTAAGAGGAGGCGTCTGTCCCAATCGTCTGTCACCCTTCCACCATAGTTACATTCCCCGGTCAGATAGGAGATAGCTTCAAATGGAACTGTATTATATTCATTTATAAATAACTGAAACAAAGGAAAAATAAAATGAGAAAAACCTTCAAGTTTTTTTTTTACTTCATTTCCATTTTAAGATGACATTAAATACCTATCTCTCTCTCTCAATCATCTATCCATCTATATGCACAGAGTGGGGTTGAGCAAACTATCATCACAACTTACCTTTGGAAGGCTAGGATTGTTAGTGTTTATTTTTTATTTTATTTTACCTTTTTTTTTTTTTTGAGAGAGTGAGAGAATGGGGAGGGGGGACAGAAGGAGAGAGAGAGAATCTTAAGCAGACTCCACGCCCAGCACAGAGCCCGACGTGAGGCTCGATCTCACGATCCTGAGATCACGACCTAAGCGGAAATCAAGAGTCAGACGCTTACCCAGATGACTGAGCCACCCGGGTGTCCTGTTAGTGTTTATTTTAAATTACTTTGCTTATCTGCATCTTCCAATCTTAGGGCTGGGGGAATAAACATGTATTGCTTCTGTAATAAGAAAAACATTTAACAAAAAAAGATGGCATTAAAGTTACCAAGGATTTTTTCATATGAATTTGAATAAACCTTGTTTTAGGGCACTGGTTGTTAATTGGGGCAGTTTTGTCCCTTAGGGGACCTTTGGCAATATTTGGGGACATTTTAGATTGGTGGTTGGGGGTGCTACTGTCATCTAGTGGGCAGAAGTTTAGATGCCGCTAAACAGTGCCCAGGCCAGCTGCCCGCAGCAAGGAGCTATCTGACCCCAAATGCCGATTGTGCCAAGGCTGAGAACGAGGTGCCTAGCTTAGGGCACTGTTTGCAATGTGATTAAAACAAAGCAATCCCAAATTTTAGTGCCAAAGCCTGGTTCACACAATATGACAACATTTAAAACAGTAATAAAAACTACTATTTGTAGGGGCGCCTGGGTGGCTCAGTTGGTTAAGCCACTGCCTTCGGCTCAGGTCATGATCCCGGAGTCCCGGGATCGAGTCCCGCATCGGACTCCCCCTTCTCTGTGGGGAGCCTGCTTCTCCCTCTGCCTCTGCCTGCGACTCCCCCTGCTTGTGCTCACTCTGTCTCTCTCTCTCTATGTCAAATAAATAAATAAAATATTTAAAAAAAAACTACTATTTGTATAACTTTTACATTATCTTACTTATCTCCCGATGACCCTGTCAAGTAGGAAGCTGAGTCTGGGAAATGTGAAATGATATGAAGGCCTGAATTTATTTCTTCCAGTTCCAGATCCTTTACTTTTTCCCATAGACAGGAATTTTTGGTAACTTACTGGATGAGAACTTTTCCTGCCCCCAAAACTTACCTAATAGTGCAGGAATTATAACAGAAATGATGCACAGTTAAGAAAACATATTTCCAAATTATCCAGAGCCAAGTTAAAAGAAGGTATCGTTCTTTGTTTGAGACTCCCATGTTTTCGGGAGGAAGAGAAGCGTCAAGAGATATGAGCAGGAGACGGAAGGTCATCTTTTGTGGTGAAAGAGGAAAGTTTCTCCCTTTCTTATCTTTGGGGGAGGGAAAGGCATGTTAAACTGGGTTTCCCCCCTTCCCAAAACTGAAGGAAGAGACCCCAGGAGAAATTCATGTTAAATTTGTGGCATATGCAAGACACAGAGACTAACAAGTATTCCTTGGTTGTCTACTCCTTAGCCGTAAGTTCGCTGGAGGCAAGAGGTAGCCTGCTGGTAGGACCAGGTGAAGATGGTTTAAAGACTGATCCCCTCTCAAGTACCCAGTTCTTGATGATATAAAAGAGGATTTAATCTATGCCTGCCAGCTCCAATGTTGGGGTTAGGAGGGTTGATGACACCAGAGGCTGCAGGCTGGGGCCTGGCCAGAAGAGAACTCTCAGTTGACTGGTTATCTGCAGTAGGATGATATTAGCAAAATGTTCTCCAAGCTTAGGCTATATCAACTAAATTGTTCTTAAAACGAATGTTTAAAATCAATGTAATTTCATCATGTAATTATAATTCTATAAGCACCAATTTCATCAGTTGTCCAAGGATTTTCAAATTGACAGGTTTGTTCTAATTAGGGTTTCTGCCTTGCTTACAGGAAAGAAAAAGAGTTGATAAAATATCAAAAGTTTCTATAAAAATTATCAGTTATGGTATAAACATGATTAAATATTCATAGCCTTATAAAGCCGCACCTGAGTGAAATCTAATGGGGCTTTATCAACACTTCCCAGTTCCCTTTATGAGGCCCCATGTCACAAGGCTCTTGTCACAGCAAAGAAGCAGAAATGCATTAATACTCTGTGGTTGTCCAGCTGGATTACTATATTTGGTAAAATATGATAGAAATAATGGGGAAAGTACTGGAGTTGGACAGACTGGAGTTCAAATCCTATCTCAATGGGCAAGCTCACTTCTTAGCTTTGGTTTTCTCAAAAATAGGGATAATAACAACCTTATAGAGTTGCTTCGAATTAATGTAAATAATGTGCCTACTTCAAAGTCTGAGTTAGCAGGAATTTATAGCAGATATATATATTTTTTTTTTTTTCCGGGGGACTGCTGACTCTTTAAATGTCTTATTTTGTAAGTCTATAGAAACTGGAAAACCCAAACACTCATTTTCCAGCCTCCTTTATAATTACACCTTAGACCTGTGAGCTAGACTTCGAACTGGGGTGTAGTGCACAAAAAAGCAGGATTAGCAAAGAATCTTTTTTGATGACATCATGGGGCTTACAGTAGACCAGAGCCTGTGTGGCAGCTATGTGAGCTGTGGTGTTGAATATTCAACCAGGGTTGAGGATCTGCTCTTACCAAGACATGGTGAGTTCTAGACATGACTCTGGATGCCTTGGCTCTCCAGCCATCTTAGGCATTCTATGATCTACCCAAATATTCTTTCAATAAATTCCTTTTCTACTTAAAATAGGCAGCCTATTTCTTTTGGTTGATAGAGCTAAACTGTAGCTTCGACTGAGCGGAGAAAGAGAGTATAGTAAGGACCTCTCTAAAGCCAACACTTGAGGAGGGCACTGCAGAAAGACAGAAAGAACCAGGGTCCTTGATGACAACACTTGCTCAGTCAACCAACTCCAGAGCCTGTCCTTCCTTTGTACTACTTTTTTATGTGAGATAGTAAGTTTCATTATGGTTTAAGCCAGTTTCAATCAGGTTTTCCATTACTTACAGCAGAAAAAATCCACAGAGATAGTGCTTCATAAACCACAGTTATAATTTTTACTACGATCTACCCACCTACTAGTGATGTTGGGAGGATTAAGTTTATTTTAAGCAAAGGGAGTTGTCTAGGGCCTGACACACAGTGATCCTCCATCAATGTTAATTTCTTTCTAATTTTACCTGTAGTTGTCGAATACTGATGCGTAAGTCTGATTCATTAAATCCATATGGAATATTCCAACCGAGAGGACCAAATTTCTTTCTCTCTTGTACAAGGGCATGAAAAAAACAAACTCCAAACAGCAACTTCTCCCATGTCTTGAGTATAAAAATTACACAAGAAAAAATTCTGATCAGATTTCCATCAGTAAGATCAGGGGAATCAACAATCTTTTTTCATTGTAAGATTCTATGATCATATATTTCTGTAAACTTCTATTTAAAAAAGACATGCTACCTCATGGAGGACAGTAGGAGAAGGAAAGGAAAAATGAAGGGGGGTGCGGAATTGGAGGGAGAGATGAACCATGAGAGAACTATGGACTCTGAGAGACAAACAGGGATTTGCGGGGCAGCGAGGGGGTGGGTTAGCCTGGTGATGGGTATTAAGGAGGGCACGTACTGCATGGAGCACTGGGTGTTATACGAAAACAATGGATCGTGGATCACCACATCAAAAACTAATGAAGTATTGTATGGTGACTAATATAACATAATAAAATAATAATAATAAAAAAGACATGCTACCTAAAACAATGCAAACTATAAAAAGTATTAATCTTATGACTTAAAACCTCCAAAGCTAGACAAACTGCAATATTAAACTTTGTTAAAATGCAATAATTCTACCATTTGCCAAAGTATTGGCTACTCATACTTTGGTGTTGTCCATAGATATTTACAACTTCAGTACTTTAAATGTTATCCTGTAGACTCACTGGCATATGTTTAAAACTACAGTGCGAGAGCATAATTAATTATTATGATAGGAATAAATCCCAATATATAGTTCCTGATTTTATGACTTTCCATTTGAAGATCATTCTTGAAACCCTTGTTTATTTACTCTGTCCTGGTATCTTCATATGTGTGACACATATGTCCGAAGGGATGGGCCTCTCACTGAGTCTATCAGTGCTCTGGAGGATGGCCACCCATCTCTTTGAGGACCGCCCCCCCCAAGTAAGTTTCAAGTACGCTACCTTGATGGCTTAAATTAAATCATTTCAAACATAGCTCCAAATACAGAAAATATCCATCCAACTATCTTCACGTGATGTAGAAATTATTTCTATAACAATAAAATGCAAGTACACCATGGCCTTACTGAATAACTATTTTCTTGAAATGCTGTACATAAAATAAAGCATATTTTAAATATACTGGTTGAAAGCTGTGGTGAAACATTTAAAAGGCGGAAACCTTTTGGCAATGAGAGCAATAACCTAATTTACATGTATTTTCCACGTATTTTCACCCAATGGGGTTTTCTTAAGGAGATCATAATCCCTCCACATTTTTGCCCTGTGCTTGTGGCCAAAAATGTTCCTGTGGTATCAGAGAAATCTTAGGATTTCTTGCAGGAGCTCAACCCTTGATGGGAATCAGACACTATACCACCTTCTCCATTTTTGTAAGCTCTCTTTCTAGCTAAACCACCAAATATCCTACTTTTCTCCAAGAATTTCAAATAAATATATTGCTTAGAACTAGGGGCACACAGAAGCTATCATTAAGCAGAGAGAAACTAGCTGGCTTCCAAAGAATTCAATTCTTTATTTTCATTACCATTCTTTTTCTAGCTCAAATAGGCAAATATGATAAATGGCATGTGCTGGGGTAAGGGCAGGGAATGAATTTCCCTTGGTGCTGATGTTTCGTTCCATGTGAGGAGACCTCAGTGTAACACTTCTAGATTTTCCCCATCCTTGTATTCACTGCAGGAGAAGGGAATAATCTATCTGGCTGATAAATTTGGGAAAAGTTAACCAGATATGCTCTGCTCAGCTTTTCCCTTTCCATCTTAGAAGTGAGCTTTCCTTAGGGAAGAAAGTTTTCCTCTGTTCCTGAGGGTGGATAAATCTGTTTAATTCTTCCTTTTTTTTTTTTTTAAGATTTTATTTATTTGACAGAGAGATAGAGAGCACAAGTAGGCAGAGAGGCAGGCAGAGGGAGAGGGAGAAGCAGGCTTCCTGCTGAGCAGGGAGCCTGATGTGGGGCTCGATCCCAGGACCCTGGGATCATGACCTGAGCTGAAGGCAGTGGCTTAACCAACTGAGCCACCCAGGGGCCCCAAATCTGTTTAATTCTATTCAGTGATACGAACCCCATTTGTTCACAGATATCAACTATATCTTCCAACCTAGTCTATATCAGTAATTAAAGTTAAAATCTGGTTCCCTTATGTTTATACTTTTTCCTGTTTCTTAGTTGGTAAGAATGCCAGCAGGAAAAAGGAGTGCTATTTGTTTATTAGAATTCCTAAGTCCCCAGTACCACGTGCAAAACCGTTTCACATGAGCACACTAAAAGGCATGATTAATATGTCAAAATGGTATTGCTAGAATTTAAGTTCCATGAAGGCAGATTTGGGGGAAGGGGGTCTATTTTATTCTCACTGCTTTATATCTAGGGAGCAGGGAGCCTGATGCAGGGCTCGATCACCTAACACACATTTTGTTGAAAGAATGAATACATGAGGGGCGCCTGGGTGGCTCAGTCATTAAGCATCTGCCTTCAGCTTAGGTCATGATCCCGGGGTCCTGGGATCTAGCCCTGCAATGGGGCTCCCTGCTCCTTGGGAAGCCTGCTTCTCCCTCTCCTGCTCCCCCTGCTTGTGTTCCCTCTCTCATTGTGTCTCTTTCTGTAAACAAATAAATAAAATCTTTAAAAAAAAAGAATGAATACATGATATGAAAATAGATTGCTACTCTTGGGTCTTCATCAAACTTGTTAATGGATTTTGGTTTACAAAGTAAGACACATTCATTCAGTCAACAGATATCTATTTGAATGTCTACTCTGTGGGAAGCAGAGCACGAACTGCTGGGAAGAAAATGATGAACAATACAGGTACAATATCTGTCTTCTTAGAGAATGCCTAAAGTAACATTGTTAAATATTTTTTTAATTTTTTATTGTTATGTTAATCACCATACATTACATCATTAGTTTTTGATGTAGTGTTCCATGATTCATTGTTTGTGCATAACACCCAGTGCTCCACGCAGAACGTGCCCTCTTTAATACCCATCACCAGGCTAACCCATCCCCCCACCCCCCTCCCCTCTAGAACCCTCAGTTTGTTTTTCAGAGTCCATCATCTCTCACGGTTCATCTCCCCCTCTGATTTCCCCCCCTTCATTCTTCCCCTCCTGCTATCTTCTTCTTTTTTCCTTAACATATATTGCATTATTTGTTTAACATTGTTAAATATTTATAGTCCCAGATTTTCTCACTGTTAGAACACATTTGAAAAGCTCCAGAGGCTGAACATTACCAGTTCCTTTTCCTGGCATCCACTGAAAAACTGAGAATCAGAAATTGGATCAGTGAGGTAAGATTGAAGGAGATTTAGCCGAAGACCCGTGGGAGGCTCATTAGTCATTTTCACTCCGTTCTGTAGGATGGTTACTGGGAACTAAGAATAAACAGAGCATTACTAAAGATAACCAGCTTGAGTCCTAAACATGCATATACTAGCGGGTTAAAAATAGGTAAAAAAGAGGACTCCAGAAATATTTTTAAGACCTCTTAAGGTTAAGCATTTAAGGCTTGATTAAGATACACAATGTAAGAGATAACTGAATAAATGTACTGAACTTCATACAAAATAAACATACTTTCGGAGATGGATAACTTGTGAGCCAAAGCCTAAAGGATGAGTTACAGACTTCAGGGGTAAAATCTTCACACATTTTTTCCAACATTGGCATCCAGGAGACGGCAAGGTGACAATTCTGTAGGCACACCCAAGTTCCTTCTTCTATTGCTGCTTTAATCATTTTTGTTGCAATTGGTCCTTGTCCTTGTCCCAGGGAAATTGCTTGAAATTTATTTCCAGACATAGCTTTATCATTTGCAAATTTCAGCAGGCCTAAGAGAGCACAAAAAAACAGTTTCACTGCTTGCTCTAAAATCACAAAGTATGCCTTATGTTTCAGTGTGCAGGTACTTCAATGGAAGATTCCAGTTACTTTTCCTTATACATCTCAGATTTACTAAGTGAGCTACAATCATATAAGAAACGGCCATTGATGGGGTGCCTGGGTGGCTCAGTTGGTTAAGCGTCTGCCTTTGGCTCAAGTCATGATCTCAGGGTCCTGGGATTGAGCCCTGCGTCGGGCTCCCCGCTCAGCTGGGAGCCTGCTTCTTCCTCTCCTCCCCACTTGTGCTCTCTCTTGCTATCTCTGTCTCTTTCTCTCAAATAAATAAATAAATAAAATCTTTAAAAAATTAAAAAAAGAAGTGGCCATTGAGCAAGACGGTTTATCTATAGGTTCTTCAAAGTATTCAGTAGGCAGACTTACTAGCCATGGGATCCGCTCCCGGAGATAGCACAAAAATTAAAGGGATGGTACAGTTTGAGTCCAAGTAACTCTTTGTCAAATCAAATGGTGGAGGCTCCACAAATTTTTTCCCTAGTTTGTCAGTTACATAATTTGTTATAGCTGGAGTTATCTGTTAAAGAGAGAAATAATATGCCCTTTAGAGTAATTTTCATTTCACATAACAATTGTGATGATTACTGAAAACCGACAGAGTACAATTTGAGTCTAATAGTCAAGAAAAGCATGCAGCTTATCATAGACACAAAGTATGAATTTCTTTAATATGTAAGAAGTGTGTATAAATTGATAGGACCAGACTAACAATCCAAAAGAAAAAAAGGGCAGAGACAATGAGCAGTTTATAGAAAATGACTCATGGAATCCATTTATAAAAATGGATCTTAAACATATGAAAAGATGCTCAAACTCATTCAGTATAGCAGAGACTGCAAACTGTCTCCCTGTTTGTCTCCTTTTGGTGATACAACCCCAAGTTTTCCCAACTTTTCTTGTACTTAGACGTGGCTGCATGACCAAGTTTTGGCCAGAGAGATGCAAGTAGAAGTTATACATGGTGCTTTCAGAAGGTATTTTTATAAGGAAGCTGTTTGCCTTCATTACTCTCTTTTGCTCTTCAACAGATGTGGTATTCATGAGCCAGCTCCAATCTCACTGAAGAGGACCACACTCTAGGGGACTTTCCTAGCATGCGAGAAAAAACTTGAATGTCTGGATGATCTCAAAAGCAGAGCTGCCCCGCCAGTTGCCTCAAGCACTTGCCCTGGGATCTTAGGCGAGAGAGAGATTCACTTCTTTTTTACTTAGGCTACTGTATTTTAGGTCTCTTTGTTACAGCAGTTAGTCTTACCCTAATACTCATAATTTTAAAAAACACAAGTGATAACTATATTTAGATACCATTTTTCACCTATCAGATTGTTAGGTAAAGGGACAAGGATAGTGTCTGTTTATTGACCCCTAGAGGGTTTCCTTCCCAGCATGCTGAAAACTCTTAGCTCAAAAGCCCATTGGCACCAAACTCAAACTTTTGCACATTCAATTTTTGTAAACATAGCCCAAATAAGCAGATGTTTAGCCACTGACAGCCTGCCTACTTTGCACCCAACATCTGCTAGCTATAGATAAGTCCCAGGACATAAAGACCCCAAGCCAGTGCAGGCCTTCAGAGCTCCAATCCAGCGACTCCAAACCATAGTGCTGCTGAGAAACATCCCCAAGACACCGCATAGGCCTCTTCTCCCTTCTTCCTTGCCCTCCTCCCCTTTAGAGTTGTGGGACCCTCAACCCCCAAAAACCAGCATCTGGAGAGATTCTTGCTGTGAGGGACTTCTCTCTCTCCAACGTGCAAACTTGTTAAAGCATCATCCAGCGTAGCTCTTGTGTGCCTACTACCACCTCCTGTCCATGTCTGCCCCCGCCCTCATTGGTCCCCAGATTCCTCAAACGCCCTCAACAGATTACCAAAGATCCAAAAGTTTGGCAACATTCTGTGTGGAAAAAACTATGGGTTAAACAGATATTCTCATACACCGCTGTGGAAAAGTCATCTAGTGTAACTTTCATGGATTTGGCAGTATCTGTAAAAATTACAAATGGGCAAATCCACTGACTCAGCAATTTTATTCCCAGGACTTTATTCTGAGAGATAGTTGCACATGTGAGAAATGTCTTTTGAATAAGGTTATTTATTGCAACATTTTTATAGTAGATAATATATATATATTGTAAAGGTCCATCAATAGGAAATGGTTGAAGAAATTATGGCATTCTCTTATAATGAAATACCATGCAATTGTAAAAAAAGAATGAGAAAGCTCTTTATAAATTGATAGGGGAAAAAGCAACATGCAAAACAGTGGATGCAACCATTTGTGTTAAAAAATAAATGGAAAAAGAATTAATATGTATGCATATTTATATATGCATAAAAGGAAAACAAGAAGCAGATAACATGAGTTGCCTGAGGGAAAGGATGCTGAGAGCCTGGGAGATGCAGACTGGAGGTCCACTTTATTCATGTATACAAAACAGTTCTGAACCACAGGAATATGTTACTTCTTTATAAATTACATTAAAATTAATTTGAAGCAAAAGAATGATACTCATCAACATTAGCAGCAGAAAATAAGTACAAAGAGGAACTCAATATCACCTTCTAAACGCTAAACAACTTTCTAAAGTGAAGCTGTAGGAATTTGGTGGAGGGAGGAGAGATCATCACAGGCTTCTGCGGTCCTGGCAGAGATGGATCTGCAGTGTGTGGACTAGAAGGGAAGGAAGGATGGAGTCTTCTGTAGGAGAAATTTTGTGTAGTTGTGAGCAATTCTGTAGGTATAAACAGTGAAAATTTCCAGAAGTTTCAAGAAGCTAAGAATGGAATTGCAGAAAAGAGGTACGGTTAGCCAAGTAACAAGACTGCCAAGCCATAGTTCTGTCATTATTCTATAGGTATTGAAAGGCCACCGAAGGGTTTTCAAAAAAGGAGCTCACCATGATATAACAGAATTTATTTCTTTCTTTAATAATTTCACATGAGCAATGATGAAATCTTTTTTTTTTTTTTAACCAGTAACACCATGTATAGTTTGTATCTAGCATAGATCTTCGATGTAAATTTTAGGGAAGGGGAGATACTGAAGACACAGAGACCTTGCTCCCTTTACTCTATGCACAGACCAGGGCAATGTTCCCTGACATGATGTAACTGCAATCAAATATGACAATTTTCTATAGAAAGAGTACCTTGTTCCAGTAATTTAATACAAGAAAAATTTATAAGACTTTTCTATAAGATTTTGATCCTTCACGTAAGACACTCTAGAGAAGAAATTATGGAGACGTGAACAGACCTGGAGATAAGTTTTGTGATGGTTAATTTTAGGTGTCAGCTTTGCTAGAATAGAGTACCCAGATATTTGGTCAAATACTAGTCTGGATGTTGCTAGGAAGATATTTTAAAGATGAGATTAATGTTTAAATCACTAGACGTTAAGTGTATTACTCTCCATAATGTGAGTGGCCTCATTCAATCAGTTGAAGGCCTTAAGAGAAAAAAAAAAGACAGACCTCCACTGAGGAAGAGGGAATTTTGCCAGCACACTGACTTTGGACTTGACCTGCAATATGGCCTCTTCCCTGGGTCTCCAGCCTGCAGATTTTGGACTTGCCAGCCTCCACAATCATGTGAGCCAATTCCTGTAAATCTCTGTCTTAACTATCCTATTGGTTCTGTTTCTCTGGAGAATCCTGACAAACACAGCCTTTAGTTGAACTTAGTTTAATTCAATTCAACTCAATTCACAGACATTTACTTAGATGTCCTACTATCTTACAGGCACTGCTTTAAGTCCTGGAGATATTGAGCAAAATAAGACATGGGTTCTGACCTCCAGAAGCTCAGAGTGTAGTGGGAGATGCTAACAAACAAGCAGACAATTATTGCATATTCCAGTGTGGTAAGTGCTGTAATGTTTAAGAACAGGCTCCCGAGCATGGCAGACTAGGCAATAACTCCACACTTGGCACTGAAACAACATTTCCATTGGCTATCAGGGAGCCATTCTGTGGAGTGCAAATTAGGCAAGTATTTCCCAGATGCAGAGCTAATCATTCCTAAGTTTACAATGAACAAGGGAGGCTATTGGTGATAAAATAATGAACACAGCATTGTTCTGGCTTTAAAGTGATCTACTGTCTAGTGAAAAGAACATATATATATATATATATATATATATATATATATATATATATATATATACACACACACAACTGTCAGGTAGGAAAGAATGAGGTAAGTTTTAACAATGCATGAAGGTCTTAGAGAGTTAAGAAGAAGTACTCAGGAGTCTAATAATTATGTAAACCTCTGTTTGAATATACTCAGAGGCTAAGTGAAGCATTAGATGATGCTCCTTGTGATGCTTTACTAAAAACATAAAATGTTAAAAAAAGAAAAACAAAAAAGGAAAGAAGAAATGACCATTGCAATTACTTTCACCACCTTCATTTTATACATGGAGCTCAGAAAGATGAAGTTACTTTCTCAAAGTTTAAACTACATGTATGAACATAGTTTTTGGTTTTCTGTTTAAAATTTTTTCTTTTGGGCAACTGGGTGTTGGGCATTCGGAAGGCACGTGATGTGATGAGCACTGGGTGTTATATGCAACTAATGAATCACTGAACACTACATCAAAACTATGTTGGCTGATTGAAATTAAATAAAAAATATAATTGGAAATTCATCTCCTAATGAGATGAAGCAGGATCTAACTTGTCATATGCATTTAATGAAAGAGAAAGGTATATTCAGGTGAAAATTAATCAGCTCAGAAACTAGAACAATATTATTCTTGTTAATAGGAGGTTAAAAGATTAAATATTTATTATGGTAAAATAAAATAAGCATTAGCTATCAAAAAACATTTTTTTTCTTTTGTAACACCATAATCACCTTTCTTGAATGTGTGAAAATCAGGATCAGCCTGTTTATTTCACCTATAGAAAGATTTTTGTGTCTATTGGCCATCTGTATGTCTTCTTTGGAAAAATATCTATTCATGTCTTCTACTTTTTAACTGGATTATTTGTTTTTTGGCTGTTGAGTTTTATTTTATTATTTTTTAAAGATTTTATTTATTTATTTGAGAGAGAGACACAGATAGTGACAGAGATAGCAAAAGAGAGCACAAGTGGGGAGGACAAGGAGAAGCAGGCCCCCGCTGAGCAGGGAGCCTGATGTGGGGCTCGATCCCAGAACCCTAGGGTAATGATCCAAACCGAAGGCAGACACCTAACCAACTGAGCCACCCAGGCGCCCCAAGGGTGTTGATTTTATAAGTTCACTCTGGAAAACAGTATGGAGGTTCCTCAAAAAGTTAAAAATAGAACTACCCTATGATCCAGCAATGGCACTCCTAGGTATTTACCCAAAGGATACAAAAATACTGATTCGAAGGCATACATGCACCTCAATGTTTATAGCAGTATTATCAACAATAGTCAAATTATGGAAAGAGCCCAAATTGTCCAGCATCTAATGAATGGATAAAGAAGATGTAGTATGTATATACAATGGAATATTAGTCAGCCATAAAAAAGAATGAAATCTTGCCATTTGCAATGACATGGATGGTGCTGGAGAGTATTATGCTAAGGGAAATAAGTCAGTCAGAGAAAGACAAATACCATATGATTTTGCTCATATGTGGAATTTAAGAAACAAGACAGATGAACACAGGGGGGAAAAAGAGATGCAAACCACAAAACAGACTCTTAAATATAGAGAACTGAGGGTTACTGGAGGCGAGGTGGGTGGGGGAATGGGTTAAATAGGTGGTGGGGATTAAGGAGGGCGCTTGTAATGAGCACTGGGTGTAGTATGTAAGTGTGAATCACTAAATTCTACACCTGAAACTAATATTATAGTGTATGTTAACTAACTGGAATTTAAATAAAAACTTGGAAGAAAAAAAAGAAGGATTTTTGTGCATGTTTAAACTGACAAAATTGTGACATGTATAAGATTTTCTACCATCTTTTACTTCCAGCCAGTATGGCCCCTTCTGCTAACAGGGCCCAGATTTACACTCTCACATAAACAACTAAAAATGGACAAAATTTAAAAAGCAACCACTTTCAAACACTGGTCAATTCAGACAACAGGTAGTACCAGACTTTGACCTCTATGAAAGAGGAAACTCACAAGGTGAGATCTATTATCCCTTTAGCTTTCTTCTGGGAGGTACATTTCAGCCTGTGGAATAGGAAAAGTGATTGAAAACAGAGAAACACAGTGTTGCTGACTTGGGAAGACAGAAATCAGAGTTCAAGGAGGGAGGCCACTAGAAGTTGCAGAGTTCAAATTAGAAGGGAACTACCCAGAAAAAATAAAGAAACCTGCATAACAGTACCCTTGAATCTTTGCTGAATACAAAGGTGTGCATGCATAGACTAAGCAAGGAGCGACTGGAGAGCTCTGAACTGGGGATCTACAGAGCTACCAGAGTTCATGCCAGGCTGGGAATTATTCAACTTCCCAATAGCCACAGTGGAGAGCCCTTGGTGATCACTTGGGGCATTCAGTAAAGTTCCCAGAAAGGTCACACTTTAGTAGTGGAGCTAAACTATCCATTGAGTAAAGGCTGTTCTACATTTGTGCTAACAAATATTAAAATAATCTTTGAAAGGAACAATCTGAAATTAAGTAATGTAACCATGTAGTCAAAGGGATTGGTAACCTTTTTCTACAGAGGGCTAGATAGTAAAAACTTTAGGTGTTGTGGGCGACATAAAATTTCTGCTGCATATTTTTTTCCTTCTTTTTAAAAACAACTCTTTAAAATATAAACACCATCATCATCTCCCATGGGCTGGACAAAAACAAGTCATGGGCTGGATTTGGCCCACAAGTGTTTTTGCTGACCCTTGAACTAGCAGAATAAAACTCTACAACCTTTAAAGGAACATAACAAAATCAAATTATCAACAACGTTTGGCACCAAATCAAACATTACTGGGTGGGCCAAAAAGCAAGAAAATATAATCTATAACCAAGAGTAAAATCAGTCAATAGAAACAGATCCAGAAATGATGGAATTAGCAGTCAAAGTTTAAAAACAGTTGTTATAACTGTGTTCAAGTATTTAAAGAAAACATGAACAGAATGAAAAAAGAAATCTAACATATAAAAAACCAAATGAACTGTTTTAAGAAAGATTTTATTTATTTATTTGACAGAAAGAGAGAGCACAAGTAGGTGGAGCGGCAGGCAGAGGGAGAGGGAGAAGCTGGCTCCCTGTTGAGCAGGGAGCCCAATGTGGGACTCGATCCAAGGACCCTAGGATTATGACCTGAGCTGAAGACAGACACTTAACCAACTGAGCCACCCAGTGCCCCCCAAGTGAACTTTCTAATAGTGAAATATATAATAGCTGAAACAAGGAAATTCTTTTTCTTTTTTTAATTAAGATTTTTTAGTTTATTTGTGAAAGAGGGAGAGTGCACCTGAGTGTGTACAAACAGGGGGAAAAGGCAGAGGGAGAGGCAGAAAAAGAATCTCAAGCAGACTCCACACTGAATGAGGTGTCCAAAGCAGGGCTCGATCCCACGACCCTGAGACCATGACCTGAGCCAAAACCAAGAGTCAGACGCTTAACCAACTGAGCCACCCAGGAGCCCCTGAAACAAAAAAATTAACTGGATAGGAACAATAGCAGATTAGACACTATAAAAGAAGAAATCAGTAAACTTAAAGATAGCAGTAGAAACTATACAAACTGAAGCACAGTGATACAAAAAATTTAAAAATAATTAACAGAGGAATCATCTATGGTATAATACCAAGCAGTCTAATGTATATTTATTTGGACTCATAGGGTGGAGTGGCAAAAAATATTTGAAGAAGGGGCACCTCTGTGGCTCTGTTGGTTAAGCCTCAGATTCTTGGTTCTGGCTCAGGTCATGATCTCAAGGTCATGAGATTGAGCCCCGCATCATGGAGTCCGCATGGACTCTCCCTCTCTGGCTGCCCCTCCCCAACTCAAATAAATAAATAAAATCTTATAAAAAAGTATTTGAAGAAATAATGGCCAAAATTTTTCTCAAGTTGAGGAGAACCATAAACCTACAAATCCAAGGAGCTCAATGAACCTGTTTGAGTATCTAGAATGAGAGTCAAAGAACCAAATAGCAGTAACTTTAAACCTAACACAACTTTTTTTTTTTTTAATTTGAGTATAGTTGACACGTTGTTACATTAGTGTCAGGTGTACAACCTAGATTTAATACGTTTTTACATCATGCTCTATTCACCACAAGTGTAGCTACCATCTTCCCATTACACTGCTTTCACAATATCATTGACTGTGTTCCTTATGTTGTGCCTTTAATTCCCAGGACTTATTCTTAAATGGCAAATTAACTGGATTCCAAGTAGAACACATTTGTCTTTTTACCTTATCAGGTCTTAAGCACCGAAGAATTATTATTTTCTGTAGTTCATTTAGTTTTTCATCCATTGGTACTGGAAATTTAGCATTGTGTGGCTCTTTACTGTCATAAATTTCCCGCCATTCAGTTATATGTTCACAAAAATGCTTCCTAATGGAAAAAAAGCTTAATAGTTATTACTTCATTGGAAAATAATTTAAAAAGAGATTGTTAATCAAGGAGATTACAAATTTACCTATCCTTATTCAATGCTGTCATCAAGCTTAAATAATTACCTGAGTTCTTTGAAGGCAGGAAATTCACTTGCACGGCAAATTTCCTCCCAGCTTTTATCCTGTAGCCAAGTCGGATCAGGATTTTTCTCAGCACTCTTAAGACTTACTCCTCCAGTTAAAAGAAACATCAGTTCCTGGTATTCAATCTCTTTCTTTGCCCTGTAAAACCAAAATAAAGATTGCTGTGAATTGCTGATTTTAAAATTGAATGAAATCAATTTCTGCTTCTACAGCCTTGATAAAATAATCAGTACCAAATTACTCTACTGCCATAAACAATTGGAAAACCAGATAAAGTGAATGAAAGAACTGTTTTTGGAAATTATACAACAGCCAGTGCAACACTGTGGTCCCTGAGAAAAGGGAGACAATTAAGGTGATCCCTATGATTGTCTCAGCTATCCACTAGAGGCACTTTCCAGACTACAAAACAGACAGGTGATCAAAATCAGAACTTGATAGTATTGCTGAGTTGAATAAACAGAGATCAGAGTTAAGGAAGGCTGAGGTGGCAGAATTTGTGGGCAGAGTGCCAGAGAGGAGGGAGATGCATGGAAAAGAGGTCGAGAAATCTGCATAGGTATCTCCTTGATTCGATTGCTAAATGCTAAATCATATATGAATAGGGTAAAACTACGGGAGACCAGGTAAAGAATATCTGGGGAGCTGTAAACTGAGCAGCTACCAGAGCTCACACAAAACTTGGAGATAGGAGTTCTTGCCAACTAGAGTTAATCTTCGTTGAACACCAGAGGAATTCAGAGGCAACATCAGAAGGATCATGCCTTAGTAGAAAAGCTAACCTAGCCTTAGAATAAAGCCTATTCTAAAACTACCAAAGGAAAGCTCAAAAACAAGCCTTGAAAACATCAAACTAATCCAGTAATTTAAGTACCTGTATAAGTAAAGTCTAATGCTTTTTAAAGGAATAATAAAAAAAAAACACCCCAGCATTTATCCATGTAAAATTCACACTCTCCATAACCAGGAGAAAAAAATCAGTCAATAGATACATACCAGTGATAGAGATAATACAACAAAAAGATAGGAATGTTAGAAGAGCTATTACAAATATGCTGAAGGAATTAAAGCAAAATGAACATAAGGAATAGAGAAACAGGCAACAGAAAAAATAACCAAATGCAACTTCTAGAGATCAAAAGTATGAAATCTAAAAGAAAAATTCACTGATTTCTTTCCAGATATAGAGAAAATGAAAGGATTCATTACCAGTAGATATATAGTATAAGAAAGGTTAAAGGAAGTTTCAGGTAGATAGAAATTTGAATCAACACAAAAGAATAAAGAGTGCCAGAGATGGTAACTATGTCAGTAAACATAAAAGACTTTTCTCTTATTACTTAAGTCTCTTTAAAAGATTACTGACTATTTAGGGGCACCTGGATGGCTCAATCAGTTAAGTGTCTGCCTTTGGCTCAGGTCATGATCGATCCCAGGGTCCTGGGATCAAGCCCCTCACTGGGCTCCCTGCTCAGCGGGGAGCCTGCTTCTCCCTCTCCCTCTGCCTGCCACTCCCCCTGCTTGTGTTCTCTCTCTTTCTCTCTCTGTCAAACAAATAAATAAAATCTTAAAAAAAAAAAAAAGATTACTGACTAGAGCAGAATAACAATGTGGTATGGGATTTATAACATGTGCAAGTGAAATATATGACAATAACAAAACAAAGGCTGGGAGGAGAGAGATGGAAGTATATTGTTGTAAGTTCTTATACTATATACATATGAAGGAGTATAATTTTACCT
The DNA here is from genome assembly GCF_009762305.2 of Zalophus californianus. NCBI lineage: Eukaryota > Metazoa > Chordata > Mammalia > Carnivora > Otariidae > Zalophus > Zalophus californianus. Next base: position 25,424,661 of record NC_045595.1, read on the forward strand.
GAAGATGGACTCTGGTATGTTAAAAGGTATACTATAATCCCAAGGAAACCACAAAAAGAATAAAACAAAAAAATTATAGCTAGTAAGTCAACAAAGGAGATAAAATGGAATCAATACATACTCAATTCAAAGAAAAAGAAAATGAGGAAATGGAACAAAAAAACAGATGTGCAAAACAGAAAGCAAGTTGTAAGACAGTAGATTTAAATATAACTCTATTATCTCATTGAATGTAAATGGTTTAAACAATTTCACTAAAGGCAGCAATTATCAGATTGGATAAAACAAAGAAGACCTAATATATGTTGTCTACAGAAATACAGCTTAACTATAAAGACACAAATAGGTTAAAAGGAAAAGTATGGAAAAATATATACCATCCTAACACTATTCAAAAGAAAGCTGGGGTCTGTAATAGGATTATACAAAATAGATTTCAGAACAAAGGATAGACCAGGGATTAAAAAAAAAAAAAAGTCAAGTCAATTCATTAAGAGGTCATAATAGTCCTAAACACTTACACATCTAATAACAGAGCATCAAAACACAAACAAACATTGATAGAACTGTCAGAAGCAATCTCCATAGCTAAGAGATTTCAAACCTCTCTCAAAAATCGCTTGAACAAGTACACAGAAAATCAATAAGGATAATAGTATATAGACTAGCTTGACCTACTTGACATTTGTAGAGCATTCCATTCAAAAACAGCAAAATACAGATTCTTTTCAATGGCATATAGAACATTTGCAGAGATAGACTACATTCTAGGCCTTAAAATGTCTCATTTATAAAATTTCTAGAAAAGGAATAGTTATCAGGGGTGCCTGGGTGGCTCAGTTGGTTAAGCGACTGCCTTCGGCTCAGGTCATGATCCTAGAGTCCCGGGATCGAGTCCCACATCGGGCTCCCTGCTCAGCAGGGAGTCTGCTTCTCCCTCTGACCCTCTTCCCTCTCGTGCTCTCTATCTCTCATTCTCTCTCTCTCAAATAAATAAATAAAATCTTTAAAAAAAGAAAAAGAAAAGGAATAGTTATGGAGACAGAAAGCAGATCAGTGATTACCTGGGGCTGGGAATAGGAATAGGAATTGACTAAGTAGGCACAAGCAAGGAAACTCTGAGATGATGGAAGTGTTCTAAAACTGGATTTTGGTGATGGTTGCACAATTGTATAAATGTACTAAAAATCATCTAACTGTATTCTTACAATCATCCAATTGCATAATAATTACCTAATAAACCTGGGGAAAAGGGAAGTTTTCCAGGTAAACAAAAACTAAAGATGTTTATCATCACTAAACTGGCCTTACAAGAAATATTAAAAAGACTTTTTTTGAGCTGATAAGAGAAGGCACTAATTAATAACATAAAACATACAAAAGTAAAAATCTCACTGGAAAAGGTAAAGAGTAAACATAGTAGATTCAATCACTTCTAAAGCAAGTATGAAGGTTAAAAGACAAAAGTAATAAAATTAACTAAAACTACAATAGTTAAGGGATGCATAAAACATAAATATGTAAAATGTGACATCAAAAATATAAAATGGGGGTGTAGTAAAAAGATAGTTTGGAATGTGTTCAAATTGAAGCTGTTCTCATCTTAAAACAAACTATTATAAACACAGGATGTTATATGTGAACCTCACAGTAACCACAAAGAAAAAAACTCCTGGTAAATACCACAAAGAAACTGAGAAGAACCTAAACACAAAAACTAGAGAAAGCCATCATACCACAAGAGAAGAGAGAAAAGAGAAGAAAGAACAGAGAGGGACTAAAAACAGGCAGAAAACAATTACAAAATGGCAGTAAGTAATGCTTATTATTAATTACTTTAAATGCAGATAAACTCGCCAATCAAAAGACATGAAATGGCTGAGTGGATTAAAAAAAAGCACCCATCTCTATGCTGCCTACAAGAGACTCAGTTTAGAAGTAAGGATACACACAGACTGAAAATGAAGGGATAGGAAAAGATAGCCCATGCAAATAGAAATGAAAAGAAAGCTTGTGTAGCTATACTCATATCAGACAAAATAGACTTTAAAACAAAGACTATGATAAAATACCAAGAAGGGAATTACATAATGATAAAGGGGTCAATCCAGCAAGAAGACACAACGTTTGTAAATATATATGTACCCAATGTAGGAGCACCAAATATATAAAGCAAATATTAACAGACCTAAAGGGAGAACTTGACAGCAATACAATAATAGTAGGGCACTTTAATACGCCCACTTACACCAATGGATAGAGCAGCCAGACAGAAAATCAATAAGGAAACAGTGACCTTAAATGACACATTAGACCAAATGGACTTAGTAGACACATGCAGAAAATCCCAGCCAAAGGCAGAATACACATTCTTTTCAAACGCACTTGGAACATTCTCCATGACAGATCACATGGTTAGGCCACAATAAATTCAAGAAGATTGAGATTATAATATTTATGTATTTATTTTAGAGAGAGAGAGACAGAGAGAGAGACCAAGAGAGCATGAGCAGGGGAGGGGCATAGGAAAAGGGAGGGAGAATCTCAAGCAGACTCTCTGCTGAGTGTGGAGCCTGATGCAGGGTCAATCTCACAACCCTGAGATCATAACCTGAACAAAAACCAAGAGTTGGACACTGAAATGACTGAGCCACCCAGGCACCCCAAGACTGAGATTATATTAAGCATCTTCTTTGACCACAATGGCAATAAAACAAGAAATCAACTACAAAAAGAAAACTGGAAAAACCACAAAAATGTGGAGATTAAGCAACATGCTACTAAACCAATGGGTCATCAAAGATATCAAAGAAGAAATTTAAAAATATATGAAGACAAATGAAAACAGAAATATGACACACCAAAATCTATGCAGTGCAGCAAAAGTGGTTCTAAGAGGGAAGATCACAGCAATAAAGCCTACCTCAAGAAACAATAAAACCTCAAATAACCTAACTTTAAACCCAAAGGAACTAGAAAAAGAATAAATGAGCCTAAAGTTAGTAGAAGGAAAAAAAGTAACAAAGATCAGAGTGCAAATAAATCAAGACTAAAAATAAATAAATAAAAAAGATCAGTAAAATTGAGAGGTGGTTCTTTGAAAAGATAAACAAACTTGAAAAACCTTTAGCTAGACTAACCAACAACTTAAGAGGAGGGGTGCCTGGGTGGTTCAGTCAGTTAAGTGTCTGCCTTTGGCTCAGGCCAATATCCCAAAGTCCTGGGATCAAGCCTGTGTTAGGCTCCCTGCTCAACGAGGAATGTGCTTCTCCCTCTGCCTCTGCCCCTCCGACCCCATCCCCACTCATGCTCTAACAAATAAATAAAATCTTTAAAAAAAAAAAACTTAAGAGAAGAAAACACTTCCAAACTCATTTTATGAGGGCAGCATTACCCTGATACCAAAACCAGACAAGGACACAACAAAAAAAGAAAATTACAGGCCAATATTTTTAATGAACATAAATGCAAAAATACTCAACAAAATATAGCAAACCAAATGCAACAACACATTAAAAGAATCATGCACTATAATCAAGTGGGATTTATTTCAGAGATCCAAGGATGATTCAACATCCACAAGTCAATCAAGGTGATACACCACATTAACAAATTTAAAGATAAAAATCACATAATCATCTCAACAGATGCGGAAAAAGCATCTAACAAAAGTCAACATCCATTTATGTTAAAAACTCTCAACAAAGTGGGTACAGAAGGAAGATACCTCAACATAATAAAGGCTGTATATGATAAACCCACAGTTAACATACTCAATGGTGAAAGCTTTTCCTCTAAGATCAGGAACAAGACAAGGATGCCCACTCTGCACACCTTTATTCAACATAATACTGGAAGTTCCAGCCACAGAAATTAAGCAAGAAAAAGAAATAAAAGGCACCCAAAATGGAAAGAAGTGAAACTGTCACTATTTGCAGATACTTTATATAGAAAATTCTAAAAACTTTGTTGGAACTGAGAAAAACACTGTTAGACCTAATAAATACAGTAGAAGTGCAGGATACAGTATCAATCTATAGAAATCAGTGGCATGTCTATACACTAATAAAGACCTATTAAAAAGAGAACTTAAGAAAACAATCCCATTTACAATTACACCAAAAGAATAAAATACCTGGAATAAATTTAATCAAGGAGGTGAAAGACCTGTCCACTGAAAACTATAAAACACTGATACAGGAAACTGAAGACACAAATAAATAGAAAGATATTCTATGCTCATAGATTGGAGGAATCAATATTGTTAAAATGTCCATACCACCCAAAGCAATTAACAGATTGAATGTAATCCCTATCAAAATTCCAACAGCATTTTTCACAGAGCTATAACAACTAATTCAAAAATTTGTATGGAATCACAAAAGATCCCAAATAGCCAAAGTGATCTTGAGGAAGAACAACAAAGCTGAAGGTATTATGTTCCCTGATGTCAAATGATATTACAAAGCTATAGTAATCAAAATAGTATGGTACTGGCATAAAGACAGACACACAGATCAATAGAATAGAATTGAGAGAACAGAAATATATATAAAGAGCCCATAAATAAATATACCCCCCCACACATATATACAATTAATTTATGACAAAAGGGGAAGAACACATAATGAAGAAAGGACAGTCTCCTCAGTGAATGGTGCTGGGAAAACTGGACAGCCACATGCAAAAGAATGAAACTAGACGACTATCTTACACTATACACAGAAATTAATTCAAAATGGATTAAAGACCTGAACATAATACCTGAAACCATAAAACTCCTAAAAGAAAACATAGGTGGTAAGCTTCTTGACATCAGTCTTAGCTATATTTTTGTAGATATGACTCCAAAGGCAAGGGAAACAAAAGCAAAAATAAACAAATGGGACTATATCAGACTAGAGTTTCTAAACAGTGAAAGAAACCATCATCAAAATGAAAAGACAACCTACTGAATGGGAGAAGATATTTATAAATCACATATCTGACACGGAGTTAATATCCAAAATATACAAAGAACTCATACAACTTAACAACAAAAAGCAAACAACTTGATTTAAAAATGGGCTTAGGATCTGAATGGACATTTTTCCAAAGAAGAAGTACAGATGGCCAACAGGCACATGAAAAGATGTTCAACATCACTAATTAGGGGCACCTGGGTGGCTCAGTTGGTTAAGTGTCCAACTCTTGATTTTGGCTTAGGTCATGATGTCAGGGTCCTGGGACTGAGCCCTGCCTCAGGCTCTGCACTCATCGGGGAATCTGCTTGAGATTCCCTCTTCCTCTCCCTTTGCTGCTCCCCCTGCTCATGCTCTCTCTCTCTAAAATAAACAGATAAAATCTTTTTAAAAATCACTAATTATTAGGCGAATGCAAAATGCAAATCAAAACCACAATAAGATATCACTTCACACTAGTTAGATTGACTATAATAAAAAGACAAGAAATAAGTGTTTAAGAGAATGTGGAAAAAGGGAATTCTTGTACCCTGTTAGTGGAATATAAATTGGTATGGACACTATGGAAAATAGTATAGAGATTCCTCAAAAAGTTATTAATCGAATTACAATACAATCCAGCTATTTCACTTCTGGTATTTATCCAAAGAATAGGAAAACTCTCATTTGAAATGATATATGCACCCCAATGTTCATAGCAGCATTATTTACAATAGCCAAGATATGGCAACAACCTAAATGTCAGCTGATGGATAAATGGATAAAGAAGATGTGGTCTATATAAACAATAGAATACTGCTCAGACATTTAAAAAAAAATCGAAATCTTGTCATTTGTGACAATAGGAATGGACCTTTAGGGTATTATGTTAAATGAAATAAGTCAGAAGGAGAAAGACAAAAACAGTACAATTTCACTCATATGTGGAATCTAAAAATAAATAAGCAGGGGCGCCTGGGTGGCTCAGTCGTTAAGCATCTGCCTTCGGCTCAGGTCATGATCCCAGGATCCTGGGATCCAGCCCCGCATCGGGCTCCCAGCTCAGCAGGAAGCCTGCTTCTCCCTCTCCCACTCCCCCTGCTTGTGTTCCCTCTCTCACTGTGTCTCTCTCTGTCAAATAAATAAATAAAATCTTTAAATAAATAAATAAATAAATAAATAAGCAAAAACAAAAACAAACTCATAGACATGAAGAACCGATTGTTAGTTACCAGAGGGAAGGGAATTGTTAGTGGGTGAAATGGGTGAAGGGGGTCAAATGCATGGTGATGGATGGCAACTAGATTTTTGGAGTGATCACTTTGTAATAAATACAGATGTTGAATTTTAATGTTGTACATCTAAAACTTATATAATGTTACATACCAATTTTAACTTGTAAAAAATGAGAAACAAACAAACAAACAAGAACAATGGCAGTGAATAGAAAACAGTAACATATATGGTAGCTATTAATCCATTTATATAAATAATCACTTTAAATATCATTGGTTTCAATACATCAATTAAAAGACATAGATGGGGGGCGCCTGGGTGGCTCAGTCGTGCCCCAGGGTCCTGGGATCGAGCCCCGCATCGGGCTCCCTCCTCGGCGGGTGGCCTCCTTCTCCCTCTCCTGCTCCCCCTGCTTGTGTTCCCTCTCTCGCTGTGTCTCTCTCTCTGCCAAATAAATAAATAAAATCTTAAAAAGAAAAAAAGACATAGATGGTCAGAGTGGATACAAAAAATGAGACCTAACTATATGTTGTCTACAAAAAAAACCATTTTAACTATGAAAACAGAGATAGATTAAAAGAAGAGGGATGGAGAAAGAAATACCATGCTAACATTAATAGAAATAAAGCTGGAATAGCTATATTAACTTCAGAAATAGATGACTTTAGAGCAAGGAAAATTATCAGGGATAAACGGGGCCATCATGTAATGATAAAGGGGTTAATTCTCCCAAAAGACACAGCAATTGTTAATGTACCTTACAAGAGAATGTAAAAATATATGACAGAAAATCTGATAGACGAGAAAAAATAGACTAATCCATTATTATAGTAATGGACAGATCCAGCAGCAGAAAATCAGTAAAGACACACTTGAACTAAATAGCACCATCAGTTGAATACATCAATTGAATACAATTGACATCTATAGGATACTTTATCAAATAACAACAAAATACACATTCTTCTCAACCTCATATGGAACATTCACCAAGACAGAACACATTCTGGGCCATAAAACACACCTTAACAAATTTAAAAGAAGAGAAATCATATAAAGTATTCTTTCTGACTAAAATAGAATTAAACCAGAAATCAGTAACAGAGAGATAGCCGGAAAACCCCCCAAATACTTGGCAATTAAACAACACAATTCTAAGTAATGTATGGGTCAAAGAAGTCTCAAAAGAAACAAATACTTAGAATTAAATAAAAATGAAAACACAACTTATCCAAATTTGTGAGATGCAGCAAAAGTAATGCTCAGAGGAAAATGTATAACCCTGAATGCATTTATTGGATCTAAAATCAATCATCTAGACTTCCACCTTAAGACATTAGAAAAAGATCAAATCAAATCTAAAGCAAGTGGAAGTGAAGAAATGATAAAAATCAGAGAAGAAATTCATGAAATTAGGAGCGCTTGGGTGGCTCAGTCACTTAGTGTCTGCCTCCCACTCAGGTCATGATCTCCAGGTCGGGGGAATATCAATATCAATAAAACTGAAATCTGGTTCTTTGAAAAGATCAATAAAAATTTTTTTAAAGATTTTATTTATTTATTTGACAGAGAGAGACACAGCGAGAGCAGGAACACAAGCAGGGGCAGTGGGAGAGGGAGAAGCAGGCTTCCTGCTGAGCAGGGAGCCTGATGTGGGGTTCGATCCCAGGAGCCCGGGATCATGACCTGAGCCGAAGGCAGACGCTTAACGACTGAGCCACCCAGGTGCCCCGAAAAGATCAATAAAATTGGTTAACTTCTACCCAGGGCAACTAAGGAAATAAAGAAAGAAGACACAAATTACAAATATCAGAAATGAAAGAAGGGCCATCACTACTAATTCCATTGACATTAAAAAGATAATAAAATGGGCGCCTGGGTTGCTCAGTCATTTAAGCGTCTGCCTTCTGCTCAGGCCATGATCCCAGGGTCCTGGGATCTAGTCCCACATCGGGATCCTGGCTCAGTGGTGAGTCTGCTTCTCCCTCTACTCTTCCCCCCTGCTCGTGATCTCTCTCACTCACTCAAATAAATAATCTTAAAAAAAAGATAATAAAACAATATTAGGAACTTTACGTCCTCAAATTTGATAATCTAGCCGAAACAGATCAATTCATTGGGAGACACAATCTGCCAAGATTCACACAAGGGGAAACAGATAATCTGAATAGACTTTCTGTTATTGTACTTGTGCTGCCTTAACAAAATACGATAGGCTGGGTTGCATAAATAATGCAAATTTGTTTTCTCAGAGTTCTGGAGGCTAGAAGTTTGGATCAAGGTTCTGGCTGATTTTGGTTTCTGATGAGACCCCTTTTCCTCGCCTGTAGACAGCCACCTTCTTACTGTGTCCTCACATGGCCTTTTTCTGTGTGCATATGGAGAGAGAGAGCACTCGGTAGCTCTCTTTTTTTAAGGACATTAATTCTATCAGATCAGGACCATACCTTTCTGAGCTTATTTAACCTGATTACTTCCTTATAGGTCTCATCTCTAAATACAGTCACACTGGAAGTTAGCATATCAACATATGAATGCGGGGCCCATCTATGCAGTCCATAACTATATCTATTAAAGAAACTGAATCGATAATTAATAACCTTCCAAAACAGAAAGCACCACACTAAGATGGGTTCTGGAGAATTCTATGAAACTTATAAGAAGAAATTCTACAAATTCCTTACAATCTCTTCCAGAAAATAGCAGAAGGAATATTTCCCTAATTATTCTATAAATTCAGTATTACCCTAATACCCAAACTAGACAGAGATAGTATAAGAAGACTACGAATCAGTATCTCTCAAGAACATGGATACAAAAATTCTCAACAAAATATCAGCAAATTGAATCAAACGATGTATAAAAAGAATAACACACCACAACAAAGTGATATTTATCTCAGGTATGTAAGGCTGTTTCAACATTCAAAAAACAATTAATGTAATCTATCACATCAATAAACTAAAGAAGAAAAAGCACATGATCATATCAGTAGATGCAGAAAATTCATTTGACAAAATCCAATACACTTTCATGATCAAAATTTTCAGCAAACTAAGTAAAGGAGAACGTCCTCAACTTGATAAAGAACATTCACAAAAAATCCGATGGCTAACATCATACTTGAAAGTGAGAAACCAGAAAATTACCCACTAAGATCAAGAACAAAACAAGGATGTCTCTTTTCATCACTTGTCAACATCATACTGAAAGTCCTGGCTAGTGTAATAAGGAAAAGAAATTTAAAAATGTATAGATTAGAAAAAAAATTAATTTATCTTTGTTTGAGATGACATAATTGTCTACATAGGAAATCCAAAAATCTGAAAGAATTGGTAAAAAAAAACTCCTAAAACTAATAGGCAATTACAGCAAGGTTGCAGGATACAATGTCAACATACAAAAGTCAGTCACTTTTCTATATATCAATGACAAACAAGTGGAACTTGAAATTAAAAACATGATACCATTTGCATTGGCACCCAAAAAAGTGAAATACTTAGGTATAAATCTAACAAATCATGTACAAGATCTATATGAGAAAAACTAAAAAAATGTGATGAAAGAAATCAAAGAATTAAATAAATGAAGAGATATACCATGTTCATGAATAGGAAGAATCAATACTGTCAGGGTGGCAGTTCTTCCCAATTTGATCTATAATTCAAAATGCCAGCAAGTTATTTTGTGTATAATTGACAAACTGATTCTAACGTTTATATGGAGGGGCAAAAGACCAAGAACAGGCAACACAATATTGAAGGAGAAGAACACAACTAGAAAACTGACATTACTGGACTTCAAGACTTATGATAAAGCTACAGTAATGAAGACAGTGTTGTACTGGTAAAAAAAAAAAAAAAGATAGACAAATAGATCAATGGAACCGAATTCTGTGGATTTTCAGGGCACCTGGGTGACTCAGTCAGATGGGCATCTGCCTTCCACTTGGGTCATGGTCCCAGAGTCCTGGGATTGAGGCCTGCATCGGGCTCCCTGCTTAACGGGGAGCCTGCTTCTCCTTCTGCCACTCCCCCTGCTCTTGCTCTCTCTCTCAAATAAACAAATATTAAAAAAAAAAAGAATTTTGTGGATTTTCTATAAAGTTCACCTTATATGAAGATGCAAAAGACCCAGAATAGCCAACACAATATTTAAGAAGAACAAAGGACTGACACTACCTGACTTCGAGACTTACTATAAAGCTAATTAAGTCAATACTACAAAAGAACAAATATAGATCAGTGATACAGAATAAAGAATCCAGAAATACACCCATATAAATACAGCTGATCTTTGACAAAGAAACAAAGGCAGTATAATGGATAGTCTTTTCAACAAACGGTGCTGGAACAACTGGATATTCACATGCAAAAAAAAAAATCTAGACAGAGACTCTTCACAAAAATTAACTCAAAATGGATCATACACCTAAATGCAAAATGCAAAACTATAAAATTCCTAGATTACATAGGAGAAAATCTAGGTGACCTTAGATATGTTAATGATTTTTTAGATATAACACCATAAGCCATGAAAGAAAGAACTGATAAGCTGGACTTCATTAAAATTTAAAAAGACACTGTCAAAAGAATGAAAAGGCAAGCCACAGACTGGGAGAAAATATTTGCAAAAGGCATATCTGTTGAAGGACTATCATCTAACTCAACAATGAAAAATGAACAATTAAACTGATTCAAAAGTGGCCCAAAGACCCAACACCAAAGAAGATATAAAGATGGCAAATTAGCATATGAAAATTTCTCAACATTATGTATGTGTCATTAGCAAATTGCAAATTAAAATGAGATAACACTACACATCTGTTAGAATGGTCAAATCCAGAACACTGACAAGACCAAATGCTGACAAGGATGCAGAGCAACAGGAACACTTACTCATTGCTAGTGGAATGAAAAATGGTGTAGCTACTTTGGAAGACAGGTTTTTTACAAAACTAAACATACTCTTACCACATGATCCAGCAATCACACTCTTAGGTATTTAATCAAATGAGCTGAAAAGTTATATGCATATAAAAACTTACACTCAAATGTTTATAGCAGTTTTATTCATAATATTCAAAACTTGGAAGCAACCTAAATGTCTTTCAGTAGGTGAATAAACTGTGATACAGCCAGAGAATGGGATATTACTTAGTTCTAAAAAGAAATGAGCTATCAACCCATGAAAAAACATGAAAAGACCTTAAGTGCATATTATTAAGTGAAAGAAACCAATTTGAAAAGGCTCTATTTCTTTTTTTTTTTTTTAAGTGAACTCACAACTCTGACATCAAGAGTTGCATGTTCTACCAGCTGAGCCAGCCAGGTACTCTGAAAAGGCTCTATTTCTTGACCTGGTTGGTAGCTACATAATTTTTGCTTTATAAGAATTCATTGAAGTATATATGAATATTGTGTGGACTTTTATGTGTGACCCACATTTTAAAAATCTATTAAATATCAAAACACCAATACTATTGTAGTTCTCTACAAGTAAAGTACAAGTAAAATCATAACTTAAACAGAGCAGAAATATGATATCCTTCTGTGAGAAGCCTTCCTCATCAATTAGTTTTCCCAGGCAAGTTTTTTAAAGCAAATAAAAAAAAATCAAGTAACTTACAGAAGAAGATTGGCACATAACATAAAGGAAAACAGCAGCTTGTCCTTCTCAAACAGTGATCGGCATATATTACAATATAAGTTGTATGTGAAGTGGTCATTTAAATATCGTAGGCGCTTTTCCAAAATTTTGGATTTGTTACTGAAAGGTTGAAAAACAGGCAAACATATTGAGTCAAACAAAACTAAGAAAAAATAAGTAACACATGAATTAACACATAAGTATTCATTGTTAAAAATATGAAACTAAACACACACACACACACACACACACACACACACACACACACACACGAGTGCATATAAAACTGGTGAAATCTGCAGGTGCCTGGGTGGAAGTTGGTTAAGCATCCAACTCCTGGTTTCATCTCAGGTCCTGATCTCAGGGTCGTTGGGATGTCACCCTGCAGCGGCTCTGTGCTCAGCATGGAGTCTGCTTGAGTTTCTCTCTGCCCTTCCCCACCATCTCAAATAAATAAATAAAATCTTTAAAAAAGAAGAAAAAAACTGGTGAAATCTGAATAAGCTCTGTGAATTTCCTGGTTTTGATATTGTACTACAGTAATGCAAAATGTTACCACTGGAGAAACTGAGTGAAGGATACATGGGACCTGCCTATATAGTTTTGTGTTTGTGTGCAACTTCTTGTAAATTATAGGTAAGAAACACAGTATAATTCTACGAGAAAATGAAATTGGGTTTATACCATCTATTTTCAAAATTCTAAACTTCTTATTGTATTCCAAAATGACTGAAAACAAATAGTTAATGAAAAGATACCTATATTAAATCCCTAAATTTGAGATTTATGTTGGGCAGGGAACTGTAAGAGACAAAGAAGTATGAAACATTTTTGTCCCAAAGAAACATCAAATCTAGATCAAGATGTATATATTTTTAAAGATTTTATTTATTTATTTGGCAGAGAGAGACACACATGCACAGCAAGAGAGGGAACACAAGCAGGAGCAGAGGGAGAGGGAGAAGCAGGCTTCCCATGGAGCTGGGAGCCCAATATGGGGCTCGATCCCAGGACCCTGGGATCATGACCTGAGCCAAAGGCAGACACTTAATGACTGAGCCACCCAGGTGCCCCAAGATGTATATATTTTTAAAAAATATATGAAAAGCCAGAAAATATATGGACATAATGTTACTTCCAGGTGTGGTTATGGCTGATATTTTTCTTCTTTATACTCTTATTTGTTTAAAATTCTGTAATAATCATGTATTATTTTCATTTTTTTAGTTTAAAAATTTTTCAGTAATACTGAAATGAATGTAAGATGATACACCCATTCTGGGAAAGTTTGGCAGCTACTTTAAAAAAAAATAAACAAGCAACTACCACATGACCCAGCAATTGCACTCCTGGGCATTTATCCCAGAAATGAAAACTTATGTTCACACAAAAACCTGTACAGTCCTGTGTATAGCAGTTGTATTCATAATAGCTAGGAACTAGAAATAACCCAGATGCCCTAGAGTACATCAATATCATGAAATACTTTTCAGCAATGAAAAGGAACAACCTACTGACACACACAACTTGGATGAATCCCCAGAGAATGAAGCTGGGTGAAAAAAAGTCAATCCTTAAAAGTTATATGCAAATGTGGGGCCCCTGGGTGGCTCAGTTGGTTAAGGGTCAGACTCTTGATTTCAGCTCAGGTCATGATTTCAGGATCAAGCAAGCCCCTGAGCCAGACTCTCCACTGAGCGGGGGAGTCTGTTTGAGATTATTTCCCTTTACCCCACCCCGCCCATCCCCCTGCTCATGCATACTTGCTCTCTAAAATAAAGAAATCTTTTTTTAAAAAAATTTATGTGCTATATGATTTCATTCTTGAAATAATGAAATTACAGAAATAGAGACTGGATTAGTGGTTGTCAAAGGTTAAGGAGAGGGTAGGGAAGGGAAAGAGTGGATATGGCTGCAAAGGGCAGCATGGGAATCCTTGTAGTGATGCAAGTGTTCCTGTTTTGACTGTATCAACATCCATATCCTGGTTGTGATCTCATACTATTGTAGAGGTTTCCAAGATGTCACCATTGAGGAAACTGGGTAAAGAGTACACAGGATCAGGACTTGGGAAAAGATGGCACAGGAGTAGGGGACCCTCTTCCAAACGGTCCCCTGAATAGAGCTGGATATCCACCAGACCACTCTGAACACCCACGAAAGAAATCAACCCGAGATGTAAGAAGACAGATCTGGATCTCTACAAATAGAATATCGCAGGTGGTTGTTTTCAAGGTATGAAGCAAGAAGCCATGATTCCGCGGGCAGATATCAGAAGATAAATGGAAGGGGGAGGGAGCCTTCGGGATCCTGCACTGCCAGTTTGCGAAAACCTCCCACTCTGGGGATGGGGCACAGACTTACAGACTGGCAGTGACAGGAAAGGACTTTAGGGCAGCCCCCCAACTGAAACCCAGAGCGGTGGGGCCACACGTGAGACCTGGGGGCGGCTGGCGGTTTTAGAAGCACAAAGGGCAGAAATGTGCCCTGACATGGAGGCAAGGACTGGGAGCGCTGCTGAGGGGTGCACAACCGAGGACGCTGCAGTTTATAGCAGCACAGACAGAAATGGAGATAGTGTGGCTTGGAGAGCTCACTGAAGAACACACGGCAATCTCTCTGCTCTGAGGCAGAGGGTTGGAAACGACCTCTTCTGCTCTGACTCTTGGAAAAGACACGGAAAGCCCTCAGGGAAAGCCACCAGAAAACAAAAGCCCCAAAAAACCGGTTTTCACTGAGCCCATCCCCCCACAGGGGGCAGGGCAACTCTGCCCAAAGAGGGTTGCCTGAGTAACAGCACAGCAGGCCCCTCCCCCAGAAGACAGGCTGGGAGAACAAGAGGCCGACAACCCCAAGGTTCCCTATAAAACAGGTGCAACTTGCTTGGGTTGTGGTCAGTAATCTGGACTTTGTACATTCCCTCAACCACCCCTCAACAGAATGACTAGGAGGAGAAACCCCCAAAATAGGAAAGACTCAGAGACTGTGACTTCTGCCACAGATTTACAAATGGATACAAATATAACCAAGATTTCGGAAATGGACTTCAGGGTAACAGTTATGAAGACAATAGCTAGAATGGAGAAATTGATTAATGGCAACATAGAGTCTCTAAGGGCAGAAATGAAAGCTGAACTGGCAGAACTTAAAAATGCTATCATGAGATCCAATCTAATTTAGATACTCTAACAGCTAAGGTAAACAAGGCAGAAGAACGAATTAGTGATCTAGAAGACCAATTGATAGAAAAGAAGGAAAAAGAGGAGGCCAGGGAGAAACTACTCAAAATCCATGAAAACAGAATTAGATAAATAAGTGACACCATGAAACGTTCCAATGTCAGAATTATTGGAATCCCTGAGGGAGTGGAGAGAGAGAAAGGACTAGAAGATATATTTGAGCAAATCGTAGCTGAGAACTTCCCTAATCTGGGGAATGAAACAAACATTCGCGTCCTAGAGGCAGAGAGGACCCCTCCCGAGATCAAGGAAAACAGGCCAATGCCCTGGCATGTAATATTAAAACTCGCAAATCTTAGAACTAAGGAAACCATTTTAAGGGCAGTTAGGGGGAAGAGATTCCTTATGTACAGAGGGGGGAACATCAGAATAATGTCAGACCTATCCACAGAGACCTGGCAAGCCAGAAAGGCCTGACAAGACATATTCAGGGTACTAAACGAGAAGAACATGCAGCCAAGAATACTTCATCTGGCAAGGCTGTCATTTAGAATAGATGGAGAGATGCAGAGCTTGACTGGCAGAAACTAAAAGAATATATGACCACTAAGCCGGCCCTGCAAGAAATATTAAGGTTCTATAAAAGGAGAAAGACCCTAAGAGTGATATAGAACAGAAATTTACAGAGACAATCTATAGAAACAAGGACTTCACAGGCAACATAATGACAATAAATTCATATCTTTCAATAATCACTCTCAATGTGAACAGCCTAAATGCTCCCATAAAACGGCATAGGGTTGCAGACTGGATAAAAAGACAGGACCCATCCATATGCTGCCTACAAGAGACTCATTTTGAATCTAAAGATACATCCAGACTGAAAGTGAAGGGATGGAGATCCATCTTCCATGCCAACGGACCTCAAAAGAAAGCTGGGGTAGCAATTCTTATATCAGACAAATTAGATTTTAAGCTAAAGACTGTAGTTAGAGACACAGAAGGACACTATATCATTCTTAAAGGGTCTATCCAACAAGAAGATCTAACAATTGTAAATATCTACACTCCCAACATGGTAGCAGCCAACTACATAAGCCAACTGTTAAGCAAAATAAAGAGTCATATTGATAAAAATACGTTAATTGTAGGAGACCTCAATACTCCACTCTCAGCAATAGACAGATCATCTAAGCAGAAAATCAACAAAGAAACAAGAGCTTTGAATGACACACTGGACCAGATAGACCTCATAGATATATACAGAACATTCCACTCTAAAACAAGAGAATATTCATTCTTCTCAAGCACACATGGAACTTTCTCCAGAATGTGTATGTATGTGACCACATACTGGGTCACAAATCGGGTCTCAAATGATACCAAAAGATTGAGATTATTCCCTGCATATTCTCAGACCATAATGCTTTAAAACTGGAACTCAATCACAAGAAAAAATTTGGAAGAAGTTCAAACACTTGGAGGCTAAAGACCACTCTGCTCAAGAATGTTTGGGTCAACCAGGAAATCAAAGAAGAATTTAAACAATTCATGGAAACCAATGAGAATGAAAACACATCAGTCCAAAACCTATGGGATACTGCAAAGGTGGTCTTAAGGGGGAAATACATAGCCACCCAAGCCTCACTCAAAAAAATAAAAAAAAAATCCCAAATTCACCAACTAACTTTACACCTTAAATAACTGGAGAAAAAGCAACAAATGATGCCTAAGCCATGCATTAGAAGAGAAATAATTAAAATCAGAGCAGAGATCAATGAATTAGAAACCAGAAACACAGTGAATCAGATCAACGAAACTAGAAGTTTGTTCTGTGAAAGAATTAATAAGATTGATAAACTACTGGCCAGACTTATCCAAAAGAAAAGAGAAAGGACCCAAATTAATAAAATTATGAATGAAAAGGGAGAGATCATGACTAAAACCAAGGAAATAGAAATAATTATTAGAAATTATTATCAACAACTATATGCCAATAAATTAAGCAACATGGAAGAAATGGATGCCTTCCTGGAAACCTATAAACTACCCAGACTGAAACAGGCAGAAATTGACAACCTAAATAGGCTAATAACCAGTAACGAGATTGAACTAGTGATCAAAAACTTCCCCCCCCAAAAAAGAGCCCAGGGCCTGATGGATTCCCTGGGGAATTCTACCAAACATTCAAAGAAGAAATAATACCTATTCTCCTGAAGCTGTTTCAAAAAATAGAAACAGAAGGAAAGCTTCCAGACTCATTCTATGAGGCCAGCATTACCTTAATCCCCAAACCAGGCAAAGACCCCATCAGAAAGGAGAATGTCAGACCGATATCCCTGATGACTATGGATTCCAAAATTCTCAACAAAATCCTAGCTAATAGGATCCAACAATACATTAAAAGGATCATCCACCACAACCAAGTGGGATTTATCTCCGGGATGCAAGGGTGGTTCAACATTCGCAAATCAATCAACAAGATGGAACACATTAATAAGAGGAGAGAGAAGAACCATATGGTCCTCTCAATTGATGCAGAAAAAGCATGTGACAAAATACAGCATCCTTTCCTGATTAAAACTCTTCAGAGTATAGGGATAGAGGGAACATTCCTCAATTTCATAAAATCCATCTATGAAACACCCATAGCAAATATCATCCTCAATGGGGAAAAGCTGAGAGCCTTTCCCTTAAGATCAGGAACACGTCAAGGATGCCCACTCTCGCCACTATTGTTCAACATAGTACAAGAAGTCCTAGCAACAGCAATCAGACAACAAAAATAAATGAAAGGTATTCAAATTGGCAAAGAAGAAGTCAAACTCCCTTCTTTTCACAGATGACATGATACTTTATGTGGAAAATCCAAAAGATTCCACCCCCAAATTACTAGAACTCATACAGCAATTCAGTAATGTAGCAGGATAAAATTTCAATGCACAGAAATCAGTTGCTTTCTTATACACTAACAATGCAACTGTAGAAAGAGAAATTAGAGAATCAATTCTATCTATAATAGCACCAAAAACCAAAAGATAAAATATACCTAACCAAAGGTATAATAATAAACCTAACCAAAGAGGTAAAGGATCTATACTCTAGGAACTACAGAACACTCATGAAAGGAATTGAAGAAGACACAAAAAGATGGAGAAATATTCCATGCTCATGGATTGGAAGAACAAACATCGTTAAAATGTTTATGCTGCCCAGAGCAATCTATACCTTCAGTGCCATCCCAATCAAAATTCCAATGACATTATTCAAAGTGCTGGAACAAACAATCCTAAAATTTGTATGGAATCAGAAAAGACCCTAAATTGCCAAGGAAATGTTGAAAAAGAAAAAGAAAGCTGGGGGCATTACGCTGCCCGATTTCAAGCTATATTACAAAGCAATGATCACCAAGACAGCATGGTACTGGCACAAAAACAGACATATAGACCAATGGAACAGAATAGAATGCCCAGATATGGACCCTCAACTCTATGGTCAAATAATCTTTGACAAAGCAGGAAAAAATGTGCAATGGAAAAAAGACAATCTCTTCAATAAATGGTGCTGGGAAAATTGGACAGCTATATACAGAAGAATGAAACTCGACCATTCTCTAACACCATACACAAAGATAAACTCAAAGTGGATGAAAGACCTTAATGTGAGACAGGAAGCCATCAAAATCCTAGAGGAGAACATAGGCCTCTTTGACATTGGCCACAGCAACTTCTTTCAAGATACATTTCCAAGGGGAAGTGAAACAAAAAACAAAATGAAGTCCCAAAAGTTCATTTTTGCTTTTGTTTTGAAGCAAAAATGAACTTTTGGGACTTCATCAAGATAAAAAGCTTCTGCACAGCAGAGGAAACAGTCAACAAAACAAAGAGGCAACCCACAAAATGAGAGAAGATATTTGCAAATGACACTACAGACAAAGGGCTGATATCCAAGATCTATAAAGAACTTCTCAAACTCAACACCCAAAAAACAAATAATCAAGTCAAAAAATGGGCAGAAGACATGAACGGACACTTCTCAAAAGAATACATACAAATGGCTAACACACACATGAAAAAATGTTCATCATCATTAGCCATCGGGGAAATTCAAATCAAAACCATATTGAGATACCACCTCACACCAGTTAGAATGGCAAAAATTGACAAGGCAAGAAACAACAAATGTTGGAGAGTTTGTGGAGAAAGGGGAACCCTCTTACACTGTTGGTGGGAATGCAAGTTGGTACAGCCACTTTGGAAAACAATGTGGAGTTTCCTCAAAAAATTAAAAATAGAGCTACCCTATGACCCAGCAATTGCACTACTGGGTATTTACCCCAAAGACACAGATGTAGTGAAAACAAGGGATATATGCACCCCAATGTTCATAGCAGCAATGTCCGCGATAGCCAAACTGTGGAAAGAGCCAAGATGCCCTTCAACAGATGAATGGATAAAGAAGATGTGGTCCATATGTACAATGGAATATTACTCAGCCATCAGAAAGGATGAATACCCAACTTTTACATCAACATGGATGGGACTGGAGGAGATTATGCTAAGTGAAATAAGTCAAGCAGGGAAAGTCAATTATCATATGGTTTCACTTACCTGTAGAACATAAGGAATAGCATGGAGGACATTAGGAGAAGGAAGGGAAAAATGAAAGGGGGGAATCAGAGGGAGGGACGAACCATGAGAGACTATGGACTCTGAGAAACAAACTGAGGGTTCTAGAGGGGAGGGGGGTGGGGGGATGGGTTAGCCCGGTGATGGGTATTAGGAAGGGCACGTATTGCATGGAGCACTGGGTGTTAGGCACAAACAATGAATCATGGAACACTACATCAAAAACTAATGATGTACCATATGGTGACATAACCTAATAAAATTAAATTAAAAAAAGAGTACACAGGATCACTGTATTATTTCTTTTCTTTTTTTATTAAGATTTTTATTTTAAGTAATCTCTACATCCAACATGGGGCTCAAACCCACAACCCCAAATTAAGAGTTGCACGCTCCACCTACTGAGCCAGCCAGGCGCCCCACTGTATCATTTCTTATAACTGCATGTGAAGGGTGCCTGGGTGGCTCAGTCGGTTACCCGTCTGTCTTCAGCTCAGGTCGTGATCCCAGATTCCTGGGATGGAATCCCACATTGGGCTCCCTGCTCAGAGGGAAGTCTGCTTCTCTCTCAACCCTCCCCCCTCCCTTGTGCTCTCTCTCAAATAAATAAAATCTTTTTAAAAATATAACTGCATGTAAATCTACATTTATCTCAAAATTAGTTTAATTTTAAAATTTAGTTTCATTTTTAAAAAGCAATCTTTTGGCCCATGGAAAGGGGATGAAGAACAGCAGATGCTGACACTTCTCTGAGCAGACCTTTTGTACAGGATTTACTTCTGCATTCATATTAATAGTTTATGTGCTCAAAATATAATAAAATTACAATCAACAAGGATGAAGGGAAAATTCTAAAATGAAATACAAAAGAACCCCCGAACCAACAACAAATGAAGCTAACTGTACTGCACATGAATAATATCACTGTACTGAAGGGAGAAAGATTAATCAAGTAACTTTTGAATATAAATTTTTTATGTCACAAAACAAAAAGACTGTAATTTTCTGTGTGTACATATGCATTTAATTCTCTTCAATATACTCAAGAATCACTGAATTTGCCGATCACTACCTCATACAGCAAATCTAGGTTTAATATTTTCAGGAACTTCCAAAATATTTCCAAAGTGACAATCCTGTATGAGGGTTCTGAGGACTCTACATCCTTGCTGACACCTATTAGTGACATTTATGTCAATTCCGTGGCTTGGATCTCCACCATCGTGTGGACTGTGTAAATTCAAATTCCAAGTCCCAACTGGGAAAGCTTAGGGATATCAATCACTCAGGAGAGACTGGCCTACCAAGAGCCCCTGAAGACTGTACACGGTAGGCTCAAATCATACTTTTATTCTACTTAACAAATACAGCAGGTACTAAATACCAGACATTGTGATAAACACTTCACAGATATTAAATTCTCATAACAGTTCTAAAAGGTAGGGTACTATTATTATCTCTATTTTATAGATAAGGAAAATTGAGGCAATTACAGAACGCCTGTATCAACGTAGCTAGTATGTGGTGAACCGAGACTAACTCCTTACTCCAGTCTGACTTCAAAATCTGTGTATATTCATTAACCAATTAAAGTGAAAATATCTAGCAAACAATTAGAAATGTGGGACTGAAGCTTTTTTAAAAAATATAATTTAGGGTGCCTGGGTGGCTCAGTCGTTAAGTGTCTGCCTTCAGCTCAGGTCATGATCCCAGGGTCCTGGGATCAAGTCCCACATTGGGCTCCCTGCTCCTTGGGAGCCTGCTTCTCCCTCTGCTTCTCTCTCTCTCTCTCTCTCTCTCTCTCTCTCTCTCTCTCTCCCCCTCTGTCTCTCATGAATAAATAAATAAAATCTTTTAAAAATAAATAAATAAAATCTTAAAAATAAATAAATAATATTTATTTATTTATTTTTAAAAGATTTTATTTATTTATTTGAGAGAGATGTACAAGAGAGAACTCAAGCAGGGGGAGCGGCACAGGGAGAGGGAGAAGCAGTCTCCTCACTGAGCAGGGAGCCCAACGCAGGGCTCAATCCCAAGACCCTGCAATCATGACCTGAGCTGAAGGCAGATGTTTAACTGACTGAGCCACCCAGGCACCCCTTAAGATTTTATTTTTAAGTAATCTCTACACCCAATGTGGGGCTCAAACTCACAACCCTGAGATCAAGAGTTGCATGCTGTACTGACTGAGCCAGTGAGGCACCCTGGGACTGAAGCTTTTTAGAGATCTCAAGGGTAGAGAAAGGTATTGGAGTTGCCAGCAAAAAATAAGTCAAGTGCCATATTAAAATACTTAAAAGAGGTAGGAAGGACTAAAGCTAATCCTTCTAGGGGTGAAACAAAACTTAGAACAAAAAGGGGGCTTTCTCTCCCCCTTTCTTTCAACTTTCCCATATTTTTTAAAAAGATTTATTTATTTAGTTTAGAGAAAGAGATAGCACAAGGAGGAGAGGCAGAGGGAGAGGGAAAGAATCTCAAGCAGATTCTGTGCTTAGTGCAGAGCCCAACATCTCACCACCTTTAGATCACAACCTGAGCCAAAACTAAGAGTCAGATGCCTAACTGACTGCACCACCCAGGCGCCCTTCAACTTTTCCACGTTTTTAAATGTTCTATAATGAATATGTATTACAGAGTAAGAAAAAAGTTATGTATTTTTTGGGAAAGGATGGTGAAAATCCAACCTAGAGAGGACGAATGAAGCTAGAGAATGTTTACCTGTCATGAATAGAGTTGATATAAAGGTTGACAAACCAGGTGAGAGAGTACTGGTACATGGGATCAATGTTAGCCAGGTCTGCAATGCTGAAGAACAATACTGATGAATGTTTAGCAATGGCTCTGTAGCCTTCTCGAGACTCTGCTATTTTGAGTTCCGTTTTTTCTGCAATCTAGAAGAAAAGAAAAATCAGGATTAAGGAGCAGGAAATGTGTTTTTTAATTATGTATTTTTCATATAATAAAGTTTATATTTAAAAAAAGAGCCCCCAACTCAATGATAAAATTATAGAGGCATAGTTTATAAGAAAAGGCTTTATTACG
This sequence comes from Zalophus californianus, assembly GCF_009762305.2. NCBI lineage: Eukaryota > Metazoa > Chordata > Mammalia > Carnivora > Otariidae > Zalophus > Zalophus californianus. The sequence goes on from NC_045595.1 coordinate 25,447,338, forward strand.
ATAAAAGCTAGAAAGAAAGAAAGACTGAAAAAAAGAAAGAAAAAAAGAATGAGAAAAAGAAAAAGGAAAAGGAAAGGAAAGGGAGGAAAGAACTAGGGAGGGAAGGAAGAAGAAGAGAGGGAGGAGAACAAAGCATGAAAAATAGTTTAAAGTTGCATTTCTTGTTTGGGGAATACCAGAGCTGTCAATCTTTGCTTATTCTTTGCCTGAATCTGACATGTGTCTACTAACGTCACTCATTTTCTTTTATTTTAAATGGTCAGAGAGAGGGAGAAAGAGAGAGAGAATGTGTGCATGTGTGTTTAAGGTGTCAACACACCCACCAGAACCCAGCCCAAAGTCTGGTAAAGTAGATATTCAAAAATAGCTCTTAGCTGATGGGTTATACATTAAGAGTACCTTTTTCAACTAGCTTCTCATATGTTTAACTTTTCTGGATATAATATGGGTGTTAGTTAATATTCGACCCCAAAAGAAAAAATTCTCCAAGATAGCAGCCCTTCAACTGACAACTCAATCTGATAGATAGCTATTCTATAGGAAAAACGGGTAGAGCATTTATCCACCACTTCTCTTTCTTTGGACACACTAGGCACAGACTGCTGAATGAGTGTGCCTGTCTATCATGTTTATACTGAATGATCCTGGTTGTGGCTGATTCAATCAGGAGGTAGAGACAGAACTGGACCCAAGATAAGCTAAACCAATTTTTCTCCTAGGGAACTAGAACTTAAGACCTCAGAAACTGAAGTCAAGTGGTACTGGGCACTACTGCTAATAAAAGATAATGGAACAGGGGTGCCTGGGTGGCTCAGTCATTAAGTGTCTGCCTTCGGCTCAGGTCATGATCCTAGGGTCCTGGGATCGAGGCCCGCCTCGGGCCCCCTGCTCAGCGGGGAACCTGCTTCTCCCTCTCCCACTCCCCCCTGCTTGTGTTCCCTGTCGCACTGTCTCTCTCTCTGTCAAATAAATAAATAAAATCTTAAAAAAAGAAAATACCAACCATTAAAAAAAAAAAAGATAATGGAACCAAATTTGGTTTCTACATGCAAGACAAATGTATGAAGGAACAGATACAATAGTTTTACAGGAGAAACTGATCTTCTTATGGAGCAGAGAGGCACAGATGAGGACTACCCAATCTTAGAGAGGGACAGACAAAGAGCATAGAAACTTTCTATTTATTCTTGAGGCCTGTATATATTTCCATAATTGGGAAAATAAAATGCCCCCTATGTCTTTTTTTTAATTTGAGTATAGTTGACACACAATGTTACATTAGTTTCAGGTGTACAGCATAGTGATTGGACAAGTTTATACGTTATGCCATGTTCACCACAAGTGTAGCTACCATCTGTCAGTATAGGACACTATTATAATATCATTGGCTATATTGCTCATGCTGCCCTTGTATCTTTCTTATTTGAGCTAATTTGAATAGGCTTTTGTTCCTTGCAAACAAACTTTCCCCAAAATTATACTGGAAGCAAATTGAAAAAGAATCAAAAGGTTGACAGTTAACAAGTCAGGAAATGACAGATGTTGGTGAGGATATGGAGAAAGGGGAACACTTTTACACTGTTGGTGGGAATGCAAGTTGGTACAGCCACTTTGGGAAACAGTGTGGAGGCTCCTCAAAAAGTTAAAAATAGAGCTACCCTACAACCCAGCAATTGCACTACTGGGTATTTACCCCAAAGATACAGATGTAATGAAAAGAAGGAGCACATGCACCCCAATGTTCATAGCAGCAATGTCCACAATAGCCAAGCTGTGGAAGGAGCCGAGATGTCCTTCAACAGATGAATGTATAAAGAAGATGTGCTCATATATATAATGGAATATTTATTATTCAGCCATCAGAAAGGATGAAAATCTATCATTTACACCAACGTGGATGGAATTGGAGGGTATTATGCTAAGTGAAATAAGTTAATCAGAGAAACACAATTTCACTCATATGTGGAACATAAGGAATAGAGCAGAGGACAATAGGGGTGGGGGTAGGAAACCGAATGGGAAGAAATCAGAGAGGGAGACAAATCATATGAGACTCTCAACTCTGGGAAACAAACTGAGGGTTGCAGAAAGGGAGGTGGGTGGGGGATGGGGTAACTGGGTGATGGGCATTAAGGAGAGCACGTGATATGATGAGCACTGGGTATTATACTGAATTGATGAGTTCCTATTGAACATTATATCAAAGACCAATGATGCACTATACCTTGGCTAATTGAATTTAAAGAAACAAAAACATTTTTTAAAAAAAGTTTGTTAGGATTCTTTTTTCACCTGCTGTTTCTTTGTTATCTCATTGGACATCATTTTAGCGGAGTCTAAGACTTTAATTGCACTTTCATCTTCTAAAATGTTCCCTTCTGAAGATGATAGTGTTTCTAAAATTTTTTTCTCTATATCTTTTAGCTGTTTCTTATTAGCTGCAGACTGAAGAATAAGGGCATTTCGTTCCTCTTCTAATTCAGGTCTAAAAAGATAGAAATATTTAGTCTAAATTTGTAGTACTTTATCTAAATTCATATCTAGATATTAGATATCACAATTTTGTAGACATTTAAATAACTTTGTAATATGTAACACAAACTAAGGTATGTAACACAAACTTTATCCTAAGGAAAAAAGTTATTTCCATACAAATGATAATTTGAGAAATCTGAGCAAAAAAATGTTTGCTAATTTTATATATGTAAAATGTGGCAATAACATATGCCACAGTAAGTCTAAGAATGTGTTCAGTTTATGGCTGAGATTGTTATATGAGAATAGGAACTGGAGAAGAAACACAATAGTCAACTTCTTATCTACTCCTTGGCTTTGTCATACTCTGTTATTTTCATTTCCATAAGAGCAGAAAAGATGACTTGTCATACAATTGCCTTTTCAAGTAAAAGATAAAACTGGCACTTAACATCTTCACAAAGATAGTATAAAACTTTAAAATAACATAATTCATCATGTTATAGAATATGTTAGGACATGGTTCTGTCTTGGATACTATGCAAGTAGGATTCATAGGCTGGAAGTAACAAAAGTACCTCATGATTACATAATTTCACTTATAATTTGATTTCATGTAATAGACTGCTTGATGTTACGTGAAGCTCCCAGTGGAATCAAGATTTCCTTCAGGTAGTAATTCTTTACTAGTAGCCCTATGAGGTATCTTAATATCTTTTCCCTTTTAAAAAAATAACACATGCTAGTAATGGAAAGAATGAAAAAATAATAAAAATTACCCATGATCTTATCACCCTCAGAGATGATCACTGTTAACATTCTGGCATATTCCCTCCCAAACTTTTTAATATATATATATATATTAATATAATAAATATATATATATCCATTCATACATTATTCTTTTTTTTTACAAAATATTACCCATACCGTGTATAGTTTTGTATCCTGCTTTTTCATTCTCATCTAAGTATTTCATCACTCATTCTTATTTCATTGTTTCACTATATTATTCAAATATTTCATTATTTCAGTGACATAATGCATTTAAATCTTTGAACATATTTCTGATTTTTTCCACAGCATATATTCTTCCAGGTGAACTTTTTTGGCTCAAACAATCAGATACAAGTCAGAAGTCATGGTATGTCACCCGAATCCTACTTCTCATGCTAAGAGCCCAGTATAGCATGGTTGACTTACAACTTACTTGCTATAGAATGGCAATTTTACTTTTTTTTTTTTTTTAAGATCGAGAGAGAGTGTGCATGTGAGTAGAGGGGAGGGGCAGAGGGAAAGGGAGAGAGAGAATCTTAAGCAGACTCCACACTCAGCACGGAGTCTGAAGCGGGGCTTGATCTCATGACCCTGAGATCATGACCTGAGCCAAAATCAAGAGTTGGATGCTTAATAAACTGAGCCACCCAGTCACCCCAAGGTTATTTTAAAGGATTATATACTTAATTTATAATAACAAAATGTAAAATTTGACAAGGTTTTGAAATAATCACATAACAAAAGTATTAATGACCTACAAATTTTCCCCTCTAGACCATCTGGAAGCATAAAAGAAAATACATACCTCTCCTTTGCAACAACAATACCTAGTAACTGATCTTCAAGACCTTCTGGAGTTATCATGAAATTGAGTAAAGACACCTTTGTAGCCAGTTCTGGCATATAGTGTGGATTTCTCAGTTTTGTGGTGATATAAAACTTGAAATCAAAGGAATACTCAATAATGACCTCACCAAGTCTGATGCAATCAATGCCACCTATATTTCAGAAAACAAATGCATGATAAGTAAGACAAAGCTGTATAGCCCCTACCTCTGTTAAGGTTGTTCCTAGGTTACAAAGTAAAGGGTCCTAAAGTAATTTAAAATAGAATAGAGATGTGACAAAGTCATAGGGGCAAGTAAACAATTATACAGCAGGACTCATTCATTCTGGGGTGGCATAAGACATTTTCTCTGGTTGTCATGGAGCCTTCTAAATTAAGATTCCTTTTGATCTTACCTCCTCTATCAATTTTCAGTCATGATTTCAAGATTATTTGTATATGACTGAAGCTCTTAAAAGTACTAGAGTTTATTATGGAAAGAACCCAAATGTCCATCAACTGATGAATGGATAAAGAAGTTGTGGTATATATATACACAATGGAATACTACTGAATCCTCAAAAAGAATGAAATCTTACCATTTGCAATGATGTGGATGGAGCTAGAGTGTATTATGCTAAGCAAAATAAGTCAGTCAGGGAAAGACAAAAACCATATGTTTTCACTCATATGTAGAATTTAAGAAACAAAACAGATGAACATAGGGGAAAGGGGAGAAAAAGAGAGGGAGGCAAACCATAAGAGACTCTTAATTATAGAGTACAAACTGAGGGTTGCTGGAGGGAAGGTGGGCCAGGGATGGGCTAAGTGGTTGATGGGTATTAAGGAGGGCACTTGTTGTAATGAGCACTGGGGGTTATATGTAAGTGATGAGTCACTGGGTTCTACTCCTGAACCCAATATTACATTATATGTTAACTAGAATTTAAATAAAAACTAAAAGCCAAGCAAAGAAAAAAAAAGTACTAGAGTTTGGCAGAGATAAAAATTTTTATAAGCAGAAAGATTTAAGGGGGGCAATGTTTACCTAAAGTCAACTCTAGCCCACATTAACTTCATAATAATGGACTTTGTGAGCTCCGTGGTCACAAGACAAAGGATTTCAGGCTTAACTTCTTTATGTTCTCTACTGAATAACAGTTTAGTAACAGTGGTTAACATAATGAACAGAGGGCAAGATATTTATTTTAGATTATCTGACCAATATTCATTCCTGATACTTGTTGCAAATTTCCTTTCACACATAACAATGACACAGAAGTTCTGAGTTATTAACATTATACTTAAATTTATGTAGTGGCTTTCTTGCCTCAAAGACCACTGAACCATCTTTCAGTGCTACCAACTAATATTAATTAACTTGTACCTTGCTTAAAAGTTTGTCTAAGTAGTAAAGGCTCCAAAGATGGGTCCAGTTCTTCACCAACGTTTTCTAATAGAAGTGGAGTTCCGAACTGAATACAGTTTTCCAATGTTCTCATATAGTCTGAATCTGATAGCTTAATAACACTAAGCTGATTTTCTCTTTCAGAGTTTTTGATCCACTTATTGGCTTGACCCTGTGGGTCAATCATTAAAGGCCTAGAATATAATAAGAGATATTCTGAGGGGAATACATAGATGCTGATTTCTTTAAAATTATGTAATTTAAATAACAAACATCACCATCAATCTGTACAAATGCAAAGTTTTTCACATACATTATCAGGATTAATCTTCACAAGAGTCCTTTGAGAGAAAAGTAAAAAGGAGTTTTATTGTCATTTATTTATTTATTTTTAAGATTTTATTTATTTATTTGACAGAGAGAGAGAGAGTATAAGCAGGGGGAGCAGCAGGCTCCCGCTGAGCAGGGAGCCCGATGCGGGGCACGATCCCAGGACCCTGGGATCATGACCTGAGCTGAAGGCACACGCTTAACTGACTGAGCCACCCAGGCGCCCCTGTCATTTATTTGTGAAATGAGGAAATTCAGTCTCAGGGAGTACTTTGTCCAAGGTTCCAAATCTAGTTCCATGTCAGAAGGAGAATCTTGTGAACCTGTAAGCTGTGCTCTTTCCAGTATAATGCACGGTCTTCATGGTAATTTTAATAAATAACACTTATTAACATAATACAAAAATAAATCTATTTATAAATAAAAATTTAAAGTAAGAGATCCAACAAATGTTGGAGAGGTTGTGGAGAAACGGGAACCCTCTTCCACTGTTGGTAGGAATGCAAGTTGGTACAGCCACTTTGGAAAACAGTGTGGAGGTGCCTCAAAAAATTAAAAATAGAGCTACCCTATGACCCAGCAATTTACCCCAAAGACACAGATGTAGTGAAAACAAGGGCCATATGCACCCCAATGTTCATAGCAGCAATGTCCGCAATAGCCAAACTGTGGAGAGAGCCGAGATGCCCTTCAACAGATGGATGGATAAAGAAGATGTGGTCCATATATACAATGGAATACTAACTCAGCCATCAGAAAGCATGAATACCCAACTTTTGCATCAACATGGATGGGACTGGAGGAGATTATGCTAAGGGAAATAAGTCAAGCAGAGAAAGTCAATTATCATATGGTTTCACTTATCTGTGGAACATAAGGAATAGCATGGAGGACATTAGGAGAAGGAAGGGAAAAATGAAGGGGGGGGAAATCGGAGGGAGAGATGAACCATGAGAGACTATGGACTCCGAGAAACAAACTGAGGGTTTTAGAGGGGAGGGGGGTGGGGGGATGGGTTAGCCCAGTGATGGGTATTAAGGAGGCCATGTAATACATGGGGCACTGGGTGTTATATGAAAACAATGAATCATGGATCACCACATCAAAAACTAATGATGTATGGGGACTAACATAACATAATAAAATAAAATTAAAAAAAATAAAGTAAGAGATCCACTAGCCTATAATGGACTTCCTCAGTTTTGAGTAGAACCATAAACAAATCTCCAAATTTTGTCTGGAACATATTTGAGATCTATTTAATAAATTTTTCTATGTAATTATGGTAAAAGCTTTGTGTTCAAGAACAAATAATTCATGGTTTAAGGTATCTAAAATATGACATGTTTTTCTCTTCCTCAGTGATGATACTGACGGTCCTAGGTTTTTTTTATATTCAGTACAGTGCATTAAATCACCTTTAAAAAATGTTAGTACAGAAAGGGGAGTTTTGTCCCAAGTTGCTTTGGCTTTCTCAGACATTGTCTTTCTGTTTCAACTTCTAGGGATAAATCCCCTTTTCCTTTGCCTACAAACACACACACACACACACACACACACACACAAAACTCTTTAATCAATTACTATCAGATAATGCTTTTTAATAATTTTTCTTTCCTTTCCAAAGACAAAACAATCAGCATTTCTCACAGAGCCAAAACAAACAATCCTAAAACTTGTATGAAACCACAAAAGACCCCAAATAGCCAAAGCAATCTTAAAAAAGAAAAGCAAAGCTGGAGGCATCACAGTTCTGGACTTCGAGTTATATTATAGCTGTAGTGATGAGGACGGTATAGCACTGGCACAAAAACAAACATATAGATCAATGGAACAAAATAGAAAACCCACAAATGAATCCACAGCTATATAGTCAACTAATCTTTGACAAAGCAGGAAAGAATGGAAAAAAGATAGTCTCTTCAACAAATGGTGTTGGGAAAACTGTACAGCAACATGCAAAAGAATAAAACTGGACCACTTTCTTACATCATACACAAAAATAAATTCAAAATGGAGGAAAGACCTAAACATGAGACAGAAAACCATCAAAATCTCAGAGGAGAACACAGGCAGTAACCTCTTTGACATTGGCTGTCACAACTTCTTACTAGATAGGTCTCCTGAGGCAAGGGAAACAAAAGCAAAAATAAACTATTGGGACTTCATCAAGATAAAAAGCTTCTGTACAGCGAAGGAAACAATCAACAAAACTAAAAAACTAAAAGGAAACCTTTAGAATGGGAGAAGATATTTGCAAATGACAGACTGGATAAAGGGCTAGTATCCAAAGTATATAAATAATTTATAAAACTCAATGCCCAAAAAACAATCAGTTTAAAAATGGGTAGACAACATAATTAGACACTTTTCCAAAGACATGCATGTCTTTGGAAAAGATGATCAACATCACTCACCATCAGGGAGATACAAATCAAAACGATGATAAGATACCACCTCACACCAGTCGAAATGGCTAAAATTAACAACACAGGAAATAAGAGTTGTCGGCGAGGATGTGGAGAAAGGGGAACTCTCTTAACTGTTGGTGGGAATGCCGACTTGTGCATCCATTGTGGAAAACAATATGGAGGTTCCCCAAAAAGTTAAAAATAGAACTACCTTATATTCCAGCAATTTCACTACTAGGTATTTACCCAAAGGATACACAAATACGGATTCAAAGGGACACATGCATCCTGATGTTTACAGCAGCATTATCAACAATAGCCAAATTATGGAAAGAGCCCAAATGTCCATTATCTAATGAATGGATAAAGAAGATGTAGTATTTATATACAATGGAATATTACTCAGCCATAAAAAAGAATGAAATCTTGCCATTTGCAATGACATGGATGGTGCTGGAGAGTATTATGCTAAAGGAGATAAGTTAGTCAGAGAAAGACAAATACCGTATGATTTTGATCATATGTGGAGTTTAAGAAACAAAGTAGATGAACATGGGTTGCGGGGAGAGGGAAACCAGGAAACAGATTGTTAACTATAGAGAACAAACAGAGGGTTACTGAGGGGGGGGGCGGTGGGGGGACGGGTTAAATAGGTGATGAAGATTAAGGAATGCACTTGTGATGAGCACTGGGTGATATATGGAAGTGAAGAATTACTAAATTCTACACCTGAAACTAATATTACACTGTATGTTAACTGGAATTTAAATAAAAATTTGGAAAAGAAAAAAAATAAAGAAAAAACAACCCAATTAGTAGCTGACTGGTTGTTTTCCTTCCCAGCTCAAATTGTGCTGAAATACTATTAAAAATACAAAAAAGTCCAGATACTAGTTGAAATTTGCTTTTGCTGTCATAGCAAACAGTGGGAAAGTGTTCTGGAAATGAGAAAGTTATTTTGCATACAACTGCTTAAAAATTGACTAGACTAGATGCTTTTAGTACTTTTCATGGCCTTGTTTAAAAGAACTGGTTTCATCCTTATATATCCTTGTTTTTGGAAAATTATAGTATTGTTGATTCCCTTGCAAAAGTAGCAATTTTTGTAAATTAACATTTAATGCTAATCAATGTTCTTAGTAATGCATAAATTAATGTTCTTGATAATACAATGTTTAGGGATTGTTGTTTATTCTAAAAGATATCTAATTCCTACTTAATACACTCTTATGTGAGGATTAAATATATAAATGGAAAATTGAGTTGCATCCAGAGAGATGAGGCCCTGCCATAGCATCTGTATTTCAAGCACATCTTACTGTAGGTATGACAGTAATGCCAGCCTATATTTGAGATCCATGGGCAGTCTGAATTAAAAAGCATTATCCATCTACGCTTCTGACAGAGGAAGTAATTTTGGAGAAAATTTTGCTGTTAAGTAGCCAGAATGATGTGTTAATAAAGCAGCAATGTATTTTCATTGTGGTTAAAAAGTAAGCAAAGTCAGATTTTGAGATATAGACAGTAAAATGAGTAATTTGAAGATGATTATTTTTAAAAACTAACATTTATTGAGTACTTATTGTGTACTAGGCACTTTCTCATAACATTTCTATGAGGTAGGAGTTGTTATCATCCCCATTTACAGGTGAGGCACCTGAGGCATTGAGAGGTCAAGTAAGTTACCCAAATCTCAAGACAGAAAGTGATAGGGGAAAATTTGAATTCATATATCCTGATGCTAGAGTCTGCCCTGCTTTGACCACTGTACAATATTATAAACAAACAAACCTCCAGAAATCATGAACAAGCACAATAAGGATTAATTATACACTACAGTTCTAGCAGCATGACTGGCTAAATAACCAAAAAATCTTCCTGCCACCTAGTACAGATAGATAAAATATGACATTTTTTTGAATACATAGGTGACATACATACATAATACATAAGTACATAAAATATATGTATAGAAAAATACAGACTCCAGAAACACAGGCAAAACTGAATTCCAGAACTGTAAGTATGGGAGCAGAAATGACAGCTAGCCCTGGGGAGACTGTCAGTTCTGATAACCTAGGGGCTCCTTGAGTCCATATGTGGCAGGAAGCTGGAACTGAGACCCTTGTATTAAGCTTACACCCACAAAAGTCTTAGTGAAATCATAGATAGAAAAAAATCCAACTCAGTACATAAGGAGATAGGAAGGAAGTGTTTTTATTCCTGTTTTACCTCCAGCTGGGAAAAAGTGCCCTGAGAATCTGTAGCCAGAGATTTATATTTCATGCAGGTTTAGGGTACAAGTTTACACTATGTGAGCCAGGAAGCTCCAAGCTGGAAAACATGTATTGGGCCAGTAATACTACTAGGAATCCTGGGAAAGGTAAGGAAAAAGTACACATTGCAGCTCGGGCAGGAGAAATGAAAAACTCAACCCCTGGGCATAGTTGGGTGGGAGCCAGAAAATGTCTTTGGCTCAGAACATCATACCTTTACCAACATTTACCTAGTAGAAATCTACTCTAGGAGAGGAGTAAGAAACTCCTGTTCAAGATCAACCACAGGTAGAAGGCAGAATTTAGCTGTCATAGGAAGGAGGGACAGAAAAGTGAAAAAGTCCTGTTCCCAGAGGCCCAAATAAACAGCACTCTACTAAGACTGAGCAAGAATCAAAATCACAGAGAACTCCCACTCTGCCCCCAAAACAATCTAACATGGAGCACAAAACTAAAGCAATCTTCCTCCAGGGGAAGACCAAAGAGAGAGCCTAAAAGCAGCAAAGATCAGAAAGGAACAAAGACAACAAGTAACAGTCACCTTACAGGCAATACAATGGCACTAAATTCATACCTTTCAATAGTTACCCTGCATGTAAATGGGCTAAATGCCCCAATCAAAAGACACAGGCTATCAGATTGGATTAAAAAACAAGACCCATCGATATGCTGTCTGCAAGAGACTCATTTTAGACCCAAAGACACCCCCACATTGAAAGTGAGGGGGTGGAAAACCATTTACCATGCTAATGGACACCAAAAGAAAGCTGGGGTGGCAATCCTTATATCAGACAAATTAGATTTTAAAACAAAGACTGTAATGAGAGATGAAGAAGGACACTATATCCTACTTAAAAGGTCTATCCAACAAGAAGATCTAACAATTGTAAATATCTATGCCCCTAACATGGGAGCAGCCAGTTATGTAAGGCAATTAATAACAAAAGCAAAGAAACACATTGACAACAATACAATAATAGTGGGGGACTTTAACACCCCCCTGACTGAAATGGACAGATCATCTAAGCAAAAGATCAACAAGGAAATAAAGACTTTAAATGACACACTGGACCAAATGGACTTCCCAGACATATTCAGAACATTCCATCCCAAAGCAACGGAATACACATTCTTCTCTAGTGCCCATGGAACATTCTCCAGAATTGATCACATCCTAGGTCACAAATCAGGTCTCAACCGGTACCAAAAGATTGGGATCATTCCCTGCATATTTTCAGACCACAATGCTTTGAAACTAGAACTCAATCACAAGAGGAAAGTCGGAAAGAACTCAAATACATGGAGGCTAAAGAGCATCCTACTAAAGAATGAATGGGTCAACCAGGAAATTAAAGAAGAATTAAAAAAATTCATGGAAACCAATGAAAATGAAAACACAACTGTCCAAAATCCTTGGGATAGAGCAAAGGCAGTCCTGAGAGGAAAGTATATAGCAATACAAGCCTTTCTCAAGAAACAAGAAAGGTCCCAAATTCACAACCTAACCCTACACCTAAAGGAGCTGGAGAAAGAACAGCAAATAAAGCCTAAACCCAGGAGGAGAAGAGAAATAATAAAGATCAGAGCAGAAATCAAACAATTCTAAGAACATATTATGAGCAACTCTATGCCAGCAAATTAGATAACATGGAAGAAATGGGTGCATTCCTAGAGATGTATCAACTACCAAAATTGAACCAGGAAGAAATAGAAAACCTGAACAGACCTATAACCCCTAAGGAAATTGAAGCAGTCATCCAAAATCTCCCAAGAAACAAAAGCCCAGGGCCAGATGGCTTCCCAGGGGAATTCTATCAGACATTTAAAGAAGAATTAATACCTATTCTCCTGAAACTGTTCCAAAAAATAGAAATGGAAGGAAAACTTCCAAATTCATTTTATGAGGCCACCATTACCTTGATCCCAAAACCAGACAAAGACCCCATCAAAAAGGAGAATTACAGACCAATATCCCTGATCAACATGGATGCAAAAATTCTCACCAAAATACTAGCCAATAGGATCCAACAGTACATTAAAAGGGTTATTCACCATGACCAAGTGGGATTTATCCCTGGGCTGCAAGACTGCTTCAACATCCGCAAATCAATCAACGTGATACAATACATTAACAAAAGAAAGAACAAGAATCATATGATCCTCTCAATAGATGCAGAAAAAGCATTTGACAAAGTACAGCATCCTTTCTTGATCAAAACTCTTCAGAGTATAGGGATAGAGGGTACAAACCTCAATATCATAAAAGCCATCTATGGAAAACCTACAGCGAATATCATTCTCAATGGGGAAAGGCTGAGAGCTTTTCCCCTAAGGTCAGGAATGCGGCAGCGATGTCCACTCTCACCACTGCTATTCAACATAGTATTAGAAGTCCTAGCCACAGCAATCAGACAACAAAAAGAAATCAAAGGCATCCAAATCGGCAAAGAGGAAGTCAAACTCTCACTTTTTGCAGATGATATGATACTGTATGTGGAAAACCCAAAAGACTCCACCCCAAAACTGCTAGAACTCATACAGGAATTCAGTCAAGTAGCCAGCTATAAAATCAATGCACAGAAATCAGTGGCATTCCTATACACCAACAACAAGACAGAAGAGAGACAAATTAAGGAGTCGATCCCATTCACAATTGCACCCAAAACCATAAGATACCTAGGAATAAACTTAACCAAAGAGGCAAAGGATTTGTACTCAGAAAACTATAAAATACTCAGGAAAGAAATTGAAGAAGACACAAAGAAATGGAAAAACGTTCTATGCTCATGGATTGGGAGAACCAACATTGTGAAGATGTCAATGCTACCTAGAGCAATCTACACATTCAGTGCAATCCCCATCAAAATACCATCCACTTTTTTCAAAGAAATGGAACAAATAATCCTAAAATTTGTATGGAACCAGAAGAGACCCCGAATAGCCAGAGGAATGTTGAAAAAGAAAAGCAAAGCTGGCGGCATCACAATTCCGGACTTCCAGCTCTATTACAAAGCTGTCATCATCAAGACAGTATGGTACTGGCACAAAAACAGACACATAGATCAATGGAACAGAATCGAGAGCCCAGAAATGGACCCTCAACTCTATGGTCAACTTATCTTTGACAAAGCAGGAAAGAATGTCCAGTGGAAAAAAGACAGCCTCTTCAACAAATGGTGTAGGGAACATTGGACAGCCACATGCAGAAGAATGAAACTGGACCATTTCTTACACCACACACAAAAATAGACTCCAAATGGTTGAAAGACCTAAACGTGAGACAGCAGTCCATCCAAATCCTAGAGGAGAACACAGGCAGCAACCTCTTCGACCTCAGCCGCAGCAACTTCTTCCGAGAAACATCGTCAAAGGCAAAAATGAACTATTGGGACTTCATCAAGGCTTTTGCACAGCAAAAGAAACAGTCCACAAAACCAAAAGAGAACCAACAGAATGGGAGAAAATATTTGCAAATGACATATCAGATAAAGGGCTAGTATCCAAAATCTATAAAGAACTTATCAAACTCAACACCCAAAGAACAAATAATCCAATCAAGAAATGGGCAGAAGACATGAACAGACATTTTTCCAAAGAAGACATCCAAATGGCCAACAGACACATGAAAGAGTGCTCAACATCGCTCGGCATCAGGGAAATCCAAATCAAAACCTCAGTGAGATACCACCTCACACCAGTCAGAATGGCTAAAATTAACAGTCAGGAAATGACAGATGTTGGCGGGGATTCGGAGAAAGGGGAACCCTCCTACACTGTTGGTGGGAATGCAAGTTGGTGCAACCACTCTGGAAAACAGTATGGAGGTTCCTCAAAAGTTGAAAGTAGAGCTACCCTACGATCCAGCAATTGCACTACTGGGTATTTACCCCAAAGATACAAATGTAGGGATCCGAAGGGGTACGTGCACCCCAATGTTTTTAGCGGCAATGTCCACAAGAGCCAAACTGTGGAAAGAGCCAAGATGTCCATCGACAGATGAATGGATAAAGAAGAGGTGGTATATATACACAATGGAATATTATGCAGCCATCAAAAGGAATGAGATCTTGCCATTTGCAACGACGTGGATGGAACTGGAGGGTGTTATGCTGAGTGAAATAAGTCAATCAGAGAAAGACATGTATCATATGACCTCACTGATATGAGGAATTCTTAGTCTCAGGAAACAAACTGAGAGTTGCTGCAGTGGTGGGGGGTGGGAGGGATGGGGTGGCTGGGTGATAGACATTGGGGAGATTATGTGCTATGGCGAGTGCTGTGAATTGTGCAAGACTGTTGAATCACAAATCTGTACTTCTGAAACAAATAATGCAATATATGTTAAGAAAAAAAAAGAAGAAGATGGCAGGAGGGGAAGAATGAATGGGGGGAAATCAGAGGGGGAGGCCAACCATGAGAGATGATGGACTCTGAAAAACAAACTGAGGGTTCTAGAGGGGAGGGGTTGGGGGGATAGGTTAGCCTGGTGATGGGTATTAAAGAGGGCACATTCTGCATGGAGCACTGGGTGTTATGCGCAAACAATGAATCATGGAACACTACATCCAAAATTAATGATGTAATGTATGGTGATTACCATAACAATAAAAAAATTTAAAAAAGAAACACAAAGAAATGAAGAGGCCCAAAAACAGGGGAAAAATGAAGGTAAAAAAAATCCTTATATTTAATCACTCTAACAGATAAATTATTATCTAAAGCAAAAAAAGTAACAATTTATTGTGAGATTTATGACAGATGACAAAGTAAAATATGCAACAACAGCACAATAGGTAGAAAGGAGATACTGGAATTACACTGTTGAAAGATTCTTATGCTGTATGTATAGTAGTATATTATATTTTGAAAGTATTCAGTGATAAATAATATTGTAAGCTCTAGAACAAACACTAAAAATAAGGAGTATTTAACAAATAAGCCAATGAAATCATAAAAAATTTCAATTAATCCAAAGCCAGGTGGAAAAAAAGGTAAAAGGGACAAAAGAACTAGCAATATAGATTTAAATCTAAATGTATCAATAATTCCATTAAGTATAAATGATCTAAATACTCTGATTACAAGTAAAGACAATTATGTCAATGTTAATTCAAAAATAAAAACAAAAAAGGCAAAAAGGTTATGTCACCCCCTCTCTCCATTTAAAACCCTCAAATGGTTGGAAATGTTCTAAATCTTGATTGTGGCAGGGATCATATGACCATAAACCTTAGTCAAAATTCATAAAATAGTACACCTAAAAGGGATAGATTTTTACTGTATATAACCATACTTCAATAAACCTAAGTTAAATTTTTTTTAAATGAGAAAAACAAAGATATTTTCAGACCAATTCACAAGTACTCACTAAAAGAAACACTAAAGGGACAAAGGTAGTATTATAAATCCATGAGGAAATGATGAATACTTCAATAAACAGTGACACAGTGCTGGGGTACATGACTGTCATTATATAAAAAATAATATTAGATTCTTACTTTTTATCATGTCCAAAGATACAACAACAACAAAAAAAAAGCAAGCACCAGAGTCCTAAAAAGGTACACTGTTTTCCCAGTTTATGACTCTTTCTGAGAACTACACTCTTGACCTTCAATGCCCATGTTTGTTACTATAATGGCTTGGTCCCAAGCCATAGGTGACTAAACCTAGGGTGGATATTTGTCCCAAGCTAAGCCAATCAGATTTTTCTGTCACAGGAATTTGAAGTTTGACTTGATGGTTCTGGTTAATCTGTATTTTTCAACTGATGTGTTTTGTGAACTTATGAACTGAGGCTTCCATAGTGAACAACCATATGCACAGAGGAACAGAGATAGACCAATGAAGCAGCTGTGCAGAGAATAACACAGAAGACTGTTCCTACACCCTGAGAGAAGACAGAAAGAGCAGTTTTCACCTTCCAGAGGCCTGGGTGGCCCAGACTTTCTCTGAGGTACGCTTAAGATAGTCTAAGATACACTTAAGATAGAATAACCAAAAGAGTGAACCTTAGCTACATTACTGGGTTTTGCTATCAGGAGATAGAGAGGAGACTAAGCTTCTGTGGCCACTTATATTGGTGTCAAGAAAGATGACAGCCATAGATGACTAGACTGGGCTCAAGGGGCAAGAAGTGAAGTCTGAACTATAAGGATGGAGATTAATCCTTTAAAAGTCACCCAACCCATGGCCTGTGGACCAGTTGGTGCACAAATAACAGGTAGAAAGGGTGACTCCATTGAAATATTACTTTATTAGAAGAGCCAGCTTTCTTCCAGAAAATGACAGATTGTTTTCCTCAATTTACATATAACCCTGAAACCTCTGATTTCCTCAAATTTTAATTAAGATATAAATATACCAACAGCAATTTCTGAACTGTAATTTAAAAAATCTGAATGGCCACCAATGCATTGAAAGGAGTTCTAAAACAGAATTATAAAAACTTGGGGTATAATATTCTGTTAAGTAGCACATTTCCTGCTCTATCAGAGACATATTTTTTTGAATAGCTAAATATAGTTTCTCAGATTATGATAAATTTACTATAATTATCTAGAAGTTTCAATCTAAGAATGTTCACACTCAAGCAAATCTGACTTAGATATCTTGAAGTAAGGTTTCCAAAGTATAGAAACAAACAATAACTCAGACATTCAGAATGTAAGATTTCCTTATATGTATCTCATATTCCACAAGATGACTAAAATTACCAGTACAGTTTTAAAGGTAGTGAATGTGATCTCCTATTCCACACACTTCACACAGTAATTAAAAAACAAGGTTTTGGAAGTTAAATTGCCTGGGTTAAAATACTCATTCCACCATTTTAACTCAGTTATCTACGAAATTTCAAATTATTAAATCACTCCTGGCCTCAATTTCCTCATCTGTAAAATGGAATAATAATAACGTCTAACTCATAGGAATTTTTGAGACTATAGGGCACTTACAGTGGTACCTCATAACTATAAGAGCTCAACAATATTTATCATAGTATGTTTGAGATAAAGTCCAATGAAAAGACTTAAAATTAAATGACAACATGGATAATCATTTACAGGAAATGATTTATCAGATAAGAATAATTGTCCAAGCTTTTTATTTTTTCATTTTTTTAATTGTCCAAGCTTTTTAAAGTGATATAAATAAAAGGATAATAAAACCATTTGCAAAGTTCATATAGTTATCATGCTATCAATGATAGTAATTCAAAAAGATATCCATGAAATTGCATAAATTATCAAGTTATAGTATCTTAAAAACAGGTAGAAATACCTAGTTAAAATAAATACAGTGAATAGCCAAAAACTATTCGGGCCGGAAAGAGCCCCGGTGTCCATCAATAGGAGAATGTATACATGCCATACGTTGGAATATCACTCAGCCACAAAAAATAGGAATGTTATGCTTTGTGGAAGAAGCCTTACACAAAAGAGTATACACAGTACGATTCTGTTTATATGAAGTTCCAGAATAGGCAAAACTAACCTGTGGTGGAAAATAATCAGAGTAGTAATTTCCTACTGTGGGGTAACAATGAGGATTTACTGGGAAGGGGCATAAGAGAACTTCCTGGATGTTAGTCATGTTCTGTATCTGATTCAAGTGTACACTTTTGTTGGAACTCATGAATGGTATGCTTTACCTCTTGTGTATTTCATTGTACATAAATTTTACATCAAAAGAAAAAAACCAACCAAACAAAAACAACTTAATGATATGCATGCTGAAGCATTTGGGGGAAAGTATAAACATATCTGCAACTTATGTTGCAATGTATAAAAAGGATGAGTTGACAGATGGATAGAAGGATGGATAAGTATGTGATAAGGCAGCAAGAATAATAAAATGTTAATTGCAGAATCTGGGAGGTGGTAGGTATGTGGGTGCTTACTCTAAAGTCCTGTCAACTTTTCTCTATGTTTAAATACTTTCAGATAAAATAATTGAAAAATACTTTATGTTCCTTACCAGCGCCTGGAGTTATTAACAATCACTCCATTATCTATGGAGAAAGTATCTGTTGGCAATCCAGCAATATTCCAAGCTCTAATTTTTACTGGATCACCCAGAGTCTTACTCAATGAGAACTCTTCTGAACATGGGATTTTTTTCTCCTGTAAGAAATAAACAAATATCTAATGTTTTTTTTATCTTGTTGAAATGTTTTTTAAATTATTGATTTGTCATTAGATATTACTTAATAACTCTAAAAAATAGAAAAAACTGAATTGAAAGTTGGACTGTAGAAGTATTTTACTGATCAAACAAGAAGAAAAAACAAGATCCCACACTTTAAGCTATTTCTTCTCTTCTTCATCCTTATTACCATCTTTTCCTCCATAATACCCCAAAACATACTTTGAATGTTCAAAAGGAAACTTATGAAATATAAAACTATTACCTTGCACAACATGCTCCAATTTTCTGTACATTTTTGCCGAAAGCCAGAAGTGAAAGCACCAAGATAGGCTATTACTCCTGCTGAGACTAAGACATCACCAGTCAAATTTTCATAAATTATCTGAAGGTCATCTGCAGCCTGAGACCATCTGTAGATTAACCAAAGGAAAAATAACCTCACCAGAGAGAATGATGGAAGACAGTAATAGAAAGGGTAAGGGAATTCTAGTCCAAATTCTATAACAAAAAGCCATGAAATGTTGGACTCTTATCTATAAAATGAGGAGGTTGGGTCCCTTCTAGCACTGACATGCTATAATATATCTATGCTATATGAATGACAATCCATCTTTCATTATTAGATCACTAGGCATTTCTTGCAGAACTTGACCCTTGGGAATAAGCAAGAACAAAAACAAAAACACGCCGGCAGTTTGTCTAATAATTTTCTCCAGGATGATTTATTTGGTCTAGTGGCCCTGCTATTTGTTTCAGTATTTATTGTTAGTTTGTAAAACATAAAAAAATTTGCAATTCATTACCAAAAATTCCATTTAAGTTGTATAACAGCTGCCATACTCATGCTAAGGTTGGTATTTTTTCCATTTCATGAAGTCTTTACAATAAAAAAGTGCATTTCAAAACCACCTAATCTGCACTGCAAAGTACTGTCAAAGGCCTATTACCTTATCATGCTATTCACTCAACACATATAATTAATAAATGAGATAGCTGGCTGGCCACTACAAATAAATAGATTAGGGTAAAGTTAACTGTTTTTGTTAGATCAGTCCAGTTATATCTTCTTTGAAATGAATTTTAAGAAAATGAGCCATATATCCACTACTCCCCCTACCCCCGGCGAACATTTTATTACAAAAAAATTTGAACACACATGAAATTGGAAAGAATTATACAATGATCACCCACACACTCACCACTTAAAATAAAAATTATCCTTTGCCTTATAAAAAATTTGGAAACAAGTGGCAAACACCATCTTTGACACTGATATTCTGCTGGGAGAACCCTGGCCAGGTGCCTTGCTGAATGCCCCACATTCTAAACCAGACACTTAAAAATCAATAATCATAATAAACACCCAAAGAAAGTAACATATTCAGGCCTGACTTTCTTAAATGTTGTTAAAATAAGTAGAAATCTGACCTTGATTTTTCTCCACCTAGTCCTCCAATTAGTTTTGAGGCTCTTTCAAGCTTCTTAGCACAGAGTTCCACCTGGTCTTCTAAACGAGCCTTTTCCTCAGTTTTCTCAATAAATGTTCTTTGTAAATTTTCCAAATGATGTTCTACTTCTGCCAATTCTGCTCTCTTCTGATTCAGAAGCTCCATTATCTCAGCTAAGGACTTCTGAGCTTCTGTTAAGCGGGCTTTCTTAGGAGCCACTACCTGTTTGGGAACAATAAATGCAGCTAGGATGTGTGCTATTTAAAACTGACACCAAATAATCCTTTATAGATATGATGGGTTAAAAGTGATTCATTATTATTATAAATATATTTTTTATTTATAATAATAAATTATACAAAATAAGTATTTTGACTTAAATCTTACATATTATTTACCTAAAGTAAAATATATTTATAGGTCATATAAAATATATAAAACATTCTGGAGTAGCAAATGATCATCTATAAATGGATTATTATTTCAGACTAACAAAATGTTATAATATGTAGCAAAAACAGTACAAGATACAGCAAAATGTCTCAAAATAATGAGAAGTTGCCATTCAACTGTTGCCAAAAACAGAGGGGGAAAAAACATGTAGCAGAAATTATAAATGCTTCAAATATACAAATATGCTTTGTGTGTGTGTGTGTGTGTATGGCATTTTCAAGTCTGTGGTCTTCTTCCCAGTTGGCTGAAGCATACATTTGCCTTGGGGGTGATTAAGACTATGATAATAGAATCACAAAGAGAAAGAAAGCCTTGATAATATATCAAGAATGGGGTTTGGTCAACTTGATCAGGGAGTGTATTTTAAGCCATTGGTAGAAAGAATTGAGAAGTTGACCAAAGATAATATATGCCAGTTTGAAAGAAGGAAGATCTAAGTCTGCTGGTTCATTGCCATGAATGAAGCTGATGGCAAAGAGGGAAGGAGGAGGCAGGGATCAGACACCAAATGTCCTGTTTTCTCTCCTCAGGGGCTGAAATCCTGAAAGGGGAATGTGTTAAATAAATAGAGAGCAGGAAGCTCCACTTTCTACTTTTGACTTCAGAGGAGACCTTACTGAATATCTCCCTTCAACCCTCCCATAACAACATGGGGCAGCTGCATCAGAATTAAAATGGCGGTGTGGAGGTGTAGAGTGGGAAGTCAGGAAAGATTCTGAATGCCCTGGCTTCTCTGCTTCATGCCTTGTGAGACACGTGGACATGAGCTAGGTTGAGAGTTCCAAAACCTGTGATGGGGAGGGGACAAGATGTTCAATGGAAGAATATTCCAGATAAAATTAATTTTATTTCTCTGACAAGTCTACTCCCCCAAAACTAACAATCAAAATCCCTCCCTCTCTACAGGCACATGTACCTTACTAGGAATATCTTCCCAATTGTGACAGCCTCATCATTTATTCTATACTCTGAGATTATCCTACATGCATGCTACCATGTATTTTTATCTGCCTTTTTATTTATATTTCCTGCTTCCCTCAGTAGAATTCTGCAGAGGGCAAGGCCAGTGTTTCTGTGGTCCTTTGCTAGCTAAATTTACAAAATGCTTTTAACTATTCTCCATAAAAGGTTCTTGCCATTGCTTCAGAGCAACTGTCCATGCTCTGCCTCTTAACTCTACAGGATCTTCTAACTTCTGACACTTCGAATCAACTTTTTAATTTGCCACTTTGCCCCTGAAGTTTTGGCTTTTGCCCCAAGTCTCTACAGCTATAGGTCAGTCTGGCCGATTCATCCCTGTTCTCACAACCCTACCACTCACTACCACTAGCCAAGACCAGGTTATATCACACACAAGTATTCTCTTCATCTACTAGGTACCCAACATCTGATGTCTGTGCTGCAGCAAGGTACATTCTTTCT
Organism: Zalophus californianus; assembly: GCF_009762305.2. NCBI lineage: Eukaryota > Metazoa > Chordata > Mammalia > Carnivora > Otariidae > Zalophus > Zalophus californianus. The sequence continues at coordinate 25,469,312 of NC_045595.1, forward strand.
GGTATCTGTTTTAGAAACTTCTTAATTAGTCAATATAGGCATAGATTTTAGTTTCTGGGAACATTTCAATAGAAAAGGAATATGTTGATCCTCAAAATACCTTTGCAACTCTGTCATACACTTCCATAGCCATGATCCACTTGCACAGACCCTCAGCTGCAGAGGAAGCTTTAGCAATCTTAGAAGCGTCAAATTCAGGGTTTGTTAGGTATTCACCACGTATCTTCTGCATAACAGTCACCTATACAACAAACATTTCTATCTTAAAATTTCAACATATACAATCATAAGATGAAAGATTACAGACATTGAAGCAATATGTTTCCTCCAAAAAAAATTAAAAGACTGTTGGCGATTGGGAAAATATGTGGAAATGAGAAAAAAACAATTAAACCTTAATCAATAAATACAAGTTTGGATGGAAAAGTGCACTCTACTTTTTTATCTCACATACATTTGTGTTTCAGATTTATGAAACTATTATAAGACGGAGAACTGTTTCAAGTTAATAATACACTAAAACAGTAATTCATTAAATGACTTTCAATGGTATGAAGGAGTGGTTTTATGCATTATGAGAATTCATAATATAGTCAATAATATAACATGCCTGCATTATTTTAATCCTAAAAATGGACTATCTTATGTTTTATATAATATTGCATAATGTTAAAGATCTTATACACCTTGGCAAAGATATATGTATAGAAAAAATCCAATGAAACTCACTGGAATGTTGTCCTTGTCATATTCTCTCAATTCTCTTAAGAAATTCATATCTCCCAGAAGTTTTTTGCTAGGTCCCCAGTAATCTAGTATCTATAAATAAAATTTGTGGAAACTTATTAAACATACAATTAAAGATGCTCAGTATAAATTTTTCTTCTTGAAGTTTAAGGTATATTATCCAGAGAAACCATATATTTTCAAAATATCAACTTATACCTCTTTGGAAATAGACTCCTCTCCCCAAGAATGCACTAAATATATCAAACATTTAAGATATGAACATAAACTTGTATACTGAATTCATTATAAAAAAATTATACATTGAAAGGCAAATGATGCAATTATTTCTCTTTAGGAAATGTAAGAAAAGCAACTAGCATAAACACCATCAGAATTTCATATAAGAAAATGTATTTTTATTATTTCCAAGTTTTATTTTCCTTTAGTCTTCTTTCAAACCAGAAAAGTAGTGCTATAGACTGAAAGTGTCCTCTATCCCCCCCAACAAAATTCATATGCTGAAACCTAATCCCCAGTGTGTTGGTATTTGGAAACTGGGTCGTGGAGAGATGATTAGGTCATGAATGGGATTAGTGTCCTTATAAAAAAAGAAGACAAGGATTACACATCACTCTGCCAGTTACAGGATAAAGTATATGGTACTTGTGCTAGCAAAGACATTAAATAAGTAGCCCAACAGATTTTTTCCTAATTCCAGAAGCCTAATAGGTAGGGTGTGTGTATATGTAAATGAGAATGACTTGGTAAGGTGAGAGCTGATTTATTTATTATCTCAGTAAAGGACAGAATGCACACACACACACACACACACACACACCTCAATTCTCCAATCCAGGAATTCAAACCTAGGTACTATAAAAGCCTGAAAAGAAAATTAAGTCCATAAATTTAGTTTAGGATGGATGCTAGGCTTTTCTTTTTAAGGGATGTAGCCTTGAATAATAATCATAACAACAGCTAACATTTATTGTGAACTGTTGATAAAGCTTTATACATAAGAGCTTTATATGTATTATCTATCTATATGTATAATCTATATTTATCTATCTATACATATGATCTATATGTATCTATCTATATGTATAATCTAATCATCACATTAATTTTGTGAGGCAGGTACTATAATAATCCTCCAGAATTCCACAGAAGTTAAGCATCTTGCCTAAGGTCACACTGCTGGTGGGATAGAATTTCTGAATACAGACATTCTGGCTCTAGAACACATACTTTTTTTTTTAAGATTTTATTCATTTATTTGTCAGAGAGAGAGCACAAGCAGAGGGAAGAGCAGGCAGAGGGAGAAGCAGGCTCCCCGCCGAGCAAGGAGCCCCATGCGGGGCTGGATCCCAGGACCCCAGGATCACGATCCGAGCTGAAGGCAGATGCCCAACCAACTGAGCCACACAGGTGTCTCTAGAACACATACTTTTAACAACTTCACTAAACTGCTTAACTCAGCAGAATTTTCTGAACGCTCATATAACCACATAGGTGTTCTTTCTACCACGTTCTTCAGAATCTTAGCTGGAAAATGCTCACATACTTCCGTGTTCAATCAATCCCACCCCATGATAGCAGGTAACCTGTACAGACAGAAAAAGAAATAGAAGCAACTGGAACCACATTTTTCTGATGCTATACTGCCTTAGCTTTACCGTGGAATACATGTAGATAATGTTTTCCATTCTTTATTCTGAATCCATTCAATCTGGAAAACAATGTTTCTTCCCTGGACTGGATACAGTTGACATTTAATTTGATAATAGTTGCTGTAAAGTGTTCTGTACATTCATGATTATGATTTTAATCTGTGTCTAGTTATTACCTTGCCTCCAGTTCCTGAAGGATCTGAAATTTTTTCTGGCTTTATATCTTTCATGACACAAATAGCAGCCATAACTAATTTAACACCAGATGGAGGATTCTTCATTGATTTCACAATTGTAATGTCAGCTGGCTAAATTGAAAGAAAACAAAGTATCTTCAGAATAGTTTATTTTTAAATAATGGGAATTTAGAAAATAATGTTGGAGAATAATGGAGCATCGATTTTTGTTTGAAATTTTGATTGTTTTGGCCTTGCATAATTATGAAATAATTAATAAAAGAGAATTTAAATTTAGCACAGATTAAGACCAACAGTTCTCAAATGTTTGGGAGTTCATAGATCTTTATGAGAATATGGTGACAGCTATGAATCCTCCAGAAAATACATTTTTGCACATATATAAAAAATTTGCATACAATCACATAACAAGCTGAGATACTGAACCCAGATTAAGAACCCTAATTTAGATAAAGACTTAATTCTATATTTGCTTATATAGTAGTTTTAGCAAAAAAAAAAAAAATGAAAGTAGAGGTAGACCCTAATTTAAACTTATTTCCTAAAAAGGATATTGTTATGACAGACACAATAGATTCACTCACTTATTATCTACTCCAATATCCTTCTGACATCCTTTGCAATTATTGGAAAGCTAACAACTATATATTTTAGTTCCCCATAAATTAGAGCTGTGGGTGGTCACTGGGTTCTATCATCAGATCACTTGAATGATACCAGAATTCTGACTGAATAAATGGGGAGATGGGCAGGGTGTGAGGCTCTCATTTGCTGATATAGATTACAGTAAAGGTGGTGTGGCTCTGTGGGATGGCTCTGCAAGCTTCTGACTCAGAGGATCATTCCTCTGGTAGACTATTTCCAGTTTGGCTCTGTGAGTCATTCCTGGCAGCTCAGCCTAGGATCTGTTTCTTCAGCTCTTCCAATAATTGTGCAATCCATTTACAAAATTCCCTAAAGAATCCTTGTCTGCTTATACTAAATAGAGCCAATTCTCTACTCTGCAACTGAAGCCTACTTCATATAATATAGCATCTGATACCAGGAAGGGTACAAGCAACAGACTCTCAATGAGCGGGGAACCTAATATCAATGATCTGAACTGGTAAGGCTTGAAGGCAATCAAGAATCCTGTGAGTTTCAGAGGATGTAATGCTGAAAGTCCATGGTACACAGTGATAAAGTTACTTAAATTAATGCTCGTGGTCCTCTAAAATGGAGTGCCTATTAAAAACAAGGATTTGCCAGAATGAGTAGCTGCTATGATAAATGTCTAAGGAGAGAATGAAGAAAGACCACTGGGTAGCATGTGGCTTTTAAATGTGCCAGAGAGCAGACAGGAAGAAAACAGTAAGCTCGGAGTTTTAAATTCCTGGCTCACAGCATATTGAAAGCACCAGACGTTTATATAAATGCCCTAAAATAATATACCTTATAACTACAAGGCTGATATAACTGACAATCAGATAGAGTTTGCTCCTGTGAGATGCTGAATTACCCATAGGTTGAGCTCACTGTCTTGTCAAGAACCTTACAGAGAAGTTAGTAGGATGAGGAACGGGGTAAACAATGGGGTCTGAATATCCTGAACCGCCTTCTACAATGGGCTCTTGTAGTCAACAGCAGCTGTCTCCCCTGCTCTGTTTGGTGAGGTTGTTCTGGTTTGCCTAAAAACTCTGGAAAAAGTCATATACAATGCATTGTAATGCAGACAGCTGCCATCCACATCTGTATTGGAAAAGATTTTTAAGTTTTTCTGTACAGGCACCTCCAGGAGGCTGCAGGAAAGTAGCTAACTCCACACTCCTCGTCCGTGTGGAGGACCACTTGGGCCTCTTGGAGACCATTTGTTCTCTTCCCACTGGAATATCCTGAATGAAAATTATAAATAACATATGAACAGCCAAAATATAGGATAATGATGTATTAGAGATGAACGGTGAAGAGGCAAGTTTTGTTTGACTGGACAAAAATGATATAACACCACCTGGTGGAACAGAACCACACCTAATGAACCAAGGACCTGTGTGGAATTTGTTGATGACACACAAGGTAGCGAATTCAAACATTTGCCTTGAGTGTATCCAGGGCAGACAGCGCTGCTTCCAAGGCTGGAATCGCCTCGGCTAGGTCACTCTCACACTCGTTTTTCAGAGCTTGGGCTTCTTCAGCCTTGCCACTGGCTATCTCTTCATCTAATTTCACGAACTTTCTTTTTGCTTCCACTTGTGCGGACTCTATCTCAATAATCTAAAGAAAGAAAAATAAATAAAACAATTCCTCCAACATCCTACTGCTTTCTCCATCCTAGAAACAAGAGAATGTTTGGAAATGAGGGAACCCAACAAATCATGTTGAAGAGCAGGAGGTCCCAGGATAAAATGAGGAGAAATGCAAATACATGTGACCTAACTGGATAATGGGCTTCCCACTTCCCTCCAAAATCAACACAACTGGGACGCCTGGGTGGTTCAGTCAGCTGGGCAACCGACTCTTGATCTTGGATCAGGTCATAGTCTCGGGGTCATGAGATGGAGCCCTGTGTTGGGCTCCACCTTCAGTGCAGAGTCTACACAGAATTCTCTCTCCCTCTGCCCCTTCCCCCATCCCCTCCCCCCAAATAAATAAATAAATTCTTTAAAAAAAATCAACACAACTCACATGGGACTCAGTGAGATAGCCAGTTAGTAGAAAAGGGTAAGGTCCCTAAGATCTAGTAGTGGCAAAAAATTAAGGGGTATTTTCAAGGCTAATTTTACATATTTCAATTGTCTTCTGACATCAATTTAAAAAAACTCAGGATACTCTACCTGCATCATATGTGCATTTTCAATTTTAGCTTCCTCCAATTTGGGCTGTAATTGGACAAGCTCCATTTTCATTTCTCCAACCTAAATAGACAGTTTGCCATTAAGTTTTCATAGTGACATAAGCTACAGAATCTAAACACAGAAAATCGAAACTTTAAAGGTATCATAAGGCATCAGGGCCAGAAAAACTTAACTTTTCCTTCCAGTTCTTTATATGATAAACAAAACCATGAGGGCATGGTCAGTTTTCTTCACAAAAGACTTCACTGTCCTTGAGTATATGACAGAGCAGTGAGAGAACGTAGTTGTCACAGAAGAAGTGCAGACAGAAAGAAGGTGGCGGCTTGGGGTGTCCATGGTATAAAATGCAAATGGATCATCCAAATCTGCATTGCTTCTACTTAACTAATGCTAGTAAGAATCACTAGCATTTGACTCATTAAAAACACACACAATCTTATATTTAACCAGCTATTACAATAAAAAAAAGGCAACCCAGGCTTATTGTATTCTCTCCAAATGTCAAAAACTTAAGAACAGGGGCTCCTGGGTGGCTCAGTCAGTTGAGCATCTAAATCTTGATCTCAGCTTAGGTCTTGCTCTCAGGGTTGTGAGTTCAAGCCGTGCATTGGGTTCCACTCTGGGCATGGGCCTACTATAAAAACAACAACAACAACAACAACAACAACAACAACAAAAGGGGCGCCTGGGTGGCTCAGTCATTAGGATCCTGAGGTCCTGGGATCGAGCCCCGCATCAGGCTCCCTGCTCGGCGGGAAGCCTGCTTCTCCCTCTCCCACCCCCTCTGCTTATGTTCCCTCTCTCCCTGTGTCTCTCTGCCAATAAATAAAATCTTTAAAAAAGTAAAAATAAAAAATAAACAATAAAAAACTTAAGAATAAAACAAGATGTATTTGAGTCTGTATGGAAACTTAGTGAATTTCTCTAAAACTCATGTTACTCATCTGTAAAATGAGGATCATTAAAGTGTCTACCTCATGGAGTGGTTATGAGGAAAAATTGAAGGAATGCATATGAAGCACATAACACAGTGCCTGGCACATAATATATTCTTCATAAATTATAACTCTTGTTATTTATGATTTCCTATATTTCCCATTATAGGTTACCATTTTGAGAAGCTCATCAAATTTACCTGAGACTCAGCAAAAGCTAATTTGTCAAGCCCATTCACATATCGTTGTTTTGCTTCCATGATAGCTTGCCGCCTCTTAGTCAAAAGCTGTCGAAATGAGGCAATAAGTTCAAGATAAGAAGTAGCCGTAACATAATTATGTCGTCCTAGCTCCTGCAAGAACCTAAGACAGACAGATAGCATTATCTTACTCTAAGGAAGGAGTTGCACAAAGTAAGAGGTGTACTCAACATGGCATCAACAACAAACCTAGAAGAATAAAGGTTAATTTTACTTAGAAGCTGCTGCATACTTGAACTTTATAACATTCTAAGAATTCTACACATAACGACATCCTGATTTCTTGTCTGTAAAATATCAAATAGTAGTGATGTGTTTAAAAAGCACAAATCACCAAAGATGTATCAAAGGTAAACAACAGCAAGAAAGATGTAGGTCTTTTTACATGTTTCATAAGCCAGGAGGGTCTAACTCTATAAAAAGACCCAAGATACTGTGTAAGCTAGGGAAGTATAGTAGGAAGGGGCATTGCAGATAGGTTAGCAAGGGTGAGTCATCATTCTTTCCACAGAGTGTGTCACGTTGGCTGAATGGGGTATGACCAGAAGGGTAAGACTACTACACATACACATGGAAACAACAGAAGCAATGTTTTCTCATGGCAAGTACACAGAGTAGGTTGAGCCCACTGCTGGTGCAACCATCAAAGTCAACCATGCCGCCAGGCTGTATGATTCTGGATAGGAGATATACCGTGAGCACTTGGGTTCATGCGCTTTTGAAATGGGGATCTTGGAGATGAACAGAGGTAAAACAGATACTTTTGAGTTATCCACAGCCAGTTCCGCTTTTCTGAAAATTTCTATCCAATGCCCCATCAGCAATGTTTGTTCTATGAAACTTGCTGTCTTAACCATGGCTAATTAGACCAAGGTTGGGCACTGGACACAAATGAGGCTGATCACATTTTGGAATAAATTTGGCAAAGGGAGCTGGAAAAGGCCCATCAGTCTGCCTAGAGCTGAAATTGTAAGAAGTAAACCTGAGAGTTTAGAGGCAGACAGTCTCCTCCATATGCAATGGGAAGGAGAAAACTCAGTCTGCCAAAATACCATATCTCATTTATACATGGAACCTAAAAAAAAATTAATTCATAGAAATGGAGCACAAATTGGAGGTTGCAGAAGCAGGAGGTGGTGGGGCGGGGGATGGGTGAATGTGGTCAAAAGGTACCAACTTCCAATTATAAGGTAAATAAGTTCTGGGGATGTAGTGTACAGCATGGTGACTATAATAAACAACACTGTATTATGTATTTGAAACTTGCTAAGAGCATAGATCTTAAAAGTTCTCATTACAAGAAAAAAAAAGAGGTAATGTTAACTAAACTTACTGTAGTAATCATTTCACATTATATACAAATATAAAATCATTATGCTGTACATCTTAAATTTATATAATGTTATATACCAATTATATCTCAATAAAACTAGAAAAAAATCAAAGGAATATAGAAAAAGAAAAAAAAGAAAATGCAGTCTGCAAAGAGAAATAAGCAGATGCCCAGAAAGAAACAGGATGAGAAACAGAGGAAAAGTATTTCTGGATTTAGGATGACTTTCTAACTCCTGTTTCCAGTCACATCTGTGATCCAGCTGTCATCTTTCTCTTAAGTTTGTGAGACACCCCTGTATCTTTATCATAAATTCTCCCTTTTTCTTAAACCTAGATTAAATAGTTTTCCATTACTTGCAAGCCAAGGTCCTTACTAATTAAATGATCAGAAATATTTAGAAGACACAGAAATCCTATTGAAATTTTGAGCTTTCAGAAAAAGAGACATGTTAAAATACAAGGCATTATTGGCATTTTAAAATTTAGTAATATTAACCTTTCTGATAGATCCATAACAGTAGTGTGAAAGTGTTTGCAGATTGGAACTATCTCTCGCCTTTCAATATCAGTAAGCTCCAGTGTTTCTAAGAATTTCACAGCTACAAGTTCAAGGGCATCTTCGGGCCATGGCTAAAAATAAGAAAAAGAGAAACTTAAGAAATTTGAGTAGTTCCACTCCAACCATATATGTGTCTTCCTGTGAGAGAATTTGGGGTAGAGAAAATTAAAACCTTAATGGGGAAAATAGAATTGGGTGGGCTCAGGTCACAGGTAAATCTGGGAAAGAGCTAGTAAATATTTTTATACTAAAATTAAAGATAACAATATAAAGGAAGGGTCAGTGATATTTTACATATCAAGGATATACTATACTGCTTTCCTAAACTCTTCCACTTGGACATCAAGCAGACACCCCAAATTTAGCATGACAATGGCAGAGGCTGTTAGTTGCCCACCTAAAACCTATTTGCCCTTTTCCCTTAGAACCCCAATTTTATTCTGGATAGCAATATGCCCAGATAAAAGACCACATTTCCTATATTCCCTTGCAATTCACAGGAGATAAAAGCATATAGGCAGCTGTTGGGTGGGGAACTCAGGGAAGGCTCTTTAAAGGCTTATATAGAGGGGTGCCTGGGTGGCTCAGTTGTTAAGCGTCTGCCTTCAGCTCAGGTCATAATCCCAGGGTCCTGGGATCAAGCCCCACATCAGGTTCCCCACTGCGGGAAGCCTGCTTCTCCCTCTCCCACTCTCCCTGCTTGTGTTCCCTCTCTCACTGTCTCTCTGTCAAATAAATAAATAAAATCTTTTTAAAAGGGGGGGGTTGCATAGAGCTGGTGTGTGTCTTTTTGCCCTAATTTTCTATTATTCTACTTTTTGCCTGGGACACAGATGTGAAAGTTGGAGCTCCAGCAGCCATTTTATTTTATTTTTTTATAAGATTTTATTTATTTGTTTGACAGAGAGAGAGACAGTGAGAGAGGGAACACAAGCGGGGGAGTGGGGGAGGGAGAAGCAGGCTTCCCACTGAGCATGGAGCCTGATGCGGGGCTTGATCCCAGGACTCTGGGATCATGACCTGAGCAGAAGGCAGACGCTTAACCGACTGAGCCACCCAGGTGTCCCATCCAGCAGCCATTTTCGACCATAAGATGAATTTGAGGGTGGAAACCACATGCTCAGGAGAATAAAGAAGAAAGAACCTTAGATTCTGATGACTTTGTTAAGCCACAAAAGCCCAGTCTGTTTATCTTCAGATTTTTTCTCTGAGAGAAAAAAAACTTTATATGTTTAGTTTAGGTTTCTTTTCTTTTTAAGATTTATTTAATTATAAATAATTAAATAATTAATTAAAGATTTAATTATTTATTTGAGAGAGAGAGAACACTCAGTGGGTAGGGAGAGGGTGAGAGTGTCTTAAGCATACTCCGCACTGAGTGCGGAGCCCAACACAGGGCTCAATCTCAGGACCCTGAGATCATGACCTGAGTCAAGACCAAGAGTCAGACACTCAATAGACTGCACCATCCAGATGCCCCTAGTTTGGGTTTCTGTTACTAGCAGTCCATCATAATTCCTGTTATAACATCCAGAGCTGAAATTTTGAGTTTCTTCTCCCCAAATTTGCTTCTTCTCCAGTCTTGTCTCAGTGAAAGGGTTCCTCTGCTTTTCCTGGAATATGGCAACTGTACTCCTGCCTCTGGGCCTTGGGACTTTTTATTCCCTCTGACTAGAACCCTCCTCACCTAGATCTGCATGTGGTTCTCCTTCACATCTCTACACAAAGGTCAACTTACTAGGAAGGTCTTCCCAGAGGACTCGTTCTAAAACACCATTCCCTCTCTCATTTCTCTTTTCCTTGTCCTGAGTTTTCTTCTTAGCACTTACTAATACACGATATAATTATTTTGTTCATTTGTTCATCATCTGTCTCCCCTGACCACTAAAATGTAAAATCCATGAAGCAAGGACATTTTCTCACCGCCATTATCTTCAGTGCCTAAGACAGCCCCTGTCAATAATTATTTCAAATTTTTATTCAATGAAATAATTTATGTTAAATGAACAATTAATCTTTACTTGCTCATTAGAGTATTTTCCAAATTTCATTTAGATTCAACAAGATGCTTGTAATTATTTTCCTTCGTATCAGACAATATTCATTTTAAGATCTTTTTTTTTTTCAGTCTCTGGTCCTCCATCCTAGTGAAATTCAAACATTTTTGACCTAGCACCCCATTAGTAAAGTTTTAAGCACACACTACCAGTGTATGCATATCTACTAATAGATTGTATTCATGTTGTACTAACATATTTTTCAAACCTCAAAAGAGGCTTCTAAATATTACTGAGATCAGTGAATTTTTGTAAAATGACAGTGTAAGTGTCATATGAGTTATATATCACTGAAAGCATCACAAAGGTTTATCTTTCTGTTCTGGGTGATTCATTTTTAATTATCCTGCTAATTGTAAAGGGTTTTTTGTTTATTTTGTTTTTAATTCAGGGCTTGAGCTCACAAGCCTGAGATCAAGACCTGAGCTGAGATCAAGAGTCAGATGCTCAACCAACGGAGCCACCCAGATGCCCTAATCATGAAGGTTTGATAACTAACTGGGCAACTAGAATATTTATGGCCAAAGTGACAGAAACCAGTTTTATTGTGTCTTCACAAAAGGGATGTACCATCATATATAATAAGCCTAGAAGTGGAGTACTGTCCAGAGTTGTCTAATTTAGAAGCTCAACCATGTCATCAATGATCCAGTTCTTTCCATCCTTTTGCTCTACCATTCTCAATTTATTTTATCCTTGGGCTTGTCCCATCTTGATGGCAAGAGGACTGCTGCAGCTATGGACATCATATCCTCAAGCAACAAGCTTGAGAGACAGAAAAGGCCCTGTTCCTACCATGTAACTCTTCCTATAGTGAAAAAACTATTCCCCAAAGCTCCCCAGTAGACTTGAACTCAGGACCCATGGCAAGCAGTGGGTCATGAACAGGCTCATGCATAAACCAATCAATAGCAAGAGGCACAAGGGCGCCAATACTGACTTAGACCAACCAGGAATCAACCTCTCTGATACACGGCTACGTGGAGGGTGATTTCCCAGACAAAATCAGAATTCTGTAGGCAAGGATGAAGTGGGTAGAGAAGGGCAGTTGACAGGAAACCAACAGTCTCGCCAGTGCCATCATTAGCTAATATTGCACTGTATGATATACTCCTGGGATAAGGTTTGTTGTTTCAAGTCAGTATCAATCCCTATTTTAAATAGCCTTCTTAAATTTGTCTTAACTAATATCCTGTCAGATCAGATTAAGTAGTCATTGCTTCTGCCTCATGACATGGCTGAAACAGAGCTCAAGCTAGCTTATTCTGGTTTATGCCATTTTCTTACATCCACTCATAATTGCATTGTATCTTCAATGTTCAGTTTATCACAGGGATCCCTCAGCTTACCTTACATCCTGTCTATGACCCACGGCCACCTGACATATAAACTGAGTAAGGGTGTCAATGTTAATCCATATAAAATATTTCATACAAAAAATAAATATTCCAGGGGCACTTGGGTGGCTCAGTCTGTTAAGCATCCAACTCTTGATCTCAGGGTTGTGACTTAAAGTCCCGTGTTGGGCTCCACGCTGGGCATGGAGCCTATTAAAAAAAAAAAGAAGAAGAATATTCCAGTAATCCTTCCCTTATCATCTGAATTGCTTTGGTACCCCTGGTAAGTACACACCCTACTTTGAGACTAAGATCTAGCCAAAAAGTCAATGCTGTCCTGACCTATGTGACACACAGTGGTTTACAATCACTTCCTGAGTTTCGCACCCTCAGGCCCCAGACAATGCCATGAGCATCATTCTGACACAGATCCTACATCCCCATTGCTTCAGTGTAAAACCTTTATTCCTCTCTGTTACCCACTTAAACTCCCTTATTTGTTTGCAACTCCGTTTCCTCTTTTAAAAAATTTTCTCAACAACTATGAATCACTTATAATAGAATAGAAAGTCTCATGGTTATGACAAAGATATCCAGAAATAGTAAACTCTATTTATAAGATTTCACAAAAGAAAAATTTATAGTTGGACAGATTTTTTTTTTTAAAGATTTTATTTATTTTTGACAGAGAGAGAGAGCACAAGTAGGCAGAGAAGCAGGCAGAGGGGGAGGGAGAAGCAGGCTCCCTGCAGAGCAGGGAGTCTGATGCGGGGCTTGATCACAGGACCCTGGGATCATGACCTGAGCCAAAGGCAGCTGCTTAACCGACTGAGCCACCCAGGCGCCCCTGGACAGATTTTATTTGGTTTTGGTTTCTGGCCACTTAATGGATATAATATTAAGATATGATTTACATAAATCAAAATTGTTTCCACCCAGCTTTTACTCTTGTGTAAACACTAAAACATCTACTCACTGAAACATATATACAGTCCTCCAAAGGAAGAAAACTAGTTTTTCAAACATACAATTGATAAATAGGTAAAAGGGAATAAAACAAATTAGTGCCAGAAATTTATTTATTTTTTTAAAGATTTTATTTATTTATTTGAGAGAGAGAGAGAATGAGAGATAGAAAGCATGAGAGGGAAGAGGGTCAGAGGGAGAAGCAGACTCCCCGCCGAGCAGGAAGCCGGATGTGGGACTCAATCCCGGGACTCCAGGATCACGACCTGAGCCGAAGGCAGTAGCTTAACCAACTGAGCCACCCAGGCGCCCCAGAAATTTATTTCTTTAAAGAAATTAGGGGCACCTGGGTGGCACCTAGGTGGCTCAGTTGGTTAAGCATCTGCCTTCAGCTCAGGTCATGATTCCCATGGGATTGAGCCCTGAGTCAGGCTCCCTGCTCAGCAGGGAGTCTGCTTCCCCCTCTCCCTCTGCCCTTCCCCCCTGCTTGTGCTCTCTCTCTCTCAAATAAATAAAATCTTAAAAAAGAAAGAAAGAAAGAAAGAAAGAAAGAAAGAAAGAAAGAAAGAAAGAAAGAAAGAAAGAAAGAAAGAAAGAAAGAAAGAAAAAGAAAGGAAGGAAGGAAGAAAGGAAGAAAAAGAGAAAGAAAGAAAGAAAGAAAGAAAGAAAGAAAGAAAGAAAGAAAGAAAGAAAGAGAGAGAGAGAGAGAGAGAGAGAGAGAGAGAAAGAAAGAAAGAAAGAAAGAAAGAAAGAAAGAAAGAAAGAAAGAAAGAAAGAAAGAAAGAAAGAAAGAAAGAAAGAAAGAAAGAAAGAAAGAAAGAAAGAAAGAAATTAGGGGCACCTGGGTGGCTCAGTCAGTTAAGCATTCAACTCTTGGTTTGGGCTCAGGTCATGCTCTTGATGTCATGAGATCGAGCCCCACATCAGGCTCTGTGCTCAGGGTGGAATCTGTTTCAGATTCGCTCTCTCTCTCCCTACCCCTTTCCCCACCTCTCCAACCCCGCTTGCACACTCTCTCACTCTCTCCAAAATAAATTAATAAAATATTTTTTAAAAAGAGGTATAAAAGAAATTAGTCTATAATCTACAGTCCACATTGTAGTGAACATAAAACAATTGAATAGAAGGTACCATGAACTACTGTTCTCAAGAGCATAACTACTCCTACTTCATAGTCTTACACAGGCAGTGACAATTTGCCTTAAGGTTAAGTGAAGAGGCAGCCTTCATCATTTGCTGCTAGCATGACTGAAATGATCACCCAGCTGGTCTTCCTGTCTCTTGTTTTGCCCTATTCCAAATCATCCACCATATAGCCTCCAAGTGTTTGGATTTTTTCCTTTGAAATATGTTAGCTAAATATATGTTAAGGCCCCACAGTGTCTTTGGTATAAAACCAAATTCATAGGCACATTTACAAATTCCCTTACAACTTGGCACCCACCCAAAACTCGGGCTTAACTCCTGCTATCCTCATTGCCAGTCAGCTATACCAAACTATTTGCAGTTACACCAATGAGCCATGCCCTCTCTGCTGTTCTACCTTTGCACATACTATGCCCTTGTGATGGTTAACTTTATGTGTCAATTTTACTAGGGGCCACGGGGTGCCCATATATTTGGACAAACATTATGTTTGATGTTTCTATGAGGTGTGCTTTTGGATGTGTTTAATATTTAAATCAATAGACTAAGTAAAGCAGGCTGCCCTCCCTAGTGTGAATGGGTCTCATCCAATCAGTTGAAGCCCTGAATAGAACAAAAACGCTGAACACTCCTACACCTGCAGATAAAGGGGAACTCCTTCTGCCTGCTCTCAGGCTGGGACATTGAGGTTTTTTCCTGCCTTTGGACTCAGATGGGAACATTAGCTCTTCCTGGTTCTCGAGCCTGATGGCCTTCAGACTGGAACTTATACCATTAGTTTTCTTGCATCTCCAGCTTGCTGGCTACAGATCTTCAAACATGTGAGCCTCCATAATCATGTAAGCCAATTACTTATAATAAATATATGTATAGATATAGCTATTGATATGGACAGATATAGATCTACATATATGTATTTTTACACATATATACATGTAGGTTTATATTTATATATATACATAACACATTATCTTGGCTCTTAATATATTCCTCCTCTATGTAACTAATTTATTTTCATACTTCAGAGATTCACTTTTGCACACCAAGATTATAGCTCTTTTATATAATTGTGGCTGCTCATTTGCCAACTGCCTTTTCTATCTTCCAGTCTAGAGTGTGAGATCCTTCTGGGGATCCTGTAGGCTTACCAGTCCCTGGCGCCAAGCACTATGCCTGTCATTAGAGTAAGTGATCAAGAAACATGTCCTGAATGGATATTAACAGAGGTGGAGTAAGATTTCAGAAAAATTCTAAAAGATTTAGTTCCCATCCCCCCACCACCTCTGCCCCAAAATTACAAACCTGGAACCAGTCAATGGTACAGCAATTGATGAGGGATGGGAACTGTCTCAAGCGATTTCTAAAGGCATCTCCGATGGGGCTAAAGGCCACTACAACATGAAGATTATCTTTGCAGCGATTCACAAAGAAAGCAAACAAGGCCAAGGGACTGAGTTCACTGTGTTTATTGCCAGCCTGAGCTACAGGGCGAACACCCTAGGGAATAACAGAAAATAAAAACCTTATAAACAAAAATGGACAGGCTGATAATGGGATTAGTAGATACTGGAATATTAAGAATTTTTATTCTTCACCTTGTAAATACCCTTAAATTTTTTTATATCAGTGGAATTTCTTTGATACAGTTTGTACTTAGAAGACTTCTTCCAACTCCATAATTCTATAATTTGAAAGCAAATATCTGCTAAGAATTTAATTTATAAAGATACTCACAAAAAGTTCACCATGATATATGTATAGGACTATAATTCAACATTGCTTGTAAGAGGAAAAACAAACAACCAAAGCATCCAGTTAAAAAAACATTATAAAATATCCAAATGTTGTGATTTTATACAACCATTAAAGGAGACACGTCAATGTATGTGCTAGGACAAGATCAGCAGGATAAAAATGAGAACAAACTACAACAGTGTGTATAATATGATCCTCTTTGTTAACTTAAAAAATACTCAGGCACATGTGTAAGTACATACACACCTTTTTATGGAAGCAATCACAGAAACTATTCATAATGTTACTTATGGTGAGATGGACTTAAGGGAGAGTGTGGGAGGGAGGCTGTCACTTTTTATTCTGGACATTTTTCTTGGTTTATATCATTCTTTTTTTCATTTTGGACATTTTTATGCTGTTTGAATTCTCTCACTTTATTCTTATAACATTCATATATTTTAAAAATGCTAATACAGTTGTCTGGTGATGAGATTATAGGAGCACTTTTAACTTCCTTTGTTTATCTCTATATGAGAGAGGCATCTTACTCGAGGTTGGGCATCATGGCTCCGGAACCAAACTTCTTGAATTCAAATCCCAGCTTGCAGCTTATTAGCTATGTGACCCTGGGGCAAGTTATTTAACCTCTCTGTAACTTAATTTCCTCATCTGTAAAATGGGGGAAAGAGTACATCAGAGGGATGTTGAAGGATTGAATGAGTTACTATGTGTGAACACTTGGAATAGTTCTTGTCGCATAGGTAAGTAACTATTAGTTTTTATATGCTACCCTTCTTGTTCAGAGCACAAAAGATTTCACAGTCAATAAATTATCTTATAAATAGATTTAAGAAAGTTTTTTGATAGCACATATATATAGACATATATATATATACACACACAATGCTATTGCTACTACAATGAATTGATTTCTAAAAGAATTCTCTATTATAGATATGTTCTGCCTTATGTGCTAGCTATATCCGTGGAAAATTATAAATGGATTCTGTATATGCATTCTGATAGTCATTCCCAAATTATGATTATTATGATCAGTGTCAGTCTATGAAGTTATTTCAGGTGGTCTACCTGCATTAAGTCTGAGTTAACCCTGGGACATGCAAATAGAGAAAGGTAACATATGGTTGTAACTGCAGAACAAAAGTTCAAGAAAGAGTCAGGATGGTAATATCAGTATGGGGGTTATTTACATAGAAATAATGGTTAATGCTTCTAGGTAGATAAGCTGTCTGTGGTTGAGTAATATCCCCATGCACACACATATACCTTGGGAGCAGGACTGATTTGGGGCAGTAAGAAAATGAGTTGTTACTGAAAAAATAATTAGACAAAGTGAGTGAAATTTCATAGCAGTCAAGGGAAAGTGGAGTTGGAAACACACAAAAACCTGCACAAAAAAGGTTTATGGCAGTTTTATTCATAATTGCTCAAACTTGGAAGCAACCAAGATGTCCTCCAATAGGTGAACAGATAAACTGTGATACTTTCATTCCATGGAATATCATTCAGTGATAAAAATAAATGAGCTATCAAGCCACAAAAAGATATGGAAGAACCTTAAAGTACATTGTTAACTGAAAGAAGCCAATCCAAAAAAGCTACATACTGTATGATTCCAACTATGTAAGATTCTGGAAAAGCTAAAAATGATGGAGACAGTAAAAACAGCAGAGATTGCTAGGAGTTCAGGGGAGGAAGAGAGGAATAAATAGATGGAATTCATGGCATTTTTATGTTAGGGAAACCATTCTGTATGATACTTACTGGTGAATACACATCAGTACTCATTTATCCAAAAACCATGAAATGTACAACACAAAGAGTGAGCCCTAATGTAAGCTGAAGAATAATGAATTATGTCAAACATGAATGAGTATTTTTAAAAGGAACTGAGAAAAATATCACTAAAAGTGGTGAGTAAGAAGTTACTGTTTTACTGAGAAAGACCCTGGGCTTCAAGGAAGGCAAACAGAACAGTGGAAAAGTAGGGGCACCTCGGTGGCTCAGTCGGTTAAGTGTCTGCCTTTGGCTCAGGTCATGATCCCGGGGTCCTGGGATCGAGCTCCGTGTCGGGCTCCTTGCTCCACGGGAAGCCTGCTTCTCCCTCTCCTCCCCTCCTGTACTCTCTCACTGTCTCTCCTTCTCTCTCTCTCAAATAAATAAATAAAATCTTAAGAAAAAAAAAAAAGAACAGTGGAAAAGTAGTCTGGAAACAGAGGTCTGAGGCTTGAACTCTATTGCTGAAGTCAGAGACGTGCTGAGTCTGTAAGCAGTGTCAAGTCCAAGTATAGAGGCCAGTTATCAGAAGTGAGGAGGTTTAAACTAAAATCTTTGTCAGAGGGATGAAATAAACAAAGCCCAGGACATGATCTCCAAAGTGCGATGTCCAGGATAATGCAGAGTATGGAAAGAAAATAACAGAACTTCTCTCATATTACCTTTTCTATTTTAAAAGTATAAGCATAAAAAGCAAAGAGAAACAGGGATGCATTTCAGTACTGTGTTCTGACTATGGCTATTTCCTTGAGGATAAATTAATCTGGTGTTCCTAGACTTGGGTGGAATGTGAAGGAAAGAAGTTCTTATGGCCACTGTTGGGTCATAGCATAAAAAAAATACTGAAGCAATGGAAAAGTTTTGTAGCAAAGTGATAAGATGAAAAGATAAATAGCTAACATGAGCAGGGAAGCTTGGCAGAGCTAAGAAAATCCCACTCCCCAATGGTGACTATTTCTTAGATGGGAGTATAGGGGATGAATTTATCCTATGAATTAGGAGACTCACCATTTTTTGGCAGCCTTGGCCACATCCTTGACATCACCCAGATAAAAGAGAGAACTTGAGATATTTTCTTTATTCCTTTTCTCCTTCCCACCCCAGTCCACAAACTGGTAATGTACCATTTACTGAGGGTGTTCTAAGTACATGACACTTCATAAGTGCTTCATTTCATTTGATCTTCAGACCTCACAACCAACCCTATGTAGGAGGAACTACGATGTGTATATATATTAGTTCAATTCCACGCAAGAGAAAAGCAGATGCTTGAACTACTAGGGCGAATCTATTTTACTACAGATGCTATCACTGGAAACTGGAATGAAGCATCCAGCTATGAGTGATATATTCTGTAGTTAACAGTAGTTATGGCAACAAGAAAGAAGCAAGTACTAGCAGAGATCTTGCATAGGGAGATATTAGAAATGGGGGTAGAAGGACAAGACATCTGAAATAGTGGGCACTTCACAATTGTATTTTTTTGTCAAGTAAGTCACAAAGCATGATTCTCAGATATATCAGAATTGTTAAGACAAGTTCAGGCTTTTTAAAAATTTGCTAGTCATTGGTAAACCATAACAACTAATCAAGCAATGTTTCAAAGCTCTGTGACCCTAAGATGTGATTTAAAATGTCTAGTCACTCATAACACATGCGACATAAGATCAAACAGATGAAATTGCCATCATTATAAAAAAAGGAATTATAAAAATTCTGTCTCATAAGTATGGTAGAAGTGATTTGAAGTTTACCCAAAAAACCCCGATGTATTAAAATAATACACTTTTAAGTTTTTAATTACCAAAATCCTGTACGCAAGCTATAATTGTCCTGAAGAGCGAGAAAAAGTTGCAAGATAAGAACATATCTGTGCTGGGAACAGTACTCCCTAAAAAGCATTTACCTCCATCACTTCCTGTTTTTCATCAGCAGCAAAAATGTTAGGTACTTCTCCAGTATTGAGCACGCTGTCAATATCTTCTAGAAAGGCTTCCTCTTTAATCTGAGTGTCTGTGATTAGAAAGACTGTCTTCTGGCCCCTCATGCCCACATTCCTTAATAGAACCTTAAAATAAAAATGCATTGGTAAGCAGAATATGGTGAACATGTGCTGTTTTTTGCTTTCCCTTCCTTTTCCCTTCTTTTGGTAATGACACCTCAATTTTAGAGTGGTACCTCTCTCCACTTCTGGGGGGTATCATTCAGGGCCTCTATTTTTCCCATCCCCTGAGTGGGAGACCCCAACTGACCAGTTTCCCAAGCTTTTATACACAGACATTGATTCAGAGTATCAAGCCTGATACTGAAGGCTTAATTTGAGCTCCTAAATTCAGCCATGTCAAAGCCCTATCTACCTCTGGACCCTTCTGTCATGTAAGCCAATAACTTCATATTTTGCTTAGGGTAGTTTGAGCTGCATTTTTTTTTGTGTTGTGTTGTCAATTGCAACCAAAGATTCCCAATTAATATAAAGATATGGACTCAGAAGCATGGTGGAGCAGACTTGTTAGGATGTTAGAACTAATTGTTAAAATTTCAGAACTTGTAAGCAGATTTTTAAACAGCATTAAAAATCAAATTATATGAACTATAATTAAATTATATTAACAACAAGGGTAACAAATCTCATCACTTCCTGTTATACTTACTATTATCTATCTTATGGAAATTATTTAAATCTATTGTATACAGTAAAATACCATGTAATAGTGCTCAAACACATAAGTCTTCCCAACTCTGTTTTCAGTGACATCATCCATGGCAGGAGTTTGAATAATCCATGGTGGGAGTTTTTACACCACAAAAATTGGCAAATGCTACTCATCAGAGGTTCTCCCAAACCCCCTGGAGAGTTGGTTGTTAAACATTTGCCAGTATTCCACTGGATATATTTCAGGTGAAAACACATTACTACTCTGTATGTGATTTTTAAAATAAACTGTCTCTATTTCTAAATTATATCTTTAAAATAAATCATATCATGGGGCGGAGCAAGATGGCGGAGGAGTAGGAGACCTGGATTTCGTCTGGTCTCAGGAATTCAGCTGAATAGGGATCAAACCATTCTGAACACCTATGAACTCAAGAGGAGATAGAAGATAAGAATAGTAACAACACTCTGAACAGAAAAGTGACCACTTTCTGGAAGGTAGGACGTGCAGAGAAGTAAATCCGAGGCGATATTCGGGAGGATAGACGGCGGGGGAGGGGGCCTCCATCGGCCGCTTCTGGCAAGTGATAGAGCCGCGGAGCACAAAATCGGAACTTTTAGAAGTCGGCTCCACTGAGGGACGTCGCTCCAGTGGCTAAGCGGGGGGTGGAACCCTCGCGGGACAGTGTGGTCTCAGGACCCTCGGGGTCACAGAAAGACCGGGGGTGCCTGAGGGTGGCAGAGCTCCCAGGTATCGGAGCGGGGAAGCCGGCTGCAGAGACAGAACCGAGGCGTGGGCTCTCAGCTCGGGGTTGCCATAAACTGTGATCCGCGGCCCAGTCGGGCCTCTGCTCCTCCAGCAGGGACCCAACAAGCGGCAGATCCGGGGAGACTCCCCTTCCTCCCCCGGGAGGAGCGGCGCGGGAGCACACCACAGGGATCTGCTGGGTTTGGAGACTCCACACGGGGTCGGTGCCAGAGATAGAAACGCTCGGTCACAGGCCAGGTGAGCACGGAGTGCGGCCAGAGACCGGGGACACGGGAGTGACAGACTGCTTTTCTCTGGGGGTGCACTGAGGAGCGAGTCCCCAAGTTCTCGGCTCTTCCGGGGTGGAGATTGGGAGGCCACCATTTTCACCCTGGTCCTCCAAAGCTGTACCGAGAGCTTGCAGGGAACAAAAGCTCCTGAGAGAAAACCCGAGCAGCTTGCTTAGCCCGGACTCACAAGAGCGGGGCAATTCCGCCTCCGGCAGACATTTGTGAACCACAGCAACAGGCCCCTCCCACAGAAGATCAGCATGAACAGCCAGCAAGCCAAGACCAAGTTTACCAATCAAGGAGAACGGGAGAACTCCAGCGCTAGGGGAATAGTGCACATAGAATTCATGGCTTTTTTACCATAATTCTTTAGTTTTTAAAAGTTAATTTTTTAACTGGTTTTTTTTGTAATTTTTCTTTTTCCCTTTTTCAAACATCAACATCAACATCTTATCAATCCCTTTTTTAAAAAAACATTTTTTGAGTCATATTTTTATCCCTTCATAGTAGTTACCCTTATTTTTGGCATATATATAAGTTGTTCTCTCTTTAAAATTTTGAGATACAGTTTCTTCTAACAGATCAAAATATACCCTCAATCACTAGTGTATGGCTTTGTTCTAGTCTCCTGCCTGATCACATTCTCTCCCTTTTTTTTTCTTTTTTCTTTTTTTAAATCTTCTTCTTTCTTTTTAAAAACAACTTCTTATCAATTCCTTTTATAAAATCTTTTATAATTTTTATCTTTACAGTCATCTTCCATCCTTTCATTATATCAACCCTTATTTTGTACATATAAAAGTCTTTCTTCCTTTAAAATTTTAGCAGGCACTTTCTTCTAACAGACCAAAAGACTCCCAAAATCTAGTGTGTGGCACTGATCTATGCACTAGCCTGATCATATTTGATCATATTCTGTTTTTTTTTGTTTTGTTCTGTTTTTGTTTGTTTTTATCTTTTTCTTTTTCCTTTTCTTTTCCTCTTTCTTCTTTCTTTCCCTTTCTTGTCCCGTGGTTTCAGGTCTTTTCTGATTTCTATAGAGTATATTTGCTGGAGACGTTGTTAACCTGTTAGCATTCTGTTCTCTCATTCATCTATTCTCTTCTGGACAAAATGACAAGACGAGAAAAATCACCTCAGCAAAAAGAACAAGAGGTAGTACCGTCTGCCAGGGACCTACTCAATACTGACATTAGTATGATGTCGGACCTAGAGTTCAGAATCATGACTTTAAAGACAGTAGCTGGGCTTGAAAAAGCGTGAAAGTTATTAGAGAAACCCTTTCTGGAGAAATAAAAGAACTAAAATCTAACCAAG
Organism: Zalophus californianus; assembly: GCF_009762305.2. Lineage (NCBI taxonomy): Eukaryota > Metazoa > Chordata > Mammalia > Carnivora > Otariidae > Zalophus > Zalophus californianus. Next base: position 25,491,876 of record NC_045595.1, read on the forward strand.
TGGAAATCAAAAAGGCTATTGATGAGGTGCAATCAAAAATCGGGGCACTAACTGCTAGGATAAATAAGGCAGAAGAGAGAATCAGCGATATAGAAGACCAAATGATGGAAAATAAAGAGCTGAGAAAAAGAGAGAGAAACAACTACAGGATCACGAGGGCAGGATTCGAGAGATAAGCGATACAATAAGACGAAACAACATTAGAATAATTGGGATTCCAGAGGAAGAAGAAAGAGAGAGAGGGGCAGAAGGTATATTGAGCAAATTATACCAGAGAACTTCCCTAATGTGGGGAAGGAAACAGGCATCAAAATCCAGGAGGCACAGAGAACCCCTCTCAAATCAATAAAAAGAGGTCAACACCCCGATATCTAATAGTAAAATTTACGAGTCTCAGAGACAAAGAGAAAATCCTGAAAGCAGCTCGGGAGAAGAGATATGTAACCTACAATGGTAGAAAAATTAGATTGGCAGCAGACCTATCCACAAAGACCTGGCAGGCCAGAAAGGACTGGCATGATATCTTCAGAACACTAAATGAGAAAAATATGCAGCCAAGAATACTATATCCAGCTAGGCTGTCATTGAAAATTGAAGGAGAGATAAAAAGCTTCCAGGACAAACAAAAACTAAAGGAATTTGCAAACACGAAAGCAGCCCTCCAAGAAATATTGAAAGGGGTCCTCTAAGCAAAAAGAGAGCCTAAAAGCAGCAAAGATCAGAAAGGAACACAGACAATATACAGTAACAGTCACCTTACAGGCAATACAATGGCACTAAATTCATATCTTTCAATAGTTACCCTGAATGTAAATGGGCTAAATGCCCCAATCAAAAGACACAGGCTATCAGATTGGATTAAAAAACAAGACCCATCGATATGCTGTCTGCAAGAGACTCATTTTAGACCCAAAGACACCCCCACATTGAAAGTGAGGGGGTGGAAAACCATTTACCATGCTAATGGACACCAAAAGAAAGCTGGGGTGGCAATCCTTATATCAGACAAATTAGATTTTAAAACAAAGACTGTAATGAGAGATGAAGAAGGACACTATATCCTACTTAAAGGGTCTATCCAACAAGAAGATCTAACAATTGTAAATATCTATGCCCCTAACATGGGAGCAGCCAGTTCTGTAAGGCAATTAATAACAAAAGCAAAGAAACACATTGACAACAATACAATAATAGTGGGGGACTTTAACACCCCCCTGACTGAAATGGACAGATCATCTAAGCAAAAGATCAACAAGGAAATAAAGACTTTAAATGACACATTGGACCAAATGGACTTCCCAGACATATTCAGAACATTCCATCCCAAAGCAACGGAATACACATTCTTCTCTAGTGCCCATGGAACATTCTTCAGGATTGATCACATCCTAGGTCACAAATCAGGTCTCAACCGGTACCAAAAGACTGGGATTGTTCCGTGCATATTTTCAGACCACATGCTTTGAAACTAGAACTCAATCACAAGAGGAAAGTCGGAAAGAACTCAAATACATGGAGGCTAAAGAGCATCCTACTAAAGAATGAATGGGTCAACCAGGAAATTAAAGAAGAATTTAAAAAATTCATCGAAACCAATGAAAATGAAAACACAACTGTTCAAAATCTTTGGGATACAGCAAAGGCAGTCCTGAGAGGAAAGTATATAGCAATACAAGCCTTTCTCAAGAAATAAGAAAGGTCTCAAATATACAACCTAACCCTACACCTAAAGGAGCTGGAGAAAGAACAGCAAATAAAGCCTAAACCCAACAGGAGAAGAGAAATCATAAAGATCAGAGCAGAAATCAATGACATAGAAACCAAAAGAACAATAGAACAGATCAACGAAACTAGGAGCTGGTTCTTTGAAAGAATTAACAAGATTGATAAACCCCTGGCCAGACTGATCAAAAAGAAAAGAGAAATGACCCAAATCAACAAAATTATGAATGAAAGAGGAGAGATCACAACCAACACCAAAGAAATACAAACAATTATAAGAACATATTATGAGCAACACTATGCCAGCAAATTAGATAATCTGGAAGAAATGGGTGCATTCCTAGAGATGTATCAACTACCAAAACTGAACCAGGAAGAAATAAAAAACCTGAACAGACCTATAACCACTAAGGAAATTGAAGCAGTCATCAAAAATCTCCCAAGAAACAAAAGCCCAGGGCCAGATGGCTTCCCAGGGGAATTCTACCAAACATTTAAAGAAGAATTAATACCTATTCTCCTGAAACTGTTCCAAAAAATAGAAATGGAAGGAAAACTTCCAAACTCATTTTATAAGGCCACCATTCCCTTGATCCCAAAACCAGACAAAGACCCCATCAAAAGGAGAATTACAGACCAATATCCTTGATGAACATGGATGCAAAAATTCTCACCAAAATACTAGCCAATAGGATCCAACAGTACATTAAAAGGATTATTCACCATGACCAAGTGGGATTTATCCCTGGGCTGCAAGCTTGGTTCAACATCCGCAAATCAATCAACGTGATACAATACATTAACAAAAGAAAGAACAAGAATCATATGATCCTCTCAATAGATGCAGAAAAAGCATTTGACAAAGTACAACATCCTTTCTTTTTTTTTTTTTTTAAGATTTTATTTATTTACTTGAGACAGAATGAGAGAGAGAGCACATGAGAGGGGGGAGGGTCAGAGGGAGAAGCAGACTCTCTGCCGAGCAGGGAGCCCGATGCGGGACTCGATCCAGGGACTCCAGGATCATGACCTGAGCCGAAGGCAGTCGCTTAACCAACTGAGCCACCCAGGCGCCCACAACATCCTTTCTTGATCAAAACTCTTCAGAGTATAGGGATAGAGAGTACATACCTCAATATCATAAAAGCCATCTATGAAAAACCTACAGCGGATATCATTCTCAATGGGGAAAGGCTGACAGCTTCTCCCCTAAGGTCAGGAACGCGGCAGCGATGTCCACTCTCACCACTGCTATTCAACATAGTATTAGAAGTCCTAGCCACAGCAATTAGACAACAAAAAGAAATCAAAGGCATCCAAATTGGCAAAGAGGAAGTCAAACTCTCACTCTTTGCAGATGATATGATAGTGTATGTGGAAAACCCAAAAGACTCCACCCCAAAACTGCTAGAACTCATTGAGGAGTTCAGTAAAGTAGCAGGATATAAAATCAATGCACAGAAATCAGTGGCATTCTTATACACCAACAAGACAGAAGAAAAAGAAATTAAGGAGTTGATCCCATTTACAATTGCACCCAACACCATAAGATACCTAGGAATAAATCTAACCGAAGAGGCAAAGGATCTGTACTCAAAAAACTATAAAATAGTCATGAAAGAAATTGAGGAAGACACAAAGAAATGGAAAAACGTTCCATGCTCATGGCTTGGAAGAACCAATATTGTGAAGATGTCAATGCTACCTAGAGCAATCTACACATTCAATGCAATCCCCATCAAAATACCATCCACTTTTTTCAAAGAAATGGAACAAATAATCCTAAAATTTGTATGGAACCAGAAGAGACCCCGAATAGCCAGAGGAATGTTGAAAAAGAAAAGCAAAGCTGGCGGCATCACGATTCCGGACTTCCAGCTCTATTACAAAGCTGTCATCATCAAGACAGTATGGTACTGGCACAAAAACAGACACATAGATCAATGGAACAGAATAGAGAGCCCAGAAATGGACCCTCAACTCTATGGTCAACTGCTCTTTGACAAAGCAGGCAAGAATGTCCAATGGAAAAAAGACAGTCTCTTCAACAAATGGTGTTGGGAAAATTGGACAGCCACATGCAGAAGAATGAAACTGGACCATTTCCTTACACCACACACAAAAATAGACTCCAAATGGTTGAAAGACCTAAACGTGAGACAGGAGTCCATCCAAATCCTAAAGAACACAGGCAGCAACCTCTTCGACCTCAGCCGCAGCAACTTCTTCCTAGAAACATCACCAAAGACAAGGGAAGCAAGGGCAAAAATGAAGTATTGGGACTTCATCAAGATAAAAAGCTTTTGCACAGCAAAAGAAACAGTCCACAAAACCAAAAGACCACCGACAGAATGGGAGAAAATATTTGCAAATGACATATCAGATAAAGGGCTAGCATCCAAAATCTATAAAGAACTTATCAAACTCAACACCCAAAGAACAAATAATCCAATCAAGAAATGGGCAGAAGACATGAACAGACATTTTTCCAAAGAAGACATCCAAATGGCCAACAGACACATGAAAAAGTGCTCAACATCGCTCGGCATCAGGGAAATCCAAATCAAAACCTCAGTGAGATACCACCTCACCCCAGTCAGAATGGCTAAAATTAACAAGTCAGGAAACGACAGATATTGGCCGGGATGCGGAGAAAGGGGAACCCTCCTACACTGTTGGTGGGAATGCAAGCTGGTGCAACCACTCTGGAAAACAGTATGGAGGTTCCTCAAACAGTTGAAAATAGAGCTACCATACGATCCAGCAATGCACTACTGGGTATTTACCACAAAGATACAAATGTAGGGATCCGAAGGGGTACGTGCACCCCAATGTTTATAGCAGCAATGTCCACAATAGCCAAACTGTGGAAAGAGCCAAGATGTCCATCGAGAGATGAATGGATAAAGAAGAACTGGTATATATACACAATGGAATATTATGCAGCTATCAAAAGGAATGAGATCTTGCCATTTGTGACGACGTGGCTGGAACTGGAGGGTGTTATGCTGAGTGAAATAAGTCAATCAGAGAAAGACATGTATCATATGACCTCATTGATATGAGGAATTCTTAATCTCAGGAAACAAACTGAGGGTTGCTGGAGTGGTGGGGGGTAGGAGGGATGGGGTGGCTGGGTGATAGACATTGGGGAGGGTATGTGCTATGGTGAGCGCTGTGAATTGTACAAGACTGATGAATCACAGATCTGTACTTCTGAAACAAATAATGAATATATGTTAAGAAAAAAAAAAGAAGAAGATAGCAGGAGAGGAAGAATGAAGGGGAGTAAGCCGGAGGGGGAGATGAACCATTAGAGATGATGGACTCTGAAAAACAAACTGAGGGTTCTAGAGGGAAAGGGGGTGGGGGGATGGGCTAGCCTGGTGACGGGTATTAAGGAGGGCACATTCTGCGTGGAGCACTGGGTATTATGCACAAACAATGAATCATGGAACACTACATCAAAAACTAATGATGTAATGTATGATGATGAACATAACAATAAAAAATTATTTAAAAAATAAATAAATAAAAATTAATGATCTATTCTATGGTGACTAACATAACATATTAAAATTAAATAGAATAAAAAAATTAAAATAAATCATATCACTTAAATAAAGGCTCAATTTTAATATTATACAAAACTGCTTTTTCCCGTTAAAGCCATCCTCCAAAATGCACGTTGTTGTGTTCCTAGAAATACTTTTCTATCACTAAAACTAGTTTTCAAAGAAGTATTACATCTAATCATGTCAGCTTTATTTTTAAAATTATTATATAGAAATAAATAGAAAGATACAATAAAAACAGATTTAACTTATTGGTATAAACATTGTTATACTTAAATTCATATTCAAACATACAATGTGTGAAACTATTTCCAAACAGGAAAAGAGGAAACATTTCCAAAATACTAGTTATATGCCAAGAATCCTACATTTGTATAATGTAATCATAACAACCTATGAAATACGTGATATTATCCAAATTTTACAAATAAAGAAACTAGGGAGTGACCATCAGTCAGATGACAGACTGGGAAGCTCCAGGTCCTCATTGTCCCATGAAGACACCATTAGCAATGTAAATACCAAAATACCTTTGTAGAACTCTAGAAACCAGTTATTAGGTACAGCACCCCCATAAATGCATAATAAAAGAGAATGAACAATGCAAAGAGGGTAAGAAAATTCACTGCATTTTTCTTACCCTAGCCCCTTCTCTCCTAGCATAGAGCAACACAATCAGGAGAATACCATCAATTCTGGCTTTTTCCTCACACAGAAAGAATAGAGTGAAACTGCTTTCAGCATTCTGGCTTGTCTAGGGGCTGCCTGAGGGACTCATTTCTGTCTCACCTGACTCAGGGTACTGATAGGAACAGGGCTTAGCTCTGATATGAGGTTGGAGGCCACTGAAAACAGAGGCAAGTGCCCTGGCTCAATGGAGCATCAGAGACTGAAGTTCCACAGGATGGTATCAGGGGGAGCAAGAGGTTAGGGGCAGAGGAATACAACAAAGGCCAAAACCAACAGATCATGAGAAGAAACAGGAAATTAAGGTAGCCAAAATCACCTGTATATATTAGAATATGTAAAAGCTCATGCACAACTCAAAAGAAGATGCAACCCCCCCCCCAAAAAAAAGTTCTGAGACATCTCAGAAATTCTAGCATGGTGACTGATGAAGATTCCTCCCTGTATGAAGCCAGTCCATAAAGATTGGGAGATGTGGTGATTTATCAAGTGCTCAAAACTCAAAAGATCACAAGACATACAAAGAAACAGGGAAACATGGCCTTATCAAAAAACCAAAATGAACACTAAAAAAACCAAAACAAAACAACAACAAAAACAGATCTAAGAACTGCATAACAAGGGGTGCCTGGGTGGCTCAGTCATTAAGCATCTGCCTTCGGCTCAGGTCATGACCCCAGGGTCCTGGGATCGAGCCCCGCATTGGGCTCCCTGCTCAGCAGGAAGCCTGCTTCTCCCTCTCCCACTCCCCCCTGCTTGTGTTCCCTCTCTCACTGTGTCTCTCTCTGTCAAATAAATAAATAAAACATTAAAAAAAAAGAATTGCATAAAAAGAAATTCAAAATAACTTTTAAAGATGCTCAATAAGCTAAAACAGAATACAGATAGACAACTAAAGGAAATCAGGAAAATAATGCACGGACAAAATGTGACTATCAACAGAAATATGAACTATTAAAAGATAACAAGAGACTTATGGGATACCATTAAGTGGATTAATATACACATTATGAGAGTATCAAAAGGAGAAAAGAGGGGGAAGAGGCAGAGAACTTATTTAAAGAAATAATGTCCCCAAATTTCTTAAATCTGAGGATAGAAATGAACAAATGAGGATAGAAATAGAAATTCAAGAAGCTCAACAAACTCCCACTAGAATAAACTCAACTAGACTCACACAACAAGACACATTATAATCAAACTGTTGAAAGTCAAAGATAAAGAGAGAACTTTGAAAGCAGCAATAGAAAAACAACACTTCACATACAAGGGAACTTTCATAAGATTATCAGCATATTTCTGAGCAGAAATCTTGTAAGCAAGAAGGGAGTGGGGTAGTATATTCAAACTACCGAAAGAAAAAAAATCTGTCCATCAGGAATACTGTACCTGGAAAAACTGTCCTTCAAAAATAAAGAAATTAAGAACGTCTCAGATAGAAGCTGAGGGAATTCATTACCACTAGATGTGCCCCTCAAGAAATGCTAACGGGAGTCCTTCAAGTTGAAATAAAAGGATGCTAGATAGCAACACAAAGCCATATGAAAGTGTAAAGTTCTCCAGTAAATATATGGACATATAGAATTCTATACTATTGTGATTTTAGTGTATAAATTCACTTTTAATTCTTACACAGAGTCTAGAATCTAAAAGCATAAAAACCTTTATAAACCTTTATGTTAATGGGTACACAATCTATAAAGACATAATTTGTGACATCAATAACAATAAAGGAGGGGTAGATGTAAAGGAGTCGTTTTTGTATGTGATTGCGGTTGTTATCAGTTTAAAATAGGTTGTTATTACTTTAAGATGTCTTATGTAATCACAAGAGTAACTCCCTTCCCTCCCTCCAAAATCTGTAGAGTATACACAAAAGGAAATGAGAAGGGAATCAAAGTATATCTCTACAAACAATCAACAAAACACAAAGGCAGGCAGGAAGAGGAAATGAGGGACAAAAAAACTACAAACATAGAGCAAACAGAAACAAAATGCCAATAGTAAATTCTTCCCTATCGGCAATGACTTTCAATGCAAACGGATTAAACTCCCCGGTCAAAATACATAGTTTGGCTGAATGGATTTAAAAAACAGGATCCAATGGTGTGCAGCTTAGAAGAGACTCACTTTAGACCCAAGGACACAAGGGCTGAAAGAGAAAGGATGGAAAAGATGTTCCATGCAAATGGCAACCGAAGGAGAGCAGAGTGACTATACTAATATCAGACAAAATTGTCAGTAAAAAACTGTCATAAGTGACAAGAAACATTACGTGATGGTAAAAGGATTGATTTGTCAGGAATATGTAACAATTATAAATATTTATGCACCAAAGATCTGAGCTCCTAAATATATGAAGCAAACATTTACAGAATTGAAGGAAGAAATAGCAACATGATAGTAGGAGACCTTCAATACTCTACTTTCAATAAGGGACAGAACAAGCAGACAAAAGATCAATAAGAAAATAGAGTATTTGAATAACACTATAGCCTGTTGGACCTCACAGACATATAGAGAACAGTCCATCCAACAACAGCAGAATACACATTCTTCTCTAGGGCACACAGGACATTCTCTAGGACAGATCACATATTAGACCACAAAATAAGTCTTAATAAATTTAAGAAGACTGATGTCAAATCAAGCATTTTTTTCTAATCACAATGGAATGAAACTGTAAATCAACAGCAGAAGGAAAATTGGAAAGTCTAAAAATTCACAGCAATTAAACAACACACCCTTAAACAATAGATCAAAGGAGAAATCAGAGGGAAATCAGAAAAGTTCTTGAAACAAAGGAATATGAAGACTCAACATATCAAAACTTATAAAATGCAGCAAAAGGGGGCACCTGGGTGGCAACAGGTTAAGTATCTGCCTTCGGCTCAGGTCATGATCCCAGTGTCCTGGGATCCAGTCCCACGTCAGGCTCCCTGCTCAACAGGGAGCCTGCTTTTCCCTCTCCCTCTGCCTGCCGCACCCCTGCTCGTTCTCTCTCTCTCTCTCAAATAAATAAAAATTTTAAAAAATCTTTTAAAAAATGCAGCAAAAGCGGTGCTAAGAGGGAAGTTATAGCTGTAAACACATTAAAAAAAGAAGAAAGATCTCAAATCAACAACTTAACTTTATACCTCATGGAACTTCAAAACATGAACAAATGTAAACTCAAAGCTAGCAGGAGGAAGGAAATAATAAAGATTAGGGCAGAGGTAAACAAAAGAGAGGATAAAAAATCAATAGAAAAGAATCATGGAACTTAGAGTTGTTTTTTTTTTATAATCAACAAAATTGGGGCGCCTGGGTGGCTCAGTCATTAAGCGTCTGCCTTCGGCTCAGGTGATGGTCACAGGGTCCTGGGATTGAGCCCCACATCGGGCTCCCTGCTCAGTGGGAGCCTGCTTCTCCCTCTCCCACTCCCCCTGCTTGTGTTCCCTCTCTTGCTGTGGCTCTCTCTGTCAAATAAATAAAATCTTTAAAAAAAATAAATCAACAAAATTGACAAAACCTTAGATAGATTAAGAAAAAAGAGAAAAAATTCAATAACTAAATTTAGAAATGAGTAAGAACATATTATGAGCAACCATATGCCAGCAAATTAGATAACCTGGAAGAAATGGATGCATTCCTAGAGATGTATCAACTACCAAAACTGAACCAGGAAGAAATAAAAAACCTGAACAGACCTATAACCACTAAGGAAATTGAAGCAGTCATCAAAAATCCCAAAAAACAAAAGCCCGGGGCCAGATGGCTTCCCAGGGGATTTCTACCGAACATTTAAAGAAGAATTAATACCTAGTCTCCTGAAACTGTTCCAAAAAATAGAAATGGAAGGAAAACTTCCAAACTCATTTTATGAGGCCACCATTCCCTTGATCCCAAAACCAAAGACCCCATCAAAAAGGAGAATTACAGACCAATATCCTTGATGAACATGGATGCAAAAATTCTCACCAAAATACTAGCCAATAGGATCCAACCGTACATTAAAATGATTATTCACCACGACCAAGTGGGATTTATCCCTGGGCTGCAAGCTTGGTTCAATATCCGCAAATCAATCAATGTGATACAATACATTAACAAAAGAAAGAACAAGAATCATATGATCCTCTCAATAGATGCAGAAAAAGCATTTGACAAAGTACAACATCCTTCCTTGATCAAAACTCTTCGGAGTATAGGGATAGAGGGTACATACCTCAATATCATAAAAGCCATCTATGAAAAACCCACAGCGAATATCATTCTCAATGGGGAAAAACTGAGAGCTTCCCCCTAAGGTCAGGAACGCGGCAGGGATGTCCACTCTCACCACTGCTATTCAACATAGTATTAGAAGTCCTAGCCACAGCAATCCGACAACAAAAAGAAATCAAAGGCATCCGAATCAGCAAAGAAGAAGTCAAACTCTCACTGTTTGCAGATGATAAGATACTTTATGTGGAAAACCCAAAAGACTCCACCCCAAAACTGCTAGAACTCATACAAGAATTCAGTAAAGTGGCAGGATATAAAATCAATGCACAGAAATCAGTGGCATTCTTATACACCAACAAGACAGAAGAAAAAGAAATTAAGGAGTTGATCCCATTTACAATTGCACCCAACACCATAAGATACCTAGGAATAAATCTAACCGAAGAGGCAAAGGATCTGTACTCAGAAAACTATAAAATAGTCATGAAAGAAATTGAGGAAGACACAAAGAAATGGAAAAACGTTCCATGCTCATGGATTGGAAGAACTAATATTGTGAAGATGTCAATGCTACCTAGAGCAATCTACACATTCAATGCAATCCCCATCAAAATACCATCCACTTTTTTCAAAGAAATGGAACAAATAATCCTAAAATTTGTATGGAACCAGAAGAGACCCCGAATAGCCAGAGGAATGTTGAAAAAGAAAAGCAAAGCTGGCGGCATCACGATTCCGGACTTCCAGCTCTATTACAAAGCTGTCATCATCAAGACAGTATGGTACTGGCACAAAAACAGACACATAGATCAATGGAACAGAATAGAGAGCCCAGAAATGGACCCTCAACTCTATGGTCAACTGCTCTTTGACAAAGCAGGCAAGAATGTCCAATGGAAAAAAGACAGTCTCTTCAACAAATGGTGTTGGGAAAATTGGACAGCCACATGCAGAAGAATGAAACTGGACCATTTCCTTACACCACACACAAAAATAGACTCCAAATGGTTGAAAGACCTGAACGTGAGATAGGAGTCCATCCAAATCCTAAAGAAGAACACAGGCAGCAACCTCTTCGACCTCAGCCGCAGCAACTTCTTCCTAGAAACATCGCCAAAGGCAAGGGAAGCAAGGGCAAAAATGAACTACTGGGACTTCAACAAGATAAAAAGCTTTTGCACAGCAAAGGAAACAGTCAACAAAACCAAAAGACAATTGACAGAATGGGAGAAGATATTTGTAAATGATATAACAGATAAAGGGCTAGCATCCAAAACCTATAAAGAACTTATCAAACTCAACACCCAAAGAACAAATAATCCAATCAAGAAATGGGCAGAAGACATGAACAGACATTTTTCCAAAGAAGACATCCAAATGGCCAACAGACACATGAAAAAGTGCTCAACATCGCTCGGCATCAGGGAAATCCAAATCAAAACCTCAGTGAGATACCACCTCACCCCAGTCAGAATGGCTAAAATTAACAAGTCAGGAAACGACAGATATTGGCCGGGATGCGGAGAAAGGGGAACCCTCCTACACTGTTGGTGGGAATGCAAGCTGGTGCAACCACTCTGGAAAACAGTATGGAGGTTCCTCAAAAGTTGAAAATAGAGCTACCATACGATCCAGCAATTGCACTACTGGGTATTTACCACAAAGATACAAATGTAGGGATCCGAAGGGGTACGTGCACCCCGATGTTTACAGCAGCAATGTCCACAATAGCCAAACTGGGGAAAGAGCCAGATGTCCATCGACAGATGAATGGGTAAAGAAGAGGTGGTATATATATACAGTGGAATATTATGCAGCTATCAAAAGGAATGAGATCTTGCCATTTGTGACGACGTGGCTGGAACTGGAGGGTGTTATGCTGAGTGAAATAAGTCAATCAGAGAAAGACATGTATCATATGACCTCATTGATAAGAGGAATTCTTAATCTCAGGAAACAAACTGAGGGTTGCAGGGGGAGGTGGGAGGGATGGAGTGGCTGGGTGATAGACATTGGGGAGGGTATGTGCTATGGTGAGCACTGTGAATTGTGCAAGACTGTTGAATCACAAATCTGTACTTCTGAAACAAATAATGCAATATATGTTAAGAAAAAAAAAAGAAGAGGATAGCAGCAGGGGAAGAGTGAAGGGGGGGAAATCGGAGGAGGAGACGAACCATGAGAGACGATGGACTCTGGAAAACAAACTGAGGGTTCTAGAGGGGAGGGGGGTGGGGGGATGGGTTAGCCTGGTGATGGGTATTAAAGAGGGCATGCTCTGCATGGGGCACTAGGTGTTATACACAAACAATGAATCATGGAACACTACATCAAAAACTAATGATGTAATGTATCGTGATTAATATAACAGTAAAAGATTTTTTAAAAAAATTTAGAAATGAAAGAGGGGACATTACAACCCATGCCACAAAAATTCAAAAGGAATATAAGAGAATACTATTAACAATTGTATGCCAACAAACTGTATAACTTAGAATAAGTTCTTTTTTTTCTTTAAAGATTAAAAACAAATGAAGAAACTGAAGTACAGAAAAATTTAGTAACATGCCCAAGGTAACTACCGAATCATAGAAAATAGGAATGAAAACTGAGTTTGCCTAACTTTAAAGTCCATGTTCTTTCTACTAAAGAAGGCTGCTTTCTAAATCTATTAGTTCATGTGGTAGTAAATGTATCAAAAAAAATTCCTCCAAAGTGAGAGCAGAAAAAGAAACTGTAATTTTTTCTTCTATTGTCTATGTAAACCTCTTTGGTATCAGCTTGGATTCTACCATTTCCACCTGCAAGCAGACCGTTCTCCAGGCTAACTTTTAAGATGTAGAAACTTAGTATGTAAGGTGAGTACAAGTGAAAAAATCCAGCAATCTCTCTCTATTTTTCATTTTGGATTATCTCCCTTCTGGGTCCTGCAGAACCCTAGTCATGTGAGGACAAAGCCCCAGGCATGCACTCCAGTATTTTATTGGTTACTGGGAAAGCAACATGGCTCCGAGGAAGCTATTAAGATCAGACAACATGAACAACATCATCATCGCCAAGGCTCATACAAAACAGTCTGCTGGAAAATATACATCTGTCTGAAATGAGACCTCTCTGAACTGAAATACAGACAGAATCAGTAGCGGCAGTAGATAAGACATGTTATAAATCCTGCTCTGCTGTGTATACCTTCCCTTGACTTCAGTTTCCTCATCAGTAAAACAGAGACAACCATCCCTGTTGCACTGAATTGTATCTACAGAATGAGATGATGTATGTAAAGTACTTCATGCTCAGCAAGCACAGTAACTGCTCTGTGGATAACACGGTCATCCTCACCAATGCATTCAGCACACAGCTGTACAGGTCGGCCCTCTCTTCACAGCACTGATATTATTTTAGACATTAGGTTTCTTCCTAATTTTACCTTCAGATCCTCTCTCCACTCATTCATACCATAGCTTTTAGAAATTTCTGGTTGGAAAATCTGCATTTTTGCCATGGATGTAGCCAGACGAGTTAAAGATTGACGACCACTGCCTCCAAGTCCAACAAGCAAAGCATTTCCACCGGACTGCTTTAGAATTCGACATATACGTGATAAATGTTCCAAAACATACCTACGAAATATCAATATTATTATACTTGAAAATATGAATGTAAACGTATATTTACATGTAACTATTATTTTATATTCTTGGAAGGATTGACTTTGCTATCCCATATGTTATCCCAATTTTAAAGACATAATCATCAAAAAGTGTGGTTTTTCAAAAGAAATTACAACTGGATCACTGATGCAAAGGAAAACTAAAGTACAAATTTAGGAAATGTAATATACAAATTATAGAAATGAAATTTTAACTACCTATACTGAAGCATATTCCTGCTTTTATTAAAAACATTTCTTCAATCTTTTAATACTAGGATTTCTATGTGAGAAACAGAAAATCAGTTCTCTACAAAATTAACAAATTCAGCAGACACCAAGCCTCACTAGTAATTAGGGAAATTAAAATTGGAGCCACATTTCTACTCTCCTTTAGACTGGCAAAACTTACCAAGCCTGGCAATCCTAAGTGTTGGCAAGGGTGAGGGACAACGGGAGCTCTTAAATAATCATTTTTGAAGACACTTCAGCCAAATTTAGTAAAGTTGAAGATGCTTACCTACCATGACACAATAATTCCACTTTTAGGAATATAGCCTAGAGAAACTCTAACATGGGTACCCAAAGAGACATGAATAGTCAAACCTTTTTTTATAACTGCAAAAATTAGAAGTCACCTAAAAGTCTGTCTCAGAAAAATGACTACATTGTGTTAGTACCAAAAACTCATTTTTTGTGACTCTCATGAATAGGGAATAAACTTGAAGAATACATGTAAAATAAGACTGTGCATATATGTTTTGGAATGCACGTGTGTAGTAAAGTCCAAAGAAGCACATGAGTTTCTTTTTACTCCCAAGGGTATGATGGGGATACAGTCAGAGAGGGTTGACTACACAGGGACTTCAAATAAATTGCTAATATTTTATATCTTAAGCTGGGTGATCAGTATAGAGTTATTCACCATATTTTTCTTTATACCTTTTGCCACATTTTAAATATTTCACAGAAAAATTTTACAAATAGCAATTTCCACCATCAATACCAAATGTAGGTACCTAAAAATGACAAGATTCATTCTTGTTTTGTGAGTTTGATTATACTCATCTAAGCATTGGTCCACAATGTCACTAAAATGATGAATATTTGGAATTTCAACATAAACTCTGTCATCTCCTTCAAGGTCAGGATTCATATAATCGCCAAACATGAGATTTCTCAAGTTCTCTTCAGTTATCTATAGAATGGAAATCAACAAGTTACAAAATTTACAATTTATAAAATAAATTTGAGAAAATGTTATATAAAATTTTGTTTTGTCCATGTTATGGGATGATTATCAAATAATTCTTTTAAACATTAAGATAGTAAATAATATGCTTGTAAAATTAATACCTGAAAATTATATTATATCCTCCAAAAATAAAAAGAACAGAAATTTTTCTGTTATATAAATTTTTCCCCCCCAGAGCCTGGAAAAGTCATTCTGAGTGAGTAATTACTAAGGGATGGTCACCATGTTAAGCACTTTTCATTCATTATACCATTTAATCCCTATCATATAAGGTTTTATTCTTTTTTTAAAAGATTTTATTTATTTATTTATTTATTTATTTGAGAGAGAGAGAGAGAGAGAGAGCAAGCGCAAGGGCAACCGGGGTGGGGGGGCAGAGGGAGAGAGACAAGCAAACTCTGTACTGAGCACAGAGCCCGACATAGGACTCGATCTCACGGCCAGAGATCATGATCTGAGCCAAAATCAAGAGATGGTTGCTCAACTGACTGAGCCACCCAGGCGCCCCCAAGGTTTTATTCTTTAAATAACTTCTGCGTTACCTACATAATTCCTCTGAAGACAAATCTTCTCAAAATAAATACCTATCAATGAGGAAAGTTAAAAAAAAATATTTTTAAAGCAAGAGTATTTTTTAAAGATAACTTGATTTTAACAATCCATGCTATTGTACAATTTTAATTTGTTTAGAATCACTAAATATACTCACTGGTGTGTTCTCCTTCCTCAGATGTGAAAAGATACCATCAAAAGATTCTTTAAAATGGTCCTTTATCACAGCTTTGATTAAATTGAACAGCCAGTATCGATCATTATCATTAATGAGGCGGTCATAAAAAACACGGAGAACCTCATGTACAAACAGGCGTATCATGGTGTGCTTGCTCTCCACGGCATCTTTTTCAATGAGTAAGCAGCCCTGGATGACACGTGAAAAATCCCGCAAGTTGAAAGTGTAATGGGATTTCATGGGAGTGGGCAAAAGATTTTCCATGGATCGTTTATATATCTGAATATGAAAAAAGCAACAAAGCAAAAATAACATTATTATAATAAGCAAAGTCATGTAACAAATAGTATATTCTATAAAATATTTATCTTATCAGATTATATTGGTTTGGAAAATTGTACAGTACAAAGTCTAGCATGACATTTAGCTTTTTATTTTGGTTTATCACAGGCATTTTGAAGTTGAGGGAACTTAAAATTATCAGATTCCATCCAAACCCAAGGACAATGTTTTTATCTCCAAGTTATTACAGTTGTTCCATTTAAAGTTGAATGACCTGGGATTCAATAATTAGCAAAAACTTTAGTGGAAAGTGAAACCAAGATAACTCATTCCGAAGCATTTCAAATGAAGGGTCGGATGAAACAATTCCCTTTTGACTACCCTTGACTTCAAAACAAATCAATGGATTCTCTTCCTTCTCTTCACTCCTATTTTCTCTCTGCCTCTTCTTCAGCTTTTTTTTTTATTCTTTTTTTTCTTTTATCGGTATCCCAGGCATGTATGCCTGCTAAAACCTCTTTTATTTTTTTGTACCAGAATCATTTGTAGTAAATTACCTTTCGTGTGCACAAAACCACTGGATTAGTGTATCAATATGGAATCACTAATAGAAAACTATGGCCAAAAGCACACCCTATATATAAATGAGAAATTCCTATCCAGGTTAATAAAAGCTATGCTTACAATTTGGTTAAAAAAAATTGTAGTCAAAACGGGTTGTGGGAGAAGTTACAGTGGCCAGCTGCCTTGGTATCATGTACATACAAGCAAATAGTGGCAATTCAGTCTGGTTACCACACCCACAGGGAAGTGTGGTAAGCAGAACCCGGCTACCACACGCCAAAACACAGTACAACAACATGGCATTTACCTTAACAAGCAAGGAGGAATAATCAGGGAGGAAGGGCAAATGGGTCCTTCACTCTGGGAGACAGTGGCTAAGGACATTTTACACTTGTTTGTAAGTTTCTTATAATGGATCTGGAAAATGTGAAAGGGCTGGCAGTTTTTCAAAATGCAAGGTTCAGAATACTATTGCACCACATTTTCAAAGAGCCCGCAAGTTCTGCCAACAGTTAAACGTGAGATTTTTTGTCACAATAGAGATAGAGAAGAACCTTGGGTCCTTTATATTTGAACATATGCATGGCTCGACAAATCTAAAGCGGTGCTTTCTAAAAACTTTTTTTTTTTGGGCTCCTGGGTGGCTCAGTTGGTTAAGCGACTGCCTTCAGCTCAGGTCATGATCCTGGAGTCCCCGGATCGAGTCCCGCATCGGGCTCCCGGCTCAGCAGGGAGCCTGCTTCTCCCTCTGACCTTCTCCCCTCTCATGCTGTTTCTCTCTCTCTCTCTCTCAAATAAATGAATAAAATCTTTAAAAAAAAAAACAACTTTTTTTTTTTAAGATTTTATTTATTTGACAGAGAGATACACAGCGAGAGAGGGAACACAAGCAGGGAGAGTGGGAGAGGGAGAAGCAGGCTTCCCACTGAGCAGGGAGCCCGATGCGGGGCTCGATCCCAGGACCCTGGGATCATGACCTAAGCTGAAGGCAGACGCTCAACAACTGAGCCACCCAGGCGCCCCTGAAAACTATTTTTTTTATTAGCTGTTTTACTTGTGTTATTTTGAATACTGCCACACAAGAACTAAAAATCTCTGTCATTTCTTTTTTTTTAAATCTCTGTCATTTCTTAAAGAGTTTAAACAATTGGCTATAATACAGAAATAAAGTATGATTTTACTATATGCTGAATTTACCAAATAAAGCTTAATATTTTCTTTATGGACAGTAAATGAAATCTTTTATAATATAGCCCCCCCAAAAAATGAAATTATTTTTTATTTATCTGTGTTCTTTGATTCATCCCCCCTCCTAGCTTCCACATGGTAGGTCTAAAAGGCTTCAAAGACAGAAAAAAAAAATCCTTTCTGTATCCCATTTTGCTTGGCCAACTCCCTTCTTTTTCCAGGAGATGCCCAAAATACATAAATCATATTTTATAAATAGAAGCACTTTTCTGGTATTGGAATAAGTACTGTAATTTCAATGTACTATCACTTTGGTCATAGTTTCTCTATCTTTTTTTTTAAAGATTTTATTTATTTATTTGAAAGAGAGAGAATGAGAGATAGAGAGCACGAGAGGGAAGAGGGTCAGAGGGAGAAGCAGACTCCCTGCCGAGCAGGGAGCCTGATGCGGGACTCGATCCCGGAACTCCAGGATCATGACCCGAGCCGAAGGCAGTTGCTTAACCAACAGAGCCACCCAGGCACCCCATAGTTTCTCTATCTTAACAGCACAGATTTTCCACCAGAACAAGGGGGACACTTTAGATATAGTGTGCTCTTGGAAACCAATGGGACGATCCTAGGGAGTTTTGTACTTCTCATTGCACTTATGTCACAGTGAACCCACTTTATCAAGGGCTCCAGAAAAGCTTAATTTAGTAATATCATTACTCACTTACCTTACATACAGTTTCTCCTTTTATCATTAGTGATGAGGTTGGTTCTGGCCTCCCAAGCAACGGCAGATGACACACCCTGAATAAGGCAAAGCCATTGGGCCATCTTGTGTTCTGTTCCCACCCCTGTGTTTCCTTCTTACTATATTTTCACTGCTATTCCTAAGTTATGTGGTATGGCTAAAAAAAAAGTATTCATTCATAAACTGCAGAAGTTTCCCTCTTTATTTTTTTTAATATTTGTTTATTTATTTATTTTTAAAGTAGGCTCCACACCCAATGTGGGGCTCAAGCTCATGACCCCAAGATCAAGAGTTGCATGCTCTACCAACTGAGCCAGCCAGATGCCCCTTTCTCTGTCTTTTAAAAGACAAACATGGAGAATGGAAGGGAAGAGAGAGAAAATTAATAAACAACAGGGTAGAAACCTAACAATTAGGGAAACCCTCGTAATATGACACATACTGATTCTAAATGATTTCCTTGGAACAGCCTTGTGAAATAGGTGCTATCTTTCATTTTAGTGATTAAAAAATTGAGTTTCTGGAAGGTCAAATTACTTGCTCTAGGCCACATCGCTTGGAAATAGCAGTCAAGGCTCAAACCCAGTTAGAGTCCCTGATTTCAAAGCCCATGATCTTCTGTTCTCAAGCCTTCTTAACAGCTTCTCTGACACTGAAGACCAAAGTAGATGACTAAGGGAAAAAAATGTTTAAAAAAAAAAGAACCAAACTAGGAAAATATGTAACACTAAAACATTTTGTATTGCAGTATTCACTCACCTCCATTGTCCCACTGACAATCTGGTTCCCAATTGAAAAGTACTCTGGAGGAAATTCCCGAGTCCTCAGGTAGAATGCTACGATTGATGAGAAGATTCGGACCATAGTTTCATCACTGAAAGTATTAATAGAGCAGATATTGAAATGTCGAATAAACCGGGGAGTGACTGGATTTCTTCCACCACCTGGAGGGCCCATGGCAGCAATCAGCTGGACGTCAACCAGTGTGATTTTACTTGTGTCCTTAAGGTCATACCTTGAAAGCAAATAAAAATTCCAAAGCAATCAGTTATAATCCAATAAGATGGAAAGAAATGTAGAACTGCCTAGAAACTTAATCTGATTTTAGCTTCTCTAAAAGGAAGAATCCTAAAAAAAATGCTTGGAGTAGAAAAATTAAAAATAAACTTTATTTTTTAAATTGAGGTATAATTGACAACATTAGTTTTGGGTGTATAACATAATGACTCGATATTTGTATATATTGTAAAATGATCACCACAGTAAGTGCAGTTAACATCTGTCACCATACATAGTGACAATTTTTCTTGTGATGAGAACTTTCAAAATTCACTCTCTTAGCTGCTTTTGAATATGCAATACAGTATTAACTGTAATCACCATGCTGTACATTACATCCCTACGACTTGTTCATTTTACAACTGGAAATTTGTAATTTTGACCCCCCTCACCTGTTTCACCCACCCCCCCACCCAGCCCCTGAGCCTCAGGCAATCACCAGTCTCTGGACAAAACGTTTTTGGGTTTGGGGGTGGGGGGGTTGGGGGGAGGGAAGAGGAAGGAGAGAGAGAGAATCTTAAGCAGGCTCCAGTATGGAGCCTGATGTGGGGCTCAATCTCACAACCTGGAGATCATGACCTGACCTGAAGTCAAGAGTCAGACGTTTAACTTCCTGAGTCACCCAGGTGCCCCTGGACAGAACTTTTTTTTTCTTTTTAAGATTTTATTTACTTATTTATTTATTTGTCAGGGAGAAAGACAGAGAGAGAGCACAAGCAGGGGAATGAGCAGAAGGAGAAGCAGGCTCCTCGCTGAGCAAGGAGCTCGATGTGGGACTCGATCCCAGGACCCTGGGATCATGACCCAAGCTGAAGGCAGACACTTAACTGACTGAGCCACCCAGGTGCCCCTGGACAGAACGTTTTTTAAAGCAGCATTCTATTTCTCCTTCCAGTGACACTGATTATGTTGTCCAAATTCTGGGTATTTAGAATGTCCCTTCCTTTTGCCCTTCCCTTTCTTTCCTACTCTTCTTTCTGTTTTGACTCTCTGTTTGGTCTCTCCTCACTCCAAATCCAGAAGCATGGATGAGAGATTATTCCTGTTTGTAGCTGGTTATAGGTAGGGTGACCACATGTCCCATTTTGCCTAGGACAATTCTGAGTAGGCTTGTCCTGGAGTAAGTATTAGTAACACTCCTCTTTTATGCTCAGAAATGTTCCAGTTCAAACAATCATACAGTCATGCTACTTACAGGAAAGTCCTGATTTTGTTTTTGCATCTTAGATCTCCAGAGTACATAAAAATATCTAAATAGTATCTATAACACTTTTGTTAAAAAGAGACCCAATGGGGAACAACAAAGCTCTAAAGAAATTTTAATTAGAAAGAAATATATAGGGGCGTCTGCCTTTGGTTCAGGTCATGATCACAGGGTTCCTGGATCGAGCCCCATGTCGGGCCCCCTGCTCAGCAAGGAGTCTGCTTCTCCTTGTCCTTCTGCCTCTCCCCCAGCTCATTCTCTCTCTCTCAAATAAATAAAGTTTTTTTTTTAAAAAGAAAGAAATATATAAATAGCTCAATTTAGTTGGAACCACTCAGATCGAAAATGTGCTTGTTACCGATAGGCCATTAAGTCCTTTAACACTGAAGTTCTTGCAAAAAGGGGGCAGGGGACGTGGGAGAAATCAGTCTTTACCAGTATCCCTAACAGAAAGTATAAAAGTACGACCTGGTTTTTGGCAGCAACCCTAATAACTTTCAGTAGGGAGCTTGTTAAGTAAATTATGGCAGGATCCACATATTTGAACTGTATTAGAAGTCAACAAAATGAGAAATAAAAAGCCAATAAAATGAGATAAACAATATGGATAGGTGTTCAAAAAATTTTAAGTGCAAATAAGTTATAAAACATTGTGTAATAGGAGTCTATTTTTAAAAATAAAGCTATATTTGCATAGAAAAAAACCTTGACAGAATAGGGAAAACACAATTAACAGCAGCTACCTCCTGGAGGCCCGAGTCCCAGGGCCTGAAGTAATAACAAAAATGTATTTCTAAAATATGACTTAGCTTCAAAATTAGTTTATCCTTGCCTTAGTTAAAAAAAATCATGCATACTGGGGATTAGAAAAGTATATTTAAGAGGAGGAAATGAGGAATTATTAATCCTAACTAAAAGATACAATGTCTTACATGTTGGAAACGAACCATAGCATCATAAAAATGGGATGGAGGGTGGGATGCCTAGGTGGCTCAGTCAATTCAGCATCCACTCTTGATTTTGGCTCAGGTCATGATCTCCTGGGTCATGAGATCAAGCCCTGCACTGGGCTCTGCACTCAGGAGGGAGTCTGCTTGAGATCCTCTCTCTCTGCCCCTCCCCCCACTGGCATGTACACACACACTCTCTAAAATAAATAAATAAGTCTTTTTAAAAAATGGCATGGAGGGAATGGAAGAGTTATTTATGGAATTGGTGTCAAAACCAAGCTATCTCAAAGATACAGGTAGTCCCAAAGACTCACAGAAAATACAGAGAATTTAAAATGGCAGAAACATGAGATGCTGATTATGGTTACTTAGGTTGAAGCCTACCCACAAATTCTCAGCCCTGGGAGAATAGTACTTTGAAAGATGTAATGTGTAAGTTATTTTCAAGGATTGAGAATAATAATTGAAAAGGAAAGAATTTATTCCATTACTGAATAAATACATTTCCAATACTGGATTATTCATCCCAGTAATCAAACTCACACATTCACAGGAAAGACTGTCATAAAAAAATGTATAGAAAAGTCTTCCAAAAATTTCTGTATAAAAAAATCTGAGTAACCATTTTCTTCCATAAGTAACTTGAAAAAATGCATTACTTTGATGTGAGAAACTAAAATAGAAAAAGAGAGCGAAAATGACTTCAGCATGGCTAATTAAGACTCCAATTAAATAGTTACCAGTGCCCACAGTCAAAAAATTGTCGTAGTAATTCAATAGGAGGTTGAGCTCCGTATTTCTCCAATGCAGGCATATTCATGTCATCTATAAAAATTACACACTTCTTTCCCATAGGTGGTCCAAAAACTCCTTTGCGTCTTTTGTCCAATCTAGCCATGATAACATTCTAAAATATAAAGAAGAATAGTAGGATTTAAAGCCATACTTAACACCAGGGGGAAAAAAGAATTTACAGTCTAATTATATAAGGAAATAATGCCAAGAAGCACTGTGTGTATGTTTATATTTATTCATTTTTAGGGTGATATCAAACCTTATATTCAGTATCAAAGAGCATTTATTGAAATCCTTCTATGTGCTCAGAATTGTTATATATACATATTTATATATTTGTATTGCACATAAACACAAAATATTTTCCTTGTTGGATACCCCAACATATCTATTAACTCTAACTTATTCAATATCTAAAAGCACTAATCTGAATTTATAAGATTTTGAAATAAAAGGAATTCTATAGGCTTAAAACAACAGAAATGAGCCCCATAGGTCAGGTGAGAATGGACATAAATTTAGGCAGGGATGATTATAATAGTGACTAGAAAAGGTCTCATGCAGAACTTTCAACTTGGCACAAAGAAGGGAATGCACAACTGCATGCTTCCTGTCACGTAAGGTCATACAATAGTCCATGGTTTGAATGATCATGGACAGAGCTTCAGTAAGCAGCAAATGCCCTTAAGGACCATCTAGAAGAGTCTAGAAAGAACAATTGAAAGTTCTCACTCTCTCTCTCCCCCCCCAGTCTCTTCTATCAATTGTGGCTTCTTCTTGGACTTAATAAAAAAAGGATGACAAAGCTCAATAATTCAGTATTAATGCAAAAATGTTCCCTTGAATGTGACTCCAACATTACCATGCTCTTGGAAATTATGTTAATTTGGGTGTCTTTTCACCTTTGTTTTTATATAGGTATGTTTAAAATAATTTATAACCCAGGAATTTAATTAATAAAAATGGGAACATAAATTTTTTTCAGTGTTCTCTTGAACTTTTGTCCTTAAAACCTTTTAAAAACTTACTTATCCCAAAAACAAAAGTTCTGAAGTTTCATTTAAATTTATAGAAGACTTACACAGCTGCTCATTTAATATACAATTTTAAACACTAATCAAATAAGGCAAAAAAGTTAATTATGGACCCATGTTTC
The DNA here is from genome assembly GCF_009762305.2 of Zalophus californianus. NCBI lineage: Eukaryota > Metazoa > Chordata > Mammalia > Carnivora > Otariidae > Zalophus > Zalophus californianus. The sequence continues at coordinate 25,515,637 of NC_045595.1, forward strand.
TGGCTTTAAACTAACCTGAACCTGGTTAGCACTGGTCCGTGCAGAGAAATTAACATAAAAAGGGAAATACTGATCCTTTTCCAAGTGATTCATTAGTTTATCCTTCACATACACTGATTTTCCTGTACCCGTCGGACCCACGAAAAGCAATGGCCTTCATGAAACAATGAACATATCATTAAAAAAGAGAAAAAGTCAGAATACCATTTCTACTACAGAAGGCTGGAATTTGTTGAAAACTTAAGTAATGAAGTCACCTTCATCTAAAAATTCACATTTTAATCTACCACTGTTATTTCATGTAAGACTGGTAAAAGTGATGATTGGCACACACTTGCTTCCTGTCACTGAGACTTTAATAGTAACAAACTATTATTTGGACATATGTAACATTACTATACTCCAAAAACACTCATAAACAAGTAATAACATGCTTTGCTTTTCGGCAAAGAAAGCTAAAGTTTGTCTCCTCAGAAAAGTGATGTATTTGTACTTTTTAGTTGGAGGTAGAGGCAAGGGGGTACAATGTGTAAGAGACTAATAAGACGATGACATTAAGACCAGTTTAGGCTGTTTCACAGTTATTAAAAAACTAGGTGACAGTGAAGTCTAAAGCTAATAGTTACATTATACCTGTTAACAGTGTTTTAGAATCTAAAATAGCATTTTAGAATAGACTTTAGAATCAGTTACTAACTGAAAACATTTGTCCAAAAGCAAACTCTAAGGAATTCTCCATTCAGTGGGCCTCAAGACAGGGTTTCTCATTCTTGAGTGATCATAATTAATTTAAAATGGAAAAAAAATCCTATGAGTTTATGTTCACAGAACTCTGGGGAATCCCAGGTGAGAAATACTGTTTAGCATTAAAAAAATTAAATACTGACCCTTTGACGGATAACTTGGCACCACCCAATACACAAAGACAAACACAAGGACTGGCACTAAACCTGAGCACCAGTGTTCTAAGAGGTCATCTAAGGGACCCAAATTATGCTAATATTAATTTAAAAAAATCATCATTGAAGCATAAACATAAAATTAAATTTCTTTTAGAACTACAGTGGCCCCTGAAAGTACACCTACATGTTTCAGTCTGAGTAACACTTGCCTTATGGAAAGCTATTTATTAAAAAAAGTTTTTAATAAAATACTGTGCTGAACTTGGGGCCCATGGACCAATGGAAGAAATTTTTAGAGAGTGTCCAGAGAATCTGTGAACTTGGATGACAAAAAGTTTATATATTTACTTTTACTATCCTTAACTAAAATGGACCAATTGTATCAACTGTACCTGTGTCTTTGTCACTAATAGAAATCAGATATTATTCTAAATATTACAGTGGTTACAGATGTCCCAAAATTATCACCTATGCCTATTACTTCTTTGAAATTATGATAGGCATCAGACCCACTGTTAGACTGTATTATTTAATGTGTCAGTAAAGCAGCACATGTATTACTACCACAGCTCTAATGCGTTTAATATTTTAACGTGTTTCAATATGTCCTTTCCTTTGTAACTCTGTATTTGATGTATTCATTTAAAAGCATTATTCTAAAAAAATTTAAAAATTTTTTTAAAAAGCATTATTCTGGCAAATGGTTCATGGCACAGAAGGGCTCTTATACTAGGAATTTCCCAGAATTGGGAAGTCCCTTCCTTGCCTTTTTCTTTTCAATATTAGCCTCAAAATGCAAAAATGTAACAAATAAGCAGTGAGTAATGTATGGAAGCGTTGAATCACTATACCATGCACCTGAAACTAATATAACACTGTATGTTAACTACACTGGATTTAAAATTTTTTTAAATGTAACAATAGGGAGGGGTGCCTGGGTGGCTCAGTCGTTGAGCGTCTGCCTTCGGCTCAGGTCATGATCCCAGGGTCCTAGGATCGAGCCCCGCGTCAGGCTCCCTGCTCAGCCGGAAGCCTGCTTCTCCCTCTCCCACTCCCCCTGCTTGTGTTCCCGCTCTCGCTGTGTCTCTCTCTGTCAAATAAATAAATAAAATATTTTTAAAAAATGTAACAATAAGGATACAATAATATTCTCATGGGCTATTTTTCCTGTATTTTTTTTTATTAAACAAGATAAAATGGTTGGAAAATTCACTAAGAAACTGGTTCTTTTTTTAAGATTTTTTATTTATTATTTATTTGACAGAGAGAGCAAGAGAGCACAATCTAGGGGGAATAGCAGAGGGAGCAGGAGAAGCAGGCTCCCTGATGCAGGGCTCAATCCCAGGACCCTGGGATCATGACCTGAGCCAAAGGCAGACACTTAACCAACTGAGCCACCCAGGTGCCCCAAGAAACAGGTTCTTCATCAAAAACAAACCAACCATGACATTCATGCATATTATGTAAGCTTGTCTAGTTTAGTATTAATGATAAATTATGCCTAATGTTTTAAAAGAAAAACAAGAACGTTATTAGAAAAGTTGGTATGAATATGCCTATAGTACATGCTAGACTTTTGATAAGTTTCATGTCCTCTTCTTTGATGTGCTCTTCTGATTTAAGTCTGAGATTTCCATGTTCATCTTAAGTTATGACAGACTTGATGGGAGAACGTGGATCATAGTCGATACTTAGGAGCATACTAAATTTTGAGGTGTAGAATGCATACCTGTTTACCAATAACACTGCAACTGACCTTTAGTCTGCTGTTACTAATACAATAAACATAAGGTAGTTTATGAGGCAACGAAGTATGGAGGCTAATTTTTGGTGTAGGCAATAGAAAACCTGGATTCTAGGTTTGCCACTAGTAACAGAGGTCACTGTTGGCATGTCAATTAGTCCCTCAGGGTCTGTTATCTGAAAATGGATGAGTTTACTTCAAAAGTCCTACGATCTGGGACACCTGGGTGGCTCAGTGGGTTAAACATATGACTCTTGATTTCAACTCAGGTCATGATCTCAGGTTTGTGAGATCAAGCCCCGCATCAGGCTCCATGCTGCCTTCTTGGGATTCTCTCTCTCCCTCTGACTCTCCCACTCTCTCTCCCTCTCTTAAAAAAAAAAAAAATTCCTATGATCCTATTAGAATGGTACTGTTATATTTAAAATGCATGTTCATAACAGTTTCTTACTTTGCATAGGTAATACTCAAATCCATTAGAAATGTATATCTAATTGTGTCCATTGTAGGCACTATAATATCTCGAATCCTGACACGTTTTTCTCCCAAATTAGTACTTTCAATTAATTCATTCCAATGGAGCCAGCGACCTCGGTTTTTCAACTACAAGAGAACATAAACTTTAAAATATAACCATGCACCTGGTATCTGAAAGGCACTTTAACATACTGATATCATATTTCCTTTTAAAAACCTTAGTTTATCATAATAAAATCTTCTTATAGGAACAAGTCATCTAAAATAATGTATATAACATTTTATAGTCATGAAGTAAATTAATAAGCACCCATGAATCCACCACCCAATTTAAGAAACACACATTTTTCTTTGTATTGATTTATCCCTCTGCTTCAGTGCTATGGCTGCCATCAAAAAATTTTCCTATTTCCTGGCAAATTGTACACATATACAGCACGTGTCTGGATGGTGGTAATTTTGCAAGTTTGGGTGAATGTTTCTTTAGTAATTCATATTCTTAATTTTTTTAAGTTTAAGCTTTCATTTCTATCAAAGTTATATATGCACATATTTTAGAGTCAAAACTTTTAAAGAGGTTGAGAGAAACAGTAGTTTCCCACTCTTGTTTTCTCTTCTCCAGCAGCCACTATATCTTTACCTTTTTAAGCTGAACATTTTGGGATTCATCTCCAACTCAAAGAATATGCTTGTGTTATCATCTCTTGATTTTTTGGTTTTAGAGATTATTTTATTGACTTCCCACTGTGACTAATGAGGATGAAACTCTCTCTCTGGTCATATTCTTAAAATTCTGTATTAGCCTGGTGTAGGGAAAGATTTCTACACTGGTAGCCAGGAGAGCTGGATGCAGGTCTTGGTTCTGCTAGCCACTTGCCTTTCTAGGCTTGCCTCTTTATCTGTAAGTCCTGAGATTTAGGGAAAGTTGTACTTAAGGCTCTCTGCAGATCTTGTCTCTGTGAAGTCAAATTTGCGTGAATCAAATGATTATTCAGATGCTTGCTGTTTAAAAGAATCTTTTTGTGAATTTTTTAAAGTGCATAAAATATATTTAATTTAAATCTGAAAGTATAAAATAGTCGTAAAGAAAGTTTATCTACACCATCCACAAGTCAAAGGAGGAGAAACTAAAGAGACGGGACAAAAACACCAATCACAGGGGTCAAAACAACATCAGGAAGGGAACCCAGTTCTGCCTGCTGATCCAATACTTGATGTTTTAGAACTTATCATAACAAGCATTTTATATCATACCTCATACATGTAGTCATAGACCAGACCTTTTTCATCAAACTGGCATTCCCATTTACCCACAGATTCAGGCACTGGGTTGTTTTCGTCTCTTCCCAGTATGATTGACCGTAGGAAAGTATCAAAAATGATCCGACCGTCTGTATCACAACTTCCTCCAATGGACCAAATCAAAGAAAATATAAAGCTAGCCTATTGGTTTAAAAAAATTAATTTAAACTAATTATTTAAAAGCAATTTTTTAACAAATTAACTAAAATTTAACATATTAAGGAGGCCTGGTTAACATATTTGGAAAAGGCCAGGTCTACAGATAGAGTGGAAGAGAGCACAACTAAGTCACAATCTAAATTTAAAATGCCCTTAGCAGGCCACCTAAATGGTGCAGTGGGTTAAGCAGCTGACTCTTGATCTCAGCTCAGGTCTTGATCTCAGGGTTGTGAGTTCAAGCCCCACGTCAGGCTCCATGCTGAGTGTGGAGTCTACTTAAAAAAAAAAAAAAATGAATAACATGCCCATATTAAATGATCTAGGAATTCCTCTTTTAGGAGTTTGTCCTTAAATACATTACCACCTGTAAAATGATGTATGCACAAGAATATTCACTGCAGCACTGTTTGTGCAGCCAAAAATAAAAAGCAACTTTTTTCAATAGGGGTCTGTTTAATGAGATTATGTTATGTAGACTGGAATACATGCAGCTGTTTAAAAAAGTAACTCAATAAGTATACAGATCTTGAACAATCTCCAAGATACAATGTGAGAAAAGATGCAAATCAGTATGTATAGTATGCTAAAGTGTAAAAATGTATTCATATAAAAGAGAGTATGGATCAAATACCTCTAACAAGCTACCTAAAGGCACTGGTAACAGTGGTTTCCTTGAGGGTGGCTAGGGCATTGGTATGGATAGAAAACCTACTTTTGCCTTTTGAATTTTACTCTAGGTACAGGCTTATCCAGTTTAAAAAATCTATCAAATTATATATATATAATATAATCAAATATGTTTTTCTTTTCCTTTTTCTTTTTTTAAATAATCTCTATACCCAATGTGGGGCTTGAATTCATGACCCTGAGATCAAGAGTCACATGCTCTACCAACTGAGCCAGGCTGGAGCCCCTCAAATATACTTTAAAAGAAAATTTTTAACCAGGTATCAATTTATATTAATCTTTAAAAGTAATTCTGAACCATTTAAAAAATTGAGGGAGTTAGGCTTAACAATAGAATGAAACTTTATAGAGATAGAGATAGAGATAGAGATAGAGATAGAGATATAACATGAAGGTCATACATACAGGTCTATATCTCTCTCTCTACAGATACAGATATAAAATGAAGGTTACATAGGTGAACTATTCCTAAAATGCTTTCATTTTATAAACAGGTAACACTGATAGGTATGGAACAATATTAAGTAGTTCTGTGAAAGGGAATTCCAAACTTTGGGAGAAAAAGGAATATAAATAAATTATGCTTCACATATGTCTGTTCAGTTTCTTCTAATAACGGTGAAAAGGGAGCAGGAAAGGAGGTGAAGATCAGCAGGGAATGTGAGGTGTCTGAGGTAGAGGACTTTCTGTGGTGACAAGCTGAAGGAGAGACACTGGGAGGGAACCCCAATCATCACAGAGTAGAAAAGAAGGTAGACTCAGTAGAGAAGATGAAGATATTTCTGAATAAGGTGGCAGATGGGAAAGAAGCACAGACCAAGGAAGAGAACCAAACACCTCTTTCCTCTGGCTCCCTTAGAGTCCTGTTCTCTGGTCTTCTCTGACCCTAGACATTAGCTACCTAAACCACTGACTCCCCCCAGCGATGTGCCCTATGAACCCTGATGGCAACGCTCCACCCAACTGGTTGGATGCCTGTTTCTGGTCTCCCACAGCCAGCTTTTAGCAGCCTACACCATGACTTAACCTTAAGACAAAATTAATTCACAAGTTGCTACTGGATTAATATTAAGTCACCTTATTGTTTATCAAATTACGATCTTTCATAAACAGTAAGACAGTTTAGGAGGCTGGGTCACCTTTACCGGGCCGAGAAGGCAGGGGTTTGACTCTGGCAACCACGCAGCGATGTGGTTCGAGATCCTGCCTGAGATCGGCGTCATGGCCGTGTGCTTGGTCATCCCCAGCATAGCCATGGCGCACATCCACAGGTTCAATAATGGGGGCAAGGAAAAAAGAGTTGCCTATTATCCCTATCAGTGGATTTTGATGCAAAGAGATAGGCGGGTCTCTGGAGTTAATCATTACTATGTGTCAAAGGGTTTGGAGAATATCAATTAAGGAAGCATTTTCCTGATTCATGAAAAATAACTCAGTCATACCCATCTACCCCTTCTAGAAGGTTATGAGGTGTATTAATGTAGTGCATAATAAAAAAAAAAGAAAAAAGTAAAAAAAAAAGACAGTTTGGGTTCATTTGGGCATATTTTACTTTCTTTAAAATGTTTTTTTAAGTCAGAATACCAGGTCAGGGTGACTTCAATGCCTTCAGCTATTCCTTTGGTGCTCACCAAAAAACAGCTCTGGATCTTATGTCTCCCTCAATACAATTATCAATTCTAGAGGCACATTTTATTCTGTAAATGAAAAATTACATTAAGTATAACACCTACCATAATCCAAACACGAATATGCTTGCTTGTAGGATCATTTTCCAGCACATTACAGAGTAGTACCTCAAAGAGGCGTGTGAGAGATACAACCACATTGCTATCACTTGTAGGAATCAGTTCCTGAAAAGTGAAAAGAGTAAGATACTTTACTTTCATCTTCTCTGGAGAATTAAAAAAAAAAAAAATTTCATTTTTAAAACTCTCCCACCAGTAAGAATGGCTAGTATCAAAAAGATAAAAAATGACTAGTGTGGGTGAGGATGTGGAGAAAAGGGAACCCCTTGTGCACTGTTGGTGGGAATACAAACTGGTGCAACCACTCTGGAAAACAGCATGGAGGCTCTTGAAAAAAATTAAAAATAGAAGTCCCATGTGACCCAGTAATTCTGCTTCTGGGTATTTACCCAGAGAAAATGAAAACAACAATTCAAAAAGATATAAGCACACCTGTATATTGCAGCATTATTCACAATAGGCAAGATATACAAGCAATCCAAGTTTTCATCGATAGATGAATGAAGAAGTGTGGTATATATACAATGGAATGTTATTCATCCATAAAAAAAGAAAGATCTTACCATTCTCAATAACTTGGATGGACCTACAGGGTACTCTAGTAAGTGAAATAAGTCAGACAGAAAATGAAGTTAATGGAATGAATTTGTATTTTGGAATCATCATTCTGGTAGAAGGATGTAGACTGGACCAGAACAGCTCTATTATATTGATTCAGGTAGGAAATTACAAAGGTCAGAACTGAGGCTACCACAAGAGGAAGGAGGGGGGTGGTCAGAGGAGCCTGGATGGAGAGGAGAGGAGAGGACAGAAAAAAGTAAGCAAGGAGGGAAAAGTCAATAGATCCTGAGGACTAACTAGATGTGGAAAATATGGGGGAATAAATTATGAGAACAAAATCCATCACTCATCAGAAAGATGGAGCCTATTTTCTATTATTTGCAACATATAGTATTAGAGTTTTAAAATTAAAAAATTGAAAAATGACTTTATATTTTTTCTATGAAGACACTGTATAAAATTTTCATAAAGTGGAATTCATTTTTTATGTGCAGAATATTTTTCCTATCTCTAAAATAGTATTTTAGGATGAAAAAAATCTACTGAATACCACTTTTCCCTTCCCAATATCAATATATTTATTTATATGTAAGTGACGTGTGTGTGTGTGTGTGTGTGTGTGTGTGTGTGTGTGTGTGTGTGTGTGAAGTAGTTTGGATGGTAGTCCCCAAAAAGAGAGGCCCATGTCATATCCCAGGAACTTATGAATGTGATCCTATTTGGGAAAGGGGTCTTGGAAGATGTAGCTAAGGATCTCAAGATGAGGAGATCATTCTGGAATATCTGACCCTAAATCCTTTTAAGAGTCACTGAAGAGACAGAATAGAGGCCCCGTGAGCTCGAAAGAAGAGACTGGAGTTAAGCAGCCAGAAGTCAAGGAATGTCTGGAAGCCAAAGTTGGGAGAGTTAAGGAAAGATTCTCCCTTAGAGCTTCCAGAGGAAGCTTGGCCCTGCCAACATCTTGATTTCAGACTTCTAGCCTCAGGACTATGGCAGAATAAATTTCTGTTGCTTTAAACCACCAAGTTTGTGGTAATTTGTTATGACAGCCCTAAGAAATTAATATAACATATAAAGTTTTCTCATAAAATACTAAATACACATATAAATTTTAAAAGCCACATATTTAAAATACTTTTAAGATATGGAAAATGATTAGGAATTTTAAAGCTTTAGTCACCATAGTTTTATCCAAAGAGTTTAACAGGCATACATTTTACCTCTGGGTTTATTCAGGTATAACTTAAGCATATAAAACCAAAGGTGGATATTACTATAATGGTGGTGGGAAAATCACTTTTAATTCTGCTAAAGAAGTTAAAAGATAAAAGTATTTAAACAACTGTAAATTGTGTTAATGGATACATAATACAAATCAGTGTTATTGTGACATCAATATCATATAAGGTGGATGGGAAAGAGGTAAAAGTGGAGAGTTCTTGTATACAAATGAAGTTATTAGCTTAAAATAGACTGTTATAACTCTAAGATATTTTATGTAAGCCCCTTAGTGCCGCTAAAAAAATACCTATAGAAATCAAACAAAAGAAAGAATCAAAACCTACCAATACAAAAAGAAACAAACAAACAAAAAAACCCACAATGAAACATAAAGGAAGACATCAAGAGAGAAAAGAGGGACAAAAAAACACAAGACAAACAGAAAACAGTTAACAAAATTGTAATAGTAAATCCTTCCCTATCAAAATTACTCTAAACGTAAACATGTCGTGGATCACATCAAAAACTAATGATGTGTTGTATGGTGACTAACATAATAAAATTTAAAAAAAAAACATGTTAAATTCCCCAATAAAAAGAGTAGCTGAATGGATAAAAATCCAAGATCCAATTGTATACTGTCTAGAAGAAACACATAGGCAGAAAGTGAAGGGATAGAAAAAGATATTCCATGCAAATGGTAACCAAAAGAAATCAGAAGTGGCTACATCTGTATTGGATAAAGTAGACTTTAAGTAAAAACTGTCTTTAGAGACAAAGAAGGTCATAACATAATGATAGAATGGTCAATTCAACAGGAAGATACAATTGTAAATACATATGCACCCAACATCAAAGCACCTAGGTATATAAAACAAATACTGACAAATCTGAAAGGAGAAATTGCCAGCAATACAATAATAGTAGTGGACTTCGATATCTCACTTTCAATAAGCAATAGAATATCTAAACAGAAACTCAGAAAAGAAATGATAGATTTGAGCAACACTATAGATCAAATGGGCCTAAAAGATATATGTAGAACTTTTCACCCAACAGTAGAAGGAAACACATTCTTTCTCAAGTTCACAGGGAACATTCCCCAGGACAGACCACATGTTAGGTCACAAAACAAGTCAACAAATTTAAGATTAAATTATACAAAGTATCTTTTCTGACCACAATGGAATAAAACTAAAAGTCAGTAAAAATAAGAAAATGGGAAAATTCACAAATATATGTATAAAAAACATGGTCTTGAGCAACACTGGGTCCAAGAGGAAATTAAAAAGGAAATAAAAAAATATCTTGAGACAAATGAAAATGGAAACACAACATACCAAAACTCATGAGATGCATTAAAAGCAGTACTAAGAGGGACATTTATAGTGATAAATGTTTACATTAAAAAAGAAGAAATCTCAAATAAACAACCTAACTTAAACCTCAAAGAACAACAAATAGAACAAACTAAACCAATAGTTAGCAGATTGAAATAAGAGCAAAATAGAAATAAAAAAGTAGAGAATAGAAAAACAATAGAAAAGGGATGCCTGGGTGGCTCAGTCGTTAAGCGGCTGCCTTCGGCTCAGGTCGTGATCCCAGAGTCCTGGGATCGAGTCCCACATCAGGCTCCCTCCTTGGCAGGAGGCCTGCTTCTCCCTCTCCCACTCCCCCTGCTTGTGTTCCTGCTCTCGCTGTCTCTGTCTCTGTCAAATAAATAAATAAATCTTTAAAAAAAAAAAAGAAAAACAATAGAAAAAATCAAACTAAGAGTTGGTTTTTCGAAAAGATAAACAAAATCAATAAACCCTTAGCTAGACTAAGAAAAAAAAAGAAAGATTCAAATGAGTAAAATCAGAAATGAAAGAGAAAACATTACAATGGATGCCTGAGAAATAAAAAGGATCGTCAAGGGATAATTATGAACAATTATATGCAAACAAATTGGATAACTTGGAAGATATGGATAAATTCCTAGAAACATACAACCTACCAAAACTGAATCAAGAAGAAATAGAAAGCCTGAACAGATCAATAACAAAGGGATTGAAGTAATAATCAAAAACTTTCCAGAGAAAAGTCCAGATGACTTCAGAGCTGAATTCTACTAAACATTCAAAGAATTAATACCAATCCTTCTTAAACTCTTCCAAAAAATAGAAGTGGAGGAAATACTTCTAAGTTCATTTTTTGAGGCTAGAATCACCCTGATACCAAAGCCAATCTTTTCACAAGAAAAGAAAATTATAAGCCAATATCTCTGAGGAATAAAGATACAAAAATCCTCAATAAAATACTAGCAAACTGAATTCAATACACCAGAAAGATTATATACCATAACCTAGCAGGATTTATCCCTGGGATACAAGGGATTATGCAAATTAATCAATGTGATATACACATTAACAGAATGAAAGACAAAAATCACATGATCATCTCAATAAATGCAGAGAAAGTATTTGACAAAGTTCAACCACCATTTGTGATAAAAACTCTCAACAAGGGATGCCTGGGTGGGTCAGTTGATTAAGTGTCTGCCTTCGGCTTAGGTCATGATCCCAGGGTCGTGGGATCGGGTCTTAACATTGGGCTCCTTGCTCAGGGGGGAGCCTGCTTCTCCCTCTCCCGCTCCCCCTGCTTATGCGCTATCTCTCTCTCTGACAAATAAATAAAATCTTTTTAAGAAACTCAACAAAATAGATATAAAGGGAAATCTCTGCAATAAAATAGAGGACATTTATGAAAAACCCACAGCTAAAATCATAATCCATGGGGTAAAACTGAAAGCTCTTCCTCTAAGATTTGGTATGAGGCAAGGAAGCACACTCTCACCACTTCTTTTCATGAAGAAGTACTAACTAGAGCAATCAGACAAGAAATAAAAGGCATACAAATCAGAAAAGAAGTAAAATGGTTTCTATTTGCAGGTGACAGGATCCTATATGTAGAAAACCCTAAAGACGCCATGCAAAAACAAACCAAAAAAACCTTTTAGAACAAACAAACTCAGTAAAGTTACAGGATACAAAACCAAAATACAAAAAGTAATTGCATTTGTTTACACCAACAATGATCTATCTGAAGAGAGAATCAAGAAAACAATCCCAGGGGTGCCTGGGTGGCTCAGTTGTTGAGCATCTGCCTTCAGCTCAGGTCATGATCCCAGGGTCCTGGGATCGAGCCCCGCATCCGGTTCCCTGCTCCACGAGAGGCCTGCTTCTCCCTCTCCCACTCCCCCTGCTTGTGTTCCCTCTCTCTCTCTCTCTCTCTCTCTCTCTCTGTCAAATAAATAAAACGTTTTAATAAAAACAAACAAATAAACAAAAAAATAAACAATCCCATTTATGATAGCATCAAAAAGAATAAAATACTTAGGAATAAATTTAACCAGGAACATGAAAGCTCTGTACATTGAAAACTATAAAACATTAATGAAAGAAATTGAAGATTATACAAATAAATGGAAAAACATCCTGTGCTCATGGACTGGAAAAATTAACATTGTTAAAATGCCCATAGTACCTAAAGTGATCTACAGATTCAATGCAATCCCTATCAAAATTCCAATGACAATTTTTGCAAAAAAAAAAAAATTCTAAAATTTGTGTGGAACCACAAAAAGACTCTGAATAGCCAAAATAATCTTAAAAACAGAGTTGAAAGTATCACATGTCCTGGTTTCAAATTATATTTAAAAACTCCAGTAATCAGTAATTTTAATTTAATCCAGTAATTTTACCCCAGTATGTTACTGGGGTAAAAACAGACATATAAGCCAATGAAACAGAATCAAAAATCCAAAATAAACCCAAGCATATACAGTCAACTGATCTTCAACAAGGGCAACAAGAATACACAATGGGTGGTGGGGGCGGCACACCTGGGTGGCTGAGTCAGTTGAGTGTCCAACTCTTGGTTTTGGCTTAGGTCATGATCTCATAGGTCATGAGATCGAGCCCTGTGATGGGCTCCACACTCAGCAAGGAGTCTGCTTCAGATTCTCTCTCCCTCTCCCCATGCTCCTCCCCCACTTCACATACCCATTCTCTCTCTCTCTAAAGTAAATAAATAAACCTTAAAAAAAATACAAAATGGGAAAAGGATAGTCTCTTCAATAAACAGTATTGGGAAAATTGGATAGCCATGTGTAAAAGAATGAAACTGGACCCTTATCTTACACCATACACCAAAATCAACTCAAAATGGGTTCAAAACTTAAATGTAAAAGCTGAAACCATAAAAATCCCAGAAGAAAACATGGGGGAAATACTCCTTGACATTGACCTTGGCAATGATTTTTTGGATAGGGCAAAAACTCAGGCAGCAAAAGCAAAAATAAAGTGGGACTACATCAAACTAAAAGTTCCTGCACAGCAAGGGAAATGATCAACAAAATGAAAGGGCAACTTACAAATTGAGGGAAAATATTTGCAAACCATATATCTCACAAGGGGTTAATATCCAAAATATATAAGGAACTCATACAATTTAATAGCAAAAAAACAAACAATCCAATTTAAAAATGGGCAAAGGACCTGCACAGACACTTTTCCTAGAGAAGACATACAAATGGCTAACAGGTGTGTAAGAAGGCATTCAACATCACTAATCATCAGAGAAGTGCAAATCAAAACCAAATATCACATCATACTTGTTAGGATGATTATAAAAATGAAAGGTGACAAATCTTGGTGAGGATGTGGAGAAAAGAGAACCTTTGTGCTCTCTTGGTTGGAATGTAAACTGGTACAGCCACTGTGGAAAACAGTATGGAAGAGCCTCAAAAAACTAGTAATAGAACTACTATGTGATCCAGCAATCCCTGTTCAGGACATGAAATCAGTACCTCAAAGATATATCTGCACTCCCATGTTCATTGCAGCATTATTACCAATAGCCAAGATATGGACACAAACTATTTGTTGATGGACAAATGGATAAAGAAATTGTCCTATAAATACCTATAATGGAATATTATTCAGACTTAAAAATAAAAGAGAGATCCTGCTATTTGTAACAACACGAATGAACTTTAAGACATTAGGATAAGTGAAAAAAGTCAGACACAGAAAGGAACAAATTGTATGACATCACTAATATGCAGAATCTGAAAGTTGAATGCATAGAACCAGAGTAAAATGGTGGTCACCAGTGTGGGGATGTGGGGGTAACAGAGAGACATTGGGCAAAGGGCACAAAGTTGCACTTACATTTAAAAGTATAAAGTACTAAACATTTTAAAATGAAACCCAGAGAGACCAAACACACACCTGAGTACAAATATAACTAGGGGAATCTGAATAAGATCAATAGATAGTATCAATGCCAATATCCTTGTTGTGATACAATATAGCCTTGCAAAATATTACCAATGGGAGAAACTGGGTGAATTGTACGTGGGATCTATTATTTCTCTTACAACTGCAGGTGAATTACTGATTATCACAATAAACATCCCATTTTAAAAAGTGGATACCAATGTCTAAGGGGAAACTGATTTTAGTTATTTATCCTACTATCATGACTTTAGACTTAGGTCAAGTTGAATGGAAACTAAAGAAACTTGAACAGGTTAGAGAATTAACAGTGTTACCTTGCAGTTTTTCTTACGAAGCTTTAAAGTGGGTTTTATTAACCAGCCAAAAAGTCCTTTCAGAAGAGCCTGATTATCTGGTTCCTGCAGAGGTCCTTTCAGGGAATTCAACCACGAGGACACAAGTGGTTCCCATCCTAACTGCGAGGGTTCCAAATAAATCATGCCACAGCGGCTTACGGTGGCCGGCTAGAGAAAAAAGACATTTTCTTTTTCCAATGTTGCTCTTATGCCAGTGGCCGTTATCAACTACCTTGAATGACCGATATGGCCTTTCATGATCTAGCTCCTGTCTTCCTCTACAGCTTCACAGACATTAGAGGAAATGTCTGCAGTTACAGTTCCCCAGACATGTCGTGGCTTCAGGTCTTTACATATCATCTTGTGATTTGGAATGCCCAGCCCCAACTATCTCCCTAGAGAAGTGTTAACCTTCAAAACCATATCAAACACTCAGACATTTTCCATGGTACTTCTCTACCCATTCCCCTCTTGTATGCTCACCCCCTCCATATTCTTAGACTACTTACATGTAGCAGTATAGTGGGATTATTTATTAGCATGCTTCTTATCCTCCCTAAATACACTGTGTCTTATTCATCTTAGTATTCCTGGTGCCTAACTGGTCTTCTGACACATAATAAAAAAATACTTCCTGACCAAGTGAACAGACAAACTACTGTTATATTAAAATATAAACTTACCGAGGCCTGGGAAAGGTCCATTGCTTCAAAGATGAGGCTCATCTGAGGGGACATCTGAATGATTTCTCCACTCATAAGGCAAAGCTAAAGGCAATTATTTTTCAAATGTTTATTTTTTAAAAACTCAAACTTCTCAGATAAAAATTTATTCAATGTATAAGATAATGTATATCTTATGATATAATATACTAAGTATTAAAACAGAAGCCAGAATATTATAATTCTAGGTCTAGCTCTGTCAATTACTTACTAGGTAAGCAAATACATAACCTCTCTGAGTCTATGAACAGGGATATAATTTCTCCTTCACAGTGTTAGGCAGGAAGAGAAATACATGACATACT
Source organism: Zalophus californianus (assembly GCF_009762305.2). Lineage (NCBI taxonomy): Eukaryota > Metazoa > Chordata > Mammalia > Carnivora > Otariidae > Zalophus > Zalophus californianus. Next base: position 25,531,082 of record NC_045595.1, read on the forward strand.
GCAAAAATCCGAGACAAATCTCAGTTCTTACTATTAATAAAATTACATGAAATTCTCCTGACTTTATAAAGTTGTCAGATCTCTTTATTAATAAAAAAGGGGAAAAATGAAAACAGAGAATAGTATGAATACTCATGTACCCAACTCCTGGATTGAACCAATGTTAACATTTTACCATATTTGCTTTGTTTTTAAAACAGTATTTTGAAGAGCATTATGCATACCATGGCATTTCACAGCCAAATATGTCAATATTTATCTCTTAAAAGTAAGGAGTTTTCTATATGACCACAATAACTATCACAGCTAACAAAATTACCAATAACTCCTTATTATGTAAACCTCAGCCAGTCCTCAAATTTCCTCAGTTGTATTAGAAATGTCTTTTCAACTGATTCTTTAAAACAAAATTCAATCAAGGACCATGCATTGCATTTGTTATGCCCCCTTGATTGCTTTCAATCTAAAACATTCCCCTTCAATCAAATATGTAAAAAACTGAATTTATCAACTGCTTCCTTTTTGCCAAATTCCTTTCTTGTCCATTATTATTAAAGCCATCTTATCTTCTCAATCTCCTTGGCTTCTACCTTTGGAATTATCATTAACTTTCAATAATTTTAACAATATTATTGATATTCCAAGTTAATTTCATTACTAAATCTTTTTTTCAATTCTTCCTCTTCATTTATTTTTCAGTGTTTCTTCTCTACAACCATCACTGTAGTCCCAGTTTTGCCCCTATCTAGTTATATGTCAACAAGGCAGCATTTAACGTTCCTGGACCTGTTTGTTATCTGTAAAATAAATGAATGGTCTAGAGCTGGATTGTCCAATATGCTAGCCAGCAGTCATATGTGGCTATTTATATTTAATTTTAACTAATTAAATCTAATTAATTTAACTAAGTAATTTAATCTTAAGTAATAAAATTAAATAAAATTGAAAGTCAGGTTTTCAATTGCAATAAGCCCCATTTTTTTTTTAAGATTTTATTTATTTATTTGACAGAGAGAGACACAGTGAGAGAGGGAACACAAGCAGGGGGAGTGGGAGAGGGAGAAGCAGGCTTTCCGCAGAGCAGGGAACCCAATGCGTGGCTCGATCCCAGGACCCTGGGATCATGACCTGAGCCGAAGGCAGACGGTTAATGACTGAACCACCCAGGTGCCCCAGCCCCATTTTTAAAAAGATTTTATTTTTAAGTAATCTCTCCACCCAGTGTGGAGATTGCATTTACAACCCTGAGGTCAAGAGTCACATGCTCTACTGACTGAGCCAGCCAGGCAACCCTGTACTAAGCCATGTTTCAAATGCTCAGTAGCCAGCCAGTGTGACTAGTAGCCACCTTCTTAGACAATGCAAATATTTCCATCATTGCAGAAAGTTCTATTGGACAGTACTGTTCTAGAATACTTTTCATTTTCTACCAGATTATTTCAGCAAACATTCTCCTATTTGCTTCAAATTTGGGAGGTGGAGTCAGTTTTCTCCTCACTCCTCCATGGGGTTTCCCAAATACTCTACTCCACCCTCTCTACCCCCTGCTCCTTTGACAACCATGCTTGCTGCTATCACTCACCAGCACCCAAGCATTCCCATCATTAGCAAAAGCCTTTGATACTTGGGGCTCAATTTCTTTCTCTCTGCTATAACTCTGGCCTGATCCAGTGTTCATGAGGAAGAGCATCTCAACATGGCAGCTGCTCAGATCTTTGACTACCCTGTCTTCACTTACCTTTCTACTGCATTCCAGTCACCCACTTTATATACCTTGGGGCCTTCTCTCCTGGAACACTACACAATTCTGAAGCACCAAATTCAAGCATGCCCGGCTCTGCCTGCAGCGTCCTATACATGCAGTCCTCTCACCCGTTGACTCCTACTACACTTGCTCTTCATTTGCATATCTCTGCTGTTTTCACTTCCCTCATTATTAAACAGCTTCTGTTCTATGGTCTAGCACTTCTGGCACTCTCATGCCAATATCTTTAAAAGTCTTTGTGTACTTCTAGTCTGGCACCATCATCTACACGCACATCCAAGCTGCTTAGACCGTTAGGGAAAATCTCCCAAAGGCAGACCTTGGCACTACTACTAATCCTCAGATATGCTTCTATGCTTTCCTAGGCATCTCTCTTTCCCATTTTCCATAATAGGTCATTTAAATCTTCCCCTTTTCTCCTCCAATGTGCAAAGAACCCAGGGTCTACCACTTCACACAATCAATCAATCATAAAAAAGGGACCTGCCTTCAAATTTCCACTATCAAATCCCTACATTCACCTATATCTATACCTACCCTTTCCTGCTTCTCTCTTATTCTCCCACCTGGCTCTGAATCAGATCCTTATTAACCCCTCTCTTACGAATCAATATTACTTCTTAGCTCAATCAATATAACTGAAAGAAAGAACATGAATAAATGATCAACCTATGACAATGTACTGGCATATTTGTTTGAATGCTAATTAATTTGCTTATTTAGTAGTGTAGTTATTTAATGTAAGTATGAAAATAATGATATATTCATATAGTAGAATACTAATGCAGACATAAAAAGAATAAATAAAATGGAATTACAACAACATGAATATCATAGATACCATACTGACGACAAGAAAAAAAACACTAAGGAGTATGATTCTATATATTCATGAAGTTCAAGAACCAGCAAAACTAATTTATCACAGTAGAAGTCAGAATAGTGATTGCCCCTGGGAGAGGATGTACTGATTAGGGAGGAACATGAGCGAACCTTGTAGGTGCAAGGAATTTTATGAATCTTCATTTAAATGATAGTTATGAGAATGTACACATAGGTTTAAAAAAGCACAGAACTTAAAATTAGTCATTTTATAGTTTACATGCTATCTGTCAATTACAACAAATACTAGAGGATTTCCATTTTCTAGTTCTTTTGTATGGTTCACAGCTTCTAAGGTAATGTAGCACAGACAAGCACTGAAGCATTCAGTGTTTTCAAAAAGGAATCAGGCCCTTTTATTTCCTCCTAAAATATTAAAGTTCTGTAAGAAACCATAAGACTGGAGTCACTTTGCAACGTAACACCTACTACATTACTATGCCCTCCTGTGAACACATGGTTTTAATACACTTTTATTCTATTAAAAAAATTAAAGAGGATTTACTATAGCATAGTTTTCATTGAACAGATAATTTATAAGCTTATTATACTTGCGGCATCCTTTACTTTAAATGTATAATCCTAGTCAATTAGTTGTTGAACACGTAACATTGCTTAAGGATGTCTGCATCTATTTTGCTTTTTCTAAAACTGTGGCAAAAAAAAAAACCCATTTTACATTAAATCTACCATATTAAGCTTTTCTTAAGTTTATAGTTCAGTAGTGTTTGGTATATTCATATTGTGCATCAGTTTTGCTTTAAATCATGATGATTTTACCTTTTTATTGTCATCCAATACTGTGTTCATGCTCTCTATCCACAAAGTGTCAATGGGACCATCGAATACAACCCATTTCCGGTCTGGTGTTTCTGATAAGGCAAATTCCCTAAAAGTATTGGCCACAATACCATCGGTCCACTGGGGAAGAAAAGAGAATTGGAAAGCTTCCTTTATAAAACTATAAAGTGATCATATTAAAAACATTTCAAATTTCTTGGTTTAATGTACATTGTCAGTAAGAGAATATTTATACTGTAGATTACCTCGTGAGACACTGGATCAAATTGTCCAAAAAGTTGGCCCATAGTAATGGATTTGGGGTTTACAGTCCTATAAATGACCTTTTCTTCCTCTCTGTAGCCACGTTCATTCATAAGAGTTAGAGTATCAGCCAGTATATGTAGAACTTTTGTCTTAGCAGCAAAAGGCTCTCCTACTAACATGAAACTATTAAGGAAAAAAATTATATAAGAAGATTCTAAAAAATAATGGTAAATGATTTGCCTGTATACTGGTGTATAAAATACTGGTATTTATAATTTTTGAAATTCTATGAATTTTTCTCAGACTTGAGGAGAATACATTTAACTTCTGAACTGGTAGATCTATAAAATTCTCTACATTAATACCATGACCTACAAACGAGACTATAATAAAAAATCTCCAAATGAGAATGAAAACTTAACGGTACACTCTTAAGATTGAAAAAAAAAAAAAAAAAGTCTTGGGACCTCCCAAGGAGAGAAGTGGGAAAGGCTCCCGTTCCTCAAGTCTTTCCTTGCTACAGTAATTCCTGGTTCTCTCTGCCAAGTAGTTCTGAATCTCCTCTCTCCCAGCACATAGTAGGATTCCTTGCCCTCTTGTGGAAATTCTACGTGACTAATGAGTAATAAGTGGAAAATATGGGTGTCACTTCCCAGCAGGGGACAAATCATTGCCAGTGAGGGAGTTTACAGAGCTCTCTTCTCAGAGCTTTTCCCTTTCGCACAGCAGTGACCTGGCTGCACCAACAACCTGGGACCCTAGGTAATGAAGATGAGCAGATCCTTCCTGTTAACCTGTAGTGGGCACAGTATGACTAATAACTAAGCCTTTGCTTTTTTAAGTCAATAAGATTTGGGTCTTAGTGACTGATTGTTTCTAAAGAATAACCTAGCCCATCCTTACTGACAGAAAACTGGTTCCTAGAAAGAGCAAGGTATTCTTGCCATAATAAAAAGACTTAAATATGTGGCACTGGCTTAAAGGCCAGGTTGTGGGTGGCAAATTTAACTGTTATGAGAGGCTAAGAGACTGGCAATTAATGTTCTGCAATGATGAAACATTTGGTTAATTTGTTCCTTGAGGTTACTTGGAAGACAGATAATCTACCTAATGAAACTGCCATTTTAAGGAAAAGGATAGTAAACAGAATATTATTAGTATATAATGCCAGCTGACGGCTACATTTAACAAAGAACTATTGGAAAGAAATGAGCCCCCCGGGGGGGGGGAGGGAAATGGCCAGTTTGCAAGTTGGAATGCAAGAAAATAAAGGGAGTTCAGAAATTCAGGAAGCAACAGGCAACTTCTTCTCATCCCCAATTGGTAAAAGATAAACTGAGAAAACCTTTGAACAACAACCATCTACTCAGCCTGGCACCAAGGATCAAATTAACGGTAAGGATTGTATTACTATTAAAATCTATGAAATTGTAATATGGTTCCCAGTAATCATTTCAGGAGTGAAAACAGATTAAGCTTGTGGTCTTCTCAATTAAAATTGATAGGTTCAAGGATACTGCAAGGAAATTTATAAAGCTATGACTTGGTAAGGACTGTAGTTGTGGCTACTGGCATACAGAGCTGCTTAGAATCACACAAATAAGAAGCTTATCAAGATTTTGAGGAAGTTTACTGACAAATTATGAGTCTAGGTTAAAACACATGCGAATGTTCAAGACTTAAAAATGATCCTAACAAACTGAGGGTTCTAGAGGGGAGGGAGTGAGGGGATGAGTTAGCCCGGTGATGGGTATTAAGGAGGGCACGTACTGCATGGAGCACTGGGTGTTATACGCGAACAGTGAATCGTGGATCACTACATCAAAAACTAATGATGTGCTGTATGGTGACTAACATAACATAAAAAAAAAAAAAAAAGATCCTTGCTGGGGCACCTGGGTGGCTCAGCTGGTTAAGCATCTGCCTTTGGCTCAGGTCATGATCTTGGCGCCCTGGCTGGAGCCCCGCATCAGGCTCCCTGTTCAACAGCTTCTCTCGCTCCCTCTGCTCCTCCCCCTGCTTGTGTTCTCTCTCTCTCTCTCAAATAAATAAAAATTTTTAAAAAATGATCCTTGCATGAGAGATGATTGTATTATTCCCTCTATTTTTGTATATGTTTGAAAATTTACATATATATGGAGTTGTTTTTTTTAAAATCCTGTCTTTTAAAAAAAATCATGACCTTTGAGACCTCAACTTTCTATAGGCAGGAAGCAGGCTGAAAACATTTCTCAGCTCCCAAGGACATATTCTCTATTGTCCACTTCACATGTGACCGGGGAAGAAAATGAAGATGGAAAGACCTCTCAAGAGAGTTGAACCAGTGTCAGTGTCCACCAAGAACAGTTAATGGGAAAGCCCCTGCAAAATCATGCAGAAGTGGATCCAGGTTTTATGGGGTTTAAAGTTTATACAATCAGTGGAAAAGGAAAAAATTATAATATGGAACTATGGATACAAAATGTCCACAGCCACTTTAATGATACCCTACATAATAAATTATGCGTATCAAGTGATTATGACTCCTTGGAAAGGCCCCTACAAGTGAGAGGTCCTGAGGTTTAAACTATCAGTTTCATAGTCAGTTTATCTCTGAAACTGAGGCTCCCCAGTTACCCAGAATTGCTGGGTTTCAGAAATTCTGAAAACCCAGGTTTCAGAATTGCTACCAACCAGTGTTGGCTGGGTCTCCAGTTCTTCAATTTATGGATGGTAGTGGTTGCTTTAATAACCTGTTCTAGTAAGCCCACTATTATAATTAAGACTAGGTGTACGGAGGCAGTTAACTTGTCTTTCTAGTCTGTAGGTCTTTGGATCAAGAAGAAAACCTTCCAAATCTGATGCAGAATCTATCATGCATCACCTAGAGATCCTAAACTTCAAGTAGGGTTCATTGATTGACTAGAACCTTTAAGCTGTAATCCAGGGAAGAAAAGGATGTGTTTTATGTGCATGGAGGAGAGCAAATAACAAATTTGATGACCAAAAGGGCAAACTGTGCTGGTTGCTAGTGCCACATCACTGAATGAGCATGCCTTACCAATCCTTGTTGGATGGGTAGCATGAGAGAGAAATAAAACTTTGTTTTAAGCCACTGGGATGGAAACTGGAGGATGACAGTCTTTGTTCCCTAGCCTACCTAGCATACAAAATTTGCTGAGTCCTTTGGTTCATAAATTTTAGTGTTTTAATAGTTTGATTTGAAAATAACATCTAACTATGGCAGACAATGATAATCTATAATCTTACCCATGTCTCACAATCATCATCTCATATGTCTGAATCATTTTTTCAAGAAAAAATTTAACTGGCTGAAGATTATGTACTTTGCAGGCTTCATGAGCACATTCCAAAAATTCCTAAAATAAGAGAAAAATGGAATGCATTTTTATAAAATGGTATCATAAATCATCTCATACATATCTTATAGACTTTTCATTTTGAAATAAAAAATAATTATCTTCCTATATTGATAAGTTATTTCTTAAAGCTTTATTTTTTTTAGATTTTATTTATTTATTTAAGAGAGAGAGAGAGCACGAGCAGGGAGCCCGATGTGGGACTCAATCCCAGGACCTTGGGTTCATGACCTGACCTGAAGGCAGATGCTTAACCAACTGGGCCACCCAGGCATCCCTTAAAGCTTTATTTTTTGTTTTTGTTTCTGTTTTCTTTTTTTTAATAAAGATTTTATTTACTTATTTATTTCTTTGAGAGAGAGAGAGAGAGAGAAAAACAGCATGAGAAGGATGAGAAGGAAGAGGGTCAGAGGGAGAAGCAGGCTCCCCGCTGAGCCAGGAGCCCAATGTGTGACTCAATCCCAGGACTCCAGGATCATGACCTGAGCCGAAGGCAGTCGCTTAACTGACTGAGCCGCCCAGGCATCTAAAGCTTTATTTTTTAAAAGCTTAATTTTTTTAATTAAAAGGAAGAACAAAAAGAATTAAATTACTTTAAAAATATTATTATTCCCTATTACAAATTAATGATCAGAGCACCATAGCACTGGGTGCAGGCTGCATGGAAACTCCTTTTAATAGTGTTTTCCAGAATTTCACCTTTGGTTAGAATGTGGAAGGACATGCCAAACAATCCTTCACACTGTAGTAACTAAAGAAACGAAGAATCTAAAAAAATAAAAAATTTTAAAGATAAAGAAGTTCTTTGGATACAAGTATGTCTAAAGGAAATAAATTTCAGAAAGGAATGTGCCTTTCTAGGTGAGCAAAAAGCAATGCTAATTTAGCTGCTGAGAGCATTTTCCAGCTACAGACATCAGATGGGCATTGGATTGGGCCTGCCATAGGCAGAGGGACTTTGCTGAAATAAAGAGAAATCATCAGAGAATTTAATGGTCATTTGAGCTTGTGTGGCAGATTTGAATCTGGAGAAGCCTCAAATGCAAATCTGATTCATCCACTGCCTATGATTTTGCTGAATGTGAGGTGACACAAGAAATCAAGGACTTAGCTAGAAAGGCACACAGATATTACCTTATGGGGATGCTTATATCCCAAAATGCTGCTAGAGGGATGGCCCTATATTATAGGACAATTCTCACTCTAAAGACGTGAAACCAGAAGTAAACTAAAGTTCAACAATGCTGCCACAAAACTCTGGCTTAGGTCAACTCCCAGCTGAATTGATCATCACTCAGTCTGGCTATCTGACAAAGGAAAAACATAGTTTTTCTGTGGGAAGATAATACTTTAGCCTCTACAATTGTTTTATACACAATTTTTAACACAAAAACAAACTTCACAAGTCATGATATGAAATAGCTGAAGATCAAGAGAAAAAAACAAACTCCCAGATGACCTAGATGTCATAATTAGCAGAACAATAAAAATAATTTCTATAAATGTTTAAGAGAAAACAGACAATATGACAGAAAGCAGATGAAAAGATGAAGAATTTAAGCAAAGAAAAATGTAGTTTTAATGAAACCAGATTGGACACACTAAAACTAAAAAATTAAAATATGTGAAATTAATAACTCATCAGCAGACTGAACAAAACCAAAGGAAAAAAATCATTGATCTTAAAGACAGGCCAATAAAATGTATCCAAACCACAGCACAGAAAAAAAATTAATAAAAACAGAACATAAGAGATGTGTGAGGCAATATAAAATTGATGTGGGAAACAAAGACAAAAGAAATGTAACTTAAAATCTCCCTACAGGGTGCCTGGGTGGCTCATTCATTAAGCATCTGCCTTCGGCTCAGGTCATGATCCCATGGTCCTGGGTTCGAGGCCCACATTGGGCTCCCTGCTCCGCTGGAAGCCTGCTTCTCCCTCTCCCACTCCCCCTGCTTGTGTTCCCTCTCTCACTGTGTCTCTGTCTGTCACATAAATAAATAAATAAATAAATCTTTTAATAAATAAATAAATAAATAAAATCTCCCTACAGCTTGCAGCCCACTGGTACCTGAAACACGTAGAAGGTGACCTTCCTCAAGGAGCTTGTGGCTGCCTTAGTGCCTTCATGTTTAAAAGTAACCTTATCTCAGCAGCAGCTACCCCTCAAGGTCCTGAAAGCCTTGCTTCCAGATTCCTTGGAGACTTGCGCTATCCCTAACCCCCACTAATTAAAGTATACAATCAGTCACTCCTCACAATCCCAGTATAGCTCTTTCTGCCTAAGGTCCCGTCCCATGAATAAGGAAGGGGTTAAGGTATAGTCCGAAGAGATAGGAGGTCCCTGAACTCCCAGACTAGGCTCTGAAACTACACCAGGCAGATGGAGACACTGAGACAGAGCTGAGCAAGAGATAAGGGAACAAAACAAGAGAGCACAAGCTTTCCAATCAGTTCTCAATAAAAGACTGCCACTAAAAGCCCTCAGTGGCAACCCATTCAGGGCCTCTCTCACTCTACAGAGTTTTTTCTTTCCTTTTCTGTTTTCACCTTCACTTAATAAACTTTCACTACACTTCACCCTTTTGTGTCCACGAGATTCATTCTTCAACTCCATGAGAGAAGAACCTGCAAATTCTGCAACAAAATGATCTAACATACATTTAATTGGAGTCCCAGAAGGACCAGGGAGACAAAATAGGGCAGAAGAAATATTTTGAGATAATTACTGAGAATTTTTTAAAGACATCAATCCACAGATTCAATTAGTGCAGCAAATCCAAGCAAGATAAGTACCAAACACCACAAGGCACACAGGCAAAGAAAAATATTAAAAGAGCCAGAGGGAAAACACACATTAAATTCAGACACACATAAGTAAGAAAAATAACCTGACTTCCAACCATAACAATGAGAGCCAGGAGTTAATAGAAATAACATCTTTAAAACAATGCAGAAAGAGGGGCAGACCCCTGCCAATCTAGATTTCTATATCTAGTGAAAATAATTCTTGAGAAATTAAGGCTAAATAAAGACATTTCAAACAACAAAAGCTAAGAGAATTAGTTGCCAGAAGACCCACATGCACACAAGAAATACTGAAGGAAGTTCTTTCTCTTGAAGGAAAAAGATCAAAGCATACATCTGCTAGAAAGAATAAAAAACACTAGAAAAAGTTAATAGAAAGGACTTTTTCTCAAATGCTAATACCAAAAGCAAAAAACAACACTGTATTGTGGAGTTTATAATATGTAGAAATAAAATACATGATGACAATAGTACAACGGGCAGGGATGAGTGGATAATAAAATAACACCACTTAAAGATTTTACGTTGTTTCTGAAATGATGAAATACAAACTTAAGGTAAATTGTAATAAGTCAAGGATAAATATTATAACCTGTGGAGTGACCACTGAGATGCTAGAAATCCAACAGAGAAGATTAATGGAGTAATAAACACTATCTGAAACCCAAAAGAAGTACAGGAAAAATAAAGGAATATTATACATATTAAAAAGCAATATGACATAGGTTTTTTCAATAGACCTGGCTCCTCTTGGCTCATCTGCTGGTACACTGAATCACTTGGCCACACACCTCACAGCACTGACTCCTAGTAGTAGTTTTCAAACTGGAAGCTGTAGATCCATGCATTGATTGCTATATTCATAGGATAAGAATTCTCCATGACAATGTTAAAAGTTCTGTATTTTCATTCTGATTTTTAAAAAGCCTATTAGCATACCCTGAATCATCTTGATAATTACCTGTGGTATAATATAAAAATATATATGGTCTTGATTCCCAGTCCCTGGCACAGGGCCCCTATAACCCTTAAAATTTCCTGAGTGACAAGAATATCTTTGTTATTCTTAATGAGCCCTTGTCAATCACCCCCAAGTTGGTGCTGATGAGGCGGCTTGGGGCGGGGACCTTAGACAACCTCAAGATGAGGCCAGTCACAGGAAAGACCCAGTGTTGAGAGGGTTGGAACTTTCAGCCCTACTTACCAGCCTTTGGTGAATGCCCTGGGGTGGGGGAGGGAGGAAAAGGGCAGGAGACTGAGCTCTGTAAAAACTCATGAACAACAAGATTCAGAGAGCTGGTTTGGTGAGCACACTGAAGTCCAGGGAGAATGACATACCCTGAAGCATGCTGCCGCCCACCCATACCTACCTTACCCTATACATCTCCTTCCATTTGGTTCTTCCCAAATTGTATCCTTTATATCTTTTTTTTTTTTCTTAAGTAGGATCCACACCCAACGTGGGTCCTGAACCAAAAACCCTGAGGTCAAGAGTCCGTATGCTCTACCACTGAGCCAGCCAGGCTACCCCCGCCCCAGCTCCAGATTGTATCCTTTATAAGCATAAGTAAACTGTGTTCCTGAGTTCTCGAGCTATTCTAATGAATTATCAAAGCTGGGTGGGGAGGTTGTGGAAACCCCAGCCAGTCAGAAACATAGGTGGCCCAGGACTTGAGACTGACTGAAGTGAGGGGCAGTTTTGTAGGACTCAGCCTTTAATCTGTGGAGTCTGATAATGACTACCTGAAGTTTGTGTCAGAATTGAATTGTTGAACATCCAGTTGGTGTCCAGAGAAGAGAACTGCTTGTTGGTTTTGGAAAACACCCTAGAATCACATTAATCTGATACTGCCATAGCATGTATATTAGCATTTGAGTTTGAAGGTTTAAAATTAAAAAAAAAAGCTAAAAAGTAAATGACGCCTTTAAGCCGAGTGATGCCTTAATGATATAATAGCTCAAACAAATTGAAATTTTCACAGTAATATCAATAGAGAGATGGGGTGGAAGAATTGAACCATCAAATGGAAAAAGGTAGTTTATACATGCTGAACTCAAGAAGTATTCACTATACATTTCACCATAGAAATTGCCACTATCTACAATAGCCAAATTATGGAATCAACCCAAGTATCCCTTGATAGATGAATGGATAAAGAAGTGGTATATATACACAATGGAATGTTAGTCAGCCATAAAAAGGAAGGAAATCTTGCCATTTGCAACGACCTAGATGGAGCTAGAGAGTATAATGCTAAATGAAATCAGTCAGAGAAACACAGATACCATATGTGGAATTTAAGAAACAAAACAAATGAGCAAAGGGAAAAAAAGAGAGACAGAGAGAGAGAAACAAACCAAGAAACAGACTCAGACCTATAGAGAACAAACTGATGGTTACCAGAGGGGAGATGGGTAGGGGGATGGATGAAATAGGTGATGGGAATTCAAGAGTACACTTATCACGATGAGCACTGAGTAGTATATAGAACTGTTGAATCACTGTATTGTATACCTGAAACTAATATAACACTGTATGTTAAATACCCTGGAATTAAAATTAAAAATTAAAAAATTTTATCTTGATTTTACATTACATAACAGCTATAAACAGCAGACACTTATTCTTATGTGTATATGTATGTATATATATGTACATTTTAATGTCTATAATTTAGATGAAATTGGAAATGCACATGGTTTGTTTCCTCTTTAAAAAAGCATATTACTTAAATATGAGAAATCCTTATGTGAACTATAGGATGTTTTGCCACTTGCAGTTTACCATCTTTTCTACCTGCTAGAGTACACAAGAGAATTACAGTACACATTGAAGCAAATATTAGAAATCACATGATAGGAAATAAAAGTACTCATTCTCTTAGAAAGAACATTATCTTTAATCTGAATCTTGTTAACATTGGTATCCTATAACAGAAGATACCAGAATTTACTCATCCTCATTAATGAAAGTGGCCAAAATAGGGGTTTATCCTCCAAATAGAATAATTTAACACATTTAAAATGATTGAGGTATTAGATAAATTTATTTGCAGAATAAGTCATTCTCACAGGTTTACTTACATGATAGTCAGCTTCAGGAAGTTTAATACCAGGAAATAGGTCACTAGTTATTCCATTAAATAAGGGTATATCATGTGACAGAAACTTCGGTTCATTTACATCTTTAATTGACCGAAGAAGCTAAAAATCATTCAAAAAGTGCAATATAAGTTACTTGCCCATATTCCCCACCCTCCCCACCAATAAAAGTCAAAGTTCCTCTCACATTGCTCTAGGGAATCCCCATGCTAAAATGCCAACACTAATGCTTATCAAGCCAGAAGGTCCTTGGATTCATATAAAGTATAATGAATAACATAAACCCAAAACTACTACTTCAACCTCACATGAAAAGGTTCAAAACCAACAACTCTCTTATTTGCCTACTTATAGCTCCTGATCAACTTCCCTAAAAAAAAAAAAAAAAAAAAATGTATCTTGTACTGAGGCTTTCATAACGTATATATTTAACACTTACCAGTATATCTTCATTTTCATTTGGAAATTTTAGTTTTAGGTTTCCAGCAGCCACTAAAACTGCTTTTACTGCTCGCATTCCATAGTCATAATGAAATTGTGACGAGAGCTGTTCTGAGCAAAGCCTGTAGGTCATCACTATTTTCACAGACAGAGGTTTTGCATTCAAAAATCCATAGGAGTAGAGGGAGATTTCTGCTATGAGGGCATAGTTTGGAACCATCATAGCCACAGTTCTAAAAAGAACCTGAAGTATATAACGAATGAAATCTATTACTTATATAACGGAAACCATTTTTAAAAGCTGAGCACAAGCATCCCAACAGAATGTGGTGATATTCAAGCTTATTCCTCTAATGCAGCACATTTTCATTAATTCTGTAATTTTTTTTCAGTAGCACTGTAATGGTTTCATGTACTTTAATATGCATTAGATGCCTAAAAAAGTTTTTAGAGGTTTACTTTGTAGGTAATGGCAAAGGTAAAAGGGAGATTTACAAACACATGTGAGGAAATTATACCATTTTAAGTGGATTGTGCTGTTAGATTTAATTAAATTTACACTCTTGCAAGATATTACCTTAAGATTGTCTGGTAATTCAGAACGTCCCGCATAGCCAGGGTTCATGGTAATGGCTACAAAGCAGTTTGGATTGAGCTTAAGTTCTGTCCCTTCAAAAACAAACACTTCCAGCTTCTGTTGAATGGCTCTCTGAATGCAAAGGATCTGTTGAGCTACCACTGACAACACTTCCAACTCAATCCGATTAAATTCATCAAAGCAAGCCCAAGCACCAGAAGAAGCCAGTCCTTTAAAAAACTAAGAACAAGGAAAAAGGAGGTGGGTTTTCTTACTAATGGGCATCATTTGTTAAACAAATATTTAATCTTTTAAGTCAAAACTGAAAATGAAGTCCAAAAAACCCCCAAGTATAAAAACAATGTCTTTACCCCTAAAACTGAGGTTCAAGCAATGCATAAACATTCAAATAATGTGCATTTGTTTCAGTTTATCCAGTTGGACCTAGCTGTAAGTTTATAACATTCAATATGCAACTTTACCTTTCCCATTGCTAGATAATCTAGCCCATCCGAACAGTTGAACACCACACATTGGACAGCAAGAGCTTTAGCCAAGTCCTTCGTGGTTTCAGTTTTTCCTGTGCCTGCTGGCCCCTCTGGAGCTCCTCCAAGGTTCAAATAGAAGGCACCTATCTGAAGAGAAAAATATATGTGAAAAGAAATCCATGCTTAACTGAAAAAAAAGAAAAGAAAAAGAAAACCTATAGTAGAAAATTGCTTACAAAATTGACTTATTCTTATTTGTAGCTTTAAAGGAGCAGTAATACAATTATATCATTCAGTTAATTTTTAGCATGCACTTTTCCAGCTGCACAAGGAAAAGTGTATTATAATACCTCATGGGTATCCATTTGCCTTTACAAACAAAGAGAATCTAGCCTTGAGGTATTGACATTGGGTCAGAAAGGTTTGATTAGAGATGGTTGTGGGGACAGTTGTGGAGATCATTAATGACAATCTCTATGGCTATCTGCCAAGAGCCAACACCTGCAAATGAGTGTTGTAAATGGGGGCCCATCAGTTGGAAGAGAAACAGATGACCTTTTACAGAATTTTGCTCAAAATTCACCTGGCTATGGTACTCCACTCATGGTATGTTTTCCATTTTCTCCATTTCTACAACACTGTTCTGTACTTCTCTTACTGGCATGATCACTTTCAACCTTGCATTACACTTAATTTTGTAGACTGTTTTTCCTCTCAATTAGTCTTTAAGCTGCTTGAGAGCAATGTCACCAATTTCTGAATTCTTTCTGTGTCCCCTGAAGGACTAGAACAGTGGCTGGAAATTTTTAGAAGCATATAAATAACAGTCAACTCCAACCATGGAGTTTCTTTCAAGAAAACTGGTATGAGAGTTAAGTATGAAACCTAACTCCTTTTAGAAAAAAATAGTTAAGGGACCAAGGTTGTACATATGGTACAGGTAAGGCATACATGGGAACTCTCTGTACTTTCTGCTTAAGTTTTCCGTGAACCTAAAACTGCTCTAAAAAAAAAGTCTATTAAAAAATAATTTAATAAAGGGGAGGAGCAAGAGCGCGGAGGAGTAGGAGACCTAAATTTCATCTGGTCCCAGGAATTCAGCTGGAAAAGGATCAAACCATTCTGAACACCTACGAACTCAACAGGAGATCAAAGAAAATAGCAGCAACTTTCTGAACAGAAAAGCGACCACTTTCTGGAAGGTAGGACGTGCAGAGAAGTGAATCTGAGGCCATATTTGGGAGGATAGACGGCGGGGGAGGAGGCCTCCGTCAGCCGCTTCTGGCAAGTGATAGAGCCGCGGAGCACAAAATCGGAACGTTTAGAAGTCGGCTCCGCTGAGGGACGTCGCTCCAGTGGCTAAGCGGGAGGTGGAACCCTCGTGGGACAGTGTGGTCTCAGGACCCTCGGGGTCACAGAAAGACCGAGGGCGGCAGAGCTCCCAGGTACCAGAGTGCGGAAGCCAGCTGCAGAGACGGAGCTGAGGCGCGGGCTCTCAGCTCGGGGTTGCCATAAACTGTGATCCGCAGCCCAGTCGGGCCATGGCTCCTCCAGCAAGGACCCAACAAGCGGCAGATCCGGGGAGACTCGCCTTCCTCCCCCGGGAGGAGCGGCGCGGGAGCACACCGCAGGGATCTGCTGCGTTTGGAGACTCCACACAGGGTCGGGTGCCAGAGATAGAAACGCTCGGTCACAGGCCGGGTGAGCACAGAGTGCGGCCGGAGACCGGGGAGATGGAAGTGACTGACTGCTTTTCTCTGGGGGCTCACCAAGGAGCGGGGCCTGAGTTCTCAGCTCCTCCAGGCAGAGATTGGGAGGCTGCCATTTTCATTCTCGTCCTCCAAAGCTGTGTGGAAATCTTGCAGGGAACAAAAGCTCCCAAGAGCAAACCCACGCAGATTACTTAGCCCAGAGCGGCATGGAGTGGATAATTCCGCCTCCGGCAAAGACATTTGGGAACCACGGCAACAGGCCCCTCCCCCAGAAGATCAGCAAGAACAGCCCGCAAGCCAAGACCAGTTTACCGATCAATGAGAATGGGAGAATGCCAGCGCTAGGGGAATACTGCACATAGAATTCATGGCTTTTTTCCCATGATTCTTTAGTTGTTCAAAGTTAATTTTTTAAATTTTCTTTTCTATTTTTTTCATTGAATTTCTCTTCTTTCCTTTTTCAATCAACATCTTATCAATTCCTTTTTTAAAATCTTTTTTAATTTTCATTTTTACAGCCATATTCTATCCCTTCATTGTATTTAACCCCATTTTTTGTATATATATGTTTCTCTTTCTTTAAAATTTTGGGATACAGTTTCTTCTAACAGACCAAAATATACCTTAAATCTAATGTATGACGTTGTCCTAGTCTCCCACCTGATCACATTCTCTTTTAATTTTTTTCATTCTTTTTTCAACCAACTTCTTATCTTAACAATTCCTTTTTTAAAATCTTTTTAAATTTTCATCTTTACAGTCATATTCCATCCCTTCATCGTACTTACCCTTATTTTTGTATATATATATGTTTTTCTTTCTTTAAAATTTTGGGAGGCAATTTCTTCTAACAGACCAAAAGACACCCAAAATCTACTGTGTGGCTCTATTCTATTCACCAGCCTGATCATATTCTTTTTTTTTTCTTCCCCTTTTCTTTTCCCCCTGGTTTCAGGTCTCTTCTGATTTGTTTAGTGTATATTTTTCTGGGGTCGTTGTTACCCTTTTAGCATTTTGTTCTCTCATTCATCTGTTCTTCTCTGAACAAAATGACAAGATGGAAAAACTCACCTCAAAAAAAAAAAACAAAAAACAAAAAAACAAGAGGCAGTGTCGACTGTCAGGGACCTAATCAATATGGACATTAGTAAGATGTTGGAACTAGAGTCCAGAATGACGATTATAAAGATACTAGCTGGGCTTGAAAAAAGCACAGAAAATACTAGAGAATCCCTTTCTGGAGAAATAAAGGAACTAAAATCTAACCAAGTCAAAATCAAAAAGGCTATTAATGAGGTGCAATCAAAAATGGAGGCTCTAAATGCTAGGATAAATAAGGCAGAAGAGAGAAATAGTGCTATAGAACACCAAATGATGGAGAATAAAGAAGCTGAGAAAAAGAGAGATAAACAACTACTGGATCACAAGGGGAGAATTTGAGAGATAAGTGATACCATAAGGCGAACAACATTAGAATAATTGGGATCCCAGAAGGAGAAGAAAGACAGAGAGGGGCAGAAGGTATATTGGAGCAAATTATAGTGGAGAATTTCCCTAATTTGGGGAAGGAAACAGGCATCAAAATCCAGGAGGCACAAAGAACCCCCCTCAAAATCAATAAAAATAGGTCAACAGTCTGACATCTAATAGTAACACTCACAAGTCTCAGAGACAAAGAGAAAATCCTGAAAGCACCTCAGGACAAGAGGTCTGTAACCTACAATGGGAGAAACATTAGATTGGCAGCAGACCTATCCACAGAGACCTGGCAGGCCAGGAAGGACCGGCATGATATATTCAGAGCACTAAACGAGAAAAATATGCAGCCAAGAATATCCAGCTAGGCTGTCATTGAAAAGAGAAGGAGAGATAAGCTTCCAGGACAAAGAAAAACTAAAAGAATTTGTTAACACCAAACCAGCCCTACAAGAAATATTGAAAGGGGTCCTCTAAGCAGAGAGAGCCTAAAAGTAGCACAGACCAGAAAGGAACAGAGACAATATACAGTAACAGTCACCTTACAGCCAATACAATGGCACTAAATTCATATCTTTCGAGAGTCGCCCTGAATGTAAATGGGCTAAATGCCCCAATCAAAAAACATACGGTATCAGATTGGATAAAAAAAAAAAAAAAACAAGACCCATCAATATGCTGTCTGCAAGAGACTCATTTTAGACCCAAAGACACCTCCAGATTTAAAGTGAGGGGCTGGAAAACCATTTACCATGCACATCAAAATAGAGCTAGGATAGCAATCCATGTATCAGAGAAATTATATTTTAAACTGAAGACTGTAATAAGAGATGAGGAAGGACACTATATCATACTTAAAGGGTCCATCCAACAAGAAGGTCTAACAATTTTAAATATCTATGCCCCTAACATGGGAGCAGCCAGTTATATAAGCCAATTAATGACAAAAGCAAAGAAACACATCGACAATAATACAATAATAGTGGGGGACTTTAACACCCCCCCTCACTGAAATGGACAAATCATCTAAGCAAAAGATCAACAAGGAAATAAAGGCTTTAAATGACACACTGGACCAGATGGACTTCACAGATATATTCAGAACATTCCATCCTAAAGCAACAGAATACACATTCTTCTTGAGTGCACATGGAACATAATCCAGAATAGATCACAACCTGGGTCACAAATCAGGTCTCAACCAGTACCAAAAGACTGGGATCATTCCCTGCATGTTTTAAGACAACAATGCTTTGAAACTAGAACTCAATCACAAGAGGAAAGTTGTAAAGAACTCAAATACATGGAGGCTAAAGAGCATCCTACTAAAGAATGAATGGGTCAACCAGGAAATCAAAGAAGAATTTTAAAAATTCATGAAAACAAATGAAAATGAAAACATAACTGTTCAAAACCTTTGGGATGCAGCAAAGGTGGTCCTAAGAGGAAAGTATATAGCAACAGAAGCCTTTCTCAAGAAACAAGAAAGGTCTCAAATACACAATCTAATCCTACACCTAAGGGAGCTGGAGAAAGAACAGCAAATAAAGCCCAAACCCAGCAGAAAAAGAGAAATAATAAAAATCAGAACAGAAATCAATGAAATAGAAACCAAAAGAACAGTAGAACAGATCAATGACACTATGAGCTGGTTCTTTGAAGAATTAATAAGATTGATAAACCCCTGGCAGACTTATCAAAAAGAAAAGAGAAAGAGCCCAAATAAATAAAATCATGAATGAAAGAGGAGAGATCACAACCAACACCAAAGAAATACAAACGATTATAAGAACATATTATGAGCGACTATATGCCAACCAATTAGACAATCTGGAAGAAATGGATGCATTCTTAAAGATGTATAAACTACCAAAACTGAACCAGGAAGAAAGAGAAAACCTAAACAGACCCATAACCAGTAAGGAAATTGAAGTGGTAATCAAAAATCTCCCAACAAACAAGAGCCCAGGACCAGATGGCTTCCCAGGGGAATTCTACCAGACATTTAAAGAAGAATTAATACCTATTCTTCTGAAACTGTCCCAAAAAATAGAAATGGAAGGAAAACTTCCAAACTTATTTTATGAGGCCAGCAATACCTTGATCCCCAAACCAGACAAAGACCCCATCAAAAAGGAGAATTACAGACCAATATCCCTGATCAACATGGATGCAAAAATTCTCACCAAAATACTAGCCAATAGGATCCAACAGTACATTAAAAGGATTATTCACCATGACCAAGTGGGATTTATCCCTGGGCTGCAAGGTTGGTTCAACATCTGCAAATCAATCAATGTTATACAATACATTAATAAAAGAAAGAACACAAACCTTATGATCCTCTCAATGGATGCAGAAAAAGTACAGGAAACTTTCTTGATTTAAACTCTTCACAGGGTAGGGATAGAGGGTACATACCTCAATATCATAAAAGCCATCTATGAAAAACCCACAGCAAATATCATACTCAATGGGGGAAAACAGAGCTTTTTCCCTAAGGTCAGGAACACGGCAAGGATGTCCACTATCACCACTGCTATTCAACATAGTACTAGAAGTCCTAGCCTTGGCAATCAGACAACAAAAAGAAATAAAAGGCAGTAAAGAAGTCAGTAAAAGAAAAAAAATCAGTAAAGAAGAAGTCAAACTCTCACTTTTTGCAGATGATATGATACTTTATGTGGAAAACCCAAAGACTCCACCCCAAAACTGCTAGAACTCATACAGGAATTCAGTAAAGTGGCAGGATATAAAATCAATACACAGAAATCAGTTGCATTAACCAGACAGAAGAAAGAGAAATTAAGGAATCGATCTCATTTACAATTGCACCCAAAACCATGAGATACCTAGGAATGAATCTAACCAAAGAGGCAAACAATCTGTACTCAGAAAACTATAGAATACTCATGAAAGAAATTGAGGAAGACACAAAGAAATGGAAAAACGTTCCATGCTCATGGATTGGAAGAACAAATATTGTGAAAATGTCTTTGTTACCTAGTGCAATCTACACATTTAATGCAATCCCTATCAAAATACCATCAACTTTTTTCAAAGAAATGGAACAAATAATCCTAAAATTTGTATGGAACCAGAAAAAAACCCAAAAAGCCTGAGGAATGTTAAAAAAGAAAAGCAAAGCTAGTGGCATCACAATTCCAGACTTCAAGCTCTATTACAAAGCTGTAATCATCAAGATAGTAATCATCATGATAGTATGATACTGGCACAAAAACAGACACACAGATCAATGGAACAGAATAGAGAGCCCAGAAATGGACCTTCAATTCCATGGTCAACTAATCTTTGACAAAGCAGGAAAAAATGTCCAATGGAAAAAAGACAGTCACTTCAACAAATGGTGTTGGGAAAACTGGACAGCCACATGCAGAAGAATGAAACTGGACCATTTCCTTACACCACACACAAAAATAGACTCAAAATGGATGAAAGACCTAAATGTGAGACAGGAATCCATCAAAATCCTTGAGGAGAACACAGGCAACAACCTCTTCGACCTCAGCCGCAGCAACTTCTTCTTAGAAACATTGTCAAAGGCAAGGGAAGCAAGGGCAAAAATGAACTACTGGGACTTCATCAAGATAAAAACTTTTGCACAGCAAAGGAAACAGTCAACAAAACCAAAAGACAACTGACAGAATGGGAGAAGATATTTGTAAATGACATATCAGATAAAGGGCTAGTATCCAAAATCTACAAAGAACTTATCAAACTCAACACCCAAAGAACAAATAATCCAATCAAGAAATGGGCAGAAGATATGAAGACATTTCTGCAAAGAAGACAACCAAATGGCCAACAGACACATGAAAAAGTGCTCAATATTGCTTGGCATCAGGGAAATCCAAATCAAAACCTCAATGAGATACCACCTCACACCTGTCAGAATGGCTAAAATTAACAAGTCAGGAAACGACAGATGTTGGCAAGGATGCGGAGAAAGGGGAACCCTCCTACACTGTTGGTGGGAATGCAAGCTGGTGCAGTCACTCTGGAAAACAGTATGGACGTTGCTCAAAAAGTTGAAAATAGAGCTACCCTATGACCCAGCAATTGCACTACTGGGTATTTACCCAACAGATACAAATGTAGTGATCCGAAGGGGCACGTGCACCCCAATGTTTATAGCAGCAATGCCCATAGTAGGCAAACTATGGAAAGAACCCAGATGTCCATCGACAGATGAATGGATAAAGAAGATGTGGTGTGTGTGTGTGTCCTGTATACACACACACACACACACACACACACACACACACAATAGAGTATTAGGCAGCCATCAAAAAAATGAAATCTTGCCATTTGCAACAACGTGAATGGAACTAGAGGGTATTATGCTAAGCGAAATAAGTCAGTCGAGAAAGATATATATCATATGATCCTACTGATATGAAGAATTTGAGAAACAAGAGAGAGGATCATAGGGAAAGGGAGGGAAAAATGAAACAGGATGAAACCAGAGAGGGAGAGAAACCGTAAGAGACTCTTAATCCCAGGAAACAAACTGAGGGTTGCTGGAGTGGTGGGGGGTGGGAGGGATGGGGTGGCTGGTGATGGACATTGGGAGGGTATGTACTATGGTGAGCACTGTGAATTGTGGAAGACTGGTGAATCACAGACCTGTACCTCTGAAACAAATAATACATTATATGTTAATAAAAATTTTTTAAATAATTTAATAATAAAATCATTTTGATTAACAAACCGTATTTTACATTTACTAAAATAAAACAAGTTTATTAAAGGCAGTATCAATATTTTACCCATCTTAAGTTTATAATTGCTGTACTATTGATGCCTATTATCTCGATTGCTGGAAACCTCAGGTTCTCTCAAAATGCTTACAAATGGGTTCCCTTTATTATGGATAATAGAAATTTTTTTCAGTGTCTAGTGTTCTAGACAAGTGTTTAATGGGATTCTGATCTTACAAATCAAAGCTATGAGCTTCCCCAAGTATTCATAGCTTCTGATTTTTCTGAGGTCCCAGATAGGACAGAGATGCTTGAGATTCATTTACCCAACAAATATTGAGGGACTGTGTACTTGTTCACCCCTAGAGTAGAGAACAAGACAGACATGGTCCCTGCTCTCTGGTAGCTTCCTGAGAAAGTAGGTTTGGTGAAACATTTTACCCTAGATGCACCGGCACCCTTTACTGGCCATTGCATCCAATCCCCCAATTGCTTTATCAGCTACAAATAGCTCAGAACTATCTTTTTCTCCTGAGAATTGCCCTCTATTAATAGGAGCTACTTTATCCATAAACACCTGAAAGCTTACTCACATGCCTGTTACCCTTAAAACTGTCAGTTAGCTTACCAGCAAAAATGGGTTTATTCAGGAATAGCAGACAAATGCAATTCAGAACATGCAAGCTACTACAAAACCATGGTTGTCTAGACAACAAAGGAGAGGAATGCTCTTTTATAGAAGAAAGGGCCCTATGGGAGGGGCTGTTATAAACAAGAAGTTCATTGGAGGAAATTGGGAGTTCCAAGTGTAGTAGCTTTTTATTGGCTGAGTTGTGATGGTCTCTCACTAGCTGGGCTCTTTCTGGACAAGAAGAAAGTCCTTATTCCTGTCTGGGAAGTCAAGTACATGCTTTTTCCTCTCAATTTTGCACAACAAGGGGTAGTAGAGCTTGAGAGCCTCTTCTGGTCTCCCAACTCCATTTTAGTGAGGTTTCCCTTTCTTTATTTTCGTACCCCTAGCCCCAGGGGTGACTGATAGCCAATGACCATAAAGGGATATAAAAGTCAGGCCCCTTTGCCTTAAAGTGGGGTACCCCCATGATGCCATTCATGCTCCAAAGCTCCCCCATGAGATCAGGCTAAGGCTATACTTCTGTTGAAACTACATCTTTATTTGGCTTTCCCCCCTATTTTCCTCACTTTCCTCCAGGTTTTTACTGAGGACGTCTCCAGTAAATCATCTGCCCAAGAATCCCCATTTTGTCTCTGCTTCTAGAGAACTCAAGGACACTTTAATTTTACTTACTCAGCACAGATGGATTGGTGTTTCTTGATGCTTCTTCTCAATTCCCAGGTAGGGTTGCCAGATTTAGCAAATAAAAATGCAGAATGCCCAGTTAAATTTGAATTTCAGAGAAACAATGGATAATTTATTAGTATAAGTATGTCCTGTGCAATATTTGGGACATACTTATGCTAACAAATTATCCATTGTTTCTCTGAATTTCAAATTTACCTGAGAGTCCCATATTTTATCTGGCAACCTTATTCCCAGGTGGTTTGGGTTTTTTTGTTTTTGTTTGTTTTTTATAGTTATAGCTTTATCTTCCATAGCTTCTCAACAAGCACAGACCTTAGCACCACCCCCTACATTTCACCTTTCTCCCTCCTCTTCAACAGAACTAACTTTGAGTTCTAAGGCTCAGATGGACTTTACTCATCTTCCTGTCAGGTCTCCCACAACCCCACTGCAAAAACTGATACCATTTTCTGAAGGTCCTGTTTTCTCTTTAAATCTCTAATACCTTAAATCTCTAATACCTTCTTTTTTTTTTTTTAAAGATTTTATTTATTTATTTGAGAGAGAGAATGCGAGAGAGAGAGAGAGCATGAGAGGGGAGAGGGTCAGAGGGAGAAGCAGACTCCCTGCCGAGCAGGGAGCCCGATGCGGGACTCGATCCCGGGACTCCAGGATCATGACCTGAGCCGAAGGCAGTCGCTTAACCAACTGAGCCACCCAGGCGCCCAATACCTTCTTTTTCTAATTATCCCCAATGGGAGTGACTCATGATTTTCAAGCATTAGTATCCAAACACTCTTGTATTCTACAAAAGCATCCAGAAGTAAATACTCATTACTATAATTTCATATAAAGGGATTTTGGGATGAGGAAGGGATAGCTCTATTCAACTATTACAGATAAGAGAATAAAATGAGGATAGCCATGTTAAATTTGGATAAGAAAATATGACAACAAACCAAAAAGTAATTTTTAATGTATGAATTAAAATAATTTAAATGCATACCAATGTTCTGTAACACCTGTCAGTTAGAGGTGTAATGACAAGTCGAGGTGAATTACCAAGATATTCATAAGCATATTTTACATTGCAATTAATGATACGAACTCGAGCATTTTCAAATTCCCAATAATATCGAAGCTGAGCAAGCCACTGGAAATCTGTATCATGGGACACACCTAGAAAGAATAAATTAAAACGAGACACATAATTCTGAAATGGAAAAATAATTTGAAAAATAGGTATCCTATCATCTTTTATAACAGCAAATAATTTGTTTTCCAGTTTATAAAAAAGGTCATGTAAAATAAATTCTGTTGAAAGAGAAAAAGATGTATAGTATAAATCTTTGTTTCTAGAAGCTATTAATATTTTATCTTTAACATTACAGAAAAGAGTCACATACCCATATCAATCATGTCCATGACCACATCTCTGGCATGGACATCAATTGTAACCAAAGCTCCCAGAGTAATCCTGGTCTGCTTAGACAGTTTTCCCCTTACCAGCTCTACAATATCATTTAGTTGATTCTGAAGTTCCTTATAGTACTTCTTTAATGCCTACAAAATAAAAAAGCAATTAAACTTATGGTATATAGTATCTAAAACATGTATTTTATATACTCTTTTACAAAACAATTCTGACTTCATAATATATCTCAATATAGAAATGAATTCTAGAACAGAATGACTTTGTCTAAGCTTCATAAAATACAAGAACAAGTTTCCAAAGAATTGTATAATTTTAATGCTAGGTGTACAAACTGGTGGGAAGACTGCCTTTACAAAGAATAGATAAGCTACCTAAGAAACATAGCAGTAGAGAAGAATGTATATGTAAAAAAAAGCTTTGGGGCACCTGGCTCAGTTGGTTAAGCATCTGACTCTTGATTTTGGCTCAGGTCATGATCTCAAGGTTGTTAGATCAAGCCCCACTTCAGACTCCGTGCTGGGCATGGAGCCTGCTTAAGATTCTCTCTCTCCCTCTGCCCCTCCCCCGTGCATGCTATAAATACATACATACATACATACATACATACATATATACTTTACCTCTGTCCCACCACTTATAACTTCCTGTGTCTCAGAAGTCCAGAACATTTGAGAAACACAAAGTACAACTTGGCCAGGCCACTCTCGAACCCAGTCTTTTCTTGCGGATTCTGGATAAGCCTGAGTAATTAAAATGCATTTCTAACTTTAAAAGGTTATGGAAGGAATAAAAAGCTAAATGTCTAACAATAGGGAAATACAATATTTGGTACATTCATAGGCTAGAACATCACATAGTCATGAAAACTTTCAAATGACTATTTAAAAGAAAAATTGTTATAAATTATATTTTAAAATTATTTGTTTATTCACACAAGAGTAGAAAAATGAACATTAATATGTTAACAGTTATCTCTGGAAGAATTTAATTGTTGATTATTCTTAAAATTGATTTCTATATGATTTTTATGTTGCTTTGCTATGGGGAGTTGTCAAGTTTTCTATATAGAATACATATGATTTCTATTATAATGAAATATAAGGGTTTTATTAATCTGTAAAAAAAGTAGCCCATCTAATAGATTATATATTGATGCTGCTTTAATTGAAAAGGAGACCATAAAATCTAGTGGAGGACTGGGTTAGTAGTTAGAACCCTTGTAGGATTTATCTATAGCTTTTCTAAAAATTTATATGACCAGAGTATACAATTTGAACAATTAAATATTTGTTGAATTATACATAATTTAACAATCTGTGCTTTTGAGTTCAAATTATACTCTCATTTCTTTCTAACATTTTTATGTTCAAAATGCAATTAAATGGATTGAGGGTGGAGTTTAACCTTTTAAAATAAAATAACATGCTTCAAGTGATAATAGTAGATTCAAATTATAAACTGAGAAAACTGCAGAACAAAATTTGAAGTTGACACTAATGGGAACTATATTTTTAATACAATAACACCAATCTTGGAAAAAATAACGTTGAACGTAAAGATATAAACTTAAATGCATTGTATTAGCAATATTTAGAAATAAAAACAAATGACAAGTTTCAAAGAAGGTAAGTTTCAAAGAATGTATGAGCCATTGCTAGGTATTTAGAAGGTAAATTTCTATACTGATTAAGGAAATACTTTCATGGATAATGTTGATTTTTCTTCCTACATATTTTAATCTGTTTGGGGTCATAAATAGAAAAAGAATAGGAAAAAGTCAAGTTTTATCTGCAGGAACATTGAAGCTGACTAGAATAGCTACTGCAATAAAATGAGCTTCACCACGTGAAAGGAAAGGGTACCTCACTCATATAAAGTAAGTTTGCTGGATTTTAAAAGGCTGCAATGCAGCCTACAAAAATATACTGAATTTTATTATTCAAGATTAAGTTAACTGGATTAGCATAAGTAAGGTACATGTGGTACTTAGGTGTTACATTTCTTTCAAATATTATATACCCTCTTTTAATGTTTGTTCATCTCATTTTGAGTTTCTAAGTAATTGTTTAGGTGTGAACAGCAGGGCATCATGCATTTAACACCCCTGTCTGAGGTTCTTTCTGATCCCAGGGGCTGTACACAAAATACCTAGAGGCTCTTCCATTTGCTCTTTATCTTGTTAATTCCTACTTTGGGTCTCACTTTCAATTTCACTTCCTGTAAGAGCCTAGCCCTAGAAAGGTGCCCCCCATCCTAACTCATATATACCTTATTCTTTCTCATAATACCTTTTGTCCTTTATAGCACTTAATCACATATTATCAATTCTTACTAATATTATTATCTTAATGTTAGAAACAAAGAGTAAAAAATAATAAATGGTTTAAAATAGTAAGAACTGTAAATGTTAATTTACCAGCACAAATTCAAAACCTCCTAAAAAGAAAGCACTTGTGGAACATAGGGTGTACGTTAAATCTTAGGAAACACACCAGCCTGGCTGCCGCGATCACATCATGAATACTCCGTAGCATTAAATCTTCCACTTGAATGAGCCACTTTTCCACAGCACCTCGCGCTGCAGACGTGGAAATAAGGGCAATCAGCTGCAC
Source organism: Zalophus californianus (assembly GCF_009762305.2). Classification (NCBI taxonomy): domain Eukaryota; kingdom Metazoa; phylum Chordata; class Mammalia; order Carnivora; family Otariidae; genus Zalophus; species Zalophus californianus. The sequence goes on from NC_045595.1 coordinate 25,558,808, forward strand.
TCGCTCGCCTTCAGAGCTATACATGGCCTTAATATCCAAATTAGGAAGGAATTCCAACTTAGCAATGCCCTCGAAGCATTTTTTTAAATGAGGCTGAACTCTAAGTGGGTCTTTGGTCTCTGACAAAATCTCTAACATTTCATCATTAGATAAGAAGAAAAAACTAGAGAAAAACATGAAAATACAAATGCTTTAGTTATCCTTCATCACGTATCAGAAAATGCTTTAAGTTATAGCACAATTAATTATCCATCATACCGAGGGAAGAAAAGTCGTTTTTTTTCAAGATATGCATTAAGCCCTTTCATAATTTTCTCCAAAAGTTCGCTGCAGTTCTGCAATTTTTCCAATAAACCTGCTAAAGAAGCAGCAGCAAGAACCTAAAAGATACACATTTGTTCAGGTCAGCACTCATATACCAGATATAATTATAAGTCCTAAACATTTGTCTATAGTATATGTCAAAAATGTTGAAATGTCAAAAGGCTGATGAAAAGTGTTACAAAATTTTTTGTCATGTAAAACTATTGTAATTCAATAAATCAAAAAATATTCTTATCCAATGATGCAAGTTACAAATGAGAAGTTATAACTGTCATGCACATTTTCATTTCTACTATATTCTTCTGAATGATGTGGGAAAAATCCTTTCGGTTGGTGTGTGGTTTAATTTTTACATTTACAGCTGTCCACTGTAAACAATCTACAGTATGCGTTGGTGAACTACATCCCATGGGCTAAATCCAACTTGCTGCTAGTGTCTTTTTTTTTTCAGCTTTATAAGGTACAATTGACAAAAAAAAATTTGTATATATTTAAGGTGCACAACTTGATGTTTTGATACAGGAATGCACTCTGCTGCCGGTTTTTGTATGACCTGTGAGCTAAGAATTATTTTTATACTTTTAAAAGGATGAAAAAAATGAAAAGAAAAATCATATTTCACGGCACATGAAAATGTCACTGTCCAGAAAGTTTTATTGTAGTGCAGACACATCCGTGCAGTTACATACTGTCTCTGGCTGCTTTCTCCCTACTACAGTGGTAGACTTGTGAAGTTGCAAAAAGACTGTATGTCCCACAAAGTCTAAAATATTTACCACCTGGTCCTCTGCAGAAAAAAGTTGCTGACTTCTGACCTACAAGAAATCATGTTTCACAAAGGTTCTGAGATTACTGTGTAAGGCAAAATCCTTGGAATGCATCCATTACAGCATACTGTTGACTCCCAATAAGTCCAGCATGGCTAATTTTCATCCAGCATTGGAAGAAATTTTTATTTCTTAAGTTGAATACCAGATAAAAAAGTGGATATATATCTATGGACTATGTGTACTATGTGTATGAAAAATACATAGTCTGTCTTTCAACATGAGATTCACACTCAACAAGGTGCTATACTCACTAGGGGAGACACATAGCAAGTGAGGCCAACTGAGAGAACTGCAGATTCTTTGTTCCCATTGCTCCCAATCATATAGAGTCATTGAGTAGAATGTCAGGTCAATCACCTATACTCATTCTCTCTTTCTCTTTCTCTCTCCCCACCCCCTCCCCCCTCCATCTTATTTTATTTTACAGTTTATTTTACAAGAGAAGCATAGCAGTGAGTGTCTATCGCAGTCAAATGAGTTAAATGTGCATTTGAGGCAGCTGCACTATTAGAGTTATAAGTAGTGCATCATATGAATTGAAATGTAAAGCTATTTTAAAGCTTGACGCTTTCTTCTGTTTTTCTGAACTTTCCAGTTTGTCTACAGTGAGCAGGTTTTGTTTCTGTAATCAGAAAAAAAAGAGAGCCAGATGCTTTCTTTAATAACCACAATGAAAGGCTCCCTTTATTTGTAAGAGACAAAACAAATGCTTCACCTTTGGATCTTTTGCACAGAACTTCATGATATCTCTCCAATGTCTGTCTACTGTCTGAAACTGACGCCCTTCTTCTGGCATCTGTTGCATGATATCCTCAGAACAAAATATGGGCTCCAGGTACAGCCAGTGAGCTTGTACTTTTAACCATTCATCAATCGTTTCTTGTATTCGGATCAAGCGGTCTTCCCAGGCCTTAATGAAAAGCACACTGTACTAAATTCCAGTTATTTTCTTTAAAGATTTTGTTTATTTGTTAGAGAGAGAGAGAGAGAGAGGAAGCACAGCAGGGAGAGCAGCAGACTCCCCGCTGAGCAAGGAGCCCAATGCGGGACTCAATTCCAGGACTCTGGGATCATGACCCAAGCTGAAGGCAGATGTTTAACTGACTGCGCCACCCAGGCGTCACCTAAATTCCAGTTATTAAAGAAAAAACATAAATTACAGCAAGGAGGGACACCTGGGTGGTGGCTCAGTCGGTTAAGCATCTGCCTTCAGCTCAGGTCATGATCCTGAGATCCTGGGATCGAGTCCCGAGTGGGGCTCCTTGCTCAGCGGGGAGTCTGCTTCTCCCTCTGCCTGCTGCTCTCCCTGCTTGTGCTCTCTCTCTCTCCAACAAATAAATAAAATCTTTTAAAAAATTACAGCAAGGGATATTTATTTAAAATTTACTGTTATTTTTAAATCAATGCAAAACAGCTCAAGGTCATTTGTAGGTATCATATGGACTTAGAAAAACTCTAGGAAGTCCCAAGTTGTCCTAAGTCATTGAAACTCACCATAGGAAATGACTAGTTATTTAGACCAATTTCTTAATCTTTAGGGAACCATTCCAAGCCCGAAAAGCATCCAGAAATATCTTGCTGTACACCAGTGGTTATCAACCTAGGGGCTATTTTGCTCTCCACCCCAGGGGACATTTGACAATGTCTGGAGACATTTTCATTTGTCACAACTGAAAGGAGAATGCTGCTAATATCTCGTGGGTAGAGGCCAGGAACACCACTAAATTTCCTAACATGTACAAGACAGCCTCCACGACAAAGAATTATTGAGCTCAAAATGTCATTAGTACCAGGTTGAGAAATCCTACTCTACATCAACACAACTTGGAGGGGGTAGGGGGAGGGACAAGCAAACAAGTCTCCTTATTCTCATAGGTTTCCTAGAATTGACAAGATATTTTACTAGCTGAAGACAATTATACAATCTCTTTGGTTCTTAAATATGTGGCCTAAGATCCTATGTGTCAAGAAATTAGGCCTCCTATTTTTATTGTTTTAAAAGCTATTAGAGCTTTAAAATTTTTTCTTGTAAATTCTCCCTTGTTAGATAAGAAATTTCTACAAAAGACATAATATCTCATCAGGAGAAGTAGACCAGCCTGATTCATGGGAAAATGTGTAGCATTATGTCCTTTTGGAAGAACACCACTCTGTCTTCTCCAAATATTGAGAGCCAAGGTCTTCCATGAAAGCACTATTTATGTTCAAATTAAAACCAGACTACCTTGGCTTGAATCCCAGTTCTGTCATTTATTACCTGGGTGAATGCGGGTAAATTACCTATCTTCCAATGCCTTGGTCTCCTTATCTCTGAGTACAGATAACATTGCCCATCTTGAACATTTGTTATGGGGGTTAGATGGTTTAATAAATGTAAAGCCCCTAGAGCAGGGGCTGTAAATATCAAGGGAAGCATCCATTTGTTTTCTGTGTTTTCCCCCATTTTATATAGCCCCCAGTTAGAACTTTGATACTAGCCATGAAGCTATTAATTATAATTTGTTTGCTTTCTGTATTTACCCATATAAACTATAAGAATATGAAATAATCTAAGTCTCAAATATCATTTGTTTTGATATCAAGTGGACCATAATTCATTAATTATTCTAAAAGACCCTCAAGCTGGTTGTTTACAAATATAGCTAAAATATGGTATATAGAACTTCATTACAAGTTACAAGAATATAGCATGAAACAGGGTCTAGGCTGCCTAAAGTTAGAATCAATAATACCAACTGTTTTCCTTCCAAGTCTACCACTGTCATTGGGAAAGTTTTTTTTAATAAAACAAATCTGCTCTTTTCAAAATTACTAGAGTTAATGTCTCAGATCTGTTCTATATGGTTCCACACTAATTTTAAATATCTGTTCCTGTATGTCACCAAAGCTATCCAACAAACTGACTTATTTCCACAAGACTATATATGTAATAAGATTACAATTTTTATAAATGACCAGAAGCTATCATATTTGGCATACCTTGATCTCTTTTTCAAATGGTTTGATGAAAGGTGAGCCTCTCATTGTCTGAGTTTTTATAATTTGATCATCAAGGAGAGTCTGAATCTCATCTACTGAAGAAAGAATAGAGACTCCAGTATCACGATATGGACTTATATGAAAAGCAATATCATCCCAGGTTCCCATCATTGTATGCAGGGCTTTCTCTAATGAAAATTCCTAAAAGGGAGAAAAGGAGAAAGAAGGGGCTGGTGAAGAAAGGTCTTATTTATTGTATCGACTTTCCCTGGTGAATCCAGTAAGCATTGGATGCATTACACAGTCATTTTCTTAGCATAAGACACTGTAACTCTCTTTAAGTTAAAAAGGTTTCTCAAACAATTTAAAAATTCCTAAGAATAATAATGTAGTTTTAAAAAAAAGTTCACTTGGGCGCCTGGGTGGCTCAGATGGTTAAGTGTCTGCCTTCAGCTCAAGTCATGATCCCAGGGTCCTGGATCGAGTCCCGCATCGGGCTCCCTGCCCCTTGGGAGCCTGCTTCTCCTTCTGCCTCTCTCTCTCTCTCTCTGTCTCTCATGAATAAATAAATAAAATCTTTAAAAAAAATTCACTTGCTAGGAAAACTTCTACTGTCATTATTAAAGTAGACACTAGAATAAAATACCTGCTGAACTTTCTGTGAAGAAGCCTTTCTACAGGCTACAGTCTGATATACTTTCTGTATATCTCAAGAACCCTAGAAGGTCATACTTATTCTGCTAGAATACACACGCATCACATGACATACACACATGAAGAAGTCAAAGGAGCCATTTTTAGTTTGGATTTCCTACAAAGAATAGTATAAAAGTACACACGTTGTCGGAGGAAAAAAGAGTGGTCTCCTATTGTGTTCCTCCATCTCCTCCCACTACTATCCAGTACTATATACTCAACCCCAACAAAAACTGTGATCATTTGATTAACAAATTCATCAAATAAAGTATTTCAGTTGATCTTCATATTTACCTTGCTTGCACCTGCACTTATCACTTCAAATTTTTCCAAGTATGGTGTAAGGTTTAATTTTAAAATTTTTCTCAGTGTAGTTCCAGAATCTGGAGTCAAGTCATAGCCTACAATTTCTGATATCTGTTTCCAGTGACGAGTTCTCATTCCTGGATTACATAAGATGGAGACAGTAGGGATATAATCCTAATGGTGAAAATATAAACAATAATGAGTCACTCTTTTGACTGCCACGCACACATAGATTTTATAGATGAAGCCTCAATAGTGTAAAGATTACAGTTCTTGAAATTATTTGACATATTTGATGAGTCCAGTCAAAATCCCAATTAGATTTTAGAGGAGAAGAGAAACTAACAAAATGATTCTAAAGTTCACCTACACAAATAAACATTTAGAAAGACCAGAAAAATTTAAGAGCAAAAAAGAAGAGGGGTAAATATTCTATATGATATTAAACTATATGATAAGACTATGCTAATTAAAACTGTGGTATTATTATAGAAACACAAAGTTGTATATATTATATGTAGAAACATATAACGTAACATAATATATAGTTACAAATACACACACATACACACATAACATAAATGGGGGAAAAGCCTGCACCAAAATGCCAAAATGTAACTTCTGTTTGGAAGTGAAGATTAACTACCAAATGAAAATACTTAGTTCATCATTCTTGATATTGACATTAGAACATTTTCTTTATTTTTTTAAAGTTTTTTTCATTATTATGTTCAGTTAGCCAAAATATAGTACATCATTAGTTTTTGATGTAGTGTTCAATGATTCATTAATTGCATATAACACCCAGTGCTCATCACAACACATGCCTTCCTTAGTTTTCTTTAAAATCAAGAACAAGACAAGCACACCTGTTATTACCACTTCTAATGAACACTGTATTGAGTGTCCCAGCCAGTGAAGTAATATAAACAAATAAAAGATTGGGGAATAGAAATTTAAAAAACAAAACTACCCAAAGAAAACCAAAACATGAATTCAAAAAGATATATGCATGCTATGTTTACTGCAGTATTATTTATAATACCCAAGACATGGAAGCAACCTAAGTGTCCATCAATAGATGAATGGAAGAGGATGTGGTATATACACAATGGAATATTACTCAGCCACAAAAAAGAATGAGATGAGGGCACCTGGTGGCTCAGTCAGTTAAGCCTCGAACTCTTGATTTTGGCTCAGGTCATGATCTCAGGGTTGATAGAGCCCCAAGGGACACTTTGCACTGGGCATGGAGCATGCCTAGGGTTCTCTCTCTCTTCCTCTCCCTCTGCCCCTCCCCCCCACACTCACACACGTATGCATGCTCTCTCTCTAAAAAAAAAAAGAATGAGATCATACCATTTGCAACATGGATGGACCTAGGGGGTATAATGGAAAAAAAACTGACATTGTTCACAGATTATTGTCTATGTACAATGACTGGATATTAAATTAATATAAATAAAATTAAAAGAATTACTATATATAAGCCACAGATAGCATAATTAACAAAAAGATCAATTTACGATAGCAATAAAATAAAGTACCTAGGGATAAATTTTGTTTAATTTTTTAAAGTTTATTAGTATCTTTTTTAGTAATCTCTACACCTAACTTGGGCTCAAACCCAAACCCTAAGATCAAGAGTCACATGTTCTTCCAACTGAGCCAGCCAGGTGCCCATACCTAGGGATAAATTAAGTGAAAGCTGTGCAAAGCTATTTTGGAGAAACCATGTAACTTTATTAAAAGATGTTAAAGAAAATCTAAATACCATGCACTGATAGATTCATTATCATATAACTGACAAAAGAATATTACCCAGAATATATTATTAAAAATTTCATAAATTAACAATAAAAACAACAGAAACAACCACTGAAACAAAAATGACAAAAGAGTCAAAGGGTCTAAATAAACATTTCACAGAAGAAATATGAAATGTAAGTACTTTGAGGGATCTTTGTTCATAGACCATAAGTAGGAAAATCAATGAATTAGGTAAGCAAGCAATATATAGCAGTGAAAATGAAGGACTACAGTCATTCCCAAGACATGGATGAGTTTTAGAAACATAAGCCTGAGTGAAAAAAAATCAAGTCACGTAAGACAAAAAATGGATGATATATTTTTATAAATTGTTACATACAAATGTGAACAAACAAAAGAATTACAAACAATTTATGACACACTTATCTTCAAGGGGGATTAAGGGATTTAAAATTGGGAAGGATCACATAGAGAGAAGCAAGAGTATTGATAATTTTTTAATTTTAAAGAATAGGTAAGAGTTCATGCATGTTCATTTTCTTCATAGCTTACATGTATGTTACATATAGTCCTCAAGTATTAGATAATAAAAATGTGTTAAGAGAGAGAGATAGAGAAAGAACACTTATCTCTTCCTGTTCCCAATCTAATTCAAAGCCCAACAAAATCATATTTACACTTCTGGTCACGTCCCTAGTAAAGCCTTATCTGTTTTCCAAATGACAAAATTAATTGCTCCATGCCCTTTTCTTTCAGAGGATACTGCTATCCTCTACCTATGAATTTCTTCATTCTGCCTCGTATTACCAGTTATTTACAGCAATTTCTCTTGCTATATTGTGTTCTCTCTGAGGGGCAAAAGTCAGTTTCTGTGACCTGGACAAGAAAAATATTGAACTAGAAGACTCTAATGTCAATATCCAAGCCATTAATTACATAAAAAAATTTTTTTTAAAGATTTTATTTATTTATTTGAGAGAGAGAGAATGAGAGATAGAGAGCACGAGAGGGAAGAGGGTCAGAGGGAGAAGCAGACTCCCTGCTGAGCAGGGAGCCCAATGTGGGACTCGATCCCGGGACTCCAGGATTATGACCTGAGCTGAAGGCAGTCGCTTAACCAACTGAGCCACCCAGGCGCCCCGTAAAAAAAATTTTTAAAAAGACATTTAGATTGGAAAGAAAAACATAAAACTATCTCTATTTACAGGTTATATGATCTCATATATAGAAAATTCTAAGGAATTCATTTATTTTTTAATATTTTTAAGTAATCTATACACCCAACATGGGGCTCAAACCCTGATATCAAGAGTTGCAGTCTCCACCACTTGCACCAGTCAGGTGCCCCACTAAGGAATTCATTTAAAAACTGTTAAAACTGATCATCATCATTAGCCATCAGGGAAATTCAAATCAAAACCATATTGAGATACCACCTTACACCAGTCAGAATGGCAAAAATTGACAAGGCAAGGAACAACAAATGTTGGAGAGGCTGTGGAGAAAGGGGAACCCTCTTACACTGTTGGTGGGAATGCAAGTTGGTACAGCCAATTTGGAAAATAGTGTGGAGGTGCCTCAAAAAATTAAAAATAGAGCTACCCTATGACCCAGCAATTGCACTCCTGGGTATTTACCCCAAAGACACAGATGTAGTGAAGAGCCATATGCACCCCAATGTTCATAGCAGCAATGTCCACAACAGCCAAACTGTGGAAAGAGCCGAGATGCCCTTCAACAGATGAATGGATAAAGAAGATGTGGTCCATATATACACTGGAATATTACTCAGCCATCAGAAGGGATGAATACCCAACTTTTGCATCAACATGGATGGGACTGGAGGAGATTATGCTAAGTGAAATAAGTCAAGCAGAGAAAGTCAATTATCATATGGTTTCACTTATCTGTGTAACATAAGAAATAGCATGGAGGACATTAGGAGAAGGAAGGGAAAAATGAAGGGGGGGGAATCGGAGGGAGAGATGAACTATGAGAGACTATGGACTCTGAGAATCAAACTGAGGGTTTTAGAGGGGAGGGGGGTGGGGGGATGGGTTAGCCCAGTGATGGGTATTAAGGAGGGCACGTACTGCATGGAGCACTGGATATTGCATGAAAACAATGAATCATGGATCATTACATCGAAAACTGGTGATGTATTGTATGGTGACTAACATAACATAATAAAATTAAATTAAAAAAAAAAAACGGGGGAGAAAGGAAAAAAATGGTAGCTGGTGTGTCCTTTCAATGTCATCTCAGGTATAGGGCCACCTAAGGAAAATGTAACTATTTAAAGACTGTATTTTATTCAACTCACTGTTTATTACTCAATGTCCCAGACTTTGTAAAATTATAACTTGTAGATTTTTGTCCAGTAGAGAGGCAAGTAATTTCTGTTAAATACAAAAGGTAACTCCAAGTGTTATACTTTGTTCTGTGTGACATTAACCAGTTTTAGATCAATACTAGCAATCTTTTTCTAACATTCCTTTATTAAATTGCCCATAAATACTCAGCTCCTCAACTGCTCTCTGAACCAGACTTACCACCTAACTGTTTCTCTCATTAATTAATAAATAGAATAAAATATTTGATACGTTTATTTTTATATTTGTATAACCATCATGTTTCCATTTTTTATAAATAATAATTTAATAAAGTAAATTTTTTAACTTTCTTTAAAATTTACTTTTTTTAAAATTAGAGGATCATAGATTATCCAACTTTCCATTTTGATTAGTAAGGACTTTGTTTTTAACCTTCCATTTGTTATCATCATCATGTGTTTTTGCTTATTCCCCAGCATTCAACAGAACTTGATATAACAGGCACTCAAAAATTATTCATTAAATAAATGAATTATTAACACCTACAAAGTAGAAAGGACATACTCTCAAAGTGAATAAGTTGATCATGCTCAGGTCATGATCCAGGATCCTGGGATCAAGCCCCACATTGGGCTCCCTGCTCAGCAGGGAGTCCACTTCTCTCTCTCCCTCTGCCACTCTCCCCAGCACCAGCTCATGTGCACACTCTCTCAAATAAATAAAATCTTTTTTAAAAAAGAAATAAAATATGGGGCACCTGGGTGTCTCAGTTGGTTAAGCATCTGCCTTTGGCTCAGGTCACAATCCCAGGATCCTGGGATCGAGTCCCTCATCGGGCTCCCTGCTCAGCAGGGAGTCTGCTTCTCCCCCTCCTTCCCACTTGTGCTCTCTCTCACTATCTCTGTCTCTCTCAAAAAAATAAATAAAATATTTTAAAAAAGAGAAATAAAATCGAGAAAATAAAACTTCCCATTTGTTTCATAAGGTAAATATAATCCTGATACCAAAACCTGACACAGACATTACAAGAAAATTAAGATCAACACCCCTTCCTCCTCAAGAATCCTCAATAAAATGTTAGCAAATAATAAACTATGAAAGTACTAGAAGGAAACAGAGGGTTACAGGAGGGAGGGGGATGGGAGGATGGGGTAACCTGGTGATGGGTATTAAGGAGGGCACATGTTGTGATGTGCACTGGGTGTTATATGCAACTAATGAACACTACATCAAAAACTAATGATGTACTATATGTTGGCTAATTGAACTTAATAAAAAAACTATTCTGGAGTGTTATTTATTTTGGACTTTGATGTAAATGAGCCAGAAATTGAAGCCCCAATCTGGAGTAAATAGATTACCATGGCCCCGAGGCCCAAAGGTCACTATAAAGGCAGCAGTCCAGAAAAGAATGCTCAATAAAGGCTCTATGTCAAAGAGGAAAAAACAAAAAAAAAACAAAAAAAAACAAAAAAACAGCATTATCTTGGAATGAGGAAAGCATTTCTAGCTATAATTTAAAATTCAGTAGACAAAGGAAAAGAATGGGGGCACCTGGCTGGCTCAGTCGGTGGGGCATGAGACTCTTGATCCCAGGGTGGTGAGTTCGAGCCCTATGTTGGGCATAGGGATTACTTAATTTAAAAAAAAGGAAAAGAATGATAACTACATAAAAATAAAAAATCTTCCTTTTCCATTTACTTTGGAACAATAAATCTAAATTCAAATAAAAACATAAAGAGGCTTTTGCAAGGAGGCGCCTGGGTGGCTCAGTTGGTTAAGCGTCCAACTCTTGGTTTTGGCTCAGGTCATGATTTCCAGGTTGTGAGATCCAGCCCTGAGCAGGGCTCTGCGCTCAGAAGGAGTCTACATGAGATTCTCTCTCTCCCTCTCCCCCTTTGTCCCTCCCCCTCTGCCCCTCTCCTTGATCATTCTCTCTCTCTCTCTCTCTCTCTCTCTCTCTCTCTCTCAAATAAATAAATAAATAAAATCTTTAAAGAAAAAGTCTTCTGTAAGGCAAGAGCCATGATAAAGTCAAAAAACAAATAACAAATATTTGCAAAATACATCATAGACAAAGCATAGTCTCTCTAATATATATGTACTATATATACTTAGAATGTCCTAGGAAATTAATATGTCCTAGAAATATTAATATAGAAATATAAATAAGATTAATATATATTATGTCCTAGAAATCAGTAAGAAAAAATCAATAATTCAATAGATAGACAATGATAAGACCAAACAGTTCACAAAGAAATACAAAACATTCTTAAATATATACAAATATGCTTAACATTTTAGGTAATAAGAGAAATGAAAATTTTCTTAGCAGATTAGCAAAAACCCAAGTTTATGGATATTCTCTTGTTGAGGGTGGTGAGACTTTAAATAGGCATAGCCCCTAGGTAAGGTAATTTGACTATAGATTTTAACCTGGCATTTACTGTTCCGGAATTTACCCTGAAGTCACACCTTCACACACACACATGAAATCTAACACCAATATATAACATTATACAGGTACCAAAAAAAAGGGAGGAAAAAAGTTTATATTCGATGAGAAAAGTCTCCAAGATAAAGTAATCAAAGCAAAGGGTGGGGAATAATACATATAGTATGCTATATTTTATGTAGAAAGATGTTAGAATAAGAATATATATTCACATTGTTATATGTGTAACAAAACTCTGGAAGTATACACATGAAAGTCCTAACATTGATAACCTGAGTTATATGGGTGAGAAACATGGGGAGGAAACTTTCCAGATACATCTTTTTTTTTTTTTTTAAGTAGGCTCCACGCCCAACATGGAGCCGAACACAGAGCTTGAACTCACAACCCTGACACCAAGACCTGAACTGAGATCAAGAGTCAGATGCTTAACCAACTGAGCCACTCAGGCACCCCTCAGATATATCTCTTTATATTTTTTAAGCCACACAACTATATTCAATATTGAAAATGATTTTAAGTGGTTTATTTGAAAAAATTTCAGGCAGCTCATGGAATCCCTGAGCGTGCTCAGCCCACACAGGAACAATGCTCCAAATGCCATCCGAGTTTGCGCTCTGAGTATGACGACAGTGGAAACTTGGCACTACCCCTGGGACCACTGCCACTGCTGCCTAGGGACACTGGAGGCCTTATGCACCATCACAAAAACACTTATTATCCTCTTGTAAAGATGACTGAAGCCCGTGAGGCTAACCAGCTTGCCCAAGGTATGCCACGACCAAGCACAGAAGTGTGATACAAACCTAAGTGGTGTGACTTTACAGCTTTCCCAACTAACTGATACCCTGTGTTGTTGCGCTTGGATAGGCTGATGGGTCTGCCCTGGTCATTTTTTACCCTCGTTATATGGTTGTCGCTGGTCATTCTAGGCTTTGCTATCTGCCATCCATTGTTCTACAAAGGGGTTGATTTCAGTGACTTTATCAGCAAAGGATGAAGCATGGATTCAGTAATAGGTCAAGTTTTCCAGCTTCAGCTTTGGTTTTGCTTCCAAATCTTTCTATTTCTCTTCATTAGCACTGGATGATGTGAATAGCTCCTACCAGGGCTTTCTAAAATGTCATTAGATGTGTTCATACCTTAAAAACTTTTATCTGCTCCATTACTGTGGAGCACATAGTAATAGTAGGATTCTCTTTTGGTTCTTCTTCAAGTCTCTCTTCTCCCAGAGATCGCCTTTTTGCTGCCTTTCTTTTTTCTTGTAATTCCCTCTTTTGCTTCATTTGGAAAAATTTCAGGGTCTTAAAAATTTCTCGGGAAAATTCATCCACATCAGCTTCCATACTTTCCCCATTAAGGTCCAAAAACCCTCCATCCATCCACCTGAATTGAAGACAAAATATTAAACTCAGAAACTTCTGGAGTGCAAAGGGGGACTTGGAGATTCTCCAGGCTAACCTCCTCATTTTATAAGAGAAACAAGTGCGGGCCAGAGCAGTGAACAGTTTTCTCAGTCACACAGGTAGAGTTGATGGTAGAGAGATAATATGAACACCATCATCTCACCATGCTGCACGTGCTAAAATATGCATCAGACTATAAACGGATGACTAAGAGTAGCCAAATGAAATGCAGATTTGACTCCAAAAAATATTAGTCAACTTCATTAATTGCATAAAGAGGTGAAACAGCTCTGGAAAACCCAAGTGAGACTTTAGTATCATATTAGTAAGGTGAGGTGCTACCTTAGCACCAGCTGGCATTTCTCCTGTATGACACATGGGTCTCTTTCAAATGGATGAATATGTCCTACTTTTAAACTCTTAGCCAACAACAATATCAAAAATCACTATACATCTTACAAATGCTTTTACATCATTTGCTTGATTTTTATTACATTACCAGAAATTACCGTTTTTCTGTCCGTTGCCACTTCAGAACAAGATTGAAAAACTTCTGATAGGGCTCAATGTTCACTTTTAATTTATCCAGTTCAGGATATTTTGTCAATTCCCATTTGAAAAGTTCCTCTTCTTTATTAATAAACTGAACTGCTTCCTCAGATTCCTGAATACGTTTTTGTAGTTGCCTTACATCTGTCACATACTGAAAGCAAATAATTTTTTGTCTCAACAAATATCCAAGTAATGTTATAAAAATAAGACTATATGACACTGCATAGGCTGTGTCCTTGCATTTACATTGCAACTTTATTTTTTTTAAGATTTTATTTATTTGAGAGAGAGACAGAGAGAGCATGTGCACATGAGCAGAGGAAAGGGGCAGAGGGAGGGGGAGAAGCAGACTCCCCGAAGAGGGAGCCAGATGCGGGACTTGATCCCAGGACCCTGGGATCATGACCTGAGCCAAAGGCAGATGCTTAATCAACTGAGCCACCCAGGCACCAACACTGCAACTTTAAATATCAACTTTACAACACTACTATGATATAGAGCAAAAGATATGGTTCCATCTATTTTACAGATAGAAAGCTAAGTCACAAGAAAGATCACGTACATAGTACCAGTTCCAGGCCTAAGAGTCAGACCCCTCTTTGCCATAGTAAGCATATATTTTTCTGTATTTTTAAATGTATGCAAACATGTCTTGTATTAATCTACAGGCCTATCATAGTTATGCTCTTCGGTGTTTATCATACCTGTTGCATGCGGTCCAATTCTGCAAATTCTGTAAACTCTTCCATGTGACATGATTCCTTTTCTATTTCCAAAATCAGTTTCTCTCTCTTGGCAATTAGCTCATTTTCTTTTTTATGTTTAGCACTGTCAATGAGCTTTTTAAGAGACAATTTGGTCAGGTTAATTATTTTGTTGCAAAGGAAACTTATCAAGTCAGAAATCTGAATGCTTTGTATGGTTAATAAAAAACACCACAGAAGTAAAAATGAGTACAAAAATGAAACACTAATAAAAAAATGCAAAGAATAATAAACCACTCAAAGATTTTCCTAGCTCTCTGAAGTGACTGTAATGACTCTTATGTATTATTAACAGATGCTGGGTAACGGTAGAAGCTACCACTTATTGAGGACATGCCATGTGTCAGAAACTACCCAATACCTTACCTACGTTAGCACAGTTATTATTATTATTCTCATTTCAGAGATGAAGAAATTTAGGCTTATAGAAATCAAGAGGCATGTCCAATGTCACAAAGTCATAAAAGACAAAATCTGCACTAGAACTTTGGTTTATCTGACTTAATTTGCTTTTTCATTACTATACCATCTCACTTCCCACTTTAGGAGAAGTTGCTTTACACTAGAACTGTTCCAAAATCTAAAGTATATTCAGTCTGATATAAAATTCTGAATCTGCTACTTCTTTTCTCTCTCATCCTGGGCCAGTTACTTAACTTCTCTGAGAGTCACTTTTCTCATCTATGAAATGGGGGAAATAGGAGGACCTGAGATTTCTGCAGGTACTAAATGAATGATTAAATGCAAAGCACTTAAGGCAGTGCTTACTATTATTACCAGTCTATAATAGTTCTGACCTCTTTAATGTCAGTCCCACTTCTTACCAGACCCTGTATTAAGCCTAACAGCCTGTTCTTAACCTGCAGGGCCATAAATGTCTAGCCCCAAACTCATATTGACACATAAAGTTAGTTTTTAAAGGTAGATCAAATAAATGTGCTTAAAATGTCAGAATACAAAAATATATACTGAAAAAGATATTTACCTCATCATTTTCATCAAAGATGGGATTAATTTTCCTAGGCCACATAAGGATAGCTGAATTTAAAGCTAAGTCCTCTTGAGAAAATAGGAAAACATCTAAAAAGTAACTCATTCGACGTTTGGATTCCTACAAAGGAAACTCCAGATATAATACACCATGTAGAAAAACTAAGGCATTATGGAAAAGAGAAGAACCAGCAATCTCTAATACTCTAAACAAGGCTTTGGAAACATGTCATGTTTATGAAGACAGAACCAAAACTCTCACTATTTGTAATTTATATGATGGTACATGTAGACATCCCTCAAAAAATCTTCAGATAAACTATTAAAATGAAGAGAAATAAAAAATATATAACATTTTTATTTTTTTTAAGAATTGTGTATTTATTTGAGAGAGAGAGCACACACACATGAGGGGCATAAGGGGAGTGAGAGAGGTACAGAAATCCTCAAGCAGACTCCCTGCTGAGCACAGAACTTGACCAAGCAGAGCTTGATCCCAGGAGATCATGACCTGAGCCAAAATCAAGAGTCGGCCACTTAACCGACTGAGCCATCCAAGCACTCCAATATACAACATTTTTAAAGAAAAAAGAAATTTCAAAAATTAAAAAAAATTCAGTGATCAATATGAATTTATATATAACAATAAATTTTATATTATAGCACAAAGAATAAAATAAATATCCATAAGTCCATAGTGATATAAATAAGTCACTGAATAAATTAATAAGGGAAGAAGGAGACAAATCTCCCATGCAGAAGAATTCCAAATAAATTATGTAGCTACTTTACTCCAGGAGAGTGTTAACTCCCCCGTTCTGAAGTGTGGGCTGCAAAGAGTGACTTCCTTCCAGAAAGGACATATGGGAAGGGAGAGAAAAGAGTGGAGAAACCTGATAAACACTACTTCAGACTGGAGATCAAGGTCAACATCAATAGTGGTAAGTCATGGTGATAATATGTACCCCTGATATGATGTGATGAAAATGGCATTTGCCTTTGTGATCTGATCCTCCTTCAGAAAACCCACTACCTCAGTCTAATTGTGAGAAAAACATCAGATGAATTCCAAAACGGGGCTACACTCTGATATACCTGACCCATACTTCTCAACACTATCAAGGTCATTAAAAACAAAACTAAAGAGGGGGAGCCTGGCTGGCTCAGTTGGTAGAGCATTCAACGCTTGATCGCAGGGTTGTGAGTTCAAGCCCCATGTTGGGTGTGTAGCCTACTTAAAAAAAAAAAAAAAAAGGAATCTGAGAAACTGTCAGAGCCAAGAGGAGCCTAAGAAGACACAACTAGATATAATGTAGTGTCTAAGATAGGTTCCTGAAACAGAAAAAAGGACATTAAGTAAAAACTAAGAAAAACTGATAACCTGTGGACTTTAGTTAATAATGTATCAATACTGGTTTATTAATTCTAACAAATGTATCATACTAATGTAAGATGCTAATAATGAGTAAATTGAGTGGGGGAGGGGCAGCAGGGACTATGTGATATGGGAACTCTGTACTATCTGCTCAATTTTTATTTAAATCTAAAGCTATTCTTTTTTTGCTTTTTTTAAGATTTTATTTATTTATTTGACAGAGAGAGACACAGCGAGAGAGGGAACACCAGCAGGGGGAGTGGGAGAGAGAGAAGCAGGCTTTCTGCCGAGCCGGGAGCCCGATGCAGGGCTCGATCCCAGGACCCCGGGATCACGACCCGAGCCGAAGGCAGACACCTAATGACTGAGCCACCCAGGTGCCCCAATCTAAAGCTATTCTAAAAAATAAGGTCTATTAGTTATTTTATAAATTAATTTCTGTATTCAAGTAATAAAGATTCAAAAATTTAAAGATATCATTTAATATAACATTAAAAGATATTAAGTACCTGAAAATTTATCTAAAAAAGATGTGTACGGGTGCCTGGGTGGCTCAGTTGTTTAAGGGTCTGCCTTCAGCTCAGGTCATGATCCTGGAGTCCCAGGATCGAGTCCCGCATCAGGCTCCCTGCTCAGCAGGGAGTCTGCTTCTCCCTCTGACCTTCCTCCCTCTCATGCTCTCTCTCTACCATTCTCTCTCTCTCTCAATAAATAAAAATCTTAAAAAAAAAAGAAAATATCCTCTTTAAAAAAAAAGGATGTGTACAACCTCTACAGAGGAAATTATAAAATGCTGACAGATTTAAAGAAGAGGCAAATAAATAAAAGATATATCATGAATTGGAAGACTCCATGTGTAAATGTGCCAATTCTCTCTATTTAATGCATTTTTAATCAAAATCCTACCAGATTTTTATGGAATGTGAAAAACTGATTGTAAAATTTATACTAGAAAGACACTAATTCTCAAAATTTATTATAAATTTGAGACAATCTCAACCAAATCCCAAAAGGTTATTTTATGAAATGTGATAAGCTAATTCTAAAATTGATATGAAAATGCTAAGGTCCAAGAACAAGCAAGAAACTTGGTGAAGAAGAATGGGAGGACATGTTCTACCAGGTATCAAGAGTTATTATTGCTAGAATAAGACCTATAAATACAGAGAAGAAACTGATGGTTGCCTCAAGGGATGGGCTAAATGGTGTAGGGGATTGAGAAATGCAGGCTTCTCGTTATGGAATAAATAAATCATGGGAGTAATAGGTACAGCACAAGAGAGTATAGTCAATGATATTGTAAGAGTGTTACATGGTGACAAGTAGTAGCTACACTGTGGAGAGTATAGCATAATGTATAGAGATGTTGGATCACTATGTTGTATATCTAAAACTAAAGTAACATTGTGAGTCAACTATACTCAAATAAAAAAATAAAAATAAATAAAAGTTTAGTGGCTTAAAGGGGGAAAAAAGATGTATTATTGCTGTAAAGTTAAGCTATTGAATTAAATCAGTGTGGTATTGATACCAGGAAAGACAGAAAGGCCAATGGAACAGAACAGAGTGTCTTAAATTAGATCTATATAAATATGGACACTTAATACATGATAGAGGTGGCACTGCAGAGCAGTGGGGAAGGGACAATCTCTTTGATAAATACATAATTACTCATCTATGTGGAAAAATAATTAGGTAGGACCTCACGTCATTCACAAAACTAAGATTCTAGGAAGACTGAAAATGTAAACATAAAAGGCAAAACTAGACAGGCCTAAAAAAGGATACAAGAGAAAAGCAACATGACCCTTGGTAGGAAAGGATTTCTTAAATAAGACACAGAAAGTGCTAGGTATAAAAGGAAACATTGGCGGCACCTGAGTGGCTCTGTCAGTTAGGTGTCTGACTCTTCATTTTGGCTCAGGTCATGATCTCAGGGTTGTAAGATCGAGCCCTGCATTGGGCTCCACACTGGGCATGGAGCCTGCTTAAGTTTCTCTCCCTCTCCCTCAGTCCCTCTCCACCACACTTCTCTCTCTCTCTCTCTTTATCTCTCCCTCTCTCTCTCTCCTTCTCTAAAAAAAGGGGAGGACTCTTCCTGTTCTCCACCATGGTGGATCAAGGTGAAAAGGAGAACCCCAAGTGGGAACTTTGCATCTGCAAGCTCTGCCTCAACATCTGTGTGGGGGAGAGTGGAGACAGACTGACCCAGGCAGCAAGGTGCTAGAGCAGCTCACAGGCCAGACTCCCATGTTCTCCAAAGCTAGATACACAGTTAGATCCTTTGGTATCAGGAGAAATGAAAAGATTGCCATCCACTGCACAGTCCGTGGGGCAAAGGCAGAAGAAATCCTGGAGAAAGGTCTAAAGGTGCAAGAGTATGAGTTAAGAAAAAAACTTCTCTGATACTGGAAACTTTGGCTTTGGGATCCAGGAGCACATCAATCTGGGGATCAAATATGACCCAAGCATTGGTATCTATGGCCTGGACTTCTACGTGGTGCTGCATAGGCCAAGTTTCAGCATCGCAGACAAGAAGCGTAGGACAGGCCACACTGGGGCCAAACACAGAATCAGCAAAGAGGAGGCCATGCACTGGTTCCAGCAGAAGTATGATAGGATCATCCTATCTGGCAAATAAATCCCCCTTTCTATACAAAAGGTCAATAAAAACTTTTCAGTGAAAAAAATAAAATAAAATAAATTTAAAAACTTTAAAAAGGGGGGGGGGGACATTGCTCCATTTAACTGCATTAAAATCAAGAATTTCTCTTCATCATAAAACACCATTAAAAAGTTAAAATAAATTAGATTAAAAGATAAAGGATACTTATCAATAACATCTTCAAAACTACTACACTGGGGGCACCTGGGTAACTCAGTCAGTTAAGCAGCCGCCTTCGGCTCAAGTCATGACCCCAAAGTCCTGGGATCAAGCCCCATGTCGGGCTCCCTGCTCAGCAGAGAGCCTGCTTCTCCCTCTCCCTCTGCCTGCTGCTCCCCCTGCTTGTGTGCTATCTCTATATCTCTGTCAAATAAATAAAAAATAAAATCTTAAAAAAAAACTACTCACTGAACAGCACACTTAAAATTTTGTTATGTATATTTTATCACAATTTAAAAAAAGAAAACAAACAAAAAACCCAAAAAACAACAACAAAAAAAACCCTCTTACAGATCAACAAGGAAAAGAGGGCACCTGGATGGCTCAGTCAGTTAAGCAACTGCCTTTGGCTTCTGTCATGATCCCGGGGTCCTGTAATCGAGCTGTGTTGGGATCCCTGCTCAGTGAGGAGTCTGCTTCTCTCTTGGTCTCTCCCCCTGCTTGTGCTGTCTCCCTCTCTCTCCCAAATAAATAAATAAAATCTTTTTAAAAATAAGAAAAAAAAAACCGCAAAACCCCAAAGAAAAATAGGTAAAACCATGTAAAGGCATTTCACAAAAGAGGAACTCCAAATAGTCAAAAAGGATATAAAAGTATTCAAAAGGAGGAGGAGGTCAATTAACTAAGACAATGACAAGACTGAAAAGCTCACCTCAAAAAAAGAAAACAAGAGGCAGTACTGACTGCCAAGGACCTAATCAGCATGGTTACAAGTGAGATGTCAGAACCAGAGTTCAGAATAATGATTACAAAGATACTAGTTGGGCTTGAAAAAAAAAAAAAAGCATAGACGACACTAGAGATTCCCTTTCTGAAGAAATTAAAGAAATAAAATCTAATCAAGGTGAAATCAAAAAGGCTATTAATGAGATGCAATAAAAAATGGAGGCTCTAACTGCTAGGAGAAATGAGGCAGAAGACAGAATTAGTGATACAGAAGACCAAATGATAGAGAATAAAAAAGCTGAGAAAAAGATAAACAACTACTGGATCATGAGAGGAGAATTTGAGAGATAAGTGATGCCATAAAGCAAAACAATATTAGAATAATTGGGATCCCAGAAGAAGAGGAAAGAGACAGAGGGGCAGAAGGTATACTGGAGCAATTTATAGCAGAGAACTTCCCTAATGTGAAGGCAACAGGCATTCAAGTCCAGAAACACAGAGAACCCCCCTCAAAATCAATATAAAAATAGATCAAACCTCATATAAAATGGCATATAATAGTGAAACTGCAAATCTCAGACAAAGAGAAAACCCTGAAAGCAGCTTGGGACAAGAGGTATGTAACCTACAAGGGTAGAAACATTAGACTGGCAGCAGACCTATCCACAGACCTGGCAGGCCAGAGGAACTGCCATGATCTAGCCAGGGTGCTAAATGAGTAAAATATGCAGCCAGGAATACTTTATCCAGCTAGGATGTCATTCAACATAGAAGGAGAGATAAAAAGCTTCCAGGACAAACAGAAACTAAAAGAATTTGTGATCACTAAACCAGCCCTGCAAGAAATATTAAAGGGGATCCTTTAAGCAAAGAAGAGAGCCCAAAAGTAACATAGACCAGAAAGGAACACAGACAATATACAGAAACAGAGACTTTATGGGTAATACAATAGCACTAAATTCATATCTTTCAATAGTTACTCTGAATGTAAATGGGCTAAATGCCCCAATCAAAAGACATAGGGTATCAGATTGGATAAAAAAGCAAGACCCATCAATATGCTGTCTGCAAGAGACTCGTTTTAGACCCAAAGGCACCTACAGATTGAAAGGGGACTTTAACACCTTACTCACTGCAATGGACAGATCATCTAAGCAGAAGATCAACAAGAAAACTAGGGCTTTAAATGACACACTGGACCAGATGGACTTCACAGATATATTCAGAACATTCCATCCTAAAGCAACAGAATACACATTCTTCTTGAGTGCACATGGAACATAATCCAGAATAGATCACAACCTGGGTCACAAATCAGGTCTCAACCAGTACCAAAAAACTGGGATCATCCCCTGCATATTTTAAGACAACAATGCTTTGAAACTGGAACTCAATCACAAGAGCAAATTTGTAAAGAACTCAAATACATGGAGGTTAAAGAGCACCCTACTAATGAATGAATGGGTCAGCCAGGAAATTGAAGAAGAATTTTTAAAATTCATGAAAACAAATGAAAATGAAAACACAACTGTTCAAAACCTTTGGGATGCAGCAAAGGCAGTCCTAAGAGGAAAGTATATAGCAATACAAGCCTTTCTCAAGAAACAAAGAAAGGTCTCAAATAAACAACCTAACCTTACACCTAGAGGAGCTGGAGAAAGAACAGCAAATAAAGCCTAAATCCAGCAGGAGAAGAGAATTTATAAAGATTAGAGCAGAAATCAATGAAAGAGAAACCAAAAGAACAGTAGAACAGATCAATGACACTAAGAGCTGGTTTTTTGAAAGAATTAATAAGATTGATAAACCCCTGGCCAGACTTACCAAAAAGAAAAAAAACTGAAATAAATAAAATCATGAATGAAGGAGGAGAGATCACAACCAACACCAAAGAAACACAAATAATTGTAAAAACATATTATGAGCAACTATATGCCAACTAATTAGACATTCTGGAAGAAATGGATGCATTCCTAGAGATGTATAAACTACCAAAACTGAACCAGGAAGAAAGAGAAAACCTGAACAGACCCATAACCAGTAAGGAAATTTAAGCAGTAATCAAAAATCTCCTAACAAACAAAAGCCCAGGGCCAGACAGCTTCCCAGGGGAATTCTTCCAAACATTTAAAGAATTATTACTTATTCTTCTGAAACTGTCCCAAAAAATGGAAATGGAAGGAAAACTTCCAAACTCATTTTATGAGGCCAGCATTACCTTGATCCCAAAACCAAAGACCCCATCAAAAAGAACTACAGACCAATATCCCTGATCAACATGGATGCAAAAATTCTCACCAAAATACTAGCCAGTAGGATCCAACAGTACATTAAAAGGATTATTCACCACGACCAACTGGGATTTATTCCTGGGCTGCAAGTTTGGTTCAACATCTGCAAATCAATCAATGTGATACAATACATTAATAAAAGAAAGAACAAGAAACTTATGATCCTCTCAACAGATGCAGAAAAAGCATTTGACAAAGTACAGCATCCTTTCTTGATCAAATCAGAGTATAGGGATAGAGGGTACATATCTCAATATCATAAAAGCCATCTATGAAAAACCCACAGTGAATATCATACTCAATGGGGAAAAACTGAGAGCTTTTCCCCTAAGGTCAGGAACATGGCAGGGATGTCCACTATCACCACTGCTATTCAACATTGTACTAGAAGTCTTAGCCTCAGCAATCAGACAACAAAAAGAAATAAAAGGCATCCGAATCAGTAAAGAAGAAGTCAAACTCTCACTCTTTGCAGATGATATGATACTTTATGTGGAAAACCGAAAGACTCCACCCCAAAACTGCTAGAACTCATACAGGAATTCAGTAAAGTGGCAGAATATAAAATCAATACACAGAAATCAGTTGCATTTCTATATACCACCAACAAGACAGAAGAAAGAGAAATTAAGGAGTCGATCCCATTTACAGTTGCACCCAAAACCATAAGATATCCAGGAATAAACCTAACCAAAGAGGCAAAGGATCTGCACTCAGAAAACTATAAACACTAATGAAAGAAATCGAGAAAGACACAAAGAAATGGAAAAACATTTCATGTTCACGGATTGGAAGAACAAATATTGTTAAAATGTCTATGCTACCTAGAGCAATCTGTACATTCAATGCAATCCCTATCAAAATACCATCCACTTTCTTCACAGAGCTGCAACAAATAATCCTAAAATTTGTATGGAACCAGAAAAGACCCCAAATAGCCAAAAGAATGTTGAAAAAGAAAAACAAAGCTGATGGCATTACGATTCTGGACTTCAAGCTCTATTACTACAAAGCTGTAATCATCAAGACAGTATGGTACTGGCACAAAAACAGACACACAGATCAATGGAACAGAATAGAGAGCCCAGAAATTGACCCTCAACTCTATGGTCAACTAATCTTTGACAAAGCAGGAAAGAATATCCAATGGAAAAAAGACAGTCTCTTCAACAAATGGTGTTGGGAAAATTTGACAGCCACATCCAGAAGAATGAAACCAGACCACTTTCTTACACCATACACAAAAATAGACTCAAAATGGATGAAAGAACTAAATGTGAGACAGGAATCCATCAAAATCCTAGAGGAGAACACAGGCAGCAAGCTCTGTGACCTCAGCCTCAACAAGTTCTTGCTAGACACATCTCTAAAGGCAAGGGAAACAAAAGCAAAACTGAACTATTGGGATTTCATCAAAATAAAAAGCAAAGGAAACAGTCAACAAAACCAAAAGACAACCAACAGATGGGAGAAGATATTTGCAAATGACATATCAGATAAAGGGCTAGTATCCAAAATCTATAAAGAACTTAACAAACTCAACACCCAAAGAACAAAGAATCCAATCAAGGAATGGGCAGAAGACATGAACAGACACTTCTCCAAAGAAGACATCCAAATGGCCAACAGACATATGAAAAAATGCTCAATATCACTCAGCATCGGGAAATACAAATCAAAACCACAATGATAAACCACCTCACACCAGTCAGAATGACTAAAATGAACAAGCAGTAAACAACAGTTGTTGGTGAGGATGCAGAGAAAGGGGAACCCTCTTACACTGTTGGTGGGAATGCAAGCTGGTGCAACCAGTCTGGAAAACAGTATGGAGGTTCCTCAAAAAGTTGAACAGAGCTACTCTATGACCCAGCAATTTCACTACTAGGTGTTTATCTAAAGGATACAAATGTAGTGATTTGAAGGGGCACATGTACCCCAGCGTTTATAGCAGCAATGCCCACAGTAGGCAAACTATGGAAAGAGCCCAGATGTCCATCAACAGATGAATGGATAAAGAAGATGTGGTGTATATATTTATATAATGGAATACTACTCAGCCATCAAAAAAAAATCTTGTATTTGCAATGATGTGGATGGAACTGGAGGGTATTATGCTAAGCAAAATAAGTCAATCAGAGAGACAATTATCATATGATCTCACTTATATGTGGAATTTAAGAAACAAAACAGGATCATAGGGAAGGAGGGAAAAATAAAACAAGATGAAATCAGACAGTGAGACAAACCATAAGAGACTCTTAACTCTAGGAAACAAACTGAGGGTTGCTGAAGGGGAGGGGGTGGGAGGATAGGGTAACTGGATGATGGGCATTAGGGAGGGCATGCGATGTAATGAGCACTGGGTATTATATAAGACTGATGAAGCACTTGTGTTTCTGAAGACTTCAAATAGGGGTTATTCTTTTCCCCACTTGTTAACATGGGAATATCCGAGGCGTCTGGTATTTTGAAATACCCCAATATACTATTTTTTTAATAATTATAATCATATACTTGCAGTTTAATGGGGAAACACAACATACAGTGTGTTCAAATGCAAAATGGAATGAAACAAGAAATCTTTCAGCTTAGAAAAAATCTGTGTTCAGGTCAATCACAGCCTGATCTTACAATTAATCCTTCTTTGTGGGGCACAGCATTTGTAAAGACATTGGACATATTGCTAATGACAAACTTAGAGGAATGCTTTTCAATATACTTCTCTAAATATTATTTACAGAAGTAAAAAGCAATGAAAAAAAAAAGACTGAAGAATCACTGAACTCTACCTCTGAAACTAAAATATTATATGTTAATTAATTGAATGTAAACTTTAAAAAGAACTGGAAGAATCTTAAAAACAAATTTTTTAAAAATAAATTAAAAGATAAAGACTGGCAGCATCTTAAATATCCAACAGTGAATGGTTAAATAATTCACTTATTCTTAACATATCTACATCTAAACCTGTAAGTTAAAATATTCAAAAATACATTTTTATGTTTCATAATTACGTTTCAATCTTAAGTCAAACATGTTTATTATGCAATCTTTTTTTGTTTATGATGCAATCTTAAAAATATGGTACTCAATTTTCTATTAAGTAGAAAATGTTTCATGTTTTTGGTCAGCTTAATGTTTTTCTGTACCTCCTACTTTTCTATTGTCATATGTTACCTTCACAATACAAAAATTATTTTTAAAAAGCATACAAAAAGTGTTCAAATTCATTTGTTTTCAATAAAATGCAAATTAAAAATACAATGATTTCCACCTAACAGAACAGAAATTTTCTTCCTTTTTCTTTTTTTAAAGTTTTTATTTAAAATCCAGTTAGTTAGCATACAATATAATATTAGTTTCAGGTGCATAATATACTAATTCAGGACTTCCATATATCACCCTGTGCTCATCACAAGTGCACTCCTTAATCCCCATCTCTATTTCACTCACCCATCCGCACTCACCTCCCCCCCTTGGTAACCATCAGTTTGTTCTCTATAGTTAAGAGAACAGCCTAGCAAATTTAAAATATCTCACAATAGCAAGCATAAGTAAGGTGTAAAACAATAGGACTCTTAGACACTGCTGATAGGAGTATAAAATTGGAACTACTTTAGAAAAGAGTTTTGCCTTAGCTAGTAAAGGTGAAAGTAAATATATGTTACAATACCCAGGAAAAATGCATGAATATATACACCAGAAATGTTCCCAGCAGCATTGCTATTAATAACATAAGTAGAAACAAACCAAATATCCAGAACAATAAAACTAAAATAACAAATTATTATATGGTTATATGATAGTGAATATAAAACGGCAATGAAAATAAAGTTAAGAAACAGTGTTGACAAGATGCAAAAGAATAGAAACAGTATGACTATTTATGTAAAGATCCAAATGAGACAAGAATTAGTTATATTGATTAGGAATGCATATTTAGATGGTAAAACTCTACAGAAGTGCAAGGAAGTGATTACTATAAAAGTTAGGATAGTGTTCACATCCAAGAAAAAGAGGAGACTGTGATGAACTACTAGTGTGTTGGCAAGGTTCTATCTCTTCCCTGGGTGATAATTATGGGGTGTTTACTTTATAATATTTTAAATTGCACAATTTATGCTTTATGCAATTTTGGGTATGTGTGTTATATTTCACATTTTAAACAAAAAATTAGAGTACAATACAGATGAATATTGTACTCTGCTGGGGTAGGCATAAGCATACTACTAAATGTAGAAATTATAAAAGAAGGAAAAAATTTTAAGCCCATGTTGTTTGAGGATGAACACATAGTTGGTGGGACTAAAGAATAAAAATGTGTGATTACTGTAGAAACCAAGGGAAAACCTCTAGGGGAGAGAGGGAGAGAAGCAGTTATGATCAGAAAGTCACATGCAGAGGGATTCAGGGGTACAGGCAATATCCTATTTCTTACCTTCGGTCATGGCAATATAGGTAGGCACCTTATAACTACTTTTTTTATGTTTTATACATTTTTCAATACGTTTATCATCTTTCACAATAAAAAGAGACTAATTTAAAATATGTAAATTAAAAGATTCTTACCTTGATCCGTAAAACCAACTCTTGAATCCCTGTAGTCCGGGCTTTTTCTACATAAGATATCAGATCCATCATCTCTTCTGTTGTCTCAGGGACTTTTAATGCATGCTCTTTAATCGCTTCAAATTCACTGCAAATACTGACATAATACTCTGCTTTACTATGGCTATGGTAATTAATGCCGTGTCATACTCAATACATGTGTGTTATTATGATTATTGTAAAATATGAACTGTGATAGCCTCAAAATATTAAATCACTAAGATGTTTTAAAACATTTAAGGACAACTTATCTGATATAACCCAGCATACATCTTACATCTACAAAATCTACAAAACTGAGGTAACATTTTCATGTGGAAGTTAGGGTATATTAAAATTTTTTTTCTGCGGATCTCTTTAACTCTCTTGAACACCCAGTTAAGTAAGCAGTGTGATACAGAGCGTACTTAGGAATAGCAAGCAGGCCAATATGAAAACAAAGAAGGTGATATCACATGAAGCTGGAAAGGTGAGCAGGAATTAGATAGTGTAGGGCTTGATAGTTCAGTCTTGATTATCAAAAATTTAGGAGGGATGCATTAAAGTGGATAATGACAAAAAGACAGGAGATCCTATGGGGGCACTTTCTTCTTGCTAGAACAGAATCTAAGACCCTTGGGGAGAGACATTACAGCAAAAGACAAGGAGGCAAACAAATTGATTGAGAGCAAGGTGACCCAAGCAGATGTTAAACCAAACTGTGAGCAAGCAAACTGCTCTTTAATTATTATTAATTTATTTAATAAATTGTACTTTACTTAGGGGCACACATTTCCTCCTTTTGATGTTATCTACCTCAAGTACAGAATTTAAATAGGAAAGAATTAAAGAATGAACTAGACAGAGGAATCTGAACAACTTTTCAGCAGCTCTTATGTCATGGGTTTATAGTAAGATAAAATTATTTTGTTGGAAGTAATAGAATTTTCCAGAAAAGTCACACATACTCCAAAAATAAATCCCAAAGTCATGTTAAACATAAATCATTTTTTGATTATGGCATTGTCATCGTTCCTGATATTCAATGGGATTGTTAGAAATGGATGCTTTGCCATCTTTGATATATTTTTGTATAGGAGTAGACTTTTGTACAAAGTATACCTGACAATACTTGACTTTTGACAGCCATATATTTTTATTCACTTAAAAATATTTATTGATGTGATAGCTCCCTTAATTGGGCACCTATTCTATGCCAAGCCTTGTGCCAGATGCTTTACAAATGTTATCTGTGATGCTAACATTAGTCCTGCAAGGAGGGAATTAATTTTACAGCTGGCACAGCAGGAAACTGAGGCTCAGAGAAATGAAATAACTTGCCTAGAGTCACAGAACTAGTTCATCACAGAGCCAGGATTCAAATCCAGGTCTTTCAGATTCCAAAGCACAGGATTTTCTCACATTGCTTCTGGGAAAATAAACATACTAGCTAACATTGCTTGAGTACCGTGTTCCAAGCACTATGCCTAGTGCTTTATATATATTGGTTTTAATCTTTACAGATGTTACAAACAGGCAACAAATAAGTTAAATGAGTTGGATGATGAGTTGCTTGAGCAGTGGGTGAACAAACCAAAGGACACGTTCCCTGCCTAAAATGAAAACTGCTTCTCAGCTCCATTTACCACTGAAGGCCCAACATGGTATGGTCTTCCCACTTTTTCAAGAAAAGTAAAAGATCTGGATTGTGTGTGTGTGTGTGTGTGTGTGTGTGTGTGTGTGTAAAATCTTCTAATTTTGAAATGTTGATAGCCAACTCAAAATGTGTTTAAACAAAATAAAACACAGCATGAGACAAATAAAACTATCTGCATGACCTATTCAGATAGCAGGGCACTGGTTTGTGAATCTAACTTCACAGCCACTCTGCAAAGCAAGCATTGCCGTCTCTATTTTACAGATGACGAAAATAAGCTGGGTGACACAAAAGTAAATATTAGGGTCAGGAACAATCCCAGATCTTCTCAATATCATTGAGAGTCTATATTCTCTCCATTTTCATGCAACCTGTATTCAAACACTGGTTTATTTCAATTTCTTTTTTTAAAAATATCCTGGGTTGCCTCAAAACAACCCTCAAATAGTATCAAACAAAAACCAGACCATCAGGACTACAAAGGAAAACTCCTTAGGAGGCAGCTATGAGGGGTGCCTGGGTGGCTTAGTTAAGCGTCTGCCTTCGGCTCAGGCCATGATCCCAGGGTCCTGGGATTGAGTCCTGCATCGGGCTCCCTGCTCAGCAAGGAGTCTGCTTCTCCCTCTGCCCCTCCCCACCACTCATGCTCTCTCTCTCTCTCATAAAAATAAATAAATAAAATCTTTTTTAAAAAGGAGTCAGCTATGAAGAGAAGTTGTAAGTACTTATATTAAAAATTTTTTAAAGTTAGTTTATTTATTATTTTAACTAATCTCTGCACCCAATGTGGGGATCGAACTCACAACCCCGAGATGAAGAGTCGCATGCTCTTCCAACTGAGCCAGCCAGATGCCCCTCATATTTTAACAAGAGTTATTATTAGCAAAATATTTCTTTTAGCCCTATAATTCTGAGTTTAGCAATACTTCTACTTACCTTTCATTTTCTTTTCTATGTTTTGAAGCTATATCGTTTAGTAATATGTTTGCAAAGGTTTTTGCTTTGTTTGTTAGGCCTATCTTCAAATCTTCACAATCCAAACGCACCATAGGGTAATGAACCCACTGAGGCAAAAGCATTATTTCTGAGGCAAGACTGAAAAATCTTTCTATAAACTTAAAATTAAAAAAAAGGATTTAAAATTCAGATCCAAGTATATTACTTGCACAGCTAAAAACCTTCAAAACAAACTCTTGAGCAAAGATACCCTAAAATTGTCCCACATGGCTCCGACTTATATTTCCAACTTCATATTCTAAACCAGCCATGTACTGCATTCCTATGTTACCTATTCTACAGCTGTTTTGGTTCATTTGATAGTCTCTGAACACCCCTAAACCCTTTTGGTCTTTGTTCATGTTACAGTCCCTCTCTTCTCCACCTATGAATATCTACTTCAAAGCCTAGTTCACTTTTCACTTCTTCAAGAAACCTTCACCAATCTTCCAAAGCAGAAACAATCATTCCCTCATCTTTGCTTCCACAACATTTTGTACACATTTCCATTCCAGTACTTATGTCCACGTGTCATAGTGGTTACTCCTATGTCTGGCTTCCAGGCCAAATATAAGCTCCTCAGGACAAGGTGTATGTATTATTTATCTTTATGTCACCAAAATCTTGCTAGATGTCTGAATGTGATTGTTGAAGCAATGAATGAGTAAATGAATCACTAAAGAAATTGTTTAGTTAACCTATAAGCTTATTAAAATGGTATTCCGAATAAGAAATTCTATTAACTTTAGTTGAAACATTTACTTTCCAGAAAAAAACCCTAATTAAAAAAAAGAAAGTCAAAGGCGTTAATGAAAAACAGAATTACCACTTACCTCTGTGTATTCATCAAAAGTATGATCTTCTGCCTGAAAAGTCTCTATCATCTCATCTGCAGTCCCATCAAGAAGCCAATTGTATTTTTCAACTGAAAATTAATAATCTAATTTAAATCTCAATAAGACCCATTCAAAAAGATAAAGTGCTTTTTAATATGATCATGGAAAGAAGTAGACTATTCAATTAAATATTATTAATAATTAACATATATTAACAGGAATAGAAAAAAATAGACTTAACAAGCAAACCAGGTTAAACGTGGCATTTTAAAATAAAGAAAATAGTGTATGTAATGATCTTACAATAATTTAGAGGTACAGATAAGCCAGTTAATAGAAGGTTTTGATTAAGAGAATGTTAAATAACTATACTGACCCCATACACCCTTGAAGAGACTGTAAAACTGAGCTGCAGTCTCTTCAAAACTATTCTTCAGGGGGCGCCTGGGTGGCTCAGTTGGTTAAGCGACTGCCTTCGGCTCAGGTCATGATCCTGGAGTCCCGAGATCGAGTCCCACATCGGGCTCCCTGCTCAGCAGGGAGTCTGCTTCTCCCTCTGACCCTCTTCCCTCTCGTGCTCTCTATCTCTCATTCTCTCTCAAATAAATAATAAATAAAATCTTTAAAAAAAAATTTAAAAAAAAAACTATTCTTCAGGGCGCCTGGGTGGCTCAGTTGGTTAAGCAACCGCCTTCGGCTCAGGTCATGATCCCAGAGTCCCGGGATGGAGTCCAGCATCGGGCTCCCTGTTTGGTAGGGAGTCTGCTTCTCCCTCTGACCCTACCCCCTCTTGTGCTCTCTTTCTCACTCTCTCTCAAATAAATAAATAAAAATAAAATCTTTTTTTAAAAAAACTACTCTTCAAAATTAAAAATTATCTTAATTTAAAACTTGATTTAGCTTTCTCCTTATTCCAACATCTCTTCTCTCTGCTTTTTTGCTTTATTACTCTGTTCCTGTTAACATTCACCCTTTGGACTAAACAACAGAATTCAAGTTTCTTGAGTGTGATCTTTGATTCTGCCAAAAGCCATGCCAATGCTGACTTCTGGCTCTTCCTGCTTTTTTCACGACAGCCCCAGACAACCAAATACTTGACCAATGTCCAGCTAAAATAAAAATGGTAGTCTTTTATGATAAAAGGTATAATACTACATATGTGATATATACCGTATGTCTCATAATGTTTTCTTGCACCTTCTGAGTTATGATGTACTGCCAACTTCAATGTAGTAAGAGCCCATTGTAACACATGTTCAGGAAGTTGTGTGTCAAGATTTACAGTTGGTGAAGTTCCTGATAGCCAAGAGGGAACTGTTTGGACATTCTAACAAAAATTAAAATGACAATTTTTGAAACAAATATCTGTGCAATTGGTCTATACATAGATCCTATACAATATTTTTAAACATTCTTTTCAGATTTCAATGGTCCAAAAAAAGATAACTCGATGCAAAATCATGATTTAAAATTGTATAGTTTGGGGCACCTGGCTGTCTCAGTCGGTATAGCATGCAACTCTTGATCTTGGGGGTTGGGAGTTTGAGCCCCACGTTGGGTGTAGAGATTACTTAAAAATAAAACCTTAAAAAATAATAAAATAAAATAGAATTATATAGTTTGTACTCTAATATAAAAACTTGAGTTAGTTTTCTATCATTCAACAACTTTTTATTGAATCACTATAATGTCTAAGTGATTATACTAGAAAGTAGAAGGAACAAACATGACATGGATCTTGTCCTTAAGAAGCTCACAACTATGTAGAGAAGATGAAATGGACACATAAATACCAATTCCTAACTGTAATAAAAGTTCTAAGAAGGAAAACATCATTTCTGGCCAGGGAACTTTATCAAGGAGAAAGTACTTCTAACTTAAAACAACTTGGAGGATGGAAATAAAACAGAGTTATAACATTTTATGTACATGTCCACTTTATAGTTTCAACTCCATTGAAAATTTTGAAAGAGACCCATATATAGAAACCCACTGGATAAGGATGGAAGAATACCTGTAGAGCTTCAGTTATCCGCTCTACCAAACCCAAAACAACATCTTCCAAATCTTGAAAGGTAGGATAAAATTCCATTTTATCATCATCAAATGTCAATTCCATCTTAAATATTGGCAGCCCACGTTGATCTTCTTGGTCAAAGAGTTTCACAAATCCTTCTACAGTTCTCTTTAAGAAATCCTTTAGCTGCATGATATCATAAATTACTACTTTAGAATGTACAAATTCAACCTTTAACCTTTAGTTCAAAATCAGTGAGCTATTACCTACAATTAAGGCATTCTATCAGTCTGTTTAGTCCTCACAATTTTCTTCATTCAGCACAATATGTTCCTACTAAATTTGGTGTAAAATAATAAATAGAACAATATATGCAAACTTTAATTTTTTTATAGAATATCAACAATCTTAATATGGCAACTAGAATTTTCCACATTCTTTAGCATTTCTTTCCCTGGTACAGAAAACTAAACAACATGGTGAAGACTAATGGGAGGAGAGGCCAGACACCTGAGGGTTAGGGTGTTATGAGGTGACATGCAAATGAGGTGAGGGACAGTGGTACAGAGCTATCTCCTAGTCAACTGTTAAATAATCAAGACTTCTAAGACCCAGTTACTAAACCCTTGGATGGTTGAAAAGCACCACGGTGGGAATATTTACACCAGGAAATTGGCAAACACTACAAATTAGGGCTTTTCTCCCCCATCCCCAAAGCTGGATTTCCAGCACATCACTAGGTGAGGGTGAAGCCACTGGAACTGAGAAATGTGCACAGTAAGTTACCAAAGAATGAATAATGCATTCTTTTTTTTTTTAAATTAAAAGATTTTATTTATTTTCAAGATGGTGGGGAGGGGCAAAGGGAGAGAGAATCTCAAGCCGACTCCACACTGAGTGTAAAGCTGGACCGGGGCTCCCTCTCACAACCCTGAGATCATGACTTGAGCTGAAACCAAGCATAGGATGCTCAACCTACTGAGCCACCCAGGTGCCCCTGAATGATGCATTCTTATGTAGAAACAGCTATTGGAAATTTAGCCAAGCAGATAAATATAGATCTAAAACCATCTTCAAAATGTTCCCCATCTCTACTTCTTATCAAATAATCATAGTCCTCTTAAGAGGATAAAGGTAAAAAGGAAGTCATGTATGTTAATCACAGGGTTATATACTAGATATTAAACGTGTCCTTTTAAGGATACATTGAAAAATTTATGGGGGCTGCTTGTGCGCGCGCAAGGCTTGAGCATGAGCGGGACTTGACCGCGAGGCGGAGGCAAAAGCCACCGCCCCCCTCTTCCCCTCCCTTGAATGAGGCGGCGCGTTGGCCAGAGATGGTGGGCACCCGCCCAGTCTTAGCCTCGGCGCGGGTGCTTCCGTCTCACGCAGCGATCCTCGCGGGCCTCTAGTGCGCTCCCTCAGCCCCAGCAGCCTCCACCTGGAGGGCGCCCTCGGGCCGGCGAGGAGGGGACGCCCGCCTGTGTTGGTACCTGAAGTCACCTGCTCCGCGCGAGAGGCAGAGGCTGCCACGGCGGTGGCAGAACTACAGAGCTGCGGGGTCCATCTGACCCTTACCCTCAGCCCAGGAAGTAACCAATGCGAAACATGTTGCAGAAACTTTCAAGAAGTGGCTAAAGTGGGAAGGAAAAAAGTGCCACTGCCTATCAGAAAAAAAGACCAAAAGAAAACATGGGAAATACAACTACCAAATTCCGTAAAGCACTCATCAATGGTGATTAAAAACCTGGCCTGCCAAATTTATGAAAACAACCCTCAGCTGAAAGAATCCCTTGATCCAAATACATCTTACGGGGAGCCCTACCAGCACAATACTCCATTACACTGTGCTGCTAGACATGGGATGAACAGAATACTAGGGACTTTTCTTTTTGGTAGAGATGGAAATCCAAATAAACGGAATGTGCACCATGAAACATCTATGCATTTGTTAGGTATGGGACCTCAAATTATGATATCTGAAGGAGCCCTTCATCCTCGCTTAGCACGGCCCGCAGATGATTTCAGAAGAGCAGATTGTCTGCAGATGATCTTAATATGGAAAGCAGCAAAACTTGACCTAGGAGAATATGAGAGAGCAGCTATTGATGCCGTTGACGACAACAACAACAACAAAACACCCCTGCACTATGCTGCTGCCTCAGGGGTGAAACCCTGTGTCCAGGTTTTGGTAAAACATGGAGGAGACTTGTTTGCTGAGAATGAAAATAAAGACACTCCTTGTGATTGTGCTGAAAAGCAACAACACCTAAGATTTGGCTCTCAATCTGGAATCACAAATGGTATTCTCACGAGATCCCGAAGCTGAAGAAATAGAAGCTGAATATGCTGCATTAGACAAACAAGAGGCTAAGCTCATGGATCAACTATGAGAGACTGATATTAAAAGGAATTGGAAATAATTCTCTGTTCCCTGAGTGCCTTTCATATCTTCTAAAATTTTAACAATTACTAATATATTTGAGTAAATAAGTACCCATTTTTCATTTTTTAACAATAAGTAGGTTTTACCTATATAATTGGGGAAAGCTGTTTTCACTGTGGAAAGAAATAAAAACAAATTCTTCTGTCATAAAAAAAGAAAAAGAAAAATTTATGGAAACTTTGGAGATATTTTCCAAAAGGGAAAGTTTTTATTCAAAACCATTTTTATAGAATTGTATTTCTACAATAGCAAAAATTTGAGGAGCCCATAAATACAAAATATAAATTAATATTTTCTTTAAAGATGATCAATTCCATTTCAAACCAAGATTTTTTGAGAAAAAAATGAGAACAAACCCACTTGGGATTTCATATGTTCAAAAAGATATTTACTAGGATAGTCCTTAGTTAATATTCTCCAATAAAGCTATGGATAATTAGTTGATAGCCTTTAAGCATGAGCCCAGTAATCACTCATAATATTGACACATACTTCTAGACTTTCTTTTCATTTTAGATTGCTTCAGATATTGCCTCAGAAAAGTATTTTTATGCTAAACTAATTTAAACAAAATTATTGTAAAAATATTTTTATTTCAAAATAATTACCTAGCACTATGTCTAAATAGAATTTTATTTAAAATAATAAACTAAGGGGCGCCTGGGTGGCTCAGTCACTAAGCATCTGCCTTCGGCTCAGGTCATGGTCCCAGGGTCCTGGGGTCGAGTCCCACATCCGGCTCCTTGCTCCGCGGGAAGCCTGCTTCTCCCTCTCTCACTCCCCCTGCCTGTGTTCCCTCTCTCGCTGTGTGTTTCTCTGTCAAATAAATAAGTAACATCTTTAAAAATAAATAAATTAATTAATTAATTAATTAATTAATTAAATAATAAAGTAAAACATCAGTTTTAAACTCAACACCCCAAAAATGAATAATCCAATTAAGAAATGGGCAGAAGACATAGACATTTCTCCAAAGAAGACATACAGATGACTAACAGACACATGAAAATATGCTCACCATCACTGATCATCAGGGAAACACAAATCAAAACTACAATGAGATATCACCTCACACCTGTCAGAATGGCTAAAATCAACAACATAAGAAACAACAGCTGTTGGGGAAGATGTGGAGAAAGGGGAACCATCTTGCACTGTGGGGAATGCAAACTGGTGCAGCCACCGTGGAAAACAGTATGGAGGTTCCTCAAAAAGTTAAAAATAGAACTACCCTACAATCCAGCAATTGCACTACTAGGCATTTACCCAAAGAATACAAAAATACTAATTTAAAGGGCTACATGCACCCTGATGTTTATACCAGCATTGTCTACAATAGTCAAATTATGGAAGCAGCCCAAATGTTCATAGATAGATAAAAGGATAAAGACGATGTGGTGTGTGTATGTATATACATATATGTATATATACACACACACACACACACACACACACAGAGATGAATATTACTCAGCCATAAAAAAGAATGAAATCTTGCCATTTGCTATGACCTGGATGGAGCCAGAGAGTATAATGCTAAGTGAAATAAGTCAGTCAGAGAAACACAGATACCAGATTCCATACAATTTCACTCATATGTGGAATTTAAGAAACAAAACAAATGAGCAAAAGGGAAAAAAGAGGCAAACCAAGAAACAGACTCTTAACTATAGAGAACTGATGGTAACCAGAAGGAGGGGGGTGGAGGAATGGGTTAAACAGGTGATGGGGATCAAGGAGTGCACTAGTCCTGATAAGCACCGGGTGATGTATGGAAGTGTTGAATCACTGTATTGTTCACCTGAAACTAATATTACACTGTATGTTAACTGGAATTTAAATAAAAACTTAAAAAATAATAAAGCAAAATAAGAACTACTCTTATTAACATTATTATTTAAGATATATAGAACATATTTACCTGATTTGACATAAGTGTGGAAACACAGTTATAAAATGCATCCAATTTTTCAGGTTTGATAGCTTCTAGAGTTTCCTTCTTGGTAAAAAGATTTATAACCTTTGGATACCATGTGTTCATTATCTTCTCTTCTGCCTTTTTAGCTTGTATTGATAGATCATTTCTCAGTGATTCACAATCAATTGGCCCTTTAGCTCTATTTATAAGAAAAATAAAAATGATTTAAAGCAAATGATAAATACTGGTCTTAATACACAATTCTTTTTAAAAATAAGATAAATTTAAATTTTTTTAATCTAAAGAAAAGTTCTCAAGACTTATCAATTTTTAAAATGTATGCAGTCAAAATATAAAGACTCAAGCAAGCAACATTCAAATCTTAAATGTTAGAATAAATATGAGATTTTACCTAATCCCTGTTAAATCTAGCAAAACGGAATTGGAAAACATCGTATAACCAAGATCCAGCAATATTTTCATAGTTGGATGAACAATGTGCAAATTAGCTGATATTTGATTTCTGGTCTGCACATAGCTAGAATGCCAAGGATTAGAATAATCCAGTCCTCTGGAAAAGCAAAACACCATATCAAACAGGATTCAAACAATATACTCTAAATTTTAGGAAATAATAGTTATGACATGGAATTAGCATAAAGCAAGAGAAGAGGAAAATATGGTCAGCAATGGAAGCTTTAGGAGACATGCATGTAATAAAAATGCCTCAAGATCTTGAAAGTGCATTATCTTCAGAGAGGACAGAGACCACTTGTGGGTAAGGCAGACTGACGGGCCAGGTGGGAGTGCCCTGCTAACTTCCACTGTGCTCTGGGTCAGTTACCATGGGTAGAGATAAAGGAACTCAGTCCTTGGAACTGGGGAGAAAGGATGAAGAAATCTGTCTGGCATACACCAAAGCTTACTTAAGGCCACATTGACCTATACATCCGTAAGGGTTCCCCTAATTGTGTAAGCAGCAAATAGACAAGTTCAGAGCAAGGACACCTTCAGGGGAAAAAAAAACCCAGTAGTGCTATTTTTTAGATGTATTCAAAGTACCTTTGAGCTTCACAATTCTAGACTTAAATGTAAGATCAGCTTATTTTTAATCTGTTATCAAAACCTAGATGCAATTCTGTTTTCAAAATAACTTACTGGGGCACCTGGATGTCTCAGTTGTTTGAGCCTCCGACTTTTGATTTAGACTGGGGTCATGATCTCGGGATTGTGGGAACAGCCCTGCATTGGGCCTTGTGCTGGGCAGGGAGTCTACTTGGGATTCTCTCTCTCTCTCTCCCTCTGCCACTCCCCCTGCTCATGCCCTCTCTCTCTCAAAGAAATAAATCAATCTTTAAATAATAATTTACTCACTCAGGGGATGTAGGTAAAGGGCCTCCTTCATCTTCAAGCCATTTAACTGGAGGTTTCACGAGAACACTCCTCACTAAAACATATATATGCATTAATATTTCTTGAAAACCCTTGCAAATCCTACTCAAACAAAAGTTTCTAACTTTTGATATTGGAAAACATAGTTTATTGAGCATTAAAGTGAGAAGAAAAAAATTCCTTTATTTGAAAAAAAGCAAGTTCTTGGTACTATTTGGTGTTACTTTGGGTGTGAATTCAGATATGGGAAAGCTTTAAGTTTTTAGTTTTTTTGCATTCTATCTACTCAAAGGCCACTTAAAAACTTATTCCAATAAAAACTGCAAATGTTAAATCCCTAATAAACCTCCCTAAATACAGTAATATTTTTTATAATTCTGTAAACAGTATAACTACAGGCATAAAGACAAAGAGAAAAATCAAAACGCTATTAGCTAATAAGCACATAAAAATTATACAAAGTTCCCTTGAATTACAAGATTTTGACTGGATAATAAGCTCAAAATAAAAACTTTTTTTAAAGTAGATTTTGAGAGGAGCAAGATGGAGGAGGAGTAGAAGACCTAAATTTCCACTGGTCCCAGGAATTCAGCTAGACAGTTATCAAACCATTCTCAACACCTACAAACTCAACAGGAGAGTGAAGGAAAGAATAGCAGCAATTCTATGAACAGAAAAGTGACCACCTTCTGGAAGGTAGGACATGCACAGAAGTGAATCCAAGGCGATATTCAGGAAGATAGATGGAGGGGGAGGGGGTCTCCATCAGCCTGGTACCAGCAGCGGAGCACGAAATCGGAACTTTTAGAAGTCTGCTCCGCTGAGGGACATCGCCCCAGTGGCTAAGCAGGGGGTTGGAACCCTCGTTGGGACAGTGTGGTCTCAGGACCCTCGGGGTCACAGAAAGACCGGGCATGCCTGAGTGCGGCAGAGCTCCCAGGTGTCAGAGCGGGGAAGCCAGCTGCAGAGACAAAGCTGAGGAGCGGGCTCTCAGCTCGGGGTTGCCATAAACTGTGATCTGTGGCACAGTCGGGCCACGGCTCCTCCAACAGGGACCCAACAAGCAGCAGATCCGGGGAGACTCCCCTTCCTCCCCCAGGAGGAGTGGCGCAGGAGCGCACCACAGGGATCTGCTGGGTTTGGAGACTCCACACAGGGTCGGGTGCCAGAGATAGAAACGCCCGGCCACAGGCCGGGTGAGCACAGAGTGTGGCCGGAGACCGGGGAGAGGAGAGTGATTGACTGCTTTTCTCTGGGGGCGAACTGAGGAGCAGGGGCCTGAGTTCTCGGCTCCTCCCGGCAGAGATTGGGAGGCCGCCATCTTCACTCTCATCCTCCAAAGCTGTGCAGAAAGCTTGCAGGGAACAAAAGCTCTGAAGAGCAAACCCGATCAGATTACTTAGCCCAGACCTGGCAAGGGCGAGGCAATTCTGCCTCCGGCAAAGACATTTGGGAACCATGGCAACAGGCCCCACCCCCAGAAGATGAGCAAGCACAGCCAACCAAGACGAAGTTTATCGATCAATGAGAAGGGCAGAACTCCAGTGCCAGGGGAATATAGCACATAGAATTCATGGCTTTTTTCCCATGATTCTTTAGTCTTTCAAAGTTAATTTTATTTTTTTTTGTTTTTTTCATTGAATTTTTCTTCTTTCCTTTTTCAACCAACATCTTATCAATTCGTTTTTTAAAATCTTTTTTTAATTTTCATTTTACACCCATATTCTATCCGTTCATTGTATTTAACCTATTTTTTGTGTATATATATATAAGTTTTTCGTTCTTTAAAATTTTGGGATACAGTTTCTTCTAACAGACCAAAATATACCCTAAATCTAGTGTATGACTTTGTCCTAGTCTCCCGCCTGATCACATTCGCTTTTTTTTCTTAATTTTTTCGTTCTTTTTTCAACCAACTTATCAATTCCTTTTTGAAAATCTTTTTTAATTTTCATCTTTACAGTCATATTCCATCCCTTCATCGTATTTACCCTTATTTGTGTATATATATATATATTTTTCTTTCTTTAAAATTTTGGGAGGCAATTTCTTCTAACAGACCAAAATACAACCAAAATCTAGTGTGTGACTCTGTTCTATTCACCAGCCTGATCATATTCTTTTTTCCCCCCCCTTTCTTTTCCTCCCAGTTTCAGGTCTCTTCTGATTTGTTTAGTGTATATTTTTCTGGGGTTGTAGTTACCCTTTTAGCATTTTGTTCTCTCATTCATCTATTCTTCTCTGAACAAAATGACAAGATGGAAAAACTCACCTCAAAAAGAACAAGACATAGTACCGACTACCAGGGACTTAATCAGTACAGACATTAGTAAGATGTCAGAACTAGAGTTCAGAATGACAACTATAAAAATACTAGCTGGGCTTGAAAAAAGCATAGAAGATACTAGAGAATCCCTTTCTGGAGAAATAAAAGAACTAAAATCTAACCAAGTCAAAATCAAAAAGGCTATTAATGAGGTGCAATCAAGAATGGAGGCTCTAAATCCTAGGATAAATGAGGCAGAAGAGAGAATGAGTGATATAGAACACCAAATGATGGAGAATAAAGAAGCTGAGAAAAGGAGAGATGAACAACTACTGGAACATGAGGGGAGAATTTGAGAGAAAAGTGATACCATAAGACAAAGCAATATTAGAACAAATTGGGATCCCAGAAAGAGAAGAAAGAGAGGGGCAGAAGATATACTGGAGCAAATTATAGTGGAGAATTTCCCTAATTTGGGGAAGGAAACAGGCATCAAAATCCAGGAGGCACAAAGAACCCCCCTCAAAATCAATAAAAATAGGTCAACAGTCTGACATCTAATAGTAACACTCACAAGTCTCAGAGACAAAGAGAAAATCCTGAAAGCACCTCAGGACAAGAGGTCTGTAACCTACAATGGGAGAAACATTAGATTGGCAGCAGACCTATCCACAGAGACCTGGTAGGCCAGGAAGGACTGGCATGATATATTCAGAGCACTAAACGAGAAAAATATGCAGCCAAGAATATCCAGCTAGGCTGTCATTGAAAATAGAAGGAGAGATAAGATAAGCTTCCAGGACAAAGAAAAACTAAAAGAATTTGTTAACACCAAACCAGCCCTACAAGAAATACTGAAAGGGGTCCTCTAAGCAAAGAGAGAGCCTAAAAGTAACATAGACCACAAAGGAACAGAGACGATATACAGTAACAATCACCTTACAGGCAATACAATGGCACTAAATTCATATCTTTCAATAGTTACCCTGAATGTAAATGGGCTAAATGCCCCAATCAAAAGACACGGGGTATCAGATTGGATAGAAAAACAAGACCCATCGATATGTTGTCTGCAAGAGACTCATTTGAGACCCAAAGACACCTCCAGATTGAAAGTGAGGCGGTGGAAAACCATTTACCATGCAAATGGACATCAAAAGAAAGCTGGGATAGCAATCCTTATATCAGACAAATTAAGATTTTAAACCAAAGACTATAATAAGAGATGAGGAAGGACACCACATCATACTTGAAGTGTCTATCCAACAAGAGGATCTAAAAATTATAAATATCTATGCCCCTAACATGGGAGTAGCCAATTATATTAGCCAATTAATAACAAAATCAAAGAAACACATCAACAATAATACAATAATAGTAGGGGAATTTAACACCCCCTCACTGAAATGGACAGATCATCTAAGCAAAAGATCAACAAGGAAATAAAGGCCTTAAATGACACACTAGACCAGATGGACTTCACAGATATATTCAGAACATTCCATCCCAAAGCAACAGAATACACATTCTCCTTGAGAGCACAAGGAACACAATCCAGAATAGATTACATCCTGGGTCACAAATCAGGTCTCAACCGGTACCAAATGATTGGGATCATTCCCTGCATATTTTCAGACCACAATACTTTGAAACTAGAACTCAATCACAAGAGGAAAGTTGGAAAGAACTCAAATACATGGAGGCTAAAGAGCATACTACTAAAGAGCAGCTAAAGAATGAATGGGTCAACCAGGAAATTAAAGAAGGATTTTAAAACTTCATGGAAACAAATGAAAATGAAAACACAACTGTTCAAAACCTTTGGGATGCAGCAAAGGCCATCCTAAGAGGGAAGTATATAGCAATACAAGCCTTTCTCAAGAAACAAGATAGGTCTCAAATACACAACCTAACCTTATACATAAAGAATCTGGAAAAAGAACAGCAAATAAAGCCTAAATCCAGCAGGAGAAGAGAATAAAGATCAGAGCAGAAATCAATGAAATAGAAACCAAAAGAACAGTAGAACAGATCAATGAAACTAGGAGCTGGTTTTTTTAAAGAATTAATAAGATTGATAAACCCCTGGCCAGACTTATCAAAAAGAAAAGAGAAAGAGCCCAAATAAATAAAACCATGAATGAAGAGGAGAGATCACAACCAAAACCAAAGAAATACAAACAATTATTAGAACATATTATGAGCAACGATATGCCAACCAATTAGAAAATCTGGAAGAAATGGATGCATTCC
The DNA here is from genome assembly GCF_009762305.2 of Zalophus californianus. Classification (NCBI taxonomy): domain Eukaryota; kingdom Metazoa; phylum Chordata; class Mammalia; order Carnivora; family Otariidae; genus Zalophus; species Zalophus californianus. The sequence continues at coordinate 25,601,803 of NC_045595.1, forward strand.
TAGAGATGTATAAACTACCAAAACTGAACCAGGAAGAAAGAGAAAACCTGAACAGACCCATAATCGGTAGAGAAATTGAAGCCATAATCAAAAATCTCCCAACAAACAAGAGCCCAGGACCAGATAGCTTCCAGGGGAATTCTACCAAACATTTAAAGAAGAATTAATACCTATTCTTCTGAAACTGTCCCAAAAAAATAGAAATGGAAGGAAAACTTCCAAACTCATTTTATGAGGCCAGCATTCCCTTGATCCCAAAACCAGACAAAGACCCCGTCAAAAAGGAGAACTACAGACCAATATCCCTGATCAACATGGATGCAAAAATTCTCACCAAAATACCAGCCAGTAGGATCCAACAGTACATTAAAAGGATTATTCACCACGACCAACTGGGATGTATTCCTGGGCTGCAAATTTGGTTCGACATCCGCAGATCAATCAATGTGATAAAATACATTAATAAAAGAAAGAACAAGAACCATATGATCCTCTCAATAGATGCAGATAAAGCATTTGACAAAGTACAGCATCCTTTCTTGATCAAAACTCTTCAGAGTATAGGGATAGAGGGTACATATCTCAATATCATAAAAGCCATCTATGAAAAACCCACAATGAATATCATACTCAATGGGGAAAAACTGAGAGCTTTTCCCCTAAGGTCAGGAACATGGCAGGGATGTCCACTATCACCACTGCTATTCAACATTGTACTAGAAGTCTTAGCCTCGGCAATCAGACAACAAAAAGAAATAAAAGGCATCTGAATCAGTAAAGAAGAAGTGAAGCTCTAACTTTTTGCAGATGATATGATACTTTATGTGGAAAACCCAAAAGACTCCACCCCAAAACTGCTAGAACTCATACAGGAATTCAGTGAAGTGGCAGGATATAAAATCAATGCACAGAAATCAGTTGCATTTCTATACACCACCAACAAGACAGAAGAAAGAGAAATTAAGGAGTCGATCCCATTTACAGTTGCACCCAAAACCATAAGATACCTAGGAATAAATTTAACCAAAGAGGCAAAGGATCTGTACTCAGAAAACTATAGAATACTCATGAAAGAAATTGAGGAAGACACAAAGAAATGGAAAAACGTCCCATGCTCTTAGATTGGAAGAACAAATATTGTAAAAATGTCTTTGCTACCTAGAGCAATCTACACATTTAATCCAATCCTTATCAAAATACCATCCACTTTTTTCAAAGAAATGGAACAAATAATCCTAAAATTTGTATGGAACCAGAAGAGACCCCGAATAGCCAAAGGAATGTTGAAAACGAAAAGCAAAGCTGGCGGCATCACAATTCCAGACTTCAAGCTCTATTACAAAGCTGTAATCATCAAGACAGTATGGTACTGGCACAAAAACAGACACACAGATCAATGGAACAGAATAGAGAGCCTGGAAATGGACCCTCAACTCTATGGTCAACTAATCTTTGACAAAGCAGGAAAGAATGTCCAATGGAAAAAAGACAGTCTCTTCTGTTGAAGAAATGGTGTTGGGAAAATTGGACAGCCACATGCAGAAGAATGAAACTGGACCATTTCTTACACCACACACAAAAATAGACTCAAAATGATTGAAAGAACTAAATGTGAGACAGGAATCCATCAAAATCCTTGAGGAGAACACAGGCAACAACCTCTTCAACCTCAGCCGCAGCAACTTCTTCCTAGAAACATCCCCAAAGGCAAGGGAAGCAAGGGCAAAAATGAACTATTGGGATTTCATCAAGATAAAAAGCTTTTGCACAGCAAAGGAAACAGTCAACAAAACCAAAAGACAGGGACGCCTGGGTGGCTCAGTCAGTTAAGCATCTGCCTTCAGCTCAGGTCACAATCTCGGGGTCCTGGGATCGAGTCCCACATCGGGCTCCTTGCTTAGCAGGGAGCCTGCTTCTCCCTCTGCTTGTGCTCTCTCTCTCTCTCTCTGACAAATGAATAAATAAAAAATCTTAAAAAAAAAACAAAACAAAAGACAACCAACAGAATGAGAGAAGATATTTGCAAATGACATGTCAGATAAAGGGCTAGTATCCAAAATCTACAAAGAACTTATCAAACTCAATACCCAAAGAACAAAGAATCCAATCAAGAAATGGGCAGAAGACATGAACAGACATTTCTGCAAATGGCCAACAGACACATGAAAAAATGCTCAACATCACTCGGCATCAGGGAAATCCAAATCAAAACCTCAATGAGATACCACCTCATGCCAGTCAGAATGGCTAAAATTAACAAGTCAGGAAATGACAGATTTGGCGAGGATGCAGAGAAAGCGGAACCCTCCTACACTGTTGGTGGGAATGCAAGCTGATGCAACCACTCTGGAAAACAGTATGAAGGTTCCTCAAAAAGTTGAAAAGAGAGCTACTCTACGACCCAGCAATTGTACTACTGGGTATTTACCCCAAAGATACAAATGTAGGGGCGCCTGGGTGGCTCAGATGGTTAAGCGTCTGCCTTTGGCTCAGGTCATGATCCCAGGATCCTGGGATCGAGTCCCACATCGGGCTCCCTGCTCCTTGGGAGCCTGCTTCTCCCTCTGCCTCTCTCTCTCTCTCTCTGTCTCTCATGAATAAATAAATAAAATCTTAAAAAAAAAGATACAAATGTAGTGATCTGAAGGGGCACATGCACCCCAATGTTTATAGCAGCAATGTCCACAATAGCCAAACTATGGAAAGAGCCTAGATGTCCAACAACAGATGAATGGATAAAGAAGATATGGTGTACACACACACACACACACACAGACACACACACAATGGAATATTATGCAGCCATCAAAGAAATGAAATCTTGCCATTTGCAACGATGTGGATGGTATTATGCTAAGCGAAATAAGTCAGTCAGAGAAAGGCAAGTATCATATGATCTCACTGATATGAGGAATTTGAGAAAAAAGACAGAGGATCATAGGGGAAGGGAGGGAAAAATGAAACAAGATGAAACCAGAGAGGGAGACAAACCATATGAGACTCTTAATCTCGGGAAACAAAGGGTTGCTCGAGTGGAGGTGGGTGGGAGGGATGGGGTGGCTGGGTGGTGGACACTGGGGAGCGTATGTGCTATGGTGAGTGCTGTGAATTGTGTAAGACTGATGAATCACAGACCTGTACCCCTGAAACAAATAATACATTATATGTTAATAAAAAATTAAATTAAATTAAATTGAAAAAAATAAAGTAGATTTCATTTTTTTAAAGTAATCTCTACACCCAAGGGGTGTAGGTAAAGGGCCTATATGGGGCTCAAACCTACAACCCCAGGCTCAACAATCGTATGCTCTACCGACTGAGCCAACGAGGTACCCCTCAAAATAAAAACTTTAAATTAAAATAATATCTAAGAAATACATATAGCTAAATACATAGATGTTCATTATTCATATTTCTACTTGTGATTGGAGGGGTGGAGAACAGAAGTCAAAGAAGCTTGGCATGTGTTAAATGCTACTTACCCAGATACCTCTTCATGCTTTTTTCAAAGTCACTTGACACCTCATTTATGAGACTTTTCATGAGTTCTTCTCTTTCTTTCCCTTCTTTTAAAGACTCAGGTATCAGCATTAACATGTGATCCAGCCATTCCTGCTGAATAGGGACTATAGGACTGCTTTCTACACACTGCTTCATATAAATATAGTTGAACTGAGAATATAATAAGAAAAAATAAAGTGTTCTAAATGGTGTAGTATTTCAGTGTAACTCCTGAGCTCTGTCTATTCAAGACAACATTTTTTTCAGAATAGAAGTATTCTGAAAAATAACATGTTTTCAAAATAAAAACATTTACCCAAAAGTATGACCTACAAAGAAACCATTTTTTAAGTGCTCAGTTTATATTTATTGAATGAATAAGAATTGGAAATTGGGACCAAAGAGTGGGCTAGGGAAGCTGGGTGTGCCCATGTATTATCCACTCAAACATTGAAATATGTAACAGTAATCCATTAAACAGTCAGAAACTGGCAACTATGAACTCTAGCACAAAGGTACACAATTGATAAAACAACCAAGAATGACAGGAAATAACAGCAATAAATTATGGCTGAATATTATTAAGTATTTTAGAATATTTAATCAAGCTGATTAATTTAAAATATTACCATGGTGGTTTTTTCCCAACCAAATCTGCATTTTACACTTGAGAAAACTAATCTTGTAATAATCTCTTCACTCAAACCAGGGTTGGAGCCTAAGGTTTTCAGTATTAAAGTAACATAGAAATGCAGACCCATCAGTATCTTAAATAGACAATAGAAATAAATTAGGTTGTCTCTCATATTTAAGAGTGTACTATGAATTTAACATGCAAGCTTGTTGGGACTCTGAATAGGAATACAGTATTGTAAAACAAAAAACAAATAATGTCTCAACTAGGGAAAAAAATATGACTTTCTTGTGGGCAATATGTGTGTGGTTTAAAAGGAGAACAGAATAATGATCAAGAAAAAAGAAAGAGGAGAAAAGGCTATAGGGTGTGGATACGAACAGAAAGTTAGCAGCTACATGAAACCAGAAGAAACAGAGAGGGGCTCCAATACAGCATACCCAAGGGGTGGGGCAGAAACAGAACCGATTAGAATTTAATCTGGAGGGGGCATCTGAGTAGAGTAAGAACCAATTGGTCACCTCCAGGATAGTGTGAGATAATCACAAAAACAAGTTGATTTAGGCATACCAGAACCTCAAACAGGAAAGGACCCTGGATTTCTGGAGAGTAAAAAGGGGGACTGAAGGGAATGGAGGGCCTGGAGTGGTGGACCAAACAGAAGTTCATAGCCTCAAAGGATTCAAATAGGGAAACCTAAAGAGTAACAGGAACTGGGAAGAGGAGAAAGGGATTATTTAGAACCTTTATGTTGGGCAAAGGGCTCTAAGTAATATAGACCTCTACTTCTGAAGCACATCAACAATATACAGCAGGTGTCCCTGAATTTCATGTCACTGTTACATGGCTAACCTGCAATCACAACGGCTCTGTGTCCTGGATGAAAGCAGTCAGGGCTGGAGGAGGGAGCTCTGCCAGGGAAGTGAAGGCAGAGTGACAAGTCTAGAGGTTCTTCCCACTGGACCCGTATGTGGTAGCAGCCAAAATGAATTTCTAGTAGGTGAAATGTCATATACTTCATAAAAGGGGCTTTGTAGATGAAGCATGAATGAACTAGATACAGAAGGCAATCCCTCAACTTTTAATACCTGGAAGAATAAATCATGCTCTTCTGGAGCCCTCATGTATGAACTATAAATTCACTGGAGGTCAGGTGTCTGGGCAGGAAAACATTTTGCTCTGTCTTTTCAAAGAAACCACTTTATATTTTTCTTTATTTTTGATGAGTTCTTGCCAAATTAATGTTCTTTGTATACTTTTCATTTTCTCAAGGCAAAACAAAGATCCTTTGTCTAACTTATTTCTTCATTCAACAAATATTCATTGTTCCAGTAAACAAAGACAAAGCCCTTGGTCTCTTGGAGATTATATTCTGGTACAATAGCAGCATAATTTTATAAATTCTCCTGTAACAATAAGTAATCTGACAAAAATAGACAAATACAAGTAGAAAGACAATACTTAATCTTGGTAAAGATATTTTAACATGAAAATTTAAGTTTGTCTCAAAATTAATTTAATGTAATCCCAGTAAAAATATCCACATACATTTTTATAGAACTAGACTTGTTGAGCCTAAAGTTCATGTGGAAAAATAAACATGTGAGAATAGCCAAGAAATTCCTGAGAAAGAGTATCTACAAGGGAGGACTAGCCCTAGGAAACATTAAAACATACTATAAGATCTCTCTAATTAAAACAGTGTGGTACAGGAGCTTGGATAGATGAACTAGCAGGAAAAAAAAAGAAAGTCCAGAAATAGGCCCAGTATGTAGAAAAATTTGGCATATGATAAATGTGGTATCTCAAAGATGAATATTTTTAAAAAATAGCTCTGGGACAACTGGCTAGCCATTTGGAAAAAGAGAAATTTAATCCATACCTTCCACCATACACAAGAGTAAATTCCAAATACATCAAGAATTTAAATTAAACAATAAAACTACACAAGGACAAAAAAATGAATAAATTCTGCTATAATTGAGGGTAGAGGAAAACTTTCTAGCTATGATTCAAGTTCCAGATACAAAACAAAACAAAACAAAACAAAAAACGGCTGACAAATTCTGACTACATAAAAATTAAAATGTTTACATGGCAAAAAAAATCACAATAAAAATGATCAAAAGACAACTGACAATCTGGGACAAAAGATTTGCAACATATATCTCAAAGTATAAAGAATGCTTAAAAATGTAAGGGATAGATGAAATTTGAAGACATTATGCTGAATGAAATAAGCCAATGACAAAAAACAAATATATAATTCCACTTATATGAGGTATCTAGAGTAATCCAATTCATAGAAACAGACAATAGAATGGTAGTTGCCAGGGACTTAGGGAAAAGAGAAATGGGGAGTTGTTTAGTGAGTATTCAGTTTCAGTTTTGCAAGATGGAAAGTTCTAGAGATTGGTTACACAACTATGTGAAGAAACACCACTGAATTGTACACTTAGAAATGGTTAAGATGCGGGCGCCTGGGTGGCTCAGTCCGTTGAGCATCCAACTCTTTGTTTCAGCTCAGGTCATGATCTCAGGGTCATGGGATCAAGCCCCGTGTCGGACTCCATGCTCAGCAGGGAGTCTGCTTTAGATTCTCTCTCCCTCTCCCTCTGCCCCTCCGCCCCCCCACTCGTGCACGCTCTCTCTCTCTCAAATAAATAAATAAAATATTTTTTAAAAATAAATTTAAAAAATGGTTAAGATGGTAAATTTTATGTTGTATTTTACTAGATTTTAATTTCAGGGAAAATAATAAAACCCGATAGAAAAATGGGGAGAAAATATGAACCAACATTTTACAATAAAAATATTATAAAAATGGTCCTTAACTCTGAAAAATATTTAATCCTATCATAATTTTAAAAAGCATACTTAAACTACCCTGAGATACCATTTGTCACCTATCAGACTGATAAAAAGTAAAAATTATGACCCCCACATTCTGTGGTGAGACTATGGGGAAGAAGTACTCTCACAAATTGCAGCTAGGAATGTGAATTGGCACAATCCTTTTGCAGAGAAATTTTGCAATATCTACCAAAACTGCATATTGACCCAGCAGTCCAACTTCTAGAAATTGAGAATATACCTCCAACAATACAAAAACACACATACAAGGTTATTCATGGCAGCAAAATATTGGAAACATTTGAGAGTGACCAAATAAATTATTATACATCCACACACTGATGTTCTGTGCAGCAGTGAAAAAGAATGAGGAAATCAAATCAACACATTGTACATCTTAAACTTACACAATGTCATATGTCAATTCTATCTCAAGAAAGCTAGAAAAGAAAAAAGAATGAAGAAGATCTCTATAAACTGATATAGAGTAACTTCTTGGTATGTTGTTAAACAAAATGCAAAAGAATATTTAAATTATGATGCATTTTGTATAAGATAAAAGGGGAAATATGAAAAAGAATCTCTTCCTTTATGAAAAATTAAACATAGGAAGGATAAACCAGAAATTAATGAGACTGGTTATTTAAAGGGAGTGGGTTTGGGGCACCTCGGTGGCTCAGTCACTTAAGCATCTCTTAGGCTCAGGTCATGATCCTAGGGTCCTGGGATTGAGTACTGTGTCAGGCTCCCTGCTCAGTGAGGAGTCTGCTTCCGCCCCACCCCACCATTCTTGGGCTCTCTCTCTCTCAAATAAATAAAATCCAGGAGCGCCTGGATGGCTTAGTCATTGGGTGTCTGCCTTCGGCTCAGATCATGATCCCAAGGTCCTGGGATGGAGCCTCACATCGGGCTCTCTGCTCAGCGGGAAGCCTGCTTCTCCCTCTCCCACTCCCCCTGCTCATGTTCCCTCTCTCGCTGGTTCTCTCTCTGTCAGATAAATAAATAAATAAAATCTTTAAAAAAAAGAGAGTTAACTTGAAGAACTCCCACTGGCCAAATCTGGGACAACTGAATGTCACGATAAACAATAATAATAACAACACATTATAACTCAATGGCTACAGTAAGACTCCATAGCCCATACTGGTATGAGTGAATGATGAGAGAAAGGATGAAGTTCTTCCTTACTATAAAATTCCAACTAAAAAATATACAAGGAATGATTGAAATATTATTTGGTAACCACCATAATAATCATTGTTTCAGGTAAGAATGTTAACATTATAGGAACAGGTAAAGCATATAGAAGAATTTTTTATAAACTTTTTACCACTTTTCTATAAATCTGAAATTATTTCAAAATAACAAGATGGTTTGTATGTTTTTTTAAGATTTATTTGTTTGTTTATGCATTTATATTTGACAGAGAGAGAGTGAGCATGCATGAGACAGCACAAGCAGGTGAAGTGGCAGAGGGAGAGGAAGATGCAGGCTCCCCGCTGAGCAGGGAGCCTGATGCGGGGCTTGATCTCAGGACCTCCATCCCAGCACCCTGGGATCATGACCTGAGCCGAAGGCAGATGCTTAATCAACTGAGCCAGACAGGTGCCCTAAAAGATGTTTAAATGAATGGTGTATTTGTACATTTTTTCCTTTGTTTCTTCAATTTTTTTCTTCAATTTTTTTTCAATTAGTTGCTCACTCCAAAATTCTGTCTGCTCCATTTTTGTGCTGCTTGATCTTAAAAGTCTTGTGATGGTTCCCAATCCCTCATTATATATCAGTGGACTGACCTCTTTCTAGTAATGAACCTGCTTTCCTCTGCTCACTTTCTCCCTCTCTACCTAGGTGATTTCACCTAGAGACACATGACTGTTAGTATCATCTATATGTGTTGATGGGTCCTAAATCCATATCTCTAGAACTGAGGTATTTCTGAAATCTCAGTATAGCCATAGGAGACCTTTTGATCTCCCAAGCCTCTAAGCCATTCCTTCCTTAGTCTTAGCTATCTCAATAAATGGCACCAATTAACCTTATAAAGTCAGGCCAACACCCTAAAAGTCATCTTTGGTTCCTCTTTCACTTACCTTTCATATCCAATCTATCAATAAGTCCTATCATGTCCTCATCCAAAATATATCCTGAATCGATCAACTTTTTCTAGCTCTTTTACTATCATTCTAAACTATAATCATTTCTCATTCAAGATTGTTGTCTTCTACAACTAGCTGATTCTTCCTGCTTTTTACTCTTGCCCTGGCCATAATCCATTTTTTAAAGTATCAAAGTTGTTTTTTTTTCCCTCACATCACTGTCAAAGTGGCTTTTTATCAATAAAATATAAATCAAATTATAATATTCCCATGAGTAGAATCCTTCAATGACTTCCCATTGCAATTTGGGTAAAATGAACGCCTTACCATGGCCTACATAATCTGGCCCCTGACTCTCTCTTCGAGTTCACTTTATGTACTCTCATGAGCTCATTCAGTATGCTCTAGTCAAGCTGGCCTTTCAGTTCCTGGCACATACCAAATTATCTTCTCCTTCAGGACTTTTTTTTTTAAATTTTTTATTTAAATTCAATTTAACAAGTTAACATATACTGTATTATTAGTTTCAGGGGTAGAATTTAGTGATTCATCAGTTGCATACAAAACCCAGTGCTAATTATATCAAGTGCCCTCCTTAATGCCCATCACCCAATTTTCCCATCTTCCCCCTACCTTCCCTCCAGCAGCCCTCAGTTTGTTTCCTATAGTTAAAAGTCTCTTATGGGGGGCCTGGTTGCCTCAGTCGGTTAAGCATCTGCCTTTGGCTCAGGTCATGATCCCAGGGTTCTGCGATCAAGACCTGAGTCGGGCTACCTGCTCAGCGGGGAGACTGCTTCTCCCTCTCCCTCTGCCTGCTGCCCACCCCCCTGGCTTGTGCTCTCTCTCTCTGTCCGTCTGTCTGTCAAATAAATAAATAAAATATTTTTTAAAGTCTCTTATGGTTTGACTCCCTCTCTGTTTTCATCTTATTTTATTTTTCCTTCCCTTCCCCTATGTTCATCTGTTTTGTTTCACAGGATATAAAATCAACACACAGAAGTCAGTTGCATGTCTATGCACATAACAATGAGGCAGAAGAAAGAGAAATCAAGGAATCTATCCCATTTACAATCGCAACAAAAACCATAAGATACCTAGGAATAAACCTAACCAAAGAAGTAAAGGATCTGTACTCCTTCAGGGACTTTAAACTTAACTGTTTCTCCTACTGGGAAATTCTCATCCCCAGGTCTTCCTATGGCGGCTCTTTTCTACCATTCAGGTCTCCAAAATGTCACTGCCTCAGGGACACCTTCTCTGACCACCTGCTTTATATGGCTCCACTCCCTGACCAGTCACTCTCTGTCCTATTACATTGTATTTCTTTCATAGTACTTGTCACCATTATTTTGTTTGTTTTACTTGATTACTATGTCTTCCCCATTAGTATATAAGCTCCATAAGATCAAAAACTATGTCCATCTTGTTTATCAATCTTCAGCATCTAACACAGGATCAGGTACATAGTAAACATTTATTAATTTTTTCATTAATAAATACTTTGATTATAGGTAGGCAAGGAAGATATTTTCTCAATTCCCCCAAATCTACAGCAGTTTTATAAAGTAGGTCAGGGTCAAACTCTAAAATATTACATAAAAAACTAGGCATGAATAAATTATATGATTTTATAGTGACAGGAAGCCTAAAATTCATTATTCTAATTATGTATCCTTAACTTATTGTGTTTTAACCCTTTCATCCCCTAAAATAAAAATATGTTACATGTCAATTATAGCCCAATAAAATATATATTATATATATATGTGTGTGTGTGTCTATATATATATATGTACATATTTGACCCTTAGAATTAAAGTATATATTCTTCCTTTAGCAAAAAGATATCATCTTTGGAAAACTTCCTACTTTATGCCCCCACTATATTTTTTCATACTTCCATCACAATATCTGTTATATTTTACTGAGCTGAAGTGTTTATATTTATTCATTCATTAAGCATTTATTGAGTATCCACTACTAGTGTTCAATACCAAAGATGTTAAAGATACAAAGATGATTAAGAAGCAATTCCTGGCCTCAAGCCTAGGAATATATCACTTAAATCCATGAAAAGATCAAGAGAATACCTAATGCAATGTGCTAAGTAAATTAACAAAAAATAAATAGGGTATAATTGGAGCAAAGAAAAAGTCATTTATCCAAACCCATAGGGAGAGGGTAAGGCTTCCTTGGGGTGATGACTGAGCTGAATTAGAGACAGCCAGATGAAAAGAAGAATGGATGATGAAGGGACATGCCAGACAAAAGCAGTGAAGTGAGAAATGTCATATTTCCTCAAGGATTAAGAAGCAAGTTCATGTGGGTAAAGCGTAAGCATGACAGTGCATAGGGAGAGGAGAGGCTGGGGAATAGGCAGGGGTCATACTACAGAAAGCTTTCCATGCCACATTAAGCTTTAATGGGTATGGGAAGCCACTGATGTCTACTGTAGTCAAGCAAAGCAAGAGATGAAGTCCTGATCTAAGGCTAAGAGAAGAAGAGGACTAATAGGAGAAATAATCACAGTACTTGGGGATTAATTGTATGACAGGTGGGTAGTTGGTGAGGGGGAAGGAGAAGTTAAGACTCAGATGTTTTAAGCATGAGTGTCTCTATAGATAGTGATAACAGGAACTAGAATCAAAAATACGAAAGAAGAGAAGTCTGATGGAGGAAGCTGATGATGAGGGGTTTTTTTTGACATGTTGAACTTGAGGTATTTTTGCATAAAAATATCTGAGAGTCATCAATATACAGAAGGTAGCTGAAATCAGAAAAGGAGAGAATCATCCCAGGGGATTCAAGGAAAGAGAACAGTGGTCCACAGGCAGGGAAGACAAAGCCGTGAAGAAAACCAGAAGAATAAATACAAGGGAATAAAAAGGAAATGAATGGTCAGCTAGAATCACACTGTTCTTTACTTGAGCCATTCTAGTGGGTATGTAGTGATAACTCATCATGGTTTTAATTTGCATTCCCCTAAGGACTAATGATGTTGAACGTCTTTTAAAAATGTGCTTATTGGCCATCTATATATCCTCTCTGGTAAAATGTCTATTTATGCTTTTTACCCATTTTCTAATTGGATTGTTTGAGAGTTCTTTACATCTCTGAGACATAAGTCCTTTGTTGGATATGTGATTTGTATTTTCACCCATTGTGTAGCTTGTCTTCTCATCCTCTTAACACAGTCTTTCACTGAGCAACAGTTTTAAATTTTGGTGAAATATAACTTTTGGGGCTTTTTCTTTTATGGATTATGTTTTTGGTGTCATGTCTAAAAACTCTGCTTAGCTCTAGGTTTGCTTCTAAAAGGTTTATAGTTTTATAATTCTCCTGTGTTGTCTTTTAAAAGGTTTTAAAATAGTTTTATGTTTTACATTTAAATCTATGATTTAATTTCAATAATTTTTGCACAAGGTATGAAGTTAAGGCTGAGGTTTGGGCTTTTTTGTTGTTGTTTATTTGTTTCATTTTTTTAATGGATGTCCAATTGCTCCACTCTATTTGTTGAAAAGAGTATCCTTCCTCTATTGAATTAATTTTTGCACTTTGTCAAAAATCAGTTGGCTGTACTCGTGTAGGTCTACTTCTGGGTCATCCATTTATTCCACTGATCCATGTGTCCAACTATTTAAAAGCAAAAACATTTATTTTTTATTTTTTAGTAAAAACATTTTTAAAAAGTCAGCTGGAGGGGCGCCTGGGTGGCTCAGTCAGTTAAGTGTCTGCCTTCGGCTCAGGTCATGATCCCAGGGTCCTGGGAAGGAGCCCCACATCGGGCTCCCTGCTCAGCAGGGAGCCTGCTTCTCCCTCTCCCTCTGCCTGCCACTACCCCTGCTTGTGCTTCTGCTCATGCTCTCTCTCTCTCCATCAAATAAATAAATAAAATATTTTAAAAATAAATAAATAAAAAATAAAAGTCAGCTGGAGGTCTAGTGAAAACAGTATTAAAAAAACATCCCTTGGATTTGGCAATTAGTGGTCACTGGTGACACTAATGATGAAGAGGTGGTGTTCCTTCATGCCAGATTACCAAAAGCAGTGGGTTCCAAAGTGAATGACTGTTTCATGCCTGGCTACCTATTTTAGATTGTAAGACACTAGAAGGTAAGAACGGTGGATGAAGAGTGAGGATGCTAAGCACATACACACAAATATGCCTTGCAATTCACCCAGCCTCATGTTAAATACTTATGAATGTTTTATATCAGTTCTTATTATCTAGTAAAGAGGCAAATACACAGCCAAAGTCTCCATAAAGGTTGGGAGGGAGGTGGAGGAAGAAGAGAGGAAAGAAGAAAAGAAAAAGGAAGAAAGAAAGAAAGAAAGAAAGAAAGAAAGAAAGAAAGAAAGAAAGAAAGAAAGAAAGAAAGAAAGAAAGAAAGAAAGAAAGAAAGAAAGAAAAGAAAAGAAAAGAAAAGAAAAGGAAAAAAAAGAAGGAAGGAAGGAAGGAAGGGGAAGAAGGAAGGAAGGAAGGAAGGAAGGAAAGGAAGGGGAAGAAGGAAGGAAGGGAAGGAAGGGGAAGAAGGAAGGAAGGGGAAGAAGGAAGGAAGGAAGGGAAGGAAGGGAAGGAAGGGGAGGAAGGAAGGAAGGAAGGAAGGAAGGAAGGAAGGAAGGAAGGAAGGAAGGGAAGGAAGGAAGGAAGAAAGGAAGGAAGGAAAGAAGGAAGGAAGGAAGGGAAGGAAGGGAAGGAAGGGGAAGAAGGAAGGAAGGAAGGAAGGGAAGGAAGGGGAAGAAGGAAGGAAGGAAGGAAGGAAGGGAAGGAAGGGAAGGAAGGAAGGAAGGAAGGAAGGAAGGAAGGAAGGAAGGAAGGAAGGAAGAAGGAAGGAAAAAAGAGAAAACTTGGAGTAGCTGAAATTGGCTCTTCCACAGATCCTCAGTACAGGGATGTATCCTGAGCCCTCTACCCCCAAAGGGAACTTGAAGAGACTTGGAAAGCCTGTACCCCCATCTGGAAACATGCTGTATGAATTTCTCTTCTGTGTAGCCAGCTCCATAGGTTTCCATATCCTTTGCTGTGAAATAGTGTTATGTGTCATCATCTTCCCACCAATCACACCATAGCCCCAAGTTGTCGTCCATGCAGTCAGTGCCATTTTGTTTTAATCTAGCATCTAGTGTGTGGCTAGCACCCTATAGATTCTCAATAAGTAATCATTATTGTATCAATATTAGAACAGTGAAAAACAAAATGCATTTCCTTTATAATGGCAACTTTAAATTTTTTTCCAGTTTCTGGAATAAGAACTAAAACATTTACCACTAATCCTCAAATAACAAATGGCAACAAAAATATAACTCTTAAAACCCATATTGTCATCCATGACATGCTTGTTCCTTTTGGCACAGAAAATGAAAATCTCAGTTTCTAAATTTCTTCCTCTTCTAGAATGAGTCTTATTAGCAGGTAGTCTTAGAAGGAGCTACTTTGTCATAATTTCTTTGGACATTTTCAAAACAAGAAATATAAAAAAAAAATGAACTCACTCCTTTCTTTTTAATTTCACTCGTCATCTGTCAAAAGCAAACAAATAAGACATAATTAAATCAAGAAGATAAAAATTGTAAGTGACTTAAATGTATGCATTATGTATATGTATTATTCTCTTAAAAATACTAGTTATATTGAGATCAACTTAAAATAATTACAAATTAAAATTGTATAAGGATAAACTTTTTAAAAAGACAACCTAAACTTACAGTTGGAGGATAATCTGGCTCTGGGATTGGAGGTGTCCTTTTATCCACTGTTCTGTCTAAACTTCTTTTGGCTCCATCAACTCTGGATTATAGTTTAAAAAATAGTTTATATTTTAGTTATAGTTAAACTACTTATAGTTATAAAAAATGTCTGACTCTCTTGAAGACATCATTAAGATATATTATTAAAACATTACAGAGGGCACCTGGATAGCTCAGTCGGTTGAGCGTCTGCCTTCTGCTCAGGTCATGATCCCAGAGTCCTGGGATCGAGCCCCACATGGGACTCCCTGCTCACAGGGAGACTGCTTCTCCCTCTCCGCTTCATGCTTGCGCATTCTTTCTCTCTCTCAAATAAATATTTGAAAAAAATTACAATTTGGGGGTCCCGGCTGGCTGAGTCAGTGGAGCGTGCAACTCTTAAACTCAATCTCATGAGTTCAAGCCCCACACTGGGGGTAAAGTTTACTTAAATAATAATCATCATAATAAAATATTACAATTTGAACATCCTTTCAACTATACTTACTGAAGAGATATTCAAGAGTTCTTTATCAACTAATGAATTATTGAACATTATATCAAAAATTAATTATGGGGGCACCTGGGTGGCTCAGTCGTTAAGCATCTGCCTTCGGCTTAGGTCATGATCCCAGGGTCCTGGGATCAAGCCCCACATCGGGCTCTCTGCTTCTCCCTCTCCCACTCCCCCTGCTTGTGTTCCCTCTCTCGTTGTCTCTCTTTCTGTCAAATAAATAAATAAAATCTTAAAAAAAACAACAACAACAAAACAAGAACAACAAAACTAATCATGTACTATACCTTGGCTAATTGAATTTAAGTAAAAAAATAAAATAAAATACAAAAAAAATACAAGAGTTCTCTATCTTATTGATTTTCTCTAAGAAACAAATCCCTTTGGAAACTCAAAAAAAAAAAAAAAAGAAAGAAAGAAAAGAAAAGAAACAAATCCCAATAGTATTATCAATGAGACCTTAATTTTCAAATTATTTGTATGTACTGTAAAAAAAAAATGAGACTAAAAATAAAAATCAAATTTTTTCCAATTCAAACTTGCAAAGTTTAAGTTAATCCTGATGCTTAGTAGGCCCTCATATGTATTGTCCCTGTTCCAAAGCCACCCTGTCAGAAAAGCCTTACCTTACCCCTTATATTAAATACCACTTCCTTCACTATCCAACCTCTTTACCCTCACTTACCGTGCTTCATAGAATTTACCCACCATTTGACATATTATACATTGTAGACTATTTTATTCATTGCCTTGTCCCTAATGCCAAGAACAGTACCTGAGCACATAGTAGGTACTTGATAAATAGTTTGAAAAGAGGGGCTCCTGGGTGGCTCAGTCGGTTAAGCATCTGCCTTTGGCTCAGGGCATGATCCCAGGGTCCTGGGATCAAGCCATATGTCCTCCAGCTCATCGGGTTCCCTGCTCAGTGGGGACTCTGCCTCTCCCTCTACCCCTCCCCCTGCTTGAGCTCTCTCTCTCTCAAATAAGTAAAATCTTTTTAAAAAATAGTTTGAACATAGGAATTTATCATCCATAAAATAAAGTTATATCATCATCTAATCCATCTGTCACCAAATATTGAATGCTCATATTATACAAGACACTCTACTAGGTTTTATTAAAATATAACAGCAACAAATCTCAAAGAATTGATAAACTGGAAGGGTGAGGAGATAAAAACAGGTACCATAGGAAAGGCATGGGGCCCTGATGGTCCAGAGGAGGGGACAAGTTCACTTCCACCTGGAGGTGTCTTTTAAGGCTACATGAACAAGTTAGCATTTGCAATGAGCTTTAATAAAGGAGAGAATTTCAGGTGGAGATGTAGTTTTCCTGGGTAGATGGATCTGAACAAACATGACTCTCCCGAGGAACAGAAAGTCAAGGGAATGATCAAAGGAAAAAACAGGGAGTAGTAGGGAGTTGGGACCAAATGGAGATTAGTTTGGAGAAATGGACTGGAATATCCAACTAACGGCCTCAAATAGCATGGCTTTTTTATTCAATAGACAGTGGGGAATTGCTGAGAGTTTTTGAGCATTGAAAATTTTTAGGGAGACAAATCTACCAGTTTGTAAAGGTAAATACACTGGGGGAGATGGCCAAAGCATAGAGTATACAAGGAAAAGAAAAGAGACCTGAGAAAGAAGATTGGAAGACACCAAACATGACAGGAATAAGAAAAAAAACACAATTGAAGGAGGCAAAGGAGATGTGATCAAAGAGGCAGGAGGAGAACCAAAAGGAATTTCAAGGAAAAGATGGGCACCAAAACCATAAACACATAGACTGGTAAGTTCCATAGATACAAGGGCCATGTCTGTTTTGCTCACTGCTCTAGCCACAATATTTCGATAGTATCCCTCAAGGTCAATAAATAGCTGTGGAATGATCAGAATTGTGGATTTGGAAAAAATCTCATATATCTAATTCAGACCTTATTTGATGTACAAATATTCTCAAAAATATCGAGTTGTACCCTGAGATGAGTGAGGGGGATGGCACTCATCACTTTCTGAGTCAGCCCAATTTATTGTCAGCTAGCTTATATTCTTAGAAACAAAATTTTTATATTGAGTTATATTCTTGTAACTTTTGTTCTCCAGAGCCATACACAAAAAGTCATATTCTTTTTCTGTTACCCTTCTGAAACTTAATGATACTTATCCAGTTCTTTCAACTATTCCTGTCAATAAAAGTTACCATTTGCGGTGAGCTTATTATGTTTTAGGCATTGGCTTAAGATCTTTACATGCATGGATCTCATTTAACTCTCACAAAAATCCTAAGAGAAAAGCACGAGTCTTATCTCCATCCTACAGATAGGAAGATGAAGATAAATCAAGTTATTTAACTTGCCAAATTCATGCATGGCTCATAAGCTGCAGAGACAGGATATGAACTCAGGCCAGTATAGATGCCAGTCTACACTCTTACCCATTAAGCAAATCAGCCTCCTCCAAATGAGATGGTTTATCAAAATTCCTCTCTCCTCCATGGCTATTAACATCAACATCCCTCTTAAAGTGTGACTCCAGAATTCCAGATGTTGTTTGACCAGTGTAGAGTGAAAATTTTCTATCATGGATTCTAGACATTTTACATTTATCAAAGCAGCCTAAGACTGAACTCACTTTTTTAAATTAAGTATGCTCTAAGCCCAACGTGGAGCTTCAACTCTTAACCCCAAGATCAAGAGTCCCCTGCTCTACTGACTTAGCCAGCCAGGAGCCCCTGAATTAGATTTTTGAGTAGACTCATTTCCATGTTAACTCTTACTGAGCCTGACTAAACAAAAATTCCAAAGGCTTTTTCGCAAGAAGTAGGAAATGTGGCTGGAATATCCTCCTTCCTCTTTTCTTTGTGAATCATCAAGGCCTCAACCAGACTTCCTTTCATCTGTCATTATTTCCCCGAAGTGCCTAGCCCTCCACAATCCATACTTTCGAGGAATTTGCCTTATACTTTGGTACGCTAGTTGGCACTAGCTGACTTGCACAGCAATTATCCCAACAAGAATAAGCTTGACCTCTTTGAGCTCTTTATATATAAAAGCCACCCTTTAAGATAGCAGCAATTTCCTGTGGCATGTTTTCTCCTACTGGCTAAAAATAAAAGGAGCTGGGAAGAATATAAAAGTGAGTCTTTTCATTCTGTTTTTGCTTTGTGTGTTGACAGTCAAAAACAAATAAATGAACAAAAAATTGGATAATTTCAAAGGAACTGTGTGAGAGACCCCGTGCAGTGAAGGAGAGAAAGGCTGGTCTGAATCAAGAGGGAGATAGTGGCCAAGGAAGAAGTGACTTATTCCTGGGACTCCGGAAAGCTACAGAATGATTTTTTTTTTTCTCAGCCAGTGTTCCCAGGCCCTGGTCACAGAAGGGGCCCAGTTATGCCCAGGACACCTTACATCCTACCTCAGTCCTGGAGCTCTCTCTATCAACAGACTTCACCCCACCTTGGAAACAGGGAAATCTACATTCCTATTTCCTAATAGGTAGAGGTAGCAAGAGACTGACAATCA
Organism: Zalophus californianus; assembly: GCF_009762305.2. Classification (NCBI taxonomy): domain Eukaryota; kingdom Metazoa; phylum Chordata; class Mammalia; order Carnivora; family Otariidae; genus Zalophus; species Zalophus californianus. The sequence goes on from NC_045595.1 coordinate 25,620,651, forward strand.
CAAAATCCACAGTCTTCCAGAAAAAAATGTGTTTCTGGTATAAAAACCTTTCATTGCAAATGTTATTTATCCTAAATAAACACATGGCAATTCTAATCTCAGTATTAGTACAGCACTATGCTTCAGGTAAATTTTTTTAAGATTTTATTTATTTATTTGACAGAGAGAGACAGCAAGAGAAGGAACACAAGCAGAGGGAGTGGGAGAGGGAGAAGGAGGCTTCCCGCTAAGCAGGGAGCCTGATGCGCGGCTTGATCCCAGGACCCTGGGATCATGACATGAGCCAAAGGCAGATGCTTAACGACTGAGCCACCCAGGCGCCCCTGCTTCAGGTAATTTTGAGACACTATTTGTTATTAAGCACCCAAATGAGAGAGGTAGTACTTATACATCTGTACAAAGCATAAGAGTTAGGTTCCTCCTTTAAAAATTCCTTTACTGGGTTCCTGGGTGGCTCAGTTGGTTAAGCGACTACCTTTGGCTCAGGTCATGATCCTGGAGTCCCAGGATCAAGTCCCACATCGGGCTCCCTGCTCAGTGAGGAGTCTGCTTCTCCCTCTTACCCTCCCCCCTCTTGGGCTCTCTCTCTCTCAAATAAATAAATAAAATCTTTAAAATAAATTCCTTTATTCACTCATTCAATTCATCAACAATAACATGCCAGATTCTGTGCTTTGTGTTGAGCTCTCTGCCCTTAAGTATGTCAAAGTGAGTAGAAGAGAATGGCAGCGAAGACACAATACACTGTGTCATTGAGGAAATCACAGTTCCTCGATCTATTTGCTGGTTGACCCTTCTGTACCCAACATCTAAATATTATAATTCCTGGGGCGCCTGGGTGGCTCAGTCAGTTGGGTGTCTGACTCTTGATTTCAGCTCAGGTCATGATCTCCAGGTTGTGGGATCAAGCTCCGCGTCGGGCTCCACACTCAGAGTGAAGTCTGCTTGTCCCTCTCCCACTGTTCCTCCTTTTGCTCTCTCTCTCTCTCAAATGAATAAATACAATCTTAAATAAATATCTATATTTTAATATTTTATAAAAAATAAATTTTTAATAAATTTTTTATTTTATAAAAAATAAATATTATATAATATAAATTTTATAATTCCCAAAGGCTTACTCCTGGGCTGCCTTCTCTCAATTTTTACTCTCTCTAGGTGATTTGAACTATTCCTCATGGCCTTATCATCTACAATCTGCTGACTCCCAAATTTTTATCTTCAGCCTAGACCTCGTCTCATATATACATACATATATACATATATACACATATATATCCAGCTGCCTACTTAACATATTCCCTCATATGTTTAGATGTCACATAAGCACCTCAACTTCAAAATTTACCTCCCCGATCTTCTGGACTTCTGATTCTCTATAAATATAGACACTACCATCCACTTTGTTACCAAAGCAAGTCCTACTGATTCTGAATCCAAACCTATCCCCTATAAATATACTTCTCTCCTCCTCCACTGTCTTCAGCCTTATCCAAACCACCGAAAGCTCTCATCTGTGTCACTACAAAAGCAGTCTACCTGGTCTCCTTTTTTCCCTCTACTCTTGTCCGCTTCCCTTCCACCTCAGTCTATTTTTAATAGCCAGACTGATATTTTTAAATATAAGTTGATTTTCATGTCATGTCCCAGTTTAAAACATTTCAATGGCCCCACTGAACTTAAAATGGAATCTGAATTTATTAGTATGGCTTACAAAGCCTTTTACACTCTGCCCCCACCTTTCTCTCCACCTTCACCTGATACCACCACTCTCCCCCAAGTTTCTGATACTCTAATGACACTGGCCTTTGCCAGCTCCCAGACCACAAGAAAGCATTCATATTCCGGAGCTTTCAACACTTGCTATCCCCTTTGCTAGAGTGCTATTCCATTTATTTAAATGGAAAGTTTCTTTTTTTTTAAATGAGAAGCTTCTTACACTTTATTTAAGATTTTTTTAATTAACATATAATGTATTAGTTGTTTCAGGGCAGGTCTGTAATTCATCAGTCTTACACAGTACACAGTGCACACCACTACACATACCCTCCCCAATGTCCATCACCCAACCACCCCATCCCTCCCACCCCCCTCCACTCCAGCAACCCTCAGTTTGTAAGATTTTGTTTATTTATTTGAGACAGAGAGCACAAGTAGGGGGAGTGGCAGAGGGAGAGGGAGAAGCAGGCTCCCCACTGAGCAGGGATCCCAACGACCTGATCAATCCCAGGACCCAATCCCCGGGCTCGATCCCAGGGCTCTGGGATCATGACCTGAGCCAAAGGCAGACACTTGACGACTGAGTCACTCAGGTGCCCCAGCTCCTTGCTCTTTAGAACTCTACTTAAATATCATCTCCACAGGACTTTCCTGTGATGTTCCCAGGGATACCTTCCCTATCACTCTCTATCCCACAATCTTATATCTTCATAGTATCCATTCACTACTTAAAAGGTTAACATACTCTTTTTGTTTGTCTGTTTTTAAATGTTTACTGTCTGTCTCCTCCCACTACAGTGTAAAGACACGATCCTCTCTGTTGTAATCTCTTTGGTCTCCCTAGTAACAAGCACAATGTCTGTGTAACAGTTGGTAGGTAATATCGCTAAATAAACTGATGTACGAGAAATATGTAGAAAAAGAAGAAGCTGCACAAAGGGGATTAGGAGCTCCTGGGTGGCTCAGTTGGTTAAGCATCTACCTTCAGTTCAGGTCATAATCCCAGGGTCCTGGGATCCAGCCCCACATCAGGCTCCCTGCTCAGTGGGGAGTCTGCTTCTTCCTCTCCTTCTGCCTCCCTCCCCCAGCTTGTACTGTCTCTCGCAAAAAATAAAATCTTTTTTTATAAAGATTTTATTTATTTGACAGAGAGAGAGACAGCAAGAGAGGGAACATAAGCAGGGCGAGTGGGAGAGGGAGAAGCAGGCTCTCCGCTGAGCAGGGAGTACGATGTGGGGTTGATTCCAGGACCCTGGGATCATGACATGAGCCGAAGGCAGACGCTTAACGACTGAGCCACCCAGCCGCCCCATAAATAAATAAAATCTTTAAAAAAGGAGGGGGGGATTAGGAGAAGGCTTTCCAGAGGAGGTGATCCATAAACTCAGCCTTGAAGAACTAGTATAAATATTAATAGAGATAAGAATAGTACCCATCACATAGGGTAGTTGTGAGAAGTACAGGTGAAGTGCTAAAAACAATTCTTAGAGTAAGCAGTGATTAGCATAAGCCCCGTACTAACTATAGATATAGTGACATAACTATACATTAAGTGACATATAACATATATATAGTGGCATATAGCACTTACTGTTGTGATTACTTTTTTGTTTCCCTAATTGAACTTGAAGATGATATTTTGCCCATAAACAACCTACATAGTTAAAGCTGTTTTATGAGAATATGAACACTAATCATTTCACTTGAACTCCAGAAAAGAATTATTTACCAATATGCTACTTACACTAACTGATTAATCGTCTTCTGCTGCTGCTTAGATCTTCTGTAATTCAACAATTTACTTTGTGCTGGTGTGTCAACACCTATGTCTTCAGGGGGGCGCACAATAGGAGGTAACTTCAAGTTCAGAGCCTCCTTTTCTGCTGTAATTGCAGCTTTGTCTGGATCTGACATCTTGGTCTCCTGAAGATTAGAATACTTTATACTCTGAGGAGTAAAAGCCCATTAAGCCATTATTGTAAATGTTAGCCTCCATATATTCATAACATATCTTAGCTATCAATTCCAAAACTTCCAGACATTTTGAGATCTTCCTCCCAAGTATGGTATTAGTCTAAAGAATGACAATTGAGGTAAATGGGCAGGGATTCCTTTATAGCTCTACATCCCACTTGCTATGAAGAAATGAAACCAGTCACTTCCCAGTTAGGGTTTCAGTTTTCCCATAGATGAAATTAAGGAACTGGATTAGATGCTCTCTAAATACCCCTACGGTTCTAAAATTCTGGGTTCAAATTTTCCCCTAAAATGCAAACCACCACCACCACCACCACAACCACAACAAAATCCAGTTGCTGAGGTATAATTGCTCTCCCAAAAAAAGCTGATGTTTGACATCATTAAAATCTTTAAACACACCAGTGTTGTATCTTAGTCTTGCTACCATCCTAGGAAGTGATGATACCATGATCAAGCAAAAATAGGCATATATTTGCATAGAAAATCTAAAATGTCCTGTAAATGTTGAACAGTTAACCGTGATACCAACTGCACTTGCCGCGGATGCCCGCAGAATTTGGAGATTTCTGCCTTGAAAAAGACAGTATTCTGCTGGCACCCAGTTAGAGATCTCCGGTCCTGGGAAAGGGTGAAGAGAAAACTGAAGGCAAGGAAGTACCTATCTGATCGTTTTTCACTACTTCCCGGCTGCTCAGACGAGAGGGAAACGTTCAGTTAGCTTCTCCTCTGGCGCGAAAGGAAGAGGCGAGATGAAGGGTGAAACCTCGGGAACCCCACCGCTCCCGATGAGCTGGGCAGTCCGCCTGCCATGTACAAACAAAGTTGTCGCCATGGAAACTGCCGCGGTCGCTGCTGGAGAGACCGGGTAGAAGTTGCCTGGAGAGGCAGTTGCTGAGCTGCGACAGATTGGATTACCTGTCATAGTAATTCATTGCTCAGTTCATTATTAATTGCTTATGAATGAAGAGTTGGAGAATGAGATTTTTTTTTTTTAAACCTAACTGCCTTCCCTTGGAAGGGGTCCAGGGAATCAGGATCTTCAAGCTGTGGAAACCTGCAAGACTGGAAATTTGGATGTGTTGAAAAACAGATTTATGTAAACGCTCTCAGAGGAAGATGAAGTCTTCAAATGTTCCCATAGTGACTTCCCTGTAAATAACCAGCAATATAATTTATCTTGTTTCTATATTGGTATTTGTTTATACAGCACTTTTCCTTCAGGAAATCCTTGGCAAAAAAGGTAAGGTGTGTACATTTTTCGAGTATGCTTGGAGATAGAAATGTGAAACTTTGCTACCTGAGGCTGCACACTGGATACTCCATCTAAAGGATGATAGCCTACACAAATATCATGTGCATAAATAAAATTGGGGGATGAGTAAGTCTGGTGGCATAGTCATTCAACAAATATTTGAGCATATTTGACATAGAGTGCCAGTCACCATGTATAAAGAATTTTCTATTAATTAGAGTACAGTCCATTGTGTGTCTGGCACACAATAGGACCTCTAAAAACATCATTTGGGTGAGTGCATGAACAAGTTAAACATCTTCATTGCTTGTAAAAGTAAGCCGTCTTTCTGTAGAAAGAAAATACTGGTATAAGTACATGATGATTTTTTGGCATTTGCTTAAGCTAAGTTATAAGCTGTGGACTTAAAGGAAGACAGCAGTCTTTAGTATCATACCCACAACCTCTCCCAGTTATTCAATCAAACACTAATCTGGTGCTGCAATGAGATTTTGCAAATGCAGTTCAAATCCCTAGTATATTGATGTTAAACTAGGGAGAGTATCTGGGTGAGGCTGACTCAATCAGTGGAAATTCTTTTAAAGAGGAGGTTTAGGCATGCACTGAATCAGACTCTAAACAGCAGCTAGCTTTATAATTGCTCTCTCCTCTCTGGATCTTCCCTTCCTGACAGCCTACCCTATAGATCTTGGACTTGCTTAACCTGTTCCCACAATTGCATAAGCTAATTCCTTGTAATAAATTCATATGTGTATATATATATATATATATATATATATATATACACACACACACACACATACATACATATGGATAAATACAGGGGACATATATAATCCACTGGTTCTGCTTCCCTCATTAAACCCTGACTAATACTATATATATTTTTTTAACAGATTTATGTAGGTGTAATTTATATACTATAAAATTTACCACTCTAAAGTATATAATTCAATGATTTTTTTTTTAGTAAATGTAGAGACTTATACAACCATTACCAAGATTCAGACCTGAAACATTTCAACATTCCCTTAGGCTCATGTCCAGTGAATTCCCATTCCCACCTCCAGCCTCAGGCAACCACTGATTTGCTTTTGGCCTCTATAGGTTTGCAATTTCTGAAAATTACATATAAATGGAATAAAGAATTATGTAGTCTTTTGTGTTTGGCTTCTTCCACTTAATGAAAACATGTTTAAGGTTCACTCATGTGTAGTATGTAGCAGAAGTTCATTTTTATTGCTGAATAGTCTCCATTATATAAATATATCACATTTGGTTTATCCATTCACAAGTTGATGGACATTTGGATTGCTTCCAATTTGGGGCTATTATGAACAACGCTGACATGAACATTCATGTGCAGATGTTAGGATGAACATACATATTCATTTCTCATCAGTAGAAACCTAGAGTAGAATTACTGGGTTGAATGGTAAGTCTATGTTTAACTTTTTAAGAAACTGTCAAACTGTTTCCCAAAGTGACTGAAAGATTTTATATTCCTACCAGCAATGTATAAGGGTTCCAATTTCTCCATGTCCTTGTCAACACTTGGTATTATCTATCTTTTTTATCACAGCCATTCTAGTGTGCATATAGTGGTATCTCATTGCATTTTTAATTTGCATTTCCCTGAATACTAATGATGTTGAAACCTTTTGTTACAGGGTTTTTTTCTCTGCTGGTGACCACAGTTCTTGGTCACACCACTTTGAAGAATGAAGAGGTAGACCAGATAGAGTGATGGGCAGCAAAGCAAGGTTTATTGAGTGATAGTAAAGCAAAGGTTATCGAGTGACAGTACAAAGCTCCCAAAGAGAGAAGGAACCATAGAGGGTTGCCACAGGAGTTTCTAAGTTTAGGGATATTTAATGGGCTTGTTAGCTGGCTGATTTAATCTGATTAATCCTCCCTGATCCTGTCATCCAATCAGGTTTTTGTCACCTATCTATCACATAGGAAAGGGTGGAGGGCTCCTTTCAGGGTGGTGTAAAATCCTTTTAAGAGTGATTTCCCCTTGGGCGGCGGGGGGGGCTTGTCCCTGCCTGCCTTCCACCTATCCTTCATCATTTTCATGTGCTCATTATCCACTAACATATCTTTTTTTGATGAAATGTTTATTCAAATCTTTCATCCATTTTTAAATTGGATTATTTAACTTTTTATCAGTTGTAAGAGTTCTTTATATTCTGGATACGAGTCCTTTCAGATAATTTGCAAACACGTTCTCTTGGTATACAGCTTATATTTTCATTTTCTTAATGGTGCCTTTCGAAGAGCAAAAGTCTTCATTTTTTTAAATATTTATTTATTTATTTGGGTGGGGGAAGTGGAGGGAGGGGCAGAGAGAGAGAGAGAGGGAGAGAGAAAATCTCCAGCAGACTCCATGCTGAGCAAGGAGGCCCAATGTGGGGCTCAATCCCAGGACCTGAGATCATGACCTAAGCTGAAATCAAGAGTCAGTCGGTCGCTTAATCGACTAAGCCACCCAGGTGCCCCCAAAAGTCTTCAAATTTTATTTTATTTATTTTATTTTTTATTTGTTTTAAAGATTTTATTTATTTATTTGACAGAGAGAGAGACAGTGAGGGAAGGAACACAAGCAGGGGGAGCGGGAGAGGGAGAAGCAGGCTTCCCGCAGAGCAGGGAGCTCGATGCAGGGCTCGATCCCAGGACCCTGAGATCATGACCTGAGCCGAAGGCAGACGCTCAACGACTGAGCCACCCAGGCGCCCTTCAGATTTTATAAAATCAAACTTAGGATACTTTTTTTTTTAAGATTTTATTTATTTGTCTGAGAGAGAGAATGAGAGAGAGAGAGCACATGAGACGGGGGAGGGTCAGAGGGAGAAGCAGACTCCCCGCCAAGCAGGGAGCCTGATGCGGGACTCGATCCCGGGACTCCAGGATCATGACCTGAGCCGAAGGCAGTCGCTTAACCAACTGAGCCACCCAGGTGCCCCAGGATACTTTTTTATGGCTCATGCTTTTGAGGCTATTATCTATGAAAGACAGATAAGGTCATGAAGATTTTCTCCTATGTTTTCTTCTAGTTTCTGATTTACATTTAGATCTATGGTCTATTTACAGTAAATTTCTATATTTGGTGAGAGGTACAGATCCAAGTTCATTTTTTTTTTTTTGTATATACATATATAATTGTTCCAGTATCGCGTCTTAAAAAAGTTGTCCTTTCCCCACTGAATTGCCTTGGGATCTTTGTTGAAAATCAATTGACCATAATGTAAGCATTTATTTCTGGACACTCAATCCTGTTCCATTGATCTATATGTTTATTTTTATACCAATACCACACAGTCTTGATTACTGCAGCTTTAGTAAGAATGGTTACAGTTTTAAAATTGGGTAGTATCAGTCCTCCAACTTTGTTCTTTTTTTTTTTTTTAAGCCATAAGAGACTTTTTATTTTTTTAAGATTTTATTTATTTGTTAGAGAGTACAAGCAGGGGAAGTGGCAGGCAGAGGGAGAAGCAGGTTCCCTGCTGAGCAAGGAGCCTGATGTGGGGACTCGATCCCAGCACCCTGGGATCATGGTCTGAGCCAAAGGCAGATGCTTAACTGACTGAGACACCCAGGTGCCCCCCCCAACTTTGTTCTTTTATAGAAAAGTAGTGATTTGGACTCTTTTAGGTCCTTTGCATTTCCATACAAATTTTAGGATCAATTTGTCAATTTCTACAAAAGTGCCAGCTGGGATTTTTATAAATCTTTTGCTTTGAAAGAAAAACAGCTATTTAAAATATAATTTGCAGCTTAAAATCCCCCCCTTAAAAGCTCTATTTCTTAGTCTAAAGGTTAGAAATATTATCTATGAGAGCAGAATTTATTTCACAAGGCCTTGATTATTTAAAAGCACTTATGGATATAACACCAAAATGTAATTCTTTAATACTATATAAAAAGTTTCTTCTACTTATTAAATGTGGAAGATGCTAAGAGAACTTATGAGACGAACTTACTATGCTTTATATTATGCAGTGTTTGTTTCAAAATTAAAAACGGGAGGGCAGGGAAAAGAAATGAGTCCATATGCATAAGAGTTCTTTATGGAGTTAAATTGTGGTAGGTTTTACATAGGTTCTTTGATTTGAATTTCTTCTAACTAATTTTTGATTGCTATTAAATTCACATTAATTATACCTTATATTAAATGATATATCATATATTATTTATACTATGCTATATAAGTATATATAATATAACCATTATAAATCCTAATAAATTTTAAAATAAAAGAAACAGCACTGTTGTTGGGAATGTAAACTGGTACAGCTACTACAGAAAACAGTATTGAGATTCCTCAAAAAATTAGAAATAGAACTACCATATGATCCAGCGATTCCACTTCTGAGTATGTATCTAAAGGAAACAGAATCACTATCTGCACCCCCATATTTGCTGTAGCATTATTTACAATGGCCAAGACATGGAAATAACCCAAGTGTAAATGTCCATTGAAGGATAAATGAGTAAGCAAAATGTGATACAGACAGAGATACAAATATTGGAATATTATTCAGCCATAAGAAAGGAAATCCTGCTATCTGTGACAACATGTATAGACATTGAGGGCATTATGCTAAGTGAAGTAAGTCATACAAAGACAAATACTGTATGATCTCACTTTATATGCAGAATTAAAAAAAAAACTGAAGAGATTGGTGGTTGCCAGAAGCAGGGGGAGGATGGCGGGCAGGGGAATGAAGGGAATGGGTGAAGATGGTCAAAAAAGGTAAAAACTTGAGCACCTGGGTGGCTCAGTTGGTTAAGCGACTGCCTTCGGCTCAGGTCATGATCCTGGAGTCTCTGGATAGAGTCCCGCATCAGGCTCCCTGCTCAGCAGGGAGTCTGCTTCTCCCTCTGACCCTCCCCCCTCTCATGTGCTCTCTCTCTCAAATAAATAAATAAAATCTCTAAAAATAAAAAAATAAATAAAAATAAAATTAAAAAAAGGTAAAAACTTCCAGTTATAAGATGAAGTTCTGGGGATATAATGTATATCATGGTGAATATAGTGAGCATACAAGTTATGTATTTGATGTTGCTAAGAGAGTAGATCTTAAAAGTTCTCAGCACAGAAAAAAATATAACTATGTGAAATGATGGATGTTAACTAAACTTTTGTGGTAATTATATATATATATATATCAATATACAATCATTGTTGTACACATTGGACTACTACAATATTATATGTAATATGATATGCAATATTATATGTAAATAATATCTCAATAAAACTAGAAAAAAATTTTTTAAATGTTAAAGAAACAAAGAGATTGGTCTCTTAAATAAAAAGCAAATGAAAATTATCAAATTTGAATATATAAGGAAGTAGCAGATTACCCTGAATATTACCAGGTAGTACCCAAAATTTCTGAGTGCTATCACTCAAAACTACAGTATCATGTTGACCTTAAGTAAAAAAAGATAAAAGTATATTAGTAATCTATGTTTTGGCTACCAATTTTATTAACCAAGGTGAGGGTAATCACAAGAAACTAGTCTTCATATGCTTATCTTTGCAGATATATATATATATGTATATATGTATATATATATATATAAAACAAGAAAACTCCATCAACCACAAACTTTGATTAGTGAAAGTTAGTTTGTGTTTCTTGGTATGGACTGAGAATGGAGGAATAAAATTATTTTTATTAGCTGCTTCCCCTTTTGGTATCAGGGAAAGTGTAGTACTGACTGGTTCAGTCTTCCGACTTCAAATTTTAATTATATAATGTATATAATTTCTGTATATAATTATGCTATAATTTAGCCTCATAAAAATAGAGCTTCAAACATACCATTTATTATGTATCATTTTCAAATCTGTTGAGTTCAAATCAAATTTTCTATGGGAAGTTGTGACACTTTCATTCACTTTCTCTTGAAAGAACTGACAAAAAGACAGTGGAAATCTTGCACAGGAGTGCAAGAGCCCGTGGCTCTGGGAGTCCCAAACAGACCAGGTTTGACCACTCACCGCAGACAAACTCCAAAGGCAGAGAGATGAGTGATGGTGAAACAAAAAAGGGATTTATTTCACTGAGGCCAACACCAGTGGCCTCAAAGACGGTCTCCAAAGTGCTGACAACATTCTAGGTTTACATAAAGCAAATGTAGGACAAAGGTCAGTGGATACATGCAGGTGGGCAGAAAAGGCCAGGTGGATCATTCTCTGGTGGGGGGGGGGGGCGGCGGGGGGTTCTTGCTGCTTCAGGGCAATCCTTATTGCTTGAGGGGGTAGTTTTGGTTCCCATCACAAGATGCACTGCCTGCAGGGTCTTTTGCCTGTGTAAAGAGATAAGCTGGAAGGAAGAACTTAATCCATTAGAAAGTTTGAGGTCAAAATGGAGGTAGTTGAAGTCCTCTTTCAAAAAGAGGAAGGTAGTGAACCATGGGTATACTATATTACTTTGTGTAAATAAATAGGAGGAAGGTATATATTCATAATACATGGTGTGTCTGCATAGGAGTCAGCGGTGGAAAGATTACTTTTCACATGGGTCTGTTTTACTCTTTCAAAAAATAAAAATAAAAAATATATATATATATAAACTAAGAGAAGTATGACACTTAAAGGCATCTGTCTCAAAACTAGGATTAAGACTGCTAATTGTTAAATAACATCAGTTTGCTTAAAGGAAACTCACATTTTCCGGTAGGGCTTCTATCTTTCTTTATATAGGCTGATTTAAGACTGAGTTCTGCAAAGTTGCATGAAGGAAAGTGCTGTGGATAAGAAAAATGCCGTTTCAAAACTCTGATTTGTTAAATGAGGCACTATCAACGAGACTACCAAGACTTACTTGCTTTCTTCCTTAGTCAGTTGATACAAAGTAATGACTTTTATACCTATACTGTAGCCTCGAAGTGCATATACACTATCAGTACCCGGTCACCTTATCAAATATTTGGTGGGTGGGAGGAGGGCAGGACAGGAATAGAAATTTCAAATAATTGCAAAACCCATCCTGCTTTTAGAACACAGTCAAAAGCCTATTTTCTTCATGGTAAGCCAGGGGGGTAAGGTGTGGCTTATTATTAGATGCCCAGTTAAGTATGCATTCTAGTTGTAGCATAAGGAAAAATGGATACTAATTAGATCATTTGTGGACAGAAGTGACTTCTCAATTTGTTCTTTCAAAATTTTCAAGGTTTTTTTCAGTTAATCACCGAATATTAATTATATTGAACACAAAATCATTCTTAAAATACTTCCTTCATTTGGTTTTCATTGAAGGCTACACTTCTCATTTTCTCTTACTGGCTATTCTGTCTCCTGCCATTCATTCAGCAATGTCTTTGTGACCTTGAGCAGGTAACTTAATCACTCTGGACCTCGTAACGATCAATGACGTTTTAGCACAGTCTTCGCTCCCTAAATGGTAATTCTTGTATAAAGTTAATTGTTACTAACTACCACGAAGACAGTTCCGTGCGTCTGCGCTAGCCCGGCCTGAAACGAACCCCCCCACACCTCGGAAAGAGCAAGCAGCAATGAGAATGCGGTGGAAGGGAACTGGGCAACGCTTTCCACGGCTGGAGCCAGGCTGGCAATCCTGGTGGAGTTCTCCACGCCCTCGCACTGCTTAGCCCCACGGAGCTGGAAGACAAGGCAGAAGGCTAGAATCCAGAAAAAGCGCTCGCTTCCGTGAGGGAAGCGGAACCCATGACAACGCCCCAATGACTTCCGACTTGGCGCACGTTTCCTTCAGCCCTATAACTGCACTTTCGATAAAAACATGGTGATTAACATAACATAATAAAATAAAATTTAAAAAAAACATGGAGTCCAATATTTCCCTCAGGCACCTCAATAGTTTCTTTATTTTCCCCTCTTTATGGCTCGATTTGACGATAAAGATTAAGTTGGGAGGGATTATTGATAGGCGTGGCTACGGAAAAGGGGAGCATTTAAGCCGGCCTGGCGAAAGTGCGGAGCGGAAGTACCTCGTGCCCTCTCCCTCCGGCCGGAAGCTACGGGACTGAATGGATCCCGGAGCCGGCTGCGGCAGCTCCTCAATCTTCCTCTGAGGCTTGGCGGCCGCTGGGCCACCAGGTTCATGTGGAGGCTCCCAGGTTCCCGCGCCGCGCTTCGTGGGGTCCGCACGGCGGTGGAGCGGCACACTCGGGCCGAGGCGGCGACTGAGACAGCGGGCGCCATGGAGCGCGCTGTAGTGCGCTGTGTGCCCTCGGAGCCTAAGCTAAGCCTGTCGTTTGCGCTGGCCGACGGCAGTCACAAGAACATGCAGCGCGACCAAAGCGAGCCGCTGGGTCGGGCCCTCAGCCGGATAGCAACCAATGCCCTCAAAGGTCACGCTAAGGCGGCCGCCGCCAAAAAGAGCAGGAAGAACCGGCCAAATGCAAGTGGCGATGTGGCCTGTGCGGGGCCTGGGCCCGAGCCGGCTGCGGCCTGCGAGCCCGTGGTGAAGCTGTACTACCGGGAGGAGGCAGTGGCTGAAGACGTGCTCAACGTGGACGCCTGGCAGGACGGCGCGGTGCTGCAGATCGGCGATGTCAAGTACAAGGTGGAGCGCAACCCGCCCGCCTTCACCGAGCTTCAGTTGCCACGCTACATCATGGCCGGTTTCCCGGTATGCCCCAAGCTCAGCCTCGAATTTGGGGATCCCGCCAGCTCCGTCTTCCGTTGGTACAAGGAAGCCAAACCCGGAGCGGCAGAGCCAGAGGGCGGGGGCCCCTCGTCATTGTCTCCCTCTTCACCCTCTCCCAGTTGGACAGAGACGGGTGTGAATGAGCGCGTCTACACGCCGTCTAATGCCGACATCGGGCTCCGACTCAAGCTTCATTGCACCCCAGGCAATGGGCAGCGCTTCGGGCCCAGCCGGGAGTTGGAAAGTGTGTGTCCCGTGGAGGCTGGGCCTGGCACCTGCACCTTTGACCACCGGCATCTCTACACCAAGAAGGTGACGGACGACTCTCTCGTCCGCACGGTCTCTTACAACCTCCTGGCCGACACGTACGCCCAGACTGAGTTTTCGAGGAGCGTCCTGTACCCGTACTGTGCCCCTTATGCCCTGGAACTCGACTACCGCCAGAACCTTATCCAGAAGGAGCTCACGGGCTACAACGCTGACCTCATCTGTTTGCAAGAGGTTGATCGCAGCGTGTTTACAGACAGCTTGGTGCCAGCCCTCGAGGCCTTTGGGCTGGAGGGCGTGTTTAGAATCAAGCAGCACGAAGGCCTGGCTACTTTCTACCGAAAGGCCAAATTCACTCTCCTTAGCCAGCATGACATTTCTTTCCACGAAGCCCTGGAGTCCGACCCACTTCACAAAGAACTGCTGGAGAAACTAGTTTTGTACCCGTCTGCGCAGGAGAGGGTGCTCCAAAGATCTTCTGTCCTCCAGGTAAAGTACCTCTGCCATTATTCTCTTTACATACTCGTCGATTTTTAGGGCCCTGGAAGATTTTTTCAGATTTTACTGAAGGGAGTTTGCTCTTGTATCTTCAGCACAAAGGTTAGCTTTCATTCATTCATTGAGCAAATACTTATTGACCACCTTTAGTGTGCCAGGCACGTTTGAACAAGAAAAACGGACTTTCATAGTGCTTACAATCTCATGGGAAAGACACATGCTGAATACAAGAATATAGTAATTAATATTTTCTTACTACTTGCCAAGCACTGTTCTGACACTTAAAATTTAATCACTGAATTCTATTCATGAAATTAATATTACAGTGTATGTTAACTAACTGGAATTTGAATAAAAACTCAAAACAGAAAACACTTAATAATTGTGTCCGGCATGTTTAATGAAGTATTCCACAAATATTAATATTTTAATTTTGGTCATAGTAATCCTGCTATTTTCACAGATGTTATTCTTCCCATTTTACATACGGGGAAATGGTCAAGTTTACTTATCCAATTTCACACAAGTGTGGAGCCAGGATTCCTGCCCAGTTACTTATATATTACATCATCACTGAGCAGGGTGTTAAGCTGCTGTAGTTTTTAAAAATATGTTATTTGTATATTTGTCCAGAGTTTTTAGGTAACTGATTTTGTTCATAGTAAGATTTTGGAGTGCTACCTTTTTTTTTTTTTAAGCACCCAGTGTGTTTCATGCACCTCTGTGTAAGCTCATTTGGTTGAATCCATACAACAGTCCCCCTTGAGGTTGATGATAGTGTCTTTAACCAGTGACCAAGCTGACTTAGGAAGTGTCTCTCCAGGTCACACTGCTATAAAATGGTTAAGAGTGGATATTCCATCTAGGTGGGACTGACTCCAAAGCCTGCCTTTACCCACTTAAAAACACCAACCTTAATGTTGTTCTCTAAAATAATATCCTTTTCTTAACTTCCTGTATGTTAGACAGTTGTTAAAACATGTTATGCTGAATCCTGTTCATGTGTATTCTGAAACTTGTAGCAAAAGTTAAATTTCATAATTGCAATTATACTTTTCAGACAGGGAATGTTATGAAATGTCAGTTCATCAAATAGTCTTGAATTTAAAAAAAAAATTATTCAGGAGATTGACAGCAACTGAACTCTTGGCCCTTTGTTTATTTTAGGTTTCTGTTCTTCAGTCTACAAAGGACTCTTCTAAAAGGATATGTGTTGCTAATACCCATCTCTACTGGCATCCAAAAGGTGGGTTTTAGTGGTTTTCACAAGTGATGTAAACGTGGTAACTTAAGGTCAGTAAGGCTGTTTTACACACATCTTTTTTATTTCTTTCAGTTTTATTGAGATAATTTCATAACCACATGAGGTTTAAAGTGTACAGCACAATGACTTACATATATTGCAAAATGATTGCCATAATAAGTTTAGTTAATATCGCTCACCTCAGATCCGAAAAAATGTTTTTCCTTGTGATGAGAACTTTTAGGATCTACCCTTAGCAACTTTTAAATATACCATATATCATTGTTAACTGTAGTCATTATGTTTCTATAGAATACTTATGTATCTCATAACTGAAATGTTTCTTTTTACCTTTGGGCCACCTTCATCCAGTTCCCCTCCTCCAAATATATATTTTGAATGTCACCCAGATACTGTATGTAGTTTGTGGGCTTTTTTTTTTTCTTCTTAAAGGCAACTTTTAAAAGTACTTACATTAGGGGCACCTGGGTGTCTCAGTCGTTAAGCGTCCGCCTTCAGCTCAGGTCATGATCCCAGGGTCCTGGGATCGAGCCCCGCATTGGGCTCCCTGCTCAGTGGGGAGCCTGCTTCTCCTTTGCCCACTCCCCCTGCTTGTGTTCCTTCTCTAGCTGTCTCTCTGTGTGTCAAATAAATAAATAAAATCTAAAAAAAAAAAAAGTACTTACATTAATGTTTTTTATATTCACAGGTGGGTACATTCGTCTCATTCAAATGGCAGTAGCCTTGGCTCACATTAGACATGTCTCATGTGACCTGTATGCTGGCATACCGGTTATATTTTGTGGAGACTTTAATAGTACCCCATCAACAGGAATGTATCATTTTGTTGTCAATGGCAACATCCCAGAGGATCATGAAGACTGGGCTTCCAATGGGGAAGAGGAACGGTGCAACATGTCCCTTACCCATTTCTTCAAACTGAAAAGTGCTTGTGGTGAACCTGCTTACACAAATTATGTTGGTGGCTTTCATGGATGTCTGGATTACATTTTCATTGACTTAAATGCTCTAGAGGTTGAACAGGTGATTCCATTACCTAGTCATGAAGAAGTTACCACCCACCAGGCCTTACCTAGTGTTTCCCATCCCTCTGATCACATAGCACTTGTATGTGATTTAAAATGGAAATAGACTTCTGTTTAATGGAATTTAAGTCTGCTTTAGTAGGAAATCTAATATGAATCACAGCTTATATATAACCTTCAAAGAGGAAAACTAGACAGATACAAGGCAAAATGTTGTTACTCTACTAGTTATGTTCCAGTGTCTTCATTACACAACTGTTCATATTTGCAGTTTCTCCACTTTTCTTTTTTCCTATGGTTGAAGGAAAAACATATGTTTATGACTCCCAGGAAGAACATTGAATTATTATGTACATTTTTATAAGTACCTTTTTTTTAGCTAGGAATTAAGAATTTTGTAAAAAAAAAAAAAACCATTTGATCCTTTTAATTTTTCTACCATAACACATTTCAAATTGAATCATGTTTATATAATTAAGGAAAAATGCATACAGGTTAAAGTGAGAGGCCTAAGTCTGACACATGAAAGGAGTAGCATTAGAGTCTACCTCTACCTCAATTTGGCTAGAATTTAGTACAGCTTCAGAGCTTTAACAGAAGATTAAAATATGCCATCACCAATTGTTAATTGCTTCTCATCTTTAGTTTCTCAGTTAATATAAGGTATTATCATTCTTTCATTTTTAGGATTTTACTTTTTAGTATATGGTTCAAATGGACATTTATATTCTTATTCTTACTGCAGCTCATTTGAACTTTTAGGATGCAAGCACAATTTAGTGTTCAAAGTGAATAACAACATATTCAACTTGATCCCATTTTCTTGCCCATGAAAAATGTTCATAAATCAATAGAGTATTTGACCATATGATACTGCAGAATGCAGCATGAGAAATTACTTTATGAGAAACTGCCTATTGATACGGGCTTGACATTTTGGGTGAACCATTGAGCATTTCTTTGCTGGAAGTATTTTTGAAATTATTGGTTTTTATAAATAGGGGATTTGTGGGGCTTTTGAGCATTTCTGAAACAAACCATTCTTTTTATATACTTGAGTATTATAGTTTGAGTTATAAGAAAACATTGTATATATAATTTATATTCTGTAAAAAATTTAAATATGAAGCCAAACTTTTTAAAATTAGAAATGACAGTTTTAGTGATTAGTTTCTAGCCTCGAGTGGTAACTGAGCTCTTCTAACTCAATTATCACCATACCTTATTTGTAATGCTTTAGCTGTTACTTTTTTAATGTTCAGGATAACTATAATATCTCATTTCTGCATTTAGTTTCTATAGCTTAGATATGAAAAGCCCACTCACTTCAAGAATTCTGATTTTCCACAGTCATGAGAGCTTTTGTCCCAAATTCGTTACTAATCTCTAAACCCAATACCATAAGACCTTTTCTCTTTTGATAAAGTGGGGCTGTACTTTCATAGTCTGCTCACCAGCCAATGTATTGTTCAGTCTTAGTAAGTTTGAGAATGAGTTTTACTTACAATTCAGTTTGAACCTTGAAGTACTTAAAATACTGGAAGGGGAAAATTAAAATGGCAGTTTCTGGGATCTTGATTAGAAAAAGCTATAAAACGTTGATTCTACCAAATTGTGCCTTCCTAAATAACATTTTTGAGAGCATTTTAACATCAGTTTACAAATACATGAATATATTAAAGCCAGAATCTAATTCTTCTGCAAAATATATATTGTTTTCTTCCTTTTTAAAATGTTTTTGGTCTGCTTTCAAACATATTGACAGGACCCCTAAAATAACATGAGAGGAAACAAAGTTTCTAAGCAAAAAGTTGAGAGACATTTTGAAAGAAGAAATTGTAACATGACCTGCTCACTCATGCCCATGAGGAAAACATTCAGATTCTGTATTAACACCATGGCTAGCTAGATTGAACTCTGGTCGGAAGAACTAATCACTTACCAAACATTCCACATCCTGAATCTTTAAATTTGATATTTACTCAGACAGTGTGTGATCAGATTATATCGGCATTTCAGAATAGTAGAATGTAGAATATTACAGTGAAGTGCGCTATGCTCTGGTCAAATCTCCAGTATACAGATAGTATGAACGGAGTCCAAGGGTAGGGAACACTAAGAAAATTGTATAAATAGGATACCAAAATTACCTTGTATTCATGAGTTAGAATAAAGTTTTATTCAGAAATGTTTATTTGCTTAAAGCCATCTTTGTGATTGAATTTTTCTATTACGTTTGGATTTTTTAGTACATTTAATAAAGTATGGAAAGTGTAGCACCTCTTTTTCTATGGTGAACCCATTTTATGATGTCACAAGTTCTTGCCATAGGAATTAACACTCAAATTTTATATTATTGATTATAAAAGACTAAGAAAATTACAGAACACTGTCCTGTTAAATAAACTCTTGCACAATTGGCCATTGCAGAAATACACACTAGTAGTTTGTAATATATTAGCAAAAAAATCATTTCTGGCTATAATGTGATGTTCTTTAAACTTCTGAATCCCAAAATCAGTTTTAAATTTCCAAATATTTCACGGTGGTGACTTTTCTGAGAGAACTAGGGGCTGATAATCAGAATTTGGCATGGTGGTTTCAGTCTGGAGGTGTATCTTGAGAAACAGTACAAGGGAGAGGGTCCAAAGAACACCATTATAGGAAGATCTTCCTCGTGGAGGTTGACACCATTAGATCTCCTATTCTTCAACTGTGCAATAAAGGCAGAGGTCCCCTACAACCTGGTTTGAGGGAAAACTAAAATCCATATTTCATGAAAATTAAAGGTCTGCATTACCAGGGTATCATAAAATCCAAATGACAACACAACAGGGAAAATCCTAAAAAATTATAGCCAACACTAATTCTCTAATCATAATTCAAAAACATTTAAATGTTTTGAAAGTTTAATATTTTACTCTAGTACTAGAAGGAAACACCTAGATTTCATTTAGGGAGAGGAAACAATTTAAGATTTTTAACTGATTTGGGTAATCAAATTCTATGGCCCCATAATGAGAAAGTACATGCTTTAACATGGAAGGTACTAGAGCTGTACTGGGTAATTTTTTAGTACGAACTTGAGAACAATAAGACTATATTTTGAGATGATAATACCAAAGCATTTTTTAATTTGAAGTGAAATTCACACTTCACTAAAAAGATTAACCATTTTAAAATGTACGATTCCACTGCATTTAGTACATTTGCATTCGCACTGTTGTGCAACCATTATCCCCAACTAGTTCCAAAACATTTTCATCACTCCAAAAGGAAACGCTGACCCATGAAGTTGTGTCACACCCTTTCCTCCTCCCCTCCAGACATTGGCAATTACTAATCTGCTTCCTGCCTCAATGGATTTCTCTATTTCGGACATTTCATAGAAATGGAATCATACAGGGGCGCCTGGGTGGCTCAGTCGTTAAGCGTCTGCCTTCGGCTCAGGTCATGATCCCAGGGTCCTGGGATGGAGCCCCGCATCGGGCTCGCTTCTCCCTCTCCCGCTGCCCCCACTTGTGTTCCCTCTCTCGCTGTGTCTCTCTCTGTCAAATAAATAAATAAAATCTTTAAAAAAAATTAAAATTAAAAAAAGAAATGGAATCATACAATATATGACTTTTTGTGTCTGGCTTTCTTTAATGTTTTTAAAGTTCTTCCATGTTTTATGTATCAGTACTGCATTCCTTTGTATGGCTGAATATATTCTATTGTATGGTTCTACCACATTTTGTTTATCCAAATGGATGTTTGGGTTGTTTCCACATTTTGGCTATTGTGAATAATGTTCCTATGAACATTCACGTATACATTTTTGTTTGAACACCTGTTTGCAATTCCTTTGGTTATATACCTTTTGAGAACCTGCCAAAATGTTTTCCACAGTGGCTACACCAATTTACATTCCCGCCAGTGCTGTATGAGTGTTCATTTCTCCACATTCTCCCTAACTTAGGTGTTTTTGATTATAGTCATCCAAGTGGGTATGAAGTGCTACCTCTAACATGGTACGTTTATCTCGTTTAGTCTCATTATGTTGTTGCAGTCATGAACAAGATTATTGCCACTGGATTACCCAACCTCCTATATTTTTTTCCAGAGAGCTCATCTTCAGCAATTTCTACTTAATCTTACAAGCTTGTATCAAGTTGCAAAGGTCAGTCTCATCGCTTCTTTGGTAGAGATTTGGGGAAAAAACATAAAAAATACAAAAGTCCTGGAGTGTAAATAAATGGAAAAGATTAAGCAGCCTAAAACAAACCAAAAACAAGGTCACTTTAAAAAGGTGGGTCTACTCCAGTGATTTATTTCAGAGAAGGAACTTGCTTACTAACATTGGTGTTTAAATGGTTTAGCCATGCTCCACTATTACCTAACATGCTCCACTATTACCTAACACTTTTTAAATCCCATTTTAGGTACAGAGCAGCAGATAGCAAGAATGCTTAAATATGAATTCCTGAGAAACTGAGATGGCTGTGCATCAAAAAGACAAAACTCTGCTTATTAAGAAACTTAGGTCTTGAAAAGAAAAACTTTAATTCAAGATAAGCTTTAGTAATACATTTTTTTAAAACATTGAGCTAATACATTAAAAGTTATAATATGGAGGGGCACCTGGGTGGCTCAGTCGTTAGGCGTCTGCCTTCGGCTCAGGTCATGATCCCAGGGTCCTGGGATTGAGCCCCACATCAGACTCCCTGCTCGGCAGGAAGCCTGCTTCTCCCTCTCCCACTCCCCCTGCTTGTGTTCCCTCTCTCACTATGTCTCTCTCTGTCAAATAAATAAAATCTTTTAAAATAAATTATAATATGGAACAAAATTATTTTGCAAGTTGGCCATCTTCATAGTGTATTGAATAATACTGAAGCCAGATGCTAAAATTAACACTTTACATATAAATGATAAAGTAATCTTAAATTTGAGACCTTAAAATACTAAATCTTAGTATTTAGTTAAGCTAAATACTAAGTTTAACTGGCTGATACCACCTTCAACATAACTAGCACCTACCAGCTGGATTCATGCTTCTAACAAATTCTCAGCTGTTAAAATCCATGTTTGTATTGTCAGTGTTAGGTTTTTACTCATAATCTTCAATTTCCTTGAGAAACTTCACTAAAAATGAACTATCATTCATCTCCATCTTCTGTCCATTTTGTGTTGATTGTATGTCAAAGGGTTTATATAACGCAATCCATTTTGCCCAGTAATTCACTTTAATGGTCTTATCCTAGATTGTTGCTGATGTTCATCTTACTGCATTTGAAGTATTCCTAGTTTGCATTTTTGGTTTCATCTCATTTATATTCTTGAAATTGAAAATGGTTCAGTAGGGAATTGGATAGGCTTCATTTGGCGTTCTTATATTGGCTGAACAATATACACACTTTTAAAAGAGTATTACATATAATCTTTATTTCCCATGGAATAGTTTGGAGACATGGTGTATCCAGGAACAAAAGCATTTGGAAATAAAGCTGGTCTTTCTCAGAAAAGCTGGGTTAAGTATAGTATTTTGAATACCTTAAACCAAAGAAAAATATTTCTGCTGAAGCTGTAGAATTTTTAAGTATTCTAAATAATTGAATTATATTACCTCTTTCATGTCCTTTTATCACATATCTAAAAAATTTTGCCTTTTTGCAGCCTGGCTTGTGTCATTTTTCTTCATCCTAAATGAAAGAATCCCACAATGCTTTGGTTCTTCAACCCAAAATTGATCTTTATTTTTTCTCTTTAAGGGTTTCTGTTACTGCATGTGAAATCAATTGTCAAAGACTGGCCAGAAATAAACTCCATACTCATTACCAGCCACTCCATTCCCCCTTCCTCTCAGCTCTTTGAAACCACTTACCTACTTTTTGCCTCTACGGATTTGCCTATTCTGGACATTTCATATGAATGGAATCATATAATTATGTAGCCTTTTCTGACCAGCTCATTTCACTTAGTACTATACTGCAGTATGTATCAGTACTTCATTCCTTTATGAGAATATTCCATTGTATGGACATACCATATTTTATTTATCCATTTATCAGTTGATAGACATTTGGATTACTTCCACTTTTTGGCCTCCCTGGATAATGCTGTACATTTGTGTACAAGTTTTTGAGTGTGCATGTTTTCATTTCTCTTGGGCATGTATCTAGGAACGGAATTGCTGGATCATATGGAAAATATTTAACCTTTTGAGGAACTGCCAGACTGTTACCCAAGGTAGTTGTACAATTTTGCACTCCCACCAGCAATGAATGTATGGGGATTCCCATTTCTCCACATCCTAAAACCTGTTATCTTTTTTATTACGACTATCCTAGGGTGAAGTGGATCTCATTTTGGCTTTGATTTGCATTTACCTGACGGCTAATGATTTTGAGCATCTTTTTTTTTTTTTACAGATTTTATTTATTTATTTGAGAGAGACAGAGATAGCAAGAGAGAGCACAAGTGGGGAGGAGGGAGAAGCAGACTCCCTGCTGAAAGCAGGGAGCCCGACGAGGGGCTGGATCCCAGGACCCTAGGATTGTGACCTGAGCTAAAGGCAGACGCTTAACCGACTGGGCCACCCAGATGCCCCACGTGGAGCATTTTTTATGTGCTTATTGTCATTTGTATATATTTGGAGCCCATTTTAAAAACTGCATTGCCTTTTTGTTGGGCAACCCTTCCCCCTGCCCCGTTTTAAAAATCACCATTCCTCACCTCTCCAAGGCTAGGCAGGCCCAGTCTGTGCTATATACATCTCTATTACTGGCATGGCACTCAACCCAGCCTAAAAGAAAGAGCCACGGCCACCAACGAATTGGTCAGTACCTGAAAGCCAACTCCCTGCCTACAGATGGCAGTGCTAAGCCTCCAAACACCAACTGAATTTAAATAAATTCATTTAAATAAATGCCCAATATAATTGAAAGAATACCATGAGAACAATGTGGAAATACCTGACAAGGTCAAGAAGACAACTGACTCCACTGTGCTTTAAAACACAAAGGACCTCACAAGCGTCTATGCATTTTATTTATTTATTTTTTAAGAGAGAGAGGTGGGAGAGGGTTAGAGGGAGAGGGAGAATCTTAAGTAGGCTCCATGACGAACACGGAGCCTGACATGGGACTCAGTCTCACAACCCTCAGATTATGACCTGAGCCAAAATCAAGTAGGATGCTTAACTGACTGAGCCACCCAGGTGCCCCTGCCTTAATTATTCTTTACCTGAGTCCAGATTATTACTTTTGCTATTGATTACTCAGAATTTTTGTTGCTAGAATATAGACACTTAAACTTTTTATGTGGTTTGTGGACACAGGGATAAAGGGGTATTTGTAAGATAGGAAGAAACAAAAGCAGTCAAGTAACCTTTCAGTAGTGGTAACTTCCTTTAAGTTAGGCACAATGAATATAATGTCATGAACATATATGCTAGAAGAAGAAATTTATCAAGAATATGCTGGGCTTAAACAATTCTCAAGAGGAAATTTTAGAACTAGGTCCTCATCAATTCCATGTTTATATTAATGTTGCCTTTAAAGTAAAATACCTAGATTGCCTTAATGAGATTACAAATTAAGACTATTATTTCATTCCTACCATTTTTCTAAAAATAACGAAGCTGGTAATATAAATAAATGTCATTTGGTAAGAGTTTTTGGCGTGCCAATACTATCCCAGGGATAACACTAACTCTATTGATCCTTGGGAAAAGGCTGGTAGTAGATTATTTCTAGTCACTTTCTCAGAATTCAATCATCTGAATAGGTAATCAGACTGTAGAACTGTTGCATTAATTTTCCCCTATACCAGATCTTCAGATAATATACTTGGCAGATATACCATTTGCTCTTGATAACTCAAAGTTCTCACATAAATTCCACCAAAGTTGGTAAATTAGTTAATATTTACGTTATTGAAACATACAACAGGCCACCAGGAAGCATAAGCACTTGTTTCTAATGACAAGTCAGAAATCACTTTCACCTCCATACCAAGAATGAGAACATTCATGTTTAAGGAAGTTTGACCCAGGACATCTGGTTTATGGTCCAGCATGCATGTAAGAAGCTTGGAAGTTGCCACTCTATCCTAATGAGAAGTCAAAAACTGAACACACTGGAAAATCAACTATTGCTAGGTCCATAAATGTCACAGGGCAAACTGGTGCTCCCCAAATTGGAGCCCAACAGGTGAATACAGAGAATCACAACCTGCGGGAACAGAAATCTCTGTGGGACCCAGTACCAGGGTAGGGACACTTGAACCATAATTGAATTGCTAGAGGCTCAGTATGGACAATTCAGTAAAAAGCTCCAACAGCCCCCATACTTTTGTTTTATCTCCTTCTACCAGCTTCTCACAGTGAATATTGGAGAAAAATCCCATGCTTCTAGCAGAGGAAGGGGAAAAGAAACCACTCTGAAATACGCCAGAGGACCATCTTTATAAAGGTCTGCTCACAAAAAAGTAAGCAGAACCTACCTTACAAGAAGGGTTTTATCAGAGCCTAACTGACTGGCAGGCAGCCCACTTTTGCCATCCTATCCCACCAAAGTGGGGAGAAAAAATTAAGCACATGTGAAGTTTACAGTTCAGAGGTCTAAGTCTCACTAAAAGACCAAGCCCTAATCATAAGACTATAAAATGCTTCCCCTACTCCTACACCTTACCATGACATTACTACTGAAGGCCTATTTATAACAGTTCCTTTTACCTGTACATCATGTCCACCAATCAAAAAAAAAAAAAAAAAAGACATTACTAAAAGGCAAAAAACAGGGATGTCTGGCTGGCTCAGTCAGCAGAGCATGCAACTCTTGATCCCATGGTCACGAGTTTAAGCCCCATTTTGGGCTTAGAGCCAACTTAATAAACAGATAAATATTTAAACAGATAAACAGACAAGTAAATAAAAAATACATACATACATACATGGCAAAAACCAGTTTGATGAGAGAGCAAGCATTAGAACCAGACTCAGATATGGCAGGGATGATAGAATTAGTAGACTGGTAATTTAAAACAACTGTAATATGTTAAGGGCTCTAATGGATAAAGAAGACAATATAAAAGAGCAGATAGGCAATGTTAGCAGAGACGAATTCTAAGAAAATCAAAAGGAAACGCTAGAGATTAAAAAAAATTGTCACATAAGAAGAATGCCTTTGGTAGGCTAATTAATAGACTGGACATGGTTAAGGAAAGAATCTCTTGAGTGTGAGGATATCACAACAGAAACCTCCAAAACTTAAAAAGCAAAGAAGGAAAAAAAAAAAAAAAGACTGGGGGAGGGAGAGAAAAAAACCCAAACAGAAAAACAATATCCAAGAACTGTGGGACAACAACAAAAGGTGTAACATATACATAATGGGAATAACAAAGAAGAGAAACAGAAATATTTGAAACAGTAAGGACTGAGAACTTCCTCAACTTAATGGCAGATACCAAACCACATATCCAGGAAATGCAGGTAACACCAAGCAGGATATGCCCCAAACTCTGTGTCTATACCTATCATTTTCAAACTACAGAAAATCAAAGATGAAAAAATCCTAAAAGAAGCCAAAGGAAAAAGAAACACCTTACCTACAGAGGAGCAAAGATAAGAGTTACATCTGACTTCTCAGAAACTATGTAAGTGAGAAGAGTGGAGTGAAATACTTAAAATGTTGAGAGATAAAAACCCACCAACCTAAAATTCCGCACTTTGTAAAATTATCTTTCAAAAGTGAGGGAGAAATAAACTCTCAAACAAAAATTGAGGGACTTTGTTGCCAGTAGAACTGTCCTTGCAAGAAAGAAGTTTTTTAGATAAGAGAAGGCAAATGATACAAGTCAGAAACTTGATTTACATAGAGAAACAGTATCAAAGGAGGAAGTGAAGGATTACAAAAACTCTTCTCTTATTGATCTAACAGACAAGTTTGTTCAAAAGAACAACAGCAACAGTGTGTTTGACTCTGTATGTTTATTTATATGCTTATGTTTAAGTGGAACGAATGGATGCAATGATATGAGGAACTGGAGGGAAGAATGAAGATTATTTTGTTATTATAAGGTACCCAACACTACCCACGAAGGACATAGTGTTATTTGAAAGTGGACTTGGAATAGTAGTAAATATGTATCACAAACACTAGAGCAAGCACTAAAAAAAAGTTTTTTTAAAAGTGTAACTGATATGCTAAGAAAGGAGAGAAAATATAATCATATATAATGCTCAATTAAAATCCACTGAAAGGCAGAAAAAAGGTGGAAGGCAAAAACAGGAAGGCAAAATTGTAAACAAAGAACAAGGGCAAAAATTAGAAAAATTACAAATATGGTACATATTAATCCAGCTCTGTCAATAGCCACTGTAAACGCCAACTGTCTAAATGTACCAATTATCACACAGATTGTCAGATGGATCAAAAAACAAGACCCAACTATATGTTGTCTAAAAGAAGCCCACTTTAAAAGTAAATATAAAGACATACATAGATTATCCCAGCGTCCTGGGATTGAGCCCCGCTTCGGGCTCCCTTGCTCAGCGGGGAGCCTGCTTCTCCCTCTGCCTGCCGCTCTCCTGCTTGTGCTCTCTGACAAATAAAAAATTAAAAAAAAAAAAGACATACATAGATTAAAAGTAAAGTTATCAAGAGAATGAGAGAATGAGAGAATGAGAAGACAAACCAGAGTGGAAGAAAATACTTGCAAAAGACACAGCTGATAAAGGACTATATTCAAAATATACCGAGAACTCTTAAAATCCAGTGAGTAAACCCAACCAAAGAAATGGGCCACAGACCTAAACCTCACCGAAGATATACAGATGGCAAATAAGCAAATGAAAAGATATGCCACATCATGTCATCAAGGAAACAAAAATTAAAAGGAGATACCACTATACATCTATGAGAATGGCCCAATCTGGAACACTGACACCAAATGCTGGTCAGGATGGAACTGGAGCAACGTGAACTCTCATACATTACTAGTGGGAATGCAAAGTGGTACCGCCACTTTGGAAGACAGTCTGATGGTTTCTTAAAAGACTACACATACTCGTACATACAATCCGCCAATCCTGCCCCTTGGTATTTACCCCAAGGAGTTAAATACTTCTGTCTGTGCAAAAATCTGCAACACAGTGTTTGTAGCAGCTTTATTCATAACTGCCAGAATTTGGGCTCAGCCTACTGAGTCTTACAGCAGATAAATGGATAGCCATGGTATAGGAACTATCAAGCCATGGAAAGACATGGAAGAAAATTAAATGCATATTAAGTGAAAGAAGCCAATCTGGAAAGGCTACATCTTGTATTCCAACCATATAATATTCTGAAAAAGGCAAAACTATAAAGGCTGTGGAAAGATCAGTGGTTGCCAGGGGCTGGGAGTGAGGGAGGGATGAACAGATAGAACACAGAGGATTTCTAAGTGAAAATATTCTATATGCTGTAACGACGGATACATATTATACATTTGTCCAAACCCAAAAAAAGTACACTACCAAGGGTGAACCCTGATGTAAACTTGGATTTGGGGCGATTATGTGTCAATATAGGATCATCAGTTGAAATGAATACACCACTCTGGTGGGGAATGTTAATAATGAGGGATGCATGCGTGGAGGCAGGGGCTATATTCCTTCCTCAACTTTTCTGTAAATCTAAAACTGCTCTAAAACAAAGTCTCAAAAAAAAAAAAAAAAGTAAATGGGGAAAGATACACCACACTAACACTCATCAAAAGAAAGCAGGAGTAGCTATATTACTTTCAGGTACAGTAGACTTCAAAAAAAGGAAAATTCTCAGGGATAAAGATAAATGATAAAGGGGTCAGTTCTACAAGACAATTGTTAACATGTATACACCTAAGAGAGTGTCAAACTACATGAGGTGAAGCAAAAACTGAGAGAATTGCAAGGAGAATATATGAGTCCAACACCTCTTTGTGACTGACCCAGCAGGCAGAAAACCAGTATGAAAATAGCTGAAACCAACACCAATAATCAACTAGACTTAAATGACATCTATAGACCACTTCACCCAATAAGAGCAGGATACATATTCTTTTCAAGCTCACATGGAACATTCACCAAGACATTCTTGGCTATAAAATACACCTGAACAAATTTAAAACAGAAACCCTACAGTGTCTACATTCAGACCACAATGGAATTACACAAGAAAGAAAAAAAAAAACACAGCTGGAAAATTCCCACTTAACACACTTCTAAACAATGCATGAGTCAAGGAAGAAATCTTAGAGGATTTAAAATATATTTTGACATGGAACACTACATCAAATGTATGGTGATTAACATAACAATAAAAATTAAAAATATATATATTTTTTAAATTACATGAAAATAAAAACTTAGCAAAATTTGTGGGATGTAAAGAAGTGCTTAGAGAAAAACTT
Organism: Zalophus californianus; assembly: GCF_009762305.2. Taxonomy (NCBI): domain Eukaryota; kingdom Metazoa; phylum Chordata; class Mammalia; order Carnivora; family Otariidae; genus Zalophus; species Zalophus californianus. The sequence continues at coordinate 25,649,709 of NC_045595.1, forward strand.
ACAGCATTTAATTCATACATTAGAAAAGACCTAAAATCAATCATTTAAGCTTCCACCTTAGGAAACTAGAAAAAAAGGAGCAAATTAAATCAAAAGTAAGCAGAAGAAATAAAAATCAGATTATCAATGAAAACAAGAAATCAATGGAGAAAACCAATTAAACCAAAAGCTGATTCTCCGAAAAGGTAAAATGGATAAGTCTCTAACCAGACTAAGAGAAAAAGGACACAAATTACTAATATCAGAAAAAGAGGACATCACTAGAGCTCCCATGGACTTTAACATAAAAGTCTGACCCCAGTGGCGCCTGACTGGCTCAGTAGGTAGAGCATGTGACTCCTGATCTCAGGGTTATGAGTTCAAGCCCCACATTGGGTGTAGAGATTACTTAAAAATAAAATCTTATTATTTTTAAAATATTTTATTTTGGGGGGGGGACGGGAAAGGGCAGAGGAAGAGAGAAATCCAAGCACACTCCACACTGAGCACAGACTCTCACTCAGGGCTCGATTTCACGACCCTGAGATCATGACCGGAGCTGAAACCAAGAGTCGGATGCTCAACTGCGCCACTCAGGCACTCCTAAAAATACGATCTTTTAAAAAAAGAAGTCTGACCCCAATAAATGATAAGTGATACTACTACATGAGATAATTTTGTACATATGCTAAAAAAAACTGCAAGTCTGTGAGTGGGACACGAATACTCTGAAAAATTAAAATAACATTTCACTTGTGTTTTCAACAGAGAATACATAAGGTGAAGGGGGAAATTCATGTAAACAGAAACATTTAACAAAATACCAAGATATTACATCACAGGAAAGCAACTCAATGAAGTCAAAGCACAAGGATAATATTATGCCCACCCCCCCCAAAAAAAGCTTATTGGGCAGAGATAGAAAACAGATAATGGTTCTACCCTCAAGTCCAATGCTGCTGCTCATCAGCCTTTAAGAGAACCACAATTCCTCTTGTTTCTTAACATACTTAACAATTGACAGAATACTTTTTAATCTAGGGACATAATCAACTGCTGTTTAATAGGGGAGGTCACAGATACCTCTTATTGATTGACCAACACTAAGGTTAATATTTATGTGAACAGTAAGCATCGAATCTTGATGGTGTCAAGTATTTCCTAAGAGCACTGAGCATGTCAGTAAATTAGAACAGTGATAGTAACTTTCTAAGTTCACATCATTTGCAAAGAATGTTAAAATACAGGGAAAGGCATTATGAGGGTTATCTATTTATACTTTTCCCCAAAGAATTTACTCACTTCTATTGGGGGAGCGAGGGAGAAGGAACGTCTCAATTTGACTTAAAAAACTACCACCACTAGGACTGAAGAAAAAGTAATTTTTTAAAAGATTTTATTTACTTGAGAGAGAGTGCATGCACATGACAGAGAGAGAGCAAGGGCATGTGCGTCCCTGCACGAAGAGGAGCGGGGCAAAGGGAGCAGCAGACTCCCCACCGAGCAGGGAGCCTGCCATGGCGCCTGACCCCAGGACCCTGGGATCATGACCTGAGCCAAAGGCAGATGTTTAACCAACTGAGCCACCCAGGCACCCCAAAAAAGTAATTTCTTCGGATAAAAAACATGCCAAGTTTTGCCAAGTTACCAAGTTAATGTTTTCTTTAAAAAAAAAAAAGTAATCTTGCAAATCTAACCCATTTGGTGAAAATGAGGCAATTTTATAGTTTCTTAATGCAGTCATTTCCAACAATGATAGTAAGAGCTGCTTTACATCACAAATAAGATTATACGGATTCTCTTTACTCCTTTTTCAAAGTCTGTGAAAGCATTCTGAATTTACTTGTTTTTTAAATACAGTGGTAACTTAACTATGATCACAAGTCAACCCACTGGAAGCTTAATACTACCTAGCTGAACCCCGTAAAACTACATATACTACATATCTTAGTTTTATCCCACAAGAAAAGATACCTTTCTTATTTAGGCAGAAGAGAGAATTCATCTGGTAGACTAGGAAGTTGCACTTACATCGAATGACCCAGGTTAAACACACACTTTACCCCAGTAACCTGCATGAGCATCATCAACTACTTAATTCCAATTTCCTTTCACTTGATCCAGCATTTTTTTTATGATTCAAAAATATGTATTATTTTACTAGCATGTATTTGGTTTGGAAATAAAATTTCAATCCAGAAATTTATGTGAAGCTATACAAGCCACTAAGAATTTGATTTGTAAGATATATAAAACATTGTAGACAAAAACTAAGTTTAATTACTCATAAGGTTACCAAGGTGAGTCCTTAATAACTTCATAAATGTAGTTAATGGAGTATATATACCTTTATTGCCCTATTAACAAAGAACGTGTTACATGCAGCTCTCCGCAGAAGTTCTGAAATACGTGGAGCTAAAACAAAGTGCTTGGGCACCTGGGTGGCTCAGTTGGTTGAGCGACTGCCTTCGGCTCAGGTCATGATCCTGGAGTCCCGGGATCGAGTCCCGCATCGGGCTCCCTGCTCGGCGGGGAGTCTGCTTCTCCCTCGGACCCTCCCCCTTCTCATGCTCTCTCTCAAATAAATAAATAAAATCTTTAAAAAAATAAATAAATAAATAAAACAAAGTGCTTGTGAACTCCCTGACATAGGAGAGTGGCATCACTAACAGTCTGCATTCTGCCACGCAAACAGCACTTGCATTTTTTAAACTAATATTAGTTGTGAAACAAACACATGCATACATGCTTTTTGGGCAGTTCATTTTATTACAGCTTTTTACTCTTGATCTGAGTTTAGAAATGTACAGTGTCAAATTCTGTTTTGTTAAAGGAAACTAAAATTTTGAAGTTACCTCCACTGTTACACATATGATAGCAACCCATACCTTATTTCCAATTTAAACAATTAGTAAACTCACTAAGACCTGTATTATTGTTCACAAAATGTAATATATGCAAATTAACTTTGCTAAATAAGAAAATCCATTTCAAACATCTTCAAGACTCAAAAAGAACACACACAATTACATATTTTTATCATTTTATTAGGAATAATTCCAAATGGGTTATGAAGAAAACTTACTGAGTTTGATGAGTTTTCCAAAAACTCTTAATGAAGATATGTTCACCGATAAACAAAACATCAGCAGAACTATCATATACTGGGCAAAGAGTCAGGCTGATACCAAAAAGCAACATGCAACATAAAAAAGATACAATATAAAGGAAGACAATCTGCTGGGTATTAAAAATCATCTCAATATGAACTCTTTGCAACCAGCACAGAACCTAATTAGCTATCAAATCCAAACCACACTAAGGTAAGCTTGGCTGATGAAAGCCAGGATTCAATAAGGGGGGGGAAATATAAGTTCCTCAGTGCAAGAGATCTGAATAGTGTTTTGGAGCATTTCCCTGGCTGGTACAAGCAGTATTAGAAGATCTTTTTGGCAAGGGAGAAAAATAAATACAAATGGAATGCTACATTTTTTAAATCAGCAGACTGTCCCAGGAATGATAAAGGTATCAGTAAAGTAGCAAGGGGATAACTTTAAAACATTATTTCTTGTGGGCTCAAAAAACATTCAAAACGGATTTATTTAAAGGTGTCACAATAGCTATGTCCAGGCATTTAGGCTTAAGGGAATTACAATTAAAAGAGGACACTTTTTTCCCAAGTTAAGGAGAATTTCTTTAAAACCAAGCATATTGCTAAATAACAATATTATACTTGGTCAACAATAATTGGCAACAAAATAAGTTTAAACGCTGTAATATTCTGCCCAAACCAGTCCCAGATACTGTTTAATAACCAAGATGCAAACTAATTTTGTTGTAACAAGCCTAGACCAATTCTATCAAATGTGTCCTTGGTTAGATATCCAGTTTCATTTAACGTTTTGAAAGCTCGTTTGACAGCCAGTCAAGTCCCTCATACAGACCAGTTCCTTGTGTAGCGCAAGTGGCTTGAACATACCACTGTAAAGGAAGAACAAGAAAATACTTGATTAACAAAAGACTATATATAACCAGTCTTTAAAATTTTGTGATCAGAAAATTATTTCCCCCAACTGCCCAAGAGTAATACTGAGTCAGCAGTTACCATCAATGTATAGGAAAAAAGGAAACAAAAAATTAATATATAAAACTAGAGAAATAAAGGAGTAAATACAGTTTACATCTCATGATTACTTTTTATATTTAATAATCTCAGTAACTGTAGATTGGAAGTGTTCTCATACATGCTTCTCACAAAACTCCTGTCACATTTAAAGCTACTTCTACCCATTCAATAGATTTAATGAACAACGTACTCCTTAATCCAAAAAGAACATTTATAGGAAGATTAGTAACTAATTAAGTACCCACCAGGTCTTTATAACCCTCGTTTCCAATAAAACTAAGTTCAGAGTACAGGAGGCAAAATTTTGAAAAGAGTAGGAGCTGTTGATATTGGAATCAAGCTTTTCAGATAATTTCACTATCTTTAGTTCCCATGCATTCCAAAAAGTTTCACTTTTTAAAATGGTACCAGGAACTATATGAAATGCCAAGAAATGTTAACAAAGAGCAAGAAAAAGATCTAGAAAGCAATTTAATTACCTTTAAGGGACAGTTTATTTCTATTATTTTTCTTTACTGACCCGTTTTATTCTGCCTTACAATAAAGATCTTGCTTTAATACTGCAAGGTCAATGCAAGTATACCACACTTGCCAATTATTATTTGAATACCAAACACTCCAGTAACCTAGAAGGCTGGTTAAAGGTATAAATTCTTAGGGCGCCTGAGTGGCTCAGTTGGTTAAGCGTCTGCCTTAGCTCAGGTCATGATCCCAGGGTCCTGGGATCGAGTCCCACATCAGGCTCCCTGCTCAGTGGGGAGCCTGCTTCTCCTTCCTCTGCCCCCCCGCTCGTGCTTTCTCTCTCTCTCAAATAAATAAAAGCTTAAAAAAAAAAAAAGGTACAAATTCTTCACAGCACTGAAAACTGGTATCATTTATAGTTTATCTTGTTTAAATCAGCCTGGGACATCTCAAACAGCCTATACGGTTATTGCCACAGCACACTATCTGCCTTGTTGACAACTTAGTGAAAAACCATTGTAAAGCACAAGTCACATTAAAGTTTGTGATATCATTTTTATATATAAAACAGTATTTGTGTTTTGCCAGTATATAAATCACTGATCTACAACAAGCTACTGGAGAACAAGCATAGTACTTCTTTTAATTTTAAATTAAAAACTTGTTTAATGTCATAATGATAGTTCATAAGCTTTGGAATACTAAAAGGCAAACAGTATAAAACAAGATTATCTAAAATAGGCCTGCAAAAATATTGCAGTTTTAATAAGAAAACCAAATTACAAAATACTTGCTGCAGAGCTATTTAAAAGATATAAAATTGATCAAGCCCCACATCGAGTTCCCTGCTCAGCGGGAAGCCTGCTTCTCCCTCTCCCACTCTCCCTGCTTGTGTTCCCTCTCTCGCTGTCTCTCTGTCAAATAAATAAATTCTTTTAAAAAAATAATAAAAAAATAAAATATAAAATTAAAATTAACAATATCAATCTTTAGATTATACAATTCTCATAAAGTACATCTTTTATTGATACTAAATGTTTTGAGGATAAAGTTAACAAAAACCAAATGAAATAAAGGTATCTAAACATTTGGATCCTTAAAGGATAAATATTAAAAGTTAAAAAATGGAGGGTTGCCTAGGTGGCTCAATCAGTTAAGTGTCCAACTCCTGATTTTGGCTCAGGTCATGATCTCAGGGTCATGAGATCGAGCCCCATATTGGGCTCTGCACTGGCTGTACCGCCTACCTGGGATTCTCTCCCTCTACTCCTCTCTTTAAAAAAAAAAAAAACATAGTTTAAAAATTGAACACACAGAAAAGCCTGAAAGGGCTCGTCTGTAAGAGTATATTACTTTATCTTTTTTTTAATGATGTGCACATTATCTGTTCAAAAGGGACAATTCCTTAATATGTACTTAAAAGTGAATACTTCCTTAAGCAATTACATTAATTCTAAAAGTCAGGTGGTTAATATGAACCTCCAAATACTTACTGTTCTGTTACGAAGAGACTGAAGACCTAATTTATCTGTCATTTCACTGATGGCCATAGCATTTGGCAAATCCTGTTTGTTCGCAAAAAGCAGCAACACGGCATCTCTCAACTCATCTTCCTGAAGCTGCAAATAAAAGCTAAGATGTTAACAACTAACAAACTGGAACTCAAATCACTGTGACAAAGTAGGTAAAACATTGTCTTCCTGTATATACCAATTATTCAACATTAAATATATTATTAAACATCAATCTAATTTCACTACATAAAGTTCAGGGACACTTAAATCTCATATCCTTCAATTTTTAAATCCCAAGCAAATAATCATATGCCTTTCAAGAAAGCAAAACTATTTTTCAAGCCAATCTTCCTGCACTCATTAAAGTAAATCATTCACTTCAGCTTTCATGATCATCCATTAAGAGTCAGGATCGGCGGGGCGCCTGGGTGGCTCAGTTGGGTGGCTCAGTTGATTAGACGACTGCCTTCGGCTTGGGTCATGATCCCAGGGTCCTGGGATGGAGCCCCGCATTGGGCTCCCTGCTCCGCAGGAAGCCTGCTTCTCCCTCTCCCTCTGGCAATTAAATAAATAAAATCTTTTAAAAAAAATAATAAATAAATAAATAAATAAAATCTTAAAAAAAAAAAACTGGCAAGGACAAGAAATACATATGGAAATATTTATGGCAGAATCTTATGGTACTCAGTAGTATAAGATTCTTCTTTATTTTTTATTATTTATTCATTCAAGACACAGATAGAGAGAGAGAGAGAACATGAGCAGGAGAAGAAGCAGAGGGAGGGGGAGAAGCAGGCTCCCCACTGAGGAGGGAGCCCGATGTGGGGCTCGATCCCAGGACCCTGGGATCATGACCTCAGCCGAAGGCAGACGCTTAACCATCTGAGCCACCCAGGCACCCCCGTAGATTCTTTTTGGACTTTTATTCCTTTCCAGCCAGCAGGACTAGACAACAGCAGGACAGTACAACGACTAGGGCATTAGCAGTATCGTGAAAAAACACAAGAATAATATAAGAGTATAATAATAAATAATACAAGAGTAAATAATAAGTAATAATATAGTAATAAATGAAATACAAGAGTTGACGCTGGTAGGAATGAGTGCTGACACATGCTACAACATGGATGAGTGTTGAAAATTTATGCTAAGTGAAAAGTAACAAAAAGTTTTAAAAGACCACATATTGTATGATTCTATTTATATGAATGCCTAGAATAGGCATATGCATATAATGTAAATTAGCAGTCATAAAGGCTGGGAGTCTGGGGTGCACTGGGGGAAGAAATGGGGAATACTAACAGTTCTAGAGAATTTCTTCATGGGTCAATAAAAATGTTCTATAATTAGATTGTGGTAATGTCTGCACAATTCTATAAACTAAAAACCAATGACTTACGTATTTTAAATGAGTGAAGTTTATGGTATGTGAATTACACCTTGATAAAGCTGTTTACAAAGAGTAGAAGGGGTGATATTTAACTCCTCGGACAAACAACCAGTGACTTAGTTACACATACACTGGCACAATGGTTTTACAAACTGCAATACAGTCTTAGAAGCAATGAATGAGAATTAAAATTTCATTTCAGTAAATATTTTATGGCTATCCAAGTTTGAAACCACAACAAGGTACCTCTAGCAAGGTTCCTCAACAAATTTTTACAATATAAATACAGTTGACCCCTTGAACAACATGGGTATGAACTGTATGAATCAACCTATACATGGACGTTTTGCTGTACATTACTGTAAATGCATTTTCTCTTCCTTGTAATTTTCTTAATAACATTCTCTAGTTTATTTTATTGTAAGAATATAATATACAATACATATAACATTCAAAATTATGTTAATCATGTGTTATTGGTAAGGGCAAGAGTAAGCTATTAGTTTTTTTGTGTGAGAGATAAATCTAAAATGAGATTTCATTAAAATACAACTGACGGTTGGAAAAAAAAAAATCACGATGTGGATATCCTTTTCCAATTTTTCTAATATTCTAGTTGACTGACAAATGCATAGAAGTATTCCAAATGAGAGGTGGGACTGCCAGGAATGTTGCAGAGAAAATGTCCACATTTGGTGGAAAGCTAGATTAGATGTCTTTTGGAACCCTCCCAAGACTAAGATTCTCAGATTCTTTTTGAGTATGCCAGTCACTTTATATTTAAAACAACAGATTCCACGTTAAAGTGCTAAGCCACAAAAAAACTGGAGTATTACAATAGTTCCAAAAACATTAAAAAGAATTTTACTTGAAAAAGACCAAAACAAAAAAATGACAAAATAGAATTCTTATTAGGGCACAGTGAGATTCTTGTCAAGCTGTAGAACAGTTTCCTTAAAGGCAAAATCCTCTGCCCAATTGCCTTTACTCCCTAAATGAGGTTCTGGAACACATTCTGAATAATTTTAGTAAACTGTATTTCCATTTGTAGATTTTGTGGTATGGTCTTTATCTCATCTGAATTTTCCATATTGTCTGAATTCATCGTTCTGTTTGCTCTTTTCAGTCTGTATTCCTAAAACATTTTCTAAGCATCTGTTCTAATCTCATCTTCCCAACATCAAGCAGCTTTTCCTCCAAATTCCAAGATTCCTGGTGTGATTTCATTATTAATTTAGCTTTAATACATGTTTCATGTTATCCATGAGCACACTTGGGGTTTTCTCCAGGTTTTTCTTAAGTGTAGTTGAAAGTTGCATCCTTTAATGCAAGCTTTTTTCATTTCAAAAGCAATTTTTAACTTCAATTTCATTTTCCAGGTCCTCAGTTCTAGCTTCAATTTGCTTATCTGGCATGATTTGTTCTGGAGTTTTTTCTTCATTTGTATTAACTACTGATTTATATTCCAAGAGTTATTATTTTGTCTGTGCTCTCAGCCTGAGCAGCAGGGTCAAGTGGTCCTTGGGATGCACCACCTGGACACTGGGGACCTGTGCTGGCCCACCCTCCCCACCTCCCACTCCAGAGTTGGAGGGCTTGGCAGCTGCTTGCTCTTTGGGTTACAATTATGACTGGCACGAAGAACTGTCACCTAGGACGGGAAGGCATGGCCTCAGGAGGCAATATTCCCACCACTAAACTGTGGCCAGCAAAAGCAGTAGTGAAGTTTTTGAGGACTCAAAACTTATACGTGGATTTCCAACTGTACATATGGTGGGTGGGCCATGAGTCAGCACTCCTAACCCCCATGTTGCTCAAGGGTCAACCATACATGAGAACAATCTGATACACGGCAAAGCTAAATACCGTATCAACCAAAATGCTACTATCTTCAGGTGGAATTCTTTATCATGGCTGCTATTATGAAATATTTCAAAGTATATATTATATAGGTACAGAATAGAGAAAACCAAACCCAAAGACCCTGGGAACAAGGGGTTTGAACCAAGATTCCTAGATCACATAAGTTCCCAAACTACAGATTTTTAATCTATTAAATAAAGGACTGGACTAATGGAGATATCCTCAACCAGAGACATATCACCTGTGGAGCATGCTAAAAACAAGCTGAGCCTTCTTCCCAACTTAATGAAGTAGCTACTCTTCTGTGTGTTCTTTAAAAAGCTCTATAGGAGATTTTTATGTGTGTTCTTAAGAACCTGTCATGACAGTTTCTCAAGGTTCTTTCTAGCTCTGAAATAATTTGTGTAATCTAATCACAGTAAGATGTACCAACCACTAACACTACCACTGTCACCCTGAAAAACACATCTTGGAAATAATAAATTAAAAAAATATTCTTACCATTTTCTGCAGCTCTTCAGCTCCTTCCTGAATTCTTTCACGATCATTACTATCTACCACAAAAATAAGACCCTGGGGAAAAATTATTTAAATAAATTGCAACAGTTAACCTTAAAGGAGACACTAAAGATAAAACATAAGTACAGACAGAAGAACCACACAGAGTTAAACATCTGGAAGACAATGTCTCCTTATTAAAAGAACAACAAAAAAGAACAGTGCCTGAAGTACTAAAAATAGATTTGAGTACTATTTGTGATTTTAACTTATGTTATTAAAAAAAAAAATTGGGGGGTGCCTGGGTGGCTCAGTCAGTTGAGCATCTGACTCTTGATTTCGGCTCGGGTCATGATCTCAGGGTCATGGGATCAAGTCTCTCATGGGGCTCTACGCTCAGCACGGGAGTCTGCTAACGATTCTTTTTCTCCCTCTCCCTCTTGCCCCTCTCCCACTCACATGTTCTCTCTAAATAAGTAAAAAAGTCTTAAAAAAAATCTTACTCTTAACCAACTGATCACTTTTCTCAACTACACTATGAATAAATTTTATCCCTCTTCCCTTGCATGTTAAGTGCAGATAAGTCCAAGGAGCAAAATGGTCACTAAGTGGGAACAAAAGGAAAAAGAATCAACCAAAGATCCTAAAGATGCATGAATTTACTGACTGAATTAGCATATTTGGTCAAAATCATGCATAAAGTGTTTTTTAAAAAAAAGGGGGGGTGCCTGGGTGGCTCAGATGGTTAAGTGTCTGCCTTCGGCTCAGGTCATGATCCCAGGGTCATGGGATCAAGCCCCACAATGGGCTCCTGGCTCAGTGAGGAGCCTGCTTCTCCCTCTGCCTCTCTCCCTGCTCATGCTTTCTCTCTCTGTATCTCAAATGAATAAATAAAATCTTAAAAAAAAAAAAAAAGAGGGGGAAGGGGCACACAAAATAGTTTTTGTATGCTTCTTATAGAAAAGTAAGCCCTGCTCCACAATGTTGTTGACTTGATCAAATAAGAAATTCTTTTTATTTTTATTTTTTAGGTGAACTCTAGGCCTAAGGTGGGGCTTTAACTTACAATCCTGAGATCAAGAGTCACATACTCTATAGACTGAGTCAGCAAGGTGCCCCCAAATATGAAATTCTTAACAAAAAGAAAAGTAGTAACCATTCTTATCAGATAGTCACAAACATTAGAATTCTATTCTAGAAAAGAAATGGAATTAAGGAAACAGTTAAGACTTTTCTAAAAACTTTCAAATGGGAAAGTATAAAATTTTCAACTAGAGAGGGCAGAGTACCTTGATAGTTTTGTTAAAAATCTATTCCTATTAATAAAGAGATTACTTTAAATATTATTCTCCCCACAACCCTGACCACTGAACTATTTTCTGAACATTTGTCACATAATCACAAACTGTCTTGTGCTTGCTTATTTATATAAATAAATAGATTAACTCCGCCAAGAGCATAAAATCCACTTAGGGCAAAGAGCTACTCCATTTTGTATGTACACCTCAGTACCATCATAGTACTTTGCCAGGGGTACCTAATATTTATTTTTGGCTATGGTCATTAAGTGATGATTTTCTTTGGTCTAGCAGATTTCAAACCCATTTCCTTTGTCTCTGCTGGAAACCATCATTTTAAACATCCTAATCTTTGAAAATACTTTTGGTACTATGAGAGCCTGTATGGCATAATGGAAAGATATCCAAATTCAAATCTCAAGACTACTTATTACATAAATGACCTAATCCTGGAACATGCCTCCTCTTCTATAAAAATAAAACCATGGCAGCCAACTTTATAAGCCTGTTAAATGTAATCATAAAGGTATAAAAGAATCTAGTATTGCACTTGGCTTATCACAGGCTTTAGTAAATGTTGTCTCCTCCCTTCCCTCCTATTCCAAAAGTTATTCCTTTTTAAAATCTATCCCTCTAGAAGAGGCAATGGCTCCAAAAGGGATCCAATTTTATTTGTACTACTAACAATCCATTTTTATTTTGTTTTAAAATGTAAATAACGCTATCAGTTCCAAAGTAATACTACTGAGAGAAAGAAGTATGTCAGTAATAAATTCGGTTATTCACTTCCTGGTACAACTAGAATCAAGAGTATAAAAAAGCTAGGATTCTAAAGATAAGTTTGGCCATAATAAAAGACTACTTAAAAGGCCAAGTATTTACTTACTTAGAACAGCAAAATAATTGGAATTATCTAATGAGGGAAGAGGAATTTACTACAATAAATACTGTGTCCTGGCTTGTTAAGTTAGAAGCATGGTTAAACAATATTCATTTCTTTTCAATTTTATAGCTAATAGAACTGATCAGAAATGCTAGAAAAGCTGGTTTAAGAGCTTAGCTGACATTACATCAGGTAAGACATAAAACTTCCACCTGTAGTTGTGAGTTCTCTAGGAAGAAGTACTTGGGACTTTTGATTATAAGGTGATCCAAAGAGGCCAGGAATGGATCTAATCTCAAGAACTCAAAAGTAAATGGGGCACCTGGGTGGCTCAGTTAAGTGTCCAACACTTGATTTTGGCTCAGATCATGATCTCAGGCTTGTGAGATCAAGTCTCATGCTGGGCTCCATGGTGGGCATGGAGCCTGCTTAAGATTCTCTCTCCCCCTCTACCTTTACCCCTCCCCACCACATGCACAAGCACCCCCCCAAAAAAACAAAAGAACAAAAATGCAAAAGTACATTACATACAAAGCATTCTAAAACAAATCTAGGTTAAGACTAGGGTTACTCTTATCAAGAATTACAAATTAAGGATTAGCAAAGTTTCACTTTGTCCCTAATTTTACCTCAAAAACATATTCCCTAAATGAAATGACTATGACTTACTTTAAAATAATCCAAAAGGTGAAGTACATTAGAGAAAAACATCAATTAAACAATATTGACCATATCCTAACAATTGAAGCTGGGTAACAGATGTATGAAAGTTTATATGCTATTCTCTCTATTTCTGTGTATATTTGACAATTTCCATAATGAAGTTTTCGTATCATATTTTGATATGAGTCACATGCTTTTCAGGGCGCCTGGATGGCTCAGTCGTTAAGCGTTTGTCTTCGGCTCAGGTCATGATCCCAGAGTTCTGGGATGGAGCCCCACACCAGGCTCCCTGCTTGGCGGGAAGCCTGCTTCTCCCTCTCCCACTCCCCCAGCTTGTGTTTCCTTTCTCACTGTATCTCTCTCTGTCAAATAAATAAAATCTTTAAAAAAAAAGTTTTTCTAATCACAGCTAATGAACAGAAATATTCCAATTTTTAAATAAAAAAGCATGCCACTTATTTAACAGGACACACTACTTAAACCTAGTATACCAGTTCCAGCCAACTCACCTAGGTTATTCACTGCCACCTGGTGGCAATATACCTCGCTTGCATACTATGTTTTAAGAGTTGAACAAGAATGACATCTGCACAACTTAAACATAAATGAAGTGCTTGTAACATCACACATTACTTAAAAAATGTATTTATCAACTCCAATAGTAAACAAAAACTGATGAGAAACCTCTCCTGTGGTAGTAAACAAAACTGAGTTGGAACGAGATTAAAGAGAAATCTGGAACAAGAACCAACCTCTCCAGTCCTAGTAAGTCATTCCAAGCTTCAGCTTGCTCCTATGTAAGAATTAGACTAGAGCAGTGGTTCTCAAGTGGGCGCAATTTTGTCCCCAGAGGATATTTTGCAATACGTGGAGATATTTTTGGTTACTGCAACTGGGTTGGGGGGGTGGGGGTTTGCTACTGGCACCTAGTGGGTAGAAGCCAGGGATGCAGCTAAACATCCTACAGTACAGAGAACCTCCCCTCACCCAACAATAAAGAGTTACTCAGTCCGAAATATCAACAATGCTGTTGAAAAACCTTATACCACAGCCTTGTTCTTCAAAGTAAGGTCCCAAACCAGCACCACCACCACCTGAGAACCTGCTAGAAATGCGGAATCTCAGGCCTTAGTCAGGCCCTACTAAATTGATCTGTATTTTAACAAATACCCAGGTGATTCATATGCACATCAAAGTTTGAGAAGCATTATTGATACTTAGTTTATATCCCCAGAGATTCTAATTCAATTGGTATGGAGCTAATAAACGATCAACACTTTGAGATTTTTAATTTTTTAATTTTTTTTAAAGCTCCCCAGGTGATTCTAATGTGCAGCCGAATTCGAGAACTCCTACTCACAGGATTACTAAGGTGTCTCCCATGCCACTATATACTACATGATAATATAAAAATACCTTATAAGTCAATGAAATGGATCTACATCAATATATATATTTTTTAAAGATTTATTTATTTTAGAAAGAGAGAGACAAAATGAGCGGGAGAGGGAGAGGTAGAAAGAATCTCAAGCTGACTCTGCGTGACTGCAGAGCCCAACACGGGGGCGTCTGTCTCACAACCCTGAGATCATGACCTGAGCTGAAACCAAGAGTCAGACGCATAACCGACTACACCACTAGGAACCCCAGTATATTTTTTTCTTAATGTATTTTAATAAGGTAAACACTTATCTGGGCTAAATGAAGGACTACTAATTGCTTTTTATTCATTAAAAATTAAAATGACAGAAAGTTATATAGACCTTACTTTCTAGACTAAGAAAGAAACAAACAGAACTAATTCAATCTTGAGAACCACCTCCACCTAATCTGCCAAAATATTGTTATGATAGCTATGTAACTCTTCCATCCTGAGTAATTTAGCCTTCAAAGGCATGAGTGAGAGAGTTCACTGAAGAATATGTAAGTAGTGATAAGAATGCCAACTCATATAAGAATGCCAACACTCAGTTAAATAGTAGACAGCAAAAGAAACTTTAAGGCATAAAACATATAAAGAAAAGTTATACAAACTGTATATAGCATTCCTTACCTGGGTGTTTTGGAAGTAATGCCTCCAGAGAGGCCTAATTTTATCTTGTCCACCAACATCCCATACTGTGAAACAAATGTTCTTATATTCTACTGTTTCCACATTAAAACCTACAAAGAAAAAAGACAGTTGTGCAAAATGTCATTAAGAAAATAAAACCCCTTACTGTGGAATTCTCTCAGAATTGCTTTTTAAAAATCTCCCAGATAATCAAAAAACTGAAAAAACCTAAGCCAGTTATAATGATAGATATACGCCACAGTACCCTTGTCCAAACCCAGAGAATGCACAACACCAAGAGTGAACTCTAAGGTAAACTACGGACTTTGGATGATTATGTCAATGAAGTTCATCAGTTATAACAAATGCACCACTCGAGTGAGTGATGTTGATAAAGGAGGAAGCTATATATACATGGGGGTAGGGAGTTTATGAGAAATCTCTGTACCTTCCTCTCAATTTTTCTGTGAGCATAAAGCTCTCTAAAATAATAAAGCCTTAAAAATTGTTTCAAAATTAAACCATATTCTATTTCATTTTATAATATATTATGGTATAAATTAAAGTCATCTGCAAACTTTCTTACCAATGGTAGGAATGGTGGTGACTATCTCCCCTAACTTCAGTTTATACAGAATGGTCGTCTTGCCAGCAGCATCCAATCCAACTAGAAAAAGACATTAAAATTTTTAAATCTAGACCAAAAGCACACACACTAAGAATTAATTTTACAACAAATTTATAGTTAGAAAGCAAAAGTCGACTGGTCAAGGCACAAATGAGTTAGAAATGAAATTACTTCATTTCTGATCCCCAAGGGCAACACTTGCTACAGAAAGCCTTTCCATTTTTCCTTCTAGACCTAGAGAGACAACATGTAGTAGTGAAAAGAAAAGAGTATCTGGCTGACTCAGGCTCTGGTCTCTAGATTTGCTTTGCCACAAATTAGTTAAGTGTCTTTAAAAACGTCACTCTAGGAAACTGAGACCAGAGAAATTAACTGTAAAACAAGGAGATTGAATCATTTAATCTAAGATATTTTCTAACTCAATCCTTATTAATTCTATGAACTACTATCATTTTTAAAAACCCAAGTTACAAATTGAATCAGAGAACACATAAAAACAAGTGAATAAAAATTATCTTAAAAAATGTTAACTATGCACTAGTGTCCTTAAATAATAATAAAGGAAGATGACGCCAATATTACCCCCACCTAAATTCATTTCTACATCAAATGCACAGAAATAAGAACAAAAGATTGGTTAATTTGGGTTGTAAAAAATGGCCTTATCATATTCATCTCCAACGTAACTAATGTCTAAATTCTTAAAACAATTCCTTTGAAGCAGATACAAGTAGGGAAGAATGTGCTTGTTTCTGAAGAAAAAAAAATCCATCCTGGAATAAGAGGGTATACTTCTTCACTACAGTGATAGTGATGAGCAAATTAAATGCTCATTTTAAGTATGAATCTCTCAAAACCAACATATTCTACATTGTTAAACCCTTCTAAACGGAAGGTTAATATCTAACAACTTCACTGAATGTATCATTGGACATCACATATGGCCAACTAGATTTACGTTATCACAGATTTTTTTTTTTTAAGATTTTATTTATTTATTTGACAGAGAGAGAGAACACGAGTAGGCAGAGCGGCAGCCGGAGAGAGAGGGAGAAGCAGGCTCCCCGCTGAGCAGGGAGCCTGACGCGGGGCTCGATCCCAGGACCCTGGGACCGTGACCTGAGCCGAAGGCAGACGCTCAACTGACTGAGCCACCCAGGCACCCTTACGCTATCGCAGATTTTGAAATGAATTCAACTTCATGATTTAAGCAAGGTTGCTTTTTAAATATTTAAATCAAAGCATGACTTTGATTGGTACATGAAACAAATGCTATTAAGTTAAAGAAAACAAACACACACAGAAAGCACCCCACTTACCTAATTTACATTACTGTGCAAGTAAGTTTAATTTTTATCAGTTCAAAACAGAACTAAAGGCTATAGGCAATTTCAGACCCCTTCTACCCATATAACAACCTTTTCTGCTCTGTACCCTACAAAGGTAGCTTTACGATCTCTCTGTACACTCCGGCAATTTAGGTCTTCATATACTGTGTCTTCTAATTAAACTGTGTTCCCTACTCCTTCATACTGAGATATTCAGGTTTATTCTTTCCAAAATACTATGACACTTACTAGACAGAGTGAGCAACTAAGCCCTCACTCATGGGCACAAGAAAAACCAACTGGCCCCAAGAGGTGTTTTGTTTTTTGAGTACGGGACAGTATCCAAAAAAAAAAAAAAATCAGAAAATCTAATTCTAAAACATACACAAAGAAACAAAATTAAAGTTTGATATTTTCAGTAAAAATACAGAAAACGATGGGAAGAACAATATGATCATTCACTGTTTGAAAAACCTGTTTCTACGTGATGTTAGAGTGTTATAAGCAACTGAGAAATCACTGAACTCTTCCTCTGAAACTAATAATATACTATATGTTAATTAACTTAATTAAAATTAAATTTAAAAAAAGCAGCTGTCTCTTTAGAGAATAAGTCCTTCTTGGGTGATTTTGATCAAATTTTAAAATAAAGCAAAATTTGCCCTTAAGTACCAAAGTTAAAAGGGGCGCCTGGGTGGCTCAGTTAAGCATGGTGGGATTGAGCTCTGAATTGGTCTGTGTTGGATGTGGAGCCTGCTTAAGATTATCTCTCTCTCTGGGGCACCTGGGTGGTGCAGTTGGTTAAGGAGCTAACTCCTGCTTTCGTGTCAGGTCATGATCCCAGGGCCCTGAGATGAGCCCTGTGTCCAGCGCCATGCTCAGCACAGAGTCCTTAAGAGTCTCTCTCCCTTAGCCCCGCCCCCTGCTTGTGTGTGTGTGTGTGTGTGTGTGTGTGTGTGTGTGTGTGTGTGTACACTCTCTTCCTCTCACAAATTTTTTCTAAGATTTTATTTTTATTTATTTGACAGAGAGAGAGAGAGCGAGAGAGGGAACACAAGTGGGGGAGTGCGAGAGGGAAAAGCAGGCTTCCCGCCGAGCAGGGAGCCCGATGTGGGGCTTGATCCCAGAAACCTGGGATCAAACCTGGGATCATGACCTGAGCCAAAGGCAGATGCTTATCAACTGAGCCACCCAGGCACCCTCACAAATAAATTAAAAATAAGAAGATTCTTGGGGCGCCTGGGTGGCTCAGACAGGTTAAGTGTCTGCTTTCCGCTCAGGTCATGATCCCAGAGTCGTGGGATCAAGCCCCCCACTGGGCTCCCTACTCCACAGGAAGTCTGCTTCTCCCTCTGCCCCTCACCCCGCTCGTGCTCATGCTATCAAATAAGTAAAATATTAAAAAAAAAATTCTCTCCCTTTCCGTGCCCCTCCCCCACTTGCACGAGTGCTCTAAAAACAAAAAAATAAATCAATTAAAAAGTAAGCCAAAATATGATTAAGCCCAAGTCAGAAGAAACGAAACTACGGCTGATTAAAAAAACATGAGCTAGGCGTTTTTTTTAAAGATTTTATTTATTTATTTGACAGAAAGCGAGAGAGCACAAGGGGGAGCGGCAGAGGGAGAGGGAGAAGCAGGCTCCCCCCTGAGAAAGGAGTCCTATGCAGGACTCGATTCCCCAGGATCATGACCTGAGTGGAAGGCAGATGCTTAACCAACTGAGCCACCCAGGCGCCCCACCTGAGTTAGGTTTTGAGAACTATGGCACATGCTAGTCCTCACTGGAAGTCCAACTGAACCTCATACCATCACTAAAACAATTTAAATCCAAAAATACTGACACAGAATGAAAGAAACCCAAGACAAATTATTATATGACGATTTTAAGTTATAGAAAAGCACAGAGGTAACCCAATTTTTAATGAAACTGCCAACACCTGATTGCGTGCATAACTAAAACTCTACTTCTAAGTTAGAATTTTCTTCACACAATAAACATGTGTTACTTTAATTAAAAAAGAATCCAGGGCGCCTGGGTGGCTCAGTTGGTTGAGCGACTGCCTTCGGCTCAGGTCATGATCCTGGAGTCCCAGGATCAAGTCCCGCATCAGGCTCCCTGCTCAGCGGGGAGTCTGCTTCTCCCTCTGACTCTACCCCCTCTCATGTGCTCTCTCTCTCTCTCTCTCTCTCTCTTTCTCTCAAATAAATAAATAAATCTTTAAAAAAAATTAAAAAAAAAAAAAAGAATCCAAAGTAGCAGATTTCCTTTATTAATACGTTGGCCTGGTTACATTTCCTGATGTATCGATGACTGCTTAAAAGTCTTGAATATATTTTATATACTTAATGAAAAAAAGGGGGCAAGTGTTTACAAAATAATGCAACCATAAGGCTTTTTAATAAGTTATTTTTAAAATAAAAATTGTAAGATAACAGTTAAAAAGCTCACAGCCACATATAAGATTCTAAAATCATGAATATATCTCGAGTTGCACAAAAAAAGAACAGTGCTATATAAATGCAAACCAGAAGTTTTTTTAATAAAGGGATTTCTACTGTGAGATTAAAGATGCATATACCATCACTTAAAACTCATTATATAGCTCTTTTCTCAAAAACATGTTGGTCTAACAATTTTGTGCTACTTCAGTCATTTCTCAAGTACCTCTTTCCTTAATGTTGCAATACTAGGCAGTGAGTTTTCTCCACAAAATGAAACTATAACCAATTCTCACCTAGCCAAGATAAGACTAATCTGTACATTCCAGTAATGTCCTCCCTCCCTTTAACCCCCATAAACAAGTCACTGTATTGAAAGATATACTGGAATTACTTGTTCTCCCTAACTGGACCTGCACTTTGACCAAAGTCTTAAGAGCAACAAAACTACCCCAAAACTCTTAGCCAATCATTAAATCTACTAAAGTGTGGCAGCAAGAAATATTTATATTTTAAGTTAAAGACACTAGACTCCATGATCTCAAACCGGAAAAAAAAAAATGCAGAAAGGAGACTGGGATGAAAAAAGTATATTTTCAGGTGGATAAAATTTCACACAGAGTATTTTTCTTTTTCATGTTTTCCTTTATCTTTCAATTTTCTACAAGGAAGCTTAAAATACAACTTCATAATTATTTAAAAATAATTTAAATTGAGTGCTTACTGTGTTCTGAGCACCACACTAGGTGATTCCATACATTTTTGTAATATAAACCTTACAACTACCCTCTATTTTTCAAACGCAGCATCTGAGGTTCAGAAATGTCCCCAGAATCACAGCAGAAGACGTATGCAAAACCCCAAGTCTTATGGAGAAGTTAGATCCCTGAGACACAGCTGATGGGAATGTAAAATGGTGTAGCTGAAATGGAAAAGTTTTGTCAGTTCCTTAAAATGTTAAATATAGTTAACACAAAACCCAACAATTCCACTCCTAGGTATTTGTTTACCCAAGACAATTAAAATTATATGCCCCTACAAGAACTTTTCAAATGTTCACAGCAGCATTACACATAACAAAGAGTGGAAACAATCAAATTTCCATCAAATGATGAATGGATAAACAGAATGTGGTATATTCACAGAAAGGAATTACTCTTCAGCCTTAAAAAGGAATGAAGTACTGACACACGATAAAATATGAACCTTTAAAACATTATGCTAAATGAAAGCAGCTAGGCACTAAAGGACACATTGTATGATTACATTATGTGAACTATCCTGAATAGACAAACCCACAGAAACTAAAAGTAGATGAGTGGTTGCAGAAGAACTGGGGAAGAAGGGGAGCAGTAACCACTAATGGGTATAGAGTTTCTTTCTGGGCTGATGAATATGTTCTAGAATTAAGATACTGGTGATGGTGGGCCACCTGGGTGGCTCAGTCAGTTAAGCACCCAACTCTTGATTTCAGCTCAGGTCATGATCTCAGGGTGGTGGACTGAGCCCCCTATTGGGCTCTGCGCTGCACGTGGAGCCTGCTTAAGATTCTCTCTCCCTCTGCCCCCCTCCCACACACACAACTCATGTGCTCTTAAAAAAAAAAGATGGGCAACAGTGACACAAGTTTGTGAATATAGTAAAACCACTGAACTATATGCTTTAAAGGGATAAATTTTATGTTACATGAATTACATCTCAATTTTTAAAAATTAAAACCAAAAACCAAAAACCCCTAAGTCTATACCAGAGCTCTCAAATGGTATTTATACACTGCCATCTTGCCTTTAGGTTTTTCTGGTGGACATACAGTATCTTAGTATTTTACCTAATTCCTCAGAAGTCTGACCATCAAAACTGAAAGTGAGGCTACCAAGTGTACAGAAAAATTATTATAAGCTTAGATTTTACTTCTACCCAACAGATCAGAAATATCTGCACTTTGATCAATGTGTTAATTAGCAGCAAATTATCAAAGTCTGAAAGCCATCTGCAATAATGCCAGAGGGTACATCTAAAAACGGCTGTATCAACTTCTAGAGGCATCAACCTAAGATTTTTGCCTTTTCTATTGTTTCCTTATATCACATAACTAATCAGAAGGGCTTTTTTTTTTAAAGGCTGCCAATTATGTTTTCAACTAATGACCTGAGAAAATGCTCATAAGCTAAGTCAAAAAGAGAGAACTCCAATTTCCTCTTAAAAACCTGACAGTAAATATAATAAATGTTAACAAGAGTGAAATGGTAGAATTATAGTTATTACTTTATTCTTTTAAAATTAAAAAAAGACGTTATTTTTAGAATGAGGACAAAAAATTAAAAATCACATAATAAATTTATAAAATATGCTAGGGAAAAAGCATGAAATGCCACTCTTTAGCTTGAAGCCTCACTTAAAATATTAGTAGCATTTTTCAAATTGGCAAATAGAAGAACCTCCCCTGTCCCCCCAAAACCACAGTCACATGTAATACAGAATTATACTATTAGCAATCTTTTAAAAAGCAACATTTTTTCAGCTTTTCAATAGGCAAAAACTCACAAGTTCAAAAAGCTTAGAATTAATAATTCTTCTACAGAACACATTAGTGTTTTCCAATGTAAACAAAACTTGGGGAATCATTTCCCAAAATTACATCTTATCACAGATCAAGACACTGGAGATCAGTCTAAAAATAAGGTAATGCAGGGCTCCATGGGAAATCTAAGATGGAAACTGATCATCTTTGAATTTAAGCTCAGTAATATTCACACGAGTGATTTCTCAAAAAAAAAAAACTAGACAATTTCTGTCAATCTATACTTTAAGTGACATTACATTTAAAACACTGCATTGGTTTTTAATTAACTACAATCTTAAGTTCAAACACCATTTAAAATTATTTGAACTTCTGGGAGAACAAGTGTAAAATTTTAATCTTCACAGTAATTTGGCAAACCAGACTCATGAGCTAACTGCTATCTTTCAGTAACACTTTAAAATGATAAAGTCTGAAAAAGTCACTGACTCAAGAAGGTATGAATTTTATATAAGCCTTATAAAGGTAAAGGAAGCACACATATCTGCCAGAGAACATTAATATGAAAAAAGCAATCATTAACTCAATTCTAAACTTGAACAGAGAGAGACCTTAAGATTATTTATGCAGTTACTTTATAAAGCTAGACAAAAAAAATCAACTATCAAATTTCCAAATCACCTCATTCCCTATCCATGCAATATCCTAAGGTTATGCTTCATTTGATGAGTTACTATAAAACTTGACCTTGTGACTTTAGTGTTTTTAATCAAGGAAACCTGATTATCCCAAAATTAAAGAGTAAAACAAGAACAGGAAACCAGAATAATAAAACATTTAACATTAAAAAAGTAATTCCAAATCATGACTTCTATCTCTTGCACAAATGCACAAAGTTAAATACTTTTCCATTTTCTTTCAATTGTTATTTTTTGGAGGTAGAAGGAGAAATGTTCCCCTAATATAGTAAATTTAGGAAAGTGGTTATAGCATAACTCTACTTTTCTTCTCCTGCTGAAACTTTAAGCCATCACAAAAGACTTAGGATACGAAACACAGCAATTCATTTACAATCAATCTTAAGTAAAAGGACCAACATAGTACATTTCCAGGAACACACCTAGGAACTAGTTAATTTCTTTAAGGAACGGCCTGGAAATTCAATTATCACAGTCCAAAGTCCTCCCAATGACTTCAGAGGCTTTTTAGACTGTCAACTTTCAGCCACCTTAAAAACTTAATATGCTTGCCCTCCTTTAAAATTGTCTCCATAAATGAAATCTAAAAAACTTTTTAGAGAAAACATTTTGACCTATCTTTATGAATGAATTAACAACCATTCCATGAATTGTAAAGGAGCTAGAAGTAACAGTTAAGAGAAAAAAGAACTAAATGTGTAACCTTCATACACCTCGAATTACTACTGAATTTTGCTTTGGAAAACTTTCAGTGGTAGTAGAACTAGAAAATATAACTTCCTCCCCACTCTAAAAAAACAAGCTCCTGATGAACCGGTAAGTTTCAACGTTTAATTTAGAGAAGCTCCTTTTTGCATTATTGAGGTCTACAGACCTTAGCTGTGATGCAGAGACAACTCACAGTAATATGGGGGAGGGGCTGCTTACATCACCCAAGTGGCAAGCCCCTTCTCCCTCAGCTAAAAAAACAAAAAACAAAAAACAAAACAGACGCTGAAGAGCAGTTTTCAAAAGCCTATTTTCCAAAAGAGATTTTTAAAAAGCCCTTTGTAATTATTATTTAACAAAGCTACCCTAAAATTAAGGATCACAATGTTCAGTTACTGGAAATTTGTTATCGGCTTAAATAATTAACTTTAAAAGTTTTTTCATTAAACCTTAACCAGCTAGATAAAAATTAGTTTGAAAACCAAAGACAGTAAACCAACATATTCAGTTTTTGAGAGTGGCCAAAAGGTGATTCACGATAAACTCAGTTTTCAGGGACATTAACAAGGAAAAGAGTATGAAGCGGAATCCAGAGCGAAGTTTGGCGAAGTGAGCGCTGAGGACTCTTCTGAAACCGAGGGTGCTCCCTTGCCACCGCTCTGGGCCTGGTCACTTCCTGTCCCGGGCGGCTCCGGGCTCCCGAAGACCGCTCGCGCCACATACCACTGGAGTGTGCAGTGTGTGTGTACCCGGAGCAGAAAGGGGGAGGAGGAAGACTGGAGTAGTTCTGCCTCCGTCCTGACCGCGGCCCACACCGGAGAAGCCCGAGCCAGACCGCACTCTCAGAACGGGCCTCGCCAGTGTCTTCCGGGCTTAGCGAGATCAGAAGAGTTCGCTTCCCCCACATCTCCGCCCAATCCTGTCCGGCTTTCAGTAAGATCAAGTAAAGAAAACCAAAGCCAGAAGGAAGAAACCTTGTCCCGCGCGCCCCTGTCCGGCCTCTTAGATCTGGGGCGACCGCCCACCTATCGCCCCATTGTTCCCCCTTAAGGATTCCTCTTGACCCCGAGCCTGCCGCCCCTCCCCCACCAGAGCGGGCGGAGGGACAACAGGCCCCGTAGCCTCCCCAAGCACCGAGACCCGGCCTGCCCTCGGTAGTTGGGCCCTCACTCACCCATCAAAATGCGCATCTGCTTCTTGCCGAAGAGGCGGGAGAAAAGGGAGGAGATGGTGAGGCCCATGGCAGTAGTGGCACTTGCGATGGGCAGGAACAGAAGGGGTTTTGGGGCGTCCCCGGGCCTTCTCCTTTCACGTTCCCAACAAACTGAGCGAAGGAAGAAGAGCTGAGGGAGAAAGAGGGCGGCAGAAGCGGCTCGCTAGCCGGCGTGTCGGACGAAGCTCTGGAACAAGAACTAACGGGGCGCTGCTCGACGACTGGCGCGGCAGCTCCGGGTTTGGCGTTTTAGGCTTCTGCTATGCCACGTCACGCGGTAGCCGCGGCGACTCCAGCTGCGGCCCGGCCCCTCCAACGCGGACAGAATCGCGTCACCGCCGCCCCAACCCCCTGCGCTTCCGGTGCTGGCCAAACCACTGCGCCTGCGCACGAAAGGGATTGGCCAGTTTCGCCGACGCGATTCTCTGGCCGCCGCCACCTCCGGGACGCGGACCCGCGGGGCGAAGCCAATTAGCACATGCGTACTGGGAGACAGACAAAGTCCCACAATGCTTCGGTTGATCACTTCCAATCATATTCTAGGCGAAACGCTTCCGCCCGGATAAATACTTCCAGGAGGTTGTAGTCCTTACTTCCGGAAAGGCGCTCTGTGCATTGTGGGTTAGGAAATGAAGCTTGGTTCCTCTTGCCCTTTGAGTGCCCTCCTCTTAAACGGTACGCGCGTTGGGGATTCCGCGGTCCACCACGGTACACGTTTCCTGCGCGGCACCAGACATTTGCCGTAGTGGAGAGGTGAAGATGGGCCTTGCTTTCCCAGGAGATAAGTGGTTAAAAGTTGTGCAGACGTAGACGCTGTGGCCTAGACCCATTGACCCCTCCACTCCAGGTCATACTGAATATCCCTAATCAAGAGGAGAGAGCTCCGAGATACGTTCATCGACTAGTACAGCTTTTTAAGAGAAGCCAACGAGGAAAGTGCTTTTCTTGTATCATTTCTCTCCCTGAAGCATGGAAAACTTAATTCCTTATGTTAAGAAAGTGGAAAGCCTCCTAATTCTAAAAATATTTATGATCTTAATGTTTTTCTGATTACAAAATGAGGTATACATCTTGTGAAAAAATTTTTTAAGCACATTCTCCATAATTTTCGTCATATCCCCATATTTCCTCTCTACCGTTGGTGCAGTTCAGGATAAGCAGCTACCCCTACCTACACCCCTACCTTAGTTAAGTCATTATCACCCACCCTTCAGATCTGATTAAAAGTTTAACTCCCTTGGAAAATACTTCTTTGATCTCACTAGATGAATTACTCAGGCTCAAAGAATCATAATAGTTAATAGTTTTGATTTCACATATAATATTATTGACAAACTTCCCCCCTACCCCACTTGTCTGAAAGCGCTGAGAAGGCAGGACTCAAATCCTTTTTTGTATGCCATTGTATTCCCTGGAGTTGGCACACCTTGACGTTCAAATATGGTCGAGTGAAAGAGGGGATGGCTGAATAAACCATATTATATCCATACAGCATAAAACTATCAGAAGTTAGAATAATGTAGAATTATAAATTCTAATGAAAAGGTCTCCAAGACACAGTTAGTGGAAAACGCCAAATAATGACGAAGTACTGTAAAGCAATATAATGTAGATTTCCCCTGGGTATTTGTGAGTGTGAGTGTGTATGTGTGTGTGTAAATGCAGAAAAAGAATTTTTTTTTTAAAGATTTTATTTATTTGACAGAGCGAGAGAGGGAACACAAGCAGGGGGAGTGGGAGAGGGAGAAGCAGGCTTCCAGCCGAGCAGGGACCCCGATGCGGGGCTTGATCCTAGGAGGCTGGGATCATGACCTGAACCAAAGGCAGACGCTTAAGGACTGAGCCATCCAGGCGCCCCAGAACAAGAATTTTTAAGTAGAATCTGCAGTAGTGATGGTGGTTACCTGTTTAACCTGTTTGGAGGGAGGAGGAGACCTTCCCAGGAAGTGAGGGAATCTGGTTTTGGTGTAGTAGTCAAAAGAGCTTAATCTGTACTTTAAAATTTTTGCCTTAGGGGCACCTGGGTGGCTCAGTCGTTAAGCATCTGCCTTCGGCTCAGGTCATCAACCCAGGGTCCTGGGATCGAGCCCTGCATCAGGCTCCCTGCTCCACGGGGAGTCTGCTTCTCCTCTCCCACTCCCCCTGCTTGTGTTCCCTCTCTTGCTGTGTCTCTCTCTGTCAAATAAATAAATAAAATCTTTAAAAATAAATAAAAATTTTGCTTTATTGAAATATAATTTGTGCATGGAATAAAATTTACCAATTTTAACTGTATAATTATATGAATACAAATGTATACAGTAGAATAACCAACACCATAATCGTGATATCAATTATTTCTATTACCTGCAAAAGTTCCCTCATACTCCTTTGTATTCATCCTCTTCCCTCACCTCCAGCCCTTGGCCAAACACTGATCTGTCACAATAGCTTTGCCCTTTCCAAAATCTCATATAAATGAAATCATACATTATGTAATCTTTTGTGTGTGGCTTTTTTCTCCTAGCATAATGATTTCGAGATTCATCTATGTTATAGTGTGTATCAATAGTTTGTTCTTTTTCACTGCTGAGTAGTATCCCACTGTATGGATATACCACAATTTCTTTATCCACCAATTGGTAGACTTTGGGTTGTTTAAAGTATTGAGCTTTTATGAATAAGACTGTTTGAACATTTGAGTACAAGTGTTTGTATATCTATATTAATTTATTTTTACAATAATATCCATGCATTTATCCATGCATTACTTATATAATTTAAAAAGTAATCTTTGAATTTGATAAATGAGTCAACCACTGTTTGACATATATTCTTCCACAGTTTCCTCCCTGAAATACTAACATCTCTATATAAATGTTAATGGGATTTTATACTGCTAAGCAACTTCTTTTCAGTTAAATAATATACTGTGGACATTTAAAAATATCAGTATTTATAGATTTAACTCATTCTTTTTTTAAGAGCTGCATTCCATTGTAGCTACATAAAATAACTTATTTAACTGATCCTATAAAATTGTAAAACATGCATATTCTTTGATCTAAAAATTCCACTTCCAGGAATTTATGGTAATGAAAATTTTCCTCAAGTTTGTTATGTTCAGGGGCACCTGGGTGGCTCAGTCGGTTAAGTGTCCGACTCTTGATTTCAGCAGGGGTCCTGATCTCAGGGTGGTGAGATGGAGCCCCACATCAGACTCAGCACTCAGTGGGGAGTCTGTTAGAGATTCTATCCCTTGCCCACTGCCCCTCCCCCCACTCACCTGCCTGCTCTCTAAATAAATGAATAATAAATAACATAAATAAAATCTTTTTAAAAAAAGTTTGTCCCATTCAAAAATGTTCCTTACAGCATTGTTTGTAATGGAGAAACTGGAAACATCAATTTTTAAATCACCCTTTGTTTCATTCCCTTGCTGATCACCAATCCAGATATTCCAGTTTTGCTTTTGCTACAGTTTTATAAATTTACAATGATAAGACAGTAATTAGGCACACCCATTGCCAGGATAAATATTTAATTTTCTAACAGTGCTATCCTAGGAGGTTCTGTAGTTGCTTATTTCAAGGTGCATTCTGCAGGATGGGGTTGAATAAGAAACATCTGAAAAGTTTGAAAAAGAGTAAGATATTTTGTATTGTTGAAGGCCTTTTGAGTAAAGCTCCATTTGACAGAACTACACCTCAGAAAACTGTCATTTCTCAGAATGATCCTGAGCAGTCAAAAGCAAAAACTTTACTCTGGCTGATAATAAGGTAAAGCCATTTTGTACACTACAATGGGTTTATTCTGCCCTTTTTAAAAGTTTCCAGATATTCCAGCAATAACAAGCAAGGTGAAATTAAATGTAATTAAATATACAACATTTAAAGAGCACCAGGAAAATGCAAAGAGAAAGCAATTTTTTTTGCACTTAGACTTTAAACTCTTTAAGCAATTTAATAGAAATGTTTATTAATTTCTGATGTGAAGCAAAATACTATTTAATTTTGTAACAACTAAAAGTCTATACAATTACCTGAGAGATCTGAACATTTTCCTAGAATTTAACTTAAATGGAATTAAAGACTTATCTTCCTTGAAAAGAAACTTCCTTTGCACTGGAAATACATGTAATGAGTTGCTTAACAGCTGAGTAACTTAAAATTGCATTTTGGAAGCTTGTTAGATAAAAAAAATCCTGTATCCTTTAAGTAGCCTTTATGTCTGTTTTAAATTTTATATAGAAGTCCTTAAAACAATGTTCACCTGATTATAAGTGTCTTCCCCAATTGACTCTAAATTTCTCAAGATAAATGAAAATGGGTTTCCTTCCACATAACTTCTTCCAAATCTGTTTAATTAAGCAAAATAGATGGAAGGAATTCTCGTGTCCATCTCTAGCATCCAAAACCTAAACCAAAAAATAAATAAACACAAAACAACAAATGAAGATGTCAGAGTAGATTTTTCAGATTTCCTTTTGAGATATGCTGCACATCAAGTAGCTTCTAATAGACGTTACAAAACAGGATGTTAATGGCCTACTGAAATGTCTCTTTTGTAAAGATAAGGATACAGGTCAGAGAAGCTAAGTAACCTGCCAAGGCGCCCATAGGTAATAAGCAGTAGAATTGGGATAAGAACCCATTTCTTCTGATGTCAACACTCTTAACTGTACTCACTGCCTTCTTTTTAAAAATGAGAAAATTGAGTCCCAAAGGAAAAAACTGCTATTATTTATTGATCATTTATCAGGTAGCAAGTCCTATACTTCATTTAATCTAACAACTATGAGAAAGGTATTATGAGGTTGCCCCAACTCATAAACAACCACTACATTAGGTATGTTTTCCTCATTTCTGATTTTTTTTGAAGATTTTATTTTTTAATAAAATCCCCCAATGTGGGGCTCAAACTCACAACTCCAAGATCAAGTGTTACAGGCTCTACCAACTGAGCCAGTCAGGTGCCCTGTCTGGCTTCAGGGTTTTTTTTGTTGTTGTTGTTTTAGGTAGAGTCCATGCCCAGTGTGGGCCTTGAACTCACAACCCTGAGGTTGAGAATCACATGCTCTACTGACTGAGCCAGCCAGAAGCCCTGATTTTTTTTATATGTTCCAGTTCCATGGGTTTAATAATGTATTTCTTTTGCCGATTGTGTATGTTACATTAGAATGCAAGCTTCTTAAGGAAACCATATTCCTTCCTTTAAAATTTTCAAGGCACTTGAGAGTATGTATTCTATAAATAGTGCTAATATTTAATAGCAACAACAGATGTTATTGAGCACTTACTATATGCCAAACATGCTTAATATACATTATCCCTTTATTCTTCTCAACAATTTAATCCATACCATTCACTTTGCTCTCTGCAAAAATGACTCAGCTCCTTTTTCTAGTCCATCTGTTAGTTGTACAATAATATAATTATTTTTACCTCATTTCCTCCCAACCTCTCAAAACTCCATTTGATATCATTCTCTAACTGTAATTCATCACTGATCTTGTTTAAAGTTCTTGTTCTCTGAACATTGTTATTTATCTACAATAGTGGAAGAGTATCTGTGCTTCAACAAAGAATCTTGTCCACCCACTTTCTCTTTCACAGAAGAGGGGAGTGGTGTGTGAATTCCCAGAGTCTTCGGATAGTTTGGCCCAACCTGTTACCTCTCAACAACTCAAAGCCTCTGCCATGTAGGTAAGAACTTTCCTTAGTTTCAGTGCCTTTTATTAAGTCTTCTTTTAAAAAACAGTTTTATTTATTCCATTTGATTTTGTGAGAAGGCTTGTATATCTGGATCCATGCCCTCACTTTCCTAGGAGTCAGGGTTTTGTTTGTTTTTTAATAATTTGGGTAAAGTTTATAAAGTCAACACTTACCTATTTCACCAGTTTAAATTTACTTCTGCTGGGACGCCTGGGTGGCTCAGTCGGTTGAGCGTGTGCCTTCGGCTCAGGTCATGATCCCAGGGTCCTGGGATCGAGTCCCACATCAGGCTCCTTGCTTGGCAGAGAGCCTGCTTCTCCCTCTACCTGCTCTGCCTGCCGCTCCCCCTGCTTGTGTGCTCTCACCCTGACAAAAAAATAAATAAAATCTTTAAATTTACTTCTGCTTAGCTGCTTAATAAGGTGGCATAAATTTTATACATATCTTAAACTATTTTAAAGTTTCTTGCAGGAAACTTTAAAAATAAGGAATGCAACAGCTTGATTAGTTTCCTTCAAAGTATTTACAGCAGTCACATTCCCGACTTCTAGAAGAACTGGTATTCTGGCTTTCTGTCTGCTTTAAATCAGAGCGATTTTATGGTAGGTACATAGCCTTAGGCCACTAATTCTACTCAAATTTGTACTTACCATTTATAAAAATTTAACAGTTAAAGAAATTATTAGGTAGCTTAAAGCTAAATGTCTGACTACTACGTACCATAGCAAATTAATGAAATAAGGTTATTTCATAAAATCTTCCTCTCCTTGCCTAAATCTCCATATATCCAGACTGTATAAATATTTCAAATATCTCACAATTACTGACATATCTTTCATGCTACAAAGCATGAATAAATTTCCTTACAAAAAATCTTTTTCCTCCAAATATTAGATTTACTGACTCATGTAATCCTGTCTTCATGGTATATGGTGGTTGAGAGTATTAGTGAAACAATCACCTAATGTTCAATTCATAGATCTATCTAGTCCTCAAACTTTAACATGCACCAGAATTCCTTGGAGGGCTGTTAAAACAAAATTGATCGGACGCTTGCTTCTAGTCAAGATCAAGTAACAAGGACCAGATTTACCCTCTCACCTAAAATAATGAAAAACAAAAACTAGGCAAAATATACAAAACAATGGTTTTCAAGACCCTAGACACCAGGCAATGAAGGACAATGATTCTTGAAAGACAGAAAACAAATGCAGTGAGCCCTGAACCTGAGATTGCTCCAGTTTACAGCCTTGAGGGTATTTTTAGGCCACATCATAGAAAGGGGAACATTGGGTAGCCTGGTGAACTCTTTGAGCTGAAAGTCTGGGGAAACCAAACTTTAGGACAGAATTCCAGAGAGGAAGGAGAGCACAGAAAGAAAAAATGCTTATACAAAAACCCTTGTACAGATCTGCAGAAAGTTCACTAGCGTATTCTGCAGAGCACTGATTAGCACATGTGTGTGAGGAACTACTCAAAGCCAAGGAAAGAACCATCAGAAAGGATTAAAGGCAACAGTGGCCAGGGTTGGTTGGGAACAGTGTCTGTTCCTATCAGCCAGATTGGAAAAACTCATAATTCATAAGATAGCAGCTAGAGTGCTCAAGAAGGTCTTGCCTCAGTAGTGAAGAATAATTATTGCTTAACTAAGCATTGGTAGTTGGAATGCAAAGTGATGCAGCTACTCTGGAAAACAGTATGGAGGTTCCTCAAAAAGTTAAAAATAGAACTACCCTATGATCCAGTACTACCAAGTATTTACCCAAAGAATACAAATATACTAACTTGAGGGGATACACGCACCCTGATGTTTATAGCGGCATTATCAACAATAGCCAAATTATGGAAAGAGCCCAAATGTCCATAGACTGATGAATGGATAAAGAAGATGTGGTATCTATATACAATGGAATATTTCTCATCCATAAAAAGAATGAAAGCTTGCCATTTGCAATGACATGGATGGAGCTAGAGAGTATTATGCTAAGTGAAATAAGTCAATCAAGGGGCGCCTGGGTGGCTTAGTCCATTGGGAGTCTGCCTTCGGCTCAGGTCATGATCCCTGGGTCCTGAGATAGAGCCCCACATCAGGCTCACTCTTCAGCGGGAGGCCTGCTTCTACCCCTCCCATTCCCCCTGCTTGTGTTCCCTCTCTCACTATCTCTGTTAAATAAATAAAATCTCATTATCTCTGTTAAATAAATAAAATCTTTAAAAAAAATAAGTCCATCAGAGAAAGAGAAATACCATATGATTTTGCTCATATGTGGAGTTTAAGAAGTAAAACTAATGTTCATGGGGGAAAGAAGACAGAGGCAAACCAAGAAACAGATTCTTGACTATACAGAACAAACTGATGGTTACCAGAGGGGAAGTGGGTGGGGGATAGGTTAAATAGGTGATGGGGATTAAGGAGGGCACTTGTGATGAGCACCGGGTGATGTATGGAAGTGTTAAATCACTAAATTGTACACCTGAAACGAGTATTACACTACTGGAATTTAAATAAAAACTTTAAATAAACTGAGCACTGCTTTGGACCTACCTAATAAATCATAAAAGACCTGAAAGGACCAAATAATTTCCAAGTAACTTAACTGATTTCTAGAACAAAGCTCAAGAAGATTTATAAGAATACAAAAATATCCAACACCCAACAAGGTAAAATTCTGGCATCTAAAATTATCAGGTATGCAAAGAGTCAGGACACATGATCCATAATAATGAGATAACCAGCTGAAACCACCTCAGAACTGACACAATGTTATCTTAAATGTAAGTAGAAACAAGGAAGACATAAAGACATACATCAAGTTTCTAGAAATAAAAACCACAGTGTCTGAGATGGAAAATAGACTAGATTGAATTAAATAGCAGATCAGACAATACACAAGATAATGAACTTAACGGCATAGCAGCAGAAATTATCCAAAACAAAATACAGAGAGATGGAAGAGTAACAAAACAAGACAAAAACATGAAGAGTATCTGTAAACTGTAGACAACCTCACACAGCCTATTGCATGAATAATTGAAGTCCCTGAAAAAAGAGAAGGGGGACAGAAAAAATACTTCAAGAAATATGCCCCCAAATTTTCCAAATTTGATGACAACTATAAAACCACATATACAAAGTCCACTAACCCAAGCACAAGAAACGTGAATAAAACTACATCAAAGGGTATTATTATCAAATAACACAAAACCAGTAATAAAATCTCAAAAGCATCCAGAGAAAGAGACTTATTAACTACATAAGAACAAAGATAAAAATGATAATCATATTTCTCACTGGAAATAATGCAAGTAAGAGACAGTGGAGTAACATTTTAAAATACTGAAAGAAAAAGGGACAAGTTACAAATCTATACATAGTAAAAACCTCTTTTTTTTTTTTTTAAGATTTTAAGTAATCTCGGGGCACCTGGGTGGCTCAGCCGGTTGAGCGTCAGACTCTTGGTTTTGGCTCAGGTCATGGTCTGAGGGTTGTGGAATCGAGCCCTGTGTCAGGCTCAAGCAGTGGGGAGTCTGCTCGAGATTTTCTCTCCCCCTTTCTCCCCATTTGCTCCCCCCCCCCGCTCATGCTCTCTCCCTCTCTCTAAAATAGATAAATAAAATATTTTTTAAAAAATATTTTAAGTAATCTCTACAACCCAATGTGGGGTTCAAACTCACAACCCTGAGATCAAGACTCCCACACTCTAGTGACTGAGCCAGCCAGGCACTCTCATAGTAAAAACATCTTTGGCAGAGGCTGCTGGGAAGATGGTGGAGCAGGAGGACCCTGGGCTCACCTCTTGCAGCACGGCCTCCTAGAAAACACCCACATTGGCATAAATAACCCAGAAAGTGACCCGAAGACTAGCAGAATAGACTCTCCACAGCCAGATGTAGACAAGAAGGCACAGTGAAGCAGGTCCACCCACTCTGATACACTCTTGGCAAGATCCCATCAAAGCAGTACCACAAGCCTGGCAGTGTGCAAGCAGCCCAGACAAGGGCCAACACCACTCCAACACCACTCCAAAGTGAGTCCTGCTCCAAGGAGAGGGGAAGATAACCACACACCAGTCTAACTGTGACCCCACCAGTCTAACTGTGACCCCAGGCTGGGGGTAGACAGCTGGTCTGACTATAGGCCCCACCCACCAATAAAAGCTTCCCAGGGGACAACACAGGGAAAGTGCCCTGCAGTTTGGTGCTGCTTCATCTCTGGCAAACACCTGGTCGTACTCAACTCAAGCCCTAGGCATCCCTGGAGTGGCCCACTAACACCACAGGCACCAGACTCTGCCCACAACAGGATGAGAGCCATTGCAGGCTGGACTGAAGGCAAACACAGCTCCACCATAACAGTGGGACACCTGTGTAGCAACACACATAGGAAACACCCCCTATGCACCATTTTCTGGTGAAAAGGAGGCATTGTACTGGGGCGCTACAGGACCTCTTATTCATAAAGCCACTACTTTCAAGTGCAGGAGACATAGCTGACTTTCCTAACACATAGAAATAGACATAGCAATAGACAAAGTGAAAAGACAGAGGAATATGTCCCAAATGAAAGAGCAGAAAAAAATCATAGCAAGAGACCTAAACAAAATTGAGATAAGTAATATGTCTGATAGTGAATTTAAAGTAATGCTCATAAAGATATTTGCTAGAATTGAGAAAGGAGTGCAGGACCTCCATGAGACCCTCCACAAAAAGATAGGAGACCTAAAAAAGGACCAGTTAGAGAAAATGAACTCACTAAATGAAAATAAAAATAGACCACCCGGAATAAATAGCAAACAAGAGGAAGTAGAAGAACAGATTAGCAACCTGGAGAACAGAGTAATGGAAAGTAATCAAGCTGAGCAGATCAGAGGGGAAAAAATATATGCAAAACGAGAATAGACCCAGGGAACTCAGCAACACTGTCAAGCAGAACAGTCACATGATAGGGATCCCAGAAGAAGAGGAGTGAGAAAAGGGGGCAGAAGATTTATTTGAAGAAATAGTAGCTGAAAACTTCCTGAATCTGGGGAAGGAAAGAGAAATCCAGATCCAGGAGGCACAGAGTGCCCCCAACAAAACCAACCCAAAGAGGTCTGCACCAAGACACAAAGTAAGTATGATAGCCAAAAGTAGTGATAAAGAGAGAATTTTAAAAGCAGCAAGAGAAAGGAAAGCAGTTATATACAAGGGA
Organism: Zalophus californianus; assembly: GCF_009762305.2. Classification (NCBI taxonomy): domain Eukaryota; kingdom Metazoa; phylum Chordata; class Mammalia; order Carnivora; family Otariidae; genus Zalophus; species Zalophus californianus. The sequence continues at coordinate 25,684,858 of NC_045595.1, forward strand.
AACACATAAGGCTATCAGTGGATTTTTCAGCAGAAACTACAGGCCAGAAGAGCGTGGCATGATATATTCAAAGTGCTAAAAGGAAAAAATCTACAGCTAAGAATACTCCACCCAGTAAGGTTTTCATTCAGAATAGAAGGAGAGAGAGAGTTTCCCAGAAAAACAAAAGTTAAAGGAATTCATGACCAGGAGTAACCAGCCACGTCCCTGTCACACATGATATGTCAGCCTGTGGGTCCCAAATCCACAGTCCAGCCACCTTCCTGCCCGAGTCAGCATGCACTGCCTGCCACCTGCTCAATACCAAGTCAACATGCCTTCACCTCAGATCAACAAGGACTCAAACTGACACTCTTCCCCTCAAATTCCAGCCCCTGTGCTCAAGTTTTTGCACAAAAGTGGGCATAATTATAACAGCAGAATGAAGCAACCCAAATAGTGACACTAATTCTGTGGAATAATATAATGGATAAAAGGAGTGTGCTAGGCTGAGAACATCTCCAACAAGCACATCAAAGAACAATACATACAGCATGATTCAGGTTACTGAAAGAAACAAACCCCAGCAAAATAAACAAGATGAAATAAGAGAGGAAGACAAACCAGAAGAGACTCTTAATCATAGGAAACAAACTGAGGGTTTCTGGAGGGGAGGTGGGTGGGGGGATGGGGTAACTGGGTGATGGACATTAAGGAGGGCATGTGATGTAATGAGCACTGGGTGTTATATAAGACTGAGGCATCACTAAATTCTACCTCTGAAACTAATAATATAGTATATGTTAATTGAATTTAAATTAAAAAAGAGCTTTTTTTTTCCCTGCTTGATGTCTGGATTTAGGGTAGGGGACTTCTGACCTCAAGAGGATGGCAGAGACACAAGACTGAAGGAACCTGGGACCCTGCCTGCCAATGAGGAATATTAGCATCCTAAATTCAACTGTGTCTGAACTTAGCAGTTGACACTGAATTAAATACAAAATATGTGCTTGATGAATAAATAAGTGAAGGAGGGAAAGTCACAATTAATTAACTTCTTGGAGTTTGGGGACCTGACTTCTAGTCCAGCTTCTGCTGTCATGGACATGAGACCACCCGGAAGTCACTTCTCATTTCTGGATCTGAGTTGCCTCCCTTGTCTCATGGGGAAGTGGTCTCAAATGGTCTCTTTGACCTCCTCTAATTAGGGATTGATTCTTACATTATTTAATTTGGAACCAATAAAACCTGAGTTTATTCCCTGAAAAAAGAAAGAGAGAGAGAGAGAGAGAGAGAGAGAGGAAAGAAGAAAGAAAGAGAAAGAAAGCCCCCCAAAAATCTTTTAAAATAATTCAAAATAAAGATATTCTAAGACATATAAAAGTTGAATGAATTCATCAACAGCAAACCTGCACTATAAGAAATGTTTTAAAGAAAGTTCTTCAGGCAAAAAAAAAAAAAAGATACCATATAGATCTATGTAAAGGAATAAAGAACACTGGCGAAGATTAAGTATAAGAGTATATATTTAAGGATTTTTTTCTTACTATTTAAATATTTTTATTTTTTTAAAGATTTTATTTATTTGAGAGAGAGCACAAGCGGGGGGGAGGGGCAGAGGGAGAGAGAGAAGTAGACTCCCCACTGAGCAGGGAGTCTGACTGGGGCTCAATCCCAGAACCCTGGGATCATGACCTGAGCCGAAGGCAGATGCTTAACCAACTGAGCCACCCAGGTACCCCTATTTATTTAAATACTTTTATAAGATAATTGACTATTTAGGGGCTCCTGGCTGGCTAGGTTGGTGGAGCATGCAACTCTTGATCTCAGGGTCGTGAGTTTAAGCCCCAAGTTGGGCATGGAGCTTAAATTAAATAAATAAATAAATAAATAAATAAATAATAATAAATAAATAAAAGAATACCTGACTATTTAAACAAAAATAACAACAATGTATCGTGGTATTTATAACTTATGCAAAATTAAAATTCATGAATGATAATATAAAGGCTGGAAGGAGAGAAACAAGTATATTACTGTAACATTCTTATTCTATACATGCAGTGGCATAATATCACTTGATGGTAGACCAATAAGTTAAAAATGTATACTGTAAACCGTAGAGAAACTACACTAAAATAATAAAAAAGTTATAGCCAATAATCCCACAAAGGAGATAAAATGAGATCATAAAAAATATTCCACTAATTCAAAAGAAGTCAGATAAAAAGGAAAAGGGGAATAAAGAGATTAAAAAAATAGAAAACAAATAGCAAGATAATAGATTCAAATCTAACCATATCAATAATCACATTGTCAGTGGTAGAAGCACACCAATTAAAAGGCAAAATTTGTCAGATTGGATAAAAAAAAGCAGCAACAGACTATATGTTATCTACAAAAAAGTATTTTAAATATAAAGATAACAAATAGGTTAAAAGTATGGTAAAGATACACCATGCTAACACTTGTCAAAAGAAAGCTGAAGTTCTATGAATATCAAACAAAGTGGATTTCAGAGCAAAGTATATTTAAAACTTGTAATTATAGTCAAAAGATTTCAGTAGACCTCTCTTAATAATTGATAGAATGAGTAGGCAGAAAATCAGCAAGGACATGAACAACACTATCAACAAACCTGACATTTATAAGACACTCCACCCAACAACAGCAAAATACACATTGTTCTCAAGCGTACCTGGAACATTTACCAAGATAAACTATATTCTGGGCGATAAAGCAAATCTAAATAAATTTAAAAGGATTCAACACATACCGAGTATGTTCTGGGGCAACACTGAAATGAAATTAGAAATCAATAAAAAGATTTCTGGAAAATCTACAAATGTTTGGAAAGTAACTAACACTTCTAATTAACCCCATGGATCCATCTAAGAAATCAAAAAGGAAATTATAAGGTATTTTGAACTGAATGAAAATAAATATAGAATATATCAGCATTAATGGAATACTACTAAAGCAGTACTTAGGGGGAAACGTAAGCACTAAAAACCTACATTAGAGAAGAAGAAAGACCTCAGATCAATGACCTTAGCTTCTACCTTGAGAAACTAAAATAAAAAGCAAATTGAAACCAAAGTAAGCAGAAGAAAGGAAAGACAACAATAGGAATCAATGAAATGGAAAATGGAAAAATAGAGAAAATATAGCCAAAATCCAATTATTTGAGAAGAAGGCCTCTGTGAGGCCTGATACCTAAACCAAAGACATTACAAAGAAACCACAAACCAATACCCACCAATACCCAACACAAAAGCAAAAATTCCTTTGCAGGGGGTGGTCAAGTCATTTTATTAACCCAGCTATACAAAAGACCCCTCCCCACCACCACCACATCTCTGCCACCCCTACTTTCTTCCAAAAAGTAGTGGAGTGAGAGGGAAAGAAGGATTGAGCAGAAGACCCCCTCCCCCAGGAGCCACTTACAAAAGGTGGAGATGGGGCCGGGGAAGACATCATAAAAATGGCAACAGAGGGACAACAGAACCACAAACATAATACAAAGCTGGGCAGGGGAAAGGGGAATACCAGGGGAGGGGCGAGATGGGGGCCAGGGAAGATGAGACTCCAGAAGAGAGAAGCCCAGAGGCCTCTCCCTTCTTTCTCACAGCCTCAAAAGCTGCAGGCTCCACCTGGACAGGCCAAAGAGTTCTACAGTATATTCGTGGGTCTTCTCTTCACATGCTAGGGTCCTGAGAGAAGGGGGCAGGGACTGCTGGCTCCTCTCAGGGCCACACCCGTGCCTGCCTTCCCCACCCCACTGAGGAATGTGTGCATGAGCTACGAGAGGGAGAGGGGAAGGGGGAGGGGGAAGGGGGAGGGGGAGAGGGAGGGGGAGAAGGAGGGGGAGAGGGGAAGAGGGAGAGAGGGAGAGGGAGAGAGGGAAAGGGAGAGAGGGAGGGGGAGAGGGGGAGAGGGAGAGGGAGAGAGGGAGAGAGGGAGAGGGAGAGAGGGAGAGGAAGAGGGAACGCAGCAGTGCCGGGCTCTTACCAGGCTCCTAGATCACCCGGCCCAAGAAATAGACCAAAAGGTAGGGAAAGAGAAGCAAAACACATCCTGACACTCTGGAGTGCATTTCAGGACCCTGGCAATGACAGTCCCCCCCCCCCCCCCCCCCCCCCCCCCCCCCGCCACCGGCTGGGACAGGGATCCTTGTAACAGGATAAGGGCTCTGTGCTTTTTCAAACTTTCGTTCAGTCCAGCCAGGGAGGCAGAGAAATACAGGTGCCCAAAGTTCTAGACCAGCACGGACGCTACTGTGCAAGAAACGGGCAAGGCGGGGAGGATGGTACAGAGTCCAGGTTCCAGGACAGGCTGAATTTCAAATATTCTGGTCTGTCAGACCGCATATCCCAATTTTGGGCAAAAATATGGTCATTAGGAGAAAAGCCCAAGAGAGGCTGAGAAAGGGCCAGTGGCTTTGGTATGAGGGACACATGTTCAGACAGCATCTCTTACCCATAGTCTTGAAGCCCCAAATCACCAAGAAACTGCCCCAGCCAAGAGCTCTCCTGCTTCTTCAAGCTATTTGGTTCTTTAAGGGGGTAGGACTTGGGTAGGTCTTGGAGGAGTCAAGAGATGGGTAAGAAAAGGAAAAATTCCCCATTTATTCCCTAAAGCTGTCTCCTAAAGCCCATGAAAGGGAGACTACAAGGATGGAGTCCCAACTGCTCTGGCCAGAAACCTTTAGCATTTCACTCCAAAAACTAAGGCTGCAGCTGTGGGGCTAGAGAGGAGTGTTAGGCACAGGTGCTGGGGCATCCATCTGCACAGAGGAGACCCCTGCCCTCCAGAACTTCCTCCAGCCTCTTTTCTCTTGCAGTAATACCCCTAGGCCTTCAGAGACTGGAGCCACCCCAATGCTTGGCAGGGTTTTGGTTTCTTTCTCTGCCCCCAGGAGCCACTGTGTTTCTGCCCCACAGGGATGGGAAGCCCCTGGAAACAAGGACCAAGAACCAGACTTGGAAACCATCACCCTCACCAGTGTCACCCATCGTTAGCAGCCGCCAGCTGCCCCACACCGTCATGGATGTACAGACTGGATCTCCTTGGTCTTGAGGCAGAGATCACAAGCCCAGACGGCGGAGGCCTCAGTGGTCAGCAGCCCATATGTGCTCTGTCATGCCTGTGCGCTCGTGGTGGAACCACTTTTGGCAGGAGGCCTCACACAGAATGGCATGCTGCTCATCATTCACCTCACTGCAACAGGCATCACACGGGTACACCAGGCCTGGGGGAGGCCAAGGCACTGAGCCCCTACCTGCCTGGCTGGGGGGTGCCAAGCTGTTGGCATCCACAGTTCCCCCACCCTACCTACTGCTATTTGGGGGGAAACTGGGCTGATTCCCATTAACAGCAGCAACTGTGGAGCATGAGTAAGACTCCTGGGGAAAAGCACTGTGGGCAGGTGGATTCAAGGGCTTTCCCCCATCCTCACCACCAGGGCCAGGAAAGCCAGGGTCTGGACCAGGGAAGAGACTTGGGTGGAGGGCAGGCTGGGGAACCCTTGACCAGGTCTCTGGAGGAGAGGGGCCAAAAGGTGCTCCTGGCTGCACAAAGCGTTGGGGGAGAAAAGGGGCAGCTCCCCTCTGGGAGGTTGTCCCATGGTGGGTGAGGTCATGGGGCCAATCCCCCTAATAGGCCTGGCATCATCTATCCACCAAGAGGGCTGAAGTTCTGACCCAGAGGCTGGTTGAAGGGCTGGGTAGGAAAGTTCATGTTGCCTGGGGGTAAGTAGCCAGGGCCCTGGGGAGGGGTGTTCATGTTGAAAGCAGGGCCCATAGGGTTGGGAGGGAAGGGGGGCGCTGTCAGTGAAGAGGCCGGGGACTGCCTCCACCCCCAATGCCATAGCCTGGGGATACCTGGCCTGCCACGCCCCCTGTACACAGAAGCCTCCAAAGGGGACAGGACACCAAGGAATGGGGGGGCTGTGCCCCCCATCTTGGGGGCTCCGAAGTCATCAAAAGCTGCAGGCTCCACCTGGAGCCTGCACCAATCAAAACAGTTGGATGCAACCAGGTGATCCACCATGGGAGTCAGGCATGGTGCGAACTCCGTGCCCTGAGTATTTGACCCCCTTTGCTTCTTTTCTGGGCTCTTCATCTGCAGACCTGCCTTGCCCTGCTTCCTCCTGGTGCTAGGCAGAGCAGGGGGTGTATGGGGCAGCCACCTCCCTCCAGCTTGTCAGGTGGGGCTGGCGCTGAGGTGGCTGTGGGGGCAGGGGGCCAGGGTCAGTGTGATGGGGGACAGACTCATCCTCAGGGGGACCATCCCTGGGAGGGGGATCAAGGTACCCTCAAGGAGTGGCCATGCCAGGTGGTGAGGCCAGGTACCGAGCAGAGTGTCAGCCGCCCACCCCCAGGAGCAAAAATTCTAAACAAAATTTTAGCGAGTCAAATCCAAAACTGTATTAAAGGATAACACATCAAGACAAAGTGGGGTTAATCATAGGAATACAGTTGGTCTAACATTCAAAAGTCAATCAATGTTAACATACCAATCATATTCACAAACAAAAAAACCATATGATCATCTCAATAGATTCAGGAAAAGCATTTAACAAATTCAAAGCCCATGCCTGATTAAAAAAAAAAAAAAACGCAGCAAACTAGGAATAGAAGAGGACTTCATCAACTTGATAGAGGACAGCTATAAAAAAAATCTACAGCTGGGGCGCCTGGGTGGCTCAGTTGGTTAAGCGACTGCCTTCGGCTCAGGTCATGATCCTGGAGTCCCAGGATCGAGTCCCACATCGGGCTCCCTGCTCAGCAGGGAGTCTGCTTCTCCCTCTGACCCTCTTCCCTCTCATGCTCTCTATCTCTCATTCTCTCTCTCTCAAATAAATAAATAAATAAATCTTTAAAAAAAAAAAATCTACAGCTAATATCATACTTAATTATAAAAGGCTGAATGCTTTCCTTTAATATCAGGAACAAGACAGAGATGTCCACTCTCACCAATGCTATTCAACATTGTATTGGAGATTCTAGCCAGTGCCATAAGGCAAGAAATATAAATAAAAGCCATCTACTGGAAAAAAGTAAAGCAGTCCTTATTCAGAGATGGTATAATCTTCTAGATAAAAAATATGATGGGGGGACGCCTGGGTGGCTCAGTTGGTTAGGCATCTGCCTTCGGCTCAGGTCATGATCCCAGGGTCCTGGGATCGGGTCCCGCGTCGGGCTCCCTGCTCAGCAGGAAGCCTGTTTCTCCCTCTTCCACTCCCCCTGCTTGTGTTCCCTCCCTTGCTGTCTCTCTCTGTCAAATAAATAAATAAAATCTAAAAAAAAAAAAATGGAATCTACAAAAAAAATATACTAGAACTAGTAAATGAGTTTTTTTTTAAGTTTCTGGGATACAATATCAGTCTACAAAAGTCAACTATATATTAGGTATTTTGATCTACACTTTTGAATGAAAAACTGAAAATTGAATTTAAAAAATGACATAATTTATAACATCAAAAATAAGACAGGCTTAGGGATAAATCTGACAGAAGATGTGAAACATTTGTACCATGAAAACCACAAAATATTGCAGAGAGAAATTAAAAAGATATAAATAATGGAGAGATATATTTTGTTCATGGATCAGGGGGCAATATAATTAAGATGTCACTTCTCTCCCAATTTATCTATAAATTTAATACAAACCCAATCAAAATCCCAGGAAAAATTTGTCTAGAAATTCATAAACTTCTGCTTCTTCAAAAGATGCTGTTATGAAAATGAAAAGACAAGTCACAAACTAGGGGGAAACTGCAAACCATATATCCGAAAAAGAACTTGTATCAAGAATATAGAGAGAGGGGACACCGGGATGGCTTAGTCAGTTAAGCGTCTGACTCTTGGTTTCAGCTCAGGTCATGATCTCATGGGTCCTGAGATCAAGCCCCACAAGAGGGCTCCGCACTCAGCAGGAAGTCGGCTTGAAGATGCTCTCCCTCTGCCCCTCCCCCCACTTGTGTGTATGCTCTTTCAAATAATAAATCTTTTAAAAAATAATATATATAAAGAACTCTCAAAACTCAACCAGTAGAAATTAAACAACTCAATTTTTTAAAAGATTTTATTTATTTATTTGAGAGAGAGAGAATCTCAAACAGATTCCCTACTGAGTGCAGAGCTGGACACAGGGCTCGATCCCAGGCCCTTGAGATCATGACCTGAGCTGAAGTCAGATGCTTAACTAACTGAGCCACCCAGGTGCCCCTTAAACAACTCAATTTTTAAAATGAGCAAAAGATTTTAGCAGACACTTTACCAAAAAAAAAAAAAAAAAATCCAAAAAAAAAAAAAAAAATCCAAAAAAAACCCCCAAAACCATATAGACAAGTAATAAACAAAAGAAAAGATATTCAATGTCACAGGTCATTAGAGAAATGCAAATTAAAACCCCAATGAGATATTACAAACCTATCAGAAAAGCTAAAAATAAAAAGGCTGACCATACCAAGTGCTGGGTAGGTGTACAGAAAATGGAACTCATACACAGCTGGTGGAAACAAATTAGTACAACCACTTTGGAAAAGTTTGGCAGTTTCTTAAAAAGTTGAACAATCACCTACAATATGATCCAGCAATCCTATTCATACAATTCCTAGGTATTTACCCCACAGGAAAGGATGTATATGTATATATATATACTTGTACATGAGTGTTCATAGCAGCTTTATTTGGAATAGCCAAAAGCTAGAAATGACCCAAATGTCCAACTACACGTGAGTGGATAAGACATTTTTGTTATGGCCATATAATAGAATACTACTCAGCAAAAAAAGTAATGAACTATTGATACACACAACATGAATGAATCTCAAAACAATCATGCTGAGTGAAAGAAGTTAGACCCCTCTCTGCACTGCTGGAGCCCCTCACTCCCTGGAAATGTACATGGGTACCAAATTTGTCTCCATGCCCTCACTAGTCAGGAGCACCTCTCAGCTGCTGAGCTGACCACTTTTTGCAGCAGTGCTAAAACAACCAGAGACACTGCCAATGAGAGCCTCAGGAGCTGGGCAGCCTCACTTACCCCTAGCCATAACTTCCAAACCAGTGCCCTTTCAAATAGTAGCTAAATTCATTAGGGCTGTGGCTGTCACAGCAGGATGGGTGGCTCTGGGGCTGGGCTTGGGACTGTGTTTGGAAGCCTCATCACTGGTTATGCCAGGAACTTTTCTTTGAAGCAACAGCTCTTCTCCTATGCCATTCTGGGCTTTTCCCTCTCAGAGGTCATGGGCCTCTTTTGCCTGATGGTAGCCTTTTCCATCCTCTTCACCATGTTAAGGAGCCCTCTCCACCGTTTATGGTTCTTTCTCCCATGTCTCATCTGCTTTGTATAGTCTTTTTCCTATATATCACCAGGCAGGCTGGGGAAAGCGGTTGGCTCAGGGTTTGACAGAGGGAAGACAACTAAATACTATATTAATAAGATGTTAAGAAAGAAAAAAAAAGTCAGATCAAAAAAGGTACATCCGCAAATCAATGTGATACATTAATAAAAGAAATAACAAGAACCATATGATCCTCTCAATAGATGCAGAAAAAGCATTTGACAAAGTACATCCTTTCTTTATTAAAACTCTTTAGCGTATAGGGATAGAGGGTACATATCTTAATATTATAAAAGTCATCTATGAAAAACCCACAGTGAATATCATTCTCAATGGGGAAAAACTGAGAGCTTTCCCCCTAAGGTTAGGAACATGGCAGGGATGTCCACCATCACCACTGCTATTCAACAAAGTACTAGAAGTCCTAGCCACAGCAGTGAGACAACAAAAAGAAATAAATGGCATCCGAATCAGCAAAGAAGAAGTCAAACTCTCACTCTTTGCAGATGATAGGATACTTTATGTGAAAAACCCAAAAGACTCCACCCCAAAACTGCTAGAACTCATACAGGAATTCAGTAAAGTGGCAGGATATAAAATCAATGCACAGAAATCAGTGGCATTCTTATACACCACCACCAAGACAAAAGAAAGAGAAATTAAGGAGTCGATCCCATTTACAATTGCACCCAAAACCATAAGATACCTAGGAATAAATCTAACCAAAGAGGCAAAGAATCTGTACTCAAAAAACTATAAAATACTCATGAAACTGAGGAAGACACAAAAAAATGGAAAAACGTCCCATGCTCTTAGATTGGAAGAATATTATAAAAATGTCTTTGCTACCTAGAGCAATCTACACATTTAATGCAATCCCTATCAAAATACCATCCACTTTTGGGCGCCTGGGTGGCTCAGTTGGTTAAGCAACTGCCTTCGGCTCAGGTCATGATCCTGGAGTCCCTGGATCGAGTCCCACATTGGGCTCCCTGCTCGGCGGGGAGTCTGCTTCTCCCTCTGACCCTCCCCCCTCTCATGTGCTCTCTCTCTTTCTCTCTCTCTCAAATAAATAAATAAAATCTTTAAAAAAAAATACCATCCACTTTTTCAAAGAAATGGAACAAATAATCCTAAAATTTGTATGGAACCAGAAAAGACCCCGAATAGCCAGAGGAATGTTGAAAACAAAAAGCAAAGCTGGTGGCATCACAATTCTGGACTTCCAGCTCTATTACAAAGCTGTCATCATCAAGACAGTATGGTAATGGCACAAAAACAGACACATAGATCAATAGAACAGAATAGAGAGCCCAGAAATGGATGCTCAACTCTATGGTCAACTAATCTTCGACAAAGCAGGAAAGAATGTCCAATGGAAAAAAGACAGTCTCTTCTGTTGAAGAAATGGTGTTGGGAAAATTGGACAGCCACATGCAGAAGAATGAAACTGGACCATTTCCTTACACCACACACAAAAATAGACTCAAAATGGTTGAAAGACCTAAATGTGAGACAGGAACCATCAAAATCCTAGAGGAGAACACAGGCAGCAGCTTTATTTGGAATAGCCAAAAGCTAGAAATGACCCAAATGTCACATCTCACCATCAGCTTCAGCAACTTCTTCCTAGAAACATCCCCAAAGACAAGGGAAGCAAGGGCAAAAATGAACTATTGGGACTTCATCAAGATTAAAAGCTTTTGCACAGCAAAAGAAACAGTCCACAAAACCAAAAGACCACCGACAGAATGGGAGAAAATATTTGCAAATGACATATCAGATAAAGGGCTAGCATCCAAAATCTAACTTATCAAACTCAACACCCAAAGAACAAATAATCCAATCAAGAAATGGGCAGAAGACATGAACAGACATTTTTCCAAAGAAGACATCCAAATGGCCAACAGACACATGAAAAAGTGCTCAACATCACTCGGCATCAGGGAAATCCAAATCAAAACCTCAGTGAGATACCACCTCACACCAGTCAGAATGGCTAAAATTAACAAGTCAGGAAACGACAGATGTTGGCGAGGATGCGGAGAAAGGGGAACCCTCCTACACTGTTGGTGGGAATGCAAGCTGGTGCAACCACTCTGGAAAACAGTATGGAGGTTCCTCAAAATGTTGAAAATAGAGCTACCCTACGACCCAGCAATTGCACTGGGTATTTACCCCGAAGATACAAATGAGTGATCCAAAGGGGTACATGCACCCCAATGTTTATAGCATCAATGTCCACAATAGCCCAACTATGGAAAGAGCCAAGATGTCCATCAACAGATGAATGGATAATGAAGATGTAGTGTGTATATATATATATATATATATATATATATATATATATATATATACACACACACACACACATATATAATGGAATATTATGCAGCCATCAAAAAAACCCAAAATCTTGCCATTTGCAACGACGTGGATGGAACTAGAGGGTATTATGCTAAGCGAAATAAGTCAATCAGAGAAAGACATGTATCATATGACCTCACTGATATGAGGAATTCTTAATCTCAGGAAACAAACAGGGTTGCTGGAGTGGTGGGGGGTGGGAGGGATGGGGTGGCTGGGTGATAAGACATTGGGGAGGGTATGTGCTATAGTGAGTGCTGTGAATTGTATAAGACTGTTGAATCACAGACCTGTACCTCTGAAACAAATAATACATTTTAGGTTAAGAAAAAAAAAGAAGATAGTAGGAAGGGAAAAATGAAGGGGCGGAATCGGAGGGGGAGACAAACCATGAGAGATTATGGACTCTGAGAAACAAACTGAGGGTTCTAGAGGGGAGGGGGGTGGGGGGACGGGTTAGCCTGGTGATGGGTATTAAAGAGGGCACGTATTGAATGGAGCACTGGGTGTTATGTGCAAACAATGAATCATGGAACACTACATCAAAAACTAATGATGTAATGTATGGTGATTAACGTAACATAATAAAATTTAAAAAAATATATGAAATCTTGCCATTTGCAACAACATGGATGGAACTAGAGGGTATTAGGCTAAGCAAAAATAAGTCAATCAGAGAAAGACAATTATATGATCTCACTCATACGTGGAATTTAAGAAACAAAACAGGATCATAAGGGAAGAGAGGAAAAAATAAAGCAAGATGAAATCAGAGAGGAAGACAAACCATAAGAGACTCTTAACTCCAGGAAACAAACTGAGGGTTGCTGGAGGGAAGGTGGGTGGGGGATGGGGTAACTGGGTAATGGGCATTAAGGAGGATGTGTGATGTAATGAGCACTGCATATTATATGCAACTGATGAATCACTGAACTCTACCCCTGAAACCAATAATACACTATATGTTAATTAATTGAATTTAAATAAAACAAAAAGATAGCCAGTAATATCAGTTAAAACACCATCAACAGATACTAAAATCAGTAGATCAAGGAATCAAGATATAAATATGTTTAGAATTATTAGAACGAGGGGCACCTGGGTGGCTCAGTCGTTAAGCGTCTGCCTTGGGCTCAGGGCATGATCCCAGAGTCCTGGGATCGAGCCCCGCGTCAGGCTCCCTGCTCAGGAGAAAGCCTGCTTCTCTCTCTCCCACTCTCCCTGCTTGTGTTCCCTCTCTCACTGTGTCTCTCTGTGTCAAATAAATAAAATCTTTAAAAAGAAAGAGAATTATCAGAACGAACTAAAATAGGAAGAATTAAAAACTTCATCTTTGGAGTATGTAGTTTTGTATTGAAAGACAGCATATGAAATTATTTTTGCTTTTTATGATAGACCTTTTTGTACTTCTTGTTGCTTCAACTCTTGCTGTTTTGATACAAACACATATTTTTAAAATGAAAGTTACAATTACTTAGAAAAATATAAATGCAAAATACACAGCTCAAAGCAGTATATTATGACAATTGTTCAAGTCCTAGCTCTACCTTTAGCAGTCACATAACAGTCAAGATTTTTGACAATTCTGTTCTCAGTTTTCTTACTCTGAAATAGGAATGGAAAAGTGCATGCCTGGGGTGCCTGGGTGGCTCAATTGGTTAAGCATCCAACTCTTGATTTCAGCTCAGGTCATGATCTCAGGGTTGTGACATTGAGCCCCACATCAGGCTCTCTCCCCCTCTCCCTTTGCACCCCTACCCCCGCTCATATGTGTGCTCTCTCAAAAAAAAAAAATAAGATAAAATTTTTAAAAAGTGCATGCCTTTTAATAGTAATATTGTAAGGATGAAGTCATATATGTAATTACTGCATAGCATATTGAACTGTATTGTAACAACATAATAGAAACTACTTATTGTTTTGTTCTGAAAAAATAAAAATAAATGAACTAAGTTTTGAGCAAATGAAAACAAAAGGACAGATTTTAATAGAATCTCTTTTAAATGTACTGAAATATCTTATAGTACACTTTTAAGGATATTGCCCAGTAATTTCAAAAAGTAGTAACAGCCAATATATTTTATTATCAACAAATAAATTAAAATCCAAAGGATAGTATCACATGCTTTAAAAAAGGGAGATGAAATAAAAGTAATTTGATATTTTAAAAAAGGTTAAAAAAGTAGTAAATAATGGGGAATCCAACAAGAGCTACCTACATTATTAAGCTAAAATTTTTTCATCAGAACATTTCAGATGTGAAGTGAAATCACTTCATTGATCTGTTATTACACCAGACTGCTGTTCACTTGTTCATAGTAAACAGAAGAAGGTTTTCATTTGAATTTTTAAAAAATAAGTTGGGAAGTAAAAGGAATCTCATAATGCACAAGTTTCATTTATTATGCATTTTCTCAAGCATTCCAACCTTACTGAGAAATAACACAAGACATCCAAGTGCTTTAAAATCCAAGGCCTTTAATTCATTTTTCAGTAATGACCATAAATGCCTTCACAAAACTTCTTTTTCACAAAAACAGAAGGCACTAGGCATTACATAACACCCTGAAAGCAGTGATTCCCTCTGATGCTGGTGGAGATAAACATTAAACGGCAGGTTTTAGGTCTTAATGTCCCCTCAAAAAAAAAAAAAGGACAACACTGAAAATCACACAAAAAATTGTTACCAGTCTTTCTCAAATTCCCAATGCAATTTTAAGTTAATTTTACACGTACATAATTTGAAATTAATAGGTAAACCAGTTAAGTATGATATGGTTTTCAACATGTGTTAGGTTTTAGTTAAATACAGTAAATAGGAAGATACTGTTATTATGCTACTTGGCATCCTTTGTTACTCTTTAGCTGTGCAAAATAAACTTGAAATGATACCTCCTGTAGTGGTATAATTTTTAAAAGATCCTTGATATGACACTAACAACTTTCAAATTCTGGTCACAAACTGCATATAAATTGTAAGATTATTAAAATACCCCTTTTTGAAAAATAATAAGATGACCATTTATACCTAAATAAGGTTTCCCAGAAAGATATGAAATACTTTAGCGTATAAAAGTAGTTGCCCCTTTTCCATAAGGACAATGTTGTTTCACAAAATAACTCATATGATCCAAGGCAAATGATTTCTTTCAAATGCCATATTCTCTCTATGACTTTGAGGTATGCTTCAAGAGACTATATCCATGAGAAAAGGGCACATTTAGGTATAAGACCACAGTTACAAACACAAAGAGGCTTTCTGGGTCAGGAGTGCCCTTAAGAATTGCATTAACAGAAAACAAGAGACAGCTTCTGAAGCCATTTCTTTTACAAACACATACAACTAAATTTGGTTGCTGAGAGGGTAATCCAAGACACATCTGTTTACATATGTGCTATGTCATGTGTGGCTATTTTAAATAGTGGCTTCTGGAGGACACTCCTATTCAAACACAAACCAAGCAACCTTATTCTACCAAACCACAATCTTCTATTTTTGGCAAGGTAGTATTGTTCAAACAAAACAGAAAAAACAAAACAATGACAACAACAAAAACCTATCTATAACAGTGATTTAGGCAAAAGTCCCCATGTCTAACAACAGTAGGGAAAATGTTCTGAGAAATATTAATTTGGGGGGAAAAGACCCTACCAAACAAATAATGCTGAAAACTAATCTTATAATCACTTACATGACTATAACATAAAACGTTTATGAATGCCTTTGAAATGAGAATAGTTCAGTTTAAAAAATAGCTGATTATGAGGTTTACAATTAGAATGTCTCTAAAAAACATCCAAGCTAATTAACTTAAACAGGTTCAACTAGTAAATGGTAAGAAGAAATAAACTCTTCCATAATTAATATTAGATTCTTTCTTGCCTTTGGAGAAACAGGTAAGATTAAACTTGAAATGATATAGAATATAATGAAATGAAACCTACACGACAACTAAAAAAAAAAAAAAAAAACAAAAAAAAAAAACCACACCAGGGCACTACTAATAAACATGATGGGAGGCAAGAAAGGTATCTTTAAGCAGTGATTACTCAGAAGAATGCCTTATAAAATTGCGTATCATAATCAAGTTAAGAAAAAGCTTCAAGACTAGCAGCTGAGCTTTTTGAAACATATAGGACAACAGAAGGCACTACAAAAGCATTAATTACTTCTAACTACCATCGGACAGATCAGTCTTCTTCTTCTTAAGAAGCTAGCCAGTGTGAATGTTATTTTTATATCCCCCTGAGTTTTAACATGATTGGGCAGAGCAGCACCAATTTAAAAAAATATCTGCAATGCCAGCATTGCAGTTTGGAATCACTTACACTGATGGCCCCACAGGTCTCTCATAAGAGCACTTTAGAACATGATTAAAAATATAGAAATGCCTTTCGGTGTTTCAGTATTAAAGTGGAACCACCACAGATAGCCATTTTTAAAAATAATGCACTGAAAAGGTCTGTTTAGTCAGTATAGTCTTTCCATCCTGTAGCTAGCATTCACGGCTATTTTCCACGCTGAGACATCTCCTTTGTGCGTTGGGCTGAAATGTCAGTATGCTTCACGGTGCACAATCCTTTCTGGCTGGAAAATCCTAGCAAATGTCATGTCATGCCCGTTTTGAGCAGTATGCCTTGTAGGTCCTCTGGCAATGCTAAGATAATTGCATCTATGTGTGTCCGTAACTTTTCCATAGTGTCAGGTTTCACAGGTAAATGCTCTCGATCAGCCTGCAACTACAGAAGGAACATTTGGAAGCATTTAAATTACCCTGAGTCTGTATTAACACATTATATTCTCTAAATGAACAATTTTAATGCTCTAATGATTTGGAAAATTCAAACTTACACTAGAATTTAGAGGAACTGTAAAAAAGCAAACAACATGCCATTTAAACAATATATTGCTGAGTTCATAAAAGACTTCTACGTAAATTAATAGATAATACCTATAGATACCATGTGGTATTAAATATAAGTGACAGGGTTTTTTGTAGAGCTCATTAGACTCCCTGTAAATACTTTTAAAATAATATGGCATCATTGTGATCTGCTTGAGTGACTATTTTCAGTCAGATCTACCATCAATTGACCAATCTTAAGTGCTCTCATTTAAAAAGCTACTTCTGTGACACATCATGAACGGTCACCTCAAACATGAGGAAAATATCTTCATGGATCTTTGCTGTTTTGGCTACATACCAGCTTATTTTTTAGCTTCAATACAAGGTCTACTGTTTCTACTTCTGTGTGTTTCTGGGTCCAGAGAAGTAAATCCTACAAGAATAAACAAATCCCAAATCAGTAAATACTCAAAATATGTTTCAAACTGCTCTATTTTAACAGGCAAGGCTACTGAGCAGGAAGGATAGGAAGGAAAAAGAAAACAGAGTATATAACTCAGGTACAGCATTACAGTACAGGAATAATTCTCCACATGACATTCTAACATTAATTAGACAATTTCTGACATTAGCTAGAACAACTAATAGTTGGGAAATAAAACAAAATGTAAGGAACTCCTTTCTGAGATGGCCCTTTTAGATCAATGAAAAAATTACAACTCTAAGTATAATACTAACCCCCATCCCTACTAAGTAGTAAGTACCTTAATTTATAAGAAACATTAACAAATTAAGACAACCGTGAACATGAATCTATTACTGGCTGTAAACTTTGACATCTACAAACAAGCTCTTCCTCGGCTTATTCGTGGTTTGCCTTCATTGTATTCCTTCTCTCACAACCATAGTCACTGGAAGTTTATGATTAGAAAGTTCACTTCAAGGCTAGCCCATCTCAAGCTAAATAAAGATGAGACTATTCTTTATATTTTCACAAGGAGCTCAATTTAAAATAGTCTGGTGACACACTATAGATTAAAAACAGTCAAAATACAGGAAAAAAATTGTTAATAGTAACTGGAAACATTTGAATCTTGATTCTATCCAGGGGAATGCTAGTAAATATTTAATCACCAGTTCTCTAGGAAAAGTCTCTGGTTTGTAGCATTTGCCAATGTGGTATAATACTCCCACTGTAGCCAATTTCAAGCTACCAACCTGAGATCACTGAATGCAAAGTTGGGAAGAGATGTACACAGCTCCTGTGGGTCAGTGTAAGCAGGACTCTAGCTCACTGCTGGCCTCATTACTTAGCAGTGATGCAATCTGAAGCAAGTCACTTAACTTATAATCCTTAGGGGTCTCATAATGCAGATTATAACACACCTACTTCAATGAACTGTTGTAAGGATTAAAAGACATTATCCATCTAAAGCACCTACACAGTCCTTGACACACAGCACATGATCTAGAAAAGTGAGGTATTACTTATTTACAAAGTAGTGGATATGGGTATAATCTCCCAGCCTCTAAGGATAATGTTATCTTTATTTTCAATAGTTGTTAATCATCACATAAACACACTGTTTTCTAACCTCTTCGCAAAGAGCTTCTAAATGGAGTGCCTCCAATTTCTGGGTCATTTCCTTCCGCCGGGTCTTGAACCAACCATCAAAATTTGGAGATTTTAGAAAATGCCTATAAAAATAAATTTTAAAAAAGCAAAGTTTGATTATGACTTACTTCCTCTCAATACCTTTCCTACCAATAGCTTGGAGAACCATGTGAAACAATGGAATTTTTATTTATTTATTTGAATTAAAAAAAAAAGGTAAGTTTAAGTCCAGGGTTTTTTTTAAGATTTTATTTATTTATTTGACACAGAGAGAGAGAGAGAGATAGCAAGAGCAGGAACACAAGCAGGGGGAGTAAGAAGGAGAAGCAGGCTTCCCGCCGAGCAGGGAGCCCAATGCGGGGCTCAATCCCAGGACCCTGGGATCATGACCTGAGCCAAAGGCAGACGCTTAACGACTGAGCCACCCAGACGCCCTATTTTGTTTTTAAATAAAGCTCTACAGGTGGGTGAAAAAGAAGGGAAAAAAAAGACCAACCGGTAAAGTCCAATCCAATCGCCTTTTATTCTAGAGGTCAGCTGAGGTCCTGTTTTCTCAAGTGTCTTCATAAATTCTTCTGGAAGGAACTGTCTTAATTGGGGTGGACTCTAAAAATTAGGACATACTGATTTAAAAATAAGAAATGGCTATACTCCCAGGAGTTAATTACAGTTAGAGAACTCAAATAAGAATTTAACTGAATAAAGTTATACCTTCCATGGAGAGATACTTTTCTGCAAAGGCATCAAGCTTGCCACATATCTTTCCTGAAACCAAAAAAAAAAATCAATCAAAGTTAGGCATTCTTTTTTTTTTTAAGATTTTATTTGTTCATTTGAGAGAGAGAGAGAGAGAGAGCGTGCAAGGGAGGGGAAGGGGAGAAGAAGAAGGAGAGAGAGAATCCCAAGCAGACTCTTCATTGAGCACAGATGTGGGGCCCAATTCCATGACCCTGAGACCATGACCTGAGCCAAAACCAAGAGTCAGCTGCTTAACCAACTGAGCCACCCAGGTGCCCCAAAGTTAGGCATTCTTACCTAGAGGGTCTTCAAAAACACATAAACAGACCCCCCTTAAAAGAAATGGGTTTATAAGTTTTTCATCATATGCTCTTTCAATGCATATGCTTTCAGCAGCAATGCATCACTTCCCATAACGGACAGAGCAAAATTTAGATTGAATTGAGAAGTCAGATTTTCAATAAGAATTTAACTAAATCTTAAATAATTCAAGGGACTGCATATTTTTATTGATAATCATTAACCCTACTGGGTGAGTATGTGCCAGAAAATGTACTCAACATTTTATATGCATGATCTCTTTTAATCCTTGCAACCATCCCGTGTGGCCATTATTACTGGAAAAGAGGCTTTGAAAAGCTAAGTAAGCCGCCCAAGGTCACATAGCCTGAACCTGAATTCAGGTCTACTTGACTTCAGTCCATGCCCTTAAGCAGTATAGTAAAGTTCATTTCAAATCAAAGAGATTTAAATGCAACAAAATTAATTAACATCCATAGACCAAGAAAGAGTATTCTGCCTCAAAATGTAACAGCAAAGATCTCCAGGTTGCTCCCATATGATATTCATAGATAGATTACATTAATAATTACATGGAATCTCTCTTGGATGCAGTCTCCAGACTAGGACCATATTATGTACTGTCTGATACTGTAAGGGCATCTTTTAATATTTTAATATGCTATTCTACTGAATTTCATAGAATAACCCTATCATCTAGTCACTTATTCCATAAATACTGAGTGCTACCAGATGCCAAACTGAAGAAAAGATAATGAACAAGACAGATAAGGCCCCTGTCATCATGGAGTTACTGGTCTCATGGATATCATATCAAACTGTGCTCAAGAAAATAGTATCAGAGGGCCACCTGGGTGGCTCAGTCGGTTTTGGTTAAGTGTCCAACTCTTGATTTTAGCTCAGGTCATGATCTTAAGGTTGTGAGATGGAGCCCCACATCAGGCTCCGTGCTCAGCACAGAGTCTGCTTGAGACTCTCCCTCCCCCTGCTCGTGCTTGTTCTCGCTCTCTCAAATAAATAAATAAATAAATAAATAAAATCTTTAAAAAAAGTAGCTTTGAAAACAAAAAAGGAAATAATATCAGAAAGAAGTTCCAGGTTAACTTTGTTTTAAGGTGTAAAATGCAATAATTATGTAATATTTCACAATTATCTCATTTAAGATTCACAGCAACCCTGAAAGATATTTAGGAAAAGTGGAATTAGCCACATTTTACAGATAAAGAAAATGTGAGTCAGAGAGGAAGTGACTTGCCAAAGTTACACAGTTAACATTAGAACAGAGTCCAGGTCTCCTGCAAAGGGCTCTATTTTTAATCACCAAACACATGAGCAGGCAAAACACATAAACTAAGGTTTTTGTGAATGGGGAAAACATTCATAATCCTTCAACAAATCATTAAATTAAACAAATACCTATGTTAACTTACTAATGGAATGATGAAGCTTTGTGTCAGTTCCAAAAAATAGCGTCGGAGAATAACACTTTGAGCCTCAGAAGGACGTTTCTGTTGTACACCCTTAAAAGAAAAAGCAATGAAAACCTACATTCTAGTGTAAGAAAGAATATAAAACAAAGCATAATTATAGTAGTTCAACTGATATGTAAATACACACTTTTACTTGACTGAAAATCAAACCCCTAGAACTTCACCTTGAATTTAACCTGAAGTTCATTGTGCCATATCCTGTGAAAAAAACCCTTAGCGCAAAACATCACATGTTCATTCCACACTTAAAAGTATCAGTTTACATTGAACTGTCTTTATTTCACACTTGCTGTATGAGTATTATTTACATTTTCCAAAAAATGCTAACCATCCCCTGTTGGCTGCTAAACTACCTCATGGAAAAGTCCATTACTTTTTCACTATAACTCTCAAGTTTCTAGAAAGACTGGCACTAGTGGGTAGCTGCAGCTCCACATTTCAAGCCCATAATTGTTGCTGCTTAGGCTTCTGATTTTTGTGAAGCTTTGGTTCAAAAGAAAGACCTCATTTCACATTATCATACATAAGGCACATACTCCCTAACTGGATATTGCTTACCTGCACAAGGAAATCTAAATTAATAATATGAACAAGGAATTACCTTCTGTAATTGTTTTATGATCTCTTCATCTCTACTTAGATATGGCTTATAAGAAGTATAAACTCCTAAGAAGTAAAGAAATACGGTAAATAATAAGACCCAAGTACCCACATAAATATATATTTAAAAGTTAATAAAAATAATAAAATATAATAATAAAAATCAATACCAGGTTTAGAATCCAGGGTCTTTAGGTTCTTCAATTTTTTCACTTTAACTTGCTTAGGAATTTCACCTAAAGGAAATATCATAAGGACTCATTATTATTCGAGTTTTACATATTACAAAACTGGAATTTTCTAAGATTAATAATCCACTGACTGTTTATTACTTAGTCAGGGATCTTGTAGCTAAAGTATTCTTTTTAAAAAAAGTTTACTTCTTGGGGCGCTTGGGTGGCTCAGTCATTGAGCGTCTGCCTTCGGCTCAGGTCATGATCCCGGGGTCCTGGGATCGAGCCCCGCATCAGGCTCCCTGCTCCACAGGAAGCCTGCTTCTCCCTCTCCCACTCCCCCTGCTGTGTTCCCTCTCTCGCTGTGTCTCTGTCAAATAAATAAATAAAATCTAAAAAAAAAAAAAATTTACTTATTTATTAGAGAGAGAGAGAGAGAGAGAGAGCAAGTGTGCACTGGGGAAGGGGCAGAGGGAGAGAAGGAATCTCAAGCAGGCTTCACGCCCAACACAGAAGCCCAATGCAGGGCTTGATCTCATGACCTCAGCTGAAATAAAGAGTCGGACACTTAACCGACTGAGCGACCCAGGCGCCACTGAAGTATTTTTCTTAACATCAAATAATATTCAAGAGTTTATTCCTGGTATTTTAAAATTGGATAAATGCTGGATTATAGCATTACAGAAAAAAATGTGTAAATTATATAAAATGGGTATTTGATCTTTCATTAATATCTATCATTACTTAAAACTTTTCCCTTTGTCACTTAACTTGTAATTTAAAATCTTTGTGCCAAATACATGCAATTGAAAACCTATGTGCCAAATATTAATAAAATACCCTTGAAGAGTAAATGGAATTGCAAGCAACTCTTAACAGTATTCAACAGTTTTTTCCTGACACCTCCCCAAATTGTTTCTGCATTATAGAAACTTACACTGCCACCAGGTGGTGACAGTGTGTATCACAACCACAGACCTGAGCCATAGATGGACAGGCCTCCTGAGCAGGTCAGCTGCGAACAATTTGCACAGCATATGCTGTGGTTCTGGTCTTGGAGTCAAAAGAAGCTACAATCTAAACGACCCTCTAATCAGCAGAAAAATGCCTCAAGATAACCACTTAAAAGTGTCATAAGCACACTAAACAGACCTTTTCTTTTCCTTTCTCCATCCTACCTCTAAGTGTAAGAGGACCTAAGAACTGAAAGACAATCTAGAGATTATCAATTCAAGGCTCTAAATTGAAAACACATTTTTCATTAAATTGTTATATACATCTAATTGCTAACTACAGTTATCTCTGGGGGTGGAATTGTAGGAACACAGAGCATTTTCACTTGTAATCTTAAATTGTTAAAAAATTTTAGGGGTGCCTGGGTGGCTCAGTCGTTAAGCGTCTGCCTTCGGCGCAGGTCATGATCCCAGGGTCCTGGGATCGAGCCCCACATCGGGCTCCCTGCTCCGCAGGAAGCCTGCTTCTCCTTCTCCCACTCCCTTACTTGTGTTCCCTCTCTAGCTGTCTCTCTGTGTCAAATAAATAAAATCTTTAAAAAAAAAAATTTTTTTTAAGAGCATGTACTATGGTAAAACAGGTATTTCTGTAAATTCTCTACTTTGAAATAATTTCAATCTTACAGAAAAGCTTTAGAATAATAAAGATGATACTCTAATTTTATCAACTGCCCCAATAATAACTTTAAACAACAGACCCTTGTTAAGAAGTCACTGTCATGTACACACAAACTAATATTTTCATCGATTCAGTAAATATTAGTAAATGCAAGATACTGGAAGTAAAAAAATAAAACTAGTTCCTGTAGTTCCTAGTTCTCAACTAGTTCAACTAGTTCCTAGTAAGACAAATAGAAATACATGACAATATGCAGGATATGTGCTGGGATAAAATTATGAACAAGATGCTATGGAAACCCAAAAGAGGAGGCAAAGAGGAGTTAAAAAATTATTTCTGTACTTATTTTCTGTTTCCTTCTGCTCCAAGTCACAAAGAACTTGCAATTGTTCTATCCACCAATACTCTTTATTAACATATTATATTCTGAAATTCACTGTGCAAAAAAGAACCAAGTATCAGAGAGAAGAAGAGTTCGGCAGTAGGTTTCATATATTCTTTATATTCAATATGTTCTGGGTAATAATGAAGATAGGTTGCAACCATGTCTGTCTTTTTAAAAAGGGAAAAGACAAAAATAAACCCATGCAGCAATCTTCACTCACACAATTCCCCTCTGATTCACTGGATTTCATCAGGTGTAAGATGCATACTGATCTCTAACCCTAGTCATCATCATTGTTACACTATAGTATGTAATAGATATAAAGAAAATTAATCATGAAGATACACTGCCTATTACAAAAAAAATTTTTTTAATGAATATTTGTCAGATGGCTTTGGAAAAAAAAAACAGGTGTCTGCAATGAACCCAAGTCCCATCATTACAGATATTTATTTTAATTAAAAATACTTATTCAGGGGTCCCTGGGTGGCTCAGTTGGTTAAGCGTCTGCCTTTGGCTCAGGTCATGGTCCCAGGGTCCTGGAATCAAGCCCCATGACGGGCTCCCTGCTTGGCGGGGCACCTGCTTCTCACTCTCCCTCTGCTGCTCCCCCTGCTTGTGCTCTCTCCCCCCGCAAATAAATAAAATCTTAAAAAAAATACTTATTCAATGTCTGTTATGTACAATGCACATTAGAGAGGGGTCTAACATTACTAAATTAATAGTCATAGCTACTGCACCTCTGTATATGGGCACTAGAATCTTCCACATTTAGGCCAAATATTTTACCTTTAGTGAATCAATTTTACCTTTAGTGAATCAAACTCAATTTCTGGTCAGAAATTATCAGTTTATAATTTGATCCAATATACGCTAATAGAATTAGTTTCGCTTTGAGGAATATTTGTTAAGTACCATCATCTTAATATTATATTTCTCCATTTAACAGAATTTGGAACTAAAACTAGGTATAATCCAGAAGAAATAATCCTTTTTATCAGGAGGAATGATCCCTCTACAGGGTTAAAACTAAATGTATACTTCTGGTAAAGTTATGAATCTCAGGTTTGCTGTGCCTTCCCTGCTGGTCCTGCAGAAGATACTTTTTCTGTAGTTCTACTGACCCTCTGAGAATTTTCAAAGACAGAATCCTAAGAAGGGCTGTTGTGTTTCATAACTTGTGCAGCATATGCAGTGGTCCTGGCCTTGAGATCAATGGGCAGAAAAATGCCCCAAGATATATACCCAACACTCATAAATTAAAAGATAAATGGATTGGGGCGCCTGGGTGGCTCAGTCGTTAAGCATCTGCCTTCGGCTCAGCCTGCTTCTCCCTCTCCCACTCCCCCTGCTTGTGTTCCCTCTCTCGCTGTGTCTCTCTCTGTCAAATAAGTAAATAAAATCTTAAAAAAAAAAAAGATAAATGGATTTTCATGAATATGAAACCAAAAGTAGAGGTGATAAAAGAAAATACAGATAAATTGGACTTCATCAAAACTTAAAACTTTTGTGCATCAAAGGACACTACCAATGAGAGAATAACAACTCATGGAATGGGAGAAAATATTCATCACAAAGCATTTATCTGATAAGGGACTGGTCTCTAGAATATATAAAGAACTCTTACATCTCAACAATAACAAAACAACCTGATTAAAAGACAGGCAAAGGACTTGGAAAGATAATTCTCCAAAGAAGTTATTGAGACGGCCAATAAACACATGAAAGAAGCTCAACGTTACTAATTGTTAGGGAAATGCAAATCAAAACCACAAGATACTATCTCACACCATTAGAAGGGCTACCATCAAAAAAACACCAAAAATAACAAGTGTAGGCAAGGATGTGGAGAAACTGATACGCTTGTGCACTGTTGATGGGAATGGAAAATAAAAACAGTATGGCAGTTTCTCAAAACATTAAACACAAATGGCTATGTGGTTCAGCAATCCCACTTTTGTGGATACATACTCAAAAGAAGTGAAAGCAGGGACTCAAAGAGGTATCTGTACACCCATGTTCGTAGAAGTATTATTTGCAATAGCTCAAAGGTGGAAGCAACCCAAGTGTCCACTGACAGATAAATGGGTAAATAAAATGTGGTACATGCATACAATGGCACATTATTCAGTCTTAAAAAGGAAGGAAATTCTGACACATTACAACATGAATGAACCTTGAGGACGTTATACTAAGCGAAATAAGCCAGTCACAAAAGGACAAGTAGAATTCCACTTATATGAAATACTTGAGTAGTCAAATTCATACTGACAGAAAGTAGACAGGTAGTTGCTAAGGGCTAGGGTGGGGTGAGTGGAGAAAGAAGTGGATAGTAAGTTATTGTTCAAGAGATTTTGCAAGACGAAAAGAGCACTGTGAGTGAATGGTGGTGATTATAGTGCAACAATGGGAATGCACTTAATGCCACTGAGCTGTACACTTAAAAAATGGTTAAGATGGTAAACATCGTGTTATGTGCTTTTTACTGCAATTTTTTTTTAAGATTTTATTTATTTGCCAGAGAGGGAGAGCACAAGCAGGAGGAATGGCAGGCAGAGGGAGCAGCAGACTCTCCAATGAGCGGGGAGCCCAACACAGGACTCGATCCCAGGACCCTGGGATCATGACCTGAGCCATCAAGGACTCGACCCTGGAATCATGACCTGAGCCAAAGGCAGTCCCTTAACTGACTGAGCCACCCAGGTGTCCCACAATTTTTTTTTTTAAAGGAATGAAATTCTTCTGCATGATACAACATAAGTGAACCTTGAAAACAGTGAGATATGCCAGACACTAAAGGGCAAATATTACATGATTCCACTTATACAAAATATGTAGAAGAGTCAACTTTATAGAAACAGAAATTAGAAGTTACCAGGGACTGGGGGATGCAATAATTGGGGAGCTATTATTTAATGGGTTTTGGATTTGGGTGAACTAAATTCAAATCCTTCTGTTTGGGATTACGAAGAAGTTCTGGAACTGGAGAGTGATGATGGGTTCACCTTATGAATATACTTAATGCCACTGTGTTATTTTTTTTTTAATTTTTTTAATTCAATTTAATTAATATAGAGTATTATTAGGTTCAGTGGTAGAATTTAGTGATTCATCAGTTGTATATAACACTCAGTGCTCATTACATCAAGTTCCCTCCTTAATGCCCATCACCCAGTTACCCATCTCCCCATCCACCTCCCCCTGGGTGAACTAAATCCAAATCCTTCTGTTTGGGATGATGAAGAAGTTCTGGAAATGGATAGTGGTGATGGTTGTACACTATGAATATACTTAATGCCACTGTATTATTTTTATGGGAATTAAATTCTTAAAACTAGTTAAAATGGTAAATTTTAGGTTATGTATATTTTACAATAAAAACAACTTTTAAGATAAGTGGGGAAAAGTATCATAAACACACTAAACTTAATGAAATTTTGCACTTCTATTAAGAATTGTGCTCACATAAGACCTGTCAGTCCCAGAAACAGTCAGACACTAAAGTCTTGCCCCAAATTATCAAATTACCCCTGGTGCCTTTGTTCACAACATATTTTCTCCATTAACTAACAAGAACCAAACTGAGGATACTGACAACCTCTAGCATTCACTCCTCAGTGACCACTAAGAATCTATAAAGTGTAATGTTTCCATATACCACCACTGCTTTCCTGCAGAAAAAAATGATACCTGATGAAGTGGTCTAAATAAGCTGGTGATGGAAATAATCAGAGAGAACACAGCAGCTCATCTGTAAGGTAGGCTGCTTAAAATAAGTTCTAATTAATATTCCATAACTGTCCTCATCCCCACTTTGAAAAAGCAATTCAAGAATTATCCCCTCCCCTCCCTTGGTCCTAGGCCTTACTTTTATTTATTTATTTTTTAATTTTTTTTTAGATTTTATTTATTTATTTGAGAGAGAGAGAGAGACAGAAATAGTGAGAGAGAGCACAAGTGGGGAGGAGAGGGAGAAGCAGGCTCCCCGCTGAGCAGGGAGCCGGATGTGGGACTCGATCCCAGGACCCCGGGATCACAACCTGAGCCGAAGGCAGATGCTTAACCGACTGAGCCACCCAGGTGCCCCTAGGCCTTACTTTTAAATGGTAACTTCACTTGCCTGAAGAGGCTTCTCAGAGTAGCAAGAATATTAGCTAGCAAGACATCACAAGAAAAGAAACTACAGACCGATATCCCTCATGGATACAGATGCAAAAATGTTCAACAAAAATAATAGCAAATCAAATCTAGCAACATATAAAAAGGATTATACACCATGACCAAATGGGATTTACCCAAGGAATATAAGGTTGGTTTAACATCCAAAATGCAATTAATATGCCATATTGATAATGGACAAAAACCACATGACAATCTCCATAGATAGAGGAAAAGCATTTAACAAAATTCAACACCAATTCATGATAATCCTCAACAAACTAGAAATAGAAAGGCACTTCCTCCATCTAATGAATGACATCTACGAAAACCTATATCTAACATCATAATTAGACTTGTATATTGAAAACTACAGGGGCGCCTGGATGGCTCAGTCAGTTAAGCGTCTGCCTTTGGCTCAGGTCATGATCCTAGGATGTTGGGATCGAGCCCCGCCATCAAGCTCCCTGCTCAGCGGGGAGCCTGCCTCTCCCTTTCCCTCTGCCTGCCGCTCCCCCTGCTTGTGCTCTCTCACTCTCTCTCAAATAAAAAACAAACACCTTTAAAAAGAAAACTACAAAACATTGCTGAGAAAAATTACAGACCTAAACAACAGAAGATATCTCAAGTTCCTGGATCAGAGACACCAAAAAAACCCCCAAATTTACTGCATATTAACATAATTCCTATCAAAATCCCAGCTAGCTGGCTGCAGAAATTAACAAAGGGATTCTCAAATTTATATGGAAATGCAAAACACCAAGAATAGCCAAAACAATTTTGGAAAAGAAGAACAATATTAGAAGACTTACACTTCCTGATTTCAAAACTTACTATAAAACTACAGTAATCAAGACATTGCATTAGTGTTGATTTTCCACAGAGGTACCAATGAAATTCAATAGAAAAAAAGATAATCTTCAACAAATAGTGCTAATGCAACTGAATAGCAACATGAAAAAAAGATTATTTTGGACACTTAACCCATAAAAAATAACTAAAGTGGTTCATAGACCTAAATGTAGGTGCCAACATAATAAATAAAACTTTTAGAAGAAAACATAGGAGAAAATCTTTGTGACGCTGGGTTGGGCAATGAGTTCTTAGATACAGTATCAAAAGGCTAATCCATAAAAGAAAAAAACTGATAAACCAGACTTTATCAAAATTAAACACATTTTTGTAGGTAGCAGAAGAGAGGGGTGAGGGTTGGGGGAAATGGATGAAAGTGGTCAAAAGGTACAAACTTCTAGTTATAAGGAAAATTAAGTACTGGAGATGTAATGCAGATACATGATGACAACATGATGACTATAGTTAACACTGCTGTATAATATTATACTTGAAAACTGTTAAGAGAGTAAATCCTAAAAGTTATCATCATAAGGAACCATTATTTTCCTTTTATTTTTTTGGTATCCATATGAGGTGAGAGATATTAACTAAATTTACTGTGGCAATCATTTCACAATATATATAAGTCATTATGCTGTACACCCTAAACTTACACAGTGCTGTTTGTCAAGTATATCTCAAACTGTGCAGAAAAAAACACTTTTGCACTTGAAAAGATATCATTAAGAAAACAAAAAAGAAACCAAATACTGTGAGAAAATATTTGTGAATCATATATTTAAACACAGACTTGTATCCAAAATACATAAAGATCTCTTACAACTAAATAGTAAGACAAGTAACCCAACTAAAAATTGGCAAAAGATTTCAATCAACATTTCATCCAAGAAGATATATGAACAACTATAAGTAGATGAAAAGATGCTCAATATTATTATTCACTAAGGCAATGCAAATAAAAACCACAATTTCAAACCCATTAAATGGCTATAATGAAAAACACAGACAGGATCAAATGCTGTTGGCAGAGATGTGAAGAAATAGGAATTCTTATAGACTACTGGTAAAAATATAAAATGAGGGGCGCCTGGGTGGCTCAGTCGTTAAGCGTCTGCCTTCAGCTCAGGTCATGATCCCAGGGTCCTGGGATCGAGCCCTGCAGCGGGGGCTCCCTGCTTCTCCCTCTCCCACTCCCCCTGCTTGTGTTCCCTCTCTCAATGTCTCTCTCTCTAATAAATAAATAAAATCTTTAAAAAATAAATGTAAAATGAGGGGTGCCTGGCTGGCTCAGTCAGAAGAGTGTGCAACTCTTGATCTTGGGGTATGGGTTCGAGCCGCAGGCTAGATGTAGAGAATATTATATTAAGCGAAATAAGCCAGTCAGAGAAAGATACCATATGATTTCACTCATATGTGGAATTTAAGAAACAAAACAAATGAACATGGGGTGGGGGAAGGGAGAGGCAAACCAAGAAACAGACTCTTAATTATAGAGAACAAACTGATGGTTATCAGAAAGGAGGTTGGCGGGGTATGAGTGAAATAGGTTGATGGGGATGAAGGAGGGCACTTCTGCTGAGCACTAGGTGATGTATGCAAGTGCTGAATCACTATATTGTACACCTGAAACTAATATCACACTGCATCTTAACTGGAATTTAAATAAAAACTTAAAAATAAATAAACTTAAACTTTTTTTAAATGTAAAACTGGTGGGCCACTTTGGAAAAAAGTCTGGCAGTTTCTTATAAACACACTACTTTACCAATGATTTTATGCAAAAGTTCCTCTACTTAAAGCCACAACCAAGAGCCTTTTTCATTGGAAAAAGATAATAAACAGTAGTCAACTATATTACAATCAATCCAATAGTCTAGATTAATAGGACAAAACCATGAAAACAAATGTCAATATTAAATTAAGATTTTTAAAACTATTTCATATCATCTCATAGCTAAGACTCTGGTGATTGCTATGTTCTAAATTATCATTAAATCAGAGAGGACACCAGTGAAATGGCGGGTGACTATGACATTTACAGAAAGCCAGTGAGTCAGGAACTGTTTAATCTCCCAGCAAACAAAGAATCTGAGGCTTAAAGAGGCTGTTCTGCATAAGAACACATAGATCTGACAGCCAAGGTAAAGCTACTTGCTCTTTCCTCGATTTCTTAAGGCTTCCAAGGATTTTGGTATAAGGCTGAGTCTAATGTTCGTAAATAATATCATTTAAATTGTTATTGCTTGGGGCACCTGGGTGGCTCTGTTGATTGAATATCTGCCTTCAGGTCAGGTCATGATCCCGGAGTCCTGGGATCGAGCCCCACTTTGGGCTCCCTGCTCAGCGGGGAGTCTGCTTCTCCCCCTGCCCCTCACCCCACTTGTGCTCTCTCTCTCTCTGTCTTAAATAAATTAATTAAATTAAAAAATAAAAAATAAAAAAATAAAATTGTTATTGCTTGAATCTAACATATCTACCTAGATTTATGTATATGCAAGAAAAGATATCTCATAAATTATTAAATAATATTTGAAATATTCCTGTGTATACCAAAAGAAGTCTTTAAAAGTAACACATCATAAAGTTATTTAAAAGTATTTTCAGTATCTCAGGGCGCCTGAGTGGCTCAGCCATTAAGCGTCTGCCTTCGGCTTGGGTCATGATCCCAGGGTCCTGGGATCAAGCCCTGCATCGGGCTCCCTGCTCGGTCGGAAGCCTGCTTTTCCCTCTCCCACTTCCCCTGCTGTGTTCCCTCTCTCGCCATGTCTCTCTCTATCAAATAAATAAACAAAATCTTTAAAAAATATATATATTTTCAGTATCTCAAGTCTTACTATTCCAGTAGAAAATTCAGGAATGTCCAGGGAGGAATGTCAGAGATACCATTAAATTGTCATCTAAGTTAACAAAACTTCCAACCTCTGAATTAATTTACTCATTTAAATATGTTTATTAAATAGTTATTATGAGCAAAATACTATTTATCTTTTCCTCAAGGAAAGCACAACCTTTGACCACTTCCTTAATCAATACCATTGCCATGGGAAATATATAATGCTTGTTTTGAGACCTAGCAGAGAATTTTGTGCCAAATTGAATAATTCTAGCTTCTACAAGGTTTTATTCAAGCAGTGTTGGAAATCCCTGTTTAATTGGGCTTATCCATATATAAAAAGTTGCTCAAATTTATGAGGTTTCATTGTTTTATAATTCATTCCATGTTTATAACACTAGAAGTGCATTTTTTGATAGGAGGACATGATGCGTTACACATACAAGAATCTGTATATTTTAGTGGGAAGTCAGGCTCTTCTTCAAAGGCCCTTATTCAGATTGCCTCCAAAAAGGTTACCAACAACATAATTAAAAAAGTAATCAAGAGGGCGCCTGGGTGGCTCAGATGGTTAAGCGTCTGCCTTCGGCTCAGGTCATGATCCCAGGGTCCTGGGATCGAGTCCCGCATCAGGCTCCCTGCTTAGTGGGGAGCCTGCTTCTCCCTCTGCTTCTCTCTCTCTCTGTCTCTCATGAATAAATAAAAAATCTTTAAAAAAAAAAGTAATCAAGAGATGAAAACAAAGGGGAAGAAATGAACCTACTCAGCCAACTCACATACTAAAAACAGAACACTGAGTTTATACTTTACCTGCAGGTTTAAGGTCTCCTATTCGAATAATGTGCGGCCAGTGCTGGAGTGTTTTTGCAAAAAAAGGGTTGGTTACTCCTAATATGACTGAAGGCCTACATAAAAACAAAACAGAAACAAAGTGAGAAAAAGACAAATGTTCTAGTGAAGACTAGTTTATAATTTCTTTCGATTGAACAATAGACTATCTTTTCCTTCACTCAGTGCATTAACGTCTCAACTATATGCCAGGCACCATGTTTAGCACTAGGCAAGTAAACATAAAAGACCTAGTCTTTTTAAAAGCATACAGAAAGAAAGGCATACATACCTGATTACAATGCCAAAATTAGGAAATAGAGAAGGTGGTATAACACACACAGCAATTACAAAGGAGAAACTATATGTCTACCAGGGGATTCAAAGACAGCTTCAACAGGTAAGCCCAGGTGGCTCAGTCGATTAAGCATCCGACTCTTGATTTCAGCTCAGGTCATGATCTTGGGGTCCTGAGACTAAGCCCCACGTGGGGGGGGGGGTCCGAGCTCAGCAGGGAGTCTGCTTGAAGATTCCCTCTCCCTGTACCCCTCCCCACCTTGTGTGTCCACACATGCTCTCTCTCTCCCTAAAATAAATAAACCTCTAAAAACAAAACAAAACAAAGACAGCTTTACCAAGAGATGACATTGCACAAAGATATGAAAGATGAACAGAAGTTCTTTGCCAAGTGGATAAGAGAGGTAAAGGTGATGCAGGAAAACAAACAGTACGAGCCAAGCAATGAAGTGAGAGCGTGGTGTGCTTGAAGAACTACAAAGAGCTCAGCATAAAGTGAGAAGGATGAAGAGTCAGAAATGAAAGTAGATGGGCAGGTGCTGGCCAGATTATTAAGTATGAAGTTAATATGCTAAGATGTTTAAAAATCTTGTAGGCAAATGGAAGGTACTAGAGAACCAAATGGAAGGATGCCACATGAATGAAAACGTAGGAAGATCATCCTAGGGTAAATCTGGAAGATGCCCTATAAGGAGGAGATGCGGTTTGGGAAAAAGCAACAGCAGCTATGACAAACACTGGAGACAGTAAGACCGGGAAGAGACTTCTGGAAAGCAGGTAACAAATGTTATTATGAGAGAGATTTTATGGTGTTGAATTGACTGAATTTGGTAAACTTGATGTGGGCCACGTTAAGAAGGAGAAATTTATGACAATTTAGATTTTTGATGACTAAGTAAAAAGTAGTACCATTCATGGGTTTGGGGAAGAAAACAAGGAAACAAAGAATTCACTGTATACATTTAGTTTCAGGTGCCATTAAGATGTCCAGGTGGTAAAGTGGTAAAAAACAACAACAAAACCCTGGACACAAAGGTCTGCACTTGCAAAGATCTGGGCTAGGCAGATAAATTTCAGTTATCAGTATATGGGTCTTAACAGAGACTGTGGGTACAGATAAGATTGCTCAGAAAGAATTATCAGTCTGAAATCAGATCCCAGAACACAGGACTGGAGAACACCAACATTTAAGGTGCTGGCAGAGACAGACGTCTCTGCACAGGAGACTGAGATGCATCACCAGACGGCCAGGTGAGAGTGGCATCAAGGATTAAAATGCTTTCAAGCTCAGGTGCCTGGGTGGCTCAGTCAGTTAAGTGTCTGCCTTCGGCTCAGGTCATGATCCCAGGCTCCTGGGATCGAGTCCCATATGGGGAGCCTGCTTCACCTTCTGCCCCTCCCCCCACTCATGGGCTCGCTCTCTCTCTCTCTCTCTCTCTCTCTCTCTCAAAAGTAAATAAAATCTTTAAAAAAATGCTTTCAAGCTCAACAGCTTAAATTGTTATAAGAAAGGGAAGGCAGAAGAATTAGGGCAATAATGTGCCTATGGGATCGGGCAGGGAGAGGGTCTTGATGACTCTGGCCAAGAATGACTTCACTGAAGTGGAGAAATCAACCTGCATGGACTGAGAAGCAACCAGAAAACCAAGAAGTAAAGACAGTAAATGGAGATTTGTTGTTGTTGTTATTCTAGAAATTTAGCTATGAAAAGAATGTAAGCAATAGAGCAGGAGCTAAAAGGGAAAGGGTAAGATAATTTTTTCCCCTTTGACATATTGGGAAGAATTTTCATGTTTCCATGCCAATTCAATGAAGAGGAGGAAGGGGAAGAAATGAAGAGGGAGAAGGAAAAGGAAGTTCCAGAACAATAACAGATAACTGATGCTGTAAGAGGCCCTAAAGTAGGGCAAGAAAACAGAATTCAAAGTATAGTCAGATTGCTATTAATGACAGTACAGCTTCCACTAATAAAATCATTCAAAGAAAATAAGATTGACAACTGAAATGTAGAAGTATTACAAGCAGCTGCTCAAACCTTCCTTTATAAAATCAAGATGCCAATAAGTTCAAGATGTAATTCTATATAATTTGGTTATACAGGTAATACTTGGTCAATAATAGTTGTTTTGTTTACTCACGGGGCTTGAGTACGAGTAGTATATTCTTTGAATTCACTGTCATGAATTGTGAAATAAGGTCGGAAGTCGCTGAAGTACTTTAATGGAGAAATACAGCTGTGGAGTAAGAAGAACATTTAAAACAAAGGACAAAAAATTAAAGGCCCTACTCAATAACTATAAAACATCAATACACACAGTATACCCACAATGGCATTATTTATTTATTTATTTCAATAAAGAGCAAACTCATTTTAGGAAACCAGAAAGACAAATGGAAATGCATAATCATGTGGAATGGTGTGCTGAAAGCATGCTGGACTTGGGGCAGAAGATGGGGTGAAGTGCTGGCACTCTCACTTTCTTGTTATGTATCTTTTACGAGACTCTGACCATTCATGCAGCCCATATTTGTCAGGTGCCAGCTGAGCGAATGAATGTTTGTTGCTCAGAAAAACCGAAACACGGTTCTAGCCCTTGTGGAGGCTGAATTAATTTTCTCATCCATGAAACGGTACTATAATGAGCCCAGCCTTCTTATAAGGAAGGGGGTTGTGTGGGTCAACGCAACGAGTGTGCAAACCTATCCCAGATGGAAAAATACTGCAATCATCACCGTCAGGAACCAAACATACTCACTTAGTAAGTGCCAATACAGTCTCTGATGACTCTGATGGTGATGGTGCCATGACCACGAGGGGCTCCCCCAACAGGACCAGCTCCCAAAGCATCTGACTATGAAGGAAAACCGGGCAGAAACACCTGAAAGGTATTTATACAGAAGTGTTATTTATCCAACTCTGTTTTTTTAAGTTCTTAGATGATCGTTCTAAAAACTTCATACTGACATAAATTCTTCCAGCTATTTCTACCTCGTTGTGACATACAAATTCTTTAGAATATGGTGATGTATAAGTCCCTTTTATCCATATAAAAACATACCAATGTGACTCATTCGAATTTCTAGAAAATTAAATGCAATATACTGACATATAAAATGGCTAACATAATAAAAACATATAAAATAACTATTAAATTGTACCATATGGTAGACCTATTTCATCAATATTGCTTTCTTACATTTGAATTTCTATTCTAAATATTTTAAAGAAAACAAGAAAAATTAATTTTCCAAAGGATGTTTACTGGATGTACTTAATTTAAAAGCTAATGCTTGGGATGCCTGGGTGGTTCAGTCATTAAGCGTCTGCCTTCGGCTCAGGTCATGATCCCAGCGTCCTGGGATCGAGTCCCACATCAGGCTCCCTGCTCAGCAGGGAGTCTGCTTCTCCCTCTCCCTCTGCCCCTTCCCCTGCTCATGCTCCCTCTCTCTCTTTCAAGTAAATAAATAAAATCTTAAAAAAAAATAAAATAAAAGCTAATGCTTTCAAGATTAAAAAATGATGAAAACAAATCACAAGGGGGAGATCTAATGCCAAACAACAGAATGATTTCCTGGGCAGATCCTTCCCTTACAGAAATGCTCCGTATTTTTATAGTAGCCCTGGAATTAGTCTGGTACATTACTTAGCCTCAGACATTTGGTAATATACTTATTTAGTAATTTCCTCCTGTTAGGGTAACGATTTTTCCTAGCAGGTTAGAGAATATCTACTTATAAAAATCATAACCAATCTTCCTAGCTGAAAACATATACACACACAAGAAAGAGAGAGGAAGGAAGGAAGAAAGGAAGGAAGGAAGAAAGAACACGTAAATGCAAAAACATAAAACAGATTTGTGAAATGGAAATTAGGGAAAGTTAATTTTAACAATTCAAAAGCAAGAAAACAAATGTGAAGGAAGTGCAAGAAAAAAACAAAAACAAAACAATATAAACAGTTCAAGGATAAGGCAAAGGAACTCCTCCTCCTCTTTCTTTCCTAAGTGATTCAATTCTAAAGCAGAACATGGTGCATGGTAGGCATCTCTGCCAGGAGGGAAAGAAGACATGGTTGGCTCAGAGAGGGGTGTGAGGACCTGTGTGAGATATCCACATGGAGGAGGTAGCTTCCTGGGGGGCTGTTGGAACCCAAATGTGGTAAAGAAGGTGTACATGTGTGGAGGTGATCTGGTTTGGGGTGACAGAGGGCAAGAAGTATGAGAGGCCTGGAGGGGCAGCCTGGTGTGGAGTGTCAGAGCCAGAGTGTATTGAAGCTGTCCATGGTGGGACATAAGAGCAGGGGAAATAGGGTGTTCACATGGAGAGGTGGCCTGGAAAGAGGTGTAGGAGCACAGTAGGGTAAGGAGGGCATTCCTGTGGGGGGTTAGTCTGGCATTGGGAGCCAGAGCACAAGCGAAGTAAGGATGGCACCCATATGGAGAGGGGGCCTAATGTATAATATAGAAGCCTAAACGGGGTAGGAGGGTAACCACATGGGGTCAGTGTAGCATGGAGTAGAACCTGAGAAAGTTAAGGAAGGTATCCATGAAGAAGGGCAGCTGGGTATGGAGTGTCAAAGCCCAAAACGGGTAAGAAAGTCATTTGCACAGAGGAGAGGATTTAAGCAGAGATGAGAGACTGGTTACTAACAGGGACTGATCAAATAAATTAATTAAGGATAATAGGAGGTAGTTTCTCAGAAAGAAATACAAATACAGAAAGGGAGAAAACTAGAATGAACCCTGTCTTGTAGGACTGGAATTGGGGGTAGTGGCATGACTTTATGGTTTTTAATATATATGTATATACAAATATATAGCAAAAAGTGTATATATATATATATATATATATATATATATATATGAGTATGTATGTATGCATATCCCTTTACAAATATGTATATACTCCATACTCCCTAGCTCTGTCCACTGAGAGGGCCTAAAATCAATGATATCCCAATAGCAATGAGCACAAGTAGTGCCCAGATCTTGGCTTCTGAATCCTATTCTCCATTAAAAAAAAAAGCCAAGGCTTTTTGGAGAAATGGCCAGTTCCAGGGCTAGGGAAGGAAAAATATAAGATAATTTTAAAACCCAAGAGAACTGAAAACATATGTCCATACAAAGGCTTATATACAAATATTCATAGTAGCATTACACATAATAGCTAAAAAGTAAAAACCATCTGAATGTCCTTCAGTGAATTAATGGATAAACAAAATGGGGTATATCCATACAATGGAACATAATAAAATGAAGTAATGACTCATGCTACCACATGTATAAACCATGAAAATGATATGCTAAGTATAAGAACGTAGACACAAAAAGCCACATAATTTATGATTCTATTTATATGGTATGGCCAGAATAGGCAAATCTATAGAGATATAAAGTAGATTAGTGACTCCCAGGTGCTGGGGAGGAAAGAAGAAATGGGGAATAAATGCCACTAGGAACAGGGTTACTTTTTGAAGTGATTAAATGTTTTAGAACTAGAGAGTATTTATGCACAACTTTGTGAACTGTATACTTTGAAAGAATGGATATTATGGTATGTGAATATCAATTTTTTTAATTAAAAAAGAAAAGCCTGGAACATCTTACACAAGAAAACAAGGAAGTCTTTAAAGAATGACAAGAGTATTTAAAAAAAAACAAAAACAAAAACAGAGGCCAACTTGAAGTGAGACAAGTCTCATTGGCCAAACTGGGGACAAGTGAAACATCAAATGAGAATAATAAGACTTTAATAACCTGTTGAATAAAACAGGAAACCAACAGTCCATACAGATATACACAGTATGATGTTTTGAAATATTTCTACAAATTGTATGATACTTCCTTTAAAACATGGAGCCTAATTCTCCCCCCCACCCTTAGCTGTAGGCTAGATTAATGGCTTACATGTAATGAACAGAATAAGGACTGTGCAACCTAGAAGGTTGGGTCATAAAAGACATAGTGACTTCAGTCTTGTCTCAGATCACCTCTGAATACTGTGGGAACATTCCAGCTGCCCTATGGGCAGGTCCACATGACTAGAAATGAGGCCTCCTGATAACAACCACAAGGAACTGTGACCTCCAGCCAGCAGCCAAGTAAGTAAGCCTTTTTGGGAAACAGATCCTCCAGCCCCAGTCAAGACCCTCATGCCCCACTTGTCCAACTGACTAAAACTGACTGATACCCTGACTCCAACTTCGTAAGAGATCTAGAGCTAGAACCATCTAGCTAAGACGTTCCCAGATTCCTAACCCTCAGAAACTGTGTGAAGTAATAACTGTTCTTTCAAATATTCTCTCAAAGTATTGGGGTAATTTTTTTTTTTAAAAGATTTTATTTATTTGACAGAGAGAGACACAGCAAGAGAGGGAACACAAGCAGGGGGAGTGGGAGAGAGAGAAGCAGGCCTCCCGCAGAGCAGGGAGCCCGATGCAGGGCTCGATCCCAGAACCCTGGGATCATGACCTGAGCCGAAGGCAGACGCTTAACGACTGAGCCACCCAGGCACCCCAGTATTGGGGTAATTTATTACACAGCAATAAATAACTCATATACATAGTTTCAAAGTGCCTCCCCACAAAATACTTAATCACAAAAGGAAAACAAGTAGTTTATCATTGAGAAGCTTGGAGAATACCACAAAGTGAACATCTTCAGTAACAAGGCAAGCTACCTCCCTGCCAAAGACACAGAGCTTGAGTAAATCCCAAACAAACCTAAACTGAGGGATTTCCTGCAAAATAACTGTCTTGTAATCCACAAGAAGCTCAGGTGTGTGAAAGAAGACTGAGGATCTATTCCACACTGAAGGAGAGAGACTGAAGAAGCATGACAAGTAAATGCAACAGATAATTCTGAACTAGATGGTCTGTGACAATTGGTGACATCTGAATTAAACGGTATTATTTTATCAATGTTAATTTCCCAATTTTGATGACTGCATTGTGCCTTTATTTGTAGGAGAGAGACACTGAAGTATTCAGAGATGATGAGACATCAGGTCTCCAACTATCAGGTGGTACGAGGAAAAAGTTTTCTGTACTATACTTACTCTTTTTCTGTAAATTAGTGATTGTTTCAAATTTTTATATAATTACATATAATACGCATACATACACATATACATTTATATATATATTTATGTACATAAAATTTTTAAACAATCACAAATTTATAGAAAAAGTGGCAAGTGTGCATAAGTATATATTTAATACTGGGGTGCCCTTCAGGCATTAAAGCTGCAAATTGCTTTTTCTCACCAGTATTATAATATATAATCAGTAAGGGTATAAGCAGACACCAAGTACAGTTACAAGACAAAGCATTCTCTGAAACCCCTGTATTACTTTAGAAATATTTGTTACAAAAAGTAGTTTTATTGGGGAGGTAAGTATTAAATATTCAAGAAAGGAATCCTATCTCCAGTTCTAACTTTAATAAATATTGGTGATAGGCATCTAATTACCTGCAGTATAAAATTACTAAAATGAGGGTAGGGAAATTATAGGGTATTTTTTTAGCACTACTCTCATATCCCCATTCTGGAGTGCTATGCTTTATGCTAAGCTCCACTGCCACCCCCTCAAGAGAGTCATTCCCTGGAAAAATTAGAAACTTACTCCAAATAAATAAATAGATGAATAAATAGATACATATATAAATAGATAACTAGACAAGTAAATAACTAAAGGTTTCAAACTTTTCCAAAGACATAGCATGTTATAATCTTAAAAGCTAAAAGAAACTGGGGCACCTGGGTGGCTCAGTCGGTTAAGCGTCTGCCTTCGGCTCAGGTCATGATCCCAGGGTCCTGGGATCGAGTCCCGCGTCAGGCTCCCTGCTCAGTGGAGAGCCTGCTTCTCCCTCTCCCTGCCGCTCTGCCTATCTGTGCTCGCTCTCTATGTCTCTGTCAAATAAATAAATAAAATCTTAAAAAAAAAAACAACCTACAAGAAACCAACATGTATCAATGAGTATCAGACACATTTTATGTAGCAAGAGACTTTTACAGTCTTTGAAACACAGACTCATAGCTGTTATCCACTCTGCCAATGGGGCAGAAAGCCAAGATGGCTTCATTTTCAAGAAGGGGGCAAGGAGGAACATGATGACACATAACTGATATGCCTCTTGCCGTGTGAGGAACCAACAGCAAGTATCATCAGGTAAAACGTCCTTGACTCTAGGCAAGAGAATGTGTTTCTTTCAACAAAAAGCTGTCCCTCAATTGTAAGCCCAACTTAAAAACTGAATGAGATGGGGCGCCTGGGTGGCTCAGATGGTTGAGCATCTGCCTTCGGCTCAGGTCATGATCCCAGGGTCCCGGGATCGAGCCCCACATTGGGCTCCTGGCTCAGCAGGGAGCCTGCTTCTCCCTCTCCCTTTCCCTCTGCCTCTCCCCCTGCTCATGCTCTCTCTCTGTATCTCTGTGTCTCAAATGAATTAAAAAAAAAAAAAAATCTTTAAAAAACAAAAACTGAATGAGAAGACTGTGTGATCAAGAGAGCTGACACCGAAGTCAGGGTCCATGGACCAGTGGTAGCTTAACAAGACTTGACGTGGTACAAGGAGGGAGACAAGCCCCCACGCTCAACTGCATTTCTGCCACTCAGCTTCAAACATCTTTCCAGGTCTCAGTCCTTTCCTCTCAAGCTCACTGTTGGCATAAAAATATCACCTTCAATATAAGTGATAAACATTTAAACTTTTATTCACACGAAAAATGTACAATGTAAGCTCTCCACACACAAAATGAAGAGTGCTGTCACTAATCTGAGGGTCAGATATTAAATGCTTGGCACAGCACTATCTGTGTGAGCCTATTATTGTCCGACTTTCAGTTTTTTCACCTCCTGAGCAACAAGAACGAAAAAAAACAAATTCACTTGTTCCACTTTTTAAAAGATTTTATTTATTTGAGAGAGAGAGCGTGCATGTGTGCATGCGAGAGTGAGGGGGAGGAGCAGAAGGAAAAGGAGGGAGAGAATCTCAAGCAGACTCCTTGCTGAGCGCAGAGCTGGACACCGGGCTCAATCTCACGACCCTGACTGAGATCATGACCTGAGCGGGAGCCATCCAGGTACCCCTCACTTGTCCTACTTTAAAAACAAGAAGATGTCATTCATAATCAGGAGAAAAGACACATGCTAATAAAAAGTGTTAGTGGTAGGAATAATTAATTACCACAAAAGCACAGATAACTGATAATAAACTGAAAAGCATTAAGGTTTGGACCCAGCAGTTCAAAAGAAAGCATGTCTAGTAATCAAATTCTATATTAACTTATGCATATTATTTAATTTATTCCTAAATGAACTAAGTATCAAAAGTATAAATAGTAGGGGCGCCTGGGTGGCTCAGACAGTTAAAGGGACTGACTCTTGGTTTCAGCTCAGGTCATGATCTCAGGGTCCTGAGATAGGGCCCTATGTGGTGCTCTACGACACTCGTGGAGCTGGCTTAAGATTCTCTCTCTCCCTCTCCCTCTGCCCCCTTCCACCCACTCCCATGCAGGTGCGCGCGCTCTCTCTCT
This sequence comes from Zalophus californianus, assembly GCF_009762305.2. NCBI lineage: Eukaryota > Metazoa > Chordata > Mammalia > Carnivora > Otariidae > Zalophus > Zalophus californianus. The sequence continues at coordinate 25,726,844 of NC_045595.1, forward strand.
CTCTAAAAAAAAAAGGTATAAATAGTATGCATCCTTCTTTGTATATTTTTCCTGTGATAACTATTCATTTATCTGGGGGACGTTCACTCTCCCTTTTCATTCTAAGAATGCTACAATATCTAATTTTTAAAAGAAAGTCATTTGTTTTTAAGTAAGATTTATAATTTACATACAGTAAAATTCACACTTAACAAAGATTTAGAACACTTCCATCACTCCAAAATTTCCTTCATCCTGTTTGTAGGTGACTTCCCTCTCCCACCCCCAGGCAACCACTGATCTGATGTCTGCCTCTTTTCCAGAATATCATATAAATGGAATTACTCAGTAAGTAGCTCTCTAAAATATGGCTCCTTTCACTAAGCATAATGCTTCTGAGTCACCCATGTTGCTGACTGTATCAATAGTGCACTTTTTTTAAATTGCTAAGTGGTACTCCATGCATATGCATGGATCACAATTTGTTTATCCATTTACCAGTTTACGGACCTTTGCATTGTTTCCAGTTTTAGGCTGCTATGAATAGAGCTGCTATAAACATTTGCATACAGGTCCTTGTGTGGATATGTGCTTTCATATTTATTGGGGTATATTCCTAGAAGTGGGATTGTGGGCTATACTAGGGCCAAGTGTATAAAACAAATCAAGCATATAAAACAAATCACTCTTTGAAGCAATAGTCCATGCAGTTTAAAGGTCACACGCACACAAAAATCAAACCAAAAAACCCATTCTAAGAATTTTACATGACTCCCGATTGCAATGTATTACTATTTAATAACTGCTCGGCAACAGCAGTGGTTTCTCAAGCTGGGTTACACATCAGAACCACCTAGGAGCTGGAACTTGGGCACCAGTCCAGAGATTTCTATATAGTTGCTCTGGGTAAGGCACAGGCACTGGTACATTTCCTTTTCTAAGTGTTAGATTCCTTCTCCCTTTTTTTATTTTGCATTTTGAAAAGTTTCAAACATACAGAAAAATAAAGACAATAATGTAAGAACCCCCATTTATATATCATCTGGAGTTGAAAATATTTTATCATTTTTACTTCGTTAATTTTTTTCTTACTGAAGTAATTTAAGAGTCTTAGTTTCTACCAACTGAACTAGCCAGGCACTTCTGAAGTATTTTAAAATAAAATACAAACCTCATGACATTTCATCTCAAAATACTTAAAAATACATCTCTAAAAAGTAAGTCCATTTTCTTACATGATTACAACAGCATTCTCACACCAAACAAAAAATAATTTGTTTCTACCACGTAATACCCAATCCGTACCCAAATTTCCCTGTCAAAGCTCATAATATATAGTCAGGGATGAACCATTGATTTATAATAATATGTGAAACATAATGACTATTTTCTTCCAGTTTTTTCCCCTCCTTTTTTTTCTTCCTGTTTTTTCCACATTTAAGAACATTCATTTCCTAAAGAAATTTAAAACAATATCACAGGGGCGCCTGGGTGGCTCAGTCGTTAAGCGTCTGCCTTCAGCTCAGGTCATGATCCCAGGGTCCTGGGATTGAGCCCCGCATCGGGCTCCCTGCTCGGCGGGAAGCCTGCTTCTCCCTCTCCCACTCCCCCTGCTTGTGTTCCCTCTCTCACTGTCTCTCTGTCAAATAAATAAATAAATTCTTTAAAACAATATCACAAAGTAAAAGAGTAAAGGCAGTTAATAAAATTTACCTGAAAAGATCCACCTCATGAACAGTAGGTAAAATAACAGATATATGTGTGTCTGCCTGAGATAAAAAAGAAAAAATACAGATGTCACTAAAATTTACAGAAATTGATTTTTTATATATCTATCTTGTGATCAATAAACTATGTCGCCCTATCTTTTAAGATTCTCTTCCTCCAGAAGGAGCCACAAAGAGAATGGGTCTTACCAATCTCCCCTAACACAGAAGATCAAGGATGACAGATATCTTGGATAAAGCATTAACCTAATAGGCAGATGTTAGATTAATTCATGACTGCATGAAATACTACCATAACATAACAGGCAAAATCAGTTTTCCTACTGCTTTCCATTTTAATTCAATTCAAACAATGGGAGTGCAAATACACCAGTTAAAATAGTTCAAATAAAAACTTCAACCCCACCCATGAACAGATGTAGCTTTGGTGGAAATGAAAGACAATCATAACTACAGAATCCTTTTGACTGCGTTTCCTACAAAGAAAAGTCTGTTGACCACTCTTCTAAGAAATTAAGAGGTTTTATGTATTTTCCCCTAGTCTTCACAGCTACAGTATAAATTCTGAGTTCTCTAGTCTCTACCACATAACAAGAAAAACAATCTGAGAAACATTAGAAAGTTTATTATCAATTCATTACAAAATTATTTAATGGGGTATTTCAGTAATATTCAGAAATATATCATAAACCCAAGAAACTCTGCATTTGCTAGTTTAAGAATTCGGTTAAAAAGACTATATATGCTGGATTATTCTACCACAGTACTACACTACCTGCTGAGTTAACTGTGCTATTTGAGTTGTCCCAGGCTTGTCATGACATGTGGGAATCCGTACCTTAAAGAGAAAGAGAAGAAATTAACTTTGGCTACAAAAGAATGTCTTTTATATAATTTGTGAGTCCCATTACAAAAAGGATCAGAAACACTCTTACCACTAAAAATGTGCACTCAGCAAGGCTAAAAAGCCACAAAAACAAAGTATTTACATCAGATTTAAAAACTACAGTCTCATTTATCTTTAGTGACAGCAGAAGGTAAGTGAACCAAGGTTTCTATATTCCCATACACGTGGAAATCACTAACCCACTGAGAAGCAAATGTGCTGGAAAACAGAAAAAGGGCATCAGCTTCATACTGCTTCCTGTTTATTGTTCCAATCTTTGCTTCATTAATACACACACGCCCAAACACACCCTCTCAAGCTTGACAAACTATGGGATAAATCTAACAGGAAACCATGAGAACTTTCAACCCAGAACTACGAGTACTATTTTGATGATCTCCCAGGGAAAAAAACAGAACACATTCTACAGAAATGAGTACATCTAAAAACAGAGCATTGCCAAAAATAAGTCCAACTTGAAAATGAATTGCAAAAGCATTTAGAGAACATTCACACAAAGCCTGCAAGCAAAATGTTAACTCATTAAGGAAAAGAAAGGAAAGGAAAAGAAAAGAAAGGAAAAGTGAATAGAGCCCAATACCCTGGGATGGACATGTTTGGTCTGACATCACACATTAAGATCATTTAAACCTAAGACCCAATGGCTTTCCTAATTTCTTTTAATTTTTACTAATTCATACTCAATTCTACAAAATATTTCACCCATCTCTGGAGGGCCACAGAGTTGCAGAAGTCTAGAAGGTGGCATTTACGTTCACATGTATTATGTAAGAACGACACCTCTGTGCAAACTCTACAGGATGAAATGGGACACGTGGCCCCTGGAGTTGTGTGACTAATGGCTCTGTGCAGCAGGAGGAACTGTGATATCTCTGTAACTCCTCACATACAAGTGAAAGCAGTAATGGGACTGGACATCATCAGGAAGTTAAAAAGTAAAACTCATCTATGAACTTCCTAGAGTTCCTTAGAAAAGGAGACAAATGAAATAAAAGGTATTACCTTCATTACAACCCCCATAATAGGCAGGTGTAATGTCTTCCCTGGCACTGGGGCAGGCCATCGGTCAACATCATTACAAGCTGAAAAAATAAAATATTTCCTTATTATAAGTTCAAATATTAAAATATGAAAAATAAAACATTAGAAATTAGAACTCCACTTTCTATAGAGCAGGACAAATATACTAGAAAGGTGGAAGATAAAAGGTAAAAGAAAAGTAAAAGTAGTGAAAATATCTTACATTTCACCAGAAATATACCTGTATTCTAGGATATAAACTGGTTCATAAATTTTTTGAAAGCAACAAAATGATAGGTTTAAAAGTTGTTTTCCTATTCACTTATTACTAGTAAAATTAGCTACAAAAGCATACCACCTGGTAGAGGCCTCTGTACTGACATAAAGATTTCTGTTTAAATAGTACTCTGAGAAGCAGAGCTGCCAACTCCATATTTGTTTATTATTACCCTAATAAATAGGCATCATCTATGTTGCAAAAGGAGATAATAAAAGATACGGTCTTTGGTGTTTGTAGGTAAAGGTGCAGAAGAGTTTTACATCTCTCTCCTACCATATAGCCCTTAAAATTCTTAACTAATTTTTTTTAGAAAGTCAACTTTATACTTATCAGCCATTTCCAGTAAAATTTTTAAAACTCCTTCTTAAAGGTATCTAACTCACACAAAGTTTAACTTACCTGCTTCCAAATAAGGTTCACTCTTTTCAAAATATTCTGGTGCTATCTGTTTGAGCACAGTGTGAAAAAAATGAATATAAGGTAGTTTGCTGATCAAAACCAAGGACTGGAGAGAAAAAAGAAATATGTCTTTTTATTTTCCTAATGATTATAACTTAAACTTGTCATTTCTTACATAATCAATTATTAACAAGATAAATTCAGCAAAAAGTGTGGATTTTGAAATAAAGCTTTTGCAGTAGATGGTTAAAAGAAAAACTACATAAAACTACAGTTGCAGAATGCAAAAAAGTTTCACTTTATTACAGCTTAAGAGCATAAAGGCATAGCATAGTCACAAATTCTCCTGCTCTTCAGGAAAAAGAATTTCCTATCAGTAGACAAATGTCATGGATAATTTCCAAGGCCTCGCTACTATTGTCATTAGCAAAACAGTATCAGGAATTAGCCAGATGAACTCTTTCTAATACAGAAAGAACAAATTATGATGCTCTTTCAAACTAAGACCTATGACTGTTGTATTTTAGTTTTCAATAGTCATAGCCATATACTTAGAAATTGTGACTTGGGGTGCCTGGGTGGCTCTGTCAGTTAAGCATCCAACTCTTGATTTCAGCTCAGGTCCTGAGATCAGGGTCCTGGGATTGAGCCCCGCATCAGGTTCTGCGCTCAGCATGGAGTCTGCTTGTCCTTCTCCCTCTGCTTCTCCCCTACTACATGCTCCCCCCCCACCGGCTCTCATAAATAAATAAATTAATTAAATCTAAAAAAAAAAGAAATTGTGACTTTATAGTTGGATCACTTCAGATAAGGATTATACCAATCTTTTTTTATCTATTTTTCTTGAAAACTACTTTTTACTTTTCCATCCAATATCAAGTAGTAGTCAAGGCACATTCTAGTTACAAAAGGTAAAGGCATGTTCCTGTTAGTTGGGATTAAATCTGAACCAATATTTTTTAAGATGGTGGTTAGAAAATTTATTAAAAGTTTATTTATTTAAGTAATCTCTACACCCAACATGGGGCTTGAACTAATAACCCCAAGATCAGGAGTTGTGTGCTCTTCTGACTGAGCCAGCCAGGTGCCCCTAATTTTTTTTAAGAAAATAAAATGATTGTACATTTAGAGTGGAAACAGTAATGACTAAGATGTTGCTAAAGTGTATTTACTGACTCTTATCGGTTTAAAAAAGATACTGCAGGCTTTTATTAGTTGTAACAATACTACAATCATCTGTTTATCCTTTCCCTTATTACAAAATGTGAAAATTAAGCAGATTCTTCTGGCTTTTGATAGTTTCAAACAATATCTATAATTTACTGACAGGAATGTAGCACAGAGATAGCAGAAAGGCAAAATTCAATACTAGTTAAAAATCTAGGGACAGGGTGCCTGGGTGGCTCAGTTCGTTAAGCGACTGTCTTCAGCTCAGGTCATGATCCTGGAGTCCCAGGATCAAGTCCTGCATTGGGCTTCCTGCTCAGCAGGGAGTCTGCTTCTCCCTCTGACCCTCCCCCCTCTCATGCTCTCTCTCTCTCTCTCTCTAATAAATAAATAAATCTTTTAAAAAAAAGGAAATCTAGGGACAGGTGTCTATAATCTAAAAACACAAAAATAAAATGTAAGTTGTAGTATGTTTAAAGAAAAAGTATCAAAGACTTTAAAGACTATTCATCCTTACAGTTTCTATTTTTCTAGCCACAATATAAAAATATTTTCCCTTAGTGTATAAGAAATTTACCTTCTGGAAGTAGCCTCTTTTTAGACTTTTATCTCGAACTTGTCGGAAATACACATATCCGTAAAAATAAGCAGGATCCTTCTATGAAAGAAGTGACAAATAAAAAAAAAATACATATTGCCATGCTTTATTATTATCATCATGCTCCTTTTTAAACCTGAACTGAAATATGAGGTATACACAAAGAGCTCGTTATGCTTTTCCACCAACACAAATAATCATGACAGTAACTGGCAGATATAAACCTGCTAGCTTGCCCAGAGGGGAAATAATTATACCTAAAGTACTGAAGTCGGATTTTTCCCACTATAATTTACTCAGCTTATGTTCTTTATTCATATTTGTACTAGTTAATGGAAGTCAGGAAACAAAATTCTGTTTCCCCCAATGCTGTATATATATATATATATATATATATTTTAACTGTGCCTACAAGTATGAGTTAGGGGTCAGTCTAAATAAAATGAGGTATCCTAATGTAAAATTTCAAGAGAGAGAGAAAAAGGACTTAAGTGCCTATCTGAATCTTACAAAGCCAGTTCTATTTTTACCTAATAAAAATGAAACATTGAAATGTTTATCAAAATATAATTTGAAAGTGACTACATTCCAAAAAACATAAGAAGTTTTTGTATCCTAATGAAATAAACTTTGACCCAGTTCCTAACTGGATTGTTACTCTTTGCTCAAATATTTATTGACCACCTACTTTGAACAAGGCATTGTGTTAGAGAAGTTAAAAGATGCTTCAGATACAGTTCCTGAAGGAGCTCATAATCTAAAGAGGGATAAAAACAAAGCTCCAGGCGGGTATATAGAAAGCACAAAGTGTTAAAAGGAAGCCAAGAGGGAAGAGATTACCTCTGTCTATGGGGATCAGTAAAGATTTCATGGAGGCAGCTGTTTTTAAATTGGGCATTGAAGGATGGATATGATTTAAACAAAGACAAAGACATTCCAAGTTTAGAGAGCCAGGAGTTTGAGCAAAAACAAGGAGAGACAGAAAAATACAAGCCACCTCAGGAAAAAGCACATAGTTCAGTTTGGCTAAAATATGGCATCTGTATAGAAAGGAGATAAAGTTGGAAATTGGAAAGGTAAAGGTCTTAATTTGGAAGGCCCAAAAAGTGAGGATGAGGAAATAGTACTATCATTAGCTCTTTATTCATTAAGCAACATAGTCATTTTATATTTATTTTTATATAATATATATGTATACTTTAGCTAGCAACATTGTGTAAAATACATTACATCAAAAAAACCCCACAAAAGATGAGATATCTTTGGGCAAATTTCTTATCCTCAACAGCCCTCAATTCCCTTATTTGCACAAGGAACTCTCTCAGAACACTGTAAGGAGGATTAATGAGATAACACATGCTTATTAATACAGTGCCTGGAACATAACAAGCTCCAATAAATAGTAGCTATTATTAACAGTTGAAAGAATATGTCAATACCAATATCAAAAGGTCGTGGAAAGGAGTAGATGGCTATAAAACATTTCGAAGGTAATATCTTTGCTAACTGGGAGAGGGTTCCTGTCATCAATGGAACCAGGGAGGTTAACTGTAAATGCTGATTTCAGGCAAATGATGTTATACTGGATGTGCTGATAGGACATCCAGATGGAAATGTTCCTCATGCAGTTAGAGATGGAAATGTGGAATACCAAACAGAGACCTACCTCTGAAATCATCTGGATTACTAAAATTGTCTTTAATAAATAATAACTGTAAAACAAACTCATTAAAAAAATCAAAATGAGACAACTATAATTCTATCATAAAGTAGGGAATCTTCAACTTCAGTGATATTTACTGGTATGGTACCACCCCAACTCCACATCCAAACAAAGAGTTATTAAAAATTGAAGGAAAATCACCTCAACATTCTAATCAATTTCTATACTTCACAACAGCATTATGTGTTTCAAGAACAGTAACTTTATAAAGTCCGTTTCTTTCACATGCTGAATCCTTATAAAATGGACTCACTTAGGAAATCGAGCAGTGTAATATAGTAATAAGACAAAACCAAAATATTTCTGAATGCTGTAAGAGGTAGCTGAGTTCTAAAGTTTCCTCTCACATGGACATTTTTCTATTACTACTTTTCCAACCTTTAAGTAAACTGGTAAATCTTTGTCATAATGATCCAGGAGACAATGCAGTGACACTCTCCTCCCAGAAGACTGTCGAAATCTAAAACAAAACTGGGTATCTCCAAGACAACCTAATGAAAACAAAAATGAAAGTAATTAAGAATAGCATAGTATAACATTTCTTTATCCAGATTCATCAAATGTTAGAGCCAAAAAGGTCCTATGAATTGTTTAAACCCATTTTATCATGTTTTAGAGAAAAATAGGAGATCCTGAGAGTTCGAGTGACTTGTCCAAAGCCATCTTTGCTGGTTAGAGGTAAAGCCATTAGCAAAACACACACCTTAACTCCTAGGTCTCTTTACTATTTTTCCTATTCCTATTTCCCCCATTTAATTAAAAAAAATTTTAAACTGTTTGCATGTAATGTTGACTCACAAACATAATAATGAGAAAAAGAAGCCAAATCCAAAAGAACATATACTGTTCAAATCCATTTATACACACACACACACACACACACACACACACACACACACACACAGACATATACATCTATTTTTAAGCAGGCAAAACTAAACTACAGAGTTTAGGGATGCATGGTTGGGTGATAAAAGTATAAAGAAAAGCAAGACACTTATCACTAAGAATCAGAATTGTGGTTGCATTTGGAGGAGGTGGGAAATAGTGCTTAGGAGGGGACATGAGGGGGCTTCTAAGGTGCTGACAATGTTCCATTTCTAGACCTTGTATGTGTTTTACATTTCACAATGAGAAGTTTCTTTTAAAAGACATAATATAGCAGAATCAGGAAGTCCCCCAGTAATAGATTCACTATTTTCATCATTTTAATTTAATTTAAAAAGTTTTTGGTTAATAAAGTTTTTAAACATTAATCACTTCTAGCAAACCTCTTAAAACATGTAAACTTTACCTAAACTGTCTGGCAATAATTACAAAAAACCATGAAGAGTCTTAAAAAGTAAAAGACACATTAAGTAGCTTGTCACTGAAATTCTTCCTGGTTATTACATTTAGAACTAATAAGATTAAACTAAGTATGAAATGTGCTCAAGATTTTATTACTTACTATTACACAAAGAAGCACTCATATTTCCTTAGCACATGAAGTTCTTAACAAAGGAAGCAGAAACCTGATATGTTTAAGTTTTTAAAAAGCAACTCTATATAAACCCAAATGTAATCATAGAAATTAATATTTCTTTGGTGGTGGAGGAAAGAAACACAGGGGACTGGATAGGTGAAGTCAGTTTCTTTACTTGTTACAGTAGTTTAAAAATAAGGAAAACACGTGAAACTGAGATAATGGAAAATACTTCTAGCATTGTTTTAGTTCAAGAGATGTATATGCTGGGGCGCCTGGGTGGCTCAGTTGGTTAAGCAACTGCCTTCGGCTCAGGTCATGATCCTGGAGTCCCGGGATCGAGTCCCGCATCAGGCTCCCTGCTCGGCAGGGAGTCTGCTTCTCCCTCTGACCCTCTGACCCTTTTCCCTTTTGTGCTCTCTGTCTCTCATTCTCTCTCTCAAATAAATAAATAAAATCTTAAAAAAAAAGATGTATATGTTGATGATTCAATTTTTCCCTTTAGAAGACATTTAAGTATTGTTTAAAAAAAAAAAAAGAGCCGACACGAAAAAACACTCAACATCATTCATCATCAGGGAAATGCAAATCAAAACCACAATATCACCTCACACCTGTCAGAATGGCTAAAATCAAAAACACAAGAAACAACAAGTAATGGTGAGGATGTAGAGAAAAAGGAACCCTCCTACACTGTTGGTGAGAACGCAAACTGGTGCAACCACTGTGGTAAACAGTATGGAGTTCCTCAAAAAATTAAACATAGAACTACCCTACAGCCTAGTAATCACACTACTGGGTATTTACCCAAAGAATACAAAAACACTAATTCAAAAGGATATATGCACCCTTATGTTCACTGCAGCATTATTTATAATAGCCAAATAGGGAAGCAGCCCAAGTGTCCATCAACAGATGAATGGATAATGAGGATATGGTGGGTACACACGCACACACACACATACCGCATCTTGCACATGTATATACACACAATGGAATATTACTCAGCCATAAAAAAAGAATGAAATCTTGCCATTTGCAACAACATGGATGGATCTAAAGAGTATAATGCTAAGTGAAATAAGTCAGAGAAAGACAAGTACCATACGATTTCACTCATGTGGAATTTAAGAAGCAAAACAAACAAAGGGAAAAAAGAGAGGGAGAGAGACAAATCAAGAAACAGACTATAGAGAACAAACTGATGGTTACCAGAGAGGAGGTGGGTAGAGAGACAGGTGTAATAGGTGATGGGGATTATAGAGTACACTTATGATAAGCAATGAGTAAAGTACAGAATTGTTGAATCACTATATTGTACACCTGCAACTAATACTATGTTGTATGTTAACTGTACTGGAATTAAAATTTAAAACTTAAAATATTTTTTACAAAAGAAAAGAAAGAAAGAAAATTCCACCTAGAAGTATACACTAATTTCTCTGAGACACTTAGTAAGATAGAGCAGGAAAATGCAATGGCTCATAGTAACAATACAGATTTATTTTGATGAGATTGTAGGGTATCAGGATTGCCTTGCCCTTCCTAGATATCATTTTCAGCATGGCAAATGTAAAAAATCTGGCTGCGAATCGATAATGTCTCCTTTCCTATCCTGATAATGGCGAGGTCAAGATGGAGAACAGTCAGGGAGTTGGTATTTCTTTAGTAACCTTCAGTGTGTGAAGAGACAGACCCCTGAAACATAAAACAGGAACCATTTACCTCAGTTGACAAGGCTAACATGGCTAAAGCCTTTTTGACCTGGTGAACTATCTTCCTGACCAATTCTGTACAGCTTGTGGGTGCAGCCGGTCAATGGAAAGTCCTCACAGCGTACCCATGATCTGAGAACGGGGTGGGTGGACAGGGATTTACGGCCATGGGAGTTTTATTACTTCCTTTTCACAAAACTCAGCATTCCTTGCATTTTCCAGATGCTATATATCTGTTTTTAAAATCCAAAATTTGGCTCCTAAAGATAAAAGTCACTCAAATACAACAAGATATTGAAACCTAAAAACAAACCAAACAAAATTTTTTTGTTAGGAAAGTCACAGGATCTAAAGGTCTGTGTGGATAGCAGGTGGAGGAAATGGAGGATTGGCAAATCATTGCACTGGGAATCCCAAAAGCATTCTTCTTTATCTGTATACCAGAGTCTAAATCTTGTTTTACTTTTTTAAAGCGTGCACCATGGAAACAAAACCTAGATTATGATTCTTTCCTAAAGACTGCTCTATGTACCTGGATTTCCTTCCATAACAATAACAGATATTTTGGGAAAAGTTAAATCCACTTCAAAGTTGGCACAGGAATCCCAACATGCATTTCATAAATATATAAGTGAAACAAACTGGATAATCACAACTGAGACTAGCACTCTCAAGTACATATAAAACTCACAGCCTATTGCTGTCTAGATTAATGTTCATCTCCTAAGATGGCAAGATGTCTGTTTTTAAGACCTTTTGTCAATTTTATTTCTAAGTATCCACCATTCTTAAAGTAAAACAAACCCTACTTCATTTGATGTGCAGCTTATAAGGAAGGCATTACAAAACATCTGTAGGTCACTCAAGTGCGTAAAATACCAAACAAATTCTGATTTACATGGATTACACTTCTAACAAAAAGGGACACAGGGAGAGACTGACTACAAAACTAAAAATAAACAAGGCTATCCAAACACCATGTAATTAGCTTCTTAGCCTTGAAGATCATGCAGAGAGGTGAAAAAAAGCCATGAAAACCAGCTGTGATCTGAAAGAGAAGTGTTCAGCATAATCCACCGTGCCTCCAATCACGTAAAATCAGTTCATCCTGTAATGCATTACAACTCAGCTTACTCTGAGTCCTTGAAGTCCAATCCAACACTCACTATATTCAGAACTACATGTGTGGACTTTGTAAGGAAATGAGGAATGATCCTATAGGACCTCTCTATCATTATTTCATTAATAGGAAAACATACTAAGAGATTCCAATAATTCCAGGTTAGAATAAAAGCCCTACTGGGATCTCTCAAAGGCTTTTTTTTTTTTTTTTAAACCAAGACACCATTTCTTTTTTACATAATTCCTGAAAGCTGAGTTGCAAATGTATAGGAAAGAACTCTGGAAGCATTTATAAGGTAAGGAGAAAATACTTTAAAAAATAAAATGTCAAATCTCCCAAATCAGGTTAACTAAACTAAAATAACAGGATATTAGAAGTAACCACAAAAGGAAAGGGAACTGGAGTGCCTTTGCTTCATAGGGTTCTAACTGTGTGTGGTCTAAGATGTGGAATGTTCTGGTCACTAGAAGCCTGAAAAGCTGTTTTGAAAGGGAAATATAAGGGGTAACCTGAAAGATTTCAACAATTAGGACCACACAAAGGGAGAGTTTGAAAAAGACCAGCAAAACCAAGCTTAGTAATAATAGCAAACACTTACATGTTGCTTTTTACATGCTAACCACTATTCCAAGTGCTTTACATATATTAACACAAACTATTACAAGTAATTGATGGCCACGCTTCACAACCAGATTCACTCTGTTGTGTGTGTGTGTTTTTTTAACTCACTGCTTTAACAGAGTTCTTGGTAAGCTTCCAAATCCTGAACTGAAAGTAAACTACTTACTATAAATCCAAACATACCAATGTTGCTGGTTTTCGATCTCTTCACTATTGCAACAGTTTATTGCTCCTTGATGCAACATAACAGTTATTTAAAAGTTGAACCAACTAAAACCAAAAAGACATGACTGACATCATCAAACTAAGAATCGCAATCACCGACTTGTTAGGCTGAAATTGAGTCTGCATTCTAATATTCTATTTCAATCCATTTTCATATATTAAGGTATAACCAATATCCTTAGTATAAAATTCAACAAAAATACCACATGAAAAATAGTTACCTGAATTTGAATCTGGAAAAGACAAATAGCAAATATTGGTTTTCTGAAAAAGAAAACAAAAGCTATATATGCTGACACACACACCAATAAAGACAAATAGAATATAATAGCAGACTATACGGAGCAATATTTTTACTTACTTCTTTATCAGTAAGCTTGGAATGTTGAGGATAAATTACCTGGAAAAAAAAAGAATTAAATCTTGTTAGACAAATATACTGGGTATATATTATAGACATTAGCAGGTACTTCTAATGCCAGTTGGCTATGGTCAGAAGTTTTAAGAAATAGTTCACAAACTTCAATAATGACACATGGGAGAAGCTGGGAGAACTAAGTGGGATTTACATTGGGAAAAAAAATTTTCTGAGTCAAAGTTACCTCTAAAAGAATGGTGAAATCTTGGTTTATCAAGAATAATTTACCAAATGAATTACTAATAACTTAAAGCTTATTGAGTCTTTTCTTTGGAAACCTAAAATCTAAAGAGAATTTGATCTATCAGCTGGGTGCTACTCAAGAAATAATGATTTTCAATCGATTCTAAGAAGCAACGTGAATCACCAGCTACTTATTAAAAGAAAAATTGAAAGGAGAAAACAATTATCCATAGTTTAAGAAATCTCAAAGACTATCTCCCACCATAAAGTCTATCCTAATTTCTTCCAATCCCCTTAAATAATCATTGCATTTTCTTAGGACAGGTCAGTTTAGTGCCTGTAGTGATCACAGCCACCTTCTGAGGGAAACTCCTGCCCCATAGCCCCTGCAAAGGAAGCAAGAATAGGCCAGAACAGCTCCTGTCAGAATAAGCACTAGTAAACACCAGACCCAAAGGCAGCAACTCTACAGGCCAGCCTACCAACTACCTAGATGTGGCTGGGTGTGAAAATTCTGCCCAAAAGAACACCAGTGCTCAAGTGGACCAATCCAGACTCTCTGGGGAATGTAAAGAAGAAATGAGATTAAGAGCAGCAGGTTAGTGGCTGATAACAAAAAGGGGAGAAAACAACACAAAGAGTACCTAATTATGTTAGTGTTGGGTTGCTAAGGTCAGGATCCATGACTTCCCACTTCTGGAAGAATTCATGAGTTCTTCCCATTCCCCAGCTGCCCAAGAGCCCAATAATCTTTCATTTCCAGATATAGCATACAGTAATATCACATTATAAACCATATTAAAGT